>NC_143551.1:18692500-19942500 GCF_054136105.1 Typopeltis vanoorti
AAATCATGCACTTTTTGGATGTTAACTTTGCTCACGACCACTTTGAAATTGCTTAAACCACTCGTAAACTTGAGTACGGGATAAGCATTCATCACAGTATGTTTTTTGAAGCATTTGATCCATTTCGGTAAAACTTTTACCAAGTTTAACACAAAAGTCAATCGCAGCTCTCTGTTTAAAACTCATTTTCTGACCATTCGTCAAAACACACTGTCACTCTTGGCACTATAACTCGGCTTCTAATGAAACAAATGTCAAGCAGTTGACACAATACTAATGAAGGTTGCTGCTTTCGACAAAAAAAAGATACAACAGGTGGTGCTACTGGTTTCTTCTATTATCAAAAAGTTCGGTTTCTTTTTGGACAGAGGTGTAATCCCATAGCTGTATTCAAATCAATGTTCAGTAATATTCTACACCTCCATTTCATTTACCGCAGTTTCCTTCTATCAGCCTTTGCCTCTCTCGTTACTGCAATGTCTCCACCTGGATGATATACTCTTGTAAAGTGTTCACTTAGTAATTCTACTATTTCACCTGATTCGGTTACTTCCCTACCATCGGCATTCATTAAAATCATCATTATCATCAAATTCCTAACATGTACCCTCAAGGGGTGTACAGGATACGATAGTACTAAATGAAAAATTTATATCATTACTAACTTCCTATCTACAATTCCTCCAAATCAGTCTGTTACTTGTCAAGACTCCAATATTATCATTATCAGATCTTATATTTCTATCGTCTAAGGCACATTGTACAGTATCAATCCACCTATATCTTGGTCTTCCTCTGGGTCGTTTTCCTGCCAACCTGGCAGAGAACACTTGTTTTGCTAATCTTTCCTTGCCCATTCTGTTTAAGTGACCATACCACCTGAGATTAGCTCTGCTAATGCATTCCTGGATGCTGACAATGTCAAGTTCTTTCCTAATATCCTCATTTTTAATATGATATTGCATTGATGCCATCTGTTCACGCCTATAATCTTTCTCAGAACTCTCATATCTGTGGTCTCTAGTCTTTGGTCAAGTGTTTTACTTCTGACCCAGCTCTCAGATCCATAAGTTAAAACTGGTTTGAACACTGTCTTGTATACAGCTAATTTAGTCTTCCGACTAATTTCTCTCTTTCCATATGAATTTATTCAATTGACTTCCTACTATACCAGCTTTATTAATTCATTAATTCTCTTGTCTATTTCCATATTTAATTTACCATCTTCACTAAAAATCGTATCTAAGAAGGTGAAATGTTTTACTTGTTCCACAGGTTCTCCATTCACAATGCAGTTGACATTTTCAACGATTCTGCCTATTTTCATTGTCTTTGTCTTTTTATTGCTGACCTTCATACCATATCTATTAGAACCGTTATTCAATTTAGTCAGGGAATCTTGCAAACTTGTAGCGAATTTATTCAGAAGTACAACATCGTCCGCATAAAGCAAAGAGCTGACATTAATATCTCCAATTCTGATATCATGTTTAATACCACTTTCCTTCATAATGTGATCCATATAGATAATGAATAACAGAGGGGATAATGTACATCCTTGTCTCACACCAGATTTCACATTAAACCATCTTTCTATACATCCTTCAATTCTAACTGCTGACTTACAACTCAAATACAGACTAAGTATTGCTTGATATAATGCCCCATATAACTGTAGCGTATTGAATAGCTTCTCTCTTGGCACCATGTCATATGCCTTTTCCAGATCGACAAAACTTAAATACAGATCTTTGTTATATTCCCATGCTTTCTCGACTATTTGTCGTAAAGTGAAGATCTGATCCTGACAGCCTCTATTTGGCCTGAATCTAGCTTGTACTTCACCAAGCTTTTCTTCCATAATTCTTCTCAACCGTTTCTCAAGTATACTTATTAAAATCATTCTTCCATAAACATTCTTCCTTTTACTTGCAACACACGGAAAGAACTGTTTGGGATTACCTTTGGCCTGCACTGCTAATTTCCTTTCATATTGTGCTTTTGCCTTTCTTACTACAATGGTTACCCTTCTGGCCTATGCTTTGTACTACTCACGTGCCTACTGTCACTTTTCTCATTGAATTCCCTCCACAATTTTTTTTCTTTATTTTATTTTGCAGTTGACACTTGAACAGCTAGGGTTTGAACTGTAAGAGTCCACTTATACACAGATTTTTTCAATAAATATACCTGAAAATTTTTTGGAGATTTGCGACAATTTGAAAAACTTGCAGACAAACTGCGTAGCCTAGAAATACCGAAATAATTAAGAAAGAGTAAAGTATGTCATGAATTCATAAAATATATGTACATTCTAGTCTATTTTATCATTTACTACCATAAAATATACACAGATCTATTATAAAAAAGGTAAGATTTATCAAACGTTACACACACAAACACTTACATGCTGCCATTCGTATTTGAAAGTAATGTAAACAAACGTAAAAATGCGGTATTAAATCATAACTGCATCAAATTAGCTATTATTAATTAGTTAAATGTATCTAATTAATTAGTATATAATAAAACTTTTATAATGATTCATTCATTAGTGTATAGGCTAGGCTACCATGAAGCAATCACACTGCTGCTTCTTCATTATCAATGCATGAATCGTTATATCTGTAAATAAATATGAATTTCTTTTTCACATTATCTTTTCATTTTTAATATCTAGTGTTAGTAATATCTATAACATCTACAATGTTCATATCATATAAGACAATATTGATGTAGGTGCTGACAGATATACCATTCATCTTGTAAACAGACAACGTAAACTTGCGGTATTGATAAATACAGTATAGTACTATAAATGTATTTTCTCTTCCTTATGATTTTCTTATCTCTAGCTTACTTTATTCTAAGAATAGAGTATATAATACATATAGCATACAAAATATGTGTTAATAGACTGTTTATGTTATCGGTAAGGCTTCTGGTCAACAGTGGGCTAATAGTAGTTAAGTTTTTGGGAAGTCAAAAGTTATAGGTGGATTTTCGAACAAAGCTGGGGGGGTCTGCGTCCCTAACTCTCACGTTGTTCAAGGATCAACGGTTTTTTTTTTATAGCCCAAGTTTAATGATGGTAATCATCCATTTAACTCCCACTTGATTTATTCTCTTGACAATAGGTATGCAGTCAGCTATTACTTCCCTCAAACACTCCTTTACCAATTCCCATGCACTATGAAACTGATCCAAGCAATCTCTTAAGCTTGTGACAATTATCATCCCTGTAATTCCACGTATACCCCCCACCTCAAGAAAATTCCATCTCCCAGGTCAAGACCATATGATCACTCCCACCAACTGGTGGCAATATGGTCAAACTGGTTATAGACAAATACTCTGATGCAATTACTAGATCTAGCACTCTCAAACCTCTAATATATTCCCTCACATGCTGCTTCAGGTAATTAATTTGGTAACTGCATAAATTCCATTTCCTTCATCCCATATGTGCTCCCCTTCTTCCAGTCTAAGTTGCCATAGTTGAAATCCCCCATAATAATTACCCACCCTCCACTCATTTGCAAATGCATACTATCCCCATCATCCTTTACATCTACTGGTCTATAGAAGCATCCAACTGTATATTTTGTTCTGCTGGCCACCATCTCATATCAGATAGTCTCCAATGTGCTTTTTTCATGCCCTGCAGTTTAACTTCTACTCTTTTTGGTTGAAGTTCTTCAGCTATCATAAATAATACTCCACCACCCCATTCTTTTTGCTCTATCCTCCCTGAACACACTATAACATTTACCTTCTATCCCACTAACTATATCATCTTCTGTCAGCCAAAAACCTGCTTGTTTTGAATACTCCTGGCATTAGTGTACAAAAAGGTCAAAAGCCCCTTAGGTCTGCCACTATCTTGACACTTTATGCTATCTATCGCATTCTGGTTTGTTATCAGCAGTGATAACTTAGACATTTTATGCACATTCTTACACTCAACTGCCTCACTGATATCTGTGTACCTGCTCAACAGCCCCCCCCCCCCCCATAAAAGCTTTAGTTTCCCTGAAGAATTTGCACATCCACTTTCTCTTCATTCAACAAAACTTTTTCCAGACTCTGAATCCATTCAGATGCAAACCACCCTTCTTGTATAAAGCCTTTCTTCCATCAAACTCATTCCTCACATCCATCTCACTATCTTAACTTTCTCACTCTTTTCTTTTGCTACTTCCAGTAATTCTTTCACGACCTCCTTTCAAATCATTCATTCCAGCCCAAACAATCAACTCTTTCACTTTATCCTTTTGAGCTCTAATAGTCTGCCTAACATTGTTAACTTTTACAGCCGGGAAGCATGACGCCGGCAATCTCTCACCAACCATACCTCTTATGATAGAATTATTCCTTAATTTTTCCTTCTCTCTTAGTTAAGCATTCCTTTCTCTTTTCTCACACTGGTTTCTTTCTGATATCAGCTGATACACACACATCAGGCGTTTTTGCATTCATTGCAGCTTCGGTTTGTCCTGTGTATCACTCCACACAACCAAGCTATCTCCCTCATTACGGACAACTCTTCATTCTTTACATCTGTCATACTACTATTCTTTCAATCAATACTTTTACTCTCTCTCTCAATCATGTCATGTTTAACCTCTCTTTCAATCCTATCTGCTGTTACACCATCACACACATTTTCATGGGTATTCTCTGTTCCATCCACTGCTTCAATCTAGCAACCTGACCCACACTTCTGACTCTTGATTTCATAGCATGTTTGGCCACTTTCCCACCACTAACACTTTCAAACCCAAGTCCTTTTGCCTTTGGTAAAGCATAAATCTCATGCACTGTACAAAGTGCCTTTGGCTGAATTCTTTAAACAATGATGCCTTGGATGTCACTGTTTTGCTTTGCATCAGTCACAACCTGCCATGCAGAAAGACTATATTAACTATATTTAAATAAAATTTTAATTTAAATCTAATTAACACCACAATACAATCTAATTCTAACATAATTTTTTAACTAATATCACTATTTTTTTTCCTAAGCTAAACAACTTGGCTTTCAAAGCTCTCCAATGACAAATATACCACACCACCTGACCACATCTTGTAATAATGCAAACATAAACATTTGTTTTCCTACACTGATTTTATGTTATGTTACTTATTTATTAAATCGTATACTTCTAAGAAATGCTTCATTTATGATTTTTGTTATTATTTCTTTTATATAGTTTTTAGACCTATATAAGCTCCTTATTTAAGACACATTTTTGGTACAGTATGACCATAGTTGTCCTTGCACTATTAAATCAAAAAACAAACAAGCAAGCATATAAACGTACATAAATCCATGGTTTTTGAAAAATATAATTACAATAACTTAAACTAAAAGGTATATACTTTATTTAAGGCAGTCAAGATTAATACTTTGTAAAAACTTAAAAACCAGGTTGATAGTTGATGAGTCTGATAAAATCTGTCTAAGTGTATAAGACTCAGACAGATTATAAAAGTGGCTAAAATAATGACTGTGCTTGTTGGTGAAATGAGGGAAGTCTATTTAAACATGCATGATGGGTAGTCCAGAGTCACAAAACTCATATACAGGCATATCATCATCCCTCAGACGGAAGGGATGGGTGAGATAACTATGACCTATGCAAGAACAACTTCCTCTGACAAGGCTAGACTGCCATAATTTAATTTCAGGCTTAATTTGGTTGAGCATATTATTACTCTCGCTGTTCCAAGATAGCTGCAACTAGGATAGGAGTTCTTGTCTGATAATCTGTGTATGGTACAGGCAAATGATGGATTGAGAAACGAGCTGACCTCACTGCAGTATCTATAGTCTCATTTCCCTTAATCCCAACATAGCTTGGAATCCAATAGAAACATACATCAAAGTGTAGCTTCCATAGTTGAAAGAGGTGGTGTTGAATTTGAGAAAGCACTAGATGTTGCTGTAGCTCTAGACTTCTTATTGTCCGAAGAGAATGTTGCAAGTGAGGGTGAATATATTATGCACCTTTAGTAGCAGTGGAATCCAAGGTATTTTAGTGCAAGCTCTATTGCTTACAATTCTTCTGTTGTTACACTCTAGTATTTGTGCAGATTTAATGTTGTCTGGAAAAATGCAGAATATCTCACTAGGTCCTCTGACTTTGAGCCATCTGTGTAGACAGGCACAAAATCAGAGTATTCAGTTCTATGATCTTCAAAGAGCTGCTGGTAGATAACAGCAGGATGGAAAATTTTGGTTTTATGATGGACAATTTGTGTTTATACCCAGCCAGGCATAAATCCAAATTGCTCTTCACTAACTGATGCCAAGTTTCACAATCTCTTCTCAAATACCAATTCCCATATTTTCATATTGTGACTCATTAGTTTAATTCCTCTGTAGTTACTACAGGACTTATTTTATTTTAATTTTTAATACTGATCCCATACATGAGAGGTGAAGAGACCTATTAAGTACACCAGTGCTATGTGTGTGTGTGGGATGCAAATGACAACTGAGATAGAAGTTTTTTTTTTTTTTTTTTTTTTTTTTTTAATCTTTTGAAGAGCTGCAGGTTGTAATCATTTGGGAGTACTTCATGAGAAAGGCTGTTCCAGAGGACAGAGGTGGAGAGAATAAAGAGGAAGAGAAGAAGCAGGTTCAATGTGTTTGCAGTTACACAGTAAAGGGATGCTGGGCAGTTGCTGCCTCTTATATTAGCAGAAAGTGGGGAAAATGATGGTTCCATAGTTGCTGCCCCAATTCACTGGGGCAGCAACTATGGAACTACCTGTAGAATAGCCACAATGCTGAAACACTGCATTTGTGAGATAGAGGTTGAAGTGAATCTGTAAGAGCAGGATCATCTATGAGCCTAAATGCTTGCCTCTGGAGAGTGTCAAGGATTTTAAAGGAAGTTTTAGGTAAACCACCCTAAAAATGTGAACAGTATTCTAAGCATGGGCAAATTTGGGATTTGTATAGTACAGTTGGGTGCAAAATAGCCTCTTGACAGAACAGAAAGACTGATTTCTTGGTTACTGAATTGACTATTGATGTGATGTGTTTATGCCAGGATAGACTGGAGGTAAAAATTAGTCTGAGCAGATATATCTGATCTTGTCTGGTGAGGTGTGTGTGTATTACTGAAAGTAAGGGTAGGTGAGGTGAGATCTCTTTTGCAAGAGAAAAGACAAGACTGTTTTGGTGGCACTGAACATGACAAGGTTGTCCTCACCCCATTGTAAGATAGTGTGTGTAGATCAATGTTTAAGCCATTGGTTGTAGATGATCTTGTAGCCTGGGATGTTAGAGTACTGCATGGTTTGTCAAATGAGCAGGATGAGTGGAGGGGTAATATCATCTGCAAAGCTGTGGATAGGATTAGTAGTGATTGTGAGTAGGTCATTTATGAACAAGAGAAAGAGAGTAGGTGAGAGAACAGAGCCTTGAGGCACTCCAACACTGACGGTGAAGCTCGAAGAGAGGGAGCCATCAATCATGACCACATGGTCAAAAGCTTTGCGAATGTTGAGGGCAACAGCAAAAGTTTCTCCAAACTTTCCATGGCAGATGTCCAGTGGTGGGTGATGTGAGCTATGAGGTTGAATTATTATTATTATTTGGTATCTCCATAGAGTCCAAAGACTCATCGTTGGAGACCAAAACTAACTGTTATATACACAAAAATCTATCATACCTCTCCTTAAACTCATTCGTTGTCAGGGAAAACTCGCAACTAATTCTGGCAATTGAGTAGTGAATATCACCTTTCTTCTTATGTAACAATATCGGTATGCTCTCTCTCTCTCTCGCCATTCCTCTGACATTTTCTCATTTTCAATGACCGTTAAAGGCATCCATTAACAGTCACACCCAATTCACATACTTCTACAGGGACATAATCAGATCCAACTGTATTCCTGTTTTTCATCTTTTTCAGTGCTTCTTCTACTTCCATTCTTGTTATGTTAGGGAATTGGCCCATTACTGGATCTCCTTCATTCTTCTCCTATTTTCTTCATTCATTCATATCTCAAAATACCTTTCCATCTATCTAGCACATTCAATTCTTCATACAGTACCATTCTCTGCCTTGACCATCCTAACTTGGTATATATCTTTACATTTCCACTCCTTTTATCTGGTTATCCTGAGTGCCCTTTTGATTCCTTCCTCATTATCCAGTTTCATTCAGATGAGCACTGGCTTCAAGCTTTAGATCTTAGACCTCTCTCTCTTTGCCTTTTTCTTTGTTTCTCGATATTCTATTCTGCTATTCTAATCACTATTCCATTTCTCTTCTGCTTAGTCATTATCTTTTCCCTTAATGCACTTTTGTAACTCATTGTTCTGCCGCGTTTCCTTGTCAACCTTAATATTCCCAATATTACAAATGTTTTCCATTTTGTTTTCCCATTTTGCATCTTCTATTGATTCATTTACAACAATCATTGCTAGTACCTTTTCTTGATGAATCTTCTCTAAAGTTATTTTCTCCCAGCTTCCACCATCTTGGTCTGATGATATCTTTCACTTTTTTGTTTCCTCACAGGCTCCTACTCTTGGCAGAGTAGGAGCCTGTGCTACTCCACTGCCTCTCCTGGTATTATCTTACAATAATTTTTTTCTTCATATCTGTAGAATATATATTCCACCAGGGAGTATCTCCACCCACTGCCTGCTGTATTTGTGTCTGTGGTTTGGTGGTAGGCTATAAAAGGTGTTCACAATATATCAAGATTCCCTGCCATTGCAAAATCAGAAATCCTATCACCCTCATTGTTCCTTGCACCAACTGCAAATCTTCCTTGTGTTGTCTGTCTATCGTCATTACTTTTTCCAACATGGCCATTAAGATCACCACACACACACACACACACACAAAGAACTATTCCCTACTTTTTAATCTGCTTATTACACACTCTAGGTCTCTCCAAAAATGTTCCTTTTCCTTTACATCTTCTTCACAGCCAGCTTGAGGTGTGTATACACTCACCAAAGAATAACTGCAATGCATTTATACCATCTGATATCCTATTAACTTCTAATACATTTTCTTTAAGTTCCTGATTGAGTACAATTCCCACTTCATTCCACTGTCTATTAATGCCAGAATAAAATTATATTATTCTCCAATCTTTCATGCTGCTTATCCTTTCTATTTTGTTTCTTGCATTTTTTCCCTTATATATCGTTTATTTTTTGGTTATTTTTAAATAGTTCAAAAATCCTGCTCTAGAGACTAAACATGGAAATTTTTCAAGCCACTTAAGACCTCCAATAAACAGGTCAGTAGTCTCAAGCTGGTCAATGAATTCATCTCCTGCCTAAAGACAATCAAAAACATCCATGCCCATGGCAGATTCAAAACCATATCTGTTGGTTGGAAAGCAGATACGATAACCACTCAGCGTGGCAAATTTCTATAACTTTTTATAAGATAACTTCTATTTATAATTAAAAATCTTTGATAGTTAATATACATGATATTTAAAAAAAGGTATATTACTATTACTATTATTACGGGCAACTCCAGGGAGTCATTAGACTCATCGAGGGAGGCCCCAAATCATATTCATCACAACTATCTGACATTCATACAGTATCTATCATACCTCGCCTTAAACTCATTCACTGTCACAGCATCCACTACAGACTCAGGGAGCGCATTCCACTCATTCACTACTCTAAAAGTAAAGAACCCAGCTCTAACACCTTTACTAACCACACTTTTGCCCAGTTTCCATGGATGTCCCCTAGTCCTCCCACAACCAGCCCTGTTCTCAAAAATATCTTTTGAATTAATTTTATAGAAACCCTTCAGTAATTTGAATGTCTCAATCATATCTCCCCTCCTCCGCCTATCAACCAATTTTTGCAACCCACAAATCCTCAACCTGTTCTCATACGGTTCATTCCACAGACCTCCTATCATCTTGGTCACTCGCCTCTGGATCCTCTCCACATCCTCCCCATCAAGAAGAAACCTAGGTGACCAAATCTGAGCACAGTAGTCTAGATGGGGTCTTATCAAGGCTCGATAGAGAGGAACAATAACCTGCTTGTCTCTGCTTGTCAACGTATTCTTCAGCAACCAAGTGATTTGATGAGCTGTTTTGGTCACTTTTGCAATGTGTCCCCTAAATTTCAATTCCCTATCCACCAACACTCCTAAATCTCGTGCCTCATCAATTTCCTGGAGCAGGGTTCCACCAATGCAGTAAACTGCCTCCAATCTTTTCACCCCAAAATGCATAACCTTACATTTTGCCACATTAAACTGACATCCATTCTCCTTAGCCCAGACCTCCAATCTATCCAAATCATCCTGCAAAATTTTGACGTCATCTGCTTTCACTATTGCCCTACCCAACTTCGCATCATCCGCAAACAAATGAACTGTTCTTCTCAGATCATTTCCTATATCATTTATGAACAAATTAAACAGCATTGGTCCAAGAACAGATCCTTGTGGCACACCACTAGTCACAGGCCGTCTTGTGGACTCTACTCCCGAGTAAACCACTCTCTGATATCTCTCCGTCAACCACCCTCCTATCCATCTCACCAACCCTATGTCCATTCCCATATGCTGCAATTTACTGATTAGAATTCCATGTGGAATCCTGTCAAAGGCCTTGGCAAGGTCCAGTAGAATCACCGTAAACCCATTACCCTTATCCAGTTCAGCCGTCACTGTGTTATAATACGTGAGCAAGTTACTGAGGCATGACCTACCCTTCACAAAACCATGCTGTCCCCGATACAGTATCCCATTTTCTTCAATCCAATCTTGTATTTTCCTTTTGACTATTTTCTCTAAGACCTTTACAATGATTCCTGATATGCTAATCGGTCGGTAATTTACAACAGCAGTCTTGGAACCACCTTTATGCAGTGGAACTATTTTCCCCTCTTTCCACCCGCTCGGGACTAACCCAGTCCTGAGGCTCAAATTAAACAAAATGGTCAAGGGTACTGACAATTCTTTAGCTGCTTCTCGTACAACACGAGCTGGTATACCATCCAATCCCACAGATGTATTGACATTGAGGTTATGCAATAGACTACTCACCTCCACTTCATTAACCACAATTCCCGTATAATCTACTGGTTTATTCGTTTCTGCAATGTCACCACCTTGATGATATACTTTTGCAAAGTGCTCACTCAGTAACTCAACTATCTCAACTGATTCAGTTACCTCCCTACCATCGGCATTCTTTAAAATCAATCTGCCATGTACATTTTTCCTTTTACTTGCTACATATCTAAAAAACTGTTTAGGATTCTCTTTAGCCTGCATGGCCAATGTTCTTTCGTAATCCTTTTTTGCATTTCTTACCACACTCGTCACCCTTCTGGCCTGCGCTTTATACCGTTCATGTGCCTGCCGGTCACCCTTCTCCTTAAATTCCCTCCATAGTTGTTTCTTTTTTTGCAACTCAAGCTTAATGGTGTTATTCATCCATTTAACCCCTACTTGATTTATTATTCGGACTCTAGGTATACAGTCAGCCATTGCTTCATGCAAGCACTTCTTAACTACCCTCCCATGCACTATCAACTTCTAGTCCTTGCAGTTGTACATGCCATGGCACTGAACCAATCAAACTCCTAAGCTTGTCATACTTTCCGGCCCGATAATTCCACATGTACCCTGTCTTAATTGAAAATTCTACACCTTTAGCCACCTCCCAAGTTAAGACCCTATGATCACTCTCACCGATTGGTGGCAATGTGGTCATATCTGTTACAGCCAAATCCTCAGATGTAATTACTAGGTCAAGCACTCTCTGACCCCTAGTATTTTCCATTACATGCTGTCGCAGATAGTTATCCCTTAATAACCGCATAAAATCCAGTTCCTTCCTCCCATGTGTCCTCTCCTCACTCCAATCAATGCGACCATAGTTGAAATCTCCCATAATAATCACCCTCCTTCCACCCATTTCTTCTATTTGCTTGTGCATACTGTCACCACCATCTTTTCCATCACCTGGTCTATAGCAGCACCCAATTGTATATTTAGTTCTGCTAGCCACAATCTCACACCAAATGGCCTCAAATGTGCTCTTTTCTCTATCCTGCAATTCAACTTCTATTCTCCTTGGCTGGAGCTCATCAGCTATCATCAACAATACTCCTCCCCCCATTTTATTCTCTCTGTCATTCCTGAACACACTATACCCATCACATTCAATCCCACTAGTTATATCATCTACAGTCAGCCATGTTTCACTAATACCTATAACCTGTGGTCTGGAAGTGCCAACCATGGCCAAAAACTCTTCCTTCTTGTTCCTAATACTCCTAGTATTAGTGTACATGAATTTAAGACCCCCATTAGCCCCAACCCTACCTTGATGCCTTTTATTAACTATCCCACTCAGATTTGTTGTCCTTATTTGCTCTAGCATATTATATTCATTCTTACATTCAACTGCCTCCATAAGGACTGTATCTCTACCCCCCCCCCCTAACAAATCTAGTTTCCCTGAATTTGCACATCCACTACATTCAGCAACACTTTCTCAAGTCTTCTTACACCGTAACCATTCAAATACAAGCCATCCACCTTATATAGATCCTTTCGCCCATCAAACTCACTCCACACATCCACAAATTCCACACCACTCGTCATACATAACCCACGCATAAAGTCATTTGCAATTATAGCCCTCCTTTTAAACATTTCACTCTGTCATACCGTGGCAAAAGACTAATCATTCTAACTCTCTCACTCTTTTCTTTTGCTACCTCAAACAATTCATTCAGGTCTTCTATCATTTCCATTTTATCTCCTTTCAAATCATTCGTACCTGCCACAACAATCATTTCTTTCACCCTTTCCTTTTGCTCTCTAATAGACGCAGTTACGTCCTTTATGGTCGCACCAGGTTGGTACGATTTTGTCAAATCCTCTACTAACACACCTCGTACTAACGAGTCTCCATACAGCACTCTATCCTTCATTTTGTTCATGTTCACATTCATACGTCTATTTTTCCTGTCATACCTTTTATTATTGGTTGGTTCATTCAGTCTACTTTTGTTCATGCACTCTAGCTGCTGTTTTGCTCTTTCTATCGCACTATTCAACAAAGCGATCTCACTCAATGTATCTATCTCATCTTTTTTGTTCTCTGAGAAACCATTTATACTATCATTCACACTTTCTACATTCACACTCTCACAATTTTCATGTACAACTTTGCCGTTTCTTGTCATATCCCTATTTCCTTCATTTCGAAGGTTGACAAAAATATCACACGCACGATCCGAAATACGCTTCAATTCCGCATTCTCCCTACATTTTCTACACACATTCAATTCTTTATCATCATCTAACCACACTCCGACCGCACTCCGCAAAGCGTACATTTCACAGCTAGTACACTGACTCATTTCTTTTATGCTACCGTTCTTTGATAACGATGGCGAACCTTCATTACTGACCGCCATTTTCCTACGCACAGGTGCCATATTTATCCGTAACGTGTTTTGTCAAATTAAACGTTATAACACACCAAAAATAGACGTACTAAAATACGCAAGGCAAATAAAACAAAACTACACAATATTAAGTAATTTGTATCGATAACTGAAAATGATACTTATCTTATCTGGAGCTTGCACGAACACTACTCATTACGAATTCATCTAGCGGCGACTTCCGACATAGATTATTTTATAAAACACTTTAGTACACTAACCACGTTAATAAAGCTCTAATAATATACCAAAATTAAACACTTAAGTCCATTAAATTGAATCCAAAACACCAATAAATCAGCAAAAAACACAAATCTCTCAGGAGCTCTCCGATAGCACGACCGTTCACCAGCTAGCCTCGACACCAGACCTCTTGCATATCTAACAGCCACTTGCATTTCTAACATTTGTTTACATTAAAATAATTTTCTAATAAGAAGATGGATTATTCATTCACTTCAATTATATCACAGGATGATGATGGGAAAGACATTGCAAAGTTAGTATGACAGCTCAGAAAAATGCTGCAATAGTGAGGGAGTTGATCTGCAGAGACAGGGATGTGGTGGTCCCAAATTTACAAGGAATATCTGAATCATATCTAGAGTACTGTGCTCAGATATGGATTGGAATAGGGGTGTAACTACATTGGAGCAGGATTGGAACTACAAACGCTACAAAGGCAGGGAACAAAAATTACATCCTGACTTTAAAATTCTAGTTATGAGAATAGGTTGGGAGACATGAGTTCTCTAGTTTGGTAAACAGAAGGAGTGATATGATTGCAACATATCGGTTGTTGGGAGGTATTTAACAGATGGACAATGAGAAAATTTTTTGCAATGGGTAGAACAAGGAACAACATATTCCCTGAAAGTCAAACAAGGAGTGGTAAGTAAGAGAATGAGATGTGGGCTTTTTTGCATGGGGAGCCGAGGGGTACATGAAAGTGCAGGCAAAGAATTAGTTTAAGCAGTATGACAGACTGTGGTATCTAAAGCAAATTTCACACAAGTCCCAAAAAGGTTCTGTGGTAATAGTAATATTATACCAGAAGAATCCTGCATATTTTTGATCTAATTAAAATTTATCATGATAGTCTTTGTTTGTAGCATTTACATTTTTGAATATAGCAAGTTTGCTTCATAAGTTAACTTGTGAAAATAACTTTTGTAACAAGAAAATTTAAGGACAGATATATAATCCAACTTACTGATAAGTTTAGATAAATGTTTTTCTTTTCCTTCTTCAGACTATGAACTTTACTGAAACTGGGATCTAAATTAATTCAGAACACAGCTCAGCACCCTAATCAATTCCAAAAGTTCTGTGGCAACTACATCCTTGGGGAAGGAATAATTATTTTAAAAAAAAAGAATGTAAGGAATGATAAGTATTGTTTGTAAAAGGGAAGAACCCCTTAATGAGTTTAATAAATGAATGAATAGAAATAACAAGGAAGAAGTAAGAAAACTAAAACAGTATTAAAAAAATAGGAAAGAAATAGAGCAAAAACCCTGCAGGTGTGTTCCAACAGAAATTCAATGATGAATTACTTGGAAATAAAACAGAAACAAAGTTAAAAACAAGAAATTTTCTAAAAAGAAAATTACATACAAGACTGCATTGAATAGTGGTCTCAGTGTTAGTCAGAATGACCAAGTACAGAATCTAGTCTCTCAAGTCAAAATATTGAATAGGATAGTCAATTCAGGAAGTACAGGTGGGTGTAGGCATAAAGGAATGCTGCAGTTTCTATATAATAATGTTCCCAAAAGTTATAGACATTAGTGAAACTTGGCTAATAGCAGATGATGTAGTTACAGGGATAGAATATCAAAGGTTTAGTATTTTCAGGGAAGATAGAAAAGGTAGGATGGTGGGAGGAGTACTGCTAATGACAGCAAAGGAATTGCAGCCAAAAAGAATAGGAGATAGACAGGAGGGCAGTTCATTTGAAGCAGTCTGGTGTGATATCAAAACCAATAAGACAAAATATATGGTTGGTTGTTACTATAGGACATGGAGTTTCAGGGATGATTTGAAAGACATGCATCAGCATATTAGTATGAGTGCAGGTCGAGCGATTATCATCGAGGACTATGGAGATATAGATCGGAAGGAAGAGAGATCACATGGCAGGAAAGAAATAGAATTTATGCACCTATTGATAGAAAATTACTTCCACCAGCAGGTGATGGAAGGTACTCAAGGTGCAAGAGTACCCTCCATCACATTGGAGGACCTGGTCATAGAATCAGAAGAGCTATCCATAACTAAGGTGGCCATGGAAACCTCTGATTGGTAAAAGTGATCATGCAGTCTTGACTTGAGAGATTGTAAAAAATGAGGAATATTCTGTCAAAAAAAGGTATATATGGAATATCAAGGCAGGTGATTATCGCAAGCTTAGGAGGAAGCTCAAATTTGTGCAATGGCATAAAACTATGCAAGTTAAGGATGTTAATAGGGTATGGGAGATAGTTAAGGGACATCTAGAGAAAGCTATATTAAATTGTATACCTAAGGTAACAAGGATTAATCAGGAGTTAGATGCATGAGTAATGTCATTAAGCATGAGCTTCTGAGAAAGAAAATGCTGTGGAAGGTATAAGAAGAAAGGTGACCAGCAAGCTTATGAACAGTACAAGGGCAAGACAAGAAGGGTAACCAGTATGGTAAGGCAAAATCAGATTATAAGAAGAAACCAGCCATGCAGGGCAAAAGAAATCCCAGAGTTCTTTCATTATGCAGCAAGTAAGAGAAAGAATGACTATGGAAGAATAACCTTAACGAGCGCTGATAGTCATGAGGTGACAGAAGCAGAAAAAATAGTCGAGTTACTGAGCGATGCCACTTTGCAAGGGTATATCTACAAGTGAGGTTAATGCTGCAACATATGTGATAGACTTATGTGGTAATGGAGGTGGATGAATTGAAAGTTCTTGGGATATTATAGAATCTCAATGTGAATACAGCTGTTGAAGTAGATGGGATATCAGCTTGCATTCTGAGGGAACTTGCAATGCCTCAGACTAGGCTCTTTAATTTAAGTCTGAGCTCTGGTAGAGTTCCAAGGAAGCGGAAATAAGGCAAAATAATTCCCTTGCATAAAGGAGGATCAAAGACTGCAGTAGCAAATTATATACCGATCAGTATCTCAAGAGTAGTGGTGGTGGTGGTGGTGGTGGTAAAAGCACTGGAAAAATTGGTCAAAAAGAGAGTTCAGGAATGGATAGATAGGAATATGATACTCTATGAGAGGCAATATAGATTTGTGAAGGGTCAGTCATGCCTTTGTAATTTACTAACTTTTTATAACAGTGACAGCTGAGTTGGATAAAGGAAATGACTATACGATTCTGCTGGATTTTCCAAAGGCAGCTGACCGAATACCAGATGGAACTCTGTTATGCAAATTAGAACAAACAGAGGATGGATATGACACTAGTTATGTGGATAAGAGGGTGTGGCTGCTGAACAGATATCAAAAAGTGGTATATATAGAGGAACAGAATCCAGACAAAAGCTGACTAGTAGTGTCCTGCAAGGTCCAGTGCCAGGACAACTACTGTTTAATTTATGCATAAATAGCCTAAAAGGAAATAAGAAATATTCAGTTGTTTGCTGATGCAATATTAAGTAGTAATATATAATAGGTGTCGGTTTAATGTGGAAAAGTGTATAAAGTTATGCATTTTGGGATAAACAGATTACGAGCTGTGTACCACATTGAGGAAATGTACAGGAAACAGATGAAGTTAGGGATAATGGTGGAAAGAAAGTTGAAGTTTAGAGGTCATATTGCTAAGAATGCTCATAAGATTGCTCGACTATTGAAGAACACCTAACAAGTAGAGATAAGGAAGTTGTTATTCCTCTTTATAAGGGCTTGATACATTCACATCTTGATTACTATGCTCAGGTGTGTCTCCTGGGTTTCTTAGGGATGAGGAAGTGGTGGAAAGGATGGAGAGGAAAGCAACCAAGATGATGAGTGGTCTGTGTAATGAACGATAGAAACATTTAAGTTACTTAAAGGATTTTATAGGATTTATGCAGGGAGAAATGTTTCAACACTTAGCTAGAGGGAACAGTAGGTCATCCCTGGGCGTTGAGTAATAGTGTGGTTAGTAGGGACATGAGGATTAGACTTTTTACTTGGAGAGTTAATGAATGAAATGGGTTGGCAGAGTCATTAATTAACATTTTGTCAGTTAATGGGTTCAAGGAGAAGTATGATACATTGTCTGGATAAATTGAGCCTCCTGCAATGAGTCTATGGACTCCATGGATGTTCCCGTACAATAATAATAATGTACAATATAAATGTTCTGTTTTATTTAACATATTTTAAAATGAAAGCAAAGATACTTATTTTAAGTACACAATGGAATAAAAATATCTGTTAACATCAGTAATACTTACTGTACATCTCTTTGTCGAATTGTATCCCAAATCTGTACAATAGCTGTCCAGTCTGGTTCTAGCAATAAATGGCTTGTAGCTTGATCTATAATAGTAATGCAGTTGTTAGTTAAACTATGTGCTGAAATTTTAAATTTATTCATGTAGTACAAATGAACTGTAAAGTAGAAAATAACATTTAAAATAACATCTTTGCATTAGAGATACCAATAAACTTTATGACAGTTAATACATACTCATTCAGGCCCTCTCCTAGTAATTGTGGGGTTCAAGGCAAGAGTACAAATGGATGCCCACATACCATATATCTAACTACTTAAACATTATAAATCTAGCTAACAAACTACTAAATCAGATACCTACTCTCCTTCTATCTTGACAAATGTACTTTCATAACGACAAAAATCAAAAAATATGTATAAAACTATGGTGTTTATGTGATGAAAGTTGGCAAAATATCAAAGATCACAATTTAATTATTACTGCATAGGTCTGAGTGTTCTGTTGATGGACTAGCGATGTTTGGATGAGTAATAAAATAAAGACATACATAATTCACAAATTATATATTTATACCATAAGATTATTTTTCATCAGCCTGATTCTGAATATTTCATTTCTTCCTCTTATTTAATAAATTTACTTTTTTCGTGTTTGTGATATGAGGACCCTCTAAAGTACAGGATCCAGGGCAGGTGACCCTTTTACTTTGATCTAAAGGTAGCACTGTACTCAATACATTAATATCAAGTGTGTGTATAACCTACTGTAACTACCCTATAAGAAAGAACTCTTTTCCAGACTTTTTTTAGTCTGATCATTTCTAATTCTTCCACTTTGCCTAAATGCCTGCGAGTTTTATACTATATCCCCAATGATATAGTACAAGGACAACATTTTATCATCATTAAATTGTCATTTAATTAATTCCTATGCTGTTCATTTCTATTAAACTTTTAACGTGGGCAATACATTACTTGAAGATATAACAGCAATCATGCTGAGACGGCCCTAACCAAGCAGAGTGAGAATTTTGTACATGTTAAAGAGTTAAACTGTTTTAAAGCATATAACTGAACCTTAAAAGATAAGTTTCTGTAAGGTTTGTGATAAGGTTAGATGTTAAGGCAACATTTAAGTTTATAGTTATTAACAACATATTTTTCTGAGAATTAATGACTATTTATTAGATATTTTACACTCAAAAGTGATTAAACTTGACTTCTAAAGCAACAAAAAATGACTACAAAATTACATCATATACTGGAAGATGAGAGAGATAATCAAATGGATAATTATGACTGAAATGTCATAATTGCCCCAGTTGGTGAAATAACCATGTAGTCCTGACTTAGAGGATGAATAGGCATGTAGAGGTATCAAGGCAGAAGGAATTTATGTGGAATTATAAATCAGGCAACAATCATAGAGTTAGAAATCAGGTTGTAGCAGTACAATAGATGAAAGAGAATTTGAAGGAAGAGAGGTGAGTGGTGCATGGGGAGATACTTGAGAAAAAACGGTTGACAGCAATGTCAGATTTCGAGTGAAGAAAGGGATTTGGAGTCAAATGGATGAAAAATAAAATTAAAGAGGAATTGCAGATGAAAAAGAAATTATGGAAGACATATAAAGAGAGAGGTGGAGAACAGTTACATAAGGAATATAAGGCTTGGTTTAGGATTGTAACTAGTATTGTAAAGAGAGAAAAATTAGAATATGATAGAAGACTAAATGTAATCAAGGAGAATTCCAAGGAGTTTTTTTTTTTTTTCACTACGTGGCAAGTAGAAGGAAAAAATGATAGTGGATGGATTACCTTGCTAGATGGAGATGGGACTCAGGTGACCAATGCAGATGACACAGTTCATCTAAATTATGATCAATTTTTATTAGTATTCCATCCTGGTACAGCAGGCCTTATTCCTACAATGATAAGGAGTGGTGAAGTGTTAGAAGTGAATGAATAGGATGTATTCCATATACAGAGTATGCTAAATGTCAGTAAGGCAGGGAGGGGGAGAGGAGGAATTTCATCATGTCTTTTAAAGACGAGCTGTGTAAATGACCATGCCATTCATTTGGCTGTTTAATGAAAGTCTTGCAATGGGACAGGTTCGTGAAGAGTGGAAGGATAGTGCCACTGCATAAGGATGGTGGTAGAATAGAAGAACTGTATTTCTTCTGTAGTTGTTAAGATTTTGGAAAGGAAAGGTCAAGGAAAAGAAGAAAGTATATCGAAAGCCCCTGACCAATAAATCAGCATGTGATCTTACAGAATACAGAGAAATATGTAAAAAAGTGAAGCAATGTGTAAAACTAGCTAATCAAAAATCATGGAAAGACTTTAGATAGAACACAGAAAAAAGAGAAAACAAATATCAGGAAGGTGGCAAAATATTCTGGAAACTATTGAAAAAGCTCAGAAATGGAGGGAAGAGTACTATAAAAGGAATTAGAGACGATACAGGTGACATGAAAAAGTGAAAGATATTCTAGATGTCTGGAGTAATTACACTGAAAAACTGCTAAATGAAACAAGCAGTGACATGATGGTAGAAACAGGAATACGATCAGTAATACATATCAATACTTGAAGTAGAAAAAGCTATCAAAATTTGAAATGTGGAAAGCATCTGGAGAAGATGACATTGGCCCACAAATGCTCAAATATGGAGGCATAAAAGTTTTAGTGGTTATGCTACATAATTCAGAAGGCCTGGTCAGAGGGTCGAATTTTGGATGATTGGAGTATAGATCTCATGGTACCCATCTATAAATAATTATTAATTGACTTAAGGAATTCACAACGTACAATAGAATATAAATTAAATTAAATTAAACTTTAATATATATATTTCCAATCTTTCATCTGTCGTTCAAGCTGTCCTACTTTGGCCAAACAGGCAGGACAGCAAATATCAGAACACAAGGACTACATCCGTTTTCACCAGTATAGCCACTCCGGTCTTGCAGACCATGCTCTGGATACACGCCATAGAATACGGTGGAAGAAAGCCACAATAATACACTGTAGCAAGTTCAAGTTGGAAAGACTTTTCATGGAATCAGCCTCAGCCCTAAGAAACATGCCAAACCTCAACAAATTTGGTTGCATGAGACTGCCCCAAATTTGAGAGACATACAACATGAGACCTTCAGCCCAATGGTCAAGAATACCTACACAGCCTGCTAGGGGGCACCATCAGGACTTTTAAGAGAAATGATAACTTCCTGCTTCGTCCTCATTTACTGTATGTAGTGCCTGCGTGCAAGTGTCTTTATTGTAAGTTCCTTTGAAAATGGCAACGTGACCTTGCCAAAATATTGGAAATATATATTCAAGTTTAATTTAATTTATATTCTATTGTACGCTGTAAATTCCTCAAGTCAATTAATAATTATGTATAACCAGCATATAAGCCTTTCTACGAGAACCCATCTATAAAAATGGAAATATGAGAGTATTATTTCTGGGAAAATTCCCATGTTAATCCTCTAAGATAAACTATTATTTTTATAGCTAATATAGCCTACTTTCATTTAGGAGTGCCCTTTTTTTACAATATCATTGGCTTTTTTACTCAAATCTCAGGGCATTACTGCTGTGTTATAAAACTAATATATGAAGAATAATATTAAGCATCTCCGTAGCTCAATTGGAAGAACGATGGTACATGTGCCATTCGATTGGAAAAGGCCTAAGTTCGATTCTCATCATGACAGGAGGAATCTTTATATGGACATTTTCAATCGAAGGCGAGTTAGCCGATCTCATACGGAGGCAGCAGGGTTCCCCCCCCCCTCCCGGAAACTCGAGTTTTTTATCCCGCATACAGACAAATCGGCCTTCAGAACACACGATTTACAGACAAAAAATACTAGATGTGGTGGTGGTCAGCAGATGGCGCTGATGTTGATTATTATATAGTAGAGGATCAGTGTAGTGGTGGAGACAGAGAGTTGTACAATAGGTGTCCTCCCTGCAATGAGTCTTCGGACTCCTTGGAGGTGTCACGAATAATAATAATAATAGAGGAAAATTTGGACATACCTTTTTTGGATGTTGTTGGCTGTCTCCTTATCCCAGCGATATACATACATATGGCAATATACATGTATGCATATCACCAGGATAAGGAGACAGCCAACAATATCCAAAAAAGGTATGTCCGAATTTTCCTCCTATATTATTCTTCATATGTGATGCGACACCTTGTTTTGCAACTTGTATATGGTAAAGTATAAGTTCTGCATCACTCCAACCTGAGTATTTACATTCTGGGTCTGGCTCCCACTGATGAGACCTCAAATAAGGTCAAAACCGGTCTGGGTAGTGACCCCACCCCATAATGTATAACATCATACGTCTCCTAGGAGATGTGTTTTACATTACGGGAAATACTAAAGATAGTGATCAGATCTTACTCCACCTTTACTACGAGTTGCCCCTGTCATGAAAGTTTTGCTTACACTTGGATCCACCGAAGCTTTTATAGTTTCTATATTCGGCACGAAACTCTTGTAGTTTCTCTACTCGGCTTTGAAGTAATGTTGGATTCAATATCCACTTATTTTGAATAATTCTTCATATATTAGTTTTATAACACATCAGTAATGCCCTAAGATTTCAGTAAAAAAAAAAAAGCCAATGACTAAATATGAGAATTACAGAAGACTTTCCCAACAGAGTGTTCCTGGTAAAATTTATGCAAGTATACTTGAGAAACAGCTAATGCAAGAAAACTTGTTTGTTCTTCTCCAAGCTTCCTTTGGAGAAGAACAAGCTAAATTCGAGCCAAACAGAGGTTGTCAGTATCAAATTTTCACTTTAAGGCATATAGTGGACAAGTCATGAGACAGCGGAATATAACAAGTATCTGTATTTAAGTTTTATTGATCTGGAAAATCATACAATAAGGTGCAAAGAGAAAAGCTGTTCAAAATGCTACAGTTACATTGTGTAAATGGGACATTATATCAAGCAATACTTAGTCTATAATTAAGTTGTAAGTCAGCAGTCAGAATTAAAGGAAATACAAGAAGTTGGTTCGATGTTAAATCAAGCGCAAGACAAGAGTTTACATTAAAAAAATAATTCACTATTAGTATTAAATTGATGACCTGCTGTGATAAGTTGTATAAAAATAAAAAATAAAAAGATTATAAAATTAGGCAAGAAACACTGAAAATATCAATTGTGTTCTGAATGGAAAATCCAAATAACAAATAAAACATTTCGGTTACTTAGGCACACTCTTTAGTGAAGATGGCAAATTGAATAAGAAAAAAAAGACAGCAGAATTAGCAAAGCAGGTATGGTAAGAAGTCAACTGAATAAATATTTATGGAATAAGAGAGAAAGAATAAATATTTAACAAATATTATTATTATTTTCTGACTCCCATGGATTCACAACACTCATTACTGGAGATCAACACTAGTGAACAGTCTTTCATACCACTCCATAAAATCATTCACATCTGCATATTTACCACCTTCTCAGGCAATGACAATACCAGAATCCTGACAAATAACAGATTAATTTGGAAGAAAACAGTTGATAGAAAGTTAGCAATGATGTACATTTTACCCATAGTACTATCATCGTAAAATTCGAAGTGGTGAAATTTTATATAACAATTTTTCGACCCCAATTTTACTGAGGTCACAAACCATGAGGAAAGAGAAAAATTGTAAATTACTATATTTTAAAGAAGTGCTGATTGTACACTTGTAAAGCTAACTAACAAAAAGAATGATATAGAAATTGTTCACAAATTATAAAAATATTGTAAAGGTTAAAATGTGAAATATATTGGTCTGATGTAACAGAATGTTAAAAGTATTTCTTTAAGTTAAGGAGATTAGACCGGATTATGTTGGCGACTTGAAAGTAAACAAAAGTATTGAAGGTCGTTCAGATGTAGATTGTTGCTGCCAACTCTGAAGGTCAAAACAACAGTGACGTCACGCAAGTTATTTACGGAAGATTCAGGGGGTCTCCGACACTAAAAATAAGGAGCTTCTGAATCATATAAAAGAGGCCTTGAGAACCTAGAGAGAGGCTGGCTGTTCGGGGAGTTTAGGTTCAAAGCTGTTCGAAGAGTTTGTTCGTCTTGCAGAAGTAGAAAGCCCAGGAGAAGAAGGTCATTCTACGGAGATGTATTTCCAGTAGTGGAACGTGCCACGTGTGACCAGATATACACCGTCAACAGTAGATCCAAAAACTGACAGTGAGCTATGCTACAGATCCCGGACAAGGACTACACCAGGATGACTGCCAAAAGCCGTTCAGCAAAGGCTAGGACATAGGACTGAGAAAAGCAGTCAGCAGAACTGCCAAAAGTCATCCAGACTGGTAGGACTGTATTTGTTTCTGCGAATTTCTGAGTAGATTTTAATATGTTAACGCTGAGATTGTGAACAAGAATTGTATGTCTGCTAAACGTAGCATTGTTAAAATTAGTTGTTTAAGTCGCTATAGGAAGTAACTGAGGCTGAAAGCTAATATATTTATTGAGAAGAATGTTAGCCAGTGACATTGATTGTAACAGCCAGAGATTGTCTAGAGTTGGTAAAGCAAGTGTTTCTTAGCATTGTGAATTGCAGGTCTATATTGTAAGGTTATGACTTTAAGTTTAAAGCAGGAATTAGAGAGAATTTGTTTAATATTGTATTGTGCTTAAAATAAAATAAACATGTTTTGTTTGTTTAAAAACTATCACCTGATTTTTGACCAATGCACTGTCTCACAAAAATAACTGAACCTGTGTGCTTAAATTAGAGAAATTGCCACGACTGACTATTTAAGGTATTATTTTTACTATTCTATAAGTGTTATAACTCTTCTTCCTGTGCCATAACATTAATACAGGGTGGCGCAGTCGAAAATACAAATAAATTTTCCCTGAATTATATCGCATGGGAAATGGTTAATTAACACTGTATCCATGAATTGCCTATTCTAGAGATCTTTTCACTAACAGCACTAACACTTGTAGGTAGTATAAAGGATTACAAGCGGGGACTGAATTAATTGGCTTAAGATAGAACAAGGTAAAGAATATTTAACAGAGTAGAAGCAAGGTACCCATAAGAAAGAGAATAAGATAAATAAATAAAATCTTAGAAAATAACAAAAGGTAGCAGTTCGACAGCTCAAAAAATAATAATCGTAATTAATTTAACATCCTCAAAAATAAAATATTACAATCATGATATCCTGTACATCCAAATATGAGAGAAAGAATAAATATTTATGGAACAAGAGAGAAATTAATCAAAATACTAAACCGGTTAAATATAAGACAGTGTTCAAACCTATTTCAATTTATGGATCTTAGAGCTGGGTTATAAACAAAACACCTGACCAATGACTGGAGACCAGAGATAATGAGAGTTCTGTGAAAGTTTAGGAGAGTGAACAGATAGAATCAATGGCAATAGCATATCAAAAATGAGGACAGTACTTGACATTATAAGCATTCAGGAATGTGTTAGCAGAGCTAATTTCAAGTCATATGGTCATGTAAGCAGAATGGGAGAGGAAAACTTAGCGAAACAAATGTTCTTTGGCAGGGCGGTAGAAAAAAGACCAGAGGAAGACCAATCTAGGTGGAGTGATATAGTAAAAAGTGCCTTAGAAGATAAAAATATAAGATCAGATAATACTCAATCTTGAAAAATAACAGATTAATCTGGAAGAAAACTTTTGATAGGAAGTTAGTAATGATGTACCTTTTTTCACGTAGTACTGTCATAATATCCTGCACACCCACTGAGGCTGCATGTCAGTAATTTAATGATGATGATGTGGATTTGAATACTCCTGTGTAATGAATGTTTTAAGGCAGTTGATTTCAGAAATCAGAGAACTTGAAAAAGTACCATGTTTGGTCTCTAAAGATCATCAATCTTTAGTCCATTTGAGATACCAATATGAAAGATTTTTCTCCTTTCATTAACAGGATTAATATAAAAAAACATGAACACACACACACAAAAAGGAAATAATAAATAAATAAATGTACTAACTCCATCTGTAAATAAGAAATCACAATGTATTAATACCCAGTTAAATACCTAGAGAAACCAATGATAGATTTCTTCTGCATAGCAAGATCCATGTTTTGTAGAAGAGTACATGGTATCTTGCAGTGCAACAATATACTATACAGAAGAAAGTTGTGTATGTGCACAGCGATTTCAAATACAATCATATGGATGTACACAAGTGTACTGGTTTGAACTCATAAGGCTTTACTGGAACATATACAGCACAAATAAATAATTAAAAACACATTTAATGAATCCTATATTTTGTCTCAGTCACTGAGACATGAGAGAAACAAAAACACACACAAAATTGCACAAAACAATAACTGGAAAAGATACACTGAAAGCCTAAAGTTCTAAGTCTTTAAGGCTTTCAGTCTAATCTTTTCCACTCACTGTTTTGTGAATTTTGTGTTTTTGCAATTTTAATATTGTTTCCCTGATGATGTCTCATGACCAAGATGAAATATATGATTGAATTAAACATAAAAGAAATATAAGATAGAATTTATTCAATTAACCTTTATGATGAGAATGCACAAGTACATGCAGGACAAATTTTGAATATCTAGACAGGTTATAGCAGGCATGCCTATTGTTAGTATATTGTTGCCACCCCTGGGCAAGATCATTCTGCCACCCGTAAATTAAAAAAAAAATAAAATAAAATATGCAAGATTAAAAATACTATTTTTATGGCTGAGATATAATTTCACCAGCTTTCTGTCACTCTCTAAACTTACTGCTCCTAGGCATTGTCTTAGTTGCTTGGTGGGTTAAGACAGCCCTGATAGTGGGAGTTGGATAGGGAAATATTGTCACTTAATATAATTAATATTTATGTTGCTTAATATAATTTTTCACACAAAAAATTGACATAGCTGAAAAACCCCTATAACCCACCCCCCTTACTCACGCTCTCTCTCTCGGGAAAGCTTAAATTCTGAACCAGCTGGACTTGCCTCTAGATGCAGAGAGAAAGAGTAATATTTTCACTCTTAAATCAAACTTCATTTAGCTATACATCATGTGAAAAAATGATGTTACTTGAGTTGGTAATGAAATCACATCTACATTAGTCTGTAGAATTCTAATCAGCACATGATATGAAGGGCAGAAACTAGTATGGAAAATCAACAGAATATGACGTGACAAGTTTAAAAATATGCAGTCACAGAATGATGCAGCATATTGTTAGCTACATAGTACGCTGCAATTTCATACAACAGTACTCTCTTAAATATCCAGCTAATGTTTTGTGACAAAACACTAATGTGTTATATGTTCTGCAACCTCTCAAGTCTGAGATTAAATTAAAAAATTAGTCACTGAGAAAGCTGGAAGCAGAAAGATGGATATCTCAGTGGTAAATAGTGATGCAACCTCAGATAATTAGTGGGGTGTCTCAAGAATGAGTTTAGATACACTCCCAAGTGAGCACTATATTGAAGCAGAGTGTTAAGATGATGTAAACATTTGAAAAGCAGTGAAGAAAGAAATTGATAGCAGTAGGCACTTCAAATTTGTTAGATTTATGAAATACAGGGTGTTTCAAAAAGAATGTCCCGATTTGAAAATTGTAATTGTGGTGAGCATTTGTAATTGTAATTGTGGTGAGTGAAACTTTAGGCCTTACTTCATACTTGGTAATTTATTTTGTAATTGTATCACATTTTCATTATTAAATATAATTATTTGAAATCAGATCATTCTCTTTGAAACACTCTGTATAAACTGGCTGTGCAGATTTAACGAATGTGGTCATCTTCAATTACTGAATACTGTGATAATCGGTGGGAAGAAACTAATGCAATCAGATGAAAAATTTGGATGTGCTGATGGCTGAAGTATCACATGTTTAGAGTTAACATGTCAGGTCAGGGAATAATAATTATTATTATGAAAGTGATTGCTATGGTTATAGATAGTGGGAATCTCTCTTTGTCTCTCTCAATATGTGCATATAAGGCGATTATTTGCTCATACTTGCTTACCATGTTCTGGTAAGATCTGGGCTATTCTGTTCCATGGTTACAGCTGTGCCAGGAAAGGCTCACATGTAATTATGGAAAATCCCACATAATCAGTATCAGTAGTATTGCAGAGATTGATATGTAAGCAACCAATCAATTAGCATGACTCGATTGCAATATATACATTTCTTATGAATATACATCAATACTTTTGTTGAAGTTTTGTAAAATATGTGACGGTAGATGGGAGGGGAGGTGGGGAAAGCAAACAGAAATGGTGTAGGTATTTAAAAAAAAAAAAATGGAAACATTTGTTTCCCAACCTTGAAGTGATGGGATATTGTTATATGCTAGCAGAGTAAATTAAAATTATCGCAATTCTTGTGAAATAATGCAAGATGTATACATGAAGGTTTCACAGATTCACACAAGATCTGCGAAATCATTTTAATAATAATAAATCCACAATTTTTATTATTAAACTTAATGAATTCGAGTGTTACATTAATATTTGTGAATATAAAAATGAATCTGCATACAAAAATAAACGAAATCACTGATATAGATTATGTGTCATTGCTACTGTAAACTTACCAAGAAGCCGATCAAATGTGGCTGTTGATCTAAACATATCCACAGTCTTTCTCTATTTTCCTGTTTATTACAATAATACCAAATTAAAAACAAACTGCATCAGAGAGAGAGTGACGCGTCATCCGCCAACCTGGAAACTTTATATAAAAGTTTGGAACTGCTATTTGCAATATTTTGCTTACTTGGCTAAATTAATCAAAAATTAATACAACCTCGATAACACAAACACGTCAGTTTCTAATATTAATTCCCTTCAGTCAGATGACTACCATGACGAAATTGCATACACAATGCCATCTATTGTTGATTATGTGGAACTCTTCGAAGCCATACACGATAATGTATCGCATTTATTGTAATAAGAAGATACACTATTTCTTTATCGTAAATATTTTCCTAGTAGTAACGTGATGGTATGTTATTCTTCATTTACTCAATAGCTGACTTCAAGCCATTTGCGATGTATCAAATGTAGAAAGCACATCAAAAGCTGAATAAATAAAAATAAGCATTCAAAATTTCATTATTTAGTTCAATTCTTTAATAAATCGTTTCATAATTTAAATGTGTTTAAAATATACACTATTTGCTGCGTAAGTTGATTTCTTAATACCTACTTTATATGTGAAATGGACATGATCTATAATTACAAGAATGTGTGTGTGTGTGTGTGTGTGTGTGTGTGTGTGTGTGTGTGTGTGTGTGTGTGTGTGTGTGTGTGTGTGTGTGTGTGTGTGTGTGTGTGTGTGTGTGTGTGTGTGTGTGTGTGTGTGTGTGTGTGTGTGTGTGTGTGTGTGTGTGTGTGTGTGTGTGTGTGTGTGTGTGTGTGTGTGTGTGTGTGTGTGTGTGTGTGAGTGAGAGAGAGAGAGAGAGATCTTACAGATGACTTAAATAAACTGAAGGTATGGATAAAGGTAAATGGCTGCCAGTTTAACACGACCAAATACAAGGTGATTCACTTTGAGAGGATGGGATCACACGCTGAGTATTATATTGATGGAACGAAACTGCAGGAAGTTGATGAGACTGGGGACTTTGGGGTGACTGTCGGCAGAGAGATGAAGTTGAGCGGGTATATTGCAAAGGAGGCCAAATCAGTACATCAAATTACATGGTTGCTGAAGAACACACAAGCAGGGACAGGGAAGTTATTGTTCCCCTTTATTAAGCATTAATAAGGTTATATCTGGACTACTGCGTACAGATCTGGTCGCCTGGATTCCTTGTTGAGAAAAAACTCCGACACGTGTGAAAAATGAGTAGGGAGGCAATACAAGGGATGAAACTGAAACAGTTGGCTGGATTGATGAGATATCAGCATGGATACTAAAATAGTGTTCATCTAAACTGGCTGCGTCTTTGACTGGAGTCTCAATGCAATAAGGTTCCCACAGGATTTGAAGGATTTATGATAATCCCATTGCATAAGTGGTGCAAATTCTGATTTGTCTAACTATTCATCTATCAGTATATCTGAAGTAGTGCTAAAGATTATGAAAAAGTTGGTAAGAGCTCACATACTGAAAGGGGCTTGACAGAGAAATTATATCATTGGTTTACTAAAGAAAGTAATCATATTCAGAAACTGGTTCACATTTTATAATAATGTTATTACAGTTGACTTAGATAGCAAAAGGATATACCACGATTTCTAATGAGTGTTATATTGGCGGGATTATACTAAAAGAATCTGATCAGTCTGGGGATCTCAAAGTTTTAGTGCAAGGGAGGGTAAAGTTAAAGGACGATATAGAAAAGATTCAGAATATACAAATCAGAGGATAGCTGCCATGCTGAAAGGTATTTTGATATGCAAGGATAAGGGCTCTCTACGAGGTCTCGATATCACCCCGCCTGGACTATTGTGCATATTTCTGCTCCCCTCATTTCCCAGGTCATGTAATGACAATGGAGAGTTGCAAAGATGAAAGATGATATTAGGGCTTTGAAATGTAGATTGTGAGAACAGATTGAGAATTTGTAGAGTGCAGACACTAGCAACCTGGAGAAAGAGGAATTGATATGGTAGAGACCTACAACTTCCGTAAGGGCCGTGCAAGATACCAGTAGATGGAATTGGTCATTTTATGGAAATTAAGAGCGAATGCAGTCAAGAAAGGGGTGAGAGCTACAATTTTCTTCTATAGAGTAGTGCACGGTTTGCCTTTGAACATGGAAAATGCACACCACACGCATGAATTCAAGGAAAGGTATGATAGGCAGTGTGAGTGATATCTAGTATCTCTAGATGAGTCTTCCCCCACTCCCAGAAGGTCTCTCGTAATAATAATAATAATAATAAACTTGGGTTTTTCGTCCCCTAAATGCAAGAAAATCGACCTTAGAACCCACATTCTATTCAGACAGTAACACATCCTGTTAGAATTAGGTACCAAGAGATGTCTGCACTTGTTTGCCCGTCGCTTCATCGTTGCCACATGTAATGAATGACAGTCCTGGGCCAGCTATTTCTGACTGGCTACCGGCAGAGATTGAGCTACCCACTCAGTCTCCAAAAGCTAGATAGGATTAAAAGGCCACATCTACTCCCTATAAGGAATATGAGGCATTAGCTAATAGTTTTTAATAATCCCGTTGCAATCTGTGTAACACTCCTATGCATCCTTTCCAAAAGGTTTTAATCTTCTCACAACCTAGGAGACGAAACTGACACATCGTGGTCCAGATGGGATCGTAAAAGACCTTATAAAGATTAAAAACTATTTTCTTATCCTCACACGGTAATGTTCGAATCATTTTTCATTATCCTGATTTGAATTCGCAATTTCTGATATATGTTTTTTAAAATTCAACTTCATGGCCACCATAATTCCAATATCCCTGACATCATCAGTTTCTCCTATCATACTTCCACCAATACAATATGCTATTGGAAATTAAAGATCTCATCATGCCAAAGTGCAACTTTACTCTTACTAACATTGAGTTCACATAATTTATGATTAATTCCTGTCTATTTAAATTACTCTGTAAGTGCTGTATATCAGATGCATTCTTGATTGTACTGCTTAGCTTTATGTCATTTGCAAACAGTTGAAGATTCCTGTCAGTCCAAGGAATAATTCCAGGGGTTCACTTCTGGTTATCTTCACTCTCATAGACTGATTTCCTCCATATACCACTTTCTGATACATGTCCCTAAACCGCCTGCTCATCCAAGCTAATAATTTATATTCCAATTCTACATCCTCCAATTCATGCAACAGTCATTCATGCATTATCCTGTTTAATGTGTTAGCAAATTATAACTCATCCATAATATTATTATAAAATGAGAGCAAATTACTCAAACATGACCTCCTTGTGTTATAATCATGTTGCTCTTTGCAAAATATAACAATGTGTAAGAAAACACATTATGCTGTTGAGGTTGTCATCATTTCCAGCTTTGTAGTGTAGCATGCAACCTAACCATCTCCTAACTGAAACATCCATTTACTAAGCTATGTTCTGGACTCCTATCATTTGTATATAGACATTAAAATTTGTTTCATGCCTTTTTTATGCACTTATCTCTGTCTGCTTTGTCAACTGGTCAACTTTCTCTTTCCCATTGTCACACTCACACACTCGAAAAATCTGAACCCAAAGTACAGATCCACTCCTCCACTAAATTTATAACTATGCTTATTGGTGTTCATGATTATCACAGTTGCATCTCATAGATGAACTTACATACCCATACACATACATTTCCACCATTTTTATTTTGATGACTAGTTTCTGTCATTCTGCATGTGGTTTAATTACAATACTTGATTCCTTCAGTCTCCTAATAATAAATTCATTCAAGTACAGACCATTTCTCATACAGAAGTCGTTTCTATACTCAAAGTCACTATACATATTCAAAAACTCTAGCTCATTTTCTTGGACACAGTCCTCACATGGAATCGTTTAGTATCATAGACTTCATTAACTCAGTACTGTCGTATTTTGTAATAGACTTACAATTTTCACTCTCGCTTACCCTTGATTCTCGCATTTTCGAGAAATCCTTCCATATTATTATTATTATTATTATTATTATTATTATTATTATTATTATTATTATTATTATTATTATTATTATTATTATTATTATTAGCAGAGACATCCAGGAAGTCAGGGAAACTACATATCCAGGGACCCCATATCACTCACACTACCTGCTACACCATTCTTTGAATTCAATGAATAGCTCAGTGGAAATAGTTTTTCTCCCCACTCTTGATTCTCGCGTTTTCGAGAAATCCTTTCATATTATTATTTATTATTATTATTATTATTATTATTATTATTATTATTATTATTATTATTATTATTATTATTATTATTAGCAGAGACATCCAGGGAGTCAGGGATTCTACATATCCAGGGACAACATATCACTCACACTACCTGCTACACCATTCTTTGAATTCAATGTGTAGCTCAGTGGAAGTGGTTTTTCTCCCAACAGTGCAATGACACTCTGAAGAAAGACATCAATTCCAGTCGCCAACTAGAGGAACTTTTTCTATGCCTTTCATTGATCGGTTCACGAGTTAGTCGATCTTTGGCACGAGCAAACGGTTTTTTCTCCCAAAAACTGAGGGTTTTTTTTCTTGTAAAACTGAAGAAAATCCAAAGTTGAACCCACAATATAGTGTTATGATTAGGGACCACGAGATGGTGAATCTTATCAGCCGTCTCTTCACCGGATGCCGTTCATAATTAATGATAGTTTTAGCCAGCTATCTCTGATTGGCTAACGATGGAGATTGAACTTTCCTTCAGTCTCCAAAACCGAGCTAAAATATACCTCGCCTACTTCCTATAAAGAAACAAAAGGCATTAGCACATCTTATTTATTTATTTTTATAGACAAAGAATTTCTTCCTTCTTCATATATGATTGTAAGTGCAATGTGTCCTTGAAGTTGTTATATTTCAAGTACACATTTCACCATAACTTTCACCTCTGAAATAATAATTAACAATAATACTTCTCCATACAAGGTAAAGTGACAATTGCTATATACTAAAATCTTACAGCGCAGTGGGATGAGTTCAGAAGACTCAATAAAATCACTCAAAGGAGACCAATGAAAATTTTTGTGTGTGTGTGTGTGTGTGTGTGTGTGTGTGTGTGTGTGTGTGTGTGTGTGTGTGTGTGTGTGTGTGTGTGTGTGTGTGTGTGTGTGTGTGTGTGTGTGTGTGTGTGTGTGTGTGTGTGTGTGTGTGTGTGTGTGTGTGTGTGTGTGTGTGTGTGTGTGTGTGTGTGTGTGTGGCCTGAGAATATTAGTAATTTCACTATAAGTAGCCATGTAACTCTCATACTGTGAAATCCGAGAGCTAAATGCTAGAAGTGACAGAGGCAGACGAAATATTTGAGCTACAGACTGACCACTGAAGATATTGCTGTTACAGAGGCGACAGCGACAGGTGTGAGATCAGAGATTGATGCATTGGATGTGTTCAGGATATTGCAGAATCTTAATCCAGCTCTAAGATTAGATGGTATATCAGCTCGCATTATCAGTGTAAGAGAATGTGCAAGGGAAGGCAATACCTTTGCTAATCAGTTTAAATGTCAGCTCTGCAAAAGTCCCAAAGGAGTGGAAAGACGGGAAAATAATTTATTTTCATAAATGTGCATGTAAGTTTTTGGTAGCAAATTATAGACCAATCAGAATCTTAGGAATGGTGAAAAAGTAAGAAAAGTTGGTCAATAAAGAAAATTCAGGGATGGTGAATAAAAATATGATACTCTATAAGGGGAAACATGGCTTTGTGAAGATTCGGTCATACCTTAGTATACTAACGTTCTATAATAATAATAACAGCTGAGTTGGATAAAGGTAATAGATACATGACACTGCCGGATTTTGTAAAGGAGTTTTACAGGATACCACATAGAACTCTGTTAGTTGGTAAACTGGAACAATAGGCAAATTAGAACAGATGGGAATGGATATGAAACTGGTGATGTCAATACGAGGGTGGCTTATGGGCAGATATCAAAAAGTAGTATACGGGTGTACTCGAGTATCCAGTGCAGAATCCAGGAGAAAGGAGATGACCAGTGGTGTACTGCAAGACTCTTTGGACCACTACTGTTTAATTTGCACTTAAATGATATTAGAAATATGGAGATATTCAGTTGTTTCCTGATGATGCAAAGTTGGATATGGTAACAGTTACTCAAGTCTAGACAGTTTAAGGGATGGTTTTAATACTCTGACATAATGAGCGAAACATAATGGATGTCAATTTAATGCGGAGAAGGCTAAAGTTATGCATTTTGGGATAGAAAGATTACAAGATGTATACCACATTCAGAGAACTGTACTCCAGAAATTGATGAAGCCGGGATTTTGAGATAGGTAGTAGATAGAGAACTGACATATAGTAGGTGAAGAGTTGAAGTTTAGTGGGAATTTGCTAAGGTAGCCAGGGTAGCTCACAGGATTTCTTGGTTATCGAAGAACACCCAAACAAGCAGAGATAAGAAAGCTGTTATTCCACTTCATAAAACTTTAATACGACCACATCTGTATTACTGCACTCAGGTCTGGTTAATAGGTTACTTGGGGAGATAAGGATGTCATGGAGAGGATCCGGAGGCGAGTGAGTAAGATGATCAGTGGTATGTGTACCACTCCCTGTGAAGATAGTTTGAGGGTATGTCGGTTTCAAAAAGATGGTTGAGAAGCGAAAATGAAGGGATCTTGTCAGAATGAAATGAGTTGGCAGAGTCAGTCGTGAGCGCTTTGTCTGTTAATAATGGATTCGAAGAAATGTACAATAGAATATGTGTGTGGATAGTGTGGGGTTTCCAAGATGAGTCTTCCTACCCCACGAAAATAATAATAAATGGGCTCAATGAATGGTTTGTTTAACTAATAAATTTCTATACTTTTTACTTTAGCTACCTTTCTTTCATAATATGTATCATAAGAATTACATATGGGAGCTTTACAAAATAAAATTCACTTCATATGCTTCTTTCATCTTCTTTTCTTACAGAATTAATGATACTGAAATTCAGAATGAATTGATTCTGACAATGCAGCATACTATACCGTATTTTATTATCTCTTTAGGCAAGAAGATATTCGTGAATTTAAATATATTCTGTAGTTTAATTTGCATCTCAGACCCTTGAAATGGATAATAATATTTATTATTATTATTTATTATTATTATTATATATTATTATTATGTGACACCTCCAGGGAGTCCAAAGACTCATCGAAGGAAAGTGTGCCAACAGCATCGAACGATTGATCCCCTTCCAACTACTAACCGCACCACTCAAACTTGCTTAACGTTTTGCGAGCCTTTAGTAGTAGAGGCTCTACCAATCGACCAACCTTTACTGGCTAATAAGATTTGTGTTTGTTAGTAAATGGAACTGGAGTTAAAAGGTAACTTTATATTGGCTTTATTAGTTGACCAGAGATTTTTTGAAAAATATATACAATTGTCTACAAGTTTCACCAGCGGTTCTGTCTGGCGTCTTCAGGACATGTACTGTTACATATGTCCTGAAGAAGCCAGACAGAACCGTTAGCGAAACTTGTAGACAATTGTATATATTTTTAAAAATATCTGTGGTCAACTAATAAAGCCCATATAAAGTTCTATTTTAATATTTAATAAGTGACCAAATACAGCATAGAGATGGAACTGGAGCTATTTTATTTGTATTTATTCAGTGATTAATTTATGTTTGTTCATTATGGCCATCTCATTAACAGCAGTTCGGAATTAGTGCACTGATAGCGTGTAAAATGTTCTTTAATCTATTAATGTTCTTTAGGACAAAAATATCTTTTTTCCATTATTTCCATTAAAGAAGTTGGTTGTGCCACAGAAGACAATTAATACTATCTATCTCGAACATCCCTGTCAGAATGGTATTCAACTCGCAGCTTATCAGCATTATTGTACCGAAGTTTATTGTTTGCCACTTTTCATACTGTTTTTTTTTTATAACAAACTTAGGGGGAAACTTGGTACAGTGCCATGCACAAGAAACTACACGGAATGAATGCCATCGGTGCATAGGAAGTGCTGAAGGATTATTTGAGCGAGGTAGTATCAGAGTGCATACCTCGGATCAGAAAGATAAACCGAGGAGGGATTAAGTGGATGACTAGTAGCAATATAAAGCAGGAGCATCAAAAAAAAAAAAAAAAGTAACTAGTATGGTAAGGAAGGCTAAATCAGATTTCGAGAGAAAAGAAGTAAATACGAACTAGGTTTTTTTTTTTTTTGCTACGTGGCAAGTAAGAGAAACAATGGTGATGGTCAGATAACAATGGTGATGGTCAGATACTCAGTGCTGATGGTACGAAAGTGACAGAAGCAGAAGAAATAGTCAGTTACTAAGTGATTCACTTTGCAAGGGTATATCATCCAGGTGGTGACTTTGCAGTTACCGAGGTGAGAGAGACTGGTGTGAGCAATGAAGTAGATGAACTAAAGGTACTCAGTATATTGAAAAATATCAATGTGAATACAGCACTGGGCCTGGACTGCATGTCAGCTCGTGTGCTACGAGAATGTGTAAGTGAACTGGCAGTGCCTCTGACAGAGTTGTTTGTTAGAGGCACTTGCCAGAGCTGAGATCTAAGTCTCAGCTCTGGCAAGGTTCCAAGGAGTGGAAAGAAGGTAAGATAGTTCCATTACATAAAGCTGGCTCCAAGACATAATTAGCAATACAGACCAATTAGTATCACTGGAGTGGTGGTTATAGTATTGGAAAAGTTGGTTAAAAATAAAATTCAAGAATGGGAGGATAGGAATATGATACTTTATAGGGAGCATCATGGCTTTGTAAAAGATAGGTCTGCCTCAGTAATTTATTTACATTTTATAATAAGGTGACAGCAGAATTCGATAAAGGAAATGGCTACACTATGATACTGCTGGACACTTTGAAAAGGCATATGACAAAATACCGCATGGAAAACAATCACATTAGTTGGAGTAAATGGGAATGGATATAAGCTGGTGGCATGGATAGGTGATGGCTGATAGACATCAGAAGGTGGTGCATGGTGGAGTGGAATCAAGGTAAATGAGGGTGACTAATGGAGTGCCCAAGGGCTCTGTACAAAGACCGCTACTCTTTAATTTGCATATTAATGATATAGTAGACATTTTACATCACCTTGATAAAGATGATGTAGATATTTTACAAGATGATTTAAATAAATTCGCAGTGTGGGAAAAGGACAATGATATTCAGTTGAATGTTGTAAAACGTAAGGTAATGCACTTCGGGTTGAAAAGATTATACACTTCGTATCATATTGATGGTACTAGTTTACACGAAACAGATAAGGTTAGGGATCTGGGAATGATGGTGGATATAGATTTAAAATTCAGAGAACATATTACAAGAGTTGGCTAAATAGATCAGACGATTACTTGGATGGTGAAGAGCACATTGACAAGTAAACATAGGGAGGTTATGATCCCTCTTTATAAGGCTATGATTTAGCCACACGTTGACTCTGGGCACAGATAGTGTCACCTGCGCTTCTTGGGGATCGGGAGGTTGTGGAGAGGATTCAGAAACGAGTGACCAAGCTGGTGCCAAGTCTGTGGAATGTTCTCTATGAGGATAGACTGATGGCGTGTATGTGGGTTACAGAGTTTAGCTGACAGGCGGTGGAGAGGGGATATGACAGAAACTTATAAATTACTAAAGGAATATTGTAGATTGAGACAGAAGCAATTTTTCAATACATGGGGAGTAGGGGAGAAAACAAGGGGTCACACTTGGAAGCTGTCTAAGAGTGTGGTTGGTAAGGTTGTGCGGACGAGGTTCTTTACTCTTGGAGAGTGGTGAATGAATGGAATGGTTTGCCGGAGGTGGTTGTAAGCGCCCCAACTGTGCATAGACTTAAGATGTATGATAGGTATTGTGTTAATGAATAGACCGGATCTGCTGCGATGAGTCTTTTGACTCTATGGAATGCTCATATCAATAATAATAATAATAATAATAAGTTTATTGTTTTCCACTTTCCCATCTAAGGGCAGAAATCTAGTTATTTATATGCGTAATAAAAATTTCTCCCAGCATAAATGGATTATATTAAATGAATACTTATCTGAAATTAGTGAGTAGTTAAGTTCGAATGTTTGCAAAGGAGAAGGTATAAAATTGTATCAGAAATAGAAAAAAATTATTTTCAACAAGTATTTCTGCCATAACGCCATCGTTATGGCAGAGCAAATTTTAATTCGTGAATAGTGAACTCTGTAAATAAAGGCCTGGTAACAGCACCTGAACTGTATGATAGATATTAATTGAATTGTATGAAAATAATCTCTAAATTTTATTAAGAAAGCAAAGCCACACTTAACTTTCATTATTATTCATGAATTAAATGACTTGATTGTATAGTTATGTGGAAATGGCACTTGCTTCCATAGCACTATACCGCCCAAAAGAAAGACTATTACAATTTTAGTCAATGACTAGAAGAACTTTTTCTATACCTTTTCTTAGCCGGCTCCTGAGTTAATCAATATCTGAAACAGGCAAATACAGTTTTTCGCTTCCTGGAAACGCAGGTGACACAATGAACTTCCGTTTACATAAATATGATAGAAACTAACTGATTATTTAATTAAATTTTAGCATTTATATTACTGTTTGACACTATAGCTGTATATTGTATACGGATGAAAGCAATCATCTGCCCTACTCCCTCTCCTGTTGCCCATGAAGTCTTTGATTACCTTTAGTTGTCACTAACAGCTGAGCGCAAGGTTATCAAATATTTCATAGGCATCAGGAGAGGGAGTAGTGCAGATGACTGCTGTCATCTTATACAACATACACTCAGAGTTTCAAATAATAATATACAGTTAGAGTTCAAACAATAATATACAAGAGTTACAGATTATGACTGACAAGTCACTGTATACTTTCTCCCCTCATACCTATGAATCTTTGATAGCTTTTTCGCTTCCTGGAAACGCAAGTGACACAGTGAACTTTCGTTTACATAAATATGATAGAAACTAACTGATTCTGCTCGGGTATCAGTGAAAACTAAGTGCCGATACCAGCTGCCACTATCTTTCAAAAGTTAGTTAAGGTTAAATGAGCTATTCCTTCTATCTTTGGGAATAAAAGGTTACGAGATTTCGTGAAATAATTAATTAGTTCCTATCATATTTATGTAAATGGAAGTTCACTTTCGTGCAAACGTTAATAAATAACTGTGATTTAACATTGCTTTTTTGATTATTTTGTTGTGGTGTAGTTTTCTCATTTTATTTTGGTGCTAGTCATTCAAATGGTGTGTATTATTGTTTGAAATAGTATGAGTGCTGATGTTGTTTGCCTTGTTGTTGGCAAACAACATTCAACATTTACTCTCCAACATAAAAAACACACAGAACAGTAAAACCACTACAATCACTCAGGTTGAAATAATTCGATACCTTGGAATTTACTTCGTTGCAGATATGAACTGGAATAGCCACATAAACCATCTACGCAACAAACTCCGAACAATAACTGGTAAACTCTACAGGTTAAAAGACATAGTTCCCACACACCTAAAAACACTAATATACAAAGCACTATGCTAAAATATACTAAGATACACTCAGGGACGGATTTAGACTTGCTGAGGCCCTAAGCTATACAAAACCCAGAGGTCCCCTACTGTTTTAAATTACTTCAGCTGGTCTTTTTGTTTTTTTATTTGAGGTCCCGGCAGATTGCGAGGCCCTAAGCTGTAGCTTTTTTAGCTTATACGTAAATCTGGCACTGGATACACTATAACAACATATGCTTTCTGTGCACCCTACAAACTAAATAGATTAATGTCGTTACAGCACAAAATGATAAAACTGATCTTTTTGGGAACAAAGAGACAACAACAACGACTTTATATACACTGCAATGTCGGAACACAAAATACTGACAGTAAAACATTTATTATCACCATGCAGCTTTGCAAAAACATTATTTCGATGCCAACTACAGGACAGTCAGAAATACATACCGTATAACAAGACCTCAGACAACTAATTATATCACATATAAATACAATAATCACTTCGGAAAGGCCACACGAAATTCGACATCCCAGACATGATAAACAAATTACCTTTTGAATACAGAAACCTTACAAACTGCGATAGCCTGAAAAGAGCTCTAAGGACATACTATGAACAAGAAACATCCACCTAAAATACCATACGAACTTAATGAAACACAATATATTCGTTCAAGCTTCCAGTTCAACGGCGGATCAAAACATTCCAAGTTATCATATGTGCGTGTGCGTGGCGTGCCGAATTTCCCAATCAACGGCTGCAGTGGGAATCAAACCTATTAAACATAGGTTTGATTTCCAGGTTTGATTTCGTATCTTCCCAACACAACAAACAAACCAATACATAATAACTAACTGGTGTCATCGTCAGATAAGCTTATAAATAAGCTTCGAGAATGAAAGCTGAGAAATTACATCTCACCCAAGAATTGAAAAAAAAAAAAAAAAAAAAATCCAAACCCACATATCACATTTCAGTGCTGTAGTTACAGAGCTTAAATATACTAAAATAAATAAATAAATAAAAATTGTAAATATATATATAACTCATTGTTAAATGAATAAATGCTGTATTATTATTATTATTATTATTATTATTATTATTATTATTATTATTATTATTATTATTATTATTATTATTGTTGTTGTTGTTGTTGTTGTTTTATTAGTACATTATCCAGGGGAAAAAGGGGGGAAAATATGTACGAATTTCATTGTTACAAAAAAAAAAAAAAAACAGAATTAAACCTGTTGTAAATATGTAATCACAATAGTAATCATAATTTTAATAAAAAAAGGATTGAATTTTTTTAAAAGAAAAATATGTAATCAAGAATGTATCATATGTAATGAAATGCATGTAATGTACGTAATTATTATTTTTTAAAAAAAAAAAATCAGTGGGCCTCCGTAGCTCAGTCGTTATAGACGAAGTCCTTTCGTTGAAAGACCTGGGTTCGGTTCCCGTCAGTGACGTGAGGAACCTTTGTCTGGTCTCGACTAAAGGTGAGTTAGCTGGTTTGATACGGAGGAGTAGGTAGGGGGTTTTTTCCACCAGTAAACTCGGGTTTTTCTTCTCCCAGAACAGGCCCCGTGAACACACGCATCTACAGACATAGGACACACCGGGAGGCATAGGACTAATTCTCGAGTTGCGGTTGCGAAGTCCAAGAATACCTGGAAAGGTCATGGGCGCTAAAGTGCCTGTTAGGACCACTGATAGGATAGGATAAGATTAGTAGTAGTTATACAATGCAAGAACGTTAAATGCACTTTTAGTTTAAGAGAAAATTTAATATACGCAGATTCCCCATAGGAATTGAAAAAAGCACATTTATACTTGTGAAAGGCAAAGACAAAATAGAGACAAATACTTACATACTGGTTTGTGTAGTTTGAAGCCTTGAATTTAAAATTAAACAAGGCACAAGTATCATATATGAAGACCTAAGCATGGGAATAATTTTCTTCTAAAGATATCGCAATTTGTCAGCTGAGTCCATGGTTTTTTAACTCAAAATCAATTTACGTGATATATATTGCCCAAAGCACGCTGTTACGACCGGTACCAACACGCTTCACAAGTTTTTCAAAAACGATTTATGTTCATGATGTCTGTAATACACATTCTCATAAATAAACATCTTCACTGCTTCATTTTCATATTCTAGTTAATCTTTCCTGGGATAAAGCAACGTTTATAACAGAATGTATAACTTAGTCTTTCCTAGGAGGTCTCCTTTTATTTTATTTTGTTTTTGTTTATTTATTTTTAAAGCAATCATAAAAATGTATAACCTTGTTGGCTCGCTCACTACTCAAAACTGATAGACTGTGGATGAGTTGTTAGTCGGGTGTAGTTGATCAGAAGCCATAACAGTGACTGTAATAAGTCAGTGTGTCTTTACGTAACATACTGAGTCACTCACTACTCTAAAGAGAGAAACAAATGTCTCTTCCATCTCATTAAATAAGACAGGGTTCTTCAACGCATAGCCTGTTGGCTATTTTGAAAAAATAACTATACTTAACATTAAAACAAGATTAAACAAAAATAATTTCAATGAAGCAAGCGGGCCACTAAACTATACTTCGGTATTTAGAATTGTAAGATGCTTTCCAGATTCACAAGGAACGCTGTGCATTTGATACTTTACATAAAATCCTATAAAAGTAAATATTAAATCGACATGCTTCTTCAGCCACCTACCAGCGCCAAGCGGTACTTAAGTACTAGTACTAACGTCGCAGGCAGATGGTTGAAGCAGTAGTTCGATCGAGTGCGCTGTCTAGTGCCTTCCAGATACATCTCGAAGGTTCTCGATGCTTCGTTATTTTCATATAAATACAAGAGGATCTCATCCACAGTCAGTCGTGAATAGTGTGATATTCGTGTATAAGCGCACGCAGGTTCGTCGTGTCAGCCATAGCCTATTGTGGTTTCATATTACCGGACTTTTTTCATTAGTGTGAGACATATTCAGTGGATAATAACCGTTACATGGCCATTGGGTTTACATTCATTATGGCGTCTACGAGTAAAAAGCGTAAATCAAGTGATTCTTGTCGGGTTTTTAATGAAAAGTGGACCAATTTGTACTTTTTTGTGTCGATCGACGATAAGCCAGTGTGTTTAATTTGTCATGAGTCAGTGTCCGTATCAAAAGAATACGATATAAAACGATACTATGAGACAAAGCAAGCATACAATTTCGATCACCTCCAAGGGCAGCTTCGTGTGGACAAAGTGAACCGCCTCCAAATTGATTTAAAATGTCAGCAAGGTACGTTTAAAAAGACAGAGGGAAGAGAGCGAAACGTGCGTCAAAGTTATGTAATAGCTGAAAAAATTACTAAAAAATCAAACGGCTTCTTGGACGGCGAGTTTGTGAAAGAGTGTCTCATCGCTGCTGGGGGATATTCTGTGACCAAACAATAAGGAAGTGTTTTTAACAAACCGAGTTTGTCTTGGGTTACTATAGCACGACGTGTCAAAGAACTTGCCAATGACATTGAACGAACTTTCAAAAAAACGGTCGTCCGAATTTACGTCATATTAAGTTGCTTTAGATGAGAGCACAGATGTGAAGGATACAGCACAACTGGCTATCTTTGTCCTTAGCATTGATCAACAATTTAATGTGACAGAAGAACTGCTAGCGCTATGAAGGGGAACGACGAAAGGCACTGATATTCTTGAAGCCGCCAAGAAAACGCTCTAGCGTTTCGACCTCAGCTTAACCAACCTCGAGGATGTGGTAACTGATGGTGCCCCTGATATGGTGGGAAAGAACGAAGGGTTTGTTGCGCTGCTACGGAAAGAGCCGGAACTAGAAGGAAAAGATTTCGTCCATTATCACTGTTTAATCCACCAGGGGAATTTGTGCGCGAAAACTATTAGATTTGAGAATGTCATAAAAGTTATTGTGACTGTCGTCAACATTATTTGGGCAAGAGGATTCAATCATCGTCAATTCCAAGAGTTTTTGACCCAAGAGTGTGAAGCGGATCACAGCGATGTGGTTTATGATTGTGATGTGCGTTGGTTGAACAGAGAGAAGGTTCTTAAAAGAGTCTTTGACTTAAGGAGCCAAATACAGCAGTTCGTTCAAACCAACGGGAATCCGATTGCGGAATTCAACGATTCGAAGTGAATGACAGACTTTGCCTTTGTGAACGACATCTCGTTGCATATGAATTACCTAAATTCGCGGCTACAATCCAAAGAGCAACTGGTGCACACTCTATTTGATTACATCAAAGCTGTTGTGGCCAAGCTCAAACTTTGGGAGGCACAACTCGCAAAAAAAGACAACTCATTTTTCAACTTCTCGCTGAGTCGAACTGTTCGTTTCTTGCTGAATACGCTACAAAATTAGCCGTGTTGCGAAGAGAGTTCGTAGTGATTTTCGTAACCAACAGTCTTCTTTAAATTTATTTTCAATGCCATTCAGTGTCAATGCTGCCGAAATATCAGGCTCAGTACAAATGGAACTACTTGAACTCCAAAACAACTCTTCTTGGAGAGAAAAATTATTCAATGTGCCCTTGCTTACATTTTACAAAGACTACATTTCTGAGGGCGCATTCCATAATCTTTGCCGGCATGCTTTGAGGATGTGCGCTTTGTTAGGAAGCACATACTTATGTGAGCAGTTCTTCTCCAGAATGAAGCATGTGAAGTCCAAGACAAGAACTCAGATTACGGACCAACATCTCGAGAATACTCTGCGCATAGCGACTTCCAGCATTGATGCCAACATCGACAAGCTGGTCAAGGAGAAACATTGCTAAGTTGCCCATTAACATTGTAAAAAATGAATGTTTTCTTCATTAAATTATCTTTTTTCAAGTATTGATTGTATTTACTTATCATGAACCCGACTCCTACCTACGCTCTTAAAGCTGAGTTTGTTTATTTTTATAGGATTTTATGTCAAGTATCAAATGCACAGCGTTTCTTGCGAATCTGGAAAGCATCTTACAATTCTAAATACCGCAGTTTAGCTTAGTGGCCCGCGGGCTTCATTGAAATTTTTAATGTGGCCCGCGGGCTTCATTGAAATTTTTAATGCGGCCCGCACTGGCTGAAAGGTTGAAGACCCCTGAAATAAGACATAGATTCTCGCTACTACGCGCTAGCAATAAAAAATCAGAACAACAAAAAAAAAAAAAAAAAAAACTTGTAAACCAGTAAAACTAACAAACTCTTTCCTCGGGAGTCCCTGTAACTTTGATCACGTTTGTTAAAAATAATTTCTCCAGGGTAGTCGTTTTCAGCACGAAATACAACATTTTACTCACCATGGTGTTCCTTATATATACTCTGAGAAACAGCGATATGCACCTGCGGATATCTGATTATTCAGATAGTCAGTGAATATACCGAAGAAATCTAAGCTGTCAAACGTAGATAACAATAATAATAAGAAGAAATTATGTCGTTGCAACTCCTTTCCCTATCTCGTATTTATTTGCAAATTTAAGTGATTTCCAGCCTCTCCATGTCATTGTTGCTGAAGTCCGCCTTCCTGTAGCGATACGTGCATCGCCATTGTACTACTACCTGATTTCTAAGCAAGTCGTAGGGTGAATTTGTTGCACTTCCTTGTTCGGCTCGAGGATTTTTGCTGAACAGTTAGATATGGATTCTTCCTCTTTATATGCTGTTAAAAACTTCATGTTCGATGTCAATATATAATATCGTATATTTTATTTCAACCAAGCTTATATAAGTAGGAGAGATCTGAAATAAAAAAAAAATAATAATAAAATAAAATAAATAAATAAATCATCACAAATGACTTTGCTTCTTCCGTGTTTCGCAGTACCTGGAACGACCTGTTAATAGACAAATTCTTCTGTTTCTACTGCTTCAGTAGTACGTTGTGAGTTTTTATAAAAGTGAGTTTTTATTCACTTTTAGTGCTAAACAACCAGTGAGTAAAAACATGAGTATTAAACAGTGCATGAAAAATTGGTAAGACAACCAAACCGCAAATTAATACAAATAACATTCGATACGATTGAATGAGCTTTACAACTTACATGAATAACGGTAGTGGTTCCGTTTTAAACATGATCAAAACAGAAGTAAAAAGATAAGTAGAACAGAAAGACAGATGTTTACAAACCGAAAATGGAAATATTTACGGAACAAGTGTTATTTATTTATTTTTAATTTTTTTTTTTTTTTTTTAATCATTTATATTGGCATATTCTCGAAATCTTGGCATATATTAAGTTTCAACGCACAAATGAATATGAATAAAAGCCAAAAGGCTATTTTTCTGGCAACCTTAATAATAATGAAGGGGATACAAATCCTTTGATGTTTATCTGCCAGTAAGCGAAACTCTAAGAACTAGGACTAAGATCTATGAGTTTCATACCGAAAAACTATCGGCAAAAAACTATTGGCAACTTGTACTACCTAGTGGTTATTACACTTGGATTTGCCAATAGTTTTTCGGTATGAAACTCATAGATCTTAGTCCTAGTTCTTAGAGTTTCGCTTACTGGCAGATAAACATCAAAGGATTTGTATCCCCTTCATTAGCACAAATGAATAGTTTGAAATAGCCCTTATTCTAACATGAAGTGAAGCTGAACACAAAATGTGCTGTGGAAAAAAAGGAAATATACCGTGGTAATTTAAATTTTGTGCAGTTAAAGTACTTACTATTTTAAAATTTATACTATTATTTGTATTAAATTGAGTTCTTGTCTTACCGAATTTATGCACAGTTCAATGCACGTCTTCCTCATTGCAAACGTATAGTGCATCACGTATCATGAATTGACTGTTTTATGTCATCTTTGATTTGTCTCTAATGGCTTTGGCGGTAATTTCACTCAAACCATAAATTTCGCCCTTTACCCGAAGCAAAAGCCAATTTGATCACGGATCATTTATTGCTATGAGTATGTTATTTATAGGTCGGCAAAAATAAGATAAGACTGTAAATAATAATAAAAAAAAGAACAATATTAAGAAGTTTTTCAAGCTTCCGCATCCTTATCAATCACGTCTAGACGATTTGTGTGTGTGTGTGTGTGTGTGTGTGTGTGTGTGTGTGTGTGTGTGTGTGTGTGTGTGTGTGTGTGTGTGTGTGTGTGTGTGTGTGTGTGTGTGTGTGTGTGTGTGTGTGTGTGTGTGTGTGTGTGTGTTTTCGGTCCAATGTTCGCATAGCTATAGCTTGCTCTAGACATCAAAACAGTGATCTGCCAAGTGAACGACTAATTATTTACTAATACTAGAATCAAAAGGTCGTAAAACTGCAATGATGGTATATGTCGGGAACAAATCAGATGCAACATTTTTCACAGTCCACTGTTGATATATATACAAAACAGAAAATAATCATTAAAAGAAAAGTTGACCATAACTGTTTGGAGAAGGATAAATTGTGTAGGGAAAAGAGAGAATCCTCAGACCTTCTGTATCAGTATTGGCGATTACTGGAATACAGACATATTTTAAACGTATTTTTTTAAGTGTTTGAAACAAGATACATCATTTTGTGACAATTTCTATAAATATTTTATGTTATTATTATTATTATTATTATTATTATTATTACGTGACACCTCCATGGAGTCCAAAGACTTATCGAGGGAGGGCATCTACTCTTTTACCACTTAATCCACCAACTACAGCGAACCACCGTTACCACAATCACCTATACCAACGCCATCTACTGGTCACCACCAGTATTTTTTGTCTGTAAATTGCGTGTGTTCTCAACACGAAATTTGTCTGTACGCAGGATGAAAAACCCGAGTTTCCTGGAGAAAAACCGTGTACCTTCGTATGAGATCAGTTAATTCACCTTCAATTGAGAGAAGAAGAAGAAGAAGAAGAAGAAGAAGAAGAAGAAGAAGAAGAAGAAGAAGAAGAAGAAGGCATATACAGATCCCTCTTCACGACAAGAATAGAACTAAGGCCTTTATCAATGCAGATGCAAAAAAGATGCTTTTCCAATGTCGTCAAATCTTCCAATTGCGCGCTATGAATGCAATTAATATATATGCATAAAAATTTTATAAAAGAAGGAAGAAAAATCATTTGGTTTGTAAACATTGTCGAGTTTTCTAGGATTTCAAAATTCGTACTGCTTTCGTAATTAACTTTCACTGAATGTTAATTTCATTTCGGACAGTATTTATTTAAATATCCTTCACCATTTTTTCTTTTTCTTTTTTTTTATGACTTCCATTCACGACAGGTTGTAAAACTAATATTAATACCATGGACTAACAGTTTTTTTAATTCCATTTTGTTATATATTTTGAATATTTTAGTCGCTTTCTATGATGGATAAATAGATTTTTCTTCCCTTCCCGAAAACTAGATTTATGAACACGCAACTCAAGAAAATTGACTGTAGAAACCACACTAATTCAGATAAGAATACTTGTTAGGATTAGAGACCACGGGTGTCTGGTGTGTATGAAGACACTTGGTCCACTGTTGGCTATGGGTAGAGGAGTATGGTTGTGTCTCAATTTTTTAAAAAAAGCTTCGTCTGCTCCCTTTGGGAATAAAAGACGTTAGAGGATATATATATATATATATATATATATATATATATATATATATATATAAAAAGAAAAAATAATATAGATGTTAAAATACAAAGAAATTATCAACAAATATTTTTAACTGTTTATAAACTCCACTTAAAGTACTTTCAAGATTTATCAATAACTTCGGCGGTATTTTAAACTAAGGCTTACCAGTGTAACATGCCTGTAGAACAGAATAACTGTTTCGCTTTTTTTTTTAATAATAATATCTATTTTTTTTTCTTTATTCACGGACACTGGAAATAAATTCACTGTTTCAACCCAAATAACATTTTATTGTATTCATTGTAATCATATTGTAATCATTGTATTCTTATGATTATTGATGATGAAGAACAATGTTCGATTCTTGTCTTTTTTTTTTTTTTTTGATATTGTACATAACAGGCAATTGACTTCTCAAGTAAAACAATGTCCGTAAAATACTTGGCTAACCGTAAAAATTTGTCCTTCTTGTCGGTCAAAGAAAATTCTCTCTCTGACCTATTTTCACTCCTCTGCACTATTTTCTTCTTCTTCATCGTCTAAGATTTTGCTTAATGACTTCATTATTATTATTTTTAAGCAAATAGCATGCTTGTTAATCAACTCACACGATATTTAATTTTAACATCAGTTCTGCAATAGCTCGACAGATGGCTGCACATTCTGGGTATTACATGAACATCGGACACATCTTAAGGTTTAGCTGGTATTGCACATTTTATGGATCTCAGAAAAAACAAATATACTTAAGACAAAAACTTGGGCTCTTGTAGACCAGTTTAACTTGAAAAAAAATATTCTAAAACAAATGCCACTATCATGAGAGCTTTTTTTTTCCTTTTTTCCTCTAGTGAGAAAAAAGTGTTATATGAAAAATGAATTTCTGACATGGAAAATAATTCTTTAAGAAACATAAAGTAAATCATAATAATTAAAAATAATTATAATATTTTTTTTCTTTATTTGCGTATGGCACGCAAATAAAGAAAAAAAAAGGGGGGGGGAGACTAAGTCAGAAACATGGTTATGTACAAAATGTTGCAAAAATTATCGGACACGCTTTTCTTTTCTTTTTTTTTTCTTTTTTTTTTTTTTATTGACCAAAAGAGATTTTGGATTCCTTCTATTCAGCCATCAGTATCAGACAAAAAACAAAGCTGTGAAAAAGTTGAAACGGATGTCACTGACCACAGTATCAAACGCGTATCCAGTGAAGAGCATGTGAGTCGGTCAGGCTACTCTCATTGTACAGTGCTGCCAACAAGAGATGTGGTGATGACAGTAACGGAAGTAGAAAAAAAATTCTGAAGTTAATGATACTTCTAAGATATTTAAAGTCGGTAAAGAAAAAGCTAAGCTATATTTGGCTATGGAGCAGTCCCTTTTGTAACAACTAGGACGTGAGGTCTAAATCAAGGCGTCCTAATTTGCATGCATGTGTAAAATTTTGGAGGTAAAAATGGTAAAGGTAAAAACTCGACACAAAACTTGATCAGAGAAGAGGTGGTATATAATTAAAAGTGATGCGCACAAGATATTGACAAATAAGTATGGAAAGAACATTCAGATAAACAAAAAACGTAAAACCCAATAACGAAATATTCCCTAATAAAAAAATAAATATATATATATATATATATAAGATTAAAAGAAAAAAGTCTGCAATTAAATTATGGAATTGGCCATTTGAGTGTGCAAAATCACAGAACATCTCATTCATTATTATGAGAGATTATTATGGATTATTGTAATTATTAAACATTATTATGCATATTATATAGTTTATGCAGAAAATACCGCTTTACAAAATTGGGATTTAGAAAGTTTTCTAAATCGTCGGTAGTAACGTTCGTGATGCTGGTCGTCAGAAGACCCTCTATGGGATCAAAAGTCTCATCTCGGGAGGTCCCACATTTAAACACACGCAGTTTATCCTACCGTGCCTCAAATATGTTCACTCTCTCCGCACTCACACACTCTCCGGCAATGCATTCTAACCACTCACCCATCTCCATGCAGAAAAAAAAAAAAAAGCCTGCTCTTCACTCCCTTGCTTACACACTCCTTATACAGCTTCCAGGTCAGGGAAGTCGTCATTCATTCTATGCAAAACCTCCCCCACATTAATCCAGTAATAACCCCTTAGCTTATAAGTCTCAATAATATCCTCCTTCTCCTTATATACACCAATTTCTGCAAACTGCATTTTCTCAATCTATCTTCATGCTCAGCATTCCAGAGACCAGAAATCATCTTAATCAATCGTCCCTGGACCTTTTCCAATACATTTTCCTTTCTATTGAAAACCAAATGATCAAAGCCTTATACGAGGGAACCATAACATCCTTACTTCTACAAGGCAGTGCCCTCCATCATTCCCATTATCTGCTGTGCTGTTCTCATAATTTTAGCGATATGTCCCTAAAAATTTGGTCCTTGTCCACAATCACTCCCAAATCTCTCATCTCCTCTACATCTTCCAAGATATTTCCACCGAATGTGTACTCTACATCCCATCTCTGCTTCCCAAATTTCAAAACCTTACACTTTGCAACATTATGACTGCTAATGCATTCAAGTCCTCTTGCAAAGCCACGGATTTCTCTCCAACTTTGCATCACCTGCAAACAGTTGCATATCACCATTCAGGCCAATCCCAATGTCATTTACATACAAATTAAATTAGTGGTGTGCCTTGGGGAACACCAGTAGTAATGTCCCTCTTCTGGGATATCGCAGAATATCTCAGAATTTAGTGATTTTAGACTTATAAGTTCAAATTTAATTACTGATTTCGAACCTGTAAATCCTTCATTAGATTTCTATATAATTCCGGTGTAAAGATTGATGCATTCGCGACAGAAAAGGAGACTCTTAGTCCTAACCAAAATCTTTTGTGAATGAAAAGACTTTAGGTGATTTATTCATCTATTTATTTATTACTTTTCAATGATGGATAGTTAACCTGATAAAAAAAAAAGAGAGAAAGAAATGCACGTAGAGAACATTTTTTGGTAGACGAGCAAATGGAGAACTATCTAGAGATTGATTCATTGGGGTCTGAGATTCTTTGTGAGCCGTATACTTTGTCGAAGGACTTTTGGGAGGTTTGCAAACCCTCAGTGCTTATTAAGTATGTATAAAAAAATTCTTCTTTTATCTTCATGGTTTTTCTTCGGGAAAAAAAAAGAAAATTCTTAAGTGACTATTTTAATCGTATTTTGTTGCAATTATAAATAGTTTTAATTGTTTTTAGGTATTTTCTTAATTCGTTTTTTTTTTCTGGCTTCAAAACTTCAGTCTGTTTCTATACTTCTAATTATATTCTAAGTGATCTCACGGGAAAAAGTGATTATTTCCGTATTCTGAAATAACGCAAATTCATTTGTAACGTGTAATCGCATTTCGTTTCCTTGCAGGTGGCTGTTTCAAAATGCTCTGACGTAAGCAGCTGCAACACATTTACGTATAATGTAACTATAAATATCGTAACATCATCCGTTTTCTCTTAAGGTTAACATATTTTCAAATCTCGACATCAAGGCATAAGGCAAAAATGGAAAAACATCAGCTAAAATTGCACTCCTAGATAGCGTCACAGATAACGTAAGCTCATGATCGAAATAAATTATGAAAAAATGCTTGCGTTTCTCTAAATCCAAGAAAAACACTTCCTATAATAGTTGAGACCACACGAATTGGTCTCAAGTATTATGTGGTCCCAAAGGAATGCAGTATATTCTAAGAAAAGAGCAATAAACTTTTTTTTTTTTTATTTCAAAAGACAAACTACATCCTTGATCTCCTCCTGGTGTAATACCTTGTGTGAAATTAGAGGGAATTACACTTAGCTGGAAATAGACGTGAAAGAACATATGAAATACATCCGTTTCCGTCAACTTCGTATGTCCGGATTAGGTGATGATTAAAACAGATCATTCTATTAAATAGCATGAAATAATAACATTTCTTATCAGCTCTTTTTAAATTTGCTGGATCATTCAAAGAATTACCAAGTCGATCTCTCGTATTTGTGACGTAGTTATCCAAGAAATGAACATTTAAATTGAATATCCTTCTGTTATTGTTATTTAGCAGCGATGTCGCTATCACTTTAAATGTGCTAAATTTATTAAGTTAATTGTTTATCCATAGTTCTTCCTGTTTCTTTAACGATGCTAGCGTCATACCAGAGAAACTGGGTGTAAAGTTTTGTAATATATTTTAATTCTTTTTTTTTATATATTTTAATAAGTTATGGCAACTACTATGTTGTAGTAATAACGTCAGTTTAATATAAATCAAAAGAATGACCTGACGTTTCAACCTTTGTATCAGGATCATTATCTGGAGTATACTTGAATATATATAAACAAAGAAAATATTTTATAATACACATAGTATGCTAAAGTAACCCTAATTTGGTCAACCGTTAACATACTGACCTGACATCTGATAGAAAAAATCCTACCACATCAAAGCTAGAGTCTCGTTATCTATTTGGCTAGAAATTAGTAACAGATAAATTAGAACAAAACCTATTAATGATGGCCAGTATACGAAATAACAGCTGAAATTATTGCTTAGAGTCCTAAAGCGAAGGTCTGGAGAACTTAAAACAAAAGTTTTGTGGGCGGATGTGTGCATCCATATTCTTGGGCTGCCATTATTGTTTAGATTAGGATGATTGATCCAAGTTTCATAGGCTTCCTTAAATTTGCGCTCATACCAGGTTTTCATATGATACAAAGAACAGGTACCTTTCCGATCAATTTGGTGTAGGGTGTTAAGAGCGTGATCCGAGATGCCCGATTTACCGAAAGTGTTAAATTTTGTGTCGTTTGTGTTCCTTTTTACGGGTGGGAATTGTGCGCCAAGTTTTACCAATATAAGGTAAGTTACAGGCACAATGAATTCGGTTTACACCAGGGTGGACCAATGGAGTGAGGAGATCCTTGGAAGAGTTGAATTTGTTTTAATTCTTCTCAATACGTTTATTATACTAAAAAAAAAAATCATTTGTAATATTAAGGCTGCTTATGAGTAGTAGGTGCGAGAAACATGCTCTAGAGACGAAACCTGGAACTCCATATCACCAATAAGTTTTACATCGGAGAATTAAATGCATTTAGAACATATAATATGAAATACTTAAAATTTTTATCTGCCCATAATGCAAATTTTCAGAATCCAGTGGTATCCGTGTCAAACATGTTATACATAGTATTTTAATGCAATTTAGAATATCATACCATATCTAAATTTTGTAGTACACAACCGGGCTCAGAAGCAGCATTTAATCCATACAACTAATGCTCGCTGGCAATTAGAAATATACCAGTAGCAATCTTCTTAAGAAACCCCACTATGCCGCCCGAAACAAAGCCATTCGATTTTAATTGGTGAATAGAAGAATTTTTTCTATACTTTTTTTTTCCCGACAGGTTCCCGCTTCAGCGGATTTTTGTTCTTTCTTCATTAGAAAATTATCAGTGTGGGTGGATTGTTATTTTTAGAAAAATGGAATGTTTGCTGCAGCTCAATTCTACCTGAAAGCTTGAAAAAGGAGCAAGGGGTCGTTCAGGGCCTTTGCCTCTCGTGAATAATTCACAGGTATTTGTTCATCTGTGTGTGACAAGAAAATCAAGAGGAACTAAAAATAATGAAATCACATCACAGAGTAAAGAAAAAGAGAAATTAAGTTCAGACAGTGGCTATGAAAGTTAAAATCTACTAAGGAATGGCAATGAGGCATGAGAAAAGATTCCATTCCATCATATACATGGCAGATTAACTCGTAGGGCAGAACAGAAAGGCTGCAGTACATTGCGCTGAAGGTGTTGAGTATAGGTTTACATCCCCATATTACACGATATGTACTATCCCCCCCCCACCACAGGACATCAGGACAGCCATCACATACACGATCTCTGTCAATACCCGATCCATCCATGCAGAGAATGGATGGATAGTGTATCTGATCATCGCTATGACATCTAGTGTGGCCAATGTCAATTGGAGGGATCACGATTAGAAGATTACGGTTTCAAACTGCTCTTCACAAGAAAGATCTCAATCTAAACAGATGCGAAAATGAAAATTATGTGATATACAGTGGCGGCTCGTGGCTTGAAATCGTGGGGATGCTGCAACTTTAATTAAACTGGACATTACAATTAAATCTTTAATTGTGATGTCCAATATTTAAAGAGACGGAGTAAACACGATAAGCACTACGAACACTTTACTACTTGCGCAAACTGCATATAAACAACAGTGGAACTGCGCGACGGACAGTGCCACATTACGCTAATAGCTCACATCTCACTATGACGTGCATATGCTTGCGCGCTTAGCAATATGACACTGTGGTAAACACAGTGCTGCTAGCGTCCTTTGCCCTCCTAAGTGCTACAAGATAGATTTTTATTATTTTATATACAAAATAAAAGAATTGTATAGGATTGTTGATGATAAAATTAAATATTACAAGCAAATATAAATAAATTAATAAATATATTTATATATCGAGAAAAATTGGGGGTGCTGAAGTTCTGCAGTGCCTATGCATGAGCCGCCCATGGTGATATACATAGTTTTCATTTCGTTTCATGTAATATATATCTTTTATTTCTAATAATAATAATAATAATAATAATAATTTTGATAGCAAACAGATGCACTACAATACAAATACCTCTCAATAAATGTAAATATGTAAACTAATATTTTACAGGTGTTGAGAGCTTACGACTATTTTGTTTTTACCTGATCTTTACCATTTGGATTTTTCTTAATATTCTTTAGGGTATATTTTTAATTTTTAACCAAACTTAAAAAAAAAAGGGGATTAAAAAAGCTACACTGCCTAAAACTAAAATTCGAATTACTTATAATTATGATATGAGACAATTTGTCATTTTACTTCGTTTCCTGCTAATAATGCTTGTTAAATTTATTATTGAGTCATTATTTAAAATAATTCTTCAACGTCAAAATTTTCTATTATGAATTTTTTTTTTAATTTAAATAATTTTTCTATGCTTCGTTCATAAAATGAAGTTCCAGAGTGAGGTGTTTTTTTTTTTTTTAGTTTGTACTTATTGTTTGGCATACTTTACAGTGGTTTCTCACTATAATTATATCTGAGAGATTTTGAAAGCAAAAAGAAATAAAATAAAACTAGCGCGCTGCAAATGAAAAGATCTTAATAGCATCATATTGTTTTCATTTGCCTTGTTGCATTACAGAAAGTTATTTTCTTTTTCTAACAAGTAATTACACCGTCAAGGACAATAAATATGTACTGTCCAAGCTTCAGCCATACTGCATGGTTGATTGAGCTCATGAAAAGTACACGTTTCTTATGAATTTCTCCGAGGCAATTTTATAAGGTTACGGTTTGTACCAATGAAATCTTAATATTTCTATACAACTGTATTAATGAACTGTAATTCCAAACAATTACACTAGTTAATTATCACTGCAGTCTTTTGAATGAAGGTTCCGTATAAAAGTGAGTTTTTCTTTTCTTTTTTCTTTTTCTTTTTTCTTTTTTTTTATGAAGAAAATAGGCACGAATTACTTTGATTCACGTTTATTTAAAATAAATTTATTTTAACAAAATAATAGCAGCCTAAGTGTCTTCAAAAAGAATAAACAAACAAATAATAAATAAATAAATAAAAAGTTAGAGCTAAAAGATGAATGAAAGATATTACAATAGCATGTATTATCCGTTTCTTTCTTTCTTTCTTTCTTTTTTTTTTTTAATACTATTGTAGCATCGTTTACGTATGAGATTATAGATCAACACGCTTCTAGTGAGAGATAGTAATTCATGGAAATTAAGATTGAGGGTAGTACCCAGCCCGCCAGAACAGACGCACAAACGCAGCTCTTCTAATGCCTTTATTCCACAAAAGGAATTAAAAGAATGTTTTATATAGAAAGTTTTTTTACCTTGGGTATAATATATGTCAAAGATACCAAGCTATTTTAAACCTGGTTTTTACTCCATTTCCCAAGTAAGCAAACAGACAAATAAGGCAAGTTTGCGCCTGCACGTAATGCAAGTATAAGTAACCCGTAAAGTGGTACAAGTCTAGGCAACTCGTGGTAAAGGTGGAATACTAAAGGTGGAATATTATACCCAAGGTAAAAAACTTTCTACATCTATCTCTCATCCTGAGATTTTTATATTTAATAAGGTCAAAGCACCTTTTGGTAACTTGTTTTGGTAAAATACTTATAAACTCTGCATTACTTAACCTTGGTATTTCTAAGCCTGGCTCCCACTGATGAGACCACAATAAAGGTCGAATCCGGTCTGGGTAGTGGCCCCTTGCCTTTAATGCATAGCATCATACATCTCCTCAAGGAGATGGGCTTTGCATTAAGGGTAAATATTAAGAATAGTGATCAGAGCTTATTCTACCTTTACCACGAGTTGCCTAGAATTGTACTACTTTACGGGTAACTTAGACTTGCATTACGTGCAGGTGCAAACTTCACTTATTTGTCTGTTTGCTTACTTGGGAAATGGAGTAAAAACGAGGTTGAAAATAGCTTGGTATCTTTGATGAACTGTTTTTTTTTTTTTTTTTGAAACCGGTAATCCAAGTTTTCACCTTGCTGATCACCAGTAATTGAGGTCATTTCTTCCAATGATTTGTGAAGGATTTCTGCCGTGTGTCATCATCTCTGAGAGGCAACAAAGAACTGCTGCCATCTCTTGTACATAATAGTAACCAATATATATTATTATGTGAAACTGTGTGGGTTCTGTGGTTGAGTTTTCTGATTTGGTTGAGGTATTGAAACTCTCGTTTTGGAGAAGAGCAAAATCTTTACTTACTTATGCAAAACATCGATTAACTCGGGGATCGATAGTAAAAAAAAGTGACCAGAATCGAACCAATAATGGATTTTCTTCAGAATGGAAGTTATCACAGGTTTATGCAGTTTTGATAACCAGTTCTTTGCTTTTATTATTATATTTATCGATTATTAATCGATAAATAATTATTTAATAGTAACTAACAATTAGTAATAATCGTTACTTTATTATTACTATTAAGTAATATTAAATTAACTGGTATTAATGATTGATCCACGTAAATTCGTGACATTTGCCTTTCAGATCGAAAGATCTGAGTTCGAATCTAGTTTTGTCTGTCTTTAGTAACTTCGTCCAATTTTGATATCACTCATGTGTTAGGTTCTTGGTCTCCCTCTACCAGGTCTGCCCCTCTATCATTCCCACAATCAAATTTGTAGTCCAGTCTAAGTGTCTTAATAAGTATCCCAGGAAGCCAGTGTAAGATGTTAAAACTGACTTAACTGATCTGCAGGTGAGGTAGTAGGTTTCAATCTTTGTGAAAGCACAAACACATATAATACACTGTCATCGTAGTCTAAGTTGCTTCTATCGTACTTGCAAACAAACAATATATCATGGAGAGAACATTCTAGATTTAACAAGTACTGGGGAAGATGGAGAAAAAGAAAAGAAAAGAAAGGTGAGGGTACATAAATGAACGGAATATACAAAAACGTGTCAGTGTAAGATCTGTTTGATCCCAATGCCTTTTTGTTTAATGTTATATTTAATTATCAGTTATATATTATGTGATCGATCAAGATATTGTTATCAATCATCTTAGCAAACTTATTCATAATAAATTATTCGAATGCATACTTCCTCTTCGACAAGCTTCGATATGTAGACCTGTGTAAATCAACGCAATAGGAAATCGTGATCAACTGGATTTCGATGCACTTGCAATATCCAGAAATCAGGCACGTAGGATCTCAAAATAGTTTCATGGATTTTCGGGTATTAAGAGACTTTAGAAAACTGAGTACTTCGCAGGCATAAAAAATGCCTATTTTAAAAAGGTCAACTAAGCATTTTTCATCATGATCGTTTTTATGACCTTGAAAGAGAACGGGTGCTGCTGAGATATGGTTATACTTATTCACATAATCTGTATTACTATTTTCTTTTTTTCTTTTTTTTTTCTTATTTGCACCAACCTAGTCACTTTTAAATTGCATTATGAATCTCATTTGTTTAAATAGTTTCCAAATACATGTATATGGAGGTTTGCTGATATTCCAACTCAAGGGATAATAAAAAATTATGGTAGTTTTTTATTGTTATTATGGCACGGGCACCTTCATAGAGCCTGAAGACTCATCGTGAGAGAGACCCAAACTGTCACCACCATATCTTTTATACCCCTCCTCGAAACCATTAACAAACAAAGCACTCACAACTGACTCAGGCAATTCATTCTATTCATTCCTTCACCACTCTCCAAGGGAAAATTGTAATCCTCACGCCCTTGCCAACCACACTCTTACTCAATTTCTAGGCTAACCGAGCTGTTAATCTAGTGGCTTGGTGCTTCACAACCATATGTCTGGGGAAGGAGTGTCCTAGGTTCGATTCCGTCGACGACGTGAGGAGCTTAAAGATCTTCCTCAGCCATAGCCAAGTTAGCCGGTCTTGGGCGTGGACAGCAGAGTTTTTTCCCCAGTTTATCCTGGGATTTTTCTTCCCACAAAGCAGGCAAACCGGCCCGTGAACACACGCTTCGACAGACATGGGATACCACCGCGAATAAGGAGCAACCAACCTATTCCGTGGGGTTATTGCTTACGGAAGCTTACACGGTAAAATGTGTAGGCCTGCGCGAAAGCATAACATACGATGATGGTACTCTATGTAAGAACTAAAAACAATGAAAGGCGATTAATTCATTTTCCCTCCCTTCTTCTTGGATATCGATGTGGTTTCTTACGATGAATTTTGCAGTAATATATCTCTAATATATTATATTAAGCAAGTCATGCAGAACGTTTTGTTTTTAAATATGTGCCTTTCATTATAATGCAGAGTTCTTTTTTTTGGGGGGGGGGGCGTGGTCTTTCCACTGCACAAGTAATGTGAGAAAAATAAACCGATGTTTAAAAGATAATAACAATTGCTAACAGTTTTGAGGAGATTAATAAAATGAAAATAGTGCCGAGTATTTGTTTATATCTAATTCTTTGGAGCCAATGTGATAAGTAAATCGTGCAACGGGGAAGAAGGGTGCAAATATTTCTTGCTTCCTTTTACCAAAGAAGCAACATGAATCAAATATAGTTGGAATATTTTTAATTATCGTATAATATATATGGGAGGGTTTGAGAAGTTCTCGGCCTAACAATGAAAAAACGAATTTATAATTTCAAAATTATTTTTCTTTTTCAACATAATCTCCCTTAAGACTAATACATTTATATTATTCCAGCGATGCTCTAGTGCCATCATCCCGTCCCTGTAGTGGTTCTCAGTAAGATCTGTAAAATACCCCTCTACGCCAATCACCTCTCGATTCGAAGAAAAACGCTGACCAGCGAGAAAGAGTTTTAATTTTGAGAAGAGATAAATATCAGAAGAAGCGAAATCTGGGGAATAGGGGGATGTTGCAACAATTCATAGTGCAGATCCCTTAATTTTCCCATTGCCAAAACACCTTTGTGGACAGGTGCATTGTCCTGATGAAAGATGATTTTTTCTTCTGCAAACCGGGTCTTTTCTCGCGAATTTTTTCGTCTAGTCTGATTAAAAGATAGGAATAATATTCCTCGGTTATTGTTTTACCCTTTTCAAGCTAATTAATAAACAAAATGCCTCTAGCATCCCAAAACACCGACTTCTGGCTTCTGTCCATTGTTTTGGATTCTGGTGTGTACTGGTGAATCCAAGTCTCATTCATAGTAATAAATCGACGCACAAAATCAGTTTTATACAACTAAGTTATACCAACTTAGTTTCACCAACTAAGTCTGTTGGCATCTTCAGGGTACATAACTGATGTACGGCACTAAAAAGTAAAAAACTGTTACAAACTATAATCAACTGATTCCAATTATATTAAACAAAGAACAGAGCGCGTACAATACATTCATAGAGCGTGGATGATCTCACTTGTTATTTAGGAACGTTCTATAGTTGGCACTGTAATTCAGTTCTGGCGAGTTGAAGGATCTGATAAGGGTCTTCCAGATCACGGGCAAGATTAGTCCTTGGTTCCTGTTAAGGTTTTGTGTACAGCGGGCAACTGTTGTGGCCTCCTTAAAAATTCGGGAGCGGAAGTCCTCCTCCATGTAAGGAATTGTACTTCTATCCCACTCTATGGTTCGTTCTTGAGAAATGAAAAGCTAATCCCGATTTTTCTTCTCTGTTATTATTGACGTCACCTATGTGTTCTTTTTGCCTAATTTCAAGGTTCCTTGAAGTTTGGCCGATGTAATTCAAGCCGCACGAGCATGGTATGTTATAAACTCCAGCATATTTGGAGAAAGGATGGCTATCTTTTGGAGATCTTAAGAATTGTCTAATCGTTTCTGTGGGTTTAAAGGCCACTCTTATTTTATGTGGTCTAAGGAGTCTAGCAATCTTATTGGAAACTGTCTCCAAGTATGGAATGACGATGGTAGAAATATAACGTACATCATCTTGTTGTCTTTGTCGGGGTTCAGAGAAAAGTATCTTGTGGACGAGTGTTCGAGGAAATCCATTCATGGTAAGGTTGGTGGATATCAGGGATAGTTCTTCCTGGAGGTCTTGTTGATCTGTTGTAAGGAGAGAGGCACGGTTCTTCAACATATGTACAATACTGAGTTTCTGAGAAATGTGGTGTGAGGAAGTGAAATGTAAATAACGTCCTGTATTGGTAGGTTTGCGGTAAACTGAGAGGTTGATACCACCATTCGGAAGCTTCTTAATTAAAGTGTCCAGAAATGATAATTTGTTATCTTCTTCAAGTTCTAGAGTGAATTTGATTGATTGTGTGGTGTAGAGAGTTGATTTTGTTAAGAAAGTCGAACAAATCCTTTTTTGTGTGGTTCCAAACGATAAAGATATCGTCCACGTATCTCCACCATACTGTGGGTTTAGGGTCTGTTTGAGTTAAGATTTTACTTTCAAAATCCTCCATAAAGAGATCAGCACAAGATGGAGAGATACTTTTTAGTGCCGTACATCAGTTATGTACCCTGAAGATGCCAACAGACTTAGTTGGTGAAACTAGTTGGTATAACTTAGTTGTTGTTATATGCATTTGATCAATATAATCCCAATAAAAGTATTTCCAGAGCTTTTTGGTCAAGAAAATTAAACGTTTTTTTAACAGTTTTATACTTGTTAAAACGCTAAAAGCACTGTTCAGAGATTTTCATGCGAGTGCGTTTTTGATCTGTGCGACACCCATCTTGCGCAAAGCTTTTTCATTTGCAATTCTTCATGCAAAATATATCCTACACATTCTTTAGAAATGCCTATAGTCTCAGCAATTTTACGCACTTTGATTCGTCGATCATCCAACACCATATGGTGTACTGATCGATGATTTCTTGTGTTCTTACACTTTTTGGATCAACTTCATGACTGGTACGATAGCGTTTAAACTGCAGCCCATTTCTTAATTGTCGAACACGAAGGAGAAGAGTGCCGATAAACTTTTATGAACTTCGAATGGATTTCTTTTGGCGTTAAACCTTCTTTTACAAAGAGTTTTATAACCGCACGATACTCAATTTTATCCATTTTGAATGGATAAAATTGAGTATCGTGCTCAATTCTATCCATTGATAGAATGACTTGCGATTTTAAATGGATGCTTATGATAACTGTACCAACTTAGGGAGAAAAAAAACCTTGCCGATAGTGTTGCCATTTATGGTCAAGGCCAAGAACTTTTCAGACCACCCACGTATATGTTACTATAAAATCCAGAAAATTGGTAAATCCTAGGTTTTACCGGAGCATTTACCATAGTGAGGTGGTAAAAGTCCGAAAAATGCTTGTAAATGCTTCCATTTCAGGCTTTTACCAAACCATTCCGGTAAATGCCAGCATTTACCAACACCAATTGGTAAAAGCGCGAGTACAGTACGAGTATAGACGAGTGTGAGCGGCTACGATCTAGAATCAGTTTGTTTTTGTGCTAATATATTTTACGTTTTTTTTTTTTATTTCCTTCATAAAAATGAATACACGTTGAATCGGAAGGTTAGGTGAGGAACCTAACCTAACCGATTAACCTTGTGCAAAGAAAATTTTTTAAGAAAAGAAGAAGTCGGAGAAGAAGAAATAAGTGTAAGTGAAGTGGTAAATAAAATAAAAATAAAATAATAAAGCAGTTATGTTTAATGCTATTCTGGACATTATGTTTCAAATGTGCATTGACAAAGGTAACACCCGTCTACAATCGTACTGTACTCGCGCTTTTACCAATTGGTGTTGGTAAATGCTGGCATTTACCAGCCCGAAATGGAAGCGTTTACAAGCAATTTTCGGACTTTTACCACCTCACTGTGGTAAATGCTAGGATTTACTAATTTTCGGGATTTTACAGTAACACACACACACACGCACGCACGCAGCACGCACGCACGCACGCACACACACACACACACACACACACACACACACACACACACACACACACACACACACACACACACACACACACACACACACACACACACACACATATATATATATATAATTTGAAAAAATAATATTTGTATGAAGCGTTATAATAATACTTGCGATGTCGTTAGTATTACAGCGCAGTAATACTAACGACTTCGCAAAATAACAATGACGCAGATTAAAATCTAATTCCAAAACAGCTGTTAACTTTTGTTCGAGAATAAAGAATAAAGAACAGACATACCAAGTCGTCGAATGCCTATTCTGTACATATCAGCATTTATCTTTATATAAATATAAATACGAAGTGCTTAAGATTTAAGATCAAAAGCGTATGCAACACGTCACATGTAAATAAGCAAACTCAATTCATAAACAGTGACACCTACCGAGCTAAAATCCATTTTTATATACAGTATAAACTAGGTTAATTGGTGTATATACTAAATTTTTCTATTAAATGGAATTTGAAGTCTTCAAAAACTCAAAAAATCGAATTCTATTAATTTTAAGTATTTGTAAAAGTATAGATCAGAATAAAATTGCTTAGCGTGCAAACTTTAACGCACCGAATGTGATTAGAAAATGTGTATCGCTGTATTTCGTACAGATTATTTGAATGTTTCAGTTTATTGTATTTACTTTCTCTCGCCTTATTATTTAGCCTCCATAAAACGGAGAACAGATACTTAAGTGTCATTGTCGTCTATCGAGATGGAAGGATCTTTATCGATCGTATAAAAATTCCACGTAAAATATAAATAGACTGGCAACTCACGAGTGTCCCGAACTATTTCCTGGGAATATTTCTGAGAATGCTAAAGGTTTCCCTTACCAGTTTAAGCCACTTACAACACGCCTGAGATTAGAAGAACTACTTTTTGCATCATTTCCGGAAAGAGCACAGAAAATAATTTATCTCAATTGAATAATGTATTGAGTCAGTTAATTTAGGTGGATCTGGTTTTGGCAAATGGTTTGCTTGCGTAGTAAAAAGAACTTTCAATAATTTATTAACCTCAGATTACACTGCATAAAAGGAATGAAAACGTCCCTGTTTTACAAGAAATTTCATTACACGTGATTTCTGACGTCAATCAGGATACAACTTTTTCTTGCAAGCAATCAATGATATGTTTTAAGAAATGGGAAAATGTCGCCTTGAATATTTAGTTGTAAATATTTCACTTTCCTGTTTGAAAATTATTAGACTTTAAAATAATCTAGTAAATTTCTGTGAGTATTTCTCATCATCGGTGAAATGTGCAAGGAAAATTAAAAGAAATCGAAATATTCTCTGTGCGGATATGCAAAAAATACGAGTAAAATAAATTTAATCCCATGAAGAGAATAAAGTTAAGGTTTGAAGAGCTCCTGTGGTAAATAGTTTATTACGAACTGTACATTCATGCATGCAATGCATTTTTAGTTTCATTTATTTATCGTTATCACTTTTATTATTTATTTATTTATTGCTACAGCAATACATGCTAATGTACTCGATCACATGTGTCAATTTTATGTTCCCAGAACTCTCACATTTTAAGATGAAATGCAAAGATATTTCCAGTGTACTGTTTTTATCAATATTGCTATAGGATGTCCGATCATTACTGATGACTAAATGGCGCAGTATTCCTCCAGACACCTTTGACCTTGCAGACATGGAATGTGCAACTTCCTCCAAGCGGTGGGTGGAATAATTTTTAAAAGCACCTGAAGGCACATTGCATGATACTGTTTCCAAATTATTTTTACCCAAAAAATATTCTGTTTGTAATCAAATGAAGTATTTCTAGATTATCGATAGAAAATACTAACTATTTTTTTTAATTTATTAAATTAAATACAACGATTTGATGCACATGATGAACAAATTACATTTAGCATTATAGTAAACCATCATGCATATTTAGTAATGAGTCTCGGACTTCACGCTTAAAAATTGAACACTTTTCTTAGAAATACGCTGACACTAGTAAATAAAGCTCATTTTTCAGACGAAAATTCTTAATTCATCAATCTCGTTTTTAATGTAATGAACAATAAAATATTTTAAGATATTTAACGAACAATATCATATCGTAGAAAATATTTCAACTACAAAAATGTCCGCGTGATCATAGACATAATTACATTCACTGGCCATGATAAAAAAAAATCCATCAGAAAGAATAACCAACTAACAACAATCAGTGAATATCAGGCATAAATAGACGATTGACTGTCTCGGAGAAGAGATGGTCTGATTTCATATGCATTAAATATTGATGAAAAGCTTGACCTGAGTGATTTCGAATAGGCGATGATAGTAGGAACCAAGAAAACCAAGGTTGTCCATGTACATCAGTGTCAGTGAGAATGGTGTGATAAACAGAAAACAAGATTGGATGTATGACTGAGAACAGCTGATTAGAGAGAGAGAGAGAGAGAGAGAGAGAGAGAGAGAGAGAGAGAGAGAGAGAGAGAGAGAGGTAAGTGACAGATTGACTGGATGGTAAAGTCAAATAGTTTTGCTATTGGTCAAATGATCGCTACAATAGGGACTGCACAGATTGAACAACATACATCGCATTGCCTCAAATGGGACATGACAACAGATGCGACCTGGTTGGCAGAGTGGTTATTGTATACGCTTTCTAATCATCAGGCTGCGGTTCAAATCCTGTAGTAGGTTTAGATGTTTGCGATTGTCTTTAGGTGGAACATGAACTTCATCGACTGGTGTGAGACCATCTACACGCTTGTTCGAAATCGGAATGGTTCGAAAAAGTTCCATGTTTAGTTCCTAGAACAAGTTTCGGGATTATGTAAAATAAAGAAAGAAAGAAAATAAAGATTAATATACACATTAAACAATAGAAAAAAAATCCTTAGCCTACTCACGATACTAATGTATTAAAGATTTACAATATCGACACTGGACACGTGAAGGTCGATCGACTGAATTAATGAATCTAAATCATTTCATCAAGACGAAGGCATAATGATATGGCGACAACTATAGCACTAAGCTATAAACCCATCATGGATGGTCACAACAAAGCAAGGCAGTGGAGTGGTAGTCTGGTGAATGTTTTCTGTCCCCTTAATAGCAATAGAGCAAGAGCAGAATGGTGTCACAGTTTTAGACTTTGTACACCTATTTGTCTTGACTATTTAGCCTGCACAGGATGGGACACTTCCAACAGAAATGGTTACGGAAGTGTAATATTCAATTTATATTAATAAATTGGCTTCGTCAGTCAGTTGACTTCAATTCTGTTCAGTATATTTTATTGTATAATGTGGCGAGATGGTTGTGAGAAGGACCCATCTCTTGCCGAACAGCCAAAGCAATAAGTTTTAGATTCCTTAGAAAATTTACGTTGCAAACTTCTCGCATCTTGTATGCACCGGAGATGAAAAACATTAAGTATGTAAGCAGAATATTTTTAATCCCACTTCCTGCATATTATATTATACGCAAAAAAGCAAATATACCATTGATCCCAACTACTGCTGTTCCTGATGACATCTAATTAGTGCGCTGAACTTTCTTTATATATATTCGTGAAAAACAAATGCCTGAGTTTTCTAATCGCGAAAGTGCTTTGGCATATGTCCTTTACATCTTTAACATCCCATGTAATAAAAGATGAAGTCTTCATGCTAAAATTGAAACTCGTCCAGAAATTCTCGAAACGCACGATGACTCAGTGCTCTTTAGTTAATGAAAGTCATGAGAATCAACTAAGAGTAAAAACAAACATTTAAATTTTATTAAGAGGTAAAAAGTTATAGTTTTGCTTTCTCCTTGCTTAGACACATATATCTGAGCCTATCTGCAGGGTAAGAGTCAATAATATTAGAAAATGTTTTTACGAAAAATTTTTCAAACATCCTGCTGCATCATGAGCAATAATTCACATAAATGATTCTCTATTCATATTATTTCACTTGAGTTTAGTAAAGCCCAGTTTTTAATCTTACATACATTCAAGCAAAGCCTATTGTTTGATTGTAATATTAAAAAATTTAGGGATAATTTGAAACGCTCTTGAAGTAATGATGCGCTTCGCCATTCGCGTGATAGATGTGGCTTCCAAATTCATATACCAGATTCTCATGGATTAATATTTATTCTCAACTGAAATGGATTGAGAACTAGGTTGAGAATAGTTACGATGGGTCTGATTTTGCTATTAAGTTTCTCAAAATTAACATGCAAATCTAGTACTATGGACAGAGTCATTATAATATAATGCAGGTTAATTCATGGCATTGATTAGGCTCACGTGATCATTCTGAAAATCTTGTTTTTTTTTTTTGTTTTTTTCGTCTTCTAGAATTTGTAGAAAGAAAGCGTACGCCTACGGCACCGATTTATGAACGTTCTATATACTTTTTCTTTTAATGAGTTTATTTAGTGTTTAAAATCTCTCAGATTCGATTTTACGTATAAGCCAAAAATCGTGTTTCAGGGAAGCAATTTGGCTCTCTTTAAATCTGCGAGCATCCATCTCGTAATTAAAATTGGAACAGAAGTTAATCCTATATCAATAGTCAATTGCATCTGACCCCCATTAAGATTTTTTCGGCTTTAATCAGTAAAAAAATAAGAATTAAAATATTCAGAAAGTTTCTAAAAAACCCATACCATCTCCGCATGGGATACACTAATTTACCCTCACCTAAAAAATCCTTATAAATGTTCCAAACGAGTCTATCCCAGGTTTTTCCTATCAAAAAGCACTTAAATAAATATATGCATTTTAGATATTTATAATAATTTTAATACTTTAAAATTTTAAAAATAATTTTAATTATCATAAATAATTAAAATTATTAGAAAACCTTCACAGGTTCAATTCTATCCCCCAACCAATTTTCGAATTAGCCAATTTTTGGAGCAAACAAACACGCATCTTCTCTCTCTCTCTCTCTCTCTCTTCTTTCCTTTATGGAAAAATACTTGGGATTTTAACCTTGTTATCCCCAAAAGATCAAGTGTAGAATATATATGTGAGATGTTTTGTATTTTGTGTCATGTAAAAAAAAAAAAAGATCGTATATAGAATCATATAATTTTATACTGTGCCGTTAGGTTTCTCAAATTTCTCTTTAAAATTCTGGGATTCTTATTCTACATTCTGTTTTTCCACAATTTTTACTACTGAAAACGATATGGTCGTCTTACCTTCCAGTCATTCTATACACTTTTCAAAGCAACTATTTTCCAACCTGTGGTTTCATTGTTTTTGTGTGGCTACTCTGTTGTTCACCAACAAAATTTCGAAGTTTGTAATTATACGCATATTTCGTCTGTTTTGAAGTGAATAGGTTTTTGGTAATGTAAATTGTACAGGGTGGGCATAAAATAACTTTCCCTCTTTGGAGGCATCTGTAGCTAAAACCAATAAACGGAATGAGACCAAATTTTATATTGAGACTTTTGAAGGCAAGCAGATAATTAGGAAACCTAATTATCTGCTTGTTTATTTTATCTGCCTTTAATTACATTAAAGGCAGATAAAATAGAATAATAACATTTCGTGTAAGCGATTATCATAATCTGCGGTAGTTAGTGCTTGCACACGACTGAACTTATACGGATAGAGGTGAAGCATTTTCCATAAGATTTTCCAGACTGTACTATAAGCCATATCTAGTTTGCGAGCCATGTCACGAGCGCTTGGTCCAGTACTGGTCCCTGTGTCGTCGAACACCGCAGTAGCAACGTCTGTTACTGTCTCTTCTTACACTGCTTTCCGTCCTCTGCCAGGTCTAACTCCTAGTGATCCAGTTTCTTCAACCTTCTTAATCATAGCTCAGTGCTACAGCTGACATAGGACCTGTACGCATGTTATGAAGCCTTCTAAATTCCCGAAGGACCGCTACGACATTGCACTGTTTAAGGTAAAACAACTTAACAAGTAAAGCACATTGAGGCAAGGTAGGACGCATAGTGAGCACAATTCGTCATTCATTCGAATAACTGTCTGAACGTTCCCAATCCCATTTTAAGTGGAACTGGTGGCGCTGCTGTCACGTACGCACAGTAAAATTTCCATAATCCTTTTTACCTGCGTTCACTGCAAATATTTTACTACTTAAGGGCTCTGCAAGCGCCAAAATTTCCCATATCGGCGACTTTTGGTACTAAATCTTTTTTTCGGGGAATTCATCTCCCCGTGCCTTCGAAAGTCTCAATATAAAATGTGGTCTCATTCCATCGAAAGTCTCAATATAAAATGTGGTCTCATTCCGTGTATTAGTTTTAGCTACAGATACCTCCAAAGAAGGAAAGTTAATTTATGGACACCCTGTATTCAAATGGTTGGAAAGTAATTGAAACAATCTCAAGGGATGTAATTTGCAAAGATTTTCTTTAATCTAGTTTCATGAAAAGTTTTATATTTATGTATGTTTTGTTTTTGGTCTATGTTTTTGTTATAGGTTTATATATGTCTGTGCAGGCTATGTAGATCCAAATGATTGCCAATTATAAAAGAGACTGTGAAGAAAAAAAAGTAATATTTCATCTGTAGTAAGAGTAATAATAATAATAATAATATTTTTGTGTGTAAATTGCGTTATGTTCACCTGGCCAGTTTGCTTTGTTGCAAAAAAATAAAATATTTGAGTTTCAGAGAGGAAAATCCTGCAACGCCATCGCATGACACTGGCTAACCCATCTTCAATGAAAAAGCCTTGACAAAGGTTCTTCGTTGATAGACGCAATTCGAACCTAGGTCTTTCCAACCACAATGCATCGTTCCCTCCAGAGCTGCAAGGTTCTTTATTTCTTCTTTAGTAGTTCTATAAATTACTACTAAAAAAAAAAAAAAAAAAACCGCAGTCAACTGGTCTTCTTTCAATGGTGTCTTATTAATAATTTTCTTTTTTTGCCATTTTTTGGCTACAAATAGCCACATTAGCAGAGAACTCAAAGGTTTCTTTTTTTTTTACGTGTAACCTGTATCGCAAACCAGTTTCTTTTTTTACTATCTTTTTCTGTGATATCTATTTAGCTACATTACTGGAAAGAGAGGAAGGGCTAAAATAGACTAAAATGAGTCATGGGAGTGTTAGAGTTCAGGTGAACGCCAACTGACTTTTTACGTCACGTGATGAGGTGTGCTACACCACCCTTTATCAGTCATGTAATATACACGCGAACTTATTCATCCATGAGAAACGTCAAGAGGTCTGACGTCGATATCCCACTTACACTCACGAGGAAGTTCTTTGTACCATGCCGAGTTTTCTGTTCTGTGAATTCCTTGGTATTTAAAGGAGTGTCCGTTCTAGACGAACGCGGAAGAGATACGATCGGTTTCTATGGTGATAAAACAGTCGATGAGTCTCTTTCAATTCGGAAAAGAGAGAAAGACAGACAGACAGAGAGAGAGAGAAAGAGAGAGAGAGAGAGAGAGAGAGAGAGAGAGTTCCACACGGATGGCAAATCGACTTTTGCCCTTTCTAGAATAGCAGCCTTATTTGAGAAAAGGGTTGGTAACAAGCCGATGGCATGACCTGCAAATGGAAGTAGAATCGGAAAGTAAAACAGACGAAGCAACAACAGCGAACTGAAAGATGAAAATGAAGATGAAAAAAGTAGAATTAAAAAATAGAAATAATACATAAAACAAAACACAGAATTTTAATCGCTGTTCTTAGAACTTCTAAGTTATAAGAAATAAAGTGATTTAAGTAAGTTGCAATGACATACCGGACTTCGGCAAGTTGCTTTTGCCAATGAAATCTGTTTAATTTCAGTTAGTAAGTCAAATTTCTGACACGCGTGTCTGTTTTTGTTGTTGTTATTAATGTATTAATGTTTGTTTGTGTGTTTTATCATTACAGACACCTACATATATATATATATATGTACGAGAATCATAAAGGAACCCACTGAATGTCCACTGCAAGAGCGCATAATCATAATTATGACGTCACGGAAAAGCATATCAGTCCTGTTGAATCCACATGTACTTGTTATTATATATACAATATAGCTTTCTATTATATTTATGCAAAATGCATTCTGGAATTTGTGTAGTTAAATCTAGTCTACAATTCAGTTAATCCTAAAAAACTCATAGAACAGACAAATTTTTTTGTGTTTAGCTAATTACATTAATAGCAGTAGCAATAAATTTAAACTATAGTACAGTATGTAACCTATAATTTTCTCGTCCATACAGCAGAATGACATAGGATAATAGATTAAAGAAGCCAAATGACTTACATTAAATGAAGATCCAATTAGTTTGGTTTGAAGTTGTTTTATCGAAAAATATAAGAACGCTACAGAACAGGAAACCGAAAGCCAAAGAACAACACAATAATGATAACTATCTATAAAAATTTTTTAAGGTTTTTTTTTTTGTCTGGTTTATTAACAAAAATACGAATTCATTGAACTTCTTTCACATGTCTAAAGTTTTTTTTTTTTTTTAATAAAATGTTAACTTACTCGTGGAATTTAGCTTACCATCAGTGTGCATGGTCAAAATTAGCAAATCCCCTCATTCTTTCGAGATGCTTTATACATATTTTTATATCTACAAATTAAGATATTTGCACATACGGATGATCTATCTAAAAAACAGCGATCTCTAGAAAGATAGACAAAGAGAAAAATTAGGAAAATCAAAGACCTCTTGCTCCTGAGGAAATTTCTCCACTCATTCTCGAAATATGCGTGCTGAGACCTCTTATTGTGATTACACTTCTTATTCTACTGTCTCACATTTATCTTGCAGCATGGAAAATCACCATATTCAGCTATTCCGTCCACCTTTTACAAAAGTAAAACTATTTGAAACCATACAATTGTTGGCTTATTTATTTAGCAACAACAGACTTCTATACTGCGCGTCATCAGATCAGCAATTGCTAATATGGATTAAAATTGGGATTGGAACCCTCCCCACCGAACGAACATGACAAATATTCGTAGCCAATGAGTTCATCTGGATTCACGAATTCAGTATCCTGCACTAAAATGTTTCCACATAGTTTCGCATGAATCTAGCAGAACCATTTCAGAGATCTTTTTCATATCACCAACCTTCCAACAAGCACTATGACAATGTTTAGTAGTTTTTTTTTCCCTTGCATAATACATATAGGTTTCCAGTTTTTTTTTCTTTTTCCCTCTGGTCACCCACTGAGCATGGTGGTGATCAGACAGTCTAATTTTGAACTCAAAGCAAAGAAGCGTTTTCCTAATCTCAATAAATGCAATCTCTTCATAACTAACATTTAGTTATCCAGAATTTGGGAGACTGTATAGGACTTTATTTCTTGCTTGTTCCATTCCATTTGATTTTTTCCATTACTGATCTGGTTATAGTACTTACATTTTTTGAAAACAGTATTGTCTTCTGAAGATTTCTGTATCACGCTAATGAAGCATCATACGGTTTAGCTTATTTTTATCATCCGAATTTTACCCATGGAAAGTTGTAAGCCTATCTCGCATTTTAGTGCTGCAGGCTAAGGATTAGATAATCCGATTATTCTACTTTAAAGACCAAACATGAATCATCAATCCACTTCACACTTCCAATAAGCTCTCCTAACGGAAGACGAAAATCGTCCAATCCAAAATATCTATGTCAACGGGTGGGATTCTGACCACAGCCTGTTGGTGGAAGAACGAATATGATATCAGCTCCGCTAGCCAGGGCTGTTATTGCTAATTGCGGTAGTATTATTAATTATCATTAAAAAAAGAGAGAAAAATATACGAATAATAGCCACCATCTAAGCCTTTCTAACTGTAGTCCAACAATAATTCTCCGAAGTAAAGATCATTCGTTAGTAAAATTCAGGGGCGGCTCTTCCAAAAGGGCTGCAGCCCCTCCAGTATAAAATGAAAGTTATTGTTTAATTATCGCCATTCTTAAATTTTTATATATTTATCTAAAAACCGTTAGTCTCTTGTTTGTAATACAATACCTCTCGATAGTATTTTATATAATTCATTTTGTAGCAATTGTTGCATTTTGTAATAGTCAATGTGCTGTGCTGGATAGGGCTAGTATCAGTACTGGCTACGCTGGAGCTGCATTCTATGCAGACAGCACGAAACCGCTGCCTCGTGGGGGTAACAAGCGATTTATGTGCAGTTTGGGCTGGTAGCATTGCAGCCCAAAATACGTTGCTACTACACGAGCATAAACAACATAAATTAGCGTCATTATCGTAGGTAAATAATGTGTGTTTTTTCTTTTTTCCATTTAATTCTAGCATTTAATTTATATCTTTGTAGAACTAAACGAAGACCTAGAAATTCTTACGAGCCGCCACTGGCCAAATGTTAATTCTTGCTGTTACGGAATCACATTCAGTTTTACTTAACGTAAAGATGCATTTCCGTTATAAAAGTATGAATAAGTTATGCCACATCCGCGCGCGTACGCACACAAACACATATACAGACGCACGCAGGCACACGTGTGTGTGTGTGTGTGTGTTGTAACTGCCGTCTTTCATTCTATCTACGTCTGTTCTTTGGAACAGAACATCCTTCCTGAAACCGTTTTCCTTAATGACTACAATCTTCTGAAAGACATGAAGAGATTTCTTGTTTCTCTGTAATCCCTTGCCCCCACACACGGCGGTATTGTTTTATAGGTCTTGTGACCTCTTGTGTGTATGTAAGAGATTGATATTTTAAAAAAAAAGTGAATAATAGAAAATGAAGTATACTTGCTATAAAGACCAACCAATCTAGAAATGGTTCAAAAAAAAAATAAATAAATAAATAAAGTTCTAGGTCCATGACGAGTGAAGTCTTTGTTCTGCAGATGTCATAGAAGTTATTACCACCACCCTATGTGGGTATCTTTAATTGTGACAAAATAAATAACTTTTAATTATTTTAGAATCAAGTCATGTTTATGAATGCTCAGCTCAGCTCAGCTGTGTCTATAAACATTTCCGTCCTCGTTAATAATAATCATTCATTAAAGAAATATTTATAGCTGATAAGTAGTGAAAATGAAAATTTAAAATGAAACGTATTTCAACATTCTTTGCATTGAAACACTTCCTAATAAAATTTCGAGAAATTTTAAAACCGAAAGCTTTAAAAATGAAACCGTTTTGTATCAGGTGGACCTGATAGATTTAGCCTGTCACATTAACCCATTGACGAACTGGTTATGGGAAAATTTTAATTTCATTAATGCTATCAGTTGTTTCTTTGCCCTAGTGCAAGTGCGATGACTCATTCTGAATGACTCACAGCTGATCACAAAACCCATTTCTCGCTTAGCATTACTAAAAAGCCATTCAATTTCATCTGGTTTTTTGTGCATTCACTACTTTTGGGAAATCTTTTGAGCTATTCTGGTTGACTTCACACATATTCTGTTATATACTTCTAGGAAGTGTGAAGTGTTTGATACCACCGTAGTAAAAACTACACATGACTAAAGTTGGGAAGGGGCGGCCTCTTTAAAATACAGATGGAGACTACTTTTAACTTTCTTTTTTATTTAATGGAAGACTACACATACTGATGATTATTGGAAGGTTCGTGTGATGGCCTCATCCATTTATTTCTTTATTATTTTTTTTTTTTATTTTCAGATCTATATATTATGTTTTATATCAGTAAATGTATGTGACTAAATAAAGAATAATCAAAAATCGTGTGTCGGACTCAACAACATCATTCAAATATTCACATGATATAAATCAAGTTCTAAACTGATGAAAAAATTATCCATCTTCAAATAAAGCTAAACATCGCCTCCGTAGTTCTGTTGGTTTTGACAATGCCGTTAGGTTGGAAAGACGTGGGTTCGAATCCCATCTAGCAAGCGTCGAACCTTTATAGATAACACCAACTCTAAGGATATGCGATGCGGGAATGGGAAGAACATTATGTCTCTTAATTGCGTATGTTCGCAGACTGGTTTGTCAAATTTGTGAGAGCAAAACACTGATTTTCGCAGCTGGAAGAAACCGTCCATCTCCACATGAGATCGTCTATGTAAAGTTTTTTTTATAAAGGTATGTTTGTTGACAGAGACAAATCTGACGTATGTTTCCAAGGCAACCATAGATAAGTCAGTACTACTACCTCTAAAAGTTCTGCGTTTGATGCCTTATGTACTTTTTTTAAGCGTATTTTTGAATTTTATTTTTTAAGACTGAAATTCAAATTTAATTAAATTTGAATCTCCAACGACGATGATTAAAAAAGTTTCGGGAGAAAAAAAATCGCTAGAGCAATTTCAGAAAACCGTTCTATTTTTTCCTTAAAACTAATATTTTGGTTATTTTGGTTACTATTCAAGTGCATTAGTTTTCCATTTGATTCACTATTCATTTGGTCTTGTCTCAATAAAAAAAATACGGTCATCTTAACAAGATGGATAGCTCTTTGCACACACTGTACGTACTTGATCATTGAAGAACTATTTCCTTCCTTTGTAAACCAAGAACATGAATTAAATCTCAGCGATGTGTGCTGTTTTCCTAATTCAAAACATTCTTTTTTCTTATTTCCTTTTATTTTTACTTAATTCAAAACAAATTGTTTCTTATTTCCTTTTATTTTTCCCCTTTTGTTTCTGTAAACTGCAAAGAATCGAAATAGTTTCATTGTAATTTTTAAATCTCTGGTTTTTTTTGTTATTTTAATTTAATTAAATGAATTATTTAATTAAAATCTATGTTGCATATCAAAATGTAACATGTATGAACGGTTTGATGAGTTTAAAGGGAATTGGAGAATTCGTTGATTCTTGGTCAGTACAACAGTGTCCATGAAAGGACTTATGTAGAAGCTAAAGTAGAATATCAAACACCTAAGTCAGCTGGATAAATTACTCTCTCTCTCTCTCTTTCTCTCTCTTCTGGATGGCATCATATTGTACAATGCCGGCAGCATTAGACTTAGAATCATTGCGCCAAATCAATATTCTGAAGCAACGTGAATTTGTATGAAATTAGCGAGAGAGAAGTAACGCCTAAGTGGAAGAGTACGCAGGAGTTTTCCGACGTGAGGAAGCTCACCTCCCCAAACATTGAAGTTGACCAGATTTATTCTCATCCCATTAACAGGTTCATTGCCAATCATGCGATATCGCGTTGACGTCGCTAACTAAATAAAAAAATTTGGCCACCACACGAAATTCCAATTTTCAGCTTGGCAATGAACGATATCGCGCGATCACGCGATGCGAGTTCTCACCAAACGGCCGATCACGCGTTATCGCGTGGACGTCGCTAACTAAATAAAATAAAAACAAATTGGCCACCACACGAAATTCCAATTTTCAGCATGGCAATGAAAGTGTTAAAAAAAAATAATAATAAAATAAAAAAATAATAATCAGCGTTTATTAATATGAGGGGTTCGGTCATCGTCCTCTCAACCCGAGGTATTGAATTAGTAAGAAGTGTGAAGAAAGAAACAAAGTCATCCACAATCACACTTTTTAGGATGGCTTATGTTTGCTGAAATGTTTTTTTTTTTTTTTTTTTAATTACATAATGCAAGCTTTCTATTCCATACTACTAGATTCACGTATGGCTTAGGTGTTTATATGATATGAATTTGGAACTAAAGCATGCAACGATGGCTTATCTTTAGGATAAGCCAATTAAATATTATTACTTATCTTAAAGGTTCTTTTTGCATGCTCGGTTAAGCCACAGTTGTTTTTCCAGTTGAGACAGTCGGTGTCGGGTTATGTACCTGGTGGAATTAGGTTTTCTCCAGCTTTCTCCACAAAAACATAAAATCGAAGTCAAGCATATTCCTACATGAACTTAAATCTCTTCGAGTATGATAATATCAAGTAATGATAATAGCAATAATAATAAAATAATTATACTACGCATTTTACTATTTCTGATAGAAGCTAAGATTAAAATAACATTAAATGTTAAAAACTAAAGCCATTATGGTTAAATTAATTTTTTAAAAAATCATTAATGTTTCTTACCACTTCGGTTAGCATTTTCGCTCTCCGACCTACAGACCGTGGATTCGAATCCTCTGGTATTAATTTTCTGTGCATATCTTTAAATAGCAGATGATTTTCAGAGCCAGGTGTGAGACCACCACCTGATTCTTAAAGGCATTCATAGGCAACTAAACACACACACACAAAATTCAAGTGAATTTTGTGTGTGTGTGGGGGGGGGTTGAAATGCTTCGTGTATGTGTACTCTAGAGCAGTGTAATCCGTATTAGCTAATCTTTACCGCATAATATCCTTACGCCATTTCGTGAATGGAACTGACATAAAGAAAAAATTGAAAAAGAGATAATGTTTGATGCAGTAAACTTAATTTTTTTTTCATGACTAAACGCATATTTTTTAATGAAAATCTCAGTTGCAGAACGATTAAGTACATTTAAAGAAAAAATGTACACTTGATTTTTATAAAAAATGTAAACTAAATTTTTATTGAGAAAATAAATTTATAGATGCCGCTGATCTCATATCAACTTTAGTACACCAATCATTTATTGGATTTCAGTTATAGCGTAATGTTATCGAAAGACATCGTTTGGTCATTTGCGTGCGAAGTGTAAATTATTATTTTTGTTTTAAATTTACGTCAAAAATACCAAAATTATAAATGACTATAATGTTTGTTGCACGCAACGATACATGTAGAAATAAAAAAATTTTAAAAAGTACTGATGACAGATTATAAAGTTAAGAAACAAAACTAAAAATAACAGGTATTTTCTGTCAATAATTGAATGCCCTCTTCTGCTTTTTCTCGAATTGTCGTAAGAAATTCAGGACAACGTATCATGATGTCACGCACTTCTTTAATGAGTTCTGTAGCCGTATGCAGCTCACGAAACACTTTGCACGTCATACAGGAAGAGATAAAAGTGTCATCATAATAAATTGTTAACTGTAAATCTGAAAATATATCTCTGCTTAATCATACGTACTTTTGACGTATGCTGTTATGGTAATGTGAGACTGTTTGCTATTACTGTATATTGCTTTAAGAAGAAAACTACTTAAAGACAGTATTGATTTCAAGTACATGAAGACTTGCGGTTAATTAAAGTAAGATCACAGGCAAAATAAATGTAACAAGAACGTATTAGAAAATATTTTGAAATATTTATTACGAAAACGTTGATTTGAGTCTATTACCATGGCCGAATGCAACTGCTGAACAAATGGGACATTAGCCCCAATTAAAAAGGGTTGGATTTACAAAAATTAACTTAAAAAAATAATAAATTATTATTATTTATTTTATTTTATTTTTTTTTTTTTTGAAACTCCAGAGAGACCTGTCTGGTGTGACCGCTTCTCAAGAATCAAATCAATAACCACATTCGTCGTAACTAAATAGAACAAGCACATCTTTACAGGTCATTACTACGTTCGCGTTGAAGTAATAAATAACTGGAAATTGAGTACACGTCATGCTAGGACGCATCATTAAGTTTCTGTTGGTAATCAGATAAAGACGATAACACACTAACAATAACTATTGAAATAATTTAGAATTTTTATTATATATATATTTTTTTTAATTTCAGTCACAAGTATGCTGTATATTGCATTAAGGAGATTTAAATTTAAAATTTTCATGCAGTATTAATTTCATACGAAAGTGAAGAATAGCTCTCATTTATGTTTGAACCTTTTTTATATTTTGTACAAATCAATATATACTGTATAGATGCTTAACGTATTCTACAGATAACAATTTTTATAGATTTTAGAGTAAAATAAAAGTTAATAAAAGAATAAGGAAACAACTACAAACAAGCATCGGTGGTTCAGTGGTAGAATGCTCGCCTGCCACGCGGGCGGCCCGGGTTCGATTCCCGGCCGATGCATTTATTTTTCCCTTTTAATGGTGAGCAATTTTTAAACACCCCATAAAACTGCCTGTACTTATACTAACTTAACGAAAAACAAAATAATAATTATTATCATAGTATATTATTCTTCTCGTTCTTATACTTAATTATTTTCATAAATTCCCGCACTTGAAAATGAAAAATTCAAATAAATTTCTTTATTTAGGCGTCGTCCAATGACAAAACATCAAGCACAAAATAATACTGCCCGAGTGTCAATAAAATAGCCTACTTTAAGTAATCCAGAAAAATTTATACTTCTTATGAATACTTTAACTTATACTTTCACTTAGATAAAATTTAATTATTCTGTTTATTTAATACAATGAAGTACGTCAATGCATTAATCCCTTTCAAATGCGAATTAGCAATGGCGATATTAATTACATATTCTTAATTTCTGTATTATATAACTGAAAGGAAAATATGTGAATTTGATTTATTATCATAATATATGCATGCTGCTAATAACTGGATGACACGTTTAGACTAAAAGATGTGGCTGACAGACGGGACGCACTGCGAGAATAGAAGGTGAAGATTGAGCATTGGGTCAAAACCGTTGATCGATTCTTAGCATTCCTTTGGGCTATGCGGCTATGATCCTTAAGCAATCCTTTTTTTTATTTTTTTTCTATGTTACTTTTTCCAGGAAGTTATTCAGTTAGTGGGTCTCAAGCATGTTGAGAGTTCTTTTCTTCTGGAAAATTGTATTTTTAACACCGCAACAATTTCAAGCAATTTAATACTGTGTGTGTGTGGGGGGGATAGTGGCAGCTGCCTTTTGGCATATTGTATACGAAATTGAAGTATTCAAAAGATTATATTATAGTCATTATCTCAACTGCTGGTGAAGACGTTCTTTGGAGACTGGCTGCCTAATGTTTTCCAAAAGTAGTCTTAACAAGGTTCCGTTCAGTCCCTTTGGGGAATAAAAACGTTACATTTATTTTCTTTGTGTCATAGAAAAAAGTCTTTTGTTTAACTTTCTTCTAAATTTCATTCAGGAGCTAATAATAAGAAATTACTTTCTGAAATTTAGTTTAAAGAGCGTGGTTGTGTTATATCCAGGGCCGTCGCCAGATTAGATCGCCCCCTGAGGCAAACAATTAGATATCGCCCCTGATGAATTATAAGACAAAAATATAAGAAAATCTCCAATTGCTATTCTGTTTTTATTACAAGAGAAACATTAATGCAAAACGATTACCTAATAATATTAATTAAATGTTTGTTCTACGGGAATATCGCAAAATAAAACTGTTTAGAAGCTTTTCTCTACTTAAATTATAAGCTATGTGCGCCTCTATCGATATAGTTGCTAGACCAACCAATCTTTCCTGGGTCATCTGTTTGCAAATAATTTTTAATCAGTTTAAGCTTGGAAAAAACTTCTTTCCGCAGCGATTGCGCCTACCGGGAAAAATGCTGAACGAGCGCCCTTATTAAGCTCCGTGAGGCACGCTGCCTCTATGCTACACCCTGTCGACGGTACTGGTTATATCATATTAAAGAGTTCTTTCGATGCAGACACTTCAGTCGGTAATATGGCATTATATATTATAGCATATAAAGCTTCTGTAGCTCAGTAGGTATAGACGAAGTCCTTTGGTCGAAAAGACGTGGGTTAGATTCCTGTCTATGACGTGAGGAACCTTTATCTCGTCTTTTTCAACTAAAGGTGAGTTAGCCGGTCTCATGCGGTGGTAGAGTTTTTTCACCCGGAAACTCGGGTTTTTCGTCTCTCAGAACAGACAAAGTAGCCAGTAGAACACACGCAATTTACAGATAAGAATACTTCGAGGCTTAGGGGTAACAGCCTTATCCTCGTATTACGGTTAACAAATCCAAGGATACTTGGATTATTACTACGATAAAGAGCCAAGAGGCTATTTTTTTCCGGTGGCGTAAATTAAGTTAAGGGGATAATAAATCCCTCATTATTTTAAAGCCGGATGCGAAACTCGGAGATCGAAATCTAAGAGTTTCATACCGAAGAACTATCGGCGAGTCCAAGCGTAAGTCAACACCTGGTAGTACAACACTAGGGCAACGCGGAGCAAGCTCCCTCACTATCCTTAATATTTTCTCATAATGTAAAACGCAGCTCCTAGGAGATGTATTACTGTTTTATTTTACATTATGAGGAGAGGTCACTACCCATATTTCGATCTCCGAGTTTCGTATCCGGCTTTAAAATAATAAGGGATTTATTATCCCCTTAACTTGATACTTGAATTTGTTAACCATAATGCTATGGGCGCTTAAGTGCCAGTTAATGCCACTGGAAGAAGAAGAAGAAGAAGATAATATAGCATAAGTGAAAGATTGCTTTCATTTCAGATCAACAAAATTCATTTTGTAATATTTATTAAAAGGCCTTTTTAATACAAAATATCTGATAATTACTGATAATTAATATATGAAAATTGATTTGTTAAAGGATACCACTTGAACATAATGATAACAGGTTCTGGTACCGACTACAAGATACAGCTCCATCTGCGTGGATCATTCATTTATTTAAAAAAAGGGAGACAAAATTGAAGCTAAACTATCATATATGCATATGATTTTTCAGATAATTTTCTGTCTTATCTAATATTTTTTGAAAAGCATATAATTAATGTTCAGTATAATAGCAAAAAATAAATTTCATTACACGAAGTTTTGAAAATTATATATATAAAGTGTGCTAATGACATAAATTTGACTTCTGTTGATGCCACTGAAATATGGAAACCCAAGAACTAAAGTTTTAAACTCCATTAAAGAATAACTATAAATGTTAAACATTAAAGAATAACTAAAAAAATAACTATTAAAGAATAACTATAAAGCTTCTGTAGCTCAGTAGGTATAGACGAAGTCCTTTGGTCGAAAAGACGTGGGTTAGATTCCTGTCTATGACGTGAGGAACCTTTATCTCGTCTTTTTCAACTAAAGGTGAGTTAGCCGGTCTCATGCGTAATTTTTCAATTTACATGTCACTTTCGATTGTAATTCTATTGAAAATGCTAATAAAAGTGAAGCCGAAACAGTTTATGAGGAACTTTATTAGGTAATAATAAAAGCCCAGTAATTAATGTTTTAACCATACTAGTAAGGATTATTAGCAACTGCCATCTTAATATTTTAACAACCTTAGTGACAGAATGATTTTTTTTTTTTTAGTACAACAGACAATAACTTACTTGATAATCAATTGAATACAGTATATCAGTATTTTTTTTTTTAATGTAACTCCCATCCCCGACATGTAAGCCTATAGTAGATTAACATCGTGCATGGGCTAAAGAGTTATTTTTAATTATTATTTATTATTTTTTAAATTTTACCTAGTCGGGAAGTCCTGCTGTGGAGACCAAACATGGAACTTTTTCAAGTCACATCAATCCTCCAATAAGCGGAGCGGTGGTCTCACAAACACACCAAGCAATGAAATTCATCAACCACGTAAAGATAATCACAAATATCCATAACTAGAGCTGGATTCGAACCCTCAGCCTGTTGATTGAAGAGCAGTTGAATAAGAGATAATTGAAGGTAACCGGAAAGATAATGAAGAATGCGATAATAGTAATTAATAAAACTCTTTTTTTTTTTCATATATATATATATATATATGACACTCGCCACCCCCACCTCCGTGATACGTGTAGTGATCACATCAAATTCTTAACGGATCCAATAAAGAAAATATTGTCTTGATCACTGAAATACGTGAATATCCGCAATCTCTATATTAGTGAAAAATTATACCATATCACAAACGACTACACAAGTCGATAACCTCAATCACACGCTCCTGACACTGATACTGAACAGATATGATCGAGTTCCTTTTTATTCTCATTAAATATTTGCTCTCGAGATTATGCGTGTAATTTTCATTTTGGACTGGATATTATGCTGGAATATTTGAATCCAAAATTATTTGACTTCTATTAGCTTTAGAACTTATTTAATAAAACATTATTCTGCGAAGCACCTCACCACTCTTGCCGTATTGGATCTTAATCAAATTTAATCCGCTGAAAGTTTTTAGTGGATATCACTCGTCCTACTCATGTCTTTTTTGCTCCATTAAGTTAGAGTAGCCGACAGTCTTGGTCCTGATCTGTAGTTCCTTCAATCTCATCTGAACTTTTATCTCCTGAGTGTATAGGATTCTTCAGTATTTCCAGCATAAAATAATAATAAAAAACTGGGATCTTTTTTTTTTCCAGTCTTCAAAATTATTACCATTAAACCATAATTTAAAACTGCATCATCTGCTCCGTATGGGAAGAAAATACGTTAGCGGAGGAGAATTTAAACACACACACACACAAATCATTCCTCTCAAATTCCACTAATCTGTGAACAGATTAGTGGAATGATCTATGAAATAAGATTACATATCATAATTCAGTTTTAATTATTAATTACAACAATGTTTAAAATAATAAATATAACATTTTATTATTATTATTATTATTATTTATTATTATTATTATTATTATTATTATTATTATTATTATTGAACCGCATTATTTTAATACGGTTTAATTTCAAACTTTCGCTACCGATTAAATATTAAACGAACGCATTAAAAGCAGTTGAAAAGAAGTGTTCTAGAAGATTTTGAGGTGCTAGGCGGGGTCATTAACTAGTAATGTTCCTTTGTTCACTATCATAATTAATCTGGGTTGCATTTTTTGATGCATAACAAACAATCAAAATATATTTATTCTGAATAGACGATTTCATTTTTAATCATTATATTGTACTAAAATCACCTGGATACTTTATAACAAACGCTTCTGGTAATACCGAATCGAAGTATATCTCATTCTATGCGTGAAAATATCTTATCCTGCATGCTGAATAAATAATATATTATGCATGGAAAGAAGAAATCACAGTATGTGATGCTATCATCTAAATCCGACAATGTTGTCGAAACGTGGCGCCATCTTCTGACAATATTATTCAGAGAATACTAGGTAATTGTCAAATGGCATTTCAGGTAGAAATTAAAAGCAGTACTTATTTGGCGAATGCCTCAACGAAACACCAGAGGGAACGCACATATTTACAAGGTCATTGGTGCGTTCATATTCAAGGAATAATAACTGGAAAGCGGTGCATGCCCTTTTTTTTTTTTTTATAGCTGTATGTTCATAATGAAATAAAGATTATAACTTACTAATAATAATTATTGAAATATAAGTTTGACGAGATTTCAAGTTTTTAAATTTTTTTTTTTTTTATGTATGTCACCAATTATTGATTGTGTGAGAAAATTTCAAACGGAAGTTTCATATTCAGTACTGTTTATGTTTATGTAAAGAAAAGCAAAAAAGAATTGGGTTCACTTATGTATAAAATCATTTTATATTTTGTACTAGATCAATATATTGTCAAATAAATAGTTTATAAAATGAAAATACAAATAAGTTCACACACATGTCCAATCCACAATAAAGGAAAATCTCTTGAAAATAATACCAACGAGCATCGGTGGTTCAGTGGTAGAATGCTCGCCTGCCACGCGGGCGGCCCGGGTTCGATTCCCGGCCGATGCAAGTTTTTTTTCCCCTAATTCAAAAAACCAATAATTCCATTATTCATTTTTATTTCTATATATCGGCTCCTCCTGAGAATCAGAACGCGATCGAGGGAGGATACTAATATGCATATACTTTTAATGAAGTCTATACTTCATTATTCGACGTTCGTGTTTGCTCATGCTCCATCTAGTGGCAATATAAATAAATAACATTCCCGTAACTTGACATGATTTACTGTAAATAAAGAGAATGGCAGAAGATAAAATTTTGGAATTTCAACTGAGCTTGCGATTTTCCTGTAGTCAGAAGAATAAAAAAACGAAGCTGATGGTAGATTTAAAGTTGCAGGTTTATTTAGTGAACTTACATTCATTTTTCTATTGCACACTTTTAGATTCAGCAAGATCTCAAACAATGATTCAGCAAGATATCTTTGTCTCTAGAAGTGATGAAAGCCATCTCTCATATAAAATGGTTCAAACTATAATCTAAACTTTTATTAATCTAGACAAATGCATTTTTTTTTGGCAACATTTTTTTTTTTAATAATCGTAATCAAAATATGCAAGTCATTGAATTGGTTTAGGCGCTCTAATAATGAAAAAGGACAATTGATTCGCGATGAGTGAAGTAATCCATGAAGAAAAGTTACAGATAAAATGTTGAGCAATTTTATACTATCACTTATCTGGAATATGAAAGGAAGATAAAGTTCGTTATGCAATCGAACAATTGATCCATTGGCCGTTAACGGTAGGAAAGCTGTAAAATGACGAGATGAAGGAACCTATACTTTAAAAGTGGGAGGGTGGGGGTGGGGGTGGGGGGCTTTTATCCTGTTCAGCAAAGTAAACTGCATAATGTTGTTTCACAAGTTTCTTAAATATAAAAATAAAAATAAAATAAAACATTCATTTCGGGAGCTATTTATTATTATAGGAAGACTTTGCGGCTCTTTGAAAGTGAAAAAGCATTCATTGTTCTGAGTAAGGGCATAAGCTCCTGGCGGAGCCTGCCCTGCTGCAAATAATACAGTAACGATGTAAAGAGAGAGAGAGAGAGAGAGAGAGAGTAAAGAAGAAACGAATGATATAATTTTCTCCCGAGAAACCTAGTAATGCAGTTCAACAAGCCATAAAATAAAGTCATTACTTTATGACTTACAATAAATGACATCAATTTTTTAAAAAGTGTTAAAAATAATATCAATAATTTTTGAACAAAGGATTCAAGATCTTCGGGAATTTTAGCACATAGAAGGCAGGTCTCGGTAGAATCGTATTACACTAGAATGTAAAATGAGAGTTATGTGCTCTTTATATAATAAAACTTGTGTTTAGTATGACAAGAGCGATCTTTATGTCGCAAATATTCATTTTAGCTGGGGGGGGGGGGGTAAAAAAAGAAAGAAGTATGCAATATTTTATCCGCCGGTCTAGTATTTTTTTAAACTTATATAAGCATGGAGTGTCAGTTCAAAAAAGAGAATCGTTTATCAGCCGATCAAAAAAAGTGTTTATTCTGACTGACAAAATGAGGTATTGGATAAGAGGGGGACTAAATAGAGAGAGAGAGAGAGAGGCATCGACAAAAACAGATGGGGGGAGAACATCCCTTCCTTCTATCTCTCTCTCTCTCTCTCTCTTTTTTTTTTTTTTTTGCTTTTTCCTATTTAGACAAAAATGTAGCCTTATTTAAACACCTATCTTCTCTCCTTCCGGTTTTTTTTCTCTCTCGCTCACTTCTATTTAGGCATAAATAGGAGGGAAGAATATAGAGGAATGTCAGGATTAGCACTCTAAAGGACAGCATTATCCGCTGTTAACCTTCAAATAATATAATTAGAACACTTTGACACATTTGAGTGTCAACCACTGAACACTTTTATTTCATCAATTCCCGGGAAATAAAATTCTTTCCCTCCCTACCCGCTTTACACACACACACACACACACCTGCTTTAGCGTGCACGATGACTACCGCTTAGCTGAATCGATGTAGAAGGATATCACATAAAAATATACGTAGCAAAAGCGGATTTTCAGCGCTATCATATCATGGGTTTTTTTTGAACTACACAATCAGAACTAGTCATAAGGACTTCCCGAACATAACCTCAAACCCAAAGCGGAAAAAAAAATCAAAACGGTATTATCAAAAAAGCCACTGCAATGAAATGAGAAACCCATTTCTCTCACTTTCCATCTCCAGTCTTTTTTTTTTTTTTTTTTTTTTTTTTTTTTTTTTTTTTTAACGTACAGTGATTTAACTCTAGACATCTGAACTCAGTAGTAACGTTAATACTGAGTTCAAGTTGTCCTTTAGGTAACTGAACTGGCGTTTTAGAAGAGACTTTTAAATTTGATACGAAAACCAACACATGGAAATCATGCAATCCGTTAACATGATTGGCTTTCTCTAATCCTGTTTCCTCCCATCATTCTTCTTTGATTTTTAATCACTTAGTGTCATTTTTACATCGAAATGAATCATTCCGTCGAACCATACCTACCTGGCAGTATTCCAGAGAAGTGTCTCAACAACATCCTGTGAGGTGCCGATCACAGTCGAGAACTACACAATGTTCCGGTGCGAGTGGGTTGTATCAGGATTTCTTGACTCTCCTGCTTGTAAATCACTTCACCAGAGTGGATCTCACCATCACCACTTTCTTTGTTGGTTTCTGCAAAACTTGTATGACTCCTTTTTCTTATAAATCGATTAAGATCGCGAGCTTTATAAGAATTTCAACAATGCTGACCGTTTAAGGAATCCCCTTGTGATTCATGACTTCATGAATCTGTTTTTTTTTTTTTTTTTTATAACGGTGAAATCAGAACCGCTGACTCAGAATCAAATATGAAGTTACATAATGATGGGGAAGAGATATTCTCAAACTCGCTCGATTTCAATGTCATAACTTTGTTAGACTATACTAGAAAGATTTCTAGCCTTTTTTTTCCCCCCCGTATGTTGTTAATATTGCTGTAATGACTCGTAACTGTTCACTATTTTCCAATTCTTTTAAATCTATTTTTCTCCGGATTCTATTTTGAAAGTTGCCTTTTCATACAATATTATGATTTTTCGAGAACTGTCCGAGATATCAAAATATAACTTTTTTTTATCGAATCCAGCTTAACAAAAAAAAAAAAAATAATAATAATAATAAATAAATAAATCAGGAAAAAAAAACGAACACAGCTTCATTTCACGTCACTTTTTTTTTGTCGATTTTTACACTGAGGTTTTCAGGATACAGAGTTTTCTTTAATTTAAACTTAAACTTTATTTCTTAAGTTTAAATGTACCAAAAATACACCACAATTTGCCTTATGCGTATTTAAGAGTCTAGTTCTTAGTATTTAAGAGTCTACTGATAAACTATGGTTTTATTCATTTTTTATTCGTCCTCAATTAATACTGCATTATGAGGATGGAGCAACATAATAAAAACTCGGTTATTTTAACACACTGAAGAGGAAGAATTGCTCATGTTGCAAATCGTTAATGGATGACTATTTTTCCATTAGGGACCAACGGTTGCATTTCCGAGAACTGCAACAAAGGTGGCTCTACAAATGGCCTTAGCCAATAACGACTCGACGAATGATGACGACATCAAGTAAAACAAAATAATTTGCCACTCCCCACGTTTTTTGCTCTTCGGCCCTTCTGAGGATTTCCTCTTCTGACCATTATTGTTAACCCCCCCCCCCCGACCTTTCTCTGAAGGAGATCTTAAGGAAGACAGTAGTAAGTAACTTTTTTTTTTAAGTGTAGTTAAGTAATCTTTTTTTATATGCAGCGTATTCATGGAGTCCATCACTACCCTTCTGGACCCCTCAGTGCTGTAGATTCCGTGTAGCGATAGTCTATTTCTCGAACCCCTAAGAATCCGTAAAACATTTCCAGGTGGGTCACAGACTTAAAAAAAAAAGTGAAATAAATCCTTTAAAAATGCTGGTTCTTAAATGATGATGCGTAACTAAGAAACTATAAATTAACAAAGACAATTCCGACTAGCGCTTTGTTTTTAATTTGCATAGATTGCACCTGTCTTTTTTTTTTTTTTTTTTTTTTTTATGTTGAGCCCATACATGAGAAGTTGGTTATCAACCTATAGTACATGGTGGGTTGAGAAAGAAGGAACTTGTTTACATTCGATTTAAAAGACTGTTTATTGTATTCGTTGGGAACCACATCAGGGGGAAGACTGTTCCACAATACAGCAGTAGCAGGGATGAAGGAGGAAGAAAAGAAACTTGTTCTGTAGGTTTCAATGTGCACTGTGAAGGGATGTTGAGTAGCAGCTGCACATATTCCAACGAGCTTAGTACTAAGTGGGGAAATTATTGATGTTATTTCAGATTTATTTTCTACAAATATTTCCCACGAAAATATTTGTAGAATATACAGTACATATTGCAGAAACCAAACGTCTGTGCTAAAGTGGGGGAAGCGAGTTGGTTAGAGATGGGTCATTAATTAATCTAATTGCTTTTTTCTGTATTGAGTCAATCATTTTCAGGGAGCTCTTAGAGGCCCCTACTTTAAATGTGAGAGCAATATTCAATAGCTGGGCGGATTTGTGATTTGTATAAAGTGAACAGCTGTTCAGGGGTGAAGTAACGTCTTGGGCAAAAGAGAAATCCTAGTTTTTTGGAAGCTGAAGATGCAATGGTTGCGATGTGTTTATGCCAGGAGAGACTTGATGTTAGGTTAATTTTAAGAAGAGAAATCTCATCTTGTCTGGAAATTTGAATGTTGTCAAAAATAATACTGGGAGAAAATTGTTCTTATTCGTGAGAAATAAGACAGAACTGGGTTTAACTAGCATTGAAATTGAAGGTTATCTGAACCCCATCGGAGGATGGCCTGGAGATCAGAATTGAGAGCAGTGGTGGTTGATGTTCTGTAGTGGGGGAGTTGTATAGAGTAAGCTTCATCAAATAAAAGGGAGGAGTGCAATGTGCTGTCATTTGCAATACTGTGAATTGGGTTGGAAGTCAACTGAAGTAGGTCGCTGAATTCTACAGCAAACTGCAGAAGGAAGAGGGTTGGTGAGAGAACAGAGCCTTGTGGAACACTGGCATTAGTTGAATGGTGAGAGGATAAAGAACCATCTATCATAGTATGCGTTCATACAGAAAGCTGGCAATCCACTCCAAAAGTCTTGAGACAGATCAAACGATGGAAGTCTGCTTAGTAAAGCTTTGTGCCAGACACGGTCAAAAGCTTTGGAGATATCAAGTGCAACCGCTTGAGATTCGTCGAACTTCTCTATGGCATTTGTCCAGAGATGGGTGACATATGGTAGCAGATCGCATGTTAATTGACAGCGACAGATTAAAACAGTATTCGCTGCACATTGGATTGTTTAGGATTATTTACACCTCTTGGGATACGAAAAGGGGAATAAATATGCATTCTGAAACGTTAACTAACTTGCAGTATTAATATTTTAATCATTTACAGTTAGATGGTATCTTTTTGAACACGTACCTCATTTCATTTCTTTTATAAGGTTGGATTGTCATTAGCAAAATGTTAAATTTTTAGAGCTAATGATCTATTAGAATCGCTTGATCAGTCCATTTGTATGCGTATTAGCAATTCTGTTCGAGCCAGAAGAATTTTAATAATAATCCTTGGTGATAAGACTGCCAAGTATCTTTGGCTTTCGAATGTTTCATTTGTTTAAATTGGATCGGTTTTGGTAGCCAAATTAGACAAAATAATTCGATTTAAAAAAAAAAAAAGTCTTTGTTATGGATTTTTTTAAAAAATCCATAGTAAAAATTTTATAATAGTATAGAAAAATATCTGTGAGGGAAAATGTATGAAATATATTTCCTTTCCTCCCCTTATCCATCATGTACGAACCCACAACTGCATGGTCGTTAATTTTTAGGCCAAAGAAATCCCCGTTGCAGTTAATTCATTGCCCATCAGACGCGTTTATTTAATGCACTGAGGTTGCGCGAGCAGACCGACTCGTCGCCGGTAATAAACATGATCGTAAAATGATGTAGATGTTGTTGGCATGTTCATGTGCAATTTTCGGATGTCAAGTCATCGTCGTTTTCCAGAGACCGACCTACAATTGTTCGGTCTCTAGGCCAAACTAACATCGGAAAGACGCAAAGACCATTAATGGTAGGGTGGTGGTTGTCCGTAGGTAAGAGACGAGAGAGAATTTAGACAGTAATTGGTTTAATATTCGAAAGGACGATCCAATATGATCTTAATCTACTCCGAATCTCTTTCCGCAAACATACACACATATGTTTCCGAGCGCCAAGCTATAAAAGCCCGATGAGTAATGCATCATCAGCTGATGTGTAGGAGGCAGTGACGGAACCCGGATCCGTTTATGCTTATAAAGCCGTGAGCATATGTAGAGGGACTGGCTTTCCAGGTGGTCGCATGTACAACAATATAATGAAGCGTCGTGTTTTTTTTGGGGGGGGATAAACGAATGAGGGGAATAAATCTTCAAAGGGTTTATTTTGGGGAGAAGGGGAGCTGTATCTGTCAGCAGGATAAGATTTTTTCTATTTTTAAAATATTTTTAAAATTTTTTACTCATTTTTTATCTTTTCCGGAAACTGTTTAAGAGACCCAATATGGAACTTTTTCAAACTACTTCCTGCTTCCAATAAGCGGAGCGGTAATCTTACACAGGGTGACGAAATTAATCTTCCACCTAAATTAGAATTCTGTCAAGAAAGCAGAAACCTTATAAGCAAAGTCCTGGTTCGCTTGTAGGAAGTTAAAAGGAAGAACCCCTACCATCTCTATGGCTCATACAGGTTTCTCTCCCACAGAAAGAGACTGACTAGACAGACGTCTTCGCCTCATTTGTATCAGAATTAATCCAACTCACTTTGAGCGCTATGAATCCCTCAATGTATAAATAGAACCCATCTTATTGATCGTATAATATCGAGTTAGCGGTATCGATATTTATCATTACGAGTTTACGGAAATGTACCAACTTTTTGAACAGGGAAGAATGCATGTCTTCTTGAAAACAGGCTAAAAATGAGTGCTTAAGACACTGGCATCTAATAGACAATATATGGTTTGTTGATCAAAGAGTGAACAACAAAATAAACGTGTCTTCAGGCGTTTGAAGAGGTATTAAGGATTAAGACTTCCATGTCAGGGAATTCGTAATCCTCAACCTCCCTGTGATGCTATTAATATGAGCTATAGGTTTTGAATCTTCTATGAGTGGATTACCTTAAAAATAAATGAAGTTGCAATTTTTGAATAATACATTCGTATTCTAATGCTTTTAAGTGCTTTTGGCATTAATACCAAACAAGCAAAGTCAAGTGTGTAACCATTGAATGGCGAGGTTAAAAAAATATTCGTCTTATGCCTAAAACTCAAACTGTCTATACAACAAGAACAAATGTCTCGCATTTACACAGAAGTGACGCATTTATCAGATAGTTCACTGCACGCACAAGATTTTCCATTTATTCAAATTGAGTGGAAGGTACTTCCCTCTATCAGCGTAGGTCAAATACCTTTGGCAATTGACAAATCCGAGCGATTTCCATAATGAAACTAAAATGTGAACTTGTTTTAGAAAATTCTAATTCCACTTGTCGTTATCTCATTTAGTGTTGGTAACTGTAAGCTGCTGATGGTCAAGTACAAGGTCACCTGCAAAGTGCTACGGCACGTGATAAGCTAACCTACATTTCTCATCTCTCCCCAGTGCACAAAAATGACAACTGGACAAGTTAATCTATTCACGTTGCATTCAGCGAAATTTATACTATATGTAACAGTTTGTTTTCAAAATAACAATTCTCCATGTTATTGTTGAGAAAGACACGTGAACACTTTACCATGGCAACTGGCGTCGAGTGCAAATGATTTCTAAATTAGCAACTATCAGTAGATTTCCGTCTACTTTAATCTCGTGGTTATTTCTTTATTTTGAAATTTATACTCTCGTGTAAGATCGTTCGAAGAAGTTTTTGCAAAATAATAAAATTAAAATATGCAATGTACACAAATGCTGTATACTCATAGATAATGGAGTACGTTTTACAAGCGAGTTAGGTGTATTACATTTATGGAGTACACGCTGCCTTTTTGCTTATTGTTGCTGATGTTGCATTATTACTGGTGCAAAACAAATTCCTTCTAAACATAAATTAAAAAAAAAAACAACTATACGGAATATTATATCGCTTTATTTTTGGTTGCACTAGAAATAAAATTTACCGTTGCAATTTTGATTCTAAACAGAAATCTGGCCTATTTCCAAAAAAAAAAAAAAAAAAAAAATCACTTAGTGAAATTATTTAATGAGACCGACGGTAAAACTCATGTTGGATTTGGACCAGAACACTCCGGAATAGTGTTCATGTAGCCAGAAAACGCTGGTGACAAGGGCGTCGCTAGTAATGGCAGCTGTCAACAGAACCGAAAGAGCGGAGATTTTGAGCCGAACAGACATCAGGATAAATCTCAAACATATAAATTTCTTACGCTGGATTTCTTAATGATAATCCCACTACGATAGGTTGAAAACTCATTAGTACCGCGCGTGGGTAAATTTAAGGTTAAATAATCCGGACTAAATGAGATCTTTTAAGTAGATACCTTATTCAAGAAATTGAAAGTCTATAGTTATGTTACTACCGAGCGTGTTGAGGAATGTGTGTGTGTGTGTGTGTGTGTGTGTGTGTGCGCGTGCGTGCAGAGAGAGAGAGAGAGAGGGGGAGGGGGAATTGTATTTTCTGGGAAATACTGCTGGGGAAGCTTATACCTTAGCACAGAGCAAGGCAGAGATGAATGTAGTGAGTACAATGAGTTTGGAGTTGAACTGGAAATGGTATAGGATTCATGTGGTCTGGTACAACTAAATCCAGACTGTTCTGAAAATAATTAATGGATGATGGAAAATAGGATGATTTATTCCTCCAGGAAATGCCTTTATGCTTCTGTGAACAACAGTGTTGCAAGCAACGGTCATAAATTCCTTGCTGACATAATTCCCTGCGAACTGTGTGAGAGAGTTGGGGTGAACTATGAGTATTTCGCAAACTGAGTGCCAGATGTCACTTCAAAGGAATCTTTCAATATCTTAAAGCGTTTAGTCTCTAAAATCCGTCCATTTCTCAGACATACAGTCCAGCACTCAACCACCTGTCCACTTTGGTACCCAACGAAGTATATCACGTCTGTCCACTGTGTATTCTCCAGTCAGTTTATATGTTTTTAGTGGATGGAAAAATCCAAGATTCCAGTTGGAAGGAGAAAAACACCTCCACCTGCGTACGAGACAGGTTCGCTCACCTTCATTCTGGAAACATTTATAAGATTATTTGAATCCAAGTGTATTTAAGGGGGAAATCTTGATTGTCTGTGAATTTAACGTTGAATACAAAAATATAGAAAATTTTCATTAGATCAGAAAAATACAAGAATTATTTTGCGTAAATTGAAGTTAATTTGGTATTGACACTCTGATATGTACGCATATAGTTGTTTTCAGTGTGAGAATAATGTTTCCACAGATGGATGATTGCGTCTTCCTTTTCTTAGGTATGTGTACGTTTGTAGAAACAGAGGAAGTGACTGAGTCGATTATCTTTTCCATGCCAGTGTACGTACTGCTTCCATTGACCGGGATCTTCCTCCGTTGACCTTGATATTCTTCCCATCACCAAAAGTGAATCATTCAGAGCTCGCGGGGTTAAGCAATAGTGAAAGCGAGCAGGGTCGGGGGTTGGAAGTTGTTGCCGGAAGCGAGGGTGATGTCTGTTAGTCACCTGTGCAGACGTCTATGTAGAAAACCGTCAAAGACAGAGTCTGGTTCCTCGTTCTCTCTCTCTCTCTCTCTTTCTATCAGTGCGTCACTTCCTTGGACATATTGTCGGCATGATGTCAGGAATGTTCGTGGAACTACTAAGTAAACAAGTCGTTAGGTCTGGAGTAAGGAGGGAAAAAAAGTTCTGTCCTATTTATGAAGTAACTTCTAGGAAGAAATTAGTGCTAGAAAGAAAGTGGGACAGATTTGCCGATCACCTTAAATGTAACACATCAAGTACTTCGTGTGTACTCAGCGCCATCTAGAGGTGCCATATGATTTTCTGAGTGTCGATCAGAGAATTCTTTGTGGTCCGCGTTGAAGGAAGTCTGCACACACACGCACACACACACTAATTTAGGAACACTGCTCAGCGAGAGACATCTCGACTGGCGTCTTGCCTTCGTATGACAACAACTGGCTCTAAAACATAAGCACAACCGCATGTAAACACTTCTGAGAAGATGCAGGAAAGATATTTGTGTGGGTGGGAACTGAACCGACCGATTTGGAGCCTTCGTTTAACTAGAAACTCACGAAGAAGAGTGTGAAGGTGAAGAGTTTCGTCTATTTTTTTGCGATAGACAAATTCTGTGCATGCGATACATTTACTCTCTCTCTCTCTCTCTCTCTTTCTCGGCTGTTGTAAGTTCTAATAACTGACGTACTAAGTACAGTATTATATTCCTATTTTTCTGTACAGTAAATAGTAATATCAGAGAACACGTCATATATGTCGATGCGATATTTTTTTAAAATGTAGTAACTACTTTTGGATAGCTGCTCCTGAGAAGAAGATGACTGTTCAGAAACAACGATCATCGGTATATAAGTGAAAGGCACTATCGATGTTGAACCGAGAAGGCGTCCGACCGCACAGTTTTACAGATAGCGGGTTAGCTGCAGAGATATCTACTTGTCGTTGCAGCTGCAGCTACTTATACACCACGAGTATAGTACTTTTGTACTATACTCGTGTTGTCTATTGAGACCAGAAGATTTTCAATTTCTTCCCTGGTATCTTCCCATCTGTTCTTCGTCACAGTTTTCTTTTAGAGTTTGTTTAAATACTTTATCAGCTCCATAATTTCGTAATCACTCATTCTTTCGATGTGTTTATTTCATTCTATTCTTCTTAATCTTCTTTTATTGATTTTATTTATAAAAAAAAAAAAAAGAGGAAAAGATTGGAAAGAAAGAACCGACAACGTTGTCTTGGGGAAGAACACCACCAGAGCATGCATGTGTTAATCACTGTACGCGTAGAATATGTAGCTACGCTTCTGGTCAGCTAGTGGAGACAAATGCCAATCTTGCTGTTACAAGACTTCGTTTTTAAAGTGGAAAAGAATTTATGGATTAAAATCCGGTTTGTGAGAAGACTTAGTGCTAATCAGAGTTGAAGAAATCTTCGGGAAGACGTTTTGAATCAGGCATTTCCATTTAGGATAATCTCACGGGAAGTATGGATATTAGAGTAGTATAAAACCCGATGCAAGGAAACAGTGTATGTAGCATGTCAGAACAGCATCAAACAAACATTCAAAACAGTATCCTCAAGAGCAAAATGCCTTACCGTTTCATGACACCATTGACATTAAAAATGCTAAATAAATTACTAATTATATGAAGAGCCAAAGGCTTCAATTCGGCGACATGAACTTATTTAAGTTAAGGGATATTACATCCCACATTGTTTCATGCCGAATATAGAAACTATGTAAAGTTCGGCGATTCCAAGAGTAAGCAAATACCTGGATAGTGCTTATAAAGTTTCTATATTCGGCATGAAACTCTTTGAGTTTCTTATTCGGCTAAATAAATATTATATATTGCATCCGACTATGTGTGTGTGTGTGTGTGTGTGTGTGTGTGTGTGTGTGTGTGTGTGTGTGTGTGTGTGTGTGTGTGTGTGTGTGTGTGTGTGTGTGTGTGTGTGTGTGTGTGTGTGACGTAAAATAAAAATATAACTGTGCCTATGTAAATGAAAATAACTATAGAAATACCCAAAGAAATTTTAAGCCTAACCTACTGCGTACATTAAACTTAAAATATAAAAACATTTTTATAATTCATTATTAGAAAGCTCTTTGGTTAGAAAAAAACCTGGGTCGAATCCCGTCTAGAACGAGAACTTTTTCAGGCTTTTCAACTGAAGTTGAGTTAGTGGTGCTCGTACAGAGCGCAGGATTTTTCGTCCAACAAAACAGGCAAACCGGCTAGAGGAACACACGCGACTGACAGCCATAATACACTATGCAAATAGGATTAATCGCCCTATCAGAACATTAATTAGGTTTCGAAGAAACCTAGTTATTTGTCCATGACAGGCCATTAAGCCTAACACATGACAAACCTTGCAAACATAAAGGCTTCAAGATATTCCAAGTTTCGATATCTATCATTCTTAAACATTAATCTATTTATAAATTTTCAGTGGAATGAGGAAAGTCTAATCACTTCCAATGCTATCAAAACACAATCATGTCTTATTTTGATCTTTGACATGTAGCGATAAGGAAGTCATTTTGCCTCTTTACAAAACTTTGACAAACCTCACTTGAACTATTGTGCGCGGGTCTGGTCTCCTGGTTTCCGCTGTGATTGTGATATACTGGAGAGAGAGTGCAAAGGAAAGTGTTAAAATGATATCAGGATTGTGGAATACTGATTATTATGAAGACAGGTTGAAAATTTGTAGACTGCAGACAGTAGCAAACAGGAAAAAGAGGGTTGATATGATTGAGACTAACCAACTTCTATAAGGGTGATACAGGATTTCAATTGATGGAATTTTTCAATTTATGGAGGGCGGGGGAAGGACGAGGGGGGACATCCTTGGAAGCTAAGAATGAAGGCCGCTAAGTGAGGACTAGATTTTTCTCTCAGAGGGTGGTGTGTGATTAGAATGGATTGCCATTAGATGCTATGTGTGCGCACCAGTGTGAATGAATTCAAGAATATGTATGCCAGCTGGTGCGTGTAGTATGTAGACTCTCTCGATGAGTTCCCGACTCCCTCGAGGTCTCTTTTAATATTTTTTTTTAACATTTTATTATTTCTCAGATAAATTACATACATTATATGAACACAATTATGCATAACAAATACTTTCTCGTACGTAAAGTTTTTTTTAAATAATAATAATAATAACTGTTTACAACGTATATTATTATAGTATTCATAATGATGATTATTACAGATGTTTCTTTGCAATTTTACACTCTATATATACAATATATATAATGTGCGTAATGTACGTTATGCATCTAATGTACGTATCACATGTAAACCAATGTATGTAATGTAAGTATCATATGTAAACAAATGTAAGTAATGTATCATATGTAATCAAATGTATGTAATGAATATAATCACTGTATATTACATACTTTTGTTACAATTATTACATACATTACATACATTTGATTACATATGATACATTACTTACATTTGTTTACATATGATACATTACTTACATTTGTTTACATATGATACTTACATTACATACATTTGTTTACATATAATACATACATTACATACATTTGTTTACATATAATACATACATTACATACATTGGTTTACATGTGATACGTACAATAGATGCATTTGGTTACATATGATACATCTTGGATGAGAACTAATTTCTTTGCTTTCATCCTCGAAGCTTGGTTATTATGTATTGGTTTTTTTGCTGTGTTGGGAAGCTACGAAATCTATGATTGAGAAATTCGCGCTCGCGCGCGCGCGCGCACACACACACACACACACAATAACAATAACTTGGAATGTATTGATGCGTCCCTGAACTGGAAGCCTGAACGAATATATTGTGTTTCATTAAGTTTGGATGGTATTTTCGGTGCGTGTTTCTTGTTCATAGTATGTCCTTAGAGCTCTTTTCAGGCTATTGTAGTTTGTAAGGTTTCTGTATTCAAAATGTAATTTGTTTATCATGTCTGGGATGTAGACTTTTCGCGTGGCATTTCCATAGTGATTATTGTATTTATATGTGATATAATTAGTAGTCTGAGGTCTTGTTATACGGTATGTGTTTCTAACTGTCCTGTAGTTGGCATCGAAATAATGTTTTATCAAAGCTGCATAGTTTCATAAGTGTTTTGCTGTCAGTATTTTGTGTTCTGACATTGCAATGTTTATAAGGTCGTGATTTTCTCTTTGTTCCCAAAAGATCAGTTTTGTCATTTTGTACTGTAGCGACATTAATCTATTTAATTTGGTGCACAGAAAGTATACGTTGTTATAGCGTATCTTAGTATATTTTGGCATAGTGCTTTGTATATTAGTATTTTTAGGCGTATGGGAACTATGTCTTTTAACCTGTAGAGTTTGCCACTTATTGTTCGGAGTTTATTGTGTAGATGGTTTATGTGGCTATTCCAGTTCATATCTGCATCGAAGTAAATTCCAAGGTATCGTATTATTTCAACCTGAGTGATTGTAGTGGTTTTGCTGTTCTGTGTGTTTTTTATGTTGGAAAGTGGATGTTGGATGATTATATATTTGTTATCAACTGGTCGAGTCAGTGGATTTTTGAATATCATTAATTTTGTCTTTTCTGAGTTTGGGTGTATGGAGTTTTTCGTGAGCCAGTCTATGATCGGATTTATGTCATGTTGCATATTTATTTGGGCTATGCTTGCGTTATTATGGATGGATATTATTGCTGTGTCGTCTGCGTATTGAATATCTTACCTTTGAGTGGTAGCTGATTAATATCGTGCGTGTAAATGTTGAATAGAGTTGGGGAGAGTACAGCTCCCTGTGGTACTCCACAGGTTACTGGTAGCTCTCTGCTTCGGTTTGACCCGATACGTGTGATATGCTTTCTATTTTGAAGGTAGTTTGTAAACCACCTGTGAAGAGGCCCGTCTATTCCAACATGCCTCAGCTTTTCTAACAAGGTTTGATGTGTGAGTGTATGGAATGCTTTAGTTAGATCAATAAAGACTACCATGGCAATTTTGTTTTTGTCTAAAGCGGTATTAATTACGACTGTAAAGTCTTACAAGAGAGATGTTGTTCCCTTATTTTTCTGAAAACCATATTGTTTTGGGGTAATATGAAAGGTCTTGCATCGCTGTGAGTTTCTTCAGTATGATCCACTCGTAATTTGATTGATAATTGGTAATGTTGCTATGGGTCTGTAATTGCTGATTAAATTTCTTTTTCCATGTTTGTATATGGGTGTATGGGAACTATGTCTTTATGGGTGTGATTATGGCGGTCTTTAGCATACTTGGTATCTGTCCTGTTTTAAATATTTTATTTATTAATTTTAGTAGGATAGGACTTAAACTAGTTGCATGTGATATCCTTAGGTCTTATACCATCAATTCCTGGGCCTTTGTTTGGTTTGATTTGATGTATTGCAGAGAGAAGTTCTGCTTCTTTTATGGTTGGGAACCATAACGTCTGTTTTGATTATGATCCAAGTGGAAGGTCACGTTTTGTGATTGGAGGAATATTTCCGTGCAGTTCTTGGATGGAGTCTGCAAAGTATTGGTCAAAGCCATTTGCTAGTTGTTGGATAGTTGAAGTTGTGTTTTATGGTTTCGGAGGCGGTGGTGTTGGGAGCACAATCTAACATCTCATTGATCAGATGCCAGGTTTGATTCATGTTGTTTTGTGCAGAGGTTAGTTTGTCTCTGTGGTAGTTTCTTTTTGCATTTCTGATTTGTGTTGTAAGGCGATTCCTTGTTATCTTATATTCAGTTTTTAAAGCTGTGTTATTTGGATATCGCTTTAATTCTTTCCATAAAGCGTCCTTTCTGTGTATTTCTAGGATTAAGTTTTGTGTTATCCAAGGATTTTGTGTTGTTTTTGAACGAATTCTGACTTTCTTTGTAGCTTTCTTATATATTTCTTCCAGAGTGTGAGTTTAATGTTGTTGTATAAGATATCTGCTGAATCTGATGCCAGGTGTTCCCAGTCTGTTTTTCTTATTTCGTGGTTGACTATTTCTTCGTCTATTATTGTTTCCTGTCGCTTTTCTTCTTTGGAACATTGCATGGATATTGTCTTGGTGTGCAGGTTTAGAGCAGTGAAGTAATGGTCTGAATAATAATACTAATAATAATGCTCTGATTTCTGAACAAGATCAAATTAACTTTCTTCGATTTTGCCTTTCTTGGCATTACCTACAGTCTCTTCAGTCTGAAAAAAACTTTTGTGTCATTATTATATAAATCAAGTGGATATTGGAATTTGGAGGTTGGATTTTTTTTTTTTTTATTACGACGAACGAAACTTGTCGGATTTTTTAATTGTTTATTTTTAATAAACTCTTTATTTAATATGTCTCAATACTGATAACTGCCTACAGAACTGCTAAACTGCAGCAAACCGCTTATCCACTTGTAGACCTACGTCTATAAGTGGATATTAAATCCAGCATTATTTCAAAGCCGAATACAGAAACTCTAAACGTTTCGTATAAAATTTGAGCAGAGAGCTGACGGGAATTCACTCGCCGGCATTTACGAGTTGCCCTAGCGCCGACCTTATAGAAAACATGATCGCTTGCCCAAGCATCCATATATTCGCCTTCTATTGATTCGCCTGCATCAGGCCAGTGAAACCTTATCAAAATGGACCAATAAAAGTGTATTCCGATAAGCTCTCTGGTCAAATATCATATGAAAATTACATAGTTTCTGCATTCTGCTTTGAAATAATGCTGGATTTAATATCCACTTGATTTATGTAATTTTGCATCGCCGAAATGAAGCCTTTTGGCTCTTTATTTTAGTAAATACTTTGTGTCAGTTTCTGCTGAAGACACTACTTCAACCTTTTCAGCTGTGACTTTAAACAAATCCCAAATTCGAATAACTTAAGATGCTAGTCTCACGTTCATAAAAACCCCTTAAAAATTCTTGGTGTTGTCCAGAAGAGGATAATCAGAGCTAAGAGTGATGCCCTTCCTCCCAGGCTCACTGAAACTGCATCTCATAGATCGTCTTTTCCAATCTTTTGCCTCTTTTGCAAGTTTTCTCCGCAGGAACTGTAGCATTTAACTGGCAATTACCATTCTTTTACTCTCCTATATTTAGCCTTATAAAAATACAAGCACCAATAATCCATTATCCCTTCATAGTCTAATTACGAATCCACCAATCCCACCCAACCTGCTCCTCTTAGTGCTCTTATTCTGAACAACATCCCTACTGTTCAAAAAGAACATCAACAAATTACTTTCGTTTTTGTAATCCTTACACAACACAGTGCTGTGTTGTAGGTTTGCAACTAAAATGTTGTTTGGTTGGAAAAAGATTTGGATTCGAATTCCGTCTAAGACTAGAAGAATATTTAAAAGCATTTTTCAAATGAAGATGAATTGGTTGGTCTCAAATGGAGGTTGCCAGATTTTTTTTTTTTTTTCTTGTTGGAAATTCTCGTTGTTTCGTTGTCTCACAGTTAACAGACCTAATACATTGGCCTCATAGCCTCAGTTGCTTCTGCCATAATTCCAAACAGCAGCATTATTGATTATATGAAAATAAACCTTCTAAATTGCACGACTAGCTGCTTCTTTCATTCCTGTGTCCACTTCCGTAACTTGGTAGCTTCATCGAGAAATTATAAATAAAACGGTAAAAACGGCTTCCACTCATAAAACAGTTGATACATTTAAATGTCATTTTCTTGGAAAAACAGTTCATTTGTGTGATGTTCACGACATCGAGTGTGCTGTTAATTGAGGCGGGTCATCAGTATTGAGCGAGCTTGCAATCAAATCAGCTCACGCCATCCACTGGCAAACGGCCACATACCATATATAACTTCGTGCAAAAGAGTGAGTGTTATTTAAGTTGTTATAATTTTCACTCTCGATGTTCACTTCCCTACACATTCCTCAAGTTCATATCAAAATCTTGAATTCGAATAGTTTACGTCAATTAGTATAACGAACAACACTTCCATACATTTATTCAAACCATATGGGAATCAGGAAACAATTGAAGGAAGGCTTTAAATGTAATCGTATTTCAAGGGAAGGACAATAAATATGCATTTGTTGTATATAAAAAGCAGGCAAATAATATTTGCTGTAATAACACAATTAAAAGTTTTGGGTGGAATCCATTTAGGCTACTTTTCTTTATTATTTATGATTTGCACACCGATCGATAGTTCTTTTACGCAAAATACAAATTTCAGAGATGAAGGGCCATCTTCTTGCTTGATATATGAAAATAGTTTGAAAGTGTCTCTTTATTTAAACGTATAAAAGGTGAGTTTAATGTAGCATAATATTTATGGCAATCCTTTCCGCAGGTCAAGTACTTTCGAAAAAAAAATGTCAACGATCATGCATTGCTTGCCTACTTGCTATATAAAGCACGGAAATTTCTACGTTCCTATGATATTCTGCCCCCCCCCCTGTAGGATAGTACTGGTGGGCACATGAACCTCATACAGGGAGAGAGAGAGAGAGGTGTTTGACTTTATCTGGTAACTGCTGAGAACAGATATCACTATAGATAAGGAGGTAGCACTGTCTATGAATATCATCCAAGAACAACAACACTGTTCATATTTACTTCTTTGGTTAATTTTTTTTAAATCTCTTTACCCAGAAATATTGAAAAGGGGAAAATAAAACTACTGCTTTTTTATAATATATACGCGCATATAAGGTTTTTAAAAAATCCAATTTTCTAAATTATTATTATTATCTGAGACCTCCAGGGGTCAAGGACGCATCGCGGAAAGCTATGTGTCATCCAAACTGGCTATCATACCTTCCCTTAAATTCATTTACACTAGATGCACTCACTACCCCAAAGGGCAAATTATTCCACTCACTCCCTGCTCTCTAGGAGAAAAACCTAGCTCTTAACCCTTTCTTGACTGAGAACAACCTTAACTTCCATGGATGCCCCCGTGCTCTCTCTCTCTCCCCTTGTTCTCTTCCATATAACGAAAAATTTCATCAGTTGAAATGCTATAAAACTCATTCAAAAGTTTATAGACCTCTATCATATTACCTCCCTCTTTCTCCTGCTAACCAGAGTCTGTAATCCACATACTCGCAATCTGTCTTCATAATCTATGTCTCATAATCCGGATATAATCTTTGTAACTGTTCTTTGCACCCTTTCCACAGCTTCTTTATCCCCTTGGAACCCGGGAGACCAAATCTGCGCACAGTAATCCAGGTGGTCTTATCAAAGCCTTATAAAGAGGCAAAATTACTTCCTTATCCTTACATGTCGAGGTTCGCTTCAACATAGCAATTATCCTCTGAGTTGTATTTGAAACTTTTGCTATGTGACCTTTGAACTTTAAATTCTTATCTACCAATACACCAAGATCCCTTGCCTCTTCAGTTTCTTGTAGCATAATCCCGCTAATATAATATGCTGCTGGAACTCTAATCACGCCAAAGTGCATAACTTTACACTTACTAACATTAAACTGACAGCCATTTTCGTTAGTCCAGATTTCCAGTCTATTCAATCATTTTGTAATTTCTGAATATGAGTAGCATCCCTGATTGCCCTGCCTATCTTCGCATCATCAGCAAACAATTGCAAATATGATGATAGACCCTGCTTGATGTCATTAATGTATAGATTGAACAATAATGGCCCGAGGACTGAACCCTGAGGTACACCACTGGTTACCTTAAATCTGGCAGATTCACACTTACTGTATACCACTTTTTGATATCTGTCTGTCAACCATCCCTTGATCCAAGTCAATAGATTATGTTCCAATCCCATATTCTCCAGTTGACACAACAGCCTATCGTGTGGTATCCTATCAAATGCCTTAGAAAAATCCAACATTATCATAGTGTATCCATTCCCTTTATCCAACTCGGCCGTAACATTGTTATAAAATAGGAGTAAATAGCGAAAAACTCTCGGGAGGACCCTGTAACCCCTAGAGAGCGCGTCTCCTGGGTGGCGGATAGGGGAGCCCACCATGTGTGTGTGTGTGTGTGTGTGTGGTGGGGGTGGTCCGGATATATTGAATAAGGACTCGTGGACCAACAGGGCCATAAGGGGCAATCATCTTGATTGTAAGGAAAGCAGCTCTCCCATGGTCCTCCAGCTGGATCTATCCTCTTCTTCTACTCTGAGGAAGATCCACTTTAATCTTTCCTATAAGACCTTATCAGCCAAGTCTTCTTATTTTATGACCCTTATGCTATTAGAGTACTCGAGGGCCATGGGGTCTTTTCATTTCTGGCCTTACAATTATGCCCTCTCTATAAACCTTACTATAATTCTTCTATAATCTACTCTTTCCCCCTTCAATTGTACCTTATTCGTCCTATGGGTTTAAATTCGGAAGAAGGCGAGTTCAGAAGCCTTAAGGTAGCAGCCCTACCACTAAACTATTCCATCGTCAGGCTAGTCCCCTGACATGGAGAACATAATTCTACTAGTAAGCTGACAGAAAAAGATAATCGGATTGAATCTATGGGAAATGACCCTGGAATGGAAAAGGTAAAACAAAAATGGAAATGACAAAATATAATATACATAGCAAACTGGAATGTAAGAGGAATAGCATATAAAGAAATAGAATTAGACGAGTTATTAAATGAAAGAAATTTTAAAATAGCAGTAATCACTGAAACAAAAAAGAAATTAAAAGGAATTATGAGAACCGAAAATTTTAATGTGATATACAGTGGAGTCGACAGAGACCAAAGAGCACAAGCAGAAGTCATGATTTTGGATTCATAACTCCCTTTCAAAACAGTTAAAACATTATAAATTATGGAATGAAAGAATAATAGAAGCTAGAATAAAAATAGATAGAGGCTATTTACCAATAATTGGTTTACATGCCCCAGAAGAAGGAAGAGAACAGGATAATATTGATTTTTATAATCAGCTACAAAACATATATAATAAAATAAATAAAAATGATTACATAATTTTAGCAGGAGACTTAAATGCAAGAATTGAAAACACGAAAATTAATAATAATATAGGAATACATGGAGAACACACTCTAAACAGAAATGGTAAAAAAATGATTGACTTTGTAGTTTATAATAACCTAAAAATAACGAAGTCCTTCTATAAACATAATAAAGACATACATAAATATACTTGGGCAACAAGAGGATGGAAATCAATATTATATTACTTTATATTAAATGAAAGGACATCAAAATTTTCACTAGATGTTAGAGTTCACAGAGCACATGAAATAAGCAGTGACCACTTCCTTGTTAAAATAAAATTAAGATTACCACCTAAATGGCTACAAGTAACAAGAACAGAAAGAAAAATTGAAACATTTGTTTATAAAACTAGACTATTGAATGATACAAATGTACAATGGTTATATGAACAAAGAATTAATCAATATCTAGACAAAATAAAACAAAATGAAGAAATAGAAATAGAAATGGCTTAATATAAAAACGATACTAAATGCAGCAGCAAATGAAAGCTTAGGAAAGACCAAAAAATTCAATAAAAGGAAAAAAAAACTGAAGATCTGGGATGATACAATCAAAGAAATAATCAAAAAGAAAAAAAAGAAGCCTATCATAAATGGTTATGCAGTAAAAGATTAGAAAATGAAATAGAATATAAAAGAATAAGAGCCATAGCTAAAAGAGAAGTCAGAAAAAGACATAGAGAATCATGGAATAAATTTGTTTCTAATTTAGAACATGATTTATATAAAATAAGACCCAATGTATATAAAATTTTGAAACACTTAAATGCAGATACCAAAGAAAACATAAAATTAAAAACCGAATTGAAATTAGAAGAATTTCTAAATTACTACACAGAACTGTGGACAGACAAATATTTTAAAAAAGACAACTGGCAAACAATTAACGAAAATGAAAAGGAAATAACTAAAGAAGAATTAGAAATCATCCTGAAAGAAACAAAAAACAGAAAACCACCTGGAGAAATAAGCTAGGTTCAGAACTATATAAATACGCAGGAACAAGATTCAAAGAAAGACTCTTATTATTTTTAAATAAAATTTATCCAACTGGTATCCCCAATAGAATGGAAAAAAAGCAATTGTGATGCCTATCTTTAGGAAAGGTAATAGAGGTGACCCTAAAAACTATAGAGGTATCAGTATACTAAATTCCTGTTACAAAATATATAGCAGAATCTTAAATAACAAACTAATGAAATATTCCGAAAACTTTATTTTAGAAGTACAGAATGGATTTAGAAAAGGACGATCATGTATAGACCCGGCCTTTTGCCTAAAATTAACACTTTCATTGCCAAGCTGAAAATTGGAATTTCGTGTGGTGGCCAATTTTTTTTTATTATTTTATTTAGTTAGCGACGTCCACGCGATAACCCGTGATCGGCCGTTTGGTGAGGACTCGCATCGCGCGATATCGCGTGATTGGCAATGAACGTGTTAATAATAGAGAAAAGAAGAGAATACAATTTAGAAACACATATTGCATTTATTGACTTTGAAAATGCATTTGACCAAGTTAAAAGAAACATATTATTTAACATATTAAAAGAAATATATTATTTTTTATATTAAATATATTAGTTAATATATTATTTAACATATTAAAAGAAAGACAAATATCAAATAATATCCTAAAAGCTATCACAAGTATATATGAAAATAATCAAATTCAAATAAGATTAAATCACGAGCTATCATATACGAGAGAGATAAATCAAGGGCTCCGACAGGGATGTCCCCTCTCAGCAACTCTTTTTAATATCTACTTAAATGAAATAATAATAAAATGTAATAAAAATTTACATCAAGGAATTAAACTTTTTCCTAAAGTGTACTTAAACACTCTCCTCTTTACCGACGACCAAATAATAATTACAAATTCTGAAGATAACTTACAGGAAGCTATTTTAGATCTAAATGAGATATCCAAAGATTATGATATGATAATATCAACAGAAAAATCAAAAACTATGGCCTTTAAAGGACAAGATCTAGCAAGAACTAAAATAGTAATAGATAACAAGATCTTAGAACAGGTGAATTCATTTAACTACCTAGGATGTATGATCACATATGAAAATGAAAAATATATAAACGTAAAAATATCGAAATATTTAAAAATAACAGGTGTAATTAATTCTATATTTAAACCAAACCTAGTTCAAAACCAAAACCAGACTAAAAGTATTATACAATACATTAGCCCTACCAGTCTTAATGTATGGAAGCGAAATCTGGACAATAAAACAAAAAGACAAACGAAGATTAACAACAGCAGAAATGAAGTTTATGAGAAAAACTGCAAAGTATATCCTATTTGATCACAAAAGAAACAAAGAAATTATGAAAGAATTAAACCAAGAACCAGTAATAGAAAAAATTAAAAAATATAAACATAAATGGATGGAACACGTTCAAAGAATGAAAACAGAAAGATTACCAAAACAAGCCTTAAAGTACAAGCCATCAGGAAAAAGAAAATCAGGACGTCCTCTTAAACGATTCAACGATGACTTCTAAGGCCGGAATGCCATGCTAGGCCTAAATCCATGATGATGATGAATTGCTAAAACATGACCTTCCTTTAGCAAACCAATGCAATTTTTAAATGCAAATTTTATCGAAAGCATTATGTAATCAGTAATAAAGCATAAAAAAGCATCAGTAATAATATCATAAATGACAGTTTGGATTTCAGAAATTTTTAGTGGAAGTGAATAAATTCGATGGGAGCACCATCATAGTTTTAACTCAGCTTTTATTTATATATATAAATGTGCCTCTCGCCCATAAAAAAAATTGTAAATTCACCGTGTGCTGTTGATAGGCTATTAAGGAAAAGCTTATTGTCTACAAAAAGTCACAATCAGTGTTGTTGATCGACAAACTAGCCTTGTTCTAATAATAGTGAATTGGCCTGAAAATTTTCGGATCATTTGAACTTTTTCAGGTCTCCAATACGCAGTCTCAGTTTACGAATAGCCCTGGGTTGGCAGAGTGGCTATCGAGAGACACCAACCACTGCCATCCAAACGGGTTCAAGTGCGCTTCAATATTTCCAGAGTAACAGTATCTACAGAGTTTTTATTTTGTTTTTCAAATCTTGTAGTAAAATCATGTTTGTGTGTAGATTTTGTCGTTTACATAATGCCATACGGAAAAAAAAAAAAAAAGACAGAAAGAGATAGGTCAGGATTATGATGCAGCTAGGCAGGAAATTATTTCACTTCAAAATTCTCTTCTATAGGACAACAGTCTTTTCCTGCTTTTGCTAGCACTAACGTTCCCAGATTACTTATTACGTCACACATATCACATGGGCGAGTGGTCTTGGTACTGTAATATATAGATCACGTTCACTTCACTAAACTAGTATGTTACAGTAAATAACAAGCGATGCGATAGTATTGCTGTTTTGCAAGTAACTGAACACCGGAAAGAAAGAAGCCTCTGCCTAGAACCCCGATGTGCAGATGACATATTCGACTGTAATTAGCCCAGCTGATGTCGCACACACGGCCAGGAAGCAAACGCTGTTTCTATACCTGGAGGCAAGCAGGTGATTCTAATCCCGTTCTTAGAAACAACGTGTTGCCAGCATCTTGTTGCTTTGAGCTGTGTCCTCTCTGTACTGTTCTATTCAGGGATGCAGGTGACGAAGGACAGTCACCTAACTCTTTGGATGTATCACATTAACAATGATTCAAATGAAAAAAAAAAAAAGTGAAAAGTTGATTTCGATTTAATCCTTTGTGTTTCTCCTTATACGGCATTTATTATTATTAATACTATTACTATTATTATTAGGGTGCCAATGTAGTCCTTTGGAAATAGCATTTGCTTCCATAGCGCCGGAACGCCCGAAGAAAGACCATTATAGGTTATATTCTAGTTATCAAGTAGAGGTGCTTCTTCTAAGCCTTTCTCGAATTAGTCTATTAGAAGTAGGGTCCTCCTTCTCCCCTCTGAAAGTCTGGATTCATTGACAACCATGAACTGCCAGAATTAGGCATTTATAGTTATTATTACTTCTAAATACTTGTGACAAGTATTTTTCGAACACTGGACTGGCTGGTTTCTACATTGGCCCAATAATTTGAGATAAGCTTGAATATGTTTATAACTACACTTGTGCATGAACATGCTTGTGTTCTATTGTTACTTGTTTACACTAAAAAAAAAAAAGAAAAAAAAAAGAAGTTTCTCGATGGTAAAATCGACGAATGTGACTGATTCTCTGAAAACCTTCAGATCAAGTTCCCGCACTCATGGATGAGTTTTAGAATGAGATCTCATAAGATGTCTTCAAATCTACCCACAGTAAGTAACTGCAGCGTTTCAATATTGTTTAGATGGCATCGAATATTCTCTTTAAAATAAAATTCCGTCAAATTCACCACTAAAATTTGTACATCAAGAAGTCTCGTTTATTTAATTCGGTGGATTTTAACTAACTAGCCACTTCTAAATTCGGTGGATTTAAAAGCGGCTAGTTAGCTTTATTTGACGAGAATGTCAAAAATATCCCTCTGAAATTCAAACAATACGATAACCACAAAACAACAATACCACTTTTTATTTAAAAAAAAAGAAAAAAGAAAAAAATGCAGCCGCTTGTATTTTTTTTTTTTATTATTATTTAGCTCAGTTTTTAAACGAGAATTTTTTTTTTTCAGTTAATGAGATCACACTACAATTGATATTGCTAGTCACATAGTGTGATTCTAGACTAGATTTTAATCTGTAAATGACGTCATACGCAGGGGGAATTACTAGATGACAGTCGTCTGCTTCTCTTTCCACGTATTTCTATTGTCAACCCGATTATGGTTTTAGTTTTTGATGAGTTATTTAAAGTTATGTTCATTGTTTCTCCCTCCTTTCCCAGAACAATTTTTTATTTATTTATTTTTTTATTTAGCTGCCACGTCATATGTAATTTGATTCCGTTCAGCTAATTGACCAACATTTTACTGTAATAGCAATAATAAAAAAAAAAATAAAAAAAAATCGCCCTCTGCATCTGTTTGGGATTCATTTCCTTTTTCAGTCTGATGATAATACCAGTTTCATTGATCGAATCTAACCCCTTAGGCGATGTTGATTCACTGGAAGTTATGAATGAAACTTCAGTTAAATCAACGTATGTCATGTCATGAAGCTAGAACAGCAAACTCTCTCTCTCTCTCTCTCTTGCTGGTTATGTGAAGTTGGATAAATGGCGTTTAATCTCTAGAGCAGGGAATTCTGGTTCGGTTTGATTTAGTTTATTTGGATATTACGGCTGAATGATTATTCTTTAGAAAGATTTATTGAATGTAAAGATTTTTTGGTTGAAAGGAATATAAATCAGGGATTATAACTCACAGGATTAAAAGTTAAATTAAAAGAAACCTCACTGGTAGAAAAAGAAAGTTCTCCAATAAAGGAATGTCGTGAGATGGAATCGTAGAAACAAATCAGCATTGTCTTTACTTTTGACTTCTCCAAGCGACTTTGTTTCGAATGCCCTTCTTCTGGTGGTCTCCACTCAACACTTTGGCGCTTTGTTTCGGGCTCATACTTAAAACGCACGTTTCGTCACCAGTAACGATCGTTTCAAGGAAGTTTGAGTCCTTAAGAGCGGTTTTAATGAGGTCCTTGCAGTGTTCAATTCAATACATTTTTTGGTCGTCGGTCAACTTGTGGGGAACAAATCGCTAATTCAATTTACGAAGGCCTTCGTAAATCAACTGTGTATACATTTGATTTTGTAATCCCCAATTCATCTTCGATCAATCTCACGGACGATTTCGGGTTTTCTTTGATGAAATTATGCACTGTTTGGAAGTTAACTTCGCTGAGTCCAGTTTTTGAACGGCCCGGCTTTTCGTCGTCTTCAAGTGTCTCATGACCACTTTGAAATCGCTTAAACCACTCGTAAACTTGAGTGCTGGATAAGCATTCACCATCGTTTGCTTTTTGAAGCATTTGATGCTTTTCGGTAAAACTTTTACCAAATTTAACACAAAAGTCAACCGCAGCTCTCTATTTGAAACTCATTTTCCGACCGTTCTTCAAAACACACTGTCACTCTTGGCATTATAACTCGGCTTCTAATGAAACAAATGTCATAAACAGTTGACACACCACTAATGAAGGTTGCTGCTTTCGATATCAAAAAGATACAACAGGTGGCGCCAATAGTTTCTTCTATTTTCGAAAAGTTCGGTTTCTTTTTAGACAGAGGGTGTAAATCAGAAATTTTCCATCTAAGGATTTTTTTCTCCCATTTTAGATGCACAACCATAAATGCTACCTAAAAAGAGAAATGCATAACTCCAGAAGAGAACAATCAGGTTAACAGATGGCTCTTTCTCCAAATTCACTTCAAACACCGCCTCGTAGACGTGGCTCTTCTAGGTATTTTTAGAGGAATCGTTGAATAAAAATCTGAACACCAACAGCTGGTGGTTAACATCTATTCGTTGTTCTTGTCTTTCTCTTTCATTTCCTGTTCTCCTTATTTAGTATTTTCCCCAAGGACTACAACCGCCCCCCCCAAGGTGTTAAAAAAAAAAAAAAAAACAGATTTTTTTTTCATTTCTTAATCAAGTGCTTATACACCGGTAATTTCTTGTGACTTTTTGTGCATAAACTTAACAATAAATAATAATAATAAGCAAAATAACGGTAGTGTCGCACCTGGAAATAAAAATCATTCATTGTCATAATCCAGTTGCTCTTGGAAATTGTAGTTTCTTAGGTTCGATTAATTGTTTTCGGTGAATTTTTTTGCATACCTGGCAAACCGAAGGGTTTAAATACTTTTTTTAAAAAAAATCAACGGATATTCCCTTATGTGCTGTCTTTTTTAGTTTCCATACCTAGCAAATCAATTGCACCTCTAAAAATAGAAGGGCAGTAGTACCACTGCATGAGCCATCTCCCCTGGGTGTTGTGTTAGGAGAACCAAAATTTTAATAAATTTCTGGGGAAGAAGCAAGAATTTCAATCTGATTGTATATAATGCTTTTAGTTTGGAACTGATACAGAAGGAAGGAGTATACCAAAAAAAAAAAAATTATGCCATGGCCGATGTTCTGGGTATTCCTTGATTAAAATGACAACAGCTGGATTAATACTCTCTCTCTCTCTCTCTCAACAACTAAGATGGCTTGGAATACATTAATTTATCATTGGCTATCTATGTGTTCGAATGGCTATATATAGATACAGCTGATAATATTGTCATGCTCTTGTGTGCGTGCTATATATGCATGCGCCCACATACATACACACAAAGACGTAGGGAGCGAGATGATATGGGTTGGCATTCCAAACGGACGGGTTACCTTTATTAAAAACGCGGAACTCACCTGCCGCCAATCCTGTCGGCAGTCTTGAAGTTCCTAGAAAAGGGTGACTCCTACCGCGAACGCTGTTGACGTTTGTAAGCGTCACGAGGAGGAGACTTATTAGATCCATGTGGGGCTGGGAAGACAGGTAGGCACCTGCTACTGGGAAACCGTCCTGGGAAACACCGGAAGGGTGGAGCTACGACGAAAAATAACCGCGCGTTTGGACTGCAAGTTTCGACTCTTTTCTGCATTGTGTGTGTGTGTGTGTGTGTGTGTGTGTGTGTTATGAAAGTCTGCGAAGGAAGCCATTAATCTGGCAAAAAATTTGAACCAAGTGTTTCTTCAAAGGTCAAGTACTTAGCAGCACATTAGTTTCCGTCCACAAATTCGCATGTATGCAACTATACTGTAACTGTGGCCATTTTAGGAAGTGAAAGTCCAGAATAGTCTCGTCCTCTCCCCTGATTCTGACTGAAGCAGGGGAGAGAACAATCATCATGCTCCATGGCATAAATTTATTTATAAGAGTTTTTCATCGTTCAATTCAAGTGAACGACTGCTGTTTAGTGATATGAGCTGTCTTCGCCATGATGGATATACCTATTAGCTGCTGAATCCGATGTTTCCTCTCGTAAAACTAGACAAGTAATCCTTGATATGCAAAAACAATGACCTAATTTCTAGCTGGATACCTGAAAGATCCTTCGAATTTTTTTTATTCATTTGTTTTGTTCAAAAATGAAGAAAAAGTAGGGTCTGAGACTTTGCACTGAAAATAAAATGGCCTAAAGCATGAAAAAAAAAAGAAAAGAAAAAGAACAATTAAGAGAAAGAGAGAGAGGGGGGGGGGAGAAGATTTTGGTTGGAATTATGGAAGTTAAGGTTGTTCTCAGTCAAGAAAGGGGTAAGAGCGAAGTTTTTCTCCCACAGAGCAGTGAGTGAGTGGAACAATTTGCCCTTAGGGGTAGTGAGTGCATCTAGTGTGAATAAATTTAAGGGAAGGTATGATAGCTGGGTTTGGTAATTTACAGCCTCCCTCGATGAGTCCTTGACTCCCTTGAGGTCTCAGATAATAATAATAATAATAATAATAATAATGGCCGAAGAATTATATTTGTTAACTGTGTGCTTTTCGGCTGGTTTGCTTGTCTGGCGAGATGTAAAATCCAAATTTCCAAGAGGAAAAATCCTCTCATCTCTGTATGCGATCTGCTAAATGACTTCAATAGCCAAACCTTTACAAACGCTCGTCGTGTGTCCAAGAACGGGATTCGAACCTAAGCCTTTCCATCCAAGTGAGAAATAAGAAAATGGGGAGGGAGATAAAATGAAAGATGACATGGAGAAAATGAACGAAATAAATGAAAAACAGACAGATAGATAGAGAATTAAGAATGAGCGTTTTGTGTACGCCTTGATGATGTTTTCAATTTTCAAGTCAAACGATTTTAAACTGTTATCTTACGGAAAACAGTTTAAAACAGTCGCAAAAAAAAAAACGTCAAATCTGCTTAATACCGTGCTCAAGACGACCATGAATGGACAGGTGTTTGTCAGCACACATTAGTCAATGAACATCACAGAAATTGTTCTGTTGTCGAACAGGTGTTTAAAACAAACAGTCTGCCTAGTTCCGAAGCATTTCTGGCCCGTTGCCAAACCCCCGTCTAATTTCTGTCTTTCGATTCTAGAACACCCTTTCAACGGACGGAGAAACCTCGGACACAACAAAAGTCTTTCTTATGCAATACAACCAGGTGCGCGCTATACACTTCGCAGAGAACAATATTCGCACACTTTGTGTTACAAGAAGATAGCGAACTACGATATGACGCTAGTCGATATTTCAGAATTGGGAAATTCAACAGCTATGAAAAGGTCGCGTGATGTGACATGTTTGCAATGGCTTTCGTCATGTGCTGCCTTCTGCTGTTAATAAATTGTAGAATGGCCTTTTAGTATACTGACATTTAATATACTTCAAATTCTTGAAGCGCCCTCAAGGAAGAGGGGGGGAATGTACAGATCTTAATCCAGCAGTATAGACTATGTAGTACTGCTTGATTAAGTTTGCATTATTACTAGCTCCCTATCAACAATTTTCTTCCAAATTAACCTGTTACTTAGAATTCTAAGAAGTGATAGCCATCTTGACACTTTGTATGCAGATGATCAAATACTCCTAGCCAATAAAGACGGTAAATTGCAGTATTCAGTGCACCATTCAGAACTTATTGCTAAAAAAATTATGACCTTTCAAGGAAAGAAAACAATTCGAAGTAAAATGTGTATTGAAAATATAATTCTTGAGAAAGTAAATTGCTTTAATTATCTTGGTTATAATCTCACTTTCCAGGAAGAAATGATCAAGTTTTTAATCCAACAAAAGTACAAAGCCATGCCAGAATTAAAGCATACAAAACATTAGCAAGATTCATCAATACTTACCTATGGAAGTGAAACCTCGACCATCAGAAAATAATATGAACAACGGCTGACATAAGTTGAAATGAAAATTATCAGATCTGCAGAATATACTTTACTGGCATCATGCCATCTCTCAATTCCTCTTTTTCCATTTATTTTATATCCAAATAATATTTTTGGCAATGTGCTGTTGTCCATTTGATTTAGATGTTCTAACCATTTTTGTTTATACAGTGATTAACTGTATATTCAGGGATTGTAAAATTTCTTCATTATAGCCCAACTCGGTTTATTCAACTGTTTTACTGAGAAATTTCTCTTCTGCTGTTTTAACCCATTTTTCATCCTTTTTTTTTTTTTAACGGTCTATGTTTTACTTCCATATAATAGAAATATTTTAGACAGAATGTTATATAGTCTAATGCTGGATGTTTTTATATCAGGGATGGCTTAAATATATTATTTATCATGGTGTTTACCTTAATAAATGTTTTAATGTGTTTTAATGTCTATATCTTTTTCATCTTCATATGATAAGACGATGGGGCGGAAAAGAGTAATTATAATAGGGAACTTTAATTATCCAAACATTGATTGGATAGCAGCAACATCTCGTGAGAAGAATAAAACTGAATATATTGAGCTGTTGCGCGCCAACTTCCTCAAGAAGCATGTGACAGAAGAAACTCGAGGTCAAAGAGTGTTAGATTGATTAATAGTGTCAGAGGGTGTTTCAGTTAAAGACGTAACTATTCTGCCTCCGGTTGGTGACAGTGATCATGGTTCTTGGGAAGTGACTAAGTTTATGAATGTTCCATTCAGAAAAGGTTACATGCTGAGCAAAGCAGGAAATTATGACAAACTGAGGAGTATACTGAGGATAGCTAACTATCAGTGGAATAGGATTGGATTAATGGGTGGGAAGAATATCGACAGTACATGGGAAGCAAAGCAAAACTTAAATGATGCGATAACAGAATATGTCCCAAGAGTTCTAAGAATAAATAGGGTAGGAGTCAAAGGTGTGTGATCTTATTAAGCAAGAGATTCGTAAGAAAAGGATGTGGAAGGAAGAATACCGTGTGCATAAGGATGATGTCCGTTATGAAAATTATAATCAGCAGGCTAGAAGAGTCGCAACTGTTGTACGGAAAGCTGTCTGAATAAGATGACACTGCAAGCTAAAGACAACCCCAAAGAATTTTATCGTTATGCTGCAAGTAAAAGAAAGAATGAATTTGAAAGAATAATTTTACTGTATGAAGATGGTATGAAGGCGACAGATGCAGAAGAGGTTGAACTAATGAGTGTCCATTTTGCTAAAGGCTATCAATCTGGGTGAATGCAACATTGAGCTCACTGCCACCTCTTTACTGGATGAAGAAACTCAGGTGTATGAGAATGAGATATTAGAGCTGTTGCACAAACTGAATAAGAATTCAGCAATAAGGACTGAAAGAATATCAGTCCCTATTGCTTATAAGGACTGATATCAGCAGAACCGCTATTCCTTTGACTAGGTTATGTAATTTGAGTCTCAGAACAGGCTCAAACAGGCGCAATAGTGAAAGGAATGTATGGTAACCCCATAGTTAGATACATGGGTCTTTGCACTACCACCACAAGGGTGATGCAAAGACCGATGTACTTAACTATCGTCGAATCAGTATCTCAGGAGTGGTGGTGAAGATTTTGCAAATGTTAGTTAGGACTCGCATTCAGAAATGGGTTGACAGAGGATTTCTACTTTATAATGAACAGCATGAATTTACTAAAGGAAGGTCAGGTTTAAGCAACTTGCTCACATTCTATAACAATGTTACCATTGAACGAGACAAGGGGAATGGATACACCATGACACTATTGGATTTTTCTAAGGCTTTTGACAGAATACAACATGAAAGACTGTTGCATAAATTGAAAATATGGGATTGGATTATAAAATATTAGCATGGATAAAAGGATAGCTAATTGACAGATATCAAAAAGTGGTATATGGGAGAGGCGTGTCTGCAAGATTTAAGGTAAACAGTAGTATACCACAAGGATCACGTTTTGTTCCATTGTTATTTAATCTTTACATTAGTGACATTGGGAAGGATTTGATATGCAGTATATAGCTATTTACTGATGATGATGATGATGATGATGCAATGTTGCTGATATGCAGTACTTACAGAATGATTTGAATAGACTGAAATTATGGGCATGTGAAAATGGCTGTTAATAAATGTAACGTCATGCACTTTGTGTGATTAGATATCTAGTGTCGTATTATATTGGTGGGATTATGCTAGAAGAAAGTGATCAGGCTGGGAATTTTGGATTTTAGTACGAGACAGTAAGTTGAAGTTCAAGGGTCATGTAGCAAACATTGCAAATACAACTCAATAGATAATTGCAATGCTGAAACGAACTTTAAGATGCAAAGGAAAGGATGTCATTTTGCCTCTTTACAAGGCCTCGCTTGGACTATTGTGCAAATATCTGGTCTCCTGGTTTCCGTTGTGATTCTGATATACTGGAGAGTGCAAAGGAAAGTGTTAAAATGATATCACGATTGTGGAATACTGATTATTATGAAGACAGATTGAAAATTTGTAAACTTCAGACACTAGCAAATAGGAGAAAGAGGGGTGATATGATTGAGACTTACCAATTTCTATAAGGGTGATGCAGGATTTCAATTGATGGAATTTTTCAATTTATGGAGGGTGGGGAAAGGACGAGAGGGCATCCTTGGAACTGAGAATGAATACCGCTAAGAAGGGGGGGCTAGATTTTTCTCTCAGAAGGTGGTGCGTGATTGGAATGGATTGCCATTGGATGTTGTGAATGCAAGCAGCGTGAATGAATTCAAAAACAGATATGAAAACTGGTGCGAATAATATGGTCTCCCTCGATGAGTCTCTTACTGCCTGGAGATCATTCTTTAATAATAATAATAAGTTACATCACAGGTATTTGAAAGTATTTTCTTGTTCTTAAATTTTATTATCTATTATTATTTTCATTCTTACTTGGGTTTTATCCTTTGAAAGCCATTAGTTTTGTTTTTACGTTTGCTATTCCTCATTGTTTTCAAATTTCATTTAATGATTTTCACTGATCTCTGTAGATCATCTTCTGATGATCTGAATGTGATTATCTAAATATGATACTTCTAACATGTACATCCAGAAATATCGACAAAAATGGTTGCAGCATGTAAACAGAATGGACAGCACTAGCATACCTAGAAAGGTTCTTCGATATCCCTGGAAGAAGGAGGAGACTGCCGGGAAGACCAGCGAAGAGCTTGAGACAGTGATAGGTCACCAGATCTACTATTAGGTAGGATGATGATGGTGGTGGTGGTCACTTCGAACTCGGGTATGGTCAGTTCTTACATCCTGGTCTTCTAAGGTTCTACTAACTGCACCAATCCATCTAGAACTTGGCTATTCTCTGGATCTTTTTGATACATACTCGGAGGTAAAATATCCAGAGGGAAATATTTTTTCTGTTAATCTTTCTTCACTCATTCTGTTGAAAATATGATGCTGACACAGATGAGCTCGGCTCACACATTCTTGAACGCTAACGTCAAATTCCTTCTTCATATCTTCAATTTTAATAGGATTCCGCCATGGATGTCATTCATTCATTCTGATTTTTCTCAAAATTCGCATTTATGATCTCTGGTCGTTTGATCAACTCTTTTTTTTTCCTTTAAAATTCATAAGTCAAAATAGGTTTCAACTTATTCTATACTGCTACTTCAGTGTTTTGACTAATTTCTATCTTATTCCAAATAAATGTATTCACCTATCACCTCAGCATGAGATTATAATTTCGTTATTTAATATATCTTTTCTGATACTTCGTAAGAAATGCCTTAGTTCTTCTCCTGTTGGTCCATTTTTTAGAATGAAGTTGATGGAGAAGAACAACATTAGAAGAAGTAAGGCATTACTGATTTTCGTTGCAAATTTGTTAATGCAGTTACTCAAGATGCTTAGAGAGTCCGAAAGATTTGTACTGGATTTGTTTAAGCCAGTGATTCTCAACCTATGGGTTGAGAATCACAAGAAAGTAGAAAATAAAGGAAAAACTGAAAAACTACTTTATTGAAACAAAAGCATTTAATGAAACTATTTATTGACAAAAAACATAAACACTGAAAAAAAAAATAAATTGTATAAAATCAACTATATGAAATAAAGTAGTTACGCTTATGGGAACATATCAATATTGCAAAATATACTGAGCAACTAATTAAAATGAAATAATAACAATGCATCTAAAAATTAATGGCTTCCTTGAGCCTGTGTTGCGGAGCAAAGGTTTACATATGATGGTGCATTGGAAATTGACACTTTTAGTTCCTTTTCTATATTTAACTGACATCTATATGTTATTTTTAAGGCAACCACTGCAGAAAACCCGATTTCACAGAGATAAGATGTTGGAAAATGGCAAAAGTGCACGAAAAGCTCTTGACTTTATTGAAGAAAATTCAACATCAACACAGGCCCAAAATTCAAAGAGCGATTTCGATACAAATTGTCTTTTGATTTCACCACTTGACGTGAAGTCTATAAATTATTCCTCTTATTCAATTGCGAACGCTTCAGCAATAATTTGAAATTGGTTTCCAACCCACTCGTACATTGCCATTATGTTGTCGTTTATAAAATAGTTTCTTAAAGTCTTCGTCAACATCGTTAAATGATTTTTTTTATAGTTGCAAATAAAACCAGGATGCTTAAGGGTCAAAGTTGTATACTCGTAACTGAGAAGAGACCTCCATATAGCTTTTAAAGGAATGTCGAGAACCGAACAAGGCTTCTGACCTAATGTCTAGTCCTCACCTTCTCGTGGTGCACCCTGCATACCTTGCAGGGTGCACCACAAGAAGAAACGAACGAACGAGGATGGGCTGGCAATTTGGGATTTATCCGACCAAAGTGTGTTCTTATTGGCTTAAACAAAATATAAAATGATGGTACGACATGACAGAATTTCATGCCGGGTGAGGCATCGCCCTGTTAAACAAGGCCCCCCGTTGTTTTCGGCAGGGGACCAGGGCGAACAGCGAAAAGTCAGCTACTGGAACAAATCTGAAAACAAACCCCAACTCAATATCACCATGGTCCAAGATCGTTACTATCAACATAAGAAGCCTGAATGGCAAAGAAATGGAGCTAGCTGAGGAATTAGATAAGTACCAGATCGACATAATAGGGGTGACTGAATCAAAAAAGACAAAAACTGGTGAAATCTTTCTGAGCAATAAATACAAAATATTATACTCAGGCAATGACAATCAAGGAAAGGAAGGAGTAGCCATAGTATCCAACAATAAATACGAAGCTAATCTTCTTGAATGGTAGGCGATATTTAGTAGAGTGATTTGGGTAAATATCAGAATGGGGAATTGGACATTGAGACTTATTTATGCCTATGGTCCCACAGAAGGTTCTACTAAGATAGTAAAAGAAAAGGAATGTTTTGAGACTTTAGAGAAAGCAACTGACATAATGAAAAATGAAACGTTTGTCCTTGTTGGGGAACTAAATAGCAGAGTAGGAAATGATTGTCAAACACAAAAATATTTAAACATCTCACATACATATTAACACAATTGTTGGTAAAACAATACCAACATATTGTTTCTCGAATATGTCCACCAGGTAGCCCAATTTCATTACAAATAAGTGGTCTGTAAACTTCTCTGCTTTTTCGTGATTTTCCTCTTCCAAGAAGATTGCTATTTCGTCTCCTGATTCGTAAACACGTCGTAAACATTTTCCCTGTGATAACCATTCTTGTCTTCAGTAAAATAGTAACGTTGAATGTTCCACTCCAGCAATGTCTGGAGTTCAGAAAACAGTCTTCATTTTAAGGGTCTCATTTTTATATAATTCCCCACGGTTATAACTGTTAACAATGTTTAGACCGGAACTCGTTTCCTTAGCAGCAAGAGCTTCTCTATGAATCATGCAATGTGTCCAAATACATCGTGGACAATTTTCCCTCAAAAGGGCTTGTAAACTTTTAAACTTTCCAACATAACTTGATCACCATCAGCGCAAATTCCAGCACAATTTTTCAACTGTATGTTTGCCTTGCATATAAAATCGTCCAATATTTTGAAGAATTCAGGTGCTGTGGCTCTTCTTCTGTTGGTTTACAAAATAATAACTCTTCAACTGCTGATAATCCATCGCAAAAATCGAACATAAGCAATAAATGACAATCCTTGTTGCTATCTGTTGCCTCGTTAAGCTGAATTAAGATAATTGGTCACAAAGCTTCGACTTAAGTTGTTGCTACTTATCTTCACATATATCACCAATTCGCCGAGCAGCATTATCATTTGAGAGAGGAATGCACTGTAGTTGTTTGGTAAAACTTTCTCCAAGCATAGTTTCCATAATATCAATCGCAGCTGACAGAATTAGGTCTTCTCCGATAGTGTGGGGCTTTTTGAACCTAGCTATTTTATATGTAACTTTGTAAATTAGTAAAGCTTTTTCATTTACATACAAATTTTTTAATGCTAGATTTTTGCTTTTCTAAGCATTTCAGTTTGGGCAGCAAAGACCTCTCGAGGTTTGTTAACATACTCCTTAGGAAGTGTTTCCAAATGTCTTTTAAGTTTTTTCGGTTTCATGCTATCAGCCGCTAAAAATTTCGAACAAATAACACACAGTGGTCTTTTTTCATCATTTACTTCCGTCTTTGTAAAACCAAAATCTAAATGTTCTGCTGCATACTTTCTTGATTTTACTTTCGGAGTGATATTCTGCGAATCTGAATTCGTTGACGTCGACGCTCCACATTCGTCGGATACCCGATTACCTTCTAAATAAAAATTGATCCATCTTTCTACACTAGAAAATATTGTTTTTATACCATGTATCAACAGTCGTTGCGAATAGGAGTAAAATAACGCCGGCCATCGACTTCTCACTGCTGCAATGTTACTGCCGTCTTGCATTTCCAGCCTTATTTATACTCACAGAAACATTTCCAGAACATTCGAGCCTTCCCGTGATGAAATCGCGAATGTTTCAAAGGCCGATACGATTGAAAAGGGTCTGTACAGTGATATCAGATCTATACAATTTCGAAAGATTTGATAACGTATTTAAATTTGTATGAATTTAAAAAAAAAAATTTATTCCTAGTTCGTTTGTTTGTTTTTTGCTAACTTTTATGGGTGTTGTCAGAGTCTCAAGACAAGATTTGCAACGGGGGAAGGTGGGGGCGCCACAAAAACTAATATTAAAAAATGGGGCACATGCATGAAAGAAGGTTGAGAAACACTGGGTTAAGCAAATTATACCATCACATAAAGTTAATTGTTGAGCTTATTACCTCCGATTTATATATAAGTTTCAATGCCATGTCATAGACCACTTTCCATCGTGATGTGATATAGATGATGGATAACAGAGGATAGCGTGCAACCGTCTTCCTGTAACTGCTTACAACTTTAGTATGGGTTATATATTGATCTGCGTAATGGTCCTGTAATTATGGTGTACAGTACAATAATTGCATGCCACCTTTTCATACCCCTTTTTATATCTAAACACCTTGTTATGTTCCCATGATATCTAGGCCATTTAGCTTAAAATAAAAATTCAGATCTAACAACGTTTTGTTTGACCTGAATCGAGCTTGTTCCTCCTCAAGTTTTTCCACCACAATTTTTCTTAGCCTATTCACACGTATGCTTGCATAAATCTTACCTGAAGCACTGAGTAAGTAAATTCCTCTATTCATTTCTCTTTCTGTAGATGGTACCGTACTATACGTTCTAATCCAAATTATCTGGACTTCAAATTCTGAATCATGCAGTAGAATTACTGCAATATTTATAATTTCGTACATCATTTACACCAGCCTTTTAACATTTCAGGTTTTTGATGGCTTTTTTTATCACCTCAAGTATTGACATATGTTCTGTTCATGAAGTACAGATTTTTTCTATCTTTGCAAACAACTTCTCTACATGCCTTGCTGAATCAACGAATTCTTCAATTTTGCTAGTGGATATTTAAGGTTTCATTCTTGATTTTAAGTGCATTCTTTTTTATCAAATAATATTTATATATTTGAGTCTGCAGTTTCACATCTGAAAGCAGCTCGACAACGATCTTAATTTTTTCTTAAATTTTCATTATTCTCAAACCCAAATGATAATCACCTACTAATTCAAATCCCCTGTATATTCTTTTATCCTGAACCAATTCGAAAATATCACTATGAGCAATAACAGCGCCAATGATATTTTTTTCTTATATCTTGTATCTTGTCATATATGAGTTTATGTACATCTTTAAAAGTCCTTAAATGCCGTTACTTTTTTTCTTCAACTTTTTTTATTTTTCTCAAAATATCTCTACGTGCCTAAGATTAATTAATTCTGTAGGTCTTCAACGAGGCTCAACGTTTTAATTTTTTTTTCTTTATATCAGGTACACTCGCAAATGACTTGAAAATGTCTCTAATTCTTCTCTATTAAAGCTTTTTATGGTACCATAAGACATAACCACCTCATTGTCCAATGTGTTCATTTTGTCCACATTAATCTATTGTAAATTACCTGCCATTCAAGAAGTCTATCTTTGTAATTAGCATTTATTACTTCAACTACATCTTTTCTTGATTACTACTGCCCGGAAAGAACATTTTATACTCATTATTATTTAGAAGAATCACACTTATTTTAGTCTACTTCATCTTTCTAAACTTCTCCACTTCTTCTCTATTGATTCTTCTTATGTCGATGTGTAAGAGATTTCTTCATCGAAGTTTCACATTATCAGCCCATCCATCTTTGTTCGATCAGTATCCGTCTAAGCTGATAAATAATAACAGATGTTATTATTTATCAGCTTAGGACTATATATTGGTTCAGAAGCTCCTGTCAATTCTATGCGTTTTTTATAGACTATGTAGAGGTCTCCATTCGGTTATCTAGCTTTAGTCTTTAAGCGTTTTCATTTTTTTAGCTTTTTTATTAATGTGTAGTAGTACTGCATCTTTTATTCATATATTATTTCATTGTTGGTATTGTCAGCCATCATCATCATCATTATGAATTATCATCACTGCAAAGTGACCATCACCATTGTTATTTATATTTTAGTGTTTGTCATACTATTATCTTCATTTTAGACTTATCATCACGATTTCATTATCATCATTATCAATATCGTCATCTCTAGCATCACTATTATTTTTTTTTTCTTCATTGCATCCTTTCAAATCTAGTTTTTGGAATGCGAGTGTTAAATTTTCCACACTGTTAAAATTTAAGCGACCCTTTTGTATCTAAAAAGCATAATCTCCAAATAACAAATCAAAATTTTGATTGGAATTGGTAATGCGAAAGCCTTGACTTTGATTTATCGTAAAAACAGATCTCAAGGACATTTCCCTCTCTCTCTCTCTCTCTCTCTCTCTCTCTCTCTCTCTCTCTCTCTCTGTCTCTCTCACAACACACACACGCGCGCATTCTTAGAAAGATTCTAACGAAACGACCAGGAAAATTGGAACTATGAGATAAATCTCAAATCATATTTGAGAATCCACACCAAAGCTATTGCTTTTATAAAGAGGAAAACACAAACTATCAATTAAAAGCATGCAAGGACTTAAACCATGACACAAAGAAAGAAAGATGACAATCAATTTCTGGGAAAGGTGAAATTCTGTGCTTATTTTATATAAATATAATCAGTGGATACTTGGGGATTTCATGACTTAATTTCCAAGAATTTATCTTCCTGAAGTGAACGTTGTTGAACAAAATGTTTGATTTCTTGAAGTTCTGTTCCTGGTTCTGTCAGATTTCATTAATCCTTATAGAGTGGATGCTAAGATGCATAATCAAAGTGCTATGTTGGTAGATTTTTGCTTCGATGTACTGTATATATTTGCTCAATTGAACTGCAGCCATCTTATACAGCATAATCAGATGATAGTGCTATTTTTCATGTTAATGTCATGTATTCATTTTTTATGTGACTCCAACCCATGAAAGGTTGTAAATCTATAGCAAATTAGTACAGCGGAAGGGCTAATGATTGTTTGTATTTTTTTAAATTAAATTTTTATATTCTTTTTATCCAGAAATGCTGCTGTAGAGACCAAAAATGGAACTTTTTCAAGCCACTTCATAACTCCACTAAGCGAAACGGTCGTCTCAGGATTTGAAATTGCAGCCAGTTGGTTGGAAAATGAATTCGTTAACCACTGCCAACAAAGCCTGCAACCATTAATATTGAGTTAGAAAAAGGAAAATATTTTATCGTCAAAAGGTCGAAACTATGTTTAACATATTTATTTTTCTAACAGGTAATATATTTTTTGCATCGTTAATATAATAAATAAAATATATACTAGAAAAAATATAGTTATCGTTCTTTGGATTTTTTTCTGTAGAAAAAAAAAGTTTTAAACATAATAAAATCTAAATTTAACTCAGCCTTCAAACATTTCAAATGTTTGTTCTTTTATGAACCTAACTACATAATATATGCACGCTTCAAACCTCTGCTTTTTTTTATGAGCTTCCTAGATAAAAGGAAAAACAGAAAGTCTAAGAAAAACAACCTCTTCATTATCGGTAGTGAGGAGTATCCTTGCGCCCAGTATAAAACCAGTACTTAGATCTCATTTTTTCTAAGCTCTACCCGAAGTGGCTTTGAAATGTATCATGTTTGATGTGTGGATTTTCCTGAAATCCCACTCTAGATCGCTTGACTGTTTTGATCAAATCAAAGCAACTGAGGCGAGTTATTTTGCCTATACTTTGGCCAGTTTGATTGTTTGCTGAAGAGAGGAAGGCAGAGGTCGAAGATGAACGATGAAGGAGAGAATTTCTCTCCTCTTAATTCTTCATTTTTTTCGTTCGTCTCCTCTTCTTTCTATTATCCTCCCTTCCCTCCTTCCTTATATATAATAAAAACATGCTACACAGTAGTAGTTGGATGCTCGATCAAATTTTTTCTTCAACTTCCAAATATATTTGTTTCGATTAGATGACATATCCCGAGCAAGTTGAATAATAAAAATGTTCTACGAGTGTATTTGAGCAAGAGTGTTGTAACGTCTCTGTCTCCATTGCAGTGCTCTGTTTATCACCCTAAATAACACTCAGCTGTTATCTCCTAAGCGAATGAGTTTGCATTCTCTGAAATATTTAGTTTCGGTTAGTTCTGAACACTTATCTGCGGCACGTTAAAAAAAAAAAAAAAAAAAAGAAGAAAAAACCTCGCCTTGTTCCTGGTAGCGTATATTTGGTTTAGACTCAGAGTGACAGCATATTTCTCAGGCATTTTAATACTCCATTGGGAGAAAGGCTTATTACACGTGCCACATACTGTACAAGCCTGCACAGCCATAATCTAGAATTTCGTGAATGTGTGTGTGTGTGTGTGCGCGCGCGCGTGTGTGTCCCTTAAATACACGCACGAAGGTGCAACTGTAGTGATAATATTCAGCAATAATATTCAAATCACGCAGTCAAACAACTACGAAAATAAAATAAAAAAAATCTTTCCGTGAGCAGTTTAGCTAATTTTTCACTAACAACTTTCTTCTATTTTTTCTTGGAAATGGACGATAGTCTAAGACTTCTTCGAAATGTTTTAAACATTCTTTCCTTCTCTAATGTTCACAACTTTCCTTCTATTGTATTTTTTCACTTCCAATATCGTTTCCCCCCCCCTATCAAATTATTACCAAATATCTTGTTCGTCATTGGCCACACTTATTCCTTCAACATAAAAAAACTAATGATTTGATCTTATTGACAATTCCACAAGTGAAAACAACTAAAGGCCGCTTTACTAACGAAGGTCAACTGAATTACAGCTATCTGCCACTATTAATATTGCTGATTCGGGGTTATCGAAGTAATGTCAATAGAATCAGTGCTTGCCTACACTTTAACTTGAATGCCAGATTCAGTTACGACAAACATTCAGGAAGCAAATGTCTCTCTTCACGAAGCAAGTTTAGATTGCATAAGTTGCTAAATGAATAAAAATTAATAATAATGAGAATGCAAAGAATTTGATACGCTTTTGAATACTAATTGGAACAAGGAAGATGTCGGTGCCTCTGAGCTAAAAAAACTCCCATTTTCAGCCGATAAATTTCATTTCACCAAATATAATTTTATTGCTCGTTGAGCGGGTGTATTGTGTCTTACAATAAGCAAAGGAAATTGAGAAATATAATCCTTTCGTAATCAGCGAATTTAAGCTCAAACTTAAATTTAATTTAAGCAGCGAGTTCTACCTTACGAGTCTTCTATATCCTTTGTCTCAAGATACGATTCCACATCAACCTTTTCAGCTCTACAAGGCTCTATATAAATATGTAGTCGATGCTTTTTAGAAGTGGCAGAGCGATCTTCATTTTCACTTTTATTGAGTGGTCAAATTTTTTACTTATGGCCATGATCATGGAAGTGAAAATTTGAATCCGGTTTCAAGAAAATGGATTCAAATTTTAAGGAAATCTGAATTGGTATTAAAAGAAAAGAAAAACATTTTAATGCTGTAGCTAAGATATATTTTAAACTAAATTATTTATTAAAATTTAATTTTAGGTTGCTAATAATAAACTGAACTTGCACACAAGGGCGGCTCGTGCATAGAAACTGCGGAACTGCAACACCCCCGATTTTTCTCGATATATAAATATATTTATTAATTTATTTATATTTGTTTGTAATATTTAACTTTATCATCAACAATCCTACACAATTCTCTTATTTTGCATAAAAAATAATAAAAATCCATCTTGTAGCACTTAGGAGGGCGAAGGACGCTAGCAGCACTGTGTTTGCCACAGTGTCATATTGCTAGTATTTGCTATGACATCTCACTATGACAAGCATATGCACGTCATAGTGAGATGCGAGCTATTAGTGTAATGCGGCACTGTCCGTTGCGCAGTTCCACTGTTATTCATATGCAGTTTGCGCCAGTAGTAGAGTGTTCGTAGTGCTTATCGTGTTTACTCCGTCTCTTTAAATATTTGAACATTGCAATTAAAGGATTTAATTGAAATGTCCAAAAATTGTAAATCCATTCCTTTAATTACAATTAAAGGAATGGATTTTATTTTAAGTAATTTTGAATTATACTAAACTGTATAATTTTATCGATAATAAACAATGTTTTTTCATGTTTCATTTATTTTTTAATTTTGACCATAATTTGGATATTTTATCCAAACACGTATACACTGCACTTCCAGTGTGTATGTATATTTCGAAAGTTGCAGCGCCCCCACGATTTCAAGCCATGAGCCGCCACTGCAGTTGCACATAAAGAAAAATTAACGTTCAAAATAAATTTGAGAGGAAAAATTGTTTATCTAAAATCTGTAATTTTTCTAGCTAATGCAGTTCAAAAAAATTATGAAAATTTATTGTTATCTTGTTAGTCCTGCAAAAACATTACAGTCTTAGTCATATTTAGAAATATGGATTTTTTTCCTTGTTTTTAAATATATATTTATTTTCCAAGAATGTTCAAAATATTTCGATTGCTGTAAAAACGATAATTTTCATTACGTGTTGAAATAAAACTGCATTATTTCTTGTTTCTAAAGAATCTTTAACTGAAAAAGTGGATTGCGTTGTCGTTATAGTTGACGTATTGCGTGTCTGTTTTTTACATCATCGTCATCATCAGCGGTTCTAACAGACGCTTGTCCACGACCTTCCGAGTATACTTGGATTTCGTAACCATAATTCTGAAATAAGACCCTACGCCAATATATACTTTTCATGTAAATTGCGTGTGTTCTCTTGGCCCTATTAGATCTAACTTATCTTCAATTGTAAAGCCCCGATAAAAGCTCTTCTCGTCCTAGACTAGATTCGAACCCAGAATCGAAAGGCGTCGTTGAAACCGACTGAGCCTCTAGTTCTGACTTCGGTGTTGACCTTTTCAGTTGAGGATGAGAATTCCTGTCGGAAATGGAAGTTGCTGAGTTTTTCCATCAGCAAAATAGACAAACAAACCTGTGAGCGCGCACAACACCCCCCCCCCCCCCCCACACACACACAGTTGACAGATGTTTCGATTTTGATTCTGAACAATCCAATGAAAGGACTAAAAGATGCTTGCAGGCAGGACAAAAAAAAAAAAAACAGGACAAAAAAAATGTACTCGATTTCTGAATGAAATTAAGGATAATCACTTAGAACTGAATAATAAAAATGTCTGAATGTTATTGTAACCTGGCCATTTGCAGGCTCAAAATTTGGATATTTGGAAATTATATGAAGCATGAATACTACTAACGTTAGATGGAATTTAATGTTTGGAATCCTGGCGTGCTAAAATATCTTCCCTTTATTTAGTTTTGGTTTCAATGACAAAAATAAACAAAACAACATGCTTACCGTATGTCACAGACGGCTCCTCTACGTTCAGTGGTTGAGATAATTAATTGAGTCACTATTGAGAATGCTATTACGAAAGACAACTTTCTGATGACTGTCTGCAATCATGTTCAAAATTGGTCAAGTTGGACGGATTAATAATAAACGATTTTCAACTTTGAGGAGCGCACCAAGTAGTCATAACCATGCAGCCTGTGCATTCAAGACGTTTCTATGACAATGAAATGCTAGAAGTAGACACAAGACGATGATCTGCTAATTTGAATTTTCTTCAAATCTCTTTGGACGCCTTTCGCTAGCATTTGACGCGAGCCACTGTGCTAATGTGCCAGCCAGGTTAGCAGAGGGGATAGCGTACCAACCAACAGCTTGTGGATTCGAGTGCCAGGGATACTTCTGAAAGTATTGAGGTGGTAGATGATTTTTATCTGCCGGTGTGAGGCCACCATGCCGTTTATTAGCGTGGCTTAAAGAAATTCATCTTTGGTGTCTAGAGCTGGGCATCCAGGATTATCTAATCCATGGCTAGCTCACGGTACTAATGCTAATATAACACAAGTTTAGAGCCTGTTATAAGCAGAATTCGTATTAATAAAAAATAACTTAATTAAAACATGTCTGAGTGCTCAGAAAAATGAAATAAACTTGAAGTATTCGTATTAATAAGTTTTTTTTTCCACATTCATATCACCATTTACTTAATTTCAATTAAATTTTGAAAACTGAAAATATTTTTGGACTAGCCCGTATTATTATTATTATTGTATGGGAACCTCCATGGTGTCCGAAGAATCATCGTGGGAGAACCAGATTATCCACACAATATCTATCATAACCACTCCTTGAACACATTAACAGAAAAAGTACTCACAATTGACTGTGGCAACCCATTCCACTCATTCACAACTCTCCAAGCAAAAAAGTTTAGTCCTCACACCCTTATTCACCACTCCTTTATTCAACTTCAGGGATGATCCCTTGTTCTGGCCCTTCCAGCCAAGTGCTGAAACATTTCCCCTGCATCAATCCTATAAAGCACTTTAAGCAACTTAAATGTCTCTATCATATCCCCTCTTTTTCTCCTATCAACCAACTTCTGCAATCCACACACACACCTGCATTCAATCTATTCTCATAGGGAACATTCCATAGACCACTCACCATCTCGGTTTCTTGCAGGTAGGAAGCGGTAGAGACGATCCAGAGGTGAGTGACCGAGATGGTGAGTGGTCTATGGAATGTTCCCTATGAAAAGACCTGAGCACAGTAATCCAGATGTGGGCGTATCAAGGCCTTATAAAGAGGAATAGCAACTTTTTTATCTCTACTTGTTAATGTGTTCTTTGTCAATAGTCAATTAACCTTATGGGGATACCTTAGCAACCTTTCCTACCCTAGCAATATTTCCTCTAAATTTTAACTCTCTGTCTACCACCACTTCTAAATCTCTAGCTTCATCTACTTCCAGGAGTACAGTGCCATCAATTTGATACACAGTTTGAAACCTGTTCATCCGAAAATGCATAATTTTACATTTCTCGACATTAAACTGATACCCATTACCTTTTGTCCATACTGACAATCGTCCTGCATGCTTTCCACATCGCCTTGATTAACTATTACTCTACCTAAAAGGATGTCTTCCTATTTGGAGCAAATGCCAACTAAACCATTAGATTATAGATGACATTCATCGTCCTGTGAAACACCACCATCCTGCTTATTGGGGATCTGGATTGGAGAATGCTGTGTTTGGCCTCTAGAGTTCCGTTGGCCTCCTGATACCAGTCAGTTACGAGTCATGAAGCTTCCCGGTGAAATGACACGAAATCTCCCTGCCACATACTCTGTCAGGTCATGCCTGGTGAGGGAGTCCAAGTAGTGGTATATGGGAAGCACTGTCGAGGTCAATAATGGTAAATGAGATTGGTCGCTCTCTGCATGGATGTCATGTTCACGAGTCTATCTTCCCCTACTGCATCTCCTCACCCTTTCCTTTCATCTCATGATAAACCAAAAATAAAAAAGTAACAGACAAACAATGACGGCAACACTGTGTACAGAATAAATTTCCGTCAAGAACAACCAGTTCACCCAAACAAATCAAACCAAATACAATATTCCAAACTTACCAGGATCCCTACTATAATAAACAAAAAAAGAGTTTTCCACATTCACTTTACAAGCATTTGCGGTATAAATTCCAACATAAACGACGTTCATAAACCAAACCTCTTTCTCTTAACAGAAACCCAAATTGCAGCTACATCAACCACAGTTCACCTTCAATGTCCAAATTATACTCTTCATGATTCATTTCGCCACAAAGGTGCCCCCTGTGCTTTTGTTTCTGACATTGCCTGCCAGAGAATGCCAAATTGAGAATCCTCTTATTTTGACCACCTCTGGCTGAAGGTTTCTTTTCCCCACTTAGTAACATTCATCTGCTGCATTTACCGGTCTCCAAACTCTGAAAACCACAAAGATCTCTTCACCTTCTCTCCATGAAACTCGACTATCTACAATCCAGCTGTCCAAACAACATCGTTCTCGGTGACCTGAATGTCCACAACTCCAACTGGCTTTCCTTCTCTAACACTACCGATCAAGCTGAACGTGATGCAGAAGTTTTCTTTGTAAACAATAATACCAACGCAAATCGTAGAACTATCTACTTGAATTCCAGATAATTTCCTCCACTTTCCCAATTCCCTTGATCATTTTTTTTTAAAAAAAACTAGTTTTCCTTCCAGACACACTGTTGAAGTTACCTCTCCTCTAGGCAACTCAGGCCACAATCTCGTGCAATTCTCCAGTCTCACAGAACGCTCCTCCGCTGACCACACCCAACCTCCTGTCCTCTTGTGATGATCTCCGGAGCTACTCCTCTTCGTTTCCATGACGTGACTATTACTTCCGCTCTTCTGACCCAAACACTCGCACTGAGCGAGTCGCAGAAATCATCCTCAGTGGCATGAAGGATTTATTCCTCATCAAAATCCCATCCACTTTCCAAATCCTAGTTCAACAGCAAATGTATCAATGCAGTCGAAAAAAAAAAAAAAAAAAGAAACTCAGCTTGCCGCAGGTGGCTTGCATCAAAAACCCAAGCTTCATATGCAGCCTAGGAAGCACGCAATAAATGTAAATCAACTATCATCAAATCCAAATCTAACTTCATAAAGACCAATAGCAGAAATCTCGTCTCTTGCTTAAATGGTAGCCGTGCCTTCTGGTCCCTCGTAAACGCCATTGCATGCAACATCTGCTCATCTGCGCTCCCACCTCTCACCTATCCAGATGGCACCACCGTTACAGAACCTAAAGAAAACGCTGATCTAGCATCACGCTTTTCCTCTAACTCCTGTATAGGCGACAAAGGCAAATCACCTCCTTCCATACTAGAAAATGACATATGCCTCCTATAGCCTTTCGGCAGAAAGACATAAGAAGAATATTAGACAACCTGAATGCTACAAAGTCGTCGTCCTGATGGCATTTCTCCTATTGTACTCAAACATTGTGCTCCAGAGCTAACACCTATCGTCTCTTCAATCTTCTAGCCTCAGCTGGCATCTATCCCATCTCATGGAAACTAACATACAGTATATCGAACCTATTCCAAAAAAATGGGAGACAAAGTCTACCTCTCCAATCCTCTCCAAAATAATGGAGAAAGTCATTCATCGTCAACCTCTTCACTACCTAGAAGCTCTCTAGTTAATCAGTGACTACCAGTATGGATTCTGCCAATCCAGAATCACGGCTGATATCTTAGCCTACATCACTCACCGCTGAACACGTGCATTGGAAAGGTTCGAAGAAATGTGTGCTGTCGTCCTTGACATTTCCAAGGCTTTCGATCGTGTTTAGCATCAAGGCCAGCTTTGCAAACTGCCTTCCTTCCTTCGGTCTACTTCCCATCTTCCGTAACTTGATAGCCAGCTTTCTCTCTGGTCGTTCACTGCGTCTCATGGTGGATGGGGAGTAGACCGAAGGAAGGAAGGCAGTTTGCAATGCTGACCTTGATGCTAAACACGATCGAAAGCCTTGCAGGTATTCCTGAATTGGAGGCAAAGCTCTCCATCACTGCAAATCTTATTCACAGAACTTTCCCGATGATAGTACTCACCATTCATCCTACTCCTTTGACAAACCATGTAGCTATCAGACATATTTTACATCAAGATCATCTGCAACTAGTGCCTTAAACACTGATCTCCATACCATCCTTCATTGGGGAAAGGATAACCTAGTCACCGCCAATGCCGTCGAAATGCAATATTGCCTTTTCTCTCGCAAAAGGATCTCAGCTCACCTTCCCTCATTCTCAGTAATACACACGTCACCTGACCGGATGAACTATCTCTCCTTGAAATGACATTCATTTTCAACCTCTCTTCGCACAAACATCACAGTAATAACTTTCTCGACTTAAAAAAAAAAAAAAAAGCTGACGAAGCCATTTTACACGCACCCAGCTACTAACCTCATATGAATTCCATGAATTCCAAATTCGCCCACCCTTACTGTTCACATATTTGGAGTGGTACACTTAGGAGAGCAATTTGGCTCATAGATGACCCTTCCCTCACGGGCTCACTTCAACCTCTACCTCACAGATGCAATGTTCCATCTCTGTGTCCCTTACAAGTGTGTCCATGGTCACTGCTCAGGCGAATTGGCAAACATCATTCCTCCACTTGCTGATAGGCCTGTGAAAACAAGAGCAGTAGGCTTTCCAACATCCCTTTACAGTACAACTGCTAACTCATCGTACTTGCTTCTCCTCTTCCTCATTTATTCCATCTGCCTCTGTCCTCTGGAGCAGCCTTCCTCATGACGTGTTTCTAACAATTTCAACTTATAGCTCTTTAAGAAGAATGTCAATAGGTTTCTTCTTCTTTCTCAACCCTTATCTGAATCTCACACACGACACTGATGTGCTATAGGTCCTTGTATGCGTGGGGGAAGAGGCTAAAAATGCAGAGATGTTTGCTCCAAGTACTGTTCATTATATTAACCCATTATAACAAACTGCTTACGTAACTAGCATTTTCAAAAATTATATTTCGTTCAGATTAACCTTATCTGTTGCTTATTAAAATGAAAATCAGTTTAATCGGCATTTTACCAGGAACAAAATAATAATAATAAAAGCAGAAGCAAGCAATTCTGCTGTCAAGCAAAGTCACTTCGTTACAGGGGAGCTTAAAACTATATATTTGTGAAATACAAATATATAATATTTGTATTTCAAATCAGGAAAGAACATATTAACATTTCACTCGTGTGATTTTTTTAGTCTTTCCCTACAATTTTACTTGAATAAAATAATTTCTTCATTAATACAATATAATAATAATATTATTATTAATATTATATTTCTATTCTATTACATTTTATTAGGAAGGATCTAACAGGAGATGCGCAATTGTTTGCTGATGAGTGATGATGCAAAGATAGGCAGGAAATCGTGGATGCTACTGAAGTCCAGCACTTACAGAATGATTTGAATAGGCTGGAAATTTGGCCAAATAGAAACGGCTATCAATTCAATGTTAGTAAGTGCAAAGTTATGTCCTTTGGTGTGATGAGATTTCTAAATTAGCGGGATTATGTTACAAGAAACTGGTGAGGTTAGCGATCATTAGCGTAATGGTGGATAGGAATTTAAAGTTCAAAGGTCAAATAGAAAAAACTGCGAATACAACTCAGAGAATAATTGCGATGTTGAAGCGAACCTTGACATGTAAGGATGAGGAAGTCATTTTGCCTTTTACAAGAGCTTGATAAGATCGCACCTGGATTATTGTGCGCAGATTTGGTCTCCAGGGCGATAAAGAAGATGTGGAAAGGATGCAAAGAAGAGTTACAAATATTATATCCGGATTATGGGATTTAGATTATGAGAACAGATTACGAATATATGAATATTGACCTCTGAATGTGTGTTATAGGATATCGTCTGAGGAAATATTTCGTTATATTGAGGTGGGAAGAGAACATGGAGGCATCCAAGAAGTTAAATTTGTTCGCGGTTAAGAAAGGGGTAAAAGTTAGATTTTTTCTCTTACAGAGAAGTGAAATGAGCGGGATAGTTTGCCTATTGAATTAATGACCATCTAGTGTGAGTTTGGATAAGTTTAAGCGAACGTAAGACAGCAGGTTTGGATGATTTATAGCCTCCCTCGATGAGTCCTTGACTCCCTGGAGATCTTATATGATGATGATAATAATAATATAAAACTGATTTGTTTATTTGACTAACGAAGATCAGGGTGATGTCACGATTACAGGTTTCCATGGGAAGAAGAGGGTCTTCTTCTTGCAGCAAATACCACTGAACCAATTTAGGCCAGAAATATGCGGTGCTTTGAAGTTACTTCAAATTAAGTTGAATCTCTCAAATTTTTTAAATTATTTCAATATTTCCAGGGAATTACATGAATTTCACTGTCCTGAGACTAATATCACCCTGCCCTAATAAGCAAGGGGGATGGTGTCACTCCGGCCGATGGTATTTTTATAGTTCATCTGTCATTCATTTGTCATTCATATAACAGGACTATCGATATTCCTTTGATTTCAATTTCCTCTAAAGAAATTGAAATTTTAATGCTTGCATCTCAACTGTATCGCCAAATTACAATTCTCAGATGTGGTGGGCAATAATAGATTACTCGACTCTTTTCTCAGAATGGTTACAAAAGGGTGTTTCAGAGTTGTTTCAGGTAATAGAACAAGAAGTTTGTCTAAATTGCTTATAAAGAAGTTTCATAAAAAAATAAAAAGCTACATAAATATGCATATATTGACATGCTGCAACCAGGTTTTGACAACTTTATACGGAAAACAAAACAGTAACTGATATTTCAATCAATACTTGCTTTATCCAAGTGAAGAAAGTATTCTTCTACCTTTAAATGTCTTAAATTAACTTCACATGGTTGACTAATAAGAATACAGATTATAAATAAAGAATAGCCTAAAGTGAAATTTTAAGCCAAAATTCAAATAATGCTAATGAAATTTCTACATACTGAAAATGCTTAAAATCACCATTAATCAATAGTAACGTGCTCAGGGAAAAACTTTGTTAAATTCCAGCAATTTTCCTGCATACTTATATTTGGTTATTCCTTGAAAAATATCCTGTGAGAGTAATTGTAGTTATGCCATCTCGATTTCCTTGAAAATCGTCAAAGATACGGAGGCAGAATTTTTATTATTATATTTAGGCCTAAGTGACATGTAAACCATGTGGCAACGTTTCTGGTCCCATAATGCTAAAAAGGAGAAAGAATGTTTTAGGTTGGGATTTTAGTTACTGGATAGAAGAGCTTCTTGACCTTTTTCTGAGTTAGATCTGAGTTAGCTAAGTAGAGATTTCTTCTCTGGGGAAAGTCCTATTTTTCTCCCAATATCTCAGGGAGACTCCTTATTGGAGGTCTGAAGTGTCTTAAAAAGTTCAATGTTTGTTTCCAGATTATCTACCTCTCAGCTACGCGATATTAGAAAACATTTATGATATGTTCGCACACTTTGGTGGGTGGAAGTCAGACAACAACAACAACAACAAAAAGATGCAAGTGATCTCGATGAAAACTAAATACAAATCTTATGTTCAGAGAAATTCTTATAATATCTAGTTCCCGATAGCGGTTATAGGTATTGACGTACAAGCGGAAAATCTTAATAAAGTACATCTGTTCTTTCTTTTCCTGCTGAAGAACTTTCTGTTAGCTTATTCCTCGAAGAATGTCATCTGAAGATAATTATGTTTACGCTAGATCGATTTCCTTGAAAATCATCAAAACTAAGAGCTTTCATTATCACTGGAAATATGCACAATTTGTTTTTCTTTTATCTTTTTTCGTAAGCAAATGATGACGACACATTGTTATTCAAGGCATCTTTCCAAGTGTAGCTCTTTAAGCTAGGATAACATTCAAAGGTAATTGAAGACTGCGTTTAATAAAAATTTTTAAATTAAAATTTTAATTAAAAGGTTTTGATCTGATATATGTTTGAAGTTTATTTTCAGTGATTTCCTTCTGCAGTTTTTGATATCTTATTTATTACTAATTAGTAAACGGAAGTGAAAGAAGCCTTGATAACCAGAAAAGCATATATCCTTGTTTTATTGATTACGCCAAAGCATTTGATTCAATAGATCACAAGAAATTAATACATATCCTACAGAATAACGAGTGAAAAGGAAAAGATCTATGTATAATTACAAATATATACTGGAATCAAATGGCCTCAATAAGATATAAAGATGCATATTCTGACAACTTTGAAATCAAAAAAGGAGTAAGACAAGGATGTGTCTTATCACCCTTACTATACAATGTATATAGTGAGCAAGTTTTTAAAAATATTTCAGAACTGAGGGGCGTAAAACGTCGGAGGTAAGAACTTTAATAACTTCAGGTATGCAGATGACACGGTCTTTATAGCTGAATCTGAAGATGTTCTTCAAAACTTAGTTACAGAAATTTACAATAGAAGAGTAGACATGGGATTAATTATTAACCTAAAGAAAACAAAGTGCACGATTATATCAAAATAACCAATAAATAAGAAACTAAACATAACTGTTAACAAAAAGTAGGGTTTTTTCTCCCGGAAACTCGGGTTTTTCATCCCGCATACAGACAAATCGGCCCTTTAGAACACTCGCAATTTACAGACAAAAATACTAACTGTGGTGGGCAGTAGATGGCGTTGGTGTAGGTGATTGATAGTAGAGGTGGAGTGTTGTATAGTAGGTGTCCTCCCGTGATGAGTTTTCGGACTCCTTGGAGGTGTCACGAATAATAATAATAATAATAATAATAATAATAATAATAATAATAATAATAATAATAATAATAATAATAAAAGAACATTGAACAGGTTCAGTCTTTTATATATTTGTGACAAATGTTTACAAACAGAGGAAATGCCCTTAAATAAACAAAAAGAAGAATAGAGATAGCAAGAAAAGCCTTTATTGATATGAAAACTGTTCTAACATCCAGAGACATTAACATAGACATGAGAAAAAGATTAATAAAATGCTATATCTGGTCAAGCCTTCTCTACAACAGTGAAATTTGGACTCTAAATAAAGAAGCAGAGAGAAAAATTAGAAGCTTTCGAAATGTGGACCATCAGAAGAATGTTGAAAATACCATGGACAGAGAAAATGAAAAACGAAGATGTTTTAAAGAAAGCAAAAATGAAAATAATTAAAGAGCGAAAGCTTAAATATTTTGGACATCTAACCAGACAAGAAGGCATTCAGAAATTAATATTAGAAGGGAAACTGGATGGAAAAAGAGGGAGAGGTAGACCCAGGAGAATGTGGTTTGAAGACATTAAGGACTGGATTGGATTACCATAAATGTTCTAGAGCAGCAAAAGAAAGAAAAAGGTTCCGTGACATGGTTGTCAACCTCCTTCTAGGGGATGACGCTTGAAGAAGTAAAAGGAAGACATAACACCGATTATGGATAGCGATGGTGCAAGACTATTTTTGTACTAAATCATTAGATTGTTTGAAATAACAAAGAATTAAAAATGGACGCACGACGGCGTTTGCATTGTTTAGCCCACGATACTTCTGGCATTAGAACGATTATTTTTGGAAGTTAGAATTTCAAGTCGTTTGTTGGTGTGCTTCTCGGTACGCATAAAATTTGCATTGTATTCCCAATTATTATTGGCCAAGTATTGTTGCTCTTGCAACGAACATTAATGTTTTTTTGCGTGGCAATAAATTCAATGAACTGGAAAATTCTGCCAATTGCCAAGGCTGGCAAGATGTTTAAAAATGCTTATCGTGTTTCTTCTGCTTTCCCTAAACGAGTTTCAGGTCTCTTATACTATGATGTTGGCAATCAACTGAGCCATTCCGTTTACCCACAACATAGGCAACACAGAATTATTTTCAAACCATTAAATATATTGTTCGATGTTAATTTCTCCGGGCATTCCGTAATGATACACATGTATCATGATGATTCATCACTTCGTAAACTTTCCATCGCTGTACTGTCCAATCATGGAACCAAATCGAATCTGAGCATCGCTTGGAATGATTGTACTTGGCTTGTATTCAACAGCTCCTCCACGAAAACCAAGGCTATGAATTTCAGTAGGTAATATTCTTCCATAAATCACAACAACTGCAGATGTGATTTATGGAAATAATATTTCTGATAAGACTTTTCTTGAGGTTGTTTAAATGAATTTTCAGTATCGGTAATCATCATTTAGTCATGCATGATATAAAGACAAGGTCCTTAAATCGTGCTGCTTTGGTGGTTTTTCACTAGCATGTAGCGGAAGATCCATATAATTTTCAAAAGTGATGCAAGATTCAAATCTGTATCTTCTAATATCTTGAAGTTTTTTTTTTTTTTCATGGGCTTAGCCGACTTGTGGAAACACGTCATCACTCTTTACCTCTTTAAGCTAAAAACTACTGCCAGATATCTTCTCCCCGTTATCTTTGGGTCAGGAACTTTTCGACGCTTAGAAATCGCCTCCAATATTTCTGGAATACGATAGGGAATCAAAATATTTTTATATTTGAAAGAATGCAGTGCTGATTAAGAAAACCCATGGAGATCCACGGGAACATACTGGACATCCAACACCAGCATGTATGTTATATAAAAGGGCAATTTTGGGATGAGAATTTTGATAATAAAAAAAATGAAGACATTTGATCAGGGAATCTAAGTATAACTGGGAATTCAGTTGAGCTTGTTTACATTCGTTGATCAAGATTTCCATTTTTAGGATATTTAGATTTTTTCAATTCAGCTGGTACAGTATAATTTTTATAACTTACAAGGATGAAACTTCTGTGAAATAAAGACATCTTAAATCCATGCTAATTTGGGAATTCAAGACACTTGGTGGCTGAAATAACCTCGTCATCTTCCTAAATAACACACATATATACTAAATAACACCTATTCCTTGAATTTATTAGAATTTCGGATTACCGGTGTTCTTATTGTCTTACTAAGTACAATATATTGATAGTCATGCCAGTTTCTTAGAATTTCCTGGTGATATCTTCCCATTAAAGTTTTTAGAAAAGAAGATATACTATGATGTAGTATGCACTATGAATGAAAACATGTGAGATTTCTCTCTCTCTCTCTCTCTCTCTCTCTCTCTCTCTCATGTGTCAGTGTAAGTAATAGTAGTAGTAGTAGTAGGGGCACTTTGAACAAGATCAAGATAAGATAAGGAATCGTATCGTGAATGTTTGTTATTATCAGATGTAGAAAAGTGACATAATTTTTTAGTTGTAAATAAGTGACGTTATTGTTTTGAATGGAAAGGGAGATATATTAGTGGGTAAAGAATCGTGTCGTCATTGGTGGGACACTTCTGACAAGATCAAGATCAAGATAAGATAAGGAATCGTGAAGTGTATGTGTGTTGTTTTCAGATAAAGATAAGTGCCGTTATTTGTTAGTTGTAAATAAGTGAAGTAATTGTTATTTGTAAATAAGTGACGTTATTGTTTTGAATGGAAAAGGAAGATACTATCATGACTGGTGGGATACTATGAACAAAATAAGGGTAGAGTGAATGGAGGGAAGGGACATCAGTGTCTTGGATGTGTATTGTTATGCGTTGTAGTAAAGTAAATGGTTTGCATATATCATTATGGGTGATGGATAGTGATAAGATAAATTTTGGAATGTTTGGAATTTCGCTGGGGTCCCCCTACTGTGAGGGACATCACGTCAGCTGAAGTGGAAAATTGGTTCACTATCTCTGGACAAACTAAGAAATTGGATGATAGAATCAGCATGCAAATATCAAATATTACTCGCCAAAGGAAGAGAAAAATCAAAAACATTAACGAGGTTAATAGGGAGGCCTGTTCTTTATTTAAATGAAATTGGATGCCCAAAACTTGAAAACATAACGTGTAATTTTAAATGCTTTTGAAAAACATAACGAAAGATTCTGTGCTTTTAATGATGGCAATTCCACAAGCATGGGAAGAACCTTTGAACAACAGTGCAAATTTAACAATAAGAAGATTAAGAAACAAAAAAATAAATTGTATTTTTCACTTTATTTATTTTCTGTATGTTAGATTCAGTAATACAATTTGTAAATAATATTTCACTCAAATAAAATGTGTAAATTTAAATGAACAAATTGGGTGTCGTTGATGTGCTATCCAAATTTAAGTAAGACCATAACGTTTTTTTTTCCCTTGTGAAATTTCATGCCACAAACTAACCAGAGACTTTTTTTTTTTTTTTTTTGAAAATCCCCTCAGTGAAACTGTGTCAACTCTTGGAAGCAAAAGGAAATGGGTATTAAATTAATAGGCAGAATTTAAGTGGAGAATATTTCACATGAAAAGTGACAAAAAAAATTAAAAAGAATCGTAGCATGCAGATAACAAGTCAATCAACATGCAAACATGAAAAAATACTCGCCATTGGAAGAGAAAAATCAAAAACCATTAACGAACTTAATAGCCAGACCTGTTCTTCATTTAAATGATACCAAATGATGAAAACAATATGCGCATGAATTTCAAAACTTTGAAAAAGCTGATGAAATTCTTGTTTGCTGTGGTCATAAATATTTATTTGAGGGTAAACTTTTTTTTTTCTTTACAATTTTTCTTTCTGAGCTAATTTTCATTTGAAATAAGAATAAGTAATTATTTATTTTTATTGGAAAGAATATCTAATATAATAATCGTGTTAAAATATATATATAAATATCCCTACTGTGAAATAAATGTCGGGCTGAGAGAACGACAGTCAATTGGGACTAACAGAAATGAGTTTTACATAGTTGAATTAAGTAAAACTATGTAATAATTAAAACTATGTAAACTATGTAAAAATAGTAAAAACCATTGTTGAACTTGTTTTGAAATGTCACATGGAGAATAATCACATGAATTACACGTAAGCACCAGTGGCAAATCATACACTATGAACATCAGCGCAAATGTTAAAGCAGAAGAATAAGAAAAAAAAAATCCGCTTTTTTCACTTTATTTAATTTCTGTATGTTAGATTCAGTAAATACAATTTGTTAATAATATTACAGGCAAATAAAAGGTAACATAGAAATTAACAAAGTATATATTACAGAGCTAATATTCATTTGAAATAAGAAAAGAAATAACTATTTATTTGTTGTGCTGGCAAAAGAAGTTTCTAAAAGAAAATGCTACAGCGAGTTCAAAATCTTGTTTGTCTCATATCCGTTACTTAAAATTGCTAATGCTAAAGAAAAATAAATAAAAAATATTCAGTTACAGAAATGGGTTAAGAGCACAAGGAATCGAAGGTAAAATTAATAGTCACATTAGTTTAAAAAAAAATAAATGTAAGCATTAATTTACTACACAATAATTTCCTACAAGAACGAAGAGTTCCAACCTAAACACACGATTTCTCACCTACGTACAACAAAATTGGCGATCGGATAAGAGAGATATCTTTAAGATAAGACTTAATGAGAAATCTACAGTGTTGGAAAATAAATTCACATACATTTTATTTATTTATTAATTTTGCTCAGTTATTCTGTTAGAATATATAGTTAAACTGGATTTTAAAAGTAAAATAGAAAAAATAACCAATCAATTTGAAAAAAAAAAAAATCATTTCACTTGTCAGAATTCCATACTCTAACAGCACTCCGAATTCGAAACCGGAAATAACACTTACCCTAAACAAAACGGCGCATAGACTTGCTCATGCCATGTTTTCCCACCAAGCTTGGGAAAACATGGCATGAGCAAGTGTGGGAAAGAATTAATACAGAGAACCAATCGGATAGTAATCTAAATTAAGTAGTCAACTAGGCCTTTCTGGTTATTTACAGAAATATCTTTCAACTCCTATGTTTTTGTGCTGTGAATATATGTTAGCCCCAGTAACCTATAATGAAAAAGTCAACTGCATTTTTAGACTTGTGTTTGTTCTGTGCTGTGAATATATGTTAAAAATTAACAATTTGGAATATTAAGAAAACCTAGATAGTACCAAGATGTTCCCATTCTGCAAAGAAATGTAAGTTATTTATTATTATTTTTTAAACTTAAACATAACAATTCATAATTGTAATTTCAATAATCACTGCTCGTATATTTTGGTAAGCGTAATTCTAATAATGAATCGTTTTTTTTTCATAAGAATAATCAGAGGGTACATATTAGAGTATCAACATGGATACATTAGTGACTTTTCATGTCTAATGTGTGTGTGTGTGTGTGCGTGTTTGAGGGACACCAGCATATAATTAAATTATTCAGAAAAGCCTAATCACTGCCGCCATCACGACTCTATGCTAAGAATTCCCACCCTTTAACACGAAAGAAATACCCCGAAATGTATTGGAAAATTAGTACAGCCATCTGTAGACAACCAAAGAAAAAACATCACGATAATGACGGATGTGTGTCACCCTGGGAAAATTCCAAGATATCTTATCTCAAAAACATCGCCCACAATTCCATAGGCAAACCAAAACACCATGTGATATCACAGAGAGACATATGTTCCCCAGAAATTTTCAAACACATAACGTCACGATTGGTTATCTCTAAATATCACCCACAATGTATTATTCGAACCCAACACACCACGTGATGTCCCTAACAGAAGGGGGCCCAGCAAAATTTCAAACATTCCAAAATTTATCTTATCACTATCCATCACCCATAATGACATATGCAAACCATTTACTTATCTACAACTCATAACAATAGACATCCAAGACACTGACGTCGCTTTCCCCCATTCACCCTACCCCTATTTTGTTCATAGTATCCCACCAATCATGACACGAATATAGTATATTCCTTTTCCATTGAAAACAATAACGTCACTTATTTACAACTAACAAATAACGTCACTTATCTTCATCTGAAAACAACACACATAAATGACACGATTCCTTATCTTATCTTGATCTTGATCTTGTCAGAAGTGTCCCACCAATCACGATACGATTCCTTATCCACTAATATATCTCCCTTTTCATTCAAAACAATAACGTCACTTATTTACAACTAATAAATTACGTCACTTATCTACATCTGATAATAACAAACATTCACAACACGATTCCTTATCTTATCTTGATCTTGTTCAAAGTGCCCCACCAATCACGACACGAATCCTTATCGCTACCATCACCCATAATTCCATACGCGAACAAAACAAACAACGTGACGTCACACACACACAGATGGTCCCCCAGAAAAATTCCAAGCATTCCAAACTCATGACGTCACACAAACAATGACGTCATCAAACGAACAACCAACACGTCACGATTCCTTATCTAATCTTGATCTTGATCTTGTCAGAAGTGCTCCTACTACTAGTGTATTATCGTGATGACTTTCATAACTCTAGATCATAGGTTCCCAAAGTGGGCGGTACCTCCCCCCAGTGGGCGCTGAAGCCTTCTAGGGGGGGGGGGGGGGGCTATAGTGGGATCAGAAGCATGTGGGGGCATTCAGGCAGTCTAGGAGTCGGTGGCTGTTTATAGAAGAAATTAATAATATATATTTAAAAATTAATTATTTTCGTGATTTTGCGATTAGCTAATCATTTAAAATTTAAATATTGCATTTTAATTCATCTTATGCCCGTCTTACACGATCAATTTTTTTATCAATTTTCTATTTCAATTATTTAATCATTTGAAAATTTACCATGTCAGATAGAAATAGATGTCAATTTTCTATGTCAATCAGAAAATTGAACGTGTCATACAGGATATTTTAACTTCTATTTTTTATATACTTAAAAAAATTATTCATATTTTGCTATTGTAAAAATTGATCGTGCCATACAGTCTATCCACGCAGCAGATGAGTCTTAACTAGTAGTATGTCGGTCAACTATTACGTAGGTAATTCACTCAATTCAGCATGTTTTGACAAAAATATGGGTGCTTGCAGTGACTTGTTCAAAGCACGAGTACGATGGTATCGCAAACAAGTCAATGCATGCAAGTCGATTCGGGCCAGATTTCAAATCTATAAATACCAGTGGTTTAGGAATAAGTTTCATTATTTTTTGTGCGCTTTGCCAACAATCATCAGTCGAAAGTGTGATAGATAAGTGGAGTCATACAAAGAGTGAATTAAATCTTTTATTTTGTGAATATTTTTGCAAATTTTATTGCTTCATTATGTCTGAATATAAAAAGAAATGTCGACAGTACAGTATTGAGTATTTGAAATATGGTTTTATTCAAACTGTTATAATGGGGGGAGGGGGGGGGGCGTTATAAAATTTATGTCTTGCAAAGTGGGCGGTGGCCCGAAAAAGTTTGGCAACCTATGCTCTAGATCAACAAACAGTAGAAGCGCCATTGCTTTGTTTCTGGACACCGACTAGATGAACTTTTTTCTATTTTTTTTTTCTTTTTCTTTTTTAAGCTGGTTTCAGAATTAGGTTATTTTTGGCGCAGTCAGGTAGGATTTTTCCCTTCCAAAGCGCTCAGTTATGAATGAAATGTCGGCAGTACTAAAAAGACTACATGCGCAAAATATAACCATAATATATATCCTGTTTCCACAAACTGGGCTATGACGTATCCGACGGCTATTATCCCCTCAAAGGCATATCTTCCCTAGTTGGAAAAAATGCCAACTACACCTATAAGTGGTAAGAAGTCTTTCATCGTCCGGTGAAGCACCACCGATGATGTTTCTTGGAAGCTTGCAGTGGACTACTTCTATGAGTGATAATCTCAGCAAGAGTTTCAGTTTCTGTCCCCATCTCCTTTGTTCTCACGTGTAGCGTAAGTGAAACCCTTCAAGGACATGGTAAATAGATTGTATGAACACAGACCCTACCCCATTCGAGGATACAGCAGTAAAATGGTTCCACGAGCCATCTGCTAGATAGTGTACGGGCGCAGACCTGAAAGTAACGAATTCGGAGTCTTCTCGATCAGCTGGTGATAAATCTTGATGCTACTTACTCTGCCAGTTCGTGCCTGGAAGGGACCCAAGTATTGTAGTACGCAGGAGGAACGGTCGAGGCCACGGTGGACAGGAGACTAGGTTCCGTGTGTGAGGGCAATATGTTTGCAAGCCTTTCACTTCACGTTGCACGCACGCACGCACACATTTTATTTAACTATGAAGAAGATATCTTAGTTAAATATGAGTATGCTGCGCACACACTAAAAATATCTCATTAAAAAAAAATGAACTAACAAGAAAAAAAAAAAAAATAAATTAATTAAAAAAAAAAAAAAAATCAGCTAACGCCTTTTTATTCCCGTATATACGGGAGTAGGCGAGGCCATTTAGCCCAATCTAACTTTTGGAGACTGAGTGGGCAGTTCAATCTCCACTGGTACCCAATCAGAGACAGATGGCCCAAGGCTATCACTAATTAAGCGGTACGCAGTGAAGAGAGACGGCTCAAATGTGCCGCCATCTCGTGGTCTCTAACCCTAACACAATATATTTAATGTCTGAAATAATGTGGGTTCTACGGTCGATTTTCTTGAGTTTACAGGACGAAAAACCCGAGTTTCCGGGAGGAAAAACCTGCTTGCCCGTGCCAGAGATCGACTAACTCGGGAACCGGTCGAAAAAAGGCTTAGAAAAATTTCCTCTAGTCGCCGACTAGACTCGAAACCAAGACTTCCTTCGTGCGGCCTAGCGCGGTGGTGTGCAAACGCCACATCCACTGAGCTACACAGGCTCTTTAAATAAATAAATCTAATTTAAATAAATAGCTCTAAAAAATAAATATATATATATATATAAGTTCAAATCTACTTTACGAACAGCCGAGGCCCTAACAACAATATAAACAGTGTGCACCACCACCTACAGTTATCGAAACCAGACATTATTTTTAACAGAACTTCGGCTGCGACCTCAACAACTACTCTCCACTTCTACTGCCTAAATTACCTTAAACGATTATTTCCACCATAATCTCCGATACAGGATGTCAGTTCTCACTGACATCCTATATCAGAGAATACAAAACCTTGAAATTATTCCCACCTTGTTTGATTTGCGTTGGCTCAAATTTTCCATACAAATCCATGTTGCATTCATCTGCTGTCTCTGTTGAAGTGACACACGATATACTTCAGTTACTGAGTCAGTCTTAGTGTCTACATACTGGAATTCTGTCACCAATCAAGTTCTTTTCATAGAGCCAGTGTTATGAATGATGTGCGTTGTTTTCACGGAAATAGCCGATGTCTTTTGTAGAAATAATTCACAAATACTGTATCTGAAGCAGCGAATAAGTTATTTATATTTATTGTTGAACTGTCGAACATTCATGGTTACACATATAAATACAATTTAGAATTTGGTACACAATTTTTCGTGTAGCACACCACAAGAATGTACTCAATTGTAGGGATAAGAAAAGGTTACATTATATATGCAACCTTTTTTTTTTTATTTCTTACTTTATTTTATTTGTTGTTAAACAGTACTACTTCCGTCGATGTCCTACGATTGCCCTACATTATCAATAAAAACAGCAAACAGCTGCATGACAAGCTAATGTGAAACATGCCGATGCAGCGTAAATATCTAGGGAAGCTTCCAATAGTCAGAATACCGGAAAGTATTCACAAAATTTATCAATTAATTCGGGAAAGACTCCGGAAGTCTGTTTTTTTTTTTTTTTCCTTTTGTTCCAAAGGAAGTCACCGCAACAAATCAGCAAATTCATCCTTTGAATTCTGAAATGCGAACTGCATTTTCATCATCATCCGTAGCAAACAGAAGTGAATACATCGCTGCAATAGAAGACGGTTTCCTGAAAAGCTGATCTGCGAATCATGATGGAAATTACCACCCACTTCTTGGGATTGGTTAAACCGAGCTAAGGAGTCTGTGTTATGTTCGGTTGTTTGGAATTACAGCCGAAGAAACTTTAGCGATAAAGGTGAGGACAGTGTATTATATCTTCCTGTTAAGGGTGCTGTTTCATTTGGTAGTTTTGTGAAGGAAATCCACGAAGAACGTCCCACTTTCGTATGAGACTGACTAACTCACCTCTAGTTGAAAAGCCCTTATAAAAATTATTCCTGTCCTCAATCCCGTCTTTCTAACCGAAGGCATGGTTGTCTGACTGAGCCGAGAATACTTAGCTCGGTTTATAACGACCTTATCTTTTGGCTGGAAAAACCCGGGTTCGAATGTTGTCTAGGACTCGATGATCGGGGGTTCGAATCCCGAATAAATTATTTTAATAAGATAGTGCCGTATGGGAGTCATAACCGTTTTATTATCATACAATAAATAAACCGATAAATAAAAATTTTTTTCTGAACCCATCTCGATGAATTATTTTTAAAAATCTTTATCTATCCATACAGATGGTTAAAATCGTGAAATAAAATGCCTTCAAGATTCGCAATCCATCTTTATGGATTAAATCATGGGTCATAAAAATCTAATCACTTACGCACCTCACACGTTCTTTCTTTTTCTGTGACTCCTACACAGAAAAAATGTAAACGTGCAGTACATTAGAACCGTCGTTTAAGTAAGGAATATTTTGAATCAATTTTGTGTTTTTATTTTTTACATAATCCAGAAACGCTTCTCTGCAGACGTGAAACGTTTCGAAACCACTACAAACATCCACGATCACTGCTGGACTCGAACCTGTAGTCTGTTAATTGGAGAGCTGTACGTTAACCACTCGGCCAACTAGGCCTGCATTTGAAATCATTGGGGAAAAATAAGAAGCTTGTTGTCTTTTGAAAATTCTTTATTCAGGATCGCTAAAAATGCGCCCGGAACAATTTTTTATCTCCCGAATTCTTGTATAACCATACGAATGTCGTCAGCTGAGTTTATTTATTTATTTTTTTAATCTGCAGAAGCCGACTTGGTCGAACAGTATCTTGTATAACTGCTATCAGGAGCCAGTGCGTGTCTCTTATCAAAGCCAACTACAAATTGTCACCAGTTAACAAACACACCTTCGTCGCTCTGACGGGAACTCTCCATTTTTGTAATCTATTCTGTAAACGCAATATCTTCCTTTTTCTCCCTTGCTTATCACCCTTTTCATCCCAACCACCTGTTTGAGTCAGAGTGGCCAGATAAATACTCAAAGAGTTCCTTGAAATACTTCCATGAGTTAGGTTTGCTGCTTATCACGTGATTTCATGGAAGGGAAGACTGAGCACGTACTAGCCTGGACCATAATTAGTGTTAAACAGGTGGGAAGTCATGTTTCCGGGGTGTTTCTTGTGAAATTGCAAGCTGATAAATGTTTCATTACTTTTGTTCGTTAGATCAGAAGTCAAAGTCCCAGAAAGACCTTGTGCAATTAAAAAATCCTGAAATAACAAAACTTCGTGGCTTCTGATATCCTTAAAACGGTGTTAATATATATGTATTTTATAGAATTAGTTAACTAATTAAACAGTGATAAATATGTTTGTTAATTCACTAGAAATAAAGTATATGATTTCGATTTGCATTGAGATTTCAAACAAGATTACTAAAATCCATTTGGAAAACTACTCTGAAAAAATAACAGTTCTTTTCTTCCCCAAAGGCAGTAATGATGATAATTAGTACATAATTGCATTGTTTGATAACTCACGTGCACTATTCTATTGTTGTAATGAAAACAGATGGAATTTCATTGTTGAGTTGAAATCTACAAGTCATTGTTATAGCTGTCACCATTGTATGCAAGCTCTAATGCAATCTTTTTTTTATTTTCTTTTTTTTTTGATGGTCTCTTAGCTATCAAAAATGAGACCTGCATTCTCTTAAATATACTGGAGGGTTTATATCACCATAATTATTTGACTTAATGGGATCGCTAATGACCATTACGTAGAAAAAGAATTCTGTTTAGCAGTATATGCATGACTGCACAGTGTTGTGTGTTGTGTTTATTTCAAGAATTTCGTGATATGTGGCAAAACTAGGAAGTCGTTAAGACACAACTGTAGGAATTATGACGCAAGATTATTCTTAAAACAAGAACCTAAAACATATACACACATTGGAGTACGTGTTTGTTTATATGCATGATTCTGTCTATTACGATTTCCTCTTGGTGTGCCTCAAATATTTGGATTTCTTCATTGTGTCTGGAAAGAGTCAAAATTTCTGTAAACATTTTTGTAAGTAATCTCGAAGAATACTAAGTATTGCTAAAAACTATTTCAAAAGAACACTTTTTGGTTCGCTGAAAGGTATTTATTGGCGCCTTTGGTCCGATGTCACACCACTCCTTTGCCTTATGGAACATTGAAGCGACAAAAAAACATGTTTGGTTTTCGAAGTGTGTATTTTTCTTAATGTGTGTGTGTGTGTGTGTGTGTGTGTGTGTGTGTGTGTGTGTGTGTGTGTGTGTGTGTGTGTGTGTGTGTGTGTGTGTGTGTGTGTGTGTGTGTGTGTGTGTGTGTGTGTGTGTGTGTGTGTGCGCGCGCGCGCGCGCGCGCGCGCGCGTAAACTTGCGTCCGATTTGTTTAAATGCCGTTTTCTGTATCCTTATTACTCTACTTCTATTTACCCTTATTTTAATCATTAAAAGATAATGAAAGATGTATTTCATATACGAACAATCGTATTTGTTTAATTGCTGTTTCCAATTCTTTATTCAAACAAAAAAATCTCGTTATTAATAACAGAAAAAATATTATACTTTCTCTAGAAATCTTTGCATGAAACGTTGGAAAGTAGCATCCGCTGACTTCACTATTTCACTCTTGATGCGAAAACAGTTGACAATTTTCGCATCAAACTTTTGCTCCGTACAATACTAAGCTCGGTTGGTAGTGGCAATTCTCGTTAATCGGAAAGACCTGGATTCGAATCCAGTCTAGGACGCGAAAAACCTTTGTACGTTTTTTCCATCTGAAGGTGAGTTAACCGGACTCCTACAGAGATGCAAAGATTTCTTCTCAATTCAAACTTCCAGAAATGTAGAAGACAAGCAATAGGATAAAGTGCAATGGACGAGTTTCTCTTACTCCTCATTTCAGAAGCAAACTTTTTTTATTCTTTTTTTTTTCTTTTTGAAGACGTTACGTTAGCTAATCTTAGACAGAAGTGACGGAGTTTCTTGTGGGAAATTCCAGCTTTCAGTCCACTTGAGAAACAATCACCTGAAAATGCCTATTCATGGATAGACGCAGCATAATAACTGCTATCTCACTGTGGGTTATATCATCAGTTTCTTTTATGTGAATCCCACTCACGAAAGGCTATTAACCTGCAGTGCATTAGCCTTAGTACTGTGGTTAGACTAAACGAGAGGGGATAAATAATCTGGAAATCTTGCTCTAGCTATATCATATATGAATTTTTTCCCAACTGATTCAGGCCTTCAGAGCTAATACATGAAATGATAGCAATTTCAAACTATTTTCTTCACATAAAGTGTATCTCAATTAATTTTTTTTTAAATTGAGATATCCAAAACTATATGGGGAAAGAAAGAAAGAAAGAAAGACGTTAGTTATCAGAAATATTTATCTACTCGTACACACAATGCATAAAACAGGCAGGAAAACACTAGAAAATGAATAAGAGGTGGCAAATAATTCCACTGTGTGGTCTAAAACTTAAGATGAAACTAAACAATAGAAAGAATAAATAATATAAATTAATATAAATTAATCCCATCAATTTGCGACGTGTTTCTTCTGAAATACTCTGTCATTCTTTTACTGCAATGGTTGAAGACGCCTGCAGGAACAATTGTTTTAAGTTTCCGACCAAAAACTATAAAAAGCAGTCAGCAGCTCACTTTATGTGGATTGCCTGAAATGAAGTGGCTTTTTCATAAACCTGACCAACACTAAAACAAGATGATAAATTCTACATACATATACTGTCTTTGAACTCGTGGATTTTCAACTCGTGGATTCGATAAGTTTCGCTTTTTCAAGATTATAACTTCCAGTTCAAGAGAAAAACCATGCTACTTCTACATGAAATTAGCTAATCTTGACTTCTTGTCGATCTTGACTTCATAGATGAAGTCAAGATGGACGAGTAGATACTCTTCAATCACCAGGGAAATGGATTCCGACTCCACCGTCAGAATGGATGTTTTGTAAATGTCTTAAAATAATAAATGAATTTCATCATCCGCTGTAAGGCTTATTTAAAGCTTGAGAAGGCATGACAAAAATTCCAGTTGGTTCTCTAATAGGATTTCTGGATTATCTGAGCCGTCTACGGTATTAGATTTACAGATGTACAACCTTTCATAGGTAGGGAGTCACATAAAAATAAAATGCATTCAAATTGGTTCCTAATGCTTTAAAAAGCTGTGTGTGTGTGTGTGTGTGTGTGTGTGTGTGTGTGTGTGTGTGTGTGTGTGTGTGTGTGTGTGTGTGTGTGTGTGTGTGTGTGTGTGTGTGTGTGTGTGTGTGTGTGTGTGTGTGTGTGTGTGTGTGTGTGTGTGTGTGTGTGTGTGTGTGTGTGTGTGTGTGTGTGTGTGTGTGTGTGTGTGAATATAAAAGGTGAACCATATATTGACACCAGAATATTTACGATGAATTCAAGAACGCCTGACGTATCAGGAATGTTCGAAGAAAACTATGAGAACGGAATGAAACTAGGAACATCAACAAACTAGAAGATGACTCTCAGAATGGGATGCAAGAACGCAATGTTAGGAAAAGTGTATCGTGAGAAGACAGTCCTACTAACCTTTATTATTATGTCACCTCTATGGAGTCCAGGGACTTAATGTGGAAGTCACTCACTACGCTACATCGTGTGGCTACTCCGAAACACACTAATCTACCTCGCAAACGTCTTTCTGCTTCTTAATTGCATATTCTCCAACCTGTTTTGTGGGAGGAAAAACTTTTTTCCTCCCTATGAGACCAACTAACTGACTTTCAGTTGAAAAACCCTTATTAGCAAGGGAATCTTCGTTACAGATTTACTGTGCTACGAAGTCAACATTTATATATTTAGTTACAGCATATCTTGTTTTATATTGGTATTGAAGTGCACCTTAGAACCGTTTATACTGTTCCCGGTCAATATGCTAAGTGCCTCCGTTAGTAACATCGGTGGCGTTTTGGTTTGAAATACCGGATTCCAATCTGTTGTAAGGCGCAAATAATATTTATAGTCCTTTCACCTGAAGGTGAGTTAGCTAGTCTCATAGAAAGAAACTCAAATTTATTCTCAATGCCAAACAGACAAACCCGCTAGAGAACACACATTCAAAGATGTAGAAGATTATGCAGATTGGAAATTAACTGATTGCACCATCATAATGCTTGGCTCAATAAGAAGCCACTTGGATATGATAAGCCACTGAAAAATGGAAATGGGATTCCTCTAGCGCGATCCTCCTCCTCTAGCGCGAATAACAGCCCCTACTCTCCGAGGCATTGAATTCACCAGAGGTAATTCCAGAGGAATGCCGCAGGTAATTCTAGCCATGTCAGTCGCAGCACTGTCCAAAACTATGCCTTAGATGTCGGTCCCGGATGCATGGATCTGATGTCTCGCTCTAGGGCATCACAGAAAGATTCGATTGAATTTAAATCAGGGGAACTTGGCGATCATTGGACGGTCCTAAACTCAGATGAGTGTTCCTCGAGTCACGCTAGGGTGGTTATGGCCAGGTGAGGGGGTGCATTGTCGTGCTAAAACATACCATCGGCTACAAGATGTGCAAATGCCATGAAAGTGTGTAGGTGATTAGCCAGCACATTCTGGTAGCTCGCAACGTTTAAGGACATCTCCAGGTACACTAAGGGATCTAATGTGTCACATGAGAAGGCCATGCCTCATGCTGTCGACAGCACACCCTCCCGTCAGCTCGGTAGAATTGATAACGGGATTCATCAGGCCATACGACTCTGGTCCACTCTGCAGAAGTCCAGTTTTGATGGTCCTGACACCATGCGAGACGCAGTACCCGATGCCGAGCTGTCAGTAGTGGTACACGATTAGGGCTTCGGCTCCCGTACCTTTCAGTCATTGACGCTGCTTGGACCTCTAACATTGAAACTGGATGTGATTGTGCCGCTGTTGCCTGCGGTTGGTCTGTTGGTCTGGACAGTCTATGTCGATCCCGGTCATCAACGGCCACCATTTGCTCACTGGCACGTCCGGTGATAGTATTCTCAGGATAGACCCTTGATATGGTTGCCATCGAGAACCCTAGGGTTCTTACCACTTGGGCGATAGAATGACCCATCTGTCTTGAGCCGATAATACGTCCACGATCGAAGTAGGCTAAGTTCCCATTTACCCATTTTCGTCGATTGCGATATACTGTTGGGAAGCCCGATGTCTGCTATTTACAGTTCGGTAAATAGGCATTCGTTCGGGGGAATGCCAGTGTCAACTTCTCATCACCTCTATCTCTAATGTTTGGTCCATTGAGTGCATCTATCCTCCTCTTTCCTGACATTTGATGAAAAGATAAGTTGAGAATACAACAAGGGGTAGTAAATGATATCTCGTGTTCTTTTTTAACCATCAGAAGACATTTCTTCAATCAGTGAAATAATTCTGGAAACTGGACAGCTGAAGTACGAGACGAAAAAAGGCAAAGAGATGTGTATCTTTCTTTGGTGTGTGTGTGTGTGCGTGCGCGCGTGTTTTTCTGAAATAACATTGAACGTCTTCTTTCAAATCAGGCGTTTATGCTTGCGTTAAACATCTTGATTCACTTAAGAAACACCAAATGGCACAGAATTCATTCCACGTCATTGAAAAATAATTTCCCTCGAGTTCATCAATACAACCTCCGTTGTATTGATGAACTCGAGGGAAACCCAAGCACCGGTGAAACCATCTTCGACTAAATTTGATTCAAAAATGTTTTATTCCCATATCATTAAATATTTTAAATAACTACTTCAGAACCATTTTTCCCAACTGTTACTTAGAAAGCTAAGCATTCTTAATACTCACTCTCATCCTTACCTAGTTAAGTACTAATAAATCTTCACTGACCTCTCCTTCTATAGTGATGCTATTCATTCATTCATTCTTTTTGAGTTCCTTTTCTTTCCTTTCTTTCTTTCGTCACCACTGAGATCCTTACTTAAGCATTTAAATAAAGATTTAATTGTCATTGAAATCCTTATTCCAACCTTCCCCGAATCCAGTTGATTCTAATTCCACAGACCTCCAATTATTCTAAACACCCTTCTCACGTTTCGCTTATGCAGCGAGGTAATAACTGGTGATTAGAAGGTGCATTGTGTTCTCTTAATCCTTCAAAGACTTCTTTCCGGCTTATCTTACTTTGGGAACAATTTTTATCTGTGGTGTTGAAATTCTCACCATCATATCCAAATCGTTGTGGTGTGTGTGTGTGTGTGTGTGTGTGTGTGTGTGTGTGTGTGTGTGTGTGTGTGTGTGTGTGTGTGTGTGTGTGTGTGTGTGTGTGTGTGTGTGTGTGTGTGTGTGTGTGTGTGTGTGTAAAGCACACATAGAGTGTGTTTTACAGAATACTAACAAAGCGACTACTGCTGAACAGGCTTGGGGAAAAATTTATATTTTGATCTTCACTAAATAAAGTTGATTCTTTCCAAAAAAAAAAAAGAGTTGCTTTTGTCAAAGTAAAATTTGAAAAAACACATTTCAGTTAAAAACAAAAAAAGATATATATTCATATATTGAGATTAAAATCGAAAAGTTCCCTGTCCAATGAAGAGGAATATCCATAAAAGCATCAACTATTATACTTTTAGCAACTCAGGGAAAATCAAAAAACAATGTAACGTGAACAAGAAATAAAGATACTTTCTTAGAGACAGAGAGAGATCTAGAATACATCATTAATATCTCAAATAGCACAGCAGCCTTTTGCATAACATTGAAGCAATGAAATATAATGGAAATTACTAAGTACTGAACAGCCGAATAACAGACAAATTTAATCTTTCAAAGCTTTCAAAAATTAAAAAATATATATATTTATGTATTAACTTGAAATTTAAAACATATTAATGTACAAAATATTAAAAGTGAAAAGTTAAAATATAAGAAATTAAAAACTAAAATAAACAAAATTATATTATAAAAATCAAGTGGATATTAAATCCAGCATTATTTCAAAGCCGAATACAGAAACTATCAAAGTTGCGTACGAAATTTGACCAGAGAGAGCTTACAGGAATACACTCGCCAGCATTTACGAAGCTCTCTGGTCAAATTTCGTATGAACCTTTTAAGTTTCTGTATTCGGTTTTGAAATAATGCTGGATTTAATATCCACTAATTTATATAAGATTTATATAATTTGAAGTCTTGTGGCTTCAAATTATAGTCTCTTTATTTTAGTAAATACTTTACGCACCAACCGAGAGTTTGCTTACGAAAAATACACCTCTCCGACACTTCGAGTTCATTAGACAGGGAGAAGATAATCGACCGTGAGATGCGGTGATTAATACCCTTGGATGGCAATGCTGTAGCCAATGAAGTTCTAACTGAAGCTCGGCTATTGCTGTTACCCTCTTGCCATGATCAGAGCTTTAATAGCTCAATAACACCTTATCCCTACACTGTCCTCTACAGATAACGGGGAAGATGAAAAGCATTCTTGCTTCGCCCCTTTAAGCCAGTCCTTATAAGGATTCATTAGTTCTAATCCTCTGTTTTCAGTTAACCGCAAATTTCAGAAAAAAGTAGGTAGTGAATTGAAAAAGGAATTGTCAAAAGATGGAGGATCGACTTGTCAGTTTTGGAATTGTGATGCGTTTATTACACTATGTGTCTAGATGATCATGCAATTTTTGAATCAGTGCTCTTACCAAATCAATTCAGAATCTACAGCAGTGCCGGTAAGACTACAACTGCACGCTAAGCGTTTTTTTTTTTTTATTTATTTTTAATATCAACTGTAGATACTGCACATTGATACTCGTGGAAAAACAGCTAAATGAATCAGTATTTGAGGAGGTATACAGAGAATTTATAAGACTAGGTGAACTACTTAACAACAATTGGCCGGGAAAAGTGAAACTTTACGACAAGTTTCCCCGGAAAGTGTCACAGACGCTGTCGCAGAAGATCAGTCAGAATCGGTGCCTTCTACTCCCTCAGACTTTGTAGAAGTGCGTGCACGCAAAAAGCGAAGAACAACAGAAGAACCGCACAATGACAATAATGAAATGGAACAGGGTTCGGACGCCGCTATTTCTCCCAAAGAAAAGGTGCCTCCGATCATCCTTAGAGAAAAGCAGAAGTGGGCAGCTTTAAGATCCACAATGTCCAATCTGCACATTGGCTTCAATAAGGCTAAAAACATGGATGAAGGCATAAAGATCCAGCCAGCAACAGTAACAGACTATAGAAGGTTGACCAAAGAACTGGACGACAGAGGCATCCAGTATCATACCTTTGCGCTCAGCTCCGAAAAAAACTTAAAATTGGTCCTTCGTGGTATCTGTGAAGACATTGACACAGCAGAAATAGCTGCTGACCTGAATTCTCAGGACCTGCCTCCAGTCAAGGTCAGCAGAATGTACAAAGCAGACAAGACTCCCATGCCATTAGTCTTTGGTTAAGATTCATAAAATATACAAGGATAATCTACAACTTAAAAACAGTCTGCGGCCTCATCGTCACACCAGAACCACTCCGGAAAATATCATCTTCTGGGCAGTGCCACAGGTGCCAGAAGTTTGACCATGCCCAGAATCTATGTAGAGCGGAATATAGATGTTTGAAATGTGGGGACAGCCACCCAACCAATACCTGCACAATGCCGAGGACCACCTCGGCCAAATATGCCAGCTGCGGTGGTCCTCATCTTGCGAACTACAAAGGATGTACTCAGCACCCAAAGAACAGACGGATGGAGGTAGTCAATCAGCCCTCCTCCTACAGTATAAAAAACACCAGAGGCCCAGGCATCAAAACCGGAGGCTCAGCGGCCACAGTCGGAGACCTCCAAAAATAGAGACACCCAAAAGAAAACAAGAAGTTATGCCGATGTAACCCGTACAAATAGACCAATACCAGAACAAAATCAACCAACAGCACTTAAAAATCTAACAGCTGTTATTACGGCCTCACTAGCAAACATGCTACAAACTTTCAGCCTATCAAACCCTACTGAAACCTCCACTAAAAGATTTCTTCGTGAAACGGAGGTCATCCTCACAGCTTTCATAAATAAATAGTAACAAACTCATTCCAGCATCGCTTCAGATAGTTGCTTGGAATGCAAATGGCCTCAAAAACAAAATTCTGGAACTCCGAGATTTCACATATAGGTATCAACCAGATGTTATATTAATCAGTGAAACTCATTTAAGACCCTCTGACAATCCTAAAATAAGGGGTTATCGCCTATACAGAAATGACAGGTTACTCTACAGAGGCGGCGGCACTACCATCCTCATTAAAAACTACATTAAGCACCACTCTATGAGCAATCCATCAACCACTAACCTTGAGATCACTGGCGCGGAAGTAGTCACCAGCTCCACTGGCAAACTGAAAATCTACTCAGCTTACAACCCTCCCCAAAAATCTCTACTTCACTCTGAACTAAATGCCATCTTATGCGTAAGAGAGCACACCAATATAGCCGGGGATCTGAATTCCAAGCACCCTGCGTGGAATCGCACTACCACCAACAAGAATGGTTGCATCCTTTCTAATTACTTAGGATCAAGCAACGCTGTTGTGGCAGGCCCCACCGAACCAACTCATCTCAGTACGTTTGGCACTACTGACATCCTGGATATAGCTATCCTGCAAGACATTAAACTACAGTACAGCATCATATCTATGGATGAACTATCATCCGATGACAACCCAATTCTACTACAGCTGAGAAAACAAGAATACGTGTCCTCCTTCTCACTCCCACATAGCATGGAAAAAACTGTCAGCAGCACTCAAGGTTTATATTGGACCTGTTCCTCACATACGCACAACAGAAATAGAAACTGCAATTACAAATCTCACACAACAAATTAATTCTGCTATAACGGTAGCTACCTCCTACAAATCTGCCCGCAAGCCAGATCGTTTGCCTGGAGACATCATGAACTTGATCAGAGACAAAAACAGAGCTAGGAAAAGATTCCGTAACACGTGTGCACCACAAGATAAAACAGCTCTGAACAGGATAAATGGGGAAGTAAGAGATGCACTTATAACTCATAGAAATCAAGTCTGGGATAAAAAGTTATCTTCTATCTCACCTATTGATCGCTCTACCTGGGGGTTACTGAGAAACATCAGAAATAAAAACAGTTCCCTCCCCCCATAATCTCAAACCAGGGCTTAGTTCACAGAGATGTAGATAAGGCAGAAGCCATACTAAAGAATCTAGAGGAGCAGTGCAAACCGTCTTAAAACAACTTAGATTTCAATCACCTGTACAAATTCCACAGACAGGTCAGACACGCATTAAATCTCCCAGATACCAGCGCTGACCATATTGCACCCACATCACCTGTTGAATTATATGATATTATTAAAAAACTTAAGAACAATAAAGCTCCTGGATCAGATGGCATCTCAAACAGGGTGATCAAGCTGCTACCTCGAAAAGCTGTAGTGCACCTTAGATTTCACTATTTTCCTTCCACCTGGAAACTGGCTGATGTAATTCCTATACATAAGCTAGGTAAAGACCCACACCTACCGCAAAATTATCGTCCAATCAGTCTCATCTCCAATCTGGGTAAGGATGCGGAGAAGGTCATCCTCTCACGATTCCAAACCTCAGTAAATGACCTAAACATGCTCCTTAAAGAACAGTTTGGTTTCCGGCAACACCATAGTACTACCCAGCAAATCCACAGAATTGTCGAATACATCAACACCACCAGCTACAACTGGCGCCAGTGCACAGGAGCTGTTTTCCTAGACCTATCCAAAGCATTTGACAAAATCTGGCATTTTGGACTCCTTCACAAACTTATCTCAGCCGGTACCTCACTAAAAATGGTTCATCTAATCCATTCATATATTCAGAATAGATCAATGCAAGTTAAAATCAACGGTTCTACATCGTCCCAGCACCATATCTTTGCTGGAGTGCCGCAGGGATCTCTACTGGCTCCATTGCTGTTTTCTGTATACATGTCAGACATCCCGCACAATCCGATGACTTCCATTTTGGCCCTGTATGCAGACAATACAGCAATACTAACGATATCTCCGACCTCATTTCATTACCAGAAAGCTTCAAGAAAACCTTCTAAAGCTAGAGGGTTGGCTCTCCAAATGGAGATTGGAAGGCAACCCCATGAAAAGCTCAGGTGTTCTTTTCTCGATAAGGCCCATCTCCTGCAGGAGATGTGTTTCTATACAATACTAAAATTCCCTGGCAGGCAGAAATAAAATACCTGGGTGTAATTCTCGACAAAAAGTAATCTTTCAACCAACACATCAAGTCTACGTGCGCAAAGGCATCTAAAGCCATAGTTCAGATCTATCCGCTAATTAATTGAAATTGCAAGCTCAGCAACAGAATCAAATTGCAGCTATACCAGATGACGATTCGTCCTATAATCACCTATGCCTCTCCAGCCTGGAGCCACACCTCTAATACTAACATTATCAAGATACAACGAGTGCAAAACAAGTGCTTGAGAATGATTCTGAACGCCCCGTGGTATGTTAGAAACAATCAACTTCATAGAGATACTAATATTCCCTATATTGTCTCTTTTCTACAATACTTAGCATCCAAGTTTTTCCTAAAGACGTCCACACATCCGAATGATTTGGTTCAGCAAGCTGCAGCATACGAGGCAACGGACATATTCAATATATTAGCCTCCAATAACGATGCATAATCTCCATGTCCATTCAGGGCGAGAAAACTGCTCATAAATTTTACCCTCACTGTAACTACAACAGATAGCGGGGAATACGAAAAGCTTTTTGCTTCACTCCTAAAGACATAAAAGTCAGTTGTCAATTGTCAATTCCTTAGTTTATACAAAGGTAAGCGTTCTTCATTTTGTGAAATAACAAAATGCATGCAATATCGTCCAGTGGCTAGAAGCTCGGTTAGATAAGTTTTTTCCAATTATGATTAGAGTTTTGAAAAAATGAGGTGTTTATTTATATGATCCGTGACTACATTTGTTCGTGATTGCGATGATATATAGAGGTATGCCTTCTTCATTTTGTGAAATTTGTGCAGAAAACCTTTAAGTGCAAAATTTTGCTACCTATGCTGGTAGATCGATTTGATCTACGGGATATTTACATTGGGCTCTAGGATCCGTTTCTCAAACTTTATTCTAAAAGAGTTGTTGCCTTCTATCAAACATGTCAAAACCTCTCAATGAAAGCATATTCGAAGAAGTTTACAGAGAATTTCTAATATTAGGAAAACTATTGAGAGACAACTGGCCAGGGAAAGTAAAGCTCTTAGATACATTCCCCCCTACAGCAGTCACAGAAGATAGGATGGATGATTCTAATGAAGGAAGTATGTTGACTGAACCAGAATTAAGACACTCCACGAATATAGAGGATACTGCATCCCTAGATAATACTCCGCAGTTTTTGGAAACCAACACAGAATTCCAAACGGTCAAAAAGAAAAGGAAAATCTCCTCTACTGCAGATACACCCAAAACAGCGGAGATAGAACCAGATAATGTAATTAAAGAAAGTCGTCCTAAGGGCCAAGAAGCACTGGACGTCCGTTATATCCGCACTGAAATCTTCAGATATCACCTTCATTAAAACCACAAACACAGAAGAAGGGATTCGCATACAACCTAAAACGTCATCTGATTACAGAAAAATAACCAAACTTCTAGACAACAACAACCTGCCATACCACACTTTTGCACTCAACAGTGAGAAAAATTTTAAAAGTAGTATTAAGGGGAGTAACTGAAACATTACAAATATAAGACCTCACTGCAGACCTCCAATTTAAGGGATTTAGCCCAATTAAAGTGCCGAATGCGGAGAGCTGATAAAACACCCTATCCCCTAATTCTGATGGAAATAGGTAAAGACCAAAAACATATATACAATCTCCAAACCATCTGTGATCTAGTCATAAAAGTTGAGGCATTGAAACATAAATCATCTACAACCCAGTGCCATAGATGCCAGAAGATTGATCACGCACAATGATGCTGCAAGGCTGAATTTCGTTGGGTGAAATGTGGTGGCAAAACACGCATCAAATGAATGCCGTAAACCCCGCACACTTCCAGCAAAGTGTGCAAACTGCGGAATGCGGAAGACTACAACCTGCAAACTATAGGGGCTGTATAGCATTTCCTCAAAACCAAAATATACAACTCAAAGCCAGTAAACCTCTTCAAGAACGCACGTCCTCCCATCAAACCATAGTCTCCACAACGGATGGAAGATCGTATGCTGAAGTTACAAGATCAACCTTCCAAAAAGACCCAAAACCAAATCAGTCACAGCAAACCAACAAACCTATCCTACTGAACATAACAAGCCACTTAGGTGAAATGCTTGCTAAACCGACAAACCAACCCAACTCAAGAAGCCAAGGATATCATCTTAAGGCACACACAATCACCCTTTATGGAAATTCTTAATGAATAAGTCTAAAAGGAAACCGAAATTGTTACAAATTGTTTCATGGAACGCAAATGGTTTATCTATCAAATTACAGGAGCTGCAGGAGTTCGCAGCAGAAACCCAAGTAGACATCATCCTCATAAATGAAACACATCTTCGTCCAAGTGACAAAATCAGAATCAACGGTTATAGCACTTACCGTACAGACAGATGCTGTGCTAGAGGTGGAGGCACTGCCATCTTTGTGAAAAGAAACATAAAATATAATTCAATAGCCGAACCACAAACAGAACACATGGAAACTACAGGAATAGAAATACATATGGAAAACACAAGCAGCATTACGATATATGCAACCTACAACCCCCCAAATAAAAAACTCCTTGAATCTGACTTAGATGTGATACTAAATACAGGCAGAGCAGTGATTATAGCCGGAGATTTTGATGCCAAACATTCAGTCTGAAACAGCAGAAACTCAAATATTAACGGAAGAATAATCAACTCTTACACCACTTCAAGAAATATAACAGTAATAGGACCCACAGAACCCAAACATTAAGGAGCAACCGGACGTCCTGATGTACTAGATATAGCTATATTAAAAAACATAGCGCGCATCTATCAGATAAAAGCAATCAACGACTTAAGTTCTGATCATAACCCTATCATATTACAACTAGGCACCATACAAGATTTAACGGAAAACACCACCACATTTATAAATTGGAAACAACTTCCCTCAGCCTTCCAGAAAAACTTTGGTCCAATACCGCATATAATATCTGCCGAAGATGTAGAAAAAGCAGTGATAACTCTTGAAAAGCAACTACTGACAGCTATAACACAGGTAACAAATATAACCAAATGTGCACCATCAAATAAACTCCCAGAGGATATAAAACGTCTTATCCAAGAAAAAAACAGATTAAGAAAACAATATCAGAGAACAATGGACCCAGCGGATAAACAAGCAGTCAATAGAGCAACAAACTAGGTTCGATATGCCCTAAAGGACCACCATAACCAACTCTGGAATAACAAAATTCGCCAATTAAACACAGAGGATCAATCAGTATAGAAAATGATGAAATCACTCGTTCAAAGCGTTTTACATTTCCTCCAATCCAAGGGTGAATCTAATGTTGTCTACAATGACGAGGAAAAAGTTGAAGCATTTGCTGACAGTTTAGAAAAACAATGCAGCCCCAATTATATCAATACAGATATAAATTTTATAAGTAAAATTCACACCCAAGTGCGTAAAATAACTCAAAATGCCTCACACCAATCCAATAACAAATCCGTGTCACCAACAGAAATATATGAGATTTTAAGAAAACTAAATAACCAAAAGGCTCCGGGTCCAGATGGAATAACAAACAAGATACTCAAGTTACTTCCCCGCAAAGGGATTATGCATCTGGTAACCATCATTAATGCCATCCTCCGGCTAAATTATTTCCCAGAGCGATGGAAAATTGCCGACGTTTTCCTAATTCCCAAACCTGGAAAAAATACACATTTTCCTGAAAATTACAGACCAATCAGCCTTCTTTCATGCATAGATAAGATAGCCGAACGTGCTATTCTCACACGGGTTCAAGAGGCAACAGATATCAACCATGACATTCAAGATGAACAATTCGGCTTTAGGATATATCACTCCACAACGCTACAAATTTACAGAGTTATCGAACATATAACCCAAGGGTATGAATGGCACCAACACTCTGGCGCAGTTTTCCTGGACACCATTCAGGCATATTTTTTGATAGAGTGTGGCATCACGGACTAATTTTTAAACTACACGAAGTTGGTATTCCACTACCACTAGTTCATCATCATCATCATCAAATTCCTGCCATGTACCCTCAAGTGGTGTACAGGATATGATAGTACTACATGAAAAAAATTACATCATTACTAACTTCCTATCTACAATTTTCCTCCAAATCAGTCTGTTACTTGTCAACACTCCAATATTATCAGATTTTATATTTCTATCGTCTAAGGCACTTTGTACCGTATCAATCCACGTATATCTTGGTCTTCCTCTGGGTCGTTTTGCTGCCAACCTGGCAGAGAACACTTGTTTGGCTAATCTTTCTTCGCCCATTCTGTTTAAGTGACCATACCACCTGAGATTAGCTCTGCTAACGCATTCCTGAATGCTGACAATGTTACCACTAGGTCTATTTATCAAATCATATCTAAATAACAGAAAATTTAAAATAAAACTCAAAGGTATCAGATCCACAGAGAGGAGAATCACGGCCGGAGTCCCTCAAGGCTCCCTGCTATCTCCCCTACTCTTCTCCATATACATGGCAGATCTCCCCAAACTGTCCCCAGCTATCACCGCTCTATATGCCGATGACACAATCATTATAGCCAGATCCCTCCGTCCACACCTGGCCATAATCAAGCTGCAGAGAGCAGTCAATGAATTGGAGGATTGGTACACCAAGTGGCATATCGCAATTAATCCAAACAAAATCTCTGCAGTATTTTTTACCAGACGTAAAGCAGAACCGAATACAAGCATACAAATGCTTGGTAAAATCATCCCTCGGCGCAATTCTACTAAATATCTGGGAGTTCATCTTGATAGACGTCTAAACTTCAAATCATATATGGATAGTGTTGCCACTAATGCAAATCAGACCATAGTACAGCTATATCCACTTTTGAATAGGAACAGCTTCCTAAGCATAAGCAACAAAATCCTCCTTTTCAAATCGGTAATCAGACCGCAACTAACTTACGCCTCTCCAACCTGGGATCACACGACTAAAAGCAACATCAACAGACTTCAGAAAATACAGAATAAATGCCTAAGAATGGCATTTAATGCCCCGTAGTTCATCAGAAACATCCAGTTACATCAAGAAGCCAATCTTCCAGATATCTAGATCTACATGACAGGCATTGCGGAGAAATTCTTCACAATCACGGATAATCACCCAAATCAGCTAGTTCGACAGGCAGCGGACTATAAGCCCTCAGATCGTTTCAAATATAAAAAACCGAAATCCTCCATCGCAAGAGAAAGCTGATACAGCCTCAATGCTCACAATGAGCGGGTAAATTACCCACAATCTAAAATCCAGATGAAGGGGTAAAGAGTCAAGGACTCAGTCCATCAACCAATTAAGTTCAAAGTTCAAAGTTCCTTAGTTTTGAAAGAGAGTTTTTGCTCTCTTATGTTTATTTCTGATTTTCGCTCCCGCTGAGGGAGGGAGGACTTAGATTTCATGGGGAGAGAGAGCATTTTTGAGTCTCTGGGGAGAGCCCCTCTCTGAGGGGCTTTGTCGGTGGGTGCTTTTCCCTGGAATATGAGCGGTTCTGCTCAGTGGTGGGGTGAGCCTGTTACTGAGTGGAACCGGCGCTGAGTTGGACGATCTTTCCCGTTCTCGTTTTGAGGTCTGGGGGATTGCCTAATTTTTAGAGAGATCTTTACTTATACAAGATCTAGCTCCCGGTGAGGGGAGTTTAATATTTCCTAGGGGAGGGGGAGAGTTGCCTTCAGAGAGTATTTTTGAGTCTCCAGGGAAGATGTTTACCAGCGTGGTCTGTGGGGGCATTGTCGGTGGATGCTTTTTCCTGGAATATGAGCAGTTCTGCTCAGTGGTAGGATGAGCCTGTCACTGAGTGAGATGATCTTTCGGTCACTCGTAGGAAGTGGTCCAGGGAGTTGTCCAATTTTTAGAGAGGGCTTTACTTAAGTATCTGCCTGGTCTCTGAGAAGAACCAATCAGTTCGAAACAGTTGTCAGGCCAGTGAAACCTTTTCCAAATGGACAAATAGGAGGCGAATATATGGACACTTGGACGAAACGATCATGTCTCCTATAAGGTCCGGCTAGGGCAACTCGTAAATGCCGGCGAGTGTATTCCCGTAAGCTCTCTGGTCAAATTTCGTACAAAACTTTTATAGTTTCTGTATTCGGCTTTGAAATAATGATGGATTTAATATCTACTTAATGTATATAATTTTGCATCGCCGAAATGAAGCCTTTTGGCTTCATTTCGGCGATGCATATTAACATAATTTTAGTAAAAAAATTATATTAATTTAATATTCAAATACCATAATCAAAATATAAAATTGAATTGTTAAATTAAAATTAATTGTTAAACGATAACATAAATAAAATAAACCCACTAACACCTTGTATTCCGAAAGAGTAGGCAGAACCCTTTCAGCACTAAACAACTTTTGTAAATCAGTGGACGACTCGACTGTTAGTTGTTGACGGTATTTAATCTAGGCCTACAAGACTTTGATACAAGGCTAAAAGATCAGGATTTCAAGTATTCGGAAGTGAATATTATTGTCTGTAATAGCGTGAGTTCTGAAGTCGATTTTTTTTTTTAGTTGTGAGGTTAGAAAATAGAGCTTGTGGAAGTAAAAACCTCTAGTTACCCAAATCTACAATCACAAGAAAACCTACTGAAGAAGAAAAAAAAAGTATATATATATAGCGGGATGAAAAAATCCCAGCTGAACTGAGAGAAAACCCTACTGCCCGTGCCCAAGACCGGCTAACATGGCTGAGGAAGATCCTTGGGCTCCTCATTTCTCCGACGAGAATCAAATTCAGGACACTCCTCCGAGCATATGGTTGCGAAGCGCACAGCCAGTAATCTATATATAATCCCATCCCACTCAAGTGCCATCTCCTATCTAGGAGGTTGACTGCCATGATGTGACTCATGATTAGCTACGGGCGTTACGACGGGTGATGAGGTCATTATCTCTTCCACATAATGTCATAAGTATCCATGGCTGTAAGTTGTGTGTGTTAGGCTGGTTTTCCTGTTCTGAGGGATGAAAAACCCGAATTTCCGTTTTTTTTAAAAAAATCTTACCGCTATATTGAGACCAGCTAACTCACCTTTAGTCGAAAGAGACCAGATAAAGGTTCCTCACGTCACTGACGGGAATCGAATCAAGGTCTTTGCGACCAAAGGGCTTCGTCTATAGCAGTGGTCGTCAAAGGGGTCGATATGACATTGTTAGGGGTCGATTCGGGCTCAGGGGTCGACAGAAAAATATGAGACATCATTGTATAGGTAATATTTAATTCGGTTAACTTGGATTACCTCCATGACAAAAGACATGGAGGTAATGGCAACGCAATTAAGAGTGAATCGTGGGAACAATACCTCCATCTTACAGGTCCATGAATAGGACCTGTAAGATGGAGAAAGGTCATGAAAATAGTTACTGAGGTCAATCAAGTAGGCCAAAATGACGCATTTACCAATAAACGGATGGTTGTGGTTCCTGCCCGGCAGGCGCGGCGGGAGCGAGATTGCAACACCTCCGCGGTTCTTATTTACTTACAAGTATTCGATCCCAGTCTCATTTTTGCGCATCGACATACAAGTGAGTGTTAATGTTCTAAAATTCATCAACATACATATTATAATTCAATCGTCATTCATTCACGAACTAAACTTCTCTATGTTGAAGAGTTGAGCAGCGCTGGTAGTAACACAGTGATATTAATACCAGTAGTTTATTAATATCACTAGTAATACCACTAGTATTACTAGTGATAGTAATAGTAGTAGTAGTAATAGTAATATAATAATATATACTATATTATACATACAATAAACACTGTAACTATAAAATAAACAATCTAAAAACTCACATAATAATTACGTAATAGTAAAATAGAGGGGGTCGATAAAAAGTCAAGAAACTCTTGAAGGGATCGACGGGCAAATAACTTTGGCGACCCCTGGTCTATAGTATAGATTCTATACCGACTGAACTACGGAGGCTCAATTAAAGCTATTAAATGAGCAATTCATCAAGACATTTCATCCTTGTGAATGTAACATCCTTGTGAATGTATGTGTGTGTGGGGGGGGGGGGGGGGAAGAGCGACTGATAGTGGGTGAGCAGGAAGTACATGAGGAATTGGGTAAACTTGATGATGAAATTATACGAAATGTAATATTTGAATATTTAAAATAAGAATATTGGAATATTTAAAAATATAAAAATGTTAAATTTCAAAATTAAATTTACATTATTAAGATTAAATGAGTAAAATAAAATGAATGATTGAAATTGAGCTCATTAAAATTAATAATCAAATAAATAATTATTACTTATTAGAATTAATTAATTCATTAATTATGATACTACACTAATTATTGACATTTTATTAATAATTAATCACAGACAAAACAGTTCTGTTATAAGTTCCAAAAGAATGAATAAAAAAAAACAAAAAAACTACGGGTATGTGCCCGATGCCTTGCCTCTTTCCCTCCTAACGCGAAAAAACTTACCAGGAAGTCAAGTAATCATTCAAGAAACTGAACAAGGAATTCAAAAGTTTTTAACAAGGGGGGGGGGGGGGAATTAGTCCTAATTTATCATAAATAGGCCAATGATGAAACCAATCAGGGCGAAAACAATCGATTCTTCCGGCATTTAAATTAAACGCACACATCACTTATCTTAACGCATCAGTAGTTAATGCCATCAATAATTTAAAAAAATTTTAAAAAATGACTACAACTCGCGCCGTCTTAGATAGTTTGGTGAACCATGTACAGCGCGCGCACACACACACGCACACACACACCTCAACAATATGGAAGGCATTGGCCTGAATGTTATTCACCCCAGGACATTACTTACCGTCTAAATCAAAGAAAATTCGCCAAAAGCGCAAATCTATTGAAAATAGTAATTCTGCGCACGATGTTTACAAGCTAGAAATACAGATTTAAGCCAACAATTTTTTTTTTAAATAGTTTTATAAATGAAACTATTTAGAAAACTTTTATGAAAAGTGGAAATTTCAACCTCGGAGCTTTTTAAATTAAGTTTCACTTTGAAAATCTTGCATGACTCAAATGTAATCTCATTAATAGTCACAGTTACATAAAGAGTTGTTGAACCAAACAAACTCTTTAGTACGATAACTAAAGAGTTTATTTGTCCTGAATTCCCAAATAGGGAATTGACCTATTTGGAATTGACCCTGGTATATTTTTCTCCCCAAAAAGTTCAGAAGGAATCACCACCAGTAGAACAGACACTTTAAGAATGTTCCGCTCACGTGTATGAAAGAAGGGTATAATTTCCATCGGACTTACATCTTTCGCCGCAAGGAATTCAATCACCACTCTCTGCTTCAAACGCGCATCTATAACTGCCGCCATTTTGAACTACTTACGTGTTTCGATCATGTGACCGATCGCAGTGCTATTCACTATAGTAGAACTAGAAACGGCTAATGTCATCTCAGTGAGGTGTATAGCTTTCCGATGAGATCGAATCGAAAGAAAGAAAGAAAAATAGGAGACGTCATTTCGTACAGCTCCTCAAATAGAAATTTCCATGTGTTAAAGTACGTATGCTACTTTGCTATGTTAATCAAAGAAGTTTGGAGATGAAATGGATGCAAGACATCTTGAACTAACATTGACATTCCAATGGGAAGAGAGGAACGAAGTAGTGACTGATTTGCATTCACTGACAAACAGAAAGACAAGACAAAGTAAAGGCGTTGTTTGCATGGAACGCATCTAAACAAAAATAAATAAATAAATAAATAAAAATGGATGCTGAATTGTCTTTCAACATCCGCCAAATTTTCAGTTTCTGTTACACTGGGTTGACTTTGTTTCAAAGAATGGAAAGCTGTCTTATTCTGAATATTATCTTCGCATTTTTTCCCCATCCCCCATTTTTTTTTTCTTTCTTTCTGAAACAGTTACACAAACTCATAACATTTTGATATCCCTGTCATTATAACATTTTCTGGTTCCGATGGTGATCCGATTTTGCATTCAAAACTAGAACGATATTTTTAATTGCAATGGTGAAAGGAAATTCATACGAAAACTCTCATAAAAGCGCAAAAATGGCTTCTGATTATGAAGCAATTTTTTTTTAGTAGAATATACATGACAACAGTGGTATCATATCAAATGAGCAGCTATGGAGCCTCCCTAGCTCAGTCGGTATAGACGAAGCCCGTTTGGTCGGAAAGACCCTGGTTCGATTCCTGTCCATGACGTGAGGAATCTTTATCTGGTTTCTTTCAACTAAAGGTGAGTTAGTCAGTCTCATACTGAGGTAGAGGATTTTTTCACCCGGAAAGTCGAGTTTTTCGTCCCTCAGAACAGGGAAACCGGCCCGTATATACACACACGTATCTATAGTCATAAAATACATACTTAATCCCTCACTGGAGGGCTCAACCAGTCGGGGGGAACCCTCACACGAATAAAAAATAAATAAAAAGCAGCAGCTATGATTGTAACAAAAATGTTCGCAAAATAGAAATGGTCGAATCTTCACCAGAATAGCAGCTCAGGTTTTTAAGTTGACAAAAGGTCAACTTAAAAATCGTCATTCCTCTACTTGCACATTGTAGCCATTGTAGAGGAACGATTCCCGTTCTGGCTGATTTCTCTACAATATACAGAAATCAGCCAGAACACATCATTAACATAGTCATAGAAACTGTTAACATAGTTAATGTTGTTCTGGATGGTATGTCTATTTCGAGGGATGAAAATTCCGAATTTCCCGTAGGAAAAAACTCTTCCACGTCGTATGAGACTGGCTAACTCATCTCCGTAGGAAAAACCCCTATAAAAGTTCTCCATCCAAGAGGGAATTCCAACCCAGGGTTTTCCAACCAAAGGGCATCGTTGATACCGCTGAGCTACGGAAGTTCACAGCATGTGCAGACAGAATTTCCTTGTTACCACCTAGGGAAGGTTATTCAGTGACCAATGATTACATAAAAGGTATATATAAGCTGTAAGTACATGAAAATAAATCCACAGAGGAAAAAATAATATTGCCACTATTTTTACTCTCATCATACGATATAAAATTTCAGTTTATAAACTTGCATCGTAAATTAATACCAAAAAAAAAAAAAAAACCAAATGCTTTCTTTACATTTGTCTCAAATTGCAGATGATCTTACTCTGAAACATCATCATCATCATCATCATCATCTTCATCACAGCCCGAATACTTGAACAAAACGTCATCTCAAATTCGCATTCAACTTTTCCTCATGATAAAACATTTTAAGTGCACAAATGTGTTCATAATAACACGTGAATTGGCTTCAGTTTCAATTTTACAACCCCAAAGAAGTAAAGAAAGCCTGTGAAGTTTAGTCGGTTTCGACCGGGGCTCTTTGGTTGGAAAGAACAAGGTTCGAATTCTATTTAAGACGAGAAGAACCTTAATCAGGGCTTTTCTTCACGGAAACATGGGGTCTTAAGTACTGCAGATTATTATTATTATTACGTAATTAAAGCCTATCAAATGGACCTCCGAAGGACATGCATTTAAGGTTGTGATCTAAATTCCAGTCATTGTTTAACTATTTGGGTTAATAGTTAACTATTTAGGTATCCAGTCACCCGTCAATACAAAAATATCTACCTTTCCGCTCATTTTAAACCAAAACCGATGCAGCGATCCTGTTTGTTCTCTAAATGCTGTCATCATAGCAGTGACAAACCTTGGATAGTTTTTTTTTCTTTTGTCTATACTTTCCAATATAATTAAAAACATAATTATAAACACGATGCATAAGATGTCAATGAAATATTAATGGACTTTCCATTTCTTTTTCTTTTGGAGGAAGGTAATAATTGAAGTGTTATTATAAATCTTCCCTCCTATAATACAGACAGAAGTGTGTTGACATTTTCGCTTATACGAATGTACGCATTGTCTTTTATTCCAAGAACATTTCACGCTGATGAAATTCAATATTTCTGTTATCTACATAAGCAACCGATTATTTTAAAAGTCATTTAAATGTTAAAAGTTAGTAAACGTATTAAATGACAGGAAGTGGAGCTTATATGACATCGATGTCAGTAGACACAACAAACATAAAAAAAAGGGTCCCTGAAATTATAAGAAGTAAGCTGAGAGTAAGCTGAGATACTAGGGAGATAAATTCCAAATTTCCTCTTGTCCTCTTTGACTTTCTATATTAAAGAAACCTAATTAAAGATGTTGATACATTTTACACCCAGTGCTACTTCTTTCTATCATGGTCCTAGGTCAAGTAGCCTGTTCCGATCTCAAGTGATTGCCATCGTTTTCTTGGACTTATAATTCTTCTTCTTACGCCTTAAAGAAAAAATATCAAATGAGAAACAAAAATAGAGATTGCTAGCAAATTCATTGAATAAATCAATATATTCAAATATATCAATCGGTTTGTTTTTTCATGACTGAGCCGGTTATGAAAAAAACATAATAATAAATAACAACAACTAATGATTCAAATATTTAAATAAAACAAAGTTAGCTGAATAATGATGATATTTAATTGACACAAAGATAATTATATCTTATATTTAATGGAGTTAATCTTATTGTTTCTATTGAGGTTTACTTCCTCCTATCGTTTTAATAATTAAAGATAGTCTATTTTTATCTCATTTTTTCAACATCTTTATGGCATTATGTTGGTGGATGTACACATCTTCTTTGCCTTTAGTAAAACAAGATACGAGTATGTACTTCTTTTTTTAATCTAAGCTAACATCATATATATGAGGAGCAACAATAAATGCAGATAATAATCGTGTAATCAGTGGCGGCTCGTGGCTTGAAATCGTGGGGGTGCTGCAACTTTCGAAATATACCTACACACTGTAAATACAGTGTATACGTGTTTGGATAAAATATCAAAATCATGGTAAAATTTAAAACAAAAAAAATTAAACATGAAACAATATTGTTTATTATCGATAAAATTATACAGTTTGGTATAATTCAAAATTACTTAAAAATAAAATCCATTATCATAACCCCAATAATGTTCTAAAATAAAAACTATAACAAATGTTTTGTCTTTAATTGTAATGTCCAATATTTAAAGAGACGGAGTAAACACGATAAGCACTACGAACACTCTACTACTAATACAAAACTGCATATGAACAACAGTGGAACTGCGCGATGGACAGTGCCGCATTATGCTAAAAGCTCGCATCTCACTACGACGTGCATATGTTTGCGCGCTTAGCAATATGACACTGTGGTAAATAAACACAGTGCTGCTAGCGTCCTTCGCCCTCCTAAGTGCTATAAGATGGATTTTTATTATTTTTTATACAAAATAACAGAATTGTATAGGATTGTTGAGGATAAAATTAAATATTACAAGCAAATATAAATAAATTAATAAATATATTTATATATCGAGAAAAATAAGGGGTACTGCAGTTCCGCAGTGCCTATGCACGAGCCGCCCCTGGTAATAAACACAATATTAGGCTCGAGCCTTCCTTTTCCTAATCATAAAGAGAATCACCTCATAAGTTGACTGCTATAGAGACGGTAAAACTACGAGAAGGGTAGTCCAAATTGCTCCGTGTTCTTGGGATCCTAGAAGGCCACGTTCAAAATAGATCTCTTTTGTAGCTCTGTATGAATTTCGGTCTCTTTTCCAGGTTTATTAACAACCAACAAAATCGTTTTCAGCCCATATGTTTAAAAGGAGTGGCAAATGTAATTTAAATAATAATGATAATAATAAACTCCACTTTTTTTTTTGAGCCATCTTTATACGAATTTTATTCATGCACACATTTTTGCTTGAAATTAAGCTTATGTTGTTTCTTTTGAGGTTCAGTTCCTTTGCAATTATTTTATCAATTAAAGATAACCCTTTGGTCTCGTTTTTCAGGATTTTTATGGCAATATGTTGTTAGATGTTAAATCTTCTCTGTTTTTAGTGAAACAAAATTGGACATTGAGTCAGATTGATTCTGAAGAAATGACTGCAACAGTGGAAAATGGAATAAATTAAATAAATAAAACACTTAAGGAAACTAACTATAATTTGTTATTGAATTTTTTGTTCCTTTCCAATAATAATAATAATAATAAAATAGCAGACTGCAAAAACCATAGAATTAGATGTGAACAGGAATATGGCCTAAATCTGGCAAAGGATGATCATGATGATGATGATAATAATGATCAAGGTGATGAAAATCTGTTGTAATCATTGAACGAATTATTGAAATAGCGAAAAATTTTTGAAACGAAGGCATTTTCTATCCAGTTTCATACTCATTTGGAAGCTGTTGTTTGTTTATGCCACTGTCTTGAAGAGTCCAATTAAAAAAAAAAAGCGATAAAACACTTAACTGCGTTTACTTTCTTCGTTTATTCTAGCGGGTAGTGAACTGCAGGGTGTCACATAAGTTACTAGCGGAGGACAAGTGAAAGGTCACTTATTGGTATTTCACCTGTATTCTATGGCGTGTCTCCATGACCTAAGAAGTTTCTTCCCTCCACCCAACCCCTCGCCGTATATAAGGTGAGGTGGGAGGGAGAACGCCATATATGCAGCCACAACTACGGCAAGTCCCCGTTTCCATTTTTCTCCTCCCACAATCTTCTCAGCTCCCTCCAAATCCGCACAGGGGGCGTAGTAGTAACTATAAACAGATTTAATCCCGTGTCTCCTGGAACCGATGCGTTCTGCTTCCTCGTTCTCCCACTTCTCGGAATTGGTCGCTTCGTAGAACCTCTAATTTTATGTTCCCGCCGTGACCGCATTTCACGCTACGTTTTCTTCGTCTTACGTAAAGACACATTCAAGTCATCTATAGGCTCACCGTAGAAGCATTGAAGGAAAGATAGTGCGTGCGTGCGTGCGTTCACAATACATCCGACCGCGTGTTCGCGCACTTTTATTCGGTGACATATAAATTGAGGAAAACACTAAAAATTATAGTGCCGCTAATCCCACCAATCTTCAGGGCAACTGTTGCCTTTAATCTATCTTAATTAGCCATCTTCCTGGATGGCTCGTCATATTTTCCTCCATCATTACGTGGGAAAAATAATATTTGCATCTGTAGATGATGTGAAATAATTAACGATAAGAAAAAAGATGAAAAAATATTTATTTTTAATAAGATTAAAATCTACAGCTCTTCATTAAAATGTCAATAAGTCAAATCTAAATTATCCGATCTTGAGTTAATGTTGATCAGAATCTTGTCCACAACAAGGATAATAAATCCTCATCTGGATAATAAATTCAGGAGCAGATTAACAAATACAGAATAAAATTCGGAGCTGATAATTGCTGTAGTTATTAATAATAACTGAATGGGGGAAATAATTAAAACCAGAACGGTTGTCTAACTAAAATAAAACTGAATCGTGTTAATAAGTTTTAGAAAAGATCCTAAATACATAGTAACGTTAAAAAAACATTACCATATAGTAACGTTAAAAATAATTAAAAAAAAACGTTTCGCCAGATGGCTGTTACGTATTCAAGATGGACAACTTATGACCCATTCTTTAGATCGATTTGCTGAAACCATTCTTGACATTGAAATGTATGAACTAGTTCATCCCATTCAATAGATTAACACGTGGGATATTTCTTGCATCATTTGTGTTAATTCGTAATTTCGAATGATTTACTAAACTAGCTTGTAGATACCGAAATGGTTTCACGTATCCATTATTGTTATTATTATGATTCCCTACGTCTCCGAATATATTCCTCCAGTATGAAAACCACTTGAAGAAATAAATAACTCGCATAGTAAAATAGTAATCAAACCTACAAATAGGAATTTTTAGGAAGACAATATTTCCAAAGCTATGATGCCTAACTCAGTGTTGTCTGCTGTTTCTTTTATATCACATAATCGTGCTGTTATGTGAAAAGCAAGTATGGTGAGTCACTGCGATAAAAAAAACGTCAAACTTTGTTTTATGAAACAGAACCAAATACTACCAAGTGTGAGACCATCGTTCCGTTAAAACACTGTGCGATGTCTTCGAAGTACAGCCTCCTTGAAAAGACATTTCTGTTTTGGTTCGTAAGCATCAAATTCCAGTCCACTTCGTGTGACTTTTCAGTTGTGTGAAGATTTCATACTTCCCATTAAATAATGGAACGTGGCACTGAGACGTTATTTCATACATCCAGATGTTGTGGCAAGGATGTGGAAGTTTGGGAGAATGATATTATACTTTCGTTTACAGATTTTTACAGTTTTCTACTTTCGTTTACAGAATGTAAATTTGATATCAAAACTCTAAGAATATTGGAAATCCTTGTTGACACCTATCCTGTGAATAGCAAGAAGGGGGGAGGACTATTGCTCCTTGAAGGTTTTACTGTTTGCTATGTTGCACAAGGTCTTAAGAAGCAGTGTATTTTTTTAGCTATGTGTTTTTCTTTGCAGGCATTCCTTTGAGAATGCAATTTTGATTTCTTGGAGCCAAAGTCGCCTTCTCTTTGGAGAGTCAAATGTCCTTGCTATTTGACATAACGGAGGCTTTAATATTTTAATAATCCCCTATTTTTGACTCCAATGAAGTTCCAAGTTCCACTGTATATATATATATATATACCGAAAAGTTGAATGGCGAATGTTCAGAAAGTATAAAGTCTAGAGGGAATTGTTTACAATATTCCCATATTTTCAGCCATCGAATAAATATCATATGCACATCACAGACCTCTGTAACTACCAAGATTCGAAATTTTGGATAAAAATAAAATAAAAATAAAAATAAAAAAGAATTGGCATGTACTGAGAAGAAAATAAAGGTGATCTAATAGCAAAAACTCACATTTGAAAATACACCGCATTTTTCCACAATGCAAAGCTGTCGACTCTAAATAGTGAGGAAGAAGTCTATCTTTTAGTTTCTTGAATCGTTTCTTGACGACAACAACAATAATAGTTTTTGGTTAGTTACTTCGAATTAGGCCTAAATGCTTTTTGCTTTAAATCAAGTTCGGGAATTTACATCTCCGCTGTAGCTAAGACTTGGTTCTGAGTAAGACAGGAGGGGGGAAAAAATCAAATGTTTGATGTCAAGTATCGATTTTGATATTAATTTAGTTTATGTTTTATTTTTACTCATAGGGTTTTGGTAGTGAAGGCACTCTGTTAAAAGAAGTGGAAGGGGTTCAAATTCGCAGTGAGTTGGTTGAGTTAGCTTATCCACTAACCCTTCGCCTAGCTAGGCAGCATTTATTGTTATGTGTTTTATTTATTACTATGTTTCACGTATTGCCAACTTGAAATCATTAAGCAATAAAAAGTCAAATGTAAAACACTGCAAAACAAAACGAAAAACGAACATAAGAATGTCATTCGAACATTCATTTACTTAATAGTTGGAAGCCAAATGCAGTATCTGTACTTACAGAGAGCAGCGAAGAGTCATAAAATATAAGGGTGCAGCTCTGAAACTTTCTATTTATTTATTTATCGTTTCTGTTGTTTTAGGACTGACTCCGAACGCCCACTTTAGAATAATTTCTTTCAATGAAGTGCTATGAACTAGATAACGTGAACTTTGAAACTGTACACCAAAAACCAATAGCCACTACCTATCGCTTCTCAATTGCCATGATGATATGGCGACCTCTCAACTCCAAGTTGTTCTTTATCGAAGAAAAATTTAACACACTTCAAGTGTTAATTCCGAGCCTTTCGCGGTCAGGAACTCGATTTCATGTAAACTACTTAATATTATGAAAAGAAGGTTAATTTATGTAGATCGTTTGCTTTTTTTTTTTTTTAACTCAAGAGGATTTTCATTTCCAGACTCCAGAGCGTTTTCATTTATTTCTTAAAAATTTATTTGAAGTTTTAACTGTTTTATATTGGCCCAATAAAAGAAACAAAATACAAAACTAATGAGAAGTCCATTGCAAAAGTCTTGTCTTAAGTTACTCTATATGAGCCTTCGTAGTTCAGTTGGTATAGACGACCCTTTGGATGGAAAAACCCGATTTGAATCGCGTCGTGAACGTTCACGTGAGGAACCATTAGCAGATGTTTTCAATCAAGTGGTGAGTTAGCCGGTCTCATTTTTTTTTTTTTTAATAGGAAACTTGGGTTTTTGTCTCTCAGAACAGGCAAACCGGCTCCGTGAACACACAGATCTACAGCCAAAGAAAATATTTGTCCTTACGGGATGCAGCAGAGGAATGACGTACCGGCTTCATTAATTCGTCGTCACCCCTAATCAGAGGACTCGACCTGCTAAGGGACTGTTGGTAGAAGAAGTGACCATTACTAACACGAAGCAGAAGTTCGAATTTATATCTACTGACTGTCCATTAAAATCTTTCAAAATACAGTATATGCAGAGAAAACGTCGCCAGAAATTCTCTTCTTTTAATGGAACAGCCGTCGCAAACGTTACGGGATATTAATCGCTGTCATACTTTTATTAGCCATTTCGTTCAGATGTAGCCTGCAGCACTATTGCCATCAAATGCTGAGCCCAGTGCAACGGAAAATTTTATGTCTTCTGAAGGGAGCGAAGAGGTTTGAAACAGCTATCATCCCATCAGAGACATCAATGGAATCCGAATAAAAACAACAACAAAATGACGTCCTTCAGGTTTATGTCGTTGAGTATTTCAATATAGAGGCAACTCGTCGCATATTGAAGTACGTTCGGAATATCAACTCTATGACTTTCACCTATTTCTTTATTCTTCATAAAATAGTTAGTCTTCCAAGCTGATGAGAAAGATAATTTATCCTTCCTTAAAGTATTTTTTTATTGGAATGGTATTACACATTTGGGGCATCCTTCATAGTCCAAAATCCTCCCCTCCCCCCGAGATTTCCAAGTTTTCCCAGAAGTGAGGTTTCACCTCTACGGCTATTCACTGATTAAGGGAGAAAGCTGATTGCCTCTTAATTCTATTTGTCAGTTTATTTCGATATCTACTACCTGCTCTAGGGGTCGTGTCAATGTCTATGAAGCAGTGCACAAAGTTTAATTTGTATCCAAAAAAATCGGAATTTTTTTTTTCTTTTGATAGGGCTTCCTACCAAAACGTCCTGAACTAAAATTACTGAAAAATGTTTCAGATCTTTATCTACAACTATATTTTCAGAGGCGCAAAAATACCTGTGCGTATCGCATGTTTATTTGTTTTCCTATGCAAGTAGATAAAATTATTCCTATTGAATTTTCAGTGTTATTTGTAAAGAAAAATGGGAGATGCATTGAGATTTAGTACAAAAGTCTCAGTCTTAATGGTAATTAAAATTAAACATATCTTCTAAACGAGGTATTGTATAATTACTCAGTCAATTGGATAAAACAGATTTTATCCTTCCCTCATTTCTCCCGTTTAATGATTAGGGAAACTGATTGATATTTAGACTATTCTCCCTAAATGCGTGTGTAGAGGCTTAAGTGCTGTGAGGACATCATGTTGGAGGCTTAATGGATTTTTTACAACACTCAGAAAGAATTAAAATAGAATTTAATACTTCCTATATTTCGTCCTAGTCACTAGGACATCTACGGGGATTACAAAAACAGTTAATGTAACATACACACAAATAATAACCATTACTGAGCCCAACCATGTGGGTGACACTAAAGTCCTATCTAGTTGGAGCGCCCTCTAAGGGCAGTAGTAGGTGGCCTGGAATGTAAGGTGGGACCTCTGGTGATGAGTGTTTCCCAAATCTTCGGAAGCTTAATACAACCGTATTTATTCAGATTTGGTTCGTTTTTGAGAGCTGCTGCTGCTTCCAAGAAAAGTCTCTCTTTCTTGAATTTGCTGTGGTGGAGCATGGTGGTTTTCTTCCAAGATACCCTGTGGGTAGTATCCAAAACATGGTCAACCAAGCCTGAATGGCCATAGTTGTGTTTGCAGATGTAAGACTTGTGTTCCTCTAAGCGGATCATCTCCCTAAATGAGAAATCAACCGAAATGAATTTCGCCATTTACAAAACATTTTTCTTGGAATATTTTTCGTGTGTTTCCTGATTAGAATTTTGAATATCAGAATTTAATTTAAAGGTAAAAAATTGCCAAAAAAAATCGATGTTGTCTTTTTAATTCACATTGACATTTTCTGAACAGCAAAAATGGTGTTTTGTAATTCCTTGTTCTTTTGTCGTCAAACCGAAACAATGACCTTTCGTTCCTGGTCAAGGTTCTACTCAATAAAACTTCGGATTTGCTGCGGAAGACCACAAATTCTTTTTCTTCGTAACTATTATTCTTAATGAGTTTTTTTAGAAAATATTTGCTTCTTCGTGTCAAATTCTTATCAAAATTAATCGTAGACCTTTTATTAATTTTACCTTTAAACATTTTCATCATATTGTAAACTGTTGGATGTCATTTCTAACCGTAAACATCTTCCTCTTGAGAAAACCTTGACATCCAACCCGTCAAACAGGTAAAAAAAAAAAAAAAAAGTCTTTTTGGACATACTGAAAGATCAAAACAATTTTACTGGCGATTAGAATTCAAACATATGCAGAAACACATCCTAACCAATATTAATGAATGTGATCCACAACCGAATCACTCTGGTAAGATTATTATGTCTATGAAGCATTATGATTTCATTAAGAATTCATACGATCATTGATATTTTATGATAGAGATTGATTTCCTTGTTTGTTTATGAGTTTATCATTTCTTATCCAAGCAAATTATCGAATATTAACGACGAAATGTATAAAGGTGTTCAATATGCGTTTGACAAGCCTATAACAAAACTATTACACGATCAAGTGAAGCACGTATGAGCAAGACGGCAACAATTGGAAAAGCATTAAGATTCATGATGATGATGATGACCATTTCTCTTTGTCAACCTTAATAATACAATGTATGGTAACGCTAATAACAAAGAAGAGAATGCCCATTAAAAGCCATTCTAGGAATGGCGTGTCAAAGAGTTAATGAACTTTCTTTTTGTCTTAACATCTGCCCCGAAACAACATTGCAACATACGTACAGAAAGGCGATGAAAAAAAAATTGAAAATAAAAAAGAAAGTGACATATCTCATCAAATGATTTTTATTTTACTTACGTTTATTATTCTTGGATGCTGTGGCATTATATGCTTTCGTTTTAATTGAAACAATTTAATAAATTCAAATCTTAAATGTGTCAAGTTTTTAACGATGGTATAATAATGTATCGAGCACACTTTGCCCGCTAGTTGGTTCAAAAAAGGGATGGTTTGATGAACAAAATCACCTATTTAAAGAACAAATAAGTACTGCAATATTTCAACAATAGCAGTACAACAAGGACACACCAACTACATATTCTACAAAGATTTCAGGTTCCAGTTGGTGTTTATATAGTTACAGAGGCGTAGGCTCCTTAAACTGACTAATACATTTTCTCAAATGCTTTAAGTTCTTTTTCCATAATAACGTACCGTATATTTGATTTTACTCTGTTTTATTTTTTATTTTAAGGTGGCAAGCCTCTCACCGTGATTCGCTGTGCCGTACTGTTCAATACTTATACTAAGCTCCCCTTATGCTAGGAGGACCAGATAGGGTATCGCGATTTTCCGTCGGTGGACTGATTTATTCCCATTAACAGGGATTCGAACACACGACAATGCTGGACTAAAACTTGATCGGATTAAGGCGATGTTTTTGTTCTCATCGGCCTTTATTCCGAGATCAGCGGGAGCTCGTGGCCGGCAGACGACCCCTATTTACAGTTCTCGACCTCTGTAAATTTCTTGGAAGTTCTCGGATGAGTGGCGTGACGGTTGCTCGCTATTGTCCGTAGACCTCTCGCAACATCAGCGACACATCTTCAGGAGAAGACAGACAGACGGAAGAGGGGGTAGGTGAGACGGATGGAGAGAGTGAGAGAGAGAGAGAGAGAGAGAGAGAGGAAAGGGGAGGGAAGGAGAGTGCATTAAGGCTTTTCTCCAGAAGGAAAAACAGTAGGAAGTTCGAAGAAGAGATAAAACAGCAGACGACAATAGCTGCGTTTCAGAGAACTGTGTGTGTCCACCTCTTGGCCCCCACGAGTTCATCGCTAAGCTCCACATGATGACGGGGGGATCTGCGTACGCTAACCAAAAACCTACTACTTGTAGGTTGAAACAAAACATGAACGTGACGAAAACACGAAGTAAAATTCTGCTCTAAATCCAACTGTATTTTGTAATCGACGCCAAATCGAATATGTAACAACGTTCATCTTTTATTTTGTGAAAAGCTTTAGTTCGGAGATTTGAATATATTAACATTGTCACTTAGAAAAATGTTCATACTAAACATTAAAATCCAGACAAATAAATAAAATTCCTCTTTTTATTAAGTAAAAGTCATCTACTTGAAAACTTTACTATTCCTCGACCGCCCTTTTATTATGTAAACTGCTCCGAAACATTAATTGCAATTTAAATGTTTGTCAAAAACATTAATTCACTTTATTTTATAAAGGGTTTCGTATCGAATATATATAAAAATATAATTTTTTTTTTTTATTCTGTAAAAGGTTGTAAATTTAAAACAAACATTTTTTTTTTATTTTATAAAATACCTCCGGTTCGAATATATTAATTCCCTTTCACTTTCTCAAAGGTTCTGTATCGAATACTTAAAAAAGTTTCTTAATTCATCTTAAGTAAGAAACTTTTCAATGAAAAAATGTTTCTTAATGTTTTAATTTGGTAAAAGGTTCCGTAATGAATAGCAAATCATCATTAGATCCTCCGTAGCACAATTGGAAGAAGAACGACGGTATATTGTGCCATTCGATTGAAAAAGGGGTAAGTTCGATTCTCCTTGTGACGGGAAATCTTTATGTGGTTTTTTTATTTTATTATTTTTAAAATTTTTTTTTTATTTATTTATCAATTGAAGGTGAGTTAAGTGATCTCGTACGCAGTTGGAAGAGTTTTTATTCTCCTGGAAACTCAGGTTTTTAATCCCACGTAAAGACAAATCCGCCTTGACAACACAGGCACTTTAATCGACAAAAAATACTAGTGGTGATGGCGGGCAGTAGATGGCATTGTGTGTAGACGAAGATGGTAGTAGCGGTTCTGCGTAGTTGGTGAAGACGGATAGAGTAGAGTGCCCTCCCTCGATGAGTCCTTGGAGGTGTTATGTAGTAATAATAATATGCATTTTTTATTGTCGAAGGTTCTGTGCTGATTATTAAAAAATTATGTTTTTATGAGTAACAGACACCATCTAGAATATTCGAAAATATTCATAGCTCCACCTTTTTTTATTATGTAAAAAGATCTAACTCAAATATTTCAACATATTATTCTTTCTCTTTTTATCGTGTAAAGTTTTCAACTGGAGTATTTGATAATATCAACATTTCTGCCTTTTATTTTGTACAAAAAGTTCCAACTCGAATATTCCAAATTTCTATTTTTATTATTTAAGAAAAGTCCACCTTCAATATTCAAAAAATGAATATTCTCACCCTCCCCTCCTTTTTTATTTCATAAAATACTTAAAATTGAATGCCACTAATTTCAAACATTAAATCTTGCTAATTTTTTTCATTAATAAAGTGAGTCAAAATCAGGAATAATGGGAAACTACTAATTCAAACATCGCAACAATAACAATAACGGGTTCTTTTGATATCGTCTCTTTTTGAACGGTTATTGTTTATTACTATTGAGCAGTATACTATGTGTGGGTCAGTTCCATAGAATCCCTAGCATTCCCTTGTAAATAAGCTGGTCCAACTGAACATCAGCAGCACAAGATTTCTGTGCATGACATTTACAGAAAGGAGTAAATTGTTTCTCTTTCTTGTATGGACAACGAAATATTTTTCAACGCGTGTAATTTGTGTATTTATATAAAAAATGGAAAAACATTAAGATATATGCTTTTACAAAATATTCATTCCAATTTACGTGATATAGGAAGGCGTATCATGAAGTGCGCATATTTTTTGACTGAAATATAAAATCACTGTAGAAATATTTAAAAAGTTTTCGTGATTTTTGAATGGAAAATTAAAAACTAAAAAAGCTTTCAGAATTGTTACTTTTTAATCATTATTTCTTTATTTCTCTGCGAAATAGACCTTTTCATTTAAACAAAAAAAAAAATGAAATGTCGAAAAAGTGTAATTTTACACTGTGTACAAGGAGCGGGTTTGTTTCTACAAATAAAACACGTGTCACCTTTCGCCAACCACTGCGCTAGCTTTTCTACATAAGGAAGATAAGCTTTGCCATCTTGTTTTAAACTGATGGCTCTAATTTCTTAGATGAATTAAAATAAAGTCAACCCCTGTTTATCATCACAGATATTGAAATCTATTTCGTAATGAAAATCCATACAACATTCGACTATTAATGTTGCTAAAGGCACGTCTAGAACCAGCAGAGATGAAACTGATTTGCATGTACCTCTTCGTGCGTTAGTGATGCATGACTGGACTTTTCTCCCTGCAGCGTTTAACTAACCAGAGTAAATCGAGCTAAAGGGGGCAACCCTTAGTGTCTGTTGATCCTGGACGGTGACCTCTGCGTCTGTCGCATTGGTATGTTTACTTGTTCTCTTTCGCTCTGTGTCGGATGGTGGATGGGCGAAGTGTGGCCCTTTCCTAATGAGCCATTCGTCACTTAGCTGCTGATGCTTACCACTAAGGGGTCGGGTATCTTGTGACAAGTTAATTCACCATGGCGATTCTTTCCCCCCCCCCCCTTTTTTTTTTGCATCCCACCCTTTCGGTTCTTCTGGTTGATCAACAACAGCGTTCCTCTGTGTGGTCCGAACCGCGGTTTTAGGGCGGCCTGCAGACCGTGGCAACAAGTTCTGGAAGTTCGTTCACCTGTGGGCAACGAACGCCTACGCCGCTCGTGCATTCATTCCCTTTCGAGAATACCCTCCGGTAGAAGAGGGAAAACAATAGGCATGAAAGCCAATGCACTCGATCGTTTCCTGCGTGAGCAGCACAGCGAAAAGGTTGGAATCGTCAAGCTTGCGTTTAAACCATAAAAAAAAAGAAAATATGAAATTTTTAATTTGCAATAAATTATAACAAAATTCAAAATTTAGGATCTGGAGGGAAATGAATGTTAGTTGCAGGGCTTGAAGACAACCTTTTTCTTTAAATATTTTCTTAGCCAAATGTATTTGTAGCTTATATCGTTTAAAAATGCCATTTTATTAAAGTGAAGATTTCTACAGAAAATCTTCTTGTGCTAAAAATGTAGTTTTCTGCAGAAAAATCTCTGCGCTTTTGTGGATAATGTACATTTCTGCAAAAGAAATGTTTCCATTAAAATTGTAGGTTTCTGGTAAACAAATGCATTTTTCTGTAGAGAGAAAGTCTGCAAAAGTTTTTTTTTTCTAATAAAAGAGCATTTTTATAAAAAAAAAAGCTTTCCAAAAAATTCTGCAAACGTTTTGATATAAATAAAAGAACTTTTTACGTAGAAAAATATTCTTCGAGTTTTATACTAATAAAAGAGCTTTTCTTTAGATCAAACTTTCACAAAAGCTTTTTTTCTGAAAAAAAAAATAATGCTATTGTCGAAAAAAATTTCTACAAAAGGTGTTGCTAAAATAAGAAAACGCTGTCATTGATAAAGCTTTCTTTTCCGAAGGATTCTGCTTAACTGCGCAGTATTTTGCTGAGAAACTTAAACTTTCTGCTATAATGTTTCTCTTAATATTTCAAGTTTTTGCTTGAAAGGCAGAAAGGTTTTATTTCTGCATATTTGTAAGAAAAAAGACACATTTTTCCTTAAATTTTCGTGGGAACGTTGAAGAAGACAATAAACATGCTTGAAATAAGCAACTGCATTGAAAGTAAACTGCTTAATTTTTTTGCAAATATCATAATTTCATAGAAATAAACCACAATTCTCTGTGGGGAGTCTTCTAACTTTCAATGATAGTTTGCTAAAGGAAGAGAATGACGTCAATAGAGAACATTCTGCAATTTTATTGGCCATTGAAAAAACTATCTTTGAAGTGTTTTAAGGTATGTCGGAACCTATTTCATAGCTTGCCTGAAAGATAAAAATATAAGATAGAGATTTCTTTATTTATATGATATTTTTCAAACTTTTTTATTAATCGTCCTTCAATTAAGATTTAGTCAGTCATTCTATTGCTAAAAAATAAATATTATACACAATACAAAACAAGATAAATGTTAAACACAGGTGAAATGACTATATTAAGAAAAATAGTAAATAAAACCTAGATTAGATAAAATAAAAAATACAGATATAAGAAAACAATGTGAAATACATTGGAAACCAAAGAATAAAAGAAGAACAGGAAGACATAGAAAAATATTAAAAGATATTGCTAAAGATGAAGTCTGTTGCAACAGATACTACATCTAATAATGCGTGAAGAAGAAGAAGACAATACAACATAATAAGTAAACTTCTGGTTTCAAGCATTGTTCTTTCTGTATGTTAATCCCACTCACGAAAGATTTGAAATCTATAGTATGTATAGTATCTAAACGTACTATAGGTTTCAAATCAAAATTAATCATAATTGTAAAAACGCGAGAAATGGCCACTCCACAAATTTTGGCCGTTTCTTCACCAGACGCGCTAAGTTTGCCTAGTTTTTCTTACGGGCTTCCCGTCAGGTTAAATCAATATTGTTCCACCTCCGGGCCACTCGAACACTAAAAGGGAAGTTTTCGGTTTACTTCACGAAAAAGTAGTTACCACTCCCAAAGGCGTTTTTCGCCAATATTTATTCACTCATTAGAGGGTAGGTAATGACACCCCAGTGAACGCTTCACTTGAAAGTTTGAGAAGACCACCCAACAGGTAGTACAAAGAAAACGTAAATAAATCGTTTAGCTATTTGGAAATGAATAAATCACCAAACTTTTGAAAGATAACGGAACATTTGAGACACTGATTAGAAACTATTTTTAACATGAAAAGGAAAGGACACTTTTAGAAGAATTCTAGAAGTGGAATTTCTGTTAAGACGTTGTGGTCCTTATTATCAACTGAACGCGAATGTATACGTCGTGAAATTTATTTTGATCACCGATATACGCAAAAAAAAAAAAAATTAATTAAAAAAACCGACGTCTTTCTTTCCAATTAATTTGGAAATTTATATATATTATTTTGAATTCATATTATTTTGAACTTGTCTAGTTTTCAATCAGCGATAACAAATATATAGGCCTATTAATAACAAAACGTCATAATGATAGAAAAGCATCATGGGGCGGGTATTATTATAGGATCATTCCTATGCTAATAGCGATAAAGAGCTAACACACCTTATTTGATATAAAAAAGAAAAAAGAAAAGAATTTGACAGTTATTTGATAGTGTTTCGTCGGTGGAATTCATGCGAGTTCCACCGACTAAATGTCGCGAACCTAATGCATACTTAGTACAACGGGTGGGCTAAGGATAAGATAATCCGATAACCCTGCTCTGGATAACTGGAATGGAACTTTTTAAGCATTCTCAGACCTCCATTAAGCAAGGTGATTTTACACCGGACGACAAACATCGTCTATTTGTTGGCTGAGCGGAAATCTAGCTAACCAAGCAAGTAGGTGCATTGATTTTATTATCGTATTGTTTGCATTGTAGGGTGTTCTCCAAATATTACTGTTTCCAACCAAGACTTTGGATTCGAATTACAGATTGCAATGGAAGTCTATGAATGTCTTTAGGTGGGAGGTAATTTTAATCAGTTAAGTTCAGACCACCGCTCTACGTATTGGAGACTTTAACTTGCTTGAAATAAAAGTTCCATGTTTGGTCTCTATAGCGCAATTTTAGGATTAACCTTTATCCTATCCACCCACGATAAATCAATAATAAAGAATCCAGATGAGTATCATTCGTGGTGGGATCATGCCAGAAAATAATTTCAGCTAATCGCTTCAACATAATTTATTTTCAGCTGCTGAATTTTATAAAGCAATTACAATCTGTAATACAACATTATCCATGATAGAATCATTTCAATGTTAAGCAAATGCTAAAAAGTCGTAAGTTTTTGAAGTTTAAAGTGAAAAGTTTGTACGGGGAACTTGGCAGGGTTCCAGAAATCACAAATCAACCCAAACCTTTCATCCTGTAAAAATTATTCACGGTGGATTATGATGACCCTTTCATCTTAACATTATTTCTGACTCAGAAAAGAAGTCAATGTAGCCATAAAGAATGCCTTTCGATGGGTCTCAAAGAAAGAAAAAAGGAACGAAATAAAGGGGGGGGGAGTTTTCAAGAGAGCGTTTTAAGATGGCAAAACCGTTTGAATGCAAAACAGATATTTTCCAAAGCGATCTTATCGCTGTGTACAAAGAGTACTTTGTATTGCTAAACAACATCACTCTACGAAGTGTTTGACAGGCCTTCGTAGCCTTTGCAATAAAACGAACTATTAAGAAGATAAAAATAAAAAAACGTAAACAGCAGACGCAATCTTTCTATACACCTACAATTATATGGAACTTCAGTGTGCTGGCAAAATAATTCCACTAAAAACTTTCATCATAGCATATCCGGCTAATGGCTGATATGAGAATTGCCCTACATATTGCACGCCATCAGCGGACGTGAAGAGCATGAAAAGTCGTTTTTATTAGCACAAGAGCAGGAAAGGGACTTGAAATAATTAGTTATCGGATGAAGATCGGGAGTAGTAGAAACAATAAATATAAATAGAGAATGCACAGTCTCAATGTCCTCAACTCTTCTCTCCCATCAAGGGAAAAAAAACCCATCAACTTTCTTCTCTCCTCTCCCCCCCTTACTTCTACATCTGATAATTCCGAGCTTGGGTTCCACCTGGGGACTTGTTTTGCATGCTAACAGGTTTTGTTAAAAGAGACCTACAAACATCAAAAAAACTAGTGTGATGTAAACTTCTATTATTATCTTCGGCAAGCTGAATCTTTCGTCATAAGCATTTAAGATATATGAGATGGAATGTAATAATTTCGGATGTTTTATGATATTTTTCATGTAAGGTATTGGAAGACTTTTTGTTCAGTTGAGCCTAGCAGAGAAATTAAAATTTGTCACATATTTTAGCCTAAAACTGGAAACAGATGATTGCTTCAAAAAAAATAAAATAAAAATAAATAAATAAAGGCTATTCGAAATCTTACTGATTGTAGTTCAGATTTTGGCGTAGCCATAGTAAAAACTATCATATACAATATTGAGTAAACCCAATAATGTCATGTGCAGGAAGTAATTGGTGCATGTTGAGAATTCTTTCCCAAGATGCGTTTATCTCTACGATAGCACTGGAACATAATAATGTATGCCGTATTGGTACATTCTTGTACCGTGAAGTTGTTGAAACACGAGAAGGTGATGACGAAAGTCAGATTCAAGGAAATTGACGGTATCCGAATTACTGATAAAAAAAAAAAAAACACGAATACAAATAAGAGGGAAAAGATAAATCGGAGATGATATTTCGACAGCTTGGTTGTACTGTGTTAAAATGTTTTTCTTAAATCTCAACCGTATAAATAAATTCCAGATTGTTTTCGAAACATAATATATTTCTATTTCCTTCTATAGAAAACAGAATAAAAAAAAAAAATTCTGCATGCATTTAAAGGAAGTTTCACTTCAGTTCTCAACTTAATTGCTTTTCGACGAAAAATACAAAAGATAAATACGCATTGTTTGACACATTTATATTGTTTTATAAGATTGATGTGGGGGAGGAAGAGAGGGGAGATGCAAAACCTCATGAAACGCTAAAATCAGTCGCCGCATGAACCATTCACGTCTATTGCGTAACTAGATGCTTTTTTTAAAATTTTTTTTTTAAATTTTCTATGTATCAATTAAGAGTCTGCCTTCACTCAAGCATCACATAACCTGCTCTGAAAGAAGTCCTTATATCGTAAGGAAAGAGATCACATGACCAGAGTTCCACGTATTTCTATTTCATTCAAATTGGGTGATCAAGTTGTAGTTATTATTCTCAAGCGTACAACCTTTCTGCGCTATTTCCTTTCGTCCTGTTCTCTTTCTTCCCTTAACGTATCCACGGGACTTCTCTCCGTGACCGAAGGAAAAAGAATTCGCCGTCACGGCTCTCAAAACCTGACAAAAATTCCCATACGGCAGGTCAACGACACGCGCACGTAGCAGTTCTCCCACAGAGTTGAACAAGGGACGGGTGGGGTGGTTACATTATCTCAGCGCCCCCCTTTAGTTCACCCCCGATAGTTGTGCAGCCTGCTATTACTTTCCAACCCTGGCGGACAATGACAGCATCTCTAATAGACGGACTCTATCATCCCCGCCATCTGGCGGGCTTACCGAGAAAGTCACTGACCTATCTACAGGGTGATTAGGATTCTTTCCTTAACGGGGTCGTTCTCACATTTACCCACAATGCTCCGGTTCAACCGTCATCATTATAGTCCACGGTGGGTTCGACGTATATCATTTTGGTGCGTTCTTTCTCCCCCCCCCTCCTACCCCTATCCCCAAACAAGCTTTATTTCTCTCACTTGGTTCAGTCTGCGTGTACTCTCTGAATTACGAAGGTGGTTCCATCTTAGGGGAAAGGGGAGAGTGTGAATAGGGAATCTACACGGAAAGACTTCAAGCACTGCTCATCATAGGAACGTCTTGAAGTGTAATGCAGTCTTGTATGGATGACTCATCTGGCTACGAAAAGGAAGAAATAAATTTCTCACAGAGTCCCACTAAGGAAAATGTTCAGTCTTTAAACAAGGAAACTTACTTTTATATATTTCCATTGCGAATTTATGTAAATTCCGATGTAGGAAAGGGAAAATATTCGAATGTTTAATGTTTCTAAGGAAAGCACACACACGGTTTAATTAGTGTGAAAAGTCTGTAATTTACAACAAAAGAGTGGTTATTTTTATTTCAAACAGGGAATTCAAATTCCGTATTCCCCATGTTTCTTTTAATTCAATGCTAAGAAGCAAGTTTTCATTGTTTCTGAAGTCTGCATTAAAAAATAAAATAAAATAAAGAGGCATTTACAAATAGAAATAAGCAGGTACTACAGACTACAACATAAAATTCACACAAAATACTAGTTAAATTAAAATCATTTCAAAAGTATTTGAAAATAATGGCTACAAGGGCAGGAGTGACATCGAGTTGAACACAAAATTTCATGTAGAAAAAGTATAACATGTCCATTGTTCGAAGCAACACGACCATGCGTAGTGAGGCATGAAGTTACAAAAAAGTATCCTTGATACTTTTTTGATACTTGATGCTATAATACTAATAATAGTCACCGTTTCCGCAGAAGAATGCCAATAGTTTAAATGCAAAATACTTATTGAAAAACATTAAGCTTAGCAGTAACCAGTATTCTGTAACTCGGCGTACAACAACGTTTGACAACAAAAGTTGACAAAAAGGAGAAGCTCTTGTGGTGTGCAACCCAACATTTCAGGAATAACTGTAGGACAGCATCTTTAATTTTGACTTTTAACTCTTGTAGTGAAGTCACTTTTGATATGTTCATTTTATCCTTTTTAATACTAGAAAAATAATCTAAGAATGTAAAATCGAGATAGGTTTTGACCAGTAAAACGGTCCTTTTCGATAATTTTTTTTTTTTGCGAGAAGTCCTGTAGATTTGTGTTTCTCAACATTTTAAACTGATTACAGCGCCGCTTGGTGCATATATCATCCTTTGAACTAGCTCGAGAGATTCGTCTGAAATTCTCATTACAACAATCACTGACTCAAATTTTGCTTACCATAAAATAACCGAGTTCTTTTATTATTATTATTATTATTATTATTATTATTATTATTATTATTGATTTGTTGTCATCTTTACGCTTTGATTAGCATGGGGCAGCAAGGCATGCGAAAAAAACTCTTTGAATAGGTTTGAATATTTTAGTTCCGGTAATTATCAGTTTTCTTCGAAAAATTGCTATCTTAATACTGGCATTCTTTGATGAGAACCCTCATCCTTGAAAAGCAAATCAGTGCATGCTAAGAAAGAACGAAATTTTATAAAACTGATACGATATTATGGCTTTTTATAAGTTATCTTGATACTGCACTATTTGAAAGATAAATTATAAAGAGATACTGTATTTTTGTTTATTATTATTATTGCTGTTGTTCCACTGACCATGCTGTATAATACTCATCGTCAGCCTCCGCAGGTATGCTGAGTTTCCACCTACAGTATATTAAAAGGGATGAACCGTGTTCGAAAAAGTGCTAGTTGTAACTCTAAAAAAGACCATGTCTTTTAAGTAGGTCAAAGACGAAGGCAACTCATGACGAAGAGGTGGATGTTATTTTCATATTTTGATTTCTTGAATATTTAATATACCGGAATGGATTTTTTTAAAATACTTTTTATGGTTTAATTCAGTCGTTTAGCCCTTTTTATTGTTCAGTTCTGTCGCTATGATAAAGCCTCTTTTCAAAATATGCCCCATGACTACATAGATGACATCACATATGAAAAACGTAAATAAAAGGATCAAAATGGATAAAAATTTTCTTGTAAATGTTGTCAAATACTCAGGTAAACTATGGGCGAGGAGAAAATTCAAATTAATTTCCCATTTCCTGAGAATAATATGAAACAAGCAAAAATTCATCTGCAGACTTGTGTTTTGTATCTTGCAATATCCGTGAACTGTGTGTACAGAATGTGTGAAAATCTCGCAAGAGCATTCATTTTCTCAGCAGATGTGCGCACAAAAGTTCAGCTATTTGCAAAGCAAATTCTTTAACAGGTTTGGCACAGTTCTCAGAAAAACTTGCATGCTGGAGGCAACGGTTACGTGATGCCTTTTGACGGAGAGCTTCCAAGTCTAGTGAAATGAAGATGTGATTTCCATCTCAGTGTCTATTTCTTATAGGAACCGGGGTTTCTACACCGTAATTGGATATGACCATTAGAACAATATAATGTCGTCACACAAAGAAGGAGGACAGATTCGTGCTGAACCAAGCGTATGCACACCCTATTAAAAGGTGTGCTGCTTTCTTTCAAAGTTTCTAAATAATTTTACTTGCTCGGTCGGGGAGGGAGAGGAAATCCGAATCCGTAGCCTACTTACCTTGCCATTTGAGAGAATTGAAGCAACGGGTGAGCACGCTAATATAAGCGGATTACTTACCAGCCATTCATCAGATTCTTTTACTCCAATCACACCACCCGACACCGACGAGCAACAATATAATCCTTGCCTGACAGCTTCTATTTTTTTTTTTCTTTTTCTCAAGCAGCTTTAAAGCGACTCCTACGATAAGTAGGACTAGTTTTGCTGTATCATTTTCCTCGAAAATTATGTAATTTGACGATCCCAAAGAAAGAAAGAAAAATTAAATATAAAAAATCACTTGTAAGTATGCCTAATATATTTTAATACTATCCTTGCTTGCGTATATCACAATTATTGCCAACGTAGTAGGAGAATACAGCCTTAAAATTAGGATCTAGATTCAAGGTGATTAAAACTAATTAAGCTACTATTGCAATTAAAATAAACTGAAAAGAGTTGTAATAGACAGTGGCGTAGTTTACAGGCCATTTCCAGGATGTTGCACCAGTCGGAGAGTATAAATCTAAAAAATAATATTCATAAAAACTATTTTTGAATTTGGAAGACAGATTTTGTTGATTCTATACCATTTTTAGAATGGATCGATGATTTTTAACATTACTTTTAAGCCACGTTTTTTCATTAGTCGGAACATTAGTATATAATGGGCAGTATTGTGAGTTGCACGCTGTCTGTAAACAAGGGGTATAATCTTCTTTTATTTTATTTTTTTTCAGAAAAAAAATAATAGCAGGATTATCGTATCTTCACATGCTCCAAAAATAAATAAATAACAAAACGGAGCGTCACAGTTTTCTTCCAACAAAACAGACAGATTGGACAGAATACACATAATCAAGACAGACTCTTAGTTGCTTTGTCCCTAATTCTGATCACCGCAATTGAATTCTACGAAGTGTCTTTCTCAATGATAAGGATTATTATTTGACACCTCCAGGAAGTCCAAAGGCTCATCGAGGGAGAGTGTGCCAACAGCATCGAACGACTGTCCTCTTCCAACTACTAACCGCGCTCAAACTTACTTAACTGAGCCATTAGTAGCAGATGCTATACCAATCAACCAACCTTTGCCGACCGAGGACTCTTCCAAACTTTCCCCATTAGATTTCTTTTTTTTTTTCTTTTCAAGGTGAGCATTATTCATTTATAAAGGTCTTCGGTGGCAGGAATTTTCCCTTTCAAAGCATACAAACCAGCTGGTAAGCACACCTAAATATTTAGTCTTGAAAGTACATTGTTCTTCCCTCTTTGATTGTAGTTGCTTCCTTTTTTTTTTAGCTTGATCAGCTTACTTCCATTTGTCTCTTTACTCATCCATTTATTCTATGTTGTTCTTCATTCACTGTAACCTTATTTCTCATTGTATTCAATTTTTAATAATTTATTCAAACTTTTTATTTATTTATTTATTTCCACAACATCTCGCTTTGCTGGTTTGGATGGGTCTTCGTTCAATCTGATCACAGTTTTAATTCAATGTTTCAAAAATAGTTTTTATTAATATTATTTTTTTAGATTTATGTTCTCCGACTCGTGCAACATCCTGGAAATGGCCTGTAAATTACGACACTGCATTTTACAATCTCTTCCGCTTATTTTAATGCAATAGTAGCTAATCCGTTTCAATCATTTCGGTCTTAAATCTAGACAGAATCATCATTTCGAAATAAAGGTTGAATCAACTCTACTTGAGGATTATTTAGATGAAGTTACATTCATGGTAGAGTCAGGAAAGTGTGATAAGAAGTTGGGTATATCTTAAATAATCAATTACCAAGTCGAAACATTTTTTTAGAAAAAATAAAATCATACAAGAAATAGTCACTTGTCATTTAAAAAATTATTAAAAATCATTTTAAAAAAATTCACACCCAGGACAGGATGTAAACCTCTGCATATTAGTACTTTGGGTAGCTTAGACAGTCCTAGAGTCCTGCACTCAAGGCCAAAAAGAACATTTTCAAGAAACTTCAGCAGACCGATAAAGCCGGTAGTACGCTTAGAAGTGAAAATAATCTCCCACTTACAGTATTCTTCTTGTTCTAAGCATTAATAAAATCCAGTAACATTGACTTTGTTAATTACTGAAGTTTGAGATATTATTATTATTGTTGTTGTTGTTAAGGTAGACCGCCAGGGATTCAGGGACTTTTCGAGGGAAGCCACATACTACCCACACCAACTGTCATACCTTTTTTTGAATTCATTCATACTACCTGCACTCACCACCTCCAACAGCAATTCATTCCAATCACACACCACTCTTTGTGTGATTGGAATCAAAATTGTGTGATATTTAGTTTGATTTCTTACAGAAGCTGCAACGTAAAACTAGTAAGATCTAGAATTTTGCAGAAAATGCCTGGGAAATTTTCCTCATTTACGACTTCTAAAGTGCTTCACACACACACACACACACACTGCAAACCTCTATATCGGCTACTAAAGGTCATGCACAGCTTGAGTAACCTTTCTCTGATTACGTTAAAAATAGATCTTAATTTTCATTGGAAGTTTGTATTAGGAAAAAAGTAACTTGTGCTCCGAAAATTTAAACAATCAAATCAATATATTTAAGACCATACTTTCCCTTTTATTAATCATTAGGGAATAAGTGCAAACAATATTTATTATTATACTTAAAAAGTGCGCATTAATTAATAAAAAAAAATGAACTTTTCAGCAATACTTTCCTCAAGATTTGGAATCAAATTTGTATTTGATATTTACAGCGTATTTCGAAGATGTCTGTCAGTTATCCGAGACCAATTTTTGTTAAAATGCTTATTTTCAAAAATGCTAATTGATTGGTACGGTACATTGGTACGGTTCCGTATTTTTTATTTTATTTTTATTTTTTAATAAACGTTTCAAAGGGTAAAGACCAACAGACTGGTTAAGCGAGTATGTACCGCCTTCCTTTCTACAACCAATAGGCAATGAATGCGAATCCCATTGTGGACATGGATGTTTACAAATGTCTTAGATGATAGATGTAATTTATCCCAGTAGCCACTAATCCGCTAAATGGACGCTGGAAGTGGCTTTTACAAGTTCATACTTGTTCTCTAGAGCAGGATTTACGAATTATATAGTCATTAGCCCACCTACTGTTTTTTTACAACTCTTTCTTGGATGGAGATCATACTAAAATAAATAAATAACTGCATACACAATATGAAATCAAATGTAAACAGTGCAGTGGAAAACATAATTTGATACGTCTTCAAAGTGTATTTAGATATGACATATCCATTATAAAAAAAAAATAATGTGTAATAAATACACTGTTTACAATGTCAATAACTCTCATATATTCGCACTGCATTTGTATTCGATAAATTTCAAAAGAAGAGGAAGAACTTGGCCTATGCAATAACTGTTAATTAAAACCTTTGGTATGATGTGCATGTTACTATAGTAAACTGTCTATATAAATTAGGCCTGCACAACTTGATTGTCTTTGAGGGCCAAACCCAACTTGGACCACCTGAACAAGGGCCAGATCATTTCGCACCTTGAATCTTTTTCAGACACTTTTTTATCAACTCTCCCTCAGCAAATGATTTTCCAGCACAAACTTATTATTTTGTGATATTTTTAAGCTTACCTTTGTGGCAACTTCATTTTTGTAGACGTCACTTTTTTGAAGGCTTGTTGCTCACCGCTAAGGACTTTCAATAACTTTGATGCTTTTATTTGCTTTTCACTTGCATCCAACTTGCCAAGGTTACGATCTTTCGATTCAAAATGACATCTCAGATTGTACTCTTTGGGCACAGCGATAGATTCCCGGCAAACAATGCACACTGTTTTGCCCTTAAACAACGTAAAAAAATATTTGTTTGTCCACTCACGGTTAAATGCTCGATGTTCCGAATCTATTTTACTTAAGCTCATTATGTCGAGATTGACAATATTAATTACAAAAAACTAATGATGACAAACTCACAGTAATGCAGGTTATGATAACAGTTATGTAATGTATTGCTCCAGCTACAACCAACTACTACACTGCCAAAGCCAGTCAAAGCACGCCCAACTTTGTGTAATACAATTCATTCTCGTTCGTAGACATCAAGTCGTTATCACGGATATGTAACTTTGAATTTTCCCGCAGCGACACTAGCGCTAACAACTTCGAAGCGATTGTAATAATTGGTTATTAAATACGACAGTAGGAATAACTCCAAATACAATTTATTGTCGAGCTGAAAGAAAGAGCTCGACAATAACTGTGATATTAATCGCATGAACGTTAACATGCAGAGTCTTAGTAAAAATTTAATTCAATAGGAAAAAATCATCTAATTTCATATTTCCCCGTACGATTAAATAATTTCAATCAGGCAGACGGACTGATTGAAATTATTAATAGCATTGAATATATATATATATATATATATATATATATATATATAACCATCATTCGTTTGTTACAGATAATCTGCTTATCTACTTCGAATTAATTGAAGTTATAAATGTAAATCAGCCAAAAAAAATAAAAATGCTGTCCATTAATCGGTTTCGACCATCGTTCATTTTCTTACGCCTTACACAATTTTCCTTACACTTCCTCGCCACCATTATCTAAACTCTGTTTACTTCTATTAATGAAGGTGCTTTCTCACATACGCACGAGTAAGTGAATTCAAATAACTTTTTTAAGTGTTCCAAACAAAATTTTGAATCACTTAAGTAATTCAAAACACTTCACGAAGGTCACGAAATTGACCTTTTTCTTTGAACAAAGTATCTGTGGAAGAAGTACATTTCCAATTAAAGATTCTCTGAAACTTCATTGACATTGTAAGTAAAAAACAGAAGACAACGAACGAATTTCCGTCTCAGATTTCGTCAAGTCCTGGAAAGGATTGAAGCACTATTCATACAGGTCGCTAAGTAGATTGCTATACATTTCAGCTGTCCTTGAACTCGCTTCAGTGCTTTGTGGAAACAGGGCTGCGATTATGAAAAATCAAGCGTTAATATTAGCTTCTCTTATTTTCACGCAAGTCCGATGTATCGAAAGTCGTAGCAGCCTCACTGACTAACAAGTCTGCATTCTGAGAACTGATGACAGCGGATTTCATCAGATGGCACTGTGATCGGAGTGAGAATACGAAACCCGATTACTTTGCGCAAGACAGTTAAAGATTTCTGGGAGTTGTGGGGGATATCAATTCCTAAGCATTCGTCTATATGCTGTTAGATGCATTCGTCAAGTTTCTCAACGTGTTCTCCAATTCCAATATGCAACGAATATATCTCTTTCTACTAAGATCAACCTCACACTATGAATTCTTAATTAATCCCAACCCTCATCACTTATTCACCTAACAGATTCTTAATATAAAATTCTTCATTCCTGAAGTGTTCTTAAAATACTCTTCTTTTGCTTCTTTTAATGGCAATGTCCTTTGGAAGAAGACCTATCCCTTCCACAATGCAGATACCGTTAAGTTTCTGCATTGTGGAAGGGATAGGTCTCTGAACACATTTCATTGTGGAAGGGATAAATTTCTTCAGGCTCTGAACACATTTCATGTGTTCAGAGCCTGAAGAAATCCTAATCTCCGTATTCTAGTATTTTATCAATAGCAATGCATACATTCAGCTCTAAAAAAAACATAAAAACGCATCATCGCTTAATGCTATTTGCAGTGAATGATTTTTACACAAATTAATGTGCGCACTTGCATCTAAATTCAGTCATCGCAATGCACGATTTCGACCTAGAAATACAAAAATGGAACATGACTTTTGTCTGTATACGTGTCGGAAACAAATCAGTCTCGATATTTTTTTTTATCAGACTTAGTAGCGAGATCTTAAAATAATAATTATTATTATTTTTTTAATTATAAATAAATAAATAATGAATAAAGACTCAGTAAACTTACCGCATGTACTTTCAACGGTTTGAAAGCGCACAGCACACTTTTCCATATGTCATGACCGGAAGTATACAACTGTCGAATATTTTTCTTTTAAGGCATTTGGGGCGTTTCCTTAGCTTCACGATGTTTTCTAAAGGCTATCCAAACCAAGTTGAATTCCACGTGTAATTTGTTCTTCACAGTCACCCTCTACTGTGATCTTTTGTGCGAGGTAAACATAAAAGGTTACTATATCAATTTCCTGGTGTTCCATTTCTATTGGCTTTATGGTAATGCAGTTCACTGATCACTTGTTGAAGTTCTGCAGAGTTTAATAAATAAATAAAAAAAAAAACGATGACATCAGTAAATCGTAGATGATTTAGTTCTTTCTCATTTATCATAATTCCTCTATTTTTCCTATGCAGGTTTTTAAAAATTTCTTCTATGGCTGCTTAAATAATTTAGGTGAAATGCCATCTCCCTGTGGAACTCCCTTTTTTGTAGGAAATTTCATATCTGTTCCGGATTTAAAAATGCAGTTGAATATGACTAAATACACTGGTATCCAAAAGCTAAGCACGAACTACATTTTTACCTGTATATGAAAAAATTTTCATCATCATCATCATCATCATACGTATCAAGGATTTAGGCCTAGTATGGCCTGTTCCGGCCTTAGAAGTCATCGTTGAATCGTTTAAGAGGACGTCCTGGTTTTCTTTTTCCTAATGGCTTGTACTTTAAGGCTTGTTTTGGTAATCTTTCTGTTTTCATTCTTTGAACATGTTCCATCCATCTATGTTTATATTTTTTAATTTTTTCAATTACTGGTTCTTGGTTTAATTCTTTCATAATATCTTCGTTTTTTTGTGATCAAATAGGGTATACTTTGCAGTTTTTCTCATAAACTTCATTTCTGCTGTTGTTAATCTTTGTTTGTCTTTTGTTTTATTGTCCAGATTTCACTTCCATACATTAAGACCGGTAGGGCTAATGTATTGTATACTTTTAGCCTGGTTTGTTTTTGAACTAGGTTTGGTTTAAATATAGAGTTAATTACTCCTGTTATTTTTAAATATTTTGGAATTTTTATGTTTATATCTTTTTCATTTTCATAAGTGATCATACATCCTAGGTAGTTAAATGAATTCACCTGTTCTAAGATCATGTTATCTAATACTATTTTAGTTCTTGCTGGATCTTGTCCTTTAAAGGCCATAGTTTTTGATTTTTCCGTTGATATTATCATACCATAATCTTTGGATATCTCATTTAGATTTAAAATAGCTTTCTGTAAGTTATCTTCAGAATTTGTAATTATTATTTGGTCGTCTGCAAAGAGGAGAGTGTTTAAGTTAACTGTAGATGAAAGTTTAATTCCTTGATGTAAATTTTTACTCCATTTTATTATTATTTCATTTAAGTAGATATTAAAAAGAGTTGCTGAGAGGGGACATCCCTGTCGGACCCCTTGGTTTATCTCTCTTGTATATGATAGCTCATGATTTAATCTTATTTGTATTTGATTATTTTCATATATACTTGGGACAACTTTTAGGATATTATTTGGTATTTGTCTTTCTTTTAATATGTTAAATAATATGTTTCTTTTAACTTTGTCAAATGCTTTTTCAAAGTCAATAAATGCAATATGTGTTTCTAAATTATATTCTCTTCTTTTCTCTATTATTAATTTTAGGCAGAAGGCTGGGTCTATACATGATCGTCCTTTTCTAAATCCATTTTGTACCTCTAGAATAAAGTTTTCGGAATATTTCATTAGTTTGTTATTTAAGATTCTGCTGTATATTTTGTAACATGAATTTAGTATACTGATACCTCTATAGTTTTAGGGTCATCTCTATTACCTTTTTTAAAGATAGGAATTACAATTGCTTTTTGGTATTCTATTGGGGGGATACCAGTAGTATAAATTTTATTTAAAAATAATAAGAGTCTTTTTTTGAATCTTGTTCCTGCGTATTTATATAGTTCTGAACCTAGCTTATCTTCTCCAGGTGATTTTCCGTTTCTTGTTTCTTTCAGGCTGATTTCTAATTCTTCTTCAGTTATTTCCTTTTCATTTTCGTTAACTGTTTGCCAGTTGTCTTTTTTAAAATATTTGTCTGTCCACAGTTCTGTGTAGTAATTTATAAATTCTTCTCATTTCAATTCAGTGTTTAATTTTATGTTTTCTTTGGTATCTGCATTTATGTGTTTCAAAATCTTATATACATCGGGTCTTATTTTATATAAATCATGTTCTAAATTAGAAACAAATTTATTCCATGATTCTCTATGTCTTTTTCTGACTTCTCTTTTAGCTATGGCTCTTATTCTTTTATATTCTATTTCATTTTCTAATCTTTTACTGCTTAACCATTTATGATAGGCTTCTTTTTTTTTCTTTTTGATTATTTCTTTGATTGTATCATCCCAGATCTTCAGTTTTTTTCTTTAATTGAATTTTTTGGTCTTTCCTAAGCTTTCATTTGCTGCTGCATTTAGTATCGTTTTTATATTAAGCCATTCTATTTCTATTTCTTCATTTTGTTTTATTTTATCTAGATATTGGTTAATTATTTGTTCATATAGCCATTGTACATTTGTGTCATTCAATAGGCTAGTTTTATAAACAAATGTTTCAATTTTTCTTTCTGTTCTTGTTACTTGTAGCCATTTAGGTGGTAATCTTAATTTTATTTTAACAAGGAAGTGGTCACTGCTTATTTCATATCCTCTGTGAACTCTAACATCTAGTGAAAATTTTGATGTCTTTTCATTTAATATGAAGTAATCTAATATTGATTTCCATCCTCTTGCTGCCCAAGTATATTTATGTATGTCTTTATGTTTATAGAAGGAATTCATTATTTTTAGGTTATTATAAACTACAAAGTCAATCAATTTTTTACCATTCCTATTTAGAGTATGTTCTCCATGTATTCCTATATTATTATTAATTTTCGTGTTTCCAATTCTTGCATTTAAGTCTCCTGCTAAAATTATGTAATCATTTTTATTTATTTTATTATATATGTTTTGTAGCTGATTATAAAAATCAATATTATCCTGTTTGTTATCAACATTATCCTGTCAATATTACCCTACATTTGGTGTAGTCATGAAAAAATTTTCATGACTACACCAAAAGTGGAGATCAATTTATTGCCGGCATACTAATAAATTATATTACACAAAAATGCGTTATAAATTTCGTACAAATTGAATTGCAATAATACGTTTTTGGAAAAAGTTACAAATTTCCTAAGCATGTAGGTAAGAAATTAATGTACAATGTTAAAAATAAAACTATGTGGAGAGCCATTTCAGTATGGATAAGTCTACTCCGAACTGCAATGCAGCTCTCACGACATCTCACCATGTTTACCACTAAATGATTCAGGAGTTCTTGAGGCAAACTGGTCCACTCCTCCTTTAGAGCAATCTTAAGGTCTTGTTTGTTGTCTGGAGGAGAATTTCGAATAGCAACGCGTCTCCCTATTGCGTTCCAAACGTCTTCTATGAGGTTGAGATCTGGGGAGTGTGCTGGTTACTCGATTCGATTAATATCCTCGTTCATTATTCATAATGTCTCCCCACACCATGATCCCAGCACCGCCATATCTATCCCTTTCAAGAATATTCTCGTGATAGTAAGCGGTACTACTTTCATACCAGATCAAGTGTCGTCTAGAATTGGAGGAAACATTAAAACGACTCTCATCTGTAAAGAGTACATTAGCCCATTGGTGTCTTGTCCAATGTTTATGGACATGCTTTATCGATAAATATTAGACAAGACATCGAGTCCACTGATAACGTGCTCTATCTACGATGAGTTGCGGATAAAGGGACGCAAACTACAGGCCTCCTGGAGTATAGGCCTACTTGTCGCAGACATCTTGCAACAGTTTGTTGAGATATCTGCGTACCAGTGTTTGAATGAAGCCGACTTGCAAACTAACCTGCCCTGGTTCGTCGATTACGTTTTGCTGTTATAATCAAAAAGCTGTCTTCATGCTCCGTGGTGGAGTGACTGCGACCTGTTAGCAAATGTCTGGAACACATTCTATTGGTCTGAAACAAGATCCAGAGCCTGGATACAACGTTAGATGAAATTTCAAAGTATGGTAATATCTATAATTCTGAGGTTTTTTTCAAGCTTTCCAGTAAATTTTCTCCGCGTGAAATCATCTAGATGATGTCTTTGAGACATCAGAAGACTTCGAAAGTTGCAATTTCTTTCCTTCACGAACGAAAAGAACTTCCTTCAAACATAATTCACTTAGCCAGTGGTGTAACTAGAGTTTTTGCCGCCCGGGGTGATCATTGAGTTTGCCGCCCCTCTCAATACACCAAAAATACTACAAAGAATCAAAACAACGTATAGGGAAATAAATTAAAACACTGTGTTTATTTTTGAAGTAAAACTTTAATTTCAACATTCTAAAATGTTATTTTTCTTGTTTTTCTGTTAGCAAAATCGTCGATGACATTGTTGAAGTCTATTTCATAGTAAAGTAGGCAATTCTTAATCAATTTTATTTAGAAAAACTCCTCTCACAAATAGCAACACTTACAGCAATTGTGAAGAAAATTCGCAGTAGTATTACAATATTTGGAACTGAGTTCTCTAAACTGTATTTTAGAATTAACTGCAAAAGTTCAAAAAGGTTCAAAGTGCCGCCCGGGGTGGATTGTCCCCTCCGCTCCTCCCTAGCTACGCCTCTGCACTTAACCTATAACGTTACTGGCTGGATGGGTGAAGCAAAAATGCTTTTCTTGTTCCCCTTTATCTCTTTAAGTGATACAATGGATGAGGTATTATTGAGCTTTCTGCTCGCCCTCTTGGGGCCTGAAGTCAGCTATGTTCGGTTTGTAGTAGAATTGATTTTGGTCTTTTATATTTGCAGTGTACTGCTTCACTGTAGTTGTTAGCTTGCTTGATCAGTGGATTTGAGTGCAGGGTCGCCTTGGAAAAGAATTTTTCAGCTAAATCACGGAGATGAGGAGGGATTTTATTTCTCGATGGATCTGGGAGTTTCTTATGTACCATGGAGCATCCAGGATCATTCTTAGGCACTTATTCTGGATTCTTTGTAGTTTCTGTATGTTAATTTTTGAGGTATGACTCCATGCTGGAGAAATGTAGGTGATAACTGGGAGAATTACAGTTTTGTGCATAGTTAGCTTGTTTTATAGATCTAATTTGCTTTTGCGGTTGATCAGGGGTCGGGGGGTAGAGTTGTGCAATTACTTTGGATGTCTTCCCTCCTGTTAGTTTGATGTGGTTGCTAAACAGGAGTTTGTTGTCTAGTTTCACTACGAGATATGTAACTTCTGTCTCCATTGGGATCTTGACTCCGTGGAGTTGAATGTCGTCCTTGCTAGTGACTTTTCTTCTGGAGAATAAGTACAGACGAGCTTTTTAGGGGGTTTACCCTGGATCCTCCAATCTGTTAGCCAAGTTTCTAGCGAACTGATACTGCCTTACAGCCTTCTAATTGCCATTTGAGGGCTGAGAGATCTTGATTGTATCGCAGTGTCATCCGCATATAGTGCTGTGATGATATTTCTCGGGTTTGGGGGAATATCAGCTGCATAGATCGAGAACAGTAGAGGTGCTAAGAGTGAGCCCTGTGGCACGCCTGCACGGATCTTGCGTCTGGTTGACACTGTTCTGTTTAGTTTGATTTGCATGTGTCTGTCACTTAAGTATGCTTTAATGAATTTAACTAATTTTATTGGAAACTTAAATTTATCAGTTTGTAGAGAAGGCCCTGAAGGCCCATATCTTACCAAAGGCCTTGGCTATATCGATGAAGACCGAAGTTGTGTGAAGGTTCCAGTTAAAGCCTCCTGCTATGTATTTCACAATCGGTATATTTGTTGTACTGTGGAGTGTTCTCTGCGGAATCCGAATTGCTCGTCTGGGATAATTCCCAGCTTGTCAGTGATTGCTTGTAGCCCGGTGAGGATAACCTTTTCGGTGACTTTTCCAAGACTTGATAGGAGGCTGATGGGTCTATAGCTTTCTGGAAGTTGGGAGTTCTTGCCTGGCTTTTTTATAGATATGATATCTGCTGTTTTCCAGGTTGTCGGGAAGTGCTGAAATCTAATGATTACATTTGTGATGTTAACAACGTGTATTATTGCTTTTCTTGGTAGCATCTTCAATATTCTGTTAGTGATGCCATCTGGGCCTGGAGCCTTTGTGTTGTTCAGTTGTGCTATGATTTTAGTTATTTCCCTTGAGGTAGTGGGAGAGATGGATTCTGGGTTATCAGTGGGTTGACTTAATGCTTTCCTGACCTGGCGATGAATTTTGTAGATGAAGTTAATGTTTAGGTTTTTGTTCGATAGACTGCACTGCTCCTCCAGGTTGTCTATAAGGGCTTCTGCCTTTTCCTTGTCTGTGTGTGCTGTTCCTTGTTCGGTTTGTATAGGAGGTAAGGGTTGACTTTTGGTGCATAGGATTTTTAGGAATTTCCATAATGAGTGATCTTCTGTTGTGGCTAATTTGGTTTCTTATTCTTGATTTCTGTGGTTTTGTAGAGCTTCTCTGACTTTTCTGTTGAGATTGTTTAGTGTTGTTTTGTCCTGTGGGGCTCTAGTGTTGTTTCTTGCTTTGCTCTTGGTTCTAATCAGGTCCATGATTGCTTCTGGAATCCTATTGGTCTAGTGGTGGACAGTGGTTTACTGAGGTTACTGCTTTTTGCATTTGGCTTGTTAGCTTTGGCTATATCTATCTCTTCTTTTTTGTGTATGATGGGCGGTGGACCGATGTATTCTGGTAGAATTTTTGTGAGTTCGTCCCATGCTATAAAGGAGCGCTGGGGTCAGAATTGTTCTTGATTGCCTAGCTTGAGCTGAATGTGGTTGTGGTCTGATGAAAGTTCTTCTATTGTTTCTAGTTGGTATTGGAATGGGATGTTTTTGAGTATTGCGATGTCCAGAACATATGAGTTTCCTGTTGGGCTGTGATGAGTGGGGTCGGTAGGCCCAACCACGATGGGTGAGTTGTGCATTGCATAGTTGTATAAAGTGTGACCTTTGGTATTCATGGACGAGCTAAACCAGGCTGTATGTTTGGAGTTGAGATCCCCTGCTAAGATAATAGAGTCTTTGGATTCGAGGATGGAGTCTAGGTCATTTATCAGTAGTGGGATTTTGGGAGGGTTGTAGGCTGCGTAAATCTTTAGACTGCCTGCGTTGCTGGTGTGTACCTCCACTCCGATCAACTCTAAGTTCGTAGTTGGTGGGTCAGGTAATGTGTTGTGGTTTAGGTAGCTTTTTATATAGACAGCTGTGCCTCCACCTCTTGCACCAAGTCGATCCTTTCTGTACATGGAAAAGCCTCGGAGTCTTGGGTTATTTGCTGGTCTAAGGTGCGTTTCATTAACTAGAATGATGTCAGGCTTGTATCTGGATGCAAATTCTTGGAGTTCCAGGATTTTGTTTGTTATTCCATTTGCGTTCCAAGCTACAATCTTTAGAGAGTTTGGTTTGAGTTTTCTACTCATGGCAGAGGGCTGTTAATATGGACTGGGTTCCTTGTAGGAATCTCTTTCGGGTGGATGGTGAGGGGCTTGTCCTGCTGAATTCTTGCAGCATGGTGGCGAGCGAGGCAGTTAAGATTGTTTCTAAGTTGGAGCCTCGCTGTTCGTAGGATGTGGGGGTCTTAGGTCGTGCAGCCTCGGCATAAGTTTTTGTTATATTGGTTGGCTGTATTCTCTCCTGCGTTGTTGAGGTGATGTGAGATGGTGGGAGAGTTGCCTGCCTGTTAGTGGGGTCTTTGCAGGGAGGAGAGGTGATGTTGTTTCTTGTTATACCGCGATTTTTCGGATGCCACTGCACTTAGCGCAGTATTTTGCCTTTTATCCTGTTAAGTGCTACCACGTGATCCCTTTGCGCGCGATTCGAAAATCTGAATGTGTGTACTGAACTCCCTTCGCTTTCTATTCGAAATCGTAAGTTATACCAATTGCCACAAGGTGATTCGTCTGAATTTGCGGTTGTAATCTTTAGAAATAGTTCGTCTTTAGTTTTGGGACACCAGTGTAAATCGATGTAAGTTTTTTTTCAATTCCTTGATTTTTAAGGGCTTCTAAAATAGCTAATGTTGAGATTGAATCAAATGCCTTTTCAAAATCAATAAATGGTAGACCTAAGCGTTTTGGAATTCATTTGTATTTTCAATTATTTGTCTTATTACATATATGCGATCAATGCTGCAATTTTTTATGAATCCTGTGTGTTCTGGAGGCTTGTAAAAATCTAATCTGTTTTGTATTTTGTTACTAATAATTTTTGTAAAAAATTTGTATAATGTTGGCAGGAGATAGGGAGTGTGGGACTAATTTTTAATATCTTCTCTGTTTCCCTTTTTAAAAACTCTAATAAGCATAGCATTGTTCCAACTCATTGGTGTTCTCTTTTGTCTTAAGCATTAGTCGTGACTGGTTGGTACACCACCTGCTTTTAGAACTTCCTTCTATTGTCTATTGGTAACTCATCTTCAAATGGTGTCTTTCCACTAGTCATGCTACCCATTACATATTGAACTGCTTCTTTTAAAAAATCAAGGCATATTTCTTCTTCATCCGTTTGGGGTATTTACATTTTTGTTTCCATATTGGTTTAAATCTTGGAAAGCATCATAAAACTTGGTATAAAAGAATTCTATTCTATTCTTCTTGTGATCTGTTTCTGTCTTTAATTAGTACTCCATTTTCATCTTTAAGGATTATTAATTTAAAAATAAAATCTTAAATGAGAAATGATTATATATGTAAGCCTTTCGAACACTTTCTTCAAAATAAAAATAAAACTTCAAAATGGGAAGAACTGGAAAATTTTCAGCGCATACGAGAAGAATGTGACAATCCGAAGGTTACCCGGATGATTGAACTGTTGCGCACCTTTCTGTGACCGAGTCTTCGCGGAGAACTCAAAAAAAAAAAAAAAGTAGTTTCAGCACACTTGGCACACATGTCACGTGACCCGTAACTTTTCGCACGGTTTGGCGAAGTTCCCGGCCTCGAAGGACTTCCTTGAAAAGACCGCATTGGTGCGAAAGATTTATATCATGGTTAGCGTTGTCCGGACAGCTGAAACTTTTCGACAGCCATAAACTGATGTGTGTGTGTGCGTGCGTGCGCGCGCGCACGCGTGTCCATGCATGCATGCTCCAGGGGGATAATGAACTGCATGACGTTATATGCAGAACTCTTATTCGTGCATTTTGTATTTATCTCCCTCCCTGCTCTGTTTAATTCTTTCGATCTATCTGATGTAGGGAAGCACAGCACTGGATGAATCAATAGGACAAAATTTTTGTTTCAAAAATAAATAGAAGATCATGAATCAAAAGAAATGATTATGGTCTCGAAGTAAATCAAATATGATGGATCGTTACGAAGAAACTTGGGTTAAAAATTAAATAAAGAAATGGACATTAGATAAAACTGGATAGAAAATAAATCAAACTGATTGCCTAGTAGTAACTGTTTGGTTTAAAAATAAATCATATATAAGTTGGATTTGTAGATGTGATTTTTTTTTTTTTAATAAATCAAATATGATAGAAAGATATAAACGATTCCTATTCAAAAATTAATAAATAAATAATAATAAAAGCGATCTAACATTAGAAATGATTTTTGGTGTGAAAATAAATCTATTGCAAATGAATTAATGGGAATGATTTGATTTAGAAATAAAAAACAAACTACGGAACTTTAGAAATAATGTATTAAAAACAAAATCAAAAACAGTGCACCTATAATCAAATATTCTTTTCCTATCTGTCATTAAATCCTATTTTGGCCTTCCTTTTTCGAATCTATTTTAAAATAAATCCAAATGGATCATTACGAAAAGTTTTGGTTCAAAATTAAATGAAAAAAAAAGGGCAATTGGAATATAAAAATAAATTCTATGCGATGGATGAGTATACATAATTTTCTTTTAAAATTTAATAAATAATAATAAAACGTGATCAACACTTGGTTTCGAAAATAAACGTCTGCAGGTGTGGTTAGGAATGACACGAGCCCAAAAACTGGTGTAATTGACCGAGGAGATGGCTTAACGACCCTCCAGTTAGCAGACTGTGGTTCGGGTTCGTATCCCACGGCAGCAAACTGGGGATAGTTGTTTGTGATAGTGTTTAGGTGTGACGATTTTTTTCGTACGGTGTGAGACCACTTCTTGTATGCCTGAGATGGCTTTTTACTTTTATCACCGTATTTTACCCACTATTAAAACTCGTGCTGTTCCACCACCTGCAAATGTCCAGGTGCATTGAACAAGCCTGACTCTACCGCTTCAGTACGAGAATATTCCGCCACGTTTTGAACTATTATCAAAATCAGTGAGAATGGCATGCTGTGTGAGATTAATGTAGTTAGCTAGACTTTTATCACAATCAGATCGAATTCAATAAATCAGAATAATTTGTCCAAAAGTAAATCAAATATTAATTGCTATTTAGTTCACAATATATGAATATTTTTGAACTAAATACGAATCATGAATATATAAGAAAGCAGTGAAGTTTTTCGTCTTGACATTCTTTGCGTAAACGTAAATATCTCCGACCGGAAAAAACTGGTCAAGTATGATGATGAAACGTTCCCGAGAGAATAATATTTACTACGAGGAGTTTTCCTAAAAACATTTCATCGCTTTCCAGGGGAGGGCCAGGCACAAATAATATGAAAGGTCACCCACTGATAGTCTACTGAGAACGGCTGTGAAAATAGGACATTGGGTTCACGTTAAATGTTTACCGAACTGCCCTAGCGAGAGAATTCGCTGGAAAAATGGTCCATATCCCTTTGCAACGCTGAACGCTCTCGAAAGTCGCACGGAGATTTCGGGGAGTGTTCCAGGAAAAGGGATGCTCAGAGGGCAGGAAGAGATAGTATAAATGGAAACAGTTCTAGCACTTTCGGAAATGGGAAATGCCCCCCCCCTGCCCCCAGGGATAAGGCTGGCTGAATAGCAGCTGGATGATCGGGAATTTGTTGTTACGGATCGCTTGATCCCTTGTAGCTGAAGGCCTTTCCTGTCACTTCCCACCCCTTACCTGAAGAGCCCGTGCACGCAAATACGCGGGAATCAACTGTGAGAAAAATCGAATTTGGGGAAGTTTTTTTTTTTTTTTTCTGTTTATTTGTTGCGCTCCTCCATTGTTTTCTTTCTCTATCTTTCACTTTTTCCACACTTTATGTTCTACTGTCTTTGCTTTATTCTCTCTCTCATTCATATCTCATTTTTCTTACCTTCCCCTCTTGTTAGTCTTCGCACTTTTTCTTCTTCTTCTTCCCCTCTCTCTCTCTCTCTCTTTCGCTCTCTCTGTGTTTCTTTGTGTCTGCTTTTCGCTGTGCCCTTCATGCTTTTTATTGTAATTTTTTTTTCTTTCGAGTTCTTTCTCGATATTTTTTCTATCTCATTCGCTTTCTTCCTAGCATCTCTTTCTTTTCTCATCTCTCTCTCTCTCTCTCTCTCTCTCTCCTTGCCTGCCAAACTTGCTCTAAAATTATTCCAGGAAATGGGATTTATTATTTTAAATATTCAGCAGTGATCATTGACTCGCGTAGGTGGCAACCTATGCATGAGCGTGGGCTTACAAGACACACACAAGCTGTGAATAAGTACTTTTATTTAGCCAAACTGTATTCCTACGGAGTCCTATAAGTCATCTAAATATACTCTTAAAAAGTTAAGTTTGTTTCTCGGATTCAACAAGGCGCTTACACGGCTTACCCTTTTTATCCCAATGAATGATGCATGGGTACACTTATAGAGCTCGTACTGGCGTCACCGACTTGCGTCATTCTCCGACAATGCAAGAGACAAAAATTCTCTCCATCTCGACACTCAAAATTTGGCCTCGAGCCTCCTGTTGACCTCCTACAGTTTAAAAAAACTTCATCTGACTCATTACAAGGAACAGACTGGTGGGTGTTTGGCGTTCGCGCGCTATTCGGAATCTTTTTCCAACGATTTCTCTGAATGGCCGACGCAAGCCTCACTTAAAAGGAGCGAAAAAGCGCGTTTGTTTTTGTCTTGTTTACCATCTCACTTTATGACGTCTTACTGACTACGGAAAGGTCAAAAGGGGTGGACCGAGGAAAACCTGCGACCATTTCTATTAAATCAACTCCAATTAATTAAATAAAATCTGCTTACGTATAATTAATCAAATTACGTAATAATAACTTCCTCAATGTCCCACAGTAGGCGCTGAGCGCTTACTGCGGTTGTCGGGACTGCCCGCAGTCAGGAAAGTGCTTTTTATGGCATTTCCTTTTGGTCTGAGTTGCACTTGGATTCAATGGAAAAATATATAGGGGACGTTCAGTCATTTTCAAGGGGATGGTAATTGAAAAGAATTTTGGGACTGCCACTGTAAGCAAAACTTCGTTTAGATTCAGTCACATGGCTTACCGAATCTAGGCGATTAGGGTAAATTAGACATGAATGACTAGAATTAAGTCAAGTATCTTTTGCCTTCCTTTCTCTACTGTGGCTGTGAATTTTCATGTCTAATTCAGTTGATGCACCTTCCACGAACGGTCATTTTATAACATGGTAATCAATATGCTATTCTCTCAGGACTTAGCAGTTAGAGAGAAGAAGAAGACGAGAGATTTTATTTTGCTATTATTGTTGTTGCTGCTTTAAACATGACCCCTTACGGTGAACGAACCATGCATGCTTCTTGAGGCTATTGTGCAAATCAAGCACTTAGTACTCGGTTTAATCTGCTTAGGTAAAGTCTTTTCACTTCTACAGCAATGCTTCTGCAAAGAATCGGATGTTTTAGAAGCAAATTCTTTCTTCGTTCTTTTTCTCTACCTACCTATTTCTGCGCAAGTTCTGATGTGTTTAGCTAATTCTCAAATGCACTTTCTCTTAAAAATCACATTTTTCAGACCTCTCTGCACATTGTTTAGTACAAAATTTGATGCTTTTAATGGACTTCTTTGCCCCAAGAGAGACAGATAGACAGAGAGAGAGAGAGAGAGAGAGAGAGAGAGAGAGATCAAACAAGAATAGAGAAATAATGGAAAACAAAGTCTACTCGCTCTCTCTTGTCTTTGTACAGTCGCTATTACATGAGGAGGTGAAAACCCTTTACTTTTTGGCTTCGGTCACTCACCCAGGTGAAATCAAATTTCTGGACAGGATTCCGATTTCAGACTACGAATAGGTGCGTACGAAGTGAGGGAGGTGGAGGAGTTTTAAGTTGTTTATGTACGTAAAACATCCCACTTTATGTCATTCTCAGGCGTTCCAACGCCGCTTTATTTACGCATTTCCTGGTCACGCTTGGTAGAGGGCGGTGTAAAATTAAAAGAATGCGGTAATTTGGGGGGTTTTTAAACTTGATACACTCCGAGACCGACAGATAACGAGCGAGTGTCGGAGCATTCTAGGAACGACCTTCCATCGTAAGCACACTTTGGCCGAGTCGTTAAGGAATGGACCTTCTAAGTTGACGTCACTTGGCAAAGCTTTTTTTCTTGGGGGGAGGGGGAGGGGGGAAGACCACGTGACTAGCTTTCTGAGAACGCTAAGAGGCTCGAGAAAGTTATGGAGTTGTTCACACGCGACTGCTGTGCGTCACAAGAGCTCGCATCGTCTCCGTAAGATGTGTGTTGAGATTTAAAAAAAAAAAAAAAGAGACGGTAACAGTGCGCGACTTCTTTTTTTAATATACAAAAAAATACTCACAAGATGGCGCTTCACACAGCATACCTCATATATATAGCATTAAGGTCCCGTATTCTATAAAATGAAGATATAACTTTTGAAGTAATTTTTCAAATTTAAGATTCGAATTAGCTTCGTACAATAAGACATTTTAGATATTTAGAATAATAATAATAATAATAATAATAATAATAATAATAATAATAATAATAATAATAATAATAATCTCTTTATAATAGTAATAATAATTTCTTTATAATAAAATTTCTTAATAATAATTTCTTAATAATAATAATAAAGCTTTCTGGTTTCTGGATTTACATAGTAAAAATGTTCCATTTTTAAAACAGTGCGCATTAAATCAAATTGCAATTATTTTTTATGCTTCTTATTTGAGAGTCCTTCTTACAAACTTGCCTGGAAGTTTGTCTTTCTGTCTCTATCTGTCTTTCAAAAGTTCGTGTAGTATAGAACCGATTGACTCATATAATTAATTCACTGATTATTTTGACAATTCACACAATTTTTTTATTGTTGACTACGATTGTGTTATGTGTGCCTTCGATTTTTATTTATTTATTTATTTTTATTAAGACTGCGAGAGGGTTAGCAAAAACACTATGAAATATTATGTAACATTGTAGCCATTCGAGAAATATATTTAGAAAAAAAAAATTCTAAATCTCATTCGGAAACGAATTTAGGAATTTAGAATGTGGTTAAAATTATCCAATAATTATTGTAAAAAACAAACTCATGTGGAAATTATTTGTGAGATCCCAAAAATCGTTTAGAAATTATTTTACATACAAAAAGCTTTCAGAATTATTCCGAAGGTAATCTATTTTTTATAAGATAATAAAACCATTAGAATATAATATGATCGTTCAGAAGTTTTTTTAGCAGTCACAATGGCCTCAAACTTTAATTTTAGAGGGGGGGGGGGGTGGAATCACTTTCGTTGTGTGTCAGAATGTTTCTATTCCATTTCACTTTATTCGTCGCCAAGGTCTGCACATCTCCTTGCAGTGTTTCGGCTAATACAGAGCTACAATCTTACTTTAAAAATATCGAATATTTCGTCAAACGGCTCCAATACTTTCTGTGTTATTACGTTGTATTACATCGTGAGTAATACATTTCCAAAAAAATCACGGACTCTTTCATCGTACGTGACAATTACTGAAGCACGGGTTGTGCATTGCAGACTGAGGTGCATTAATCTGTTGTTGCAATAAAATAGCATATAACAATGGAGCTAAGCGATCTATACTTTGTTGTCATTACCTAATTTTACTCTGACCTCATTTAAGGACAACACGTGCATGCGCAAGATATTAAAATTGTATCTGGTATTTTAATTTTGCGCAGCACTGTGACATTTCAGCTTTTCATTGCGTGCGACACAGAACTTAAGTCTCAGCTGTACAATTTATGATACTCGTTTACCTAAAGATAAACGAGGATATCATGAGATGATCAATACCGACAGTTTTGACTCACTGTTCGTAAAAAAAAATCCCTTTTCTCTTTCTCAACTAAGTGCGATATTATTCCCAAAAGTCCCTTCAGGCACCTCATTCCTCTTTCCCCAAAACGAATCCCTTTAACCGCAAATACCTGGAGAAAGACGTTGATAGGGTCATTAAATGTGCACCGGCAGGACGAGGGCAGTTCGTGTGTGTGTGTGTGTGTGTGTGTCGAGGGGCTATGATCGAGCACCACACACATACCTCTCACCCCCAGGAAATGAACGCGACATGACCACGCAGTCCTTTAGGAGTTCAATAATATTTCCAGGGAGGGTGAGTTTCCACAGGAAACAAATGTGGCTGCCGTAGACGACGGAAGTGTACGCAGGAAATAAATAAATACTGTACCTAGAACTTTGATCATTAAGGGGTACAGATGGTGCACAGCACAGGGCACATTTGCCAGCTAACGCAGTCATGCGAGTAACCGAAACCTTAATTACCGAATCACAATAGCATTTACTGAAGATGTGCAAAGTCGATCGAATACTTCACAACTGTAAATGTCAAACTGATAATTCGTTTTCTGTTTATTTATTAAATATCTGGAAACACTGAAAACCTTGAAATCACCTTGTCACTGGACGCCAGTTTCTGTTTCTGTTACTTTTCCTATTCGGTACTAAAAATGAAAGTAATTTATTCTTAGATGAGTGTGCTATTCAATACGATACTCCATTCTTGACACCCATTAGAACTGGCTTTAGCTACTACGAAGAATATTTAGTTCAAGAATAGATTTTTTTTAATAAGAGGATCTGCATCTCTCGGTAAGGATTGATCATCATTGTTAAAATCAAAGAAATGAATCTTCCGAGAAAAGATTTCGGCACATATATTAAAGCGTTCACAAATTGTAAGAATTTTCATTTGTATAGCTTTCATTTTCTGAGAAGTTTCATTTTCATGCCATAAAAAAATCAGTTTCGTTTAAATGAGGTATTCCCACCTTCAACTGCCTTTCCAGAAAATTTATTGTTTAGAATTCTCTGGAGATGAATTATCTTCTAGACTGTTAAGCAGAAAAGGAATTTAAATGCGATTTAGGAAGTGGTCATCTGCATATGTAACTTCTATGATTTGCGGAGTGCTGCCACTGCTTTTCAAATTCCACACAGTACTTTTGCTAGATTCCTTTCAACATCTGCACCTAAATCTTGTTGCGGAGGAATAGGAGGAATACATGTATTGAAAATTCCACAGATTACGTTGCATGACACCGTACTTAGTTTCGTACCCCCCCCCCCCCCCCAATTTTTATCCGGGTTCGAGACCGGCATAGCTGACGAATCAGGCCTATGGCTGGGTCAGTATTCCTGACTGTAATCTTGCGGGGCCGGTTTGCCTGCTTACGGGATGAAAAACCCCAGATAAACTGGGGAGAAAAGCCCTAAAGTCCACGCCCAAGACCGGTTAACTTGTCATTAGCTGAGGAAAATACCCAAGCTCCTCATGTCGTCGACGGGAATCGAACTTAGGACACTTCTTCCCCAGACATATGGTTGCGAAGCGCAAACCCACTAGGAACCTCTAGTGATTTCCTCTCAATCGGAACACGGTGCAGCAGCCATTGAACTTCTCTGACTGTCGTCCAGTTGTTATGAACGATGTCCGTTGGAAGGAAAGACTTGGGTTCTAATTCCATCGAGGACTCGAAGAACCTTTATAAGATGTGAGCTAGTCTCATACAGAGATGATAAGATTTTTCCTTCCCGAAACTTGCCGATTTTTCATCCTACAAAATAGACAAACAGGCCAGAACATGTGCAGTTAACAGACATCACACACTGGTATCATAATCTTAATATTATTACGGCTGTTATTCCAGAACAACAACATCTGTGACACGAATCCTTGTGAATTTGATTGTTCAGTAAGAAACTGAACTTTCCGTGAAAATATTCGCAACATACAAGACGTCTCACCTCCCTGGTGAATATTCAGAAATACTGACAGAAACAGAACGGAGGAACAGGAGAGTTTTGATGACGGCTCATAAGGTAGGTGAGCTGAAACTTCACACCTGTTATTCCTTACTTGGAAGTCATCTATGTATCGCATTTCCTTTAATCGTCTTGCACTTCCGTTTGTAATCAATTTCGTCCATCCCACATTCGTGTAAAATGTGCATCCCACTTGGACCTTTTATTCTTAATCACTACGTTCATTGGTTTACCGTTCTTTCTTTTCATATGTTGGGTGTGAAGTTACGCACTTTCCATCTTAATGATGTTCGATTATATTTTTAGTTCTTACGTTTTTGAGGACTTACACACACACACACACACACACACACACACCTCATTCTACAGCTTGAATCGTCGCTAGAAACTATTACTTTCGTTTCTACATAAATATAAACAAATACGGCAGAAATCTTTCACGAGGGACATTACAGCGGTGCGGGAGCGAAAGTTCTAAATTAAGTTTTCGTATTATTCGGAAGCATGTCTTCTCCAGGAAGGAAAGAATTCTTAGGAAGATAGTTCTAGGCAGATATATATGGGAATGAGAGATAGGTGTGAAAAGGAGGGAGTTGAGAGTCGCAGCAAAGTAGTGGGGAGGATTGTTTTTCCGACAAAAAAGTGGGGACGGGACTAAGCCTCTTTAAAATTTAATTAAAATATGAGCTTTAACTTCGTTTTTGGATAGAGGTAAAAGTCACTTGGAAAGAAAAAGGATTTGGTGAGTGTTGCAAACGTGGCTTTCTATTTCCTATTCTATAATTAGATTTTTGGTTAAAAAAAAAAAGATAGGCAGACACAACGTACGTCATATCTTCGGTGTAAGGGATATGGCTACTTCTATACGCAACAATCGATAACAGTCCACAGATGCTCTACACTACATTAACGCGCACAAGTTTCGAAGTTTCTCCGTGTTTGCTTTATTTCGCGAATTGAAAGGCTGTTCTGATGGTAGCCATCTCTTTACTCTTATTTAAAACAAATTAAGCGAAGGGATGGAAGGCGACTTGCTTATAGATTTCTTCACATGATTTTCCAGCTTTCGTTGTAACTGAACATTTGCCATTTTGCAAAAGCCAGGATGCGAAAAGAAAATAAATATAATAATAATAAGATTAATATCATTGCATATAGTCACTTAACATACGAGTCAAGGAGGGAAATGTTTTGAGTGCTATTATTAATTGGCTTGATGCTGAGACAGATAAATTAAAGAATTAATAGCCTGTCTCTGCATCCATGCTCAAAGGAAGATCGATTGGGTTGAATCTGTTGCACGTTACCTGACATGTCGTTTCCTTTTGTATTACATATGTGAGTGCGTGCATGGCACTGTGTTGCTTACTGTGGTTGGACGAAACGCCAGACTTAGATCTGCATATGAAATGTTGCTGATTTTGTATAGCAACAAGTGCCCTTGACCTACAGGCAGCAGCAGCAGTGTGCGAAAACAGCAACAGATGGCGCTGTTTGCTAAACCGAGTCGTATCCCGTCAAATCCTCGAACAAGTGCAAGAGTAAGAGAGTCAGACTTTTGGACGCTACGATCTATATTTAACTTACTCTTATCGAACTGGCCACTAAAAGAGTAAACGTTCGACCTGTTTCTAGGGTCACTGTTTATGGAAACACATAACAGAGCTCCCTCTATTGACTGTGCTATTGATCTACTGTTGCACGAAAGTGGCGTTTGAAACTTTTTTGTCAAGCAAATGAGACTCCCGGCATATCCGGTGTTCTGGTTTCTTTCCTAGACCAGATCACGAGAAGAAATACATTTAAATAAAAACGTGTCAGGTGGAAGGGGCGATGAGCGACATTAGCTAAAAATAATTAAAGAAAAAAAGTACTTCATAAATGGGATGCATGGACCTTTCGAAAATGTTGTTTGAAATATTATATAAGATACTTAAAGTAAAAAATTTCTAATCTCAGTTGGACACGTGCATGATTCAAGATGCCACCCATTTGTTAAGACGCCATCTCCGATCCGGAGGTTGTTAGACATGGTTCTCCACTTCTTCCTATATTGTACATCTCTAAAGATTTGGATATATATTTTGGATGGATATTTCGAATGCATAAATCCTAATACAAAAATTCTCACAAATGAATCCTACTCAACGCTCCGGATTAGAATCATTATTGCGAAGTGCTTGTTGCCATAGTAACAATTACGAGTATTTTCTATTGTGCTAGGCAGAAACAAAGACATTGAAGAACTGGTATGTGTGTGTGTGTGTGTGTGTGTGTGGTTTCATAGTATATATATATGAAATAAAATGAAAATTAATTTACTTCTTATTATCATCAAGGATCGGCAATATATTTTATTAATTTTTATTCCACGAGTCTGGTTAAATGATTTCGCGAAGTGTTCGTTGTAAAGCAAGCCCAAAGCGTATAATGATAAACAATGAGTATAAAAATAAAACAAAAACACTTTTAGATTTAATAATGAGACTGTCACGTAACTATGAAAAAAAAAAATATGCAAAGTGAACCTGAAACTTTAGCATTGGCACACATCTGGTATGAAATATAACTAAAAACAACTTCTAATGGGATTCACATACTAAGAAAACGATATCTTGAAATGGTGGCCCGAAATGTATGAAGTCCACTTTCAACATTTAAAAAAAAAAAAAAAAAAAAAAAAAAAACATTAGATATATAAAGTAAAAAAAAACGGTATTTTATAAACATATTTATAAAACGTTTATGAATCAGCCAATTTTAATTGTCTTCATATCGGTAGTACTATCGTGTCGATTATAGGCGCGATGATCGATTGTAAAAAAAAAAAAAAAATTTCTTAAAATGCTATTTTACTAACATCACATTTTACGAGCATTATTTTTAATAATTAAATAAATAAATAAATAATAATCTTCGGTACGTGCAGACCTTTAAGGCCAATGACCTGCAAAGATTTGTTTTCGTACCCATCGCTTTAGGATAAGGTGGTTAATCTTATGCGTAAATATATACGTACTTTTGTGAGTAAATGGCACGCATCCTCCTTGGAAGGTCTGTGGGACGAAAAACCAGTTTCTTTCCGGGAGAGAAAACGCTGTACATTCCTGTATGAGCCCGGCTAGCCTGGATTCGAACCCATACTTTCTTGGAAACCACAGAGGTTCTAATAATCAAGCAGTATTGTTAATGTTGTTACTGTTGAAATTTCAGAGGATCTTAAATTCTCAACAAAAATAACAATCCCACTCAAGTATTTAGTACTTACTTATACTTTTCGTCCCTCGTAGCACATGAGCCCAGATCCGCTTCATCCCGTTACTTCTATCTTGTGCAAATAATTTTACCACTCTCCGGCCTTTTCAACCAGTTATTCTTCTTTCCAAATAGTCAAATGGAACCAGCCAAACTGTTACTTCTAAATCGCAATCAGCTTCCTGCTTTCTCAGTACTTGGCTTCTTCTTCTTCTTCTTCTTTTTTTTTTCTACATTGACAGTTTATTTTATGAGATATCGATTATCATTTTTTTTTAATGAAGTAATATGGAATAATTGTCGAAATCTGTAAAATAATGATACTGCAGTCGTATGTGTGACATCTTACTTCTTTCCTCTTTTATAACCTCGTCCCTCATTTTGGCCCGATCGTACCAAAATTCTCAGGGAACCTTAAGCAATGTAAGACGGGACCATATCCTAAATTTGGTGCAAATCGTGTTGAGTGATGATGAGACCTGTCGACGTACTGGCTTAAGAGAAGGAAAAAAAAAATTGCCCCCTTTTTTTTATTTAAAATGCTTCAGTTTTTTTTTTTTCCCTGTTAATTGTATTTAACATGTCGGCAAACTCTTTAACAGATAACAGATATGACAAACTGTTGCATGGTTGATTACCTATGCCGGGAAAAAAAAAAAAAAGCGACAGATGGCTGATGGAACGTGTATTCACCTGGATACGATTCTCGTCGCTGATGAACTTCATCCGCAATAAAAGGACCCTGCAACAGAAGGGAACTTGGCCAATCTAATGTGGAAGTATCAGGGTTTTCATCTTCCAGAGAAACAAAAGAATATACAATAGTTAGAAAAAGTGCATCGGGGCTTGCTAGAGGTTACCTCAGTGCAGGACGTTAGCTGTCAGTAGTTGAAGGATAGGGGATCGGATCTAGATTTTACGAAGGGAATGCCGGGATGGGACCAGAATTAGGGGTTAGAGTATGGGAAACCTGATTCAGGGGCATAAGAAAATCGAAAACCTGGATTAGGACTAAGAAGAATCAGATAAGATATCCAGGCAAAATCGAACTGAGGACGAGTTTCACATCAACACTCTCCTCACAACGAATACTCAATCTGAAACTAGATCTAGATCAACTCGAGTTTCGGCCACAGTGATGTTGTAATATGAGTATTTGGTGACTTTCTAAAATGCTCGGAATAAGAAAACATGAAGAATTTATAACGCTGCTGCAAAAACCATTATAAATAAAAGGCGTTTGGAACATCTTTTGTTTATTAATTTGTAGTCGCTTCGACAAGGAATGAAAAGCATGTTTACATTTTTTAACGACTCTTGGATCGATTGTGAAATGTGAACATTCGTATCATAAAGAAGCTCTGTCTCCGAGATTAATAGATATATATAAACTGAAATATATAAAAAAAAAAATTTAAAAAAAGTCATACTACAAGAAATTGCTTTTGTCGTGGCTTGCACGGCATACTTGAGGCCTTATTCCTAAAGCTTGGTTTCAAAGAACAGAGAAATATTTCTGTTCTGGCGAAATTTTTTAAATAATTTCCGTTGTAACACCCAAATTATTCATCATCATCATCATGCGTGCGTATCAAGGATTTAGGCCTAGCATGGCCTGTTCCGGCCTTTGAAGTCATCGTTGAATCGTTTAAGAGGACGTCCTGGTTTTTCTTTTTCCTAATGGCTTGTACTTTAAGACTTGTTTTGGTAATCTTTCTGTTTTCATTCTTTGAACGTGTTCCATCCATTTATGTTTATATTTTTTAATTTTTTCTATTACTGGTTCTTGGTTTAATTCTTTCATAATATCTTCGTTTCTTTTGTGATCAAATAGGATATACCCAAATTATTATTATTATTTATTTATTTTTTAATCTAAGTCTTACTCACACGTACATCGCATTTTTTGAAAGTATTTGCTCTTCACACAACTGTGGCGGAAGGTTGAAGATTCAAAACCCTTCGATTTTCTCGTATGAAACCCTATGAGTATAGCAGTGGCTTACACCTACAAGAAATACCCACAAATTTCCTCTGGTGGCGTCAATACCACTTTCTTAAAAGCTGTTTGATGCTTTTTGTTGGCCTTCTGCCAAAAGATGAAGATTCAACGTTCTGAAATTCAAATCAGAACGCTGATTATTCTCGCTCGTGAAAACCAACACTTGCATTTGGCTGCTTTCCAAAAATGGCAGTCGTACAGACGTAACATCGGCATAATCCATCTTTCTTACACCTCTAAATAAAAATGGTTAGTACGAATCAGTTGTATTTGCTACTTTCGTGTTCTTGTTTCTTTCATTACCCCCCACCCTCTCTCCTCCCTTTTTTGTTTTGTTTTGTTATCTTTCTCTCTCCCTCTTCGAGTCGGTGCCCATATTGAGTGTTAGGCATACTTCGTTAGCTAGAATAATGAACAGTAGAATAGTGTTATAATTACACAAGAAACTAAAGAGAATGTATGTTGGAACAAACTTAAGGACAGAACAGTTAAATGAGTATATTCATATTTCCGTTATGAAATATGAATATATTTCTAATAATATCTAATGTAATATCTACGCATTCACAATTTTGGTCGTAATTCATTCACGTGCATCTAATAAAATATCTTCAGTGAAACTGTTGACACTGAATGTTTTTCTATCAAATCTGTCAAAAATCCGTTATTAGAGGAAAAGTAGTACCAACATTGAAATGAGTCGAATTTCGTTTTTTTTTTTTTTTTTATTAAGCATGCAGCCTACGTAATAAAGTAATACAAAAGAACATTTTATTAATTTTTGTTCAGTTCCGTCATTTTAAGGGAGAAAAAAACAGTCGATTTTCAGCTGAAGGTGAGTTAGCCAGTCTCGTAGTAAGGTTTATTTAATTTTTCTGTAATTCGCTTTCTCCCATGGAAAAACAGAAAAGTCTTTGGAAGAGTATGTGCTTGCTAAAATACTTACCTAAGCTCCATCGCCTTCGCCACAGCGCTAACAACGGCGATTTACAAATACTGCAAGTTATTCTGAATGAAAAACAGGTTAATGTTGAAATTTTCAACATTTTATTCACAAACATTTAGGGTTGATCAAACAAGTTAGGGTTGATCTTGGGAAAAAGTGAGAAAGGTTTTGAGTTTCTGAACTCATAATGATTTAAACTGGATTGTTCTCTCCCTGTCAGTGTGTGTGTCCCTCTTGGGGCCCAAAATTTTTAAGGCCTTTCTTTTGAATGCTACTTTGAGGTTATTACTTGAGTTAAAATCTTGAAAACTTTCATTGCTACAACAGAGTTCGGCTTCTTTTCATGGTGAGTGATTTAATCTCACCATCTATTACAGTATAGATAGAGACAGCAATAGTACTATCGAGATCGAGTGTACACAAACAGAATCACCTTGGATATTTCTAGAAAAGTTGTCATGAGTTTGACATATTGTTGATAAACATTAATGCTTTATCAACATGGGAAATGTGAATAAATAAAACTGGTCTACTGACCTGGTTGAATGAGTCTTCGTTCTCTAACCATCGAGCTGTGGTTTAAAAAAACTTTCCCATTGCACTGGATGACTGTGAATGTCTTTTAAGTACGATGACTTTGGTCACCAGGAGTGTGAATACCACTATATAGAAGGACCGAAGTAGCTTGAAAACGTGTGGTGTTTGACACTAGACAAATAGGGACTATCTTTCTATCAGTTAATTCACGGTGTTAATGGAGATAGGGTTTTCAACTTTTCGTAAAGGGGATTGATAAATAAATAAATAAAATAAAATAGTCACATATACTGTAGTTATCTCAGTCTATGAGGCAGTCTACCTTATAACTGACTACATGCCTGTTATAAACATACCGCTGATGTATTACACTTATCTACTACAGTACAACACCATGTATGTATATACCAATAGTACGTTATATATACCCATAATAATATACCTGAGTACTTCTGGTACATTAACTATGTATGTTTTTTTAACCCGCTGCATTCATAAACTCAGCACTAAGTTCGAAGAATTACACATTAAGATTTTAATGATGCTCTCTGATCATTTCAATGCCGAAGGGATAATAAACTAAGGATATTGAGTTTATTACAGAACATGAGATAGCATTAAATAGACAGAAGTGACTGGAATAAGCAACCCCATTCTTTACTCCCATTCTGTGAATAAGTTATCTTGAAGATTCGTTTTTCTTAGAAATCAGTGAATTAATTTCCTAAACGTGATTAAATATTTCAATAATTTCCGACTTTTCTTTTACCGTGAAACACATAAAAGAAAATTCTGAAATTATGGAAAGGTGTAATCATGTTTAGTAAGATGATGCGATGTCCGGAAGCCTTGAAGAAAACAATTTTCATTAGGAGAAAGGATGCTAACAAGATGATAATGAAAACGAATCTTGATAATATCTCACACTGCTATTAAAATATTGAAAAGTATGTTTAGAAACACGCACCCACGCACACACCCACAGAAGTAGTTAATTCTTTTTGAAGCGTTCCTTTTAACAAATACATTTGCATATTTAATATGAATGCATTTGTTATCGGCTGTGGTAAATATCAATTTATCGGCTACGTTCTCTTTTATACGATGATTTCCATGATTGTTTTTAAAAGATGGAATTTATACGTGGGTAGGGAAGGTGAGTACTATGGTTGAAGGCAGTTTTTCATTTACATCTGTATATTAAGACAGTCTTGTTCCTTCCCTGCTGGGCTTCGTCTGTTTATTATTTCTAGCGTGAACATTCGCAAGTACACAATACTAATGATAACATCCTTTCCAGATCAAGCAAGAGTTCGCGCATTTAAGAAGCTTCCGATCTGTTCACGGGAAGCGGACTGAGTGTTCTCTATCAAAATAAATGCTCAGATTTCTACACGTGAATTACTTCTATTAATTCCACAGAAGGTGACGTGTTCAATGAACAATGGCATGCTAACATTCTAGGGAATGCTAACAACTCGTAAGAATGTAAAGAATAGACTTTCGAAAGGAATTAACTACTTCTTAGAATTTCTCTACGCAAACAGGATCATTTCTTCATCGCACACTTAAAAATTTCCAGAAATGTTGACACCATTGACACCGAAACACAAATCTGTTTCTGAGAACTTAGTTTGACCGTTTTAACTTATTGTGGATGAATCCTTTTTTTTTTTTCTTTTACTTCTTTTTTCCCGTTTACCCAGTTATTTGAGCAACGGCTGCCTGCGCTCTATGAGATAAGGTTTGAAACTTCTCATTTTTCTCTGCGGAATAATTTAAACGGGGCAATGGCCCAGAGCAAATGAAACCGGTAGTGTAGTCAATGTTAACACTGTATCAGTCGGACCAAAATAACTTATCGTGTCGTATGTCGTGCCAACTTCTTTAGAGATGTGATTTTTAAGTAGGACTTCATACATAATCCAGCGAACTTCTTTCTGATGTGATTCGATGGAAACTGAACAATACAGTACAAGACAGCATTTAATACAAGGAAATCCCAATTGCACATACTTGTATTGTAAACACTTCCCATCCGTTCTTATATGAACGACTACTTATCATACATGTGATCGATTCTTCGTAAATGCTTTTACGCGTATGTATAGACTTAGGAAACAGAATCGGCAGAATAGTGTAGCTAATCCTTATCCACGTAGTCTTTTATGTCTGTATACGGTGTGTTCTGGCCGCTTTGCCAGTTTTGGGGGATAAAAAAACCGAGTTTCCGGTAGAAAAAAAATCCTGTCACACTCATATGAGGCCGAACTCATTTGTAAATATACAAAGCGATGATTGTCTACACTAATCGGGCGTAAAATTGAAGAGGAGGGACAAATCACTTTAAATAATACAATCGGATAACTTGCAACACAGCAGAACTAAACAATACACTTTTAAAATTGTACTTCAAGTACTGGTTTTTAAAAAGGACTTCAGCTAGTCGAAATATGTTAAACTTTGCAACACGGAATGCTGATGCGTGAGTAAAAGGTAACACGAAACAGCAGATTAACAGAATTCGGTTACTTAAGTAATGGGCAGGTCAGAAGGTATTTTTTTTTATTCAAAAATGATTTATTTTCATTTATTCCTTCCCTCATCCCCACCCCCACCAGTGTAACTTAGTCTTCCAGCACAGCGATTTTCTCATCTTTGATATAATGTTCCCGGATATTGCATCCACTGATATGCCTCATTCTAAATACAATGCAAGACGCTTTCACTGACAGTTAATTTGTAATGCTGCATTTCGAATGCCCCGTGATGACACGTGGCCACCTGAATGATTCTTTAATTCTCTTATGAGAATTAAGAGGATTAAATTACGAAACTGATCCCTTCGATTTCCTTAGAATTCTTGGTTACTGTCATTCTAAAATCGTCTACAAAGGTTTTCTTAGAATGGCAATAGTTAGCCCCATTAATTTTCTTAGAAATAAATGTACTCTAAAAAAAAAAGGCCTCAGTGTTGAAATAGTCATTCTAATAATTAGAAACGAACAATTTGAAAAGAAATTGAGGGATTAAAAGAGTCTGCAGTAAATCAGCAAATGTTCGCATCGTATACGAGAAACTGAATAGAGACGTTTATGTCCGACTTATTCCTTAGAAAGGAAAAAAGATTTGGCATTTAATTCGTTTCAGACTTCACGAAAGCGAATAAGTTATGATACATGATTTTTGATAGTACGAAAAAACGTCAACAAGTCGATTAGTATTAAATGGCAACTTTGTTCAACAATTGTTAACGCTTTGCTTCCAGTATGTTTCCGTGGAAACAAAAGTTCTGATTAATGCATGTTTCGTCTCTTGTCCAAAAGATACCCGTCAGTAAATGATATGGTTTTTTTGTTATTGTTATTTCGTACTTGAAGTTTGCCAACTGCAGGTTAATAAAGTAAATTAATCTGCAGTTGGCAAACGGAGGTAGCAAGGTTTTTTCTCCGGGAAACTCGGGTTTTTCATCCCGCATACAGACAAATCGGCCCTTCAGAACACACGCAATTTACAGACAAAAAATACTAGTTGTTGTGGTGGTGGAGGTGGGCGGTAGATGGCGTTGATGGAGACGATTCGTAGTAGAGGTTCGGTGTAGTGGATGAGACAGTTGTAGGTGTCCTCCCGCGATGAGTCTTCGTACTCCTTGGAGGTATTAGGAATAATAATAATAATAATAATAATAATAATAATAATAATAATAATAATAATACTATCAGATGATGTTAGCGAGTGTCAACGTTTAAAACGTGTCCTTTTAGTGCGATGACTGCGTTTAATCGTGGATCTAATAATGTAATATGTTTACATTACAATAAAGATAGTAAAAATCAGGAACGTTACAATTGTAATTAATTCAGCTATTGTTTTTATTTTATTTTAATTATACTATGATATATTATTAAAACAAATTCTGTAAAACAATTTGTAGGCCTAATTTAGTTAACAGGCTTTTTTACTGTGAGATTGAGTTAAGGTTACCCAGAAGGAATGAATGTTACAATACCCGAAAATGATAAAAAAACAGGAGGGGGGGGGGGATAAACACGGCCACTTTTCTCCTCATATAGAAGCAAAGACATTCGTTATTCCTTATTTCTCTTTAAAAAAAAATTAAACCCAGAAAATGAATGCATAATACCTATACACCAAGGTCAATGGATCCTGCCAAGCGTAGGATAGCAACGGCCGGTTTCCTTAGCAGGTCTATATGGGAGGAGTGAGTGATTTGTGGGTCGGACTGTCATGGCTTAATGGCATCTCACCAATCTGAGTCACAGTCCCTGCACTGTTTGCATATTGACTAGATGTTGTGCTGGAGGATATTGAGGCGATTGTTCATTAAAAGACGAGGCACAATCTGATTGGAATGTAATAGAAAAACAAGGTCACCATGTTCAAGGTCATCAAGGTAATCATCCAACAACAAGGAAACTTCCGCTCTTCTTAGGACTTGGAGTCATTATCCTGAAAGATTACACGTGAAGAGAAGTGCGAGGAAAGTTCATGTTTTTGATCTGCTGAGGTTTGCAGTTTGCGGTTTTACATAAGCGAGAAGCACTTATGTAAAAACCGCAAAGTAATTGAAAGAATCTAAATACAATCAACAGAAAGATGCTATCAAAAGTTACTCGTCGAAGAATTCACGAACTGACGGTCGTTAAAAGAAAAAACTGTTGTGGACTTCATAATTATAATTAACTTCTGTAATCATATTGTGAGAATTATTTTTTATATGAATCACTCGAGGAAGGTTGTTTAGCCAATAGTATTAGCATGGTGGGTGGGTTAAAGGTCAGATAATCCGGAAATCCTACTCTGGAGACCAAACATGGGACGTTTCAAGCCACTTCGGGCCTCCGCTAAGCCGGAAGTTGATCTCACATTGGGCAATGATGAATCTCTCATCTAAAGACATTCACAAGACACCATGAACACGGCATGGGTGTTTATTAAGTGGACTGATAAATTAAAGATGCCAATAAATTATATTCTGAAGGGGTGTGTGCTTTGCATCATGGGATACTGAGGCAAGTAATGTGAGGTCATTAGGTTCTTTATACTAGTAACTTAATCTTGAAGATACTTCACGCGCAAACTTTGTTTGCTTACACTTTTTATTATTGCATAGACACCTCTATGGAATCCTGAGATTCATCATGGCAGATCCAAATAATCAACACAATATCTCTCGTACCTTGAAGCCATTAACAGACAAAGCCCTTACAACTGACTCAGACAATCTACTCTTCATTCACCACCTACCAGGGGTTACCTCTTCTTCTTGAATGAAGGATTAAACCAAGAATATAATTTCTTGGCATCTTTAAATAACCTTTCGTGGATGGGAACCATATAAGAAAAAAAAAAAAAATTGAAAAAACGTTCAACATCTAAGTACAGGTAGCGTCTCTAGTGCCTCTACTAGCTTTCCATGAAATTTGGGATAGGGATTCTTATTCAAATATAATTACCCTTAAATTTTTGTTCCCAGCTAACAATTTGATATATAGAGGACCACCAATAATGAAAACCACTGTTTATAAAGCAGAAGTTTGCATTATTGGTATTTTCATTTTGGATGTTTAAGTCAAAACTACGTGCAAACTGCTGCACTGATGTGGTGATAAGTTTCTCTTGGTTTATTTATATTGACTTTGAAATTTTTTTTTCGTTCTTTTCGAATATTATTTCAGTTAAGATCGCCATTTTCGATGATTAACATCGCTTCCACTATGCTCTACAGTTCTAGGAACTGTAGAGCATAGTGGAAATTCTAGGTTCTATGCTGTACAGTTCTAGGGACTGTAGAACAATTTTTATAGTGGTGACTATTAATGAGAATGAAAAATCGCCAAAACTTTAATTCCTTAAAATCGTATTAAATTTGCATATGTTCCTATATTTAAAAAAAAAAAATTGACAATTCGGTGTATTTCTTTTATTAACTACACCATTCCTTCTAGGCTACTATTGATTTCTTCATTCTCTTCAGTACATTAATTTCTTTCGTTTTAAAAGAATGTGAATCGATATTGCATTCCTACATTTCCGAGAATATTTTAGTGGGTCAAGAGTCTCAATTTCCAATCTTTACATTGCCATCAGGTCTCCTAAAATCTTAAATTATTATTATTACTGTTAACAGGTATCTCCATGGAGTCAAAAGCCTCATTGCGGGAAGCCCACAGCATAATTCAAAATATACCTATCATACCATCCACAATCCAATCGGAATTTCACCATTGGAGGCAGAAGCTAACCAGTATTCACACAATGAGTATCAGTATCATACCTCTCTTCAAATTGATTCGGTGACGAAGAACTAACAACAACGGCAGGCAAACCTATTCTACTCATTCACCACTCTGGTAGCAAAAAATCTAGACCTTACATTCTTTCTAAATAAAGATTTATTCAGCTTGTAATTATGGTGCGCAGATTTGGTCTCCTTCCAAGGGGACAAAGAAGCTGTGCAAAGAAAGGTGCAAAACAGAGTTACAAAGATTATATCCGGATTATGCGATTTAGATTATGAGGACAGATTGCGAGTATGTGGATTACAGACTCTGGTTAACAGGAGAAAGAGAGATGACATAAGAGAAGTCTATAAACTTTTGAATGGGTGTTATAGGATATCGTCTGATGAAATTTTTCGTTATATGGAAGTTAGGGAGAGAACACGGGGGGGCATCGATGGAAGTGAAGTTTGTTAGCAGTCAAGAAAGGGGTAAGAGTTAGGTTTTTCTCACAGAGAGAGAGCAGTGAGTGAGTGGAATAATTTGCCCGTTGAGGTCATTTGGAATAATTTGCCCGTTGAGGTGAGTGCATGTAGTGTGAACGAATTTAAGAGAAGGTATGGCGCTTGTTTGATTAATGTATAGCCTCTCTCGATGAGTCCATGACTCCCTGGAGGTCTCAGATAATAATAATAATAATAATAATAATAATAATAATAATAATAATAATAATAATAATAATAATAACCTCTTGTTCTATCCCCACTTGTCATATAGTGAATAATTTCTTACACTTCTATTCTATAAAATCTTTTCAGTAACTTGAATGTTTCCATCATATCACCTCTCCCTTCTATCTGCCAATTTTTGTAACTCACAAATTTTCAATCTCTCTCTCTCTCTCTCTCTCTCTCTCTCTTCATACAAACCATTCCACGGGACCGAAACCCATCTTAGTTGCCCACCTCTGAATCCTCTCAAACACTTTCACATCACCAAGAAACCCAGGCGACTAAATCTGAGCATAAAAGTTCAAATGGGACTGTATCAGAGACTTACAGAGGAATAATGAATTTTTTTTTGTCCCTACTATTTTTGAGCATCTAGGTGACCTTCTGAACTGTTTTGCCAATTTTAGCAATATGACCTCTAAACTTCAGTTCCCTACCAACCATAACACTCAGATCCCTGACCTCATCAAATTCCAGCAATGAAACCCCATCAACAGAATACACAGATCGAAACGTTTTCAATCCAAAGTCAATAAATTTACATTTAGCCACATTAAAAGAAAAACCGTTATTCTTTCAGCACACTGACAATTTATTCAAATCATCCTGCAGGATCGCTATATCCTTTATTTATGTCCCACAAATATTTATGCCCTCACCTTTTACCCGGCTATACATATTGGCCAGTAGTGCCCCAAGTTTTCTCTCCTTGCTTAAAGACCAACCACTTTGAAGTTTATTAATATATGGTGAGCAACGTCACCATATTCATATCCTCTCCTCCTCTCTTTTTAACGCTTAGGATGAAGATATTTTTTCTTTAATAAAATTATTTTTTTTTTTGCATCTTAGGAGAACGATAAAATTTTTATCTCATTAAAATACATTAACACACATTAAAGCACTCATTAAAACATATTTAGTTAATGAGATTTAGTATTGCATTCAGAATAGTAACATTCCTATTTCTGACTAATTACGTTCGCCCATCTACTGCTGTAAGAATAAACTAATAACAAATTTCCACTATGCTAATAAGTTATTAAAAAAAATTGAGTGATGCGTTGTCTACATCAGTTGATATGACAGATGTATTGAAGGGTGGATGAAGATAAATGAGAAACCGGGTATGTAGACGAAGGCGATTTAAAGGTTTGTAAGGAGGTCTCGTTGCAAACATTGAAAACATTTCTGACATGAACAAGCATTATGTTCAAGAGTGTATGTCGGTAACGAAATGCTGTATTTTTAAATTCAATGTTAATACTCTTAAAAGACTCGATTCTTTCTTCAATATATAATCTTAACAGCAAGAAAAAAAACGTGCTTAAAATAAAGGAAGTTTGTACTCAAAAAGAATAGAATACTTTTAAAACCATTTTCATTTCACATCAAAAATTATTATATCAAACGTTGAAATCCTATCAAGGACAAGAGATAATAACGGATGCATTTTAACGCAAAGGTCACAAAACACGTTGAAAAATTATTGTATAAGTACTAGATCTAGATATTGATAAAGAACAGGTAAAAATGTACTAAAATTATTATTATTATGTCATAAAAGATTATAGGCTTAGTCTTTTAAAAGGAGAAGCCCATATAGGGGAATGCTACAAATGCTTAATCTCACGTAAAATTGGGTTTCAAATCACAAATACGTGAATAAAGTGCTGGAATGGAAAACTGAATATCTGAAGCATTTTATTATTATTATATTATTATTTTAGTGCATAGCCTATCTTAAAAGATATTTTAAAACTAGTGCATAAGTGCATGATGGTATCGTGATAGAAAAGGATTATAAACTATGGTTTTGTGGCCTTCCCAATCTGAATGCTTAGGACTTTCATTAGGAGGATTCACAGAACAATATATCATGTAGCAAGTTCTGCAGCTGCTCTTTCTAATAAATTTCGTCCCCCCCCCACACACACACATAGACGAAAGTTATACGTGATATACAACAGATTTTCTAGGACAAAGAAAATATAAAACATTCAGACACGACTTGTGAGTTGTCGTGGGCGAAATTCAAGTTATAAATGATATAAATAAGTTTAAACTACAGAAATATGCAACTATTGTTTATTCAAGTTATTCGACTTGAATAAATTATCCTACAGTCTAGGATAATAAACCATAGATGAATTAGAAGTGCAGGAAAAAAAAACTGATAAAACATCTGATTTAAACAACCGCATTGGCTGTTTTTTTTTTAATGCTTTTCTACAAATCATTAAATAACGACAGTTTTGATAATTTTGCACAATTAATTCATGATGAGTGGTAACTATTCCCTAAGCACATTTCGCTGAAGTAATTTTTCGGCTTCCCCGGGAACTTATTAGTATAATTCGCCTTTTTTTTTTTTTTTTATATATATATACGTCTACAGCGTAAATGGTTACAGTGGTTGTAAACAATGGAAGATTGATGTATGAACTATCTCAAATGATGTGTTTCACAGGAATACATCATCTGATGTGTGCATGTCTCATTTTTAGAAAATATAAATTTATAAAATTTATGACTAAAACTAATGCACAAATGCTACGCTAACAAATGTGTTATTTGTTACATTTTCATTTTCACTGGTTATATTTTCATTACCATATTTTCAGATCCCACAATTTCGTATTAAAAAAAAATTCTAGATTACGAATAAATGAATAACAAAGAATATACACTGTATTTTATTTTGTACATCAAATATTATTTCTCAAATATTATTATTAATTATTTTAAAGTTTACTTTTCTAGATTTAAATTTTCTAACTCTAAATACTAATCTAAGGCAGAGTTTTCTTGTGAAATCAAAGTTAAGAATAAATTCGGAAATAAGACTGTAAGACTAATTAAGTGTAAATATATTTTACTGAATACAATTAAAACATAATTATTTAGAACATCAAATCGCGGGATTATTAAAATGGAGAAAACAAACGTCACTCAGAAGGATAACCTGCACACTAAGCACCCTGTAGTCATTGTCAGTAACATGTGAAATAATTTACGATGTTTGAGCTACACGATAGTCATTTTTAGTGCCAAACTAAACAATATTAATTCACTGTATTAAAATAATAAAGTACATAAAAAGAAACCAGCAGAAAAATAGAAAAAATGTTTTAAGTTATCATAATGTTAAAATGCTGATGCACTGTCATATTTAGCTCGATAAGTCATACGAAGTTAAAATATGACTATTATTATTACAAGGAACCTCCATAGAGTCCTAGAACTCATTCTCAGTAGGCCGCTCCACATTAACAGTACATTTTTGTCTATTAATTTCGTGCACTTTGCTTGTTTTGTGGGTAAAAAGAGCCCGGCTATCTCTGTATGAAATTAGCTAATTCACTTTTAAATGAAAAACACACATTTTTTTGTATTATGACGAAAAGCGAACATAGGTGCTTTTCTACCACATACGATAAATGGAAACAATTTAAAAAAATAAAATAAAATGTCACACTCGAATGTGAACACAGTGAAATTCGTCATGCGTGCAAGTAATATATGTAGGTCTATTAAAAGTTCATAGACATTTTTTTTGCAAGATTTCGATAATAATATATTTTAAAAATAAAAATAAAAATAATAATAAATGTAAGGAAAACATAAAAATTGTTTATTGTCAATGTTTTTACAACAGCTACCCGTATCGCAGGTTATACACAAATCTAAAACAGATTCTGGAAACTGTTAATGAGTTCTGTGAAAGTTGCGCATTTTGTCTGGCAGCGTCAGTACACGCATGCACAATCCAGTTATCAACATTAAACATAATTAAGTAAACAGACGCAGCGGTCTTGGAAAGAAAATGTATTAATAATGCCCAAGTGCAGTGCTAAACGTTTTACCTGCTGCATTTCTCAATATTATTGTAAATTAAGAAATTCCATGTGAAGCAAATAATGAGTAGGTGTAAGCCAACGCAGACATGAATAGTGGAAATTCAGAAAGGACAAAGATTGCCCACAACTTCTTCTGAGTACAAAATTTATCCCTCTCGAACAAAAAAATCTATCGCTTTTCTACTAAAAAATAAAATTATATATATATACTGTATAACTTCAGATGGCAAATATTACGAATGCTAATAGAAATAGTTAAAAAAAACATATTTTTAATCAAATAAAAGTGCTAAAAAACCAAAGTTTTGAAAAACTTATAGGACAGAATTTGCTTATTATTATTATTATTATTATTATTATTATTATTTCGGACCGTCATGGAATCATAGCACTCATCGCGTGAGGCCCATCTCAGATAAGCAACACAGTCTATCATACCACTCTTTAAACCAATTAAATCATTCACCGCTGATCATTCACCACTCTATCAAGCAGCGAATTCCATTGTCCAACCACCTCCGAGCAAAAAAAATGCCACTTCTCATCCCTCTATTCGCCACCTGCTTTTGCAACTTCTGTTTGTCCCTCCCGATTGTTCTACGATATGAAAAATCTCCCCTGTGTCAATCCTGTAAATATCACTCAACCGTATAAATGTCTCAATCGGGTCATCCCTTCGTCTTTGGTTATCCTTCTCTGTACCCGCTTCAATGTTAATTTATCATCTTCAAATCACAGTGACCTCCTTGGTAAAACAGCATTAAATTTCTGATATTCAAGAGGTGGCGAGGGGGTAGGTCATAGCCTAGCGGAATCATAGCTTAATCAAGCAAAAGTCTGAAAATTTCTCAGAATAACAAATAAAGCAAATCCTGTAACAATGATATTACCCACTGTTTTGCATGAAAGTCAATAATGAGGACCTTTAAAGCTAAAAGACCGAAGAAAACTGCTAGTAGCAAAGAAAGATGTTAGGAATAACAAAACTGGACAGTAGAAGGTGGGTCAAAGTTTAGAGGAAAAAAAGACTAAATCGGTTTGGATATATTCCCGAAAGGAAGCAAGATTCCTAATAAGGCATTCCATATACCTTATTTGGAATCTTTCAGTAGCCTTAACAACGAAAACTCGCCACAACAGGGTAGTATCTCAAACATAATTTAATGCAGTTCAATATTACTGAGGAGCAGAGGCGGCTCGTGCACAGGCACTGCGAAACTGCAGCACCCCCAATTTTCCTCGATACATAAATAGATTAATTTATTTATTTATATTTGCTTATAATACTTAATTTTATCATCAACGATCCTATACAATTCTCTTATTTTGTATAAAAAAATAATAAAAATTCATCTTGTACCGCTTAGGAGGGCGAAGGACACTAGCAGCACTGTGTTTACCACAGTGTCATATTGTTATGCGCGCAAGCATATGCACGTCATAGTGAGATGCAAGCTATTAGCATAATGCGGCACTGTCCGTCGCGCAGTTCCACTGTTGTTTACATGCAGTTTGCGCCAGTAGTAAAGTGTTTGTAGTGCTTATCGTCTTTACTCCGCCTCTTTAAATATTTGGACATTACAATTAAAGACATAACATTTGTTATAGTTTTTATTTTAGAACATTATTGGGGTTATGATAATGGATAAAAATGGATTAAAAATAACAAGTGTAATTAACTCTATATTTAAACCAAACCTAGTTCAAATCAATCTTTTAACAAAAAGACAAACAAAGATTAATAACAGCAGAAATGAAGTTTATGAGAAAAACTGCAAAGTATACCCTATTTGGTCACAAAAGAAACGAAGAAATTATGAAAGAATTAAATCAAGAACCAGTAATAGAACATACATACATCTTCATAGCCCACCTTTCCTAATTGGGTTGTGGGGGCAACAGCTGCAAGAGGAACTTCCAATGGTCACGATCCTCTGCCACCAAGTTCAAGTGTTCTGGTGGGATTCCCAAACGTGTCCACCCAAGGTTTTGGATATAATCTATCCAACGAGTCCCTGGCCTTCCACGTGGCCTCCCACCCTCTGGCTTGGCAAGAGGGCCTGTCGAGGGAGCCTCTCTTGTGGCATTCTGACCAGGTGCCCGTACCAACATAACTGTGATCTCTCAACACGGAGAAGCAGCGGTTGAGTATTGAGGTTTTCCCGAATTGCAGAGCTTCTGACTCTGTCGAGTCTTGTCAGCCCCCCCAACCCTTCGAAGGAACCTCATTTCAGCCGCTTGGATTCATGTCCGCATTCTTTCAGTCATCACCCAACTCTCATGACCATAGGTGAGGATGGGGACATAGACTGTATTGAAGACAGCCAGCTTTGCCTTCTGGCTCAACACGTTCATTGCCAATCACGCGATATCGCGTGATGCGAGTTCTCACCAAACGGCCGATCACGGGTTATATCGTGCACTTCGCTAACTAAATAAAAAAATAAAAAAAATTTGGCCACCACACGAAATTCCAATTTTCAGCTTGGCAATGAACGTGTTAACTCCCGCTTCAATACTACCGAACGGCCAAGCCTCCGCAATATTGAGCTTGCTAAGCCAATTCGAGTATCTAGCTCTACGTCCCATTATCCATCATTCGTGAATATGGACCCAAGGTATTTAAACTTCTCCACCTGCCTCACTGGGACTCCACTTACATGTAGAGTGCACTGGGATGGTTGTCTTGAGACCAAAAATGTTTCAGTTTTGGCCACACTGATCTTCATTCCGGCGTCTGCACAAACAGCTACAAACCTATCCAGGGTCCGCTGGAGGTCATCTGTGGACGAACTAAGCAGAACTAAGTCATCTGCAAAAAGCAGACGTCCAATGCTACATCTTCCAATTCTGACCCATTCACTGCCTCGGCTGTGCCTATCAATCCAGTCCATAAATATTATGAAAAGGAGGGGCGACAGAACACACCCTTGGTAGAGGCCAACAGAGACTGTGAAAGGTTCAGACTTTGTGCTGTTTACCCTGACACAAAACTTGGGACATTCATACAGGGACTTGATGGCAGCTAATAGTTGGCCATCCACTTCATACTCCTATACTACTTGCCAAAGCTTATCCCGAGGAATCCGGTCATATGCCTTCTCCAAGTCCACAAAACATGTGTAGACATTCTTGGCATATTACCAAGATTTCTCAAAGACTTGCCTTAAAGTGAAGATTTGGTCAGTTATGCTTCTACAGGACGAAAGCCACACTGTTCTTCCTGGAACTTTGACTCAACTATGCTCCTGCATCGTCTTTCCAAGCACCTAGCATACACTTTCCCAGGCAGGCTGAGCAGAGAGATGCCACGATAGTTACTGCAATCCTTCTGGTCTCCCTTCTTGAAGACTGGTATTATTATGCCTGTCTGCCATTGCTTTAGTGCTCGCCTAGATATCCAAGCAGCCTGACACACTCGAGTCAGCCAGAGAACACCGTCTCGATTTAAGGCTTTTAGCATTTCGGGCCGAATTTCATGATCGCCAGCAGCCTTGCTCGATTTTAGCGATTTTATTGCTAAATGGACCTCTTCTGCTGTGAGACTAGTCATTTCGCCGATCTGCACCTCTTGGATGTCCACAACTGCTGGGCCACCCGGGTTAAGAAGGCTCTCAAAGTGTTCCCTCCATCTGTGGAGGATATCCTTCTCGGTTGTTAAAAGTGCACCATCAGAGGCCTTAATTGCCCTTGCTGTGCACGATTTCCTCCCTCGAAGGCGGCGGATGGTCTGCCAGAATACTTTGTTTGCATTTGCATAGGATGAGTCTAATCTTTCTCCAAAGGATTCCCAAGCCTTCTGCTTTGCTGTCTTTACTGCCTCAGCAGCAGCTTTTCGTGCCTCAGCATACTGCAAACGCATCTCAGGTGACCTGACCATAAGCCATGTTAGGTAGGACTCCTTTTTTGCCCAGACAGTTTTTTGGACTTCCTGGTTCCACCAAGGTGTCCTTTTCTCACTGCCTGTTGCCACGCCGAGCAGCTTTCTGCCACAGCATGAGAGTGCAGAGGCAGTGACAGCTGTTCTGAACAGCTTCCACTCCTCCTCAACATATGCAGTATGCTTGGAAATCTCTTTGAACCTGGAGGATATGTTATCTGCAAAATTCTTCCTCACAGCCTCATTTTCCAATGCCTCCTATTTCACGCGGTATAGCTACTTAGGCTCACCAGCGTTGATGGTAGCATCTGGTTTCTGAAGACGTAGAGTGCACACAACAAGGTGGTGGTCAGTTGACAGTTCTGCCCCTCTTCTCACACGAACGTCCAACACTGAGGAAAATAGGTCTGCTGATACTACAAAGAAGTCAACCAGAGACATTTGTTCTAGTGTATCCCTGTACCAGGTATACTTATGGACCTCTTGGTGCTGGAACAAGGTATTCATTATGGGTAATAGAAAAATTAAGTAATAGAAAAATTAAAAAATATAAACATAAATGGATGGAACACGTTCAAAGAATGAAAATAGAAAGATTACCAAAACAAGCCTTAAAGTACAAGCCATTAGGAAAAAGAAAACCAGGACGTCCTCTTAAACGATTCAACGATGACTTCTAAGGCCGGAACAGGCTATGCTTGGCCTAAATCCTTGATAAGCATGATGATGAATGATGATGATAATGGATTTTATTTTTAAGTAATTTTGAATTATACCAAACAGTGTAATTTTATCGATAATAAACAATATTTTTTCATGTTTCATTTTTTTTTTAATTTTTACCACAATTTTGATATTTTATCCAAACATGTATACACTGTACTTACAGTGTATATGTATATTTCGAAAGTTGCAGCACCCCCACGATTTCAAGCCACGAGCCGCCACTGCTGAGGAGACCCTTTGTCCCGATGAGCACACAGAAGCCGTAACGAAGATAATGTAACCGAGGATAATCTGACATTGAAAATATTCGGATTATAAGAAATTATTAGAAAATCCACCAGAGAATTGGGGAAAAAATGGAAAAACGCTTAACGAAACTTAGACAGAATAAGAAAAATGATCCGAACAAGAAGAGGAACTAAAACACTGAACTTGGTAAGATAATAACAAGGTAAGTCAATAAAATCTAAGATAAAAGCAGTGATATGTTTTGGAGATTCAATCATAAAGTTTCGCTTCTCGATGAGGTCTCTTCTTCTAGCTCCTGAGTGCAACAATTAAAGATATAACAAACGCAACAGAAAAGAAAAGTAACAAGTTAAGAATGGGCTATGATAGCAAATGATTTAATGCGACTGCTGTGTAGAAGAAATGGATTAGAATTTTTAGATGTGTGGGAGTGCGTTTGATGTCAGAAAAAGACCAGTAAAGAGAGGAACGGACTGCACTTCAATGGACTTGACATCAGGAGCCAGGATAAATTACTTATTGGGATAAGACCTAATGCAGAGAGTCAGAGAAACTAGATCGTTGTGTGAAGAATATCGAAAACATGTGGAAAAATCCAGCTATAGAATGCAAACATAATAAACATGTGAATGGCATTGAGCATAGTTATGCATTTGGCGAAGGGATGAAAATATACGCTTTGGGTTCGGACCTTTTCAGTATGTCTGGAGGAGGAAAAAGAGAAGGTTGTATAACAAGACCAAGCCGAATGCTTATCTAAATATATATATATATATATATATATATATATATATATATATATATATAAAATGCGAGGTGGTAATTTGTTATGTCTATACCAAAATGCCAGGAGTATTTGGAACAAAGGGGTTGAGTTCATTGCTTTATTGAATATGTTGTGGCTTAAGATTGTTGGCATTAGTGAAACCTGACTATCAGAATCAGATATTGTATTTGAGATCGAGTGTAAAGGGTGTAGTATATTTAGGAATAACGCAGAGATAGGAGAAGAGGGGAGGGGAGGAGTATTACTAATGATATCAGATGAATTGCATCCAGTTAGGGTAGAAACGCATGAAAGAAATAATGGTAATAATGTCCCATGCAGTACTGGTGTGCTTGAGGCTATCTGGTGGTGAAGTAGTGGCTAACAGGATGAAATATATGGTAGGGTGTACTACAAATCTGGCGATTCAGTTGTAGGTGGGGGGAGACGATGAAATGAATCGCTAAATTACCCTGATGGATATTAAAGAGTGTTCATTATGGGTGACTTTAATTATCCAAACATTGATTGGATGGTAAGAACGAAGCAGAACTTATCGAGTTCTTGCGAGACAACTTTCTCAAGCAGCATGTGAAAGAAGGGACTCGAGGTCAAACAGTTAATTGTTCATTGCGTCAGAGGGGGGGGTTCTGTTAAGAATATGATTATTTACCATCAGCTGGTAATAGTGATCATGCCGTACATTCCTGGGAAATATCTAAATATATTGATGTTCCAATTATGACAGGATACATGGCGTGTACCACAAAGCTGGAAATTATGGCCAACTTAGGCGAATACTATCTTTGGTTTCATGGTATCGGTTCCATGAAATTTCATCGAAAAAACGGTTAATCGACAGAGAATTCATTGAAAAGGCAATTCATCGAATAAACAATTCATCGAACGACAATTCGTCGAAAATGCAATTCATCGAAAAAACAATTAACTAAAATTTTATTAAATTGATCCAGCCAAAGCGGAATTGCTAATATCATTTCGAAACTTTTTTTCGAAAATGTTATCGTAAAAGTGATCCATTTAGAACAAAAACTGAACCCTGCAGACAGCTTCTTGTACCGACAACTTCTACTAATTCTGCTAAGTCAGAGAGTTTTTGTAATACATAATTTGGACACGTGATTTCTTTGTTGCACCGAATATAGCTGAACTGAAAAATGGAACGGTTCGACATTTTCTTGTAAAAGTTTCAAATAGCGAATCTGAATCAGATTCGCTATTTGAAACTTTTATTCATCCATTAATAATTCTATTTGAATTATAATGGAATGAATAAAATTCATCCCATAATAATTGCTGTATTGAAGTCGCATATTAATAATAATAATAATAATAATAATAATAATAATAATAATAATAATAATAATAATAATAATAATAATAATAATAATGGAGCCTGTGTAGGCTGCGCTTTTCCTCCCGGAAACAGGCAAATCAGTCCAACGAACAGACATGAAACTGTTATCGGACAACAAAGACAATAAGAAACCCTATTGTTCTATAATTATTCCCTATTAAAGTAGCATTGCTTTCTCTCTCTGCACGGTTCAGTTTTTATTCTAAATGGATCACTTTTATCATAACATTTTCGAAAAGCTAAACTTTTCGGTGAATTGCTTTTATTCTATGAATTGCATTTTCGACGAATTGTCGTTCGATGAATTGTTCATTCGATTAATTGCCTTTTCGATGAATTGTTCATTCGATTAATTGCCTTTTCGATGAATTGTTCATTCGATTAATTGCCTTTTCGATGAACTCTCCGGATACTCATGGTATTAGTTACTGAATATGAAAGAGATCAGCAATTCATGGGAATCTTTGAAAAAGTGTTTAAATGAGGCAGTATATGAATGTATCTCTAGTGTTCGAAGAATAAATAGGTTGGGAGTGAAATGGATGCGCAGCCTTATTAAGCAAGAAATCTATAAAATCATGTGGAAGGAATATCGTGAGAATAACAGTGAGAGTATGAAATATATAGAGCACAGGCCAAAAACGTAATTGGCTATGCAGGCTAAAGGAAATCCAAAAGAATATTATCGTTATTCGGTAAGTAAAAGAAAGAATAAATGTTATTTAAATTAAGGGGATATTAAATCCCACATTGTTTTAAGACCGAATAAGAAACTCAAAGATTGGAATCCGAGAGTTTCATGCTGAATATAATAGACTATAAAAGTATCAGCGATTACTAGCGTGAGCTAATGCAAGTAGTCCCAGTACGTAGTACAATCTCGGGCAACTCGCAGCAAAGGTGGTAAAGTTCTGATCGCTATTCTTGGCATTTTCCATAATGTAAAAACACATTTCCTAGGAAATATATGCTGTTATTACATTATGGTGGGAGGTCACTACCAGACTGGTTTCAGCCTTATGTGTAAGTAAAGCCAGCTCTAAAAATTCGGACGATCCCTAGACCACTCAATAGTGGGCAAAAGACCGTCCATCTCAGCGTTGGCTCCACTCAGTGATGGCCTTCCACCCACCACCACCACCGAGCAGAACAGCTCATATTCCGAAGAAAAGCATTCACTGACAAAGTCCCTCACTGGGCCGTGCCCGAAAACACTTTCCCCAGAGACTCAAATTGCTCCCTTAAGGCAAAAACCTTAAGAGAGCGAACTCATAATAGCCCCCCACTGGTTTCAGCCTTTTTTGAGGCTTCATCAGTGAGTAGCTAGACCAAATTAATAATAATAATACTCAAGGGAATAGCGAAAAGAACTTATATACTCTGCGGTACGAGTGGTCAAAAAGGTGCACCATTAAGTTACTTAAATATAAAGAGCCAATAGACTTTATTTTGGCGATATAAACATTATTTAAATTAAGGGGATATTAAATCCCACATTGTTTTAAAACCGAATAAGAAACTCAAAGATTGGAATCAGAGAGTTTCATGCCGAATATAGTATAATAAACTATAAAAGAATCGGCGATTACTAGCGTGAGCTAATGCAAGTGACCCTAGTACGTAGTACCATCTCGGGCAACTCGTTGCAAAGGTGGGTAAAGTTCTGATCGCTATTCTTGGCATTTTCTATAATGTAAAAACACATTTCCTAGGAAATGTATGCTGTTATTACATTATGGTGGGAGGTCACTACCCAGACCGATTTCAGCCTTTATTGAGGCTTTATCAGTGAGTAGCTAGACCAAATTAATAATACCAAAGGGTATAGCGAAAAGAACTTATATATTCTGCGGCGAGTTGTCAAAAAGGTGCCCCATTAAGTTTATGTTATGTTATATCGCCAATTTGGCGATATAAACATTATTTAAAGCCTCAATAAAGGCTGAAACCGCTCTGGGTAGTGACCTCCCACCATAATGTAATAACAGCATACATTTCCTAGGAAATGTGTTTTTACATTATGGAAAATGCCAAGAATAAAGATCAGAACTTTACCACCTTTGCTGCGAGTTGCCCGAGATTGTACTACGTACTAGGGTAACTTGCATTAGCTCACGCTAATAATCGCCGATACTTTTATAGTCTATTATATTCGGCATGAAACTCTCTGATTCCGATCTTTGAGTTTCTTATTAAGTTTTAAAACAATGTGGGATTTAATATCCCCTTAATTTAAATAATGTTTATATCGCCAAAATGAAGCTATTGGCTCTTTATATTTAAGAATAAATGTGTTCGAGTAACTTTACTGTATGCAGATTGTACTCTAGCGTCGGATGCTAATGAGATGTTCATATTTTATAACCGACTTACGGCCGAGTTGGATAAAGGGAATAAATAGATTCATTCATTTTTTTTCGTATGGTGATTCAACGGCCATGAGCCCCTTTTACGGGAAGGTAGGGTACCACCTCAATCCCTCCTATTTTTATCCTGGCTCGGGACTTGCATAGTTGACGATTCAGACCTATGGCTGGAGGAATTGTCTCAAGTATTCCTGACTGTATCAGTGTGTGTTCACGGGGCCGGTTTGTCTGCTTGCGGGATGAAAAACTCCAGGAAAACTGGTGGAAAAATCCCTGCTGTCCACGCCCAAGGCTGGCTAACTTGGCTATGGCTGAGGAAAATCCTTAAGCTCCTCACGTCGTCGACGGGAATCGAACCTAGGACACTCCTTCCCCCAGGCATATGGTTGCGAAGCGCATAGCCACCAGGCTAACCGCGCGGACAAGGGAATAGATATAGAATAATATTGCTGGATTTTGCTAAAGCATTGGACAGGATACCACATGAAAAGCTGTTACATAAACTGGAGAATATGGGATTGGAATATAAACTCTTGACTTGAATTAGTGAATGGTTGACAGGGGGGGGGGATATATAAAAGTGGTATACAGTGGGTGTGAATCTGCCAGATTTAAGTTCTGAGTTCAGTCTTTATACTATTGTTATTCATTCTATACATTAATGACATTACGAAGGATCTAACAGATGATCAATAGTTTGTTGATAATGCAAAGATAGGCAGGGGAATCAGGGATGCTACTGATATCCAGCACTTATGATTCGAATCGGCTGGAAATTAGGGCAAATGAAGATGGCTTTCAGTTCCATGTTCGTAAGTGCGAAGTTATTCACTTGCCGTGATAAGATTTACAAAGGCATATTATATTAGTGGGTTCATGTTACAAGAAACTGATGAGGCTAGGGATCTTGGAGTAATGCACATGGTAAAAATTGCAAATACAACTCAACTGAACCTTGATATGTAAGGATAAGGAAGTCAATTTGCCTCTTTACAAGAGCTTGATAATACCGCACCTGGACTACTGTGCGCAGATTTGGTCACCTGGATTTACAAAGTTACAAAGAGTATATCGGGATAATGGAATTTAGATTATGAGGACAGATTGCGACTATGTGGACTACAGAATCTGGTTAGTAGGAGAAAGAGGGACGATATGATAAAGGCCTATAAACTTTTGAATGGGTATTATAGAATATCGTCTGATGAAATTTTTCGTTATATGGAAGGTGGGAGAGAGAACATGAGGAATTTAAATTTGTTTGCAGTTAAGAAAGGGCTAGATCTTTATCTCACAGCGCAGTGGGTGAGTGAGCGGAATATTTTGTGTTGAAGTAATGAGTGCATGCAGTGTGAATGAATTTAAGGAAAAGTATGACAGCTGGTTTGGGTGAGATATAGTATAGCCTCTCTCGATAAGTCCATGACTTCCTAGAGTCATGGACATCATCGAGAATAATAATAATATGGAAATTGAAGGCTTTCATCTTTAGTTTCCATGAAAGATCGAAGAAAAAGATAAATTATGATAGTTGGCAGGATTGACCCAAACCCACCTAAGTTTCATCATGTTATCCTCCACTTCACACCAGATAGCCTCAAACTCACTGCTGCATGAGACATTATTACGATTATTGCTTTCATGAGTTTCTACCTAATTGGATTCAGTTCGTCTGATATCATCAGTAGTAAATCCCCCCTCCTCTCCTATCTCTTCTGTCACCCCTAAAAATACTGTACACTTTACACTCGATCTCAGTTAACATATCCGATTCTGATAGCCAGGTTTCACTAATGCCAACAATCTTAGGCCACAACGTATTTAAGAAAGCAATGAACTCAACCCCTTTGTTCTTAATACTCCTGCCATTTTTCCTAAACGAGGTTAGAAAGAATATATTCTGTTCCATCACCGATGAGTCATGAGACAGAAGTGAAGAAGAAGGAAGGTATATGCATCAAGTGTAAAACATTAAAGCCTCCAGATATTTTTCAGGAGTGTTTTTGTAATTTCGGGAATGTCAAGATTTTTATTAAAGCCAATCTTATTGTATTATCAGAATTAAAAGTCGATCACACTTCTGCGACTCTGAGGAAGAAAAATATGAAATAAGGAAAATTATGATAAGTTAAAGAACTTTCTTTGAGAAATTAATTCTTTTACATACTTTTTACGTATCCTTCTCATCAAAATAATGTAATCCTTTCTGCACATCACTTAAAAGAAGTTTCTTTTCCCTATAAGTTACACAAAATGGCAGGATTTTAAGTTCGCTGATATATTAATAACAAAGTCATAATAAAGGACCTTGACGTTCCTAGAATACCGGAAAAAAGTTCCTGCCGTAAATTACAGCATATACAGTCAGTAAGGTCGGAACCTCTTCCTGGTTTAGCAGCGTTGTTTTATTTTACTTTTTCTGATAAAATGGAAGGATCCAATATACGAAGGAATTCAAGAGAAAATCCGTAAATTCTTCACTTGCTCACGTGCACTTACGTTCTTCCTCATGGTTTAAATTCTTGTATATACAAAATGATAGCTTTTATTTATGAATTTTATGGATTTCAACTTTAATGTAATCTAATTGCGGCTTCCAAAAATGTGGCTTCCAAATTAATCGACATACAAAAATAGATACGCTACTCTTTGCTGATGATCAGATCATGTTTGGAAGGACTGAAGACGAACTGCAGAAATCAATCTATAATTTAAATAATATTATACAACAATATGGCCTGGAAATATCAACGGAGAAAACTAAAGTCATGGCTTTTCACGGAGATAACCCTGTCAGAAGTAAAATAGCAATAAATAATAAAATAATTGAGCAAGTTAATTTCAAATACCTAACTGTAAACTATCTTACATAAATGAAATAGATATTGATTTTAAGATGACAAACTTTATAAAAATCACTGGAGTAATTACTAGTTATTAGTAAAAGTAAAAACTAATTATTAGATAAAAAAAAAATAGTGAAATAATTAAAAATCTTAAAATTAATTCCATAACAGACTTAGTGATTAAATAAAGGAAAAACTGGCTAGAACCACATAGCAAGAATGCAGAGAGAAGGATTACCAAAAAAGATCTTAACATATAAGCCTAGAGGAACAAGAAATAAGGGACGATAAAGAAGAAGATGGTCTGAGTCCGGACCAGGCCACTTGGTCTAGAACCTGTATAGGAAGAAGAAGAAGATGTAATCTAATTTGATTATTATATTGTGCCTTTGATCTATTTATATTTGCTTTTGTTTACTAAACAATCAATTCTACCATCTCATTTGTAAAGAAAACTTATTCCATTAAACGAGTCTCCAAAGGCCACAAAATAATAATAAATAAATAAATAAAATTAAAATCGAGGTGGACCGCATTTGGTGCCCTCTGGGAAGGTGCAGGCACATCATCGCGTGATTATTAAGAAGCACCACAAAAGTGTATGACAGATGGTAAGAAGATGGAACGTGCACTTTCGGTGTAAAACGTACATGGCAGAATTAAGATATTAGTAAGAGCCCACTCAGCTTTAAATAGAACTCTGAGATTGAATCCTTTCTGTGGTCCTGAAAACTGACGGCTGATGCACGCGATGGTATTTTTTTTTTTTTTTTTTTTTTTTTTTTTTTTTTTTTTTTGCTGCGGTAGATGTTCTTCAGGGAATAAAAACGATTAAAATTAAAATGTCCTAAAATGATTATTGATAACGTTCAAAATAAAGCAAAGTGGATTCGTCACCAATGCGTATTTTAAACGTGTTTATGGTCACAACGATAATGCAAATTCTATTTACATTTTGAAACATTTATTACAAAGGTGGGGAGGGGGCTTGAAAGACTTAACCAGCGTGAAATTTCCGCAATTAAGATCATGATTTATTTTATTCACCACACACATACATACACACATACATCACATAAATGTTGTAGGAAAGACTACGGAATTCTGTCCATAAAAATCTGTTCAGTTACTAAAGGCAATGCAAAGTTTTTAGCTTTACATAAACAACCGTTTCCTGTAAACTGCTTATACAAAGAATTAACGAAAGACCGAAATAGTGATTCCACATTAAACAATTACTAACTGTAGTCGAGCAGCTGAATTTATAGCAACATTCTTTTTGGAGATGAATCGCCTTGTCCTGAAACAATAAGACGCGTAGCACTTCGTGCTCACCTTAGCGGTGGCGCTAATTTTCTTGGGTGTGTTAGTAACTTTATCGGTTATTCTTCTTAATCGTATTGCGTATAATTCCGAATACCAGCTGCCTTAAACGAATTTGTCATCTACAGCCTTGCATGGAAAGCAGTGTTTTTCTCAACACGGTAATATGATACATTTTGCATAACGTTTGAAAACCGATACACAAGAGAATCAGCGGATTTTGTTCGAACCTTTATAATTCTAAGTGCATTCTAATTCTATACACATATTTAAATTAATACTACACCTAAGATAAAAGTACAATGTTTTGCTATCTGAAGCTAACAATAATTTAATTATGACCAGCAGTTAACTCCGATTACCGCTCTTAATCTAGATCTAGACAACAACTATATTCAAGGACAGAAATTTGAACCTTTATTTATACAAAGGAGATATATTTTTTACTATCTGTATCAATATCCACATCAGTCATTCCACAGTATACAGTACTGTCGGAATATTCCATGTTTGTTTCTACAATACGACTGATGTAGATATTGATACTGGTAATAAGAAAATATATGACCTTTGCACAAATAAAAGTTCAAATTTCTGTCCTTGTGCGATATTCCCTCTTATATATACAGATGGAACAAATCGACTCTTTCAGATGATTAAGTATTTGCTAAACACTATACGAGAGTCGTGTATTACAAAATGTATTATATCTGTTTAACATGTAACGCTTTTATAACATGTGAAAGCATGTTATAAAAGCGATGCTTCTTATGTCAAAGATAACTCACGTGACGGTTTTATTATTATTATTATTATTATTATTATTATTATTATTATTATTATCTGAGACCTTCAAAGATTCAAGGACTTATCGAGAGAGACTATACACCACTCAAACCATCTGTCATACCTTCCCTTAAATCCATTCACACTACACGCACTCACTACTTCAACGGGAAAACTTTTCCACTCAATCACTGCTCTGTGAGAGAAAAACCTAGCTCTTCCCCCTTTCTTGACTCCAAACAAACATAACTTCCATGGATTCCCCGTGTTCTCTCTCTCTCTCTCTCCCAACCTTCCATATAACGAAAAGTTAACCTATAACACCCATTCAAAGTTTATAGACATCGTACCGCCCCTCTTTTCCTACTAACCAGATTCTGTAGTCCACATAGTCCCAATCTGTCCTCATAATCTAAATTCCATAATCCCGATATACTCTTTGTAACTTTGCACTCTTTCCATCTTCTTTATCTGTGCCCCCCCCCCTTGGAATCCAGGTGACCAAATCTGCGCACAGTAGTCCAGTTACGGTCTTATCAAGCCCTTGTAAAGAGGCAAATTGACTTCCTTATCCTTACATATCAAGGTTCGCTTAAATTGCATTTGTAATTTTCGCTATATGACCTTTGAACTTCAAATTCTTATCCACCATTAAGCCAAGATCCCTACCCTCATCAATTTCTTGTAGCATGACCCTACTAATATAATATGCCTTTGTAAATATCATCACTCCAAGTGCATAACTTTGATGTGCGCTCCCACAGGGATTATTCGTCAGCATAACACAACATAAGAGAAGAACGAATCCTAATTAGTGCGAAGAGAAGTTGAAAAAAGAATTCGTATTCAGTAATGTGTGGATAAACAAATTATACTTTCTGAGGAACAGCATGGGTTTATTAAAGGGAGGTCATATCTGTCTGAGCAACGTACTCGTGTTTTATTTTATAATAATGTTACGGCTGGGTTGGATAAAGAAAATGTATACACCATGATACTATTGGACTTTGCGAGGGCATTTGATGGGTTACCATATGAGAGTATATATATATATATAAAATATAAGTGTGTGTGTGTGTGTGTGTGTATATACAGTATATATATATATAGCATAAAAATTTTTTTCTATTTTTGATTTTATTTATTTATTTATAGTATTTTTATTAATTTTTACGAAGTCCGGAAGCCCTGCTCTAGAGACCAAATATAGAAATTTTGCGGATAACCAACATAAAAGCAAGCAGGAAAGATTTCTAATTTGTGACATATGGATTACCTCAAGCTACACGGAAAATCATCCAGAGAAATTGAGTTACTGCTCAGTACAGTCCGAATCTTCAGGGAAAACATTTGTATGGAGTTTGGACTTGAGAAATGTGCAACACTCTCCATAGCTCGAGGAAAAATAAGAGAACAAAGGAATCACATTTGCGGATGGAAGGAAAATTAAAACTTGCCGCAGCACAAATTCTATAAATATCTAGGAATTCTTGAGGCACATGAAATTTTAAGTTCAGAAGTCGAAAAATGTTAAAAAAGTTCTAAAGTCCAAGTTGAATGAAGACAACACTGTAATAGCAATCGATATATGGGCTATCATTGTAATCAGACGCAAAGATAGCAGAGATAACTGACTGGACACAAGCAAATTTGAATGCATTTGATTGTAAAACACGAAAATTAATGACAGTGAATCATGACTTGCATCCAGTGATGTGGATCAGTTATACATAGCAGAAGACCACATCCTCCAGGAAAATTGGAGGATGTGGTCTTCTGCTAGTGAAGCAAACAGTAGAAAAAGAAAAGCGAGCGTTGGAAGATTACATCAAGGAACGCACAGAAAAAATGTTAACTGAAGCTTGCAAAGAAAAAAAAAACAGTAAGTGTAATTACAGTAGATTTAAAAAAAAAACAGTACAAGGAGAAAGAAATGGCAAAAAGATCAGAAGGTTGGAAAAATAAAGCATTTCATGGTCAATATTTGAAAAATATTGAAGGCAAAGTTGACAGTCGCTTAACTTGGCATTGGCCTCAGCAGGGCAGCATCAAGAAAGAGACAGAATGTCTGATGCTTGCTGCTCAAGAACGAACACTGCAAACGAATGCAATAAAGGCGAAGAATGAAAAGATCTGTAACCATAGCAAATGCCGCCTGTGCAGAGATAAAGAAGAGACAATGGACCATCTAATTAGTTCTTGCAGCAGGATTGCCCATGCAGACTATAAACAAAGGCATGATAGGGTAGCAAAAGCTGTACACTGGATCTTGTGAAGGAAATAGTGAAGAAGAGGTAACAATTTCGACAACTAGAAGATGAAGCCATCTTTGATGATCAACTACCATTGGTGAATTGGTCATGATGAACTTAGACGATGCCCTCAAGTTCCTCTGAACCTGCATCATTTTATTTTATTTATTTATTTATTTATTTATTTATAGTAGGAAAAGGGAATTGTGTTGAAAATGCTTATATTAAAGCATCTACCTCAGCGGAATTTTTTTTTTTGAGGGAGGAAGAGTTTCACACCCCCATGTGAAAAGAGCTTGTAAAAGTTCCTCACTTCCTAGGCGGAAAATGAACGAAGGGGAGGTGTCGCAATTGCTTTAGGAAACTGTAGGAAGATGAAAATCACTTACCATTATAAACACCCGCATAATAACGAACGGTGCACTCAATGTAAATAAAGCTTCGATCATCGTTCGACTTCGTTGCATGCACTGTTGATCTTTTAAGTCTTCCATTTTTGAAATAAATGTTTCAAGTGTAAATACGCTTACATTTTAAATATATAACCCTGTAGTTATGTATTGTATTCATGTACAGTATATTATATTACCTATATTACAATGTCTGCATTTATATTTCATACATAAAAATTGTATGCATGTAAAAAAATAAGATGATAATAAACATGATGTTTAATAGATTGCTTTGGTTGCAAAGAGACTCTTCCTCAATAATGCACTTTATTTTAGTTGATAATAATATCTCAGTGAAAATATTGGTTGACCTTAATAAAATTCCAGAAGTGTACAATGGTCACTAATTGCTATATCGGGATGCTTGCAAATATTCATGAATGCGAAGCAAAAGAAAACGAAATAAAGGATAACGTTCATTTTATTTATTCGTGTGTGTGCCATTGCAAGTATTCTTGTGAGAAAAGGAGATATTTGTAATACAACTGTTAGATTATGTATTTGGTATTTTGAACTATGCAGGAAGGTAGGTTTACAGGAGTCTCTTGATGATAACTGTTCGGTGCTAATTAGATGGGAACATTTAATTCCAAGAACTCCCCCACCTCCACGGAGGGAACGCTGAGGTTACTAAGAACACTCTGAAGCTTCGAGCTAACAGCTAGAGGTGCTGTGCGGTAAAGTGGCAGACCAAACACATGGCTATTTTGCCTCTACTCTCTCTTTCTCTCTTTTCTTTCTATCACTATCTGTGTGTGCGTGTGTGTGCGCGCGCGCGTCAAGTACCCATAGATTTCTAAAGTATGTATCGAACAGAGCACGCATGCGTATAGTGTGCCTTTCAACACACGGCGAAAAGACCCTCCGAGTCGTTTCTCTGCCCTACTTACGGCTGATCTATATTCCCACGTCGCAGGTAAGCTCTGCAACAGTTAGCCGTACAACATCCCGGCAATGCCGTTCGTGTTCCTCCAAGGTTCCCATAACAACCTCCAAATATTTAGGTCTCCATCGATCTGCTTACAATTGGAGTGCCAGGCGAGATACCTGCGTCCTCATGGCGTTCAATCGCCTAGCAACAAAATATTTATCTGTTCTCTCTCTCTCTCTCTCTCTCTCGCATGCTCTTTGCGGTTCCCGGAATGTCGCCTAAAGAGTCGAACTGGCAATCACACTTCCACGAACTGCAGGGAGGGTTCGGGGGGCCACGGGCTGAGGGCATGCCAAGGCCTCTCTCTCTCTCTGGACAACAGGTTTAGTGCTGTTCGATTATTTTTGCTGCTCCTGCTCGCTCTCTTCCTCTTTCTTTCTTTCTTACGTTGTTTTTCTTCTCCCACCTCCTCTCACTCGATTTCTTTCATTCTACATTCTTATTATAGGAGACACGATTGAATGATTTCGGGAAAGAAAGACTAATAAACACCAAATGTCCTCTAGTAAGAGTTTCGGGCTTAATGACCAGGGGTGTATTTTGCGGATGCTAAGGAACAAATGGTCGCTACGTAACTTGACAAATCGTGGAAAGGAAGTGGAAATTTACAAATAATCACTTCGCAGAAAGGTGAAAGAACCAAGTTCCGTTCCAAATAGACAGGCGAAAAAATGGAGGGAATGTATATTGACAGGAGGATTTCATCAACGTCAAGTGTGCCAAGGACCAAGAAAAAAAAATGCTTAAGATTCTTTTTTCTTCTTCTTTCTTTTCATTACGAATCTGTTTTCTCGTCGAAGGTGATTCAACCATTTCGGTTATTAACAGGGGTTTTCAAACAATGTTCAATCCCCCATTTTTTAGTCTGTTGAGCAGCATCGGTTGCAAATGCCTTTCACTGATGAACATCCTTTAGCATAATTCACATTTCTGTTTTGTGAAGAAACAGATGTCCGTAAGCATGTAAGGAAGTTAGGAATGTCAATAATGTGGAGCATTATTGGTTATTCCAATGTCGAGTAAACTCGTCACGAAGCATGTCCTAGCAGCTTCTATAGAAAATATTCAACAAATGATGGTCAATGGATGCTCTTTCTTCCGTCAGCACACATTACCCTGTCATGAGTTTGCTTCGAGATATAAAAGGCTGTCAATAATGACATCAACTTCAAGAGGAAGGAAATTTTCTAAGAATGCTTAAACAACTGAATGCAGTTGACAAAGTGAAACTCGACCTTTTTTATCATCTGGTAATATTTTTGGTGATTCTAAAAGTTTAATAAAGACTTATGATCGAATTTACTTATGTAAATTCGATAGTTTACAAACTATAAACTGTAAAAAATGTATATATATAAAAAAGCTAGAACAAAGCCTGGTAGTGCAAGGTTCATATATCATATCTTCTACTCCGACCACAAGAGTTTCTAGGCAGCAGAGGCATGATATGGAATGGCATGAGTTATGCCTGTTAATTGTGCACGTGTGTGTGTGTGTGTGTGTGGGTGTGTGCGCGCGCGAGCGCTTTAGAGCCTCTTGTTTTTCAGGAAAAAAACACAATTTATAATTAAAAAAAAACATAGAAAATGTTCCATGTATCGTTGAGAAGATTGAAGTCCAAGTCTTACTCTACAACTACACTATATATCATCACTAGACGTCCTTGGTGGAAGATTTTTCATTGCGTTCATACTCTGCATTTTTATCACTTTCACTCCCCTTTTCCAATTCGAATCAAAAACGTTAACTCTCAGCAATATCATTAACTAAAACGTCACGACCTCGCCGAATTGGCTGAGGACGTAAACGCTATTTATTCTACACAGGATAAGAGTGAACTAAGAAATGCATCCAATGATGCTAGTTTAATGAAGAAAGGAATACTTTTAGTTATGATCAGCGGTGTATTGGGGAAACAGAAAGCACCAAAACAGAGCGAAGCGAGGCTCTGTGCTCCGGTGCCGTTTTTTTTTTCCCCTTTCCCCTGACCACCGAATGGAGCTGAATCGCTCCGAAACTTTAAATATGAAATATTAAATTATGTAAATTATGTAATTTTTAATTACAGCGTTGGCACTTGTTTATTTAACACTTCATCACTAGTTATAATAAATATGTTGAATGCAAGGAAAAAACCTTTTCAAACAGCCCTTAAACCTGAGCCAGTAACAACTGCAAATGGAGAAACAACAGAGATGTTATCAACTCTGAACAAGCTGCCTAAAAGGAAGTAACCCTGAATATTTCAAATGTTCGATCTTTTCAAGGATAGATATAGGATTCCGAGAATACCAGAGACGACAACAACTGATTCAGGTAAAGGGTAGCGCGCTGCTACTTTTATCTGATGAAAACAGAAAAAGTATAAAACTTATCCATCCTGCTCAAAATAGAATGCGAAAAGAAGACCCAGTGAATTTGTTGATTCATTCATGAATCAAAAATAAGCAAAGTGAAATACATACAACAAGACTTTCGGATGATGATGTGTAAACTACTTCAGATATTTGTGAAAAAGGAAAGCAAAATCATTTGATTTTTTTTTTTCTGAAAAGGAAGTAGAAAATCACTTTCAATATTTCTGAAAGGAGAAGCGAGTTTAAATTTAAATGAAAGTTACATTTTCGTAAATGGTATCTGTCATTAGAACGATGCTAAAAATGCTAATCTAGGGACATTTATCAACCCTTAAACGTATTTAAGGGTTGCTAAATGTTTATATATACATATTGTTTCTGAATGCCAGAAATTTGTTTGTTTACTACCTGAAGTTTACAAGTAAATTAAATAATTAATTATATAGTTCTTGTTATTAAATGATATGGACGATACGGTTAATGAGTGTTCGTGTCTGAACCCTATTATTTCGGAGGGAGGGGGGGGTTGCCTGTTACTGTTTTTTATAGCGTAATTCTAGTAAATATATATATATATATTTCTGTGTGCTGCGCCACGAAAAGTTTCAAACCAGCATCATCACTGTTGGTGGACTAAGAATTATATAAAACCAGATTGTTTTCATATCTCTTCATTTCTGACCTCATCAAACTTTAATTTGTCCCACTTTTATGAGTGTTTTCGCATCTGTAGTAAACTGTTTGATCTTAACCATTTCAGTTCTTGTTTCAAATGATCTTATTCTACTTTTTATATATACTTGTCTTAGTCAGCTACAAGTTAGTTACAATTTTTAAATCCTTATTTTTTTTGTTTAAACATTAAACAAAATACAAAATACAAAAAACAAGTTACAATTGTGATATTAATAAGTGACTTGTTATTCATAAGCGACTTGAAACCTTAGCTTCGTTCACAGCCTACGCAATTGTCCACAATACTTGTAAAACCTTCATTGAAAGGGCCAAGTCCGACTACGGAAAGGCTAAATGTAGAAAACTCACCACTTATGCCAATGACATTCGAGCCTTCTGGTCCACCGCCAAAGCTGTTGGGCAGAACTTTTGTCTATCCTTGCTTCCACCACTTTTTTACTCTAATGGTAGCAATGCATCATAACCCAAATCCTAGCTTCATTCTTCTTTCCAACTTTTCCATAGATGGCCAAGGCAAATCACCTCCTTCTTACCTATAAAACTGCATCGCATGCCTCCGGTGACCTTCCGCCAGAAAGACATTAGAAAATCTCGAAAAGCTGGATACTAAAAGGCAGCTGATCCTCAAGAGATAACTCCTGAACTAATAGCTGATCATCCTTTATCATGTATGCAGTATATTATACTCAGTTTAGCATACACCTTTCAGCATAGGAAGCGTATGCCAGCTGAGTATAATATGCACGTGTATGGCCATATGCAGCCAAACTAAAACAAAGTGATGTCTAACACCAAGCTTTCGACATATTTCTCACTTGTTTTGTCCAAAGTAATAGAGAAGGTTACCAACAGTCAACTTCTTCGACACACTTGGAGAACTTTTAGCAAATTAGTGATCACCAGAATGGATTTCGCCAATCTAGGTTCACAGAAGATCTCTTGGTCCACATTAACAACCTCTGAACACATGCTCTGAAAAGGTTTGGAGAAACCTCTGCTATTGCACTTGACATTTACAAGGCATCTGAAAGAGTCCGGCATCGAGGGCTTCTCAGCATAAAATCAAACCGGCTACCTTGCTCCCTTTGCAACGGGATTGCCAGTTTTCTCTCAGATCGATCACTACGTGTAATGGTAAAAGGAGGTCTCTTCAGGTATTCCTACTAATGCAGATGTCCCTCAGGACTTATATTTCACCTAGCTCTTCCCGATCACTTACGCAATGTATATGTAAAATACTTGGTCACGTGAGTCATCACGCGTTCTAGTTAACTATTTAAGAATTCAAGAATTCTGATGGTCAGTAATCGTCAACAGTGTTGATCACAATGGGAAAAACAAAGAATCTTTCGGAGTTCGATAAAGGGTTTCTGGTGGGTGTCCGTCTGGATGGAGCCACGATTTTGAAAACAGCAGAGCTGATTGGTTTCTAAACAGGTGAGATATCCTGGGTGTTTAATTAGTGGAAAAATAACCCACATTGCTTGTCAAAGAGGCGTAAATGTGGTCCTAAAACAGTCTGTCAGGAACGAGATTGTCGTCATTTGAGAAGGCTTGTAAGTGAGGAAGACTTTAGTTCTTCCTCACTTACAAGCTCCTACTTTTGATAATGCTACACTCAACAGTCACGACCGGATTTCTCTTCTCGGACAGACTCTCACTCCAAGCCTTTCCTGGTATAATCACATCACTTCTACAGCATCCTCAGCTTCCAAAAAGCTTTGAAGCTAACCGGTTACTTACTTACTCTATACAAATCTCAAATCCGCCTAATCTTTCAAAATTGCTCCAATTTGGGGTGGTGGTGCACCTCAGATCTCCCTAAAAATTATTTATTCACAAAAGGATAGTTCGGTTGATTAATGACATCTCCATAACAGGCTCTCTTCAGTCACCGTCTCAGATAAGATTAGTCCTGCATTGTGTGTCTTCTATAGATATTTCCATGGCCGCGTTTCAGCAGCACCAGCATCCATTATGTCTCCTATTTTTGCTAGATCTACAAGAACTCTAGCAATAGCTGCCCAACATAGTTATCATCCCAGTTACAATTCCATTGTTTCCATGAGTAAAGGAATTTTGCGTCTTGAGACAGATGTTATATAACCTTGCCTCTTGATGATTCATCCTTCCTCCTTCCTGCGTTAGCCGACAAAGGGAACAGTAGTCTTTATTCCTAAGATGGCCCTCATGACAGTACCATATTTAAAGTATTACACACAAATGAGAGTTCTGTGACATTTTCATAAGGGAATTCGTGCTCTGGAGTTGTTTTGACATTTGGTAGAATATTTCAACCCCGCTAATAATCACAAAGTTAAATGAATATTTTATAATTAATTTGAAAGCTTAGCGACTATCTGAATTAATGACGGAGTGACTACTATTCTTAAGGGAAGAGAGAGAGAGAGAGAGAGAGAGAGAGAGAGAGAGAGAGAGAGAGAGAGAGAGAGAGAACGGGAAAATCATTTAAACTGTTTATCAATAAATTTCAACAAAGCCAACCGTTGGAACGTTGAAAAATTAGCAAAAACTCTCACCGAAAAGAACAAGCTTGGACTCGGCCGATGAGGAAAGGCGTATGTAGGATATACTGGTCGGTTTTTTTAGATCAGATAAAAGTGAATACATAAAATATGTGGGACCATTTAGAAAGGGCATATTATATGATCACAGATAACCAAATAATCGTCTGTCAGACTACAGTAATTTTATAAGTTCTTTTATGATAATACATTTTAACATTTCACTGAAGTAATGAAAATGATGACATGATTTTGGTCACTGAGTTGCTAGTCAACCTAAAACTTCATATAGCGTATAGATAGCAGTAGAATTTGCATAGATATTTGTGACTGTGATAATTAGGTGAAGGTAGAGTGTGATTATTCAGTAGTCCAGAACATGTTCCCAAAACTAAACAATGCTGAGCGATCGAATGGTAGGATTCACACTTCATATGTGCATCCTGTCGAATGAAATCACTTTCCGAAGAGATGGAATTGTTTCTCGATGGACAAAAACACTTCAAAGCAGTCGCGACGGTATTCCTGAAGCATCTCAGTGTTAACGATCGCCTGTGGTGTGCAGTTCTTCTGCATGCTTTTCTCCAGAATACAATGGTTGATAAGCTTGTTGTCTCACTGTTTGTTCCTTTAACAGTCTTCCATCTAAAGTGCGATGCACTTTATAAGATATCAGTATCTTATAATACCAAAATAATAGTACAACTAATAATACCAAACACAGATAAGCAAAACACATTGGAGAAGATACCTCTTCTCACGAATTTATTATTAATTGTTAATATTCAGGCCTGTAATTATTACCTGTTCTGCTTACAGTAAATTATATCATTAGCTCTGTAGAATTTCATTCCCTTACGAAATCTTAATCATTTTATCTAAGCTAAAAAATGCTTGGCAACTTCCACATGAAACATTCAGTGGTGATGATAACCCATATTCTATCACATGCAATCAATTCAACATGTGTAACAATCACATGTGGCGACTGGCGATTACATGATTTTTCTTAAGTGTTATTGTCTAGAAAATATATGACGGTGTTTCATAAAATTAGGTAACAACAATCTGTTTCCTCATATGACCGCGAGATGGCATCACACGGACGTCATCTGGCTGCATCATCATCAGTTGCAAGATTGCAGGTTGACTGGAAACATAATCATACGTAGAGATGCGCAGTATAATTCGATTTTTGCATGTTAAGGATACAGTACCATCTGAAATTCATAGCCATTTGGTAGAAGACAATGAAGTAAACGTCCTGTCAAGAAAATGGTTGAGTTTAGTGCTTCTCGCTACGTGGTCATGATCCTACAGTTCCCAGTTGTCGGAACTGTCCACCGCTCAGGCCTGATTTTACATCCGGTAATTTCATTTCTTTGGACCACTGAAGCAGCAACTGACTAGCAAGCTATTTGCAACCGCAATGTGCGGCATGTCGTTGTTTCCTAATTATGTCTTACAGCGATTTCACCTTTTATGCTAGAATAGATACCTTGATGCTACTATGGAACCAATGCATAAACATCTTTTGGCAGCTACGTGGAAATGTGATGTGTACCAAAGTCGACAAATGCGTTATACATATACAGGGTGTTCGGGATAAATTTGACATATTTATAATTAATTATATTTTTCCGTAAGTTACATGTATTAACACACACTTCTCTTCATTTAAAAGTTTGGACCCTTCTTCATTCATATACAAGATGTCAGAAAGGATGGATAGCTGGAACCCACCTGAATCATGGAAGAGAATAACTTGTGTCATGATGATTCGTGCCCGCCATCAAAATAAGGATATTACGACTGCTGCCCAATGCTCCCTGAATACAGTAAAAACAATCAGGCATGAACTAGAGACTTGCAATGGTGACTACGAGGATGTAGCAAGAAGAAAGATCCCTAGCAGACGATCTGATTGCGTTCGTACAGCAGAATTCCTCGCAAATCTGCAGGAACAGGTGTTGAAGAACCCTGGCATTGGAATTCGGGCTTTGTTCGTGGAGTTGCTAACTGTAGTCAAGCCCTGGATAACAAGGATAGCCAATGGTAGGCCGTATGTATGGCAGCAGGATTCGGCCCCTTGCCACACCTCTGGGAAAAGTCAAAAATGGTTGTCTGAAAATTTCTACGACTTCACCAGTCCAAATGTTTGGCCTCCAAACTCCCCAGACCTTAACCCCATGGATTATTTTGTATGGGGCGCAGTTGAAAAAGACACCAATCGCACTTCCAGTAATACAAAAGCCCAGTTAATGGATAAAATTAAAACAGTTTTTGCGGCCCTTCCCAGGGAGACTGTAGCATCAGCTTGTTCGAGGTTCCGAAGCAGAATTGAAGCTGTGATCGATGCTAATGGTGGTTATTTTGAGTAAATCTTGTTGATAGTATTGTAATTAACTCTGCCTGTAATGTTTTTTTGTCAATTCATTAAATTTAATAGATACAAAGAAGATTTTCTTTTTCCTTACGAAACTGTCAAATTTATCCCGAACACCCTGTATATGCATCGATGTTGGAATGAAGTCCTTCGCATAAGAGTTCTTGTTATTTTTTAAAACATCCCAGATTGATAATAAATACAAAACAATGCGAGTTGACGTTTCTGAAGAACGAAAAGTTAGTCAACTAATATTTCGAAAGAGCTTCGTTGTAAAAATGTTCGAATGTCATGGCTAGAGAAAGGGTTGATAATTCACGGAAGAATTTAAAATCTCACTGTTTGAATTCAAGTAGATAAACGTGACCCAGCGATTTCTAATTTCAAGATTACTTCTAAGCTTGAGTTCTAATGTATTTCTTAGAAAACGGACGGAGCAAAGCCTGTTTGTTGACCTTCGACCCGAGACGTGGAATGACGCTTGTTGGACAGTCCAGATACAAAACTGCACGGTAGTTAATGAGGAGTGAGGCATTCACCCTTGGTTATAGTACTGGTTTAGCATACGAGCGTGTAATCTTTAGAACGTCTCAAATATCACCTTTACCACTGTAATAAATCAAAACAACAAATTCCAAGTATCGAGAGATTAAATAGAATACCTGTTTAGTATTTGGTTTCGGTAAACAATAGTAGAATGAAACTATTTATAAATGCAATGTCATTCAGCGTCAAGACAAAAAAAAAAAAAAGAAGAGAATTAGCAATATTATATGAAGAGTATACCCGCCTCAGTTAATATGCAGTAGCAACTTCAGCGAAATGTGTCAGTGAAAACAGCTTAAGATGTGCCTTGCTTAGAAAAACAGAAAACAAATGCGGGGAAAAGAAGAATAAGTCTGGCCGCAATGCAGTAAATGACAGGAAAGGTCCACATCGTGAGCGAACTATTTCTGCAAACAGGATTAGATGGCCTGATCTGAATTTCATCCAACACATAAAGGATTTTTTAGAGAAGCGAATAAGACAATAGGCACAATGCAATCTCTTACTAGAGCAGGCTACTTCTCCAAGATTTAAGAGGAAGAAAAGTGCTCCAGATTCATCCTGAATAATTGCGACTACTTCTCAACCTTGAGCCAATTACCATTGGCTCAAGGTCTCATTCAGAACTTCTTTCGAAAATTTGAGGTCAAAAGACTATCTTTTATACAACAGCGATATAACAGCGAGATCTTACACAATTTTGGCTGTTAAAGAAAGCTACATGCCTCCAAAGCTACCAATAATCTGGTTTAAAAGTAGGATTTTGGAAATACATTTTGTTTTCCTTTCCAAGTTCACGAAAAGGATAGTATAAGTTGTACATGTGTGTGTGTGTGAATTCTGTATATCCGGTTTGCCTGGATGTGTGGCAAAAAACCCGAGTTTCCGGAAGGAGAAACCTTCCACTCTCGTATGAGTTCAGCTAACTCATTTTCAACTGAGTTCTTAGCGTCCTAGACTATAGATAATCCTATTCATATAAATTAATTAATAATTAACAGATATTTAACATGAAGCCAAGCCTCAAATATCTTAAAATTCTGATGTTTTTGCCATTTTCTAGTGGGGTGAATTTCAATGCACCAAAACAGAGTCGCGTTATGTTATTTCTCATAAAAAGATCTCACTTCACTTACTTTTGGTAATACTTCGATATCCAATTTTTCTTTTCGGACTAACATATGCATCTAGCCTTTCCTTTTTCATCATGTCCATATCGACCTCCTCCTCCAAAAAAAAAACGCGGTGTTCTCTTATGTTGAAAGTTTATTTTTCACTTGGTTAGAGCATAATAAAATTAGTTTAATTAGTTTAATCCTTTATCCAAGTGTGAGCAAACAAAGTTTGCGCCTGAAGTATCTTCAGGACTAGGGTAAGGTGATACCACACCAGGGCAACTCGTTGCAAAGGTGGAGAAAGCTACCAACACTCCTATCACAGTATCTCCTATAATGCAAAACACATCTCCTTGCGGATATGTCTAATGTTATGCATTAAGGGAAGGGCCACTACCCAGACTAGTTTCGACCTTTATTGAGGTCTCTTCAGTGGGAGCCAGGCCCTAGTGGAAATACCAGGCAGAAGCATTCGCAGGTCATCTCTACCTATAGGAGTTGCCAAATGGTGTGCCACCCTTTTTTAATAAATTACTCTGGATTTAGAGAAGGTTGTTGAAAGTTTATTTTTCACTTGGTTAGAGCATAATAAAATTAGTTTAATCCTTTATCAAAGGATTATCATAAACGCCTTTGTGGGATAAAGGATTAAACTAATTTTATTATGGTGTTCTCTTATGCTCGAGATCCTACTACTGAACTCCCAACACCACATAAATCCCAACTTTGTCCAACCATACGAGAGTGGTCTGAAAAGTTCTCGGCTTAACAATGAAAAAACGAATTTATAATTTCAAAATTATTTTTATTTTTCAACATAATCTCCCTTAAGACTAATACATTTATATTATTCCAGCGATGCTCCAGCGCAATTATCCTGCCCCTGTAGTGGTTCTCAGTAAGATCTGCAAAATACCCCTCTACGGCAATCACCTCTTGATTCGAAGAAAAACGCTGGCCAACAAGGAAGAGTTTTAGTTTTAGGAAGAGATAGAAGTCACAGGGAGCCAAAATATGGAGAACAGAGTGGATATTCCAACAATTCAGAGTGCAGATCCCTTAATTTTCCCATTGCCAAAACGCCTTTGTGGGAAGGTGCATTATCCTGATGAAAGATGATTTTTTTCTTCTGCAAACCGGGTTTTCTCTCATGATTTTTTTCGTCAAGTCTAGTTAAAAGATCGGAATAATATTCCCCGGTTATTATTTTACTCTTTTCAAGGTAATTAATAAAAAAATGCCTTTAGCATCCCAAAACACCGATGCCATGACCTTTCTTGCTGATGGAACCGACTTTGTCTTCTTCGGCGCTGAACAACCGGCTTCTGTCCACTGTTTTGACTGCTGTTTGGATTATGGTGTGTAATGGTGAATCCAGCTCTCATCCATAGTAATAAATAGACCCACAAAATCAGTTTTATTCTTATTAAAACGCTCCAAGCACTGTTCAGAGATTTTCATGCGAGTGCATTTTTGATCTGCTGTGAGTAAGCGCGGCACCCATCTTGCGCAAAACGTTTTCATCTCAATTCTTTATGCAAAATATATCCTACACGTTCTTTTTAAATGCCTATAGTTTCAGCAATTTCACGCACTTTGACTCGCCGTCATCTAATACCATATCATGCACTTCATCTATGATGTCTGGTGTTGTTACATTTTTTGGACGTCTTTCACGTGATTATCTTCAAGGCTGGTACGTCCACGTTTAAACTCGGCAGTCGATTTCTTAATTGTTGAAAACGAAGGAGAAGAGTGCCCATAAACTTCTATGAACTTCAAATGAATTTCTTTCGGCGTTAAACCTTCTTTTACAAAGAAGTTTATAACCACACGATACTCAATTTCATCCATTTCAAGGGATACAGACAACACTTTTGCTTCAGACAGCTGTATAAAACAAACTACTTGATAGAATGACTTGCAATTTCACATGGATGCTTGTGACATATGTATTAACATACAAAAAAAAATATTGCCGATATTTTGCCATCTATGGTCGAGGCCGAGAACTTTTCAGACCACCCTCGTAGATACCGTGTTATGTTTAAGGTGGTTATTCATCATATTCTCCTTAAAAATGCTTTGTACCATCCATAAGAAGGTAATCTGCTTAACAGAAGATCTCTTTCTCTCTCTCTCTCTCACACACACACACACAAACAAACCGACTTCATTCATTCTCCGACAGATTTCTATTTCTGACATGCTTTTTCTACAGACATTGTCGTGGGTGCTGTTTATCCAAGCTGTTTACCATCATTCTTCTATTTTTCCTATAAGCAAGCAGAATAATCTGCTAGTGAACTCCATATACAGTTCAGCAACCAACTTCTCTCCTCCTCTTTCGTTCCATCTACTTCTGTTCTTTGGAGCAGGCTTTCTCGTATATTTCTGAGGATTGTGTGCGCAGTTATGTGCTGTTTGCTCATAATGATAGAGCAGTTGCTAGACAATAAGTAGGATAATAAAGGTTCGTTGTTTTATGCAAGGATTTCTACAACCCCCCTCTGTTAAGAAATACATCAACGAGTTCTTTATTTCTCTTTCACTTGTTCGCACATGGTATTCTTGTGTTACAGGTTTATGACCTCTGATGTGTCGGGTTGATATGATTGCACTCATGAGGACAGGCACAAATTCGCTGCGAAAACTGGTAAACTCCATATACATACAATTCAGCAACCAACTTCTCTTTAGTTTCATGCACTTCTGTTCTTTGGAGCAGGCTTTCTTACATAATTTCAGAATGTTTGAACTGCTAAATTATCGTGGTTTTTCCAGTAGTTTTTCAGCAACTCTTTTTATGCATCTCGTTAATATCGCGAAAAGAACTATCATGCCCTTTTGTTAATTAAACATAGATTTGCATATCACCTACTGCGCGAGAAACATTTATAAGGAATTTTAAAATGGTGATTTCGCAATCTGAAATTCACCCCCCCCTCCTCAGGGAAACTCGTACTACCCATTCACGTAAGCCAACAGATAAACACACGCAAGTGACATATATACAACATTCGTCTAAGGATATTAATTAAATCTGTAACATTAATCCAATAACCAACAGTCTTCTGTAAATATGAAAAAATGAAGTTTATTGCATTTCGAATTTGAAAATCCTACTTGCCGCTAACCTTTATTATCCTAATTATTGTTTTAGCAACTGCTTTATCACGCAACCTGCATTTTCCAAATAAACCCATTATTAATACCACAATTTTAAAATGAGTTCGCAACTGTCTTTGTTCACTGATAGCTACTAATGTTTACCTGCTCCCACGCTTTCGAAATAATAGGTTGCTTAATCCTTCTATAAGGGTGAAGTCATGTTGTGGAAGCTTTATACACATAATCCACTCTTTACGCATGAACATTTCGAACAACCTGTTTACAGATAAGCCTAGCAGTGTAATTGAAGAATCAGAATCAACTTGGTACTGATTGTCGTAATGACACACACACGAGAGAGAGTTGAGCGAATCGACTATTAAACGTTAGTCAGACGTCACTGACAATGCCAATGACACTAGGAGTAGACATGCTAGTTTCTATGACTGCACAAGATTCTAGTTTCTCTCTTCAACCGCAAAAACTGTTCTAGACATAACATAAAGCTGCATTCCATTGCCTCCCCTTTTTTCCCCCCTCTCGACGCCAAGTGTGAAGTCCGATTGTTCAAAACATAAATTAAAATGGAATTATATATAACTATTTTAAAACACAAATTTATAGCCTTGATATAGCTACCAGTAAAAAGGTCCCGATGCGATCTACTGGATGCATTCCTACCCCGAAACCAACCTCTGCTGTATTCTCGTGTTCTTGCTTTATTCATATTATCATATAAAATACACTGGACATTTATTCTGAATCTCCCACCTGTGGAATAAGTTGGACTGTGTTAGGCATGATAGCATTTTTTCCACCTGAAACTCTGGTTTCGCTTTTCACAAAATAGATACCCCCCCCCCCCGGTGTGTGAACATACAATTACAGGCATAATATACTAGTCTCATGGTTGCAGCAGTTGATGTTAATTCTCTCAATCCGACCTAACTCTATTAAAGTCATTTTAGCGGAGAGTGGAAGGAGATATCACTAATGCGCTAAATTAACACTGGTACAATACATCCATTACTGGGGAGGGGGAACCGCAAATGGTCTGTGATGAAGTTTATATTTTTTTTTCTGTATCTCTGTGGTCAGATTAGGAATTTTCCTACTTAAAGAACTTCAGGGAACTCGTTCAGTTTACGTAATATGAATGATAATTTCCTTCATCGTCAAGGACCAACAATTGGCTTCAGCGTAAAATTATTCGCATGTCTTTGTGTGACGTAAGTAAGGTGCGTGACAACGAAGTAACGCTAAACAGGATGTCGTTTCATTTATGAAACCACTGGTCCTGTTTGCAAGGAGCGTTCTTTTTACTTAGAATACCAAGTATGCATTGTCTGCTTATGTTACTAATAGTTATACAGTGCTGATACGAACGATCCATTTGTGATGACGACATGCGCATCATGTCGTTTGGAAAAGGAACGGGAAAGCGTTCCTTTTCCAAATTTTAGGAAATTGTTCATCCATGGAATTGCTTAGATTAGTTTTCAGGCAACTAAGGTCATGAAGCTTAGTGCGTTTGATGATGTCTGAGAGGACAGTATGTTTGATAATTAAAGTTCGACCACAGATGTGAAGCCCCTCGACACTTCTGCGCATGGCAAAAGGAGAATCCGATAATAGGGAAATCAATCCGTCTTGTTGGATAAATTTGTTTATTAACGGAAAAGTAGCTTTTCTTTTATGAACATTCTAGTTTTTAAAGTGGCAACTATTTTGCTTGTATAACAGTTGAAAAACTTCACATTTAAAGCACGTGATTTCGCGTGTTGGTGTCTAATACATAGTCTTATTTCTTTCTCCCCTTCAACATGAATTGACTCTTCTTGGCACTGTGCCAGCTACGGTTCTCTCATCTGTGGCCAGACTATAAGTCTTTTCAGATTAAATGCGTAAGAAAATATCATATCATACTACTTCCAGCCAAAAAAGTTGCTCGAATTCTTAAATAAGATTTATACACAAGTTTATATGATAAAAATAATTAAATAAATCGTCTAACGCCTAAAGTCCAACCACGTAACTAAATCTGGGATGTATAGTAATTAGCGTCCAGCCTAACACAACTTTCATAAAATATACTATATTGCAAAAATTATCCACACATTATTTAGCCATTTAACAAACCTCAATACATTTTTCGCCACTCTTCTATGCAGGCTTTCCATTAAATGTTGAAAAGGGGACAATTCCTTTGTCCCTTCCCTCCATTACAATGGCAACTGCTTCCTGTAGTGAAGTTGGACGTGTTGGTGTCGCCATTAACTGAAGCTTTAACCCTTCCCAAGGGAACTCTATAAAGTTCAAATCGGAAACCAGTGGTGACTAGTCGAAGCCATAAAGTTCGGCGCGTGATGGCCTCGCACAAAATCTGTTCAGTGTGAATGAACATCTTTTGATCTTTCAAGTTTCCACCTTTTTAATGACATCAGCTATAAGTGATTTCGGATGCTCTGATGGTGCTGTAATTGCAAGAACTCAAGGATAACTAATATGGTTATCATCGAGTTCTTACAGGTCGTTAGCCGTCGGTTAACATTAAACCTCAACTCTAGTCAATTTTAATGTGTTGTACAACTATTTAGCATGCATTTATTATCTTTATATGCGCCATGTTTTCTTGTTTCTGGTTCGAGAAAAGCAGGCGTCCAAATCACAAATGCGAATTGTATTGTTTGGCATAACAACTATTCCACTATTAATTTCAACTGTGAGAAATACTAAAGGAACATTAAATAAACTTATAAATCCAATTCAAAGAAACGTTAAAAAGAAGTACACGATTCCAATTTGACTTGAGGACATAAGTAATCTTTAAGGAAACAAATTCTAATCGTGCAAGGAAAAATGCGACGGAAACTTGTTACCATAAAAATTATTAGTTCTGCTTCGTTTCTCTTTTTTGCCTGTTTATACGAAGAAGCGTTTATAGCAGTATTTTCATCGAAATCATCATCATTCTAGGGATGAACTAGGAAAATCAAACGAAATAAATAGTCCATAACTTCCTTAAGTTCACGTAATCGCCATAAGAGCTTGTCGCGCGTCTTTGACAAGTATTGCTATTTAAAAAAAAAAAAAAAAAAAAAGACGGGTTTTAACATAAGCGAGGTCTGACAATAAAGTAACAATCCTGTCCATATATATATATATATATATGCAATATTAGGTTTATCTTTAATTTTTAAATGAAACAAATATGTACCTAAAATTACCCAATCTAATCATTATGTATGAAACAGTCTATGAAATCTAATAACGTGTCTCATATATAGACTAATAAACCGGCCCTTAACGTATACGTATTTTTCTAGTAACTAGTATGGCTATCGTCCTTCGTTACACATACAGTATGTATTTTTTATTTATTCTTGTATATCATGCATTGTAAATTGTATCACTTTATTCTGCTGTAAATATTTTCTTTTATATATTGTTGTATTGTTAATTTTGTCATGTATTTGTTTCATATCATATTCTAAATGTCTTGTATTGCATCTGTACTGTGTTGTTGTCGTCGAGGAAGAGCTTCTAGATATGACCATGGGCCTGCAGAACTGCTTTGGCAATCTGTTGAACTTGGATGGAGTAGAGCTTTTCTATAAGGTTATTGTCAATTTTCTGTAGAGCAGCGGCAATTGCTGGACAAGAATAGATATGGGCAGGTGTTAGTTCGACTCCTAGACAGTTCTTGCATACCTCATAGCTTCTAGTATCGTCCGGCTGAATTTTTATGCCTTTAAAATGTTCCGTCCTCAGTCTGGTGATGACTGTGGTTATTTCTCTATTTTCATTAATTTTGCTGATTTATTTCTTCTTGATAGTTTGTTTTGAAGGGCGTCTATCCTGATCTGTACTATGTATTAATATTAATAAAACATACTATAATGACATATCGTAATTACTTATCTAGTATTTTCTCATCTTGTATTGTTGTATCCATTACATCTGTATATGTTTTAATTTAATTTTTATTTATTTTTTTGTATTTAATTTGTGTATAGTCGAACAATCTTTAAACATGTGATAAAGGCAAAAAATTGTTTATTACTGTTATATATCGTAATATGTATGAGGAAGTGGAACAATCATGGAAAGATATTTTGTTTTGGTTGTTGAAAAGTTTTCCTATGGAATGAAAGTGTGATTCTTTGAGGTAGATTTTTAATTTTGAAAAGAGAAAGAAAAACTGTCAAATCCAGTGAATATAGCAGTTGCTCTGGAGTGATCTGCTTTGTGGAATTTTCTTTATGATATTTATCTTCATGCTAAATGTCCATTCAAAATAAATCTTACTGTTTCTCTGTTAATATCATTTAGCAGTTAAATGATTTTTATCAATGTGATGTTAGAACGTCCAAATCGTTTGATGAAATTATTGAAGTACCCTTACTTCTGAAGAGAATTCGAGCATGTAGAAACATATCCCATCCATTGCTGTCATCCAGTGCTTCCACGTGACATCAATAAATAATAAATTAGCCTGATATTGTCGAACTTTGTAGGATGAAGATACACATTTCTTCATTTTTCAAGCTTGTCATAAGCCATCATAATCTCTTTCCGCAAAACCTATCAAAAAACAACTTAATCCCCCCCCCATTCCTATTTTTTTACTCCCCGAATTCAAAAGAATATTTGTGAAGTACTGGACTCAAAGCGAATAACGTTGGGAAGTAATAGCGTGCATCGCTACTAAAAGGACTACTTATTGTCATGGAAACTACGTCACGTCCGTTTCAAAGCGACTTTTTTTCTTTTTTTTCCCCCCTTATTATACTGTATAGAGAGTTCTAGTTCACTGTGATTCAAAAGTCACACGATTCTTCAAGACGAAGAGAATCTCGAATGCTATTTTGTGAATAGCATTTGTCACAATCCCTTCTTCCTCTTCCACTAATAAAAAAAAATCACGCACTTAGTAGGTAATCCTTCTATAAATAGATGTAGAAGATGCAGAGAACACGTCGTAAGAATACGAAGAATGTTGTCAATATGTGACACCGTGTTTGTATAATAGATGGGCAAGTAATGATAGTGTGACAATCTTGTTGCATCAACTCTTCTGTAATGTAATTTTATAAATTGTGGAACGCGCCAACGTTGCCCAATTTAAAAAAAAAAAAAAAAGTCTAACATGATCTTACCTGTTCAATTGAGGTTCCCCACTCTTCGTAAAAGACGCCACGAGCCTCAGTAGCATTTCCAAATATCATTTTCATAATATTGCAGCATTATCTTGGAGGAAGAATAATTAGAACCCGTGACGAACAAGACTATTCTGCATCTCAGGCAAGTGCTTACCAACCGTTGTCTATGGCGTGTATTTCTGGTCGGTTCGCATGCTATGCAGGACAGAGAAACTTAAAATTCCAAGAGGAATGAGACCCGCTAAAATAACTTCAAATGAAGATATTCTGTAAATATTTTACTTGTATTAAATTAAACGAAAGTTTCTTTTCAACGAGAAGATGCAAAGTAGTAATAAAAACTCAAGTTTGATTATCCCATTTTTCAGTGTTACCAAATGTTCATCTATGCGCTAAAAACAGTTACTAGAAGGGGAAAAAAAATCCGTTATGAACTTTTGATAGGCAATATATAAATTCATGTCTTTAGAGATAGGTAGAGAATGAAGAACCAGATAACAGTAACGTTCTTTTCTTCCACCCTATCCTTCCCGCTATACACTGTGGTTTCCCCATTGCTAACAGTTTATTCAATCAAATCAATCGTAAATGTCGACCATTCGGTATAATGACTAAGAGATGGTCTTCTGCGCAGGAAACTCATCACTGTAATTTCCTGTGCATTGTGCACACATTTTACGAAAACGGGGTGATGACATCACAGGAGGTCACATAAACAAGAACTTCCTTACCGTTAACGAACGCAGCCTGTCCGTCACTTATTTTCCCAGTGCGATCTGCTATCGTGGGTCAATGATACGACAGTTTTTAACTCTCGGTGCGGTACGCCTTTAGATTCCGTAGTTTCCAGGTGAAGGACCAACTAATGACCTGCTAGGGGATGGGAGGTCGGGAACACACCTGCCCTGCTTTGATTAATGGTAAGCAGGTCAGGTAACGGACTAGAAAATGAAGCCGTAACCGGAGACAAGAAAGGTTAAACACGCGTATACAAACTGATATATTAGAAGGACAGGAAGGTTCTCATACCTCTCCTTTAAAACATCTGTCAAAAATTAAATGACATTTCTGAAAGTTTATATATATATATAAAATAAAAAATGCTAACTAAATTAGCAGGTCGAAGAATTTTTAACATTCAAAAAAAAAAAAAAAGTTATGATTAAAAATTCGAAATAAATTAAAACAGAGGCTAATGAACCCTAAAATTAATAATTTGCTGTAGTTACTAACTCGGATTTAAATCAGTCTCCAAGTTGCAAAAGAAAAAAAAAAAGACTTAATCGTTTGTTGGGGGAAGTAGGAAATATCCCCTCTCCTTAAGACACGTTCAATCAGGATTATATTTGAAATGTGGTAAAAACATAACCATTCTAAATTCTAGAGCAAGCTAGACTGTTTCTGTCCTCTATAGTGTAAAATAAATGGCAATAAGTTTTCGATTAAAAACACAAATTCACACACAAAAAGGTGGCAGTTTCGATTTTCGAAGGAAACAGGCTCTCTGGTCAGACGAGTATGCTTGCTGACAAGGACAATGATATGTTAGGCTTATTTTTATACTGTAAGGCTTCGGTACCTTACTATATGCACAAAAATATCACTAATACTAAATAACATTTATGTAGAATTCCCAAGGATTTTGCTAATAATAAAATACAATCCTCAAATATTAATTAAGGACAGTGAAGTAAAATCTGATAATTCTTTGTAAATTTAGCGAAATGAAAATACATTAAAAAAAAGCTTCATTAAAGAAATTCTTTCCGAAGCAGACGATTTATTAAAACAGTGCATCTGGGTTACACGCGGCAGATATGTATTAAACGAAATCATTAATTTGTTTAACTCATAGAAATTAAAATTATGCGAAACAAAATACTGTATTTGCAAACTTACAAATATGGAAACTCGTAGTAGCAATATTTTTCATAACAACAACATAACATGAATTAAAGAATGTTCTATACATATGTTCAGAAAGAAAATTTATATAAACAAAACCATCGTAGAGAAAATAGAGCAGAGACATCTGGCGTTAATTTAGCACCACTTCATTATTTTTTGAAAAAAAATGGCTGGAATTAATAGAATGTATTAATTCTAGAAATAACCTTTACCAAACAGGTACGAGTTATACTTCCGTTTGCAATTATGAAACATCACCATAAAATAAATAAATCAAGTAACATTAAAGTTTTCGTGAAACACTTTTACAAAATTTTGCTGTTAATCCAATATAATGTTAATATTTTTTTCCACATTTTAATCCATTAAGCAAGTGGTTTCAAAAGACGAAGAACGTTTTAATTATTTAACTTTATTTACTATACTAAAGCAGCAGCAACATGCGCGCGCACACACACAAATTAAAAACTTATTATCGCACTATCATTTCCTGTGTACACCTACCCTATATTGCAAAGTAACCATTCCTATTATAATATTTATTACCAAATAATATTAATTCTCTTTGCAAAATCTTTTCTTAATAATTCCAGAAACATAACACAAGTACATTAGTAAATGCAACATGCTTCAACTACATACTGAAAGAACTAATGAACAAGTAAAAATTCCCACCTAGAATCCTAGCACTTGTATGCATATTACGAAAGATGAGATGAATTGAGCTACACTAAATGAGTTCAAAAAGTAAAAGCAGTGTCAAAATTATTTTATAATTCAATTCTAGTGTTGCGTCCTTAATGATTTTGTTACTTAAAAAAGATCCAGTGATTTTTTTAACAAAAATTAAAAGCTGTAAATATTAAGGGGGGTTTTTACCAAATGCCGACATTTACTTATAATTAAACGAATTAACAAGTTCATAGCAGCCCTCATTTTATACTCATTGCCCTACTTTATTCTGTGTTTTCAGAGTGAAAATGATGTAGCTCATACAATTTTAACATCATGGTTGGAATTCATTTGAGTTATTTATGTTTTAAATATTATAATTTCTACCCGAGGCGCAATATAAATTACATCACACTCTAAGGTAAAAAAACAACAACAAAAAGATGCTTTCGGAATATGGAAGAATGGCTACCATATTCCGAAAGTAGACCAAAGTTGGTATGGTAAGGAGTCAACGGAGTAAATTTATATGGAATAAGAGAAATTAGTCAAGACACTAACTATCCATACAAATCAGTGTTCAAACCAACTTTAGTTTATGGATCTGAGAGCGGGGTTAGAAATAAAAAAACACCTCAAAGACTGGACACCATAGATATCAGAATTCTTAGAAAAATTAGGGGAGCGAACAAATAATATCATTGGCAGTATATCATATTAAAATGAGGATATCAAGAAAGAACTACAGATTGCTGGTATTTAGGAGTGAGCAACATGCAACAAGTGGTTTCTGCCAGGATAGTAGGGAAAAGTCTCAGAGGAAGACCAACATCTAAGCGGATTGATGCAATAAGAAGATCCTTAAAAGACCGAAATAAAACATCTGATAATATTGGAGTCCTTACACATAACAGATTAATTTGGAGGAAAGTTCCCGATAGAAAGTTAATAATGTTGTAAACTTTCATGTCTCATGTAGTTCTATCATAATATCCTATACACCCTCTGCGGGTACACATCAGGAATTTGTGGTTAATGATGATGGATACTGAAATATCACCAACATAACTGCCTACACTTTAATAGAATATTTAGCGATTTTTTGTACATTACATTTTTTTTCACAAAAATTATCATAAAATTGGAACTAAGGTTGTATTGATATATATATATATATACACACACACACACACACGACTGATGTGCAAAATACATTACGTCACATAACTTAATGAAATATTAAGCGCAGTAAAAATACATCATTATTTGGGCTTGTTTTGTGCTACTTTATCAAATCACAAATTCTTAACTTAGAAATTCGCATATATCAACTCCAATACTGTATAAAAGTGTATTATAGCAAGAGCAAAATTTTAGTGTCTGAACTTTAAATATTACCTGTCTTTGATGATGTATTTCATTTAAATGTATAAAGCAGGTTTGCACTGATTTTGTTGTATAAAAATCAAGTCCAAAGTAAAATATTTACAACTTGCAATTTATGGTACTTAATTTTTTGCACTTAAGAGTTTAGAAATGAAGATGTCAAATTCCTGTTTATATATTCTCTGGGAAACAAAAATTTTAATTTCAAGGATATTCATGAAAAGAGGTCAGGGAGATATTGCGAGCAAGTTGCTGATTATGTCATTTATGCAACACTTAAGGATATAAACCTATAGTACATTGTAGGACATCATCTCCATGGAAGGGCTAAGGGTTAGATTATTTAGGAATCCTGCTCTAGAGACTGAACAGATTTCATGTCACTTCAGGCCCAGGGTGCGATGACAATTGTCTATCGCCTAAAGGTTATCCCAAAAATCTTTGGCCTTAGGATTTTAATCCACAGACTGTTGGATGGAGAATGGGTATATCCATTCAGACAACCAGGCTGCAATTACAATACTTTGTGCATTATAGAATTTGGCAATAGCAACATTCACATCTGGATTCGTTTATTACATATTTCTGGCTAAATCACATGTGGGGAATGACAAGCTGCTCATCTGATGAGGTCGACGGTGATCTGCACTATCCACTTTATTTTTTAAACAGCATATAGTAAGTTAGAACACATCCTGTTTCTATAAATATTTATATGTAATTGTATGCTGTGCTGCAAACTAATACTATCATTCTCTCCCTTTCATACGCATTAATTTATTATTCATTTTTTGTCACCAAGGAAGATCGAATTGACACGCTCATTATTCTACAGCAATAAAAATGGAATTTATGAGTCATTGTTTTAATATTTTTAGCTCAGTGAATTTATCTGTTTGTTGGAGAGTCATAAACTTGACCAAGTGTAACGAACTTCCGCCAACCCACTTTTCTCTATCGAGCAGATTCCATATTTCCGGTTAGGATTGTCCTCGGTAAATAAAACATCATAAACGTCATAAAAGCTAGATTATTGCATTCGGCACTTTCCATTGGATGTTACATTCAAAAATCTCTATATTTGGTCATATCTATAATTCACAATACTTCCTAGCTACGAATGCATGTTCTCCTTTGATTTTATAAATAAATAAACCAGTGCTCAGCGATAATGTCCAACCATAATATCAACCTATTAATTGTTATCGACAAAAGCATATAAATTTTATAAATGTATATGCCTTTGTTGGCCTATAAATATGCATATTATATTTTGTCACCTTTTGATATCCACGCATACTGGTTTTTGATTGGGGAGAGGAAACATGCAAAAATTCAATTGATGTACTGTTTAATAACGCGGATGTTTTATAAATAGCTTGTCCTAATTAGCATCCATCTCAAGAATGTAATAAATGACCGTTTAGTAGACTCCTGTGTCAATAAATAGATGTACGAAACAGTTCAGTGCCTTGTTTGAAATAAAAGAGCTTCATGTATTTAAATTAAATATAAATATTTTATTAACTTGAAATATCTTGTAAAGACTATACATCAAGCTTATTGTACAAAATAAATATTACATTTGTGTGACGACAGAGTTTGTACAAAGTCACGCTGTCAGACCGTAACAGGTGACTCAACCATCCAGAAACAATATAATCGACGTAACAGCTGCTTACAAATGGGGGAGATCTTCTCTGTTGAAAAACAAGCAATATTTTTTGACCTGTACAAACCGCAACAGTGTCCCCTCCGTGTTCTAGTTTCTTTTTTTGGCGGTACGCCATGTGGGCCGTCCCTTCCCTCCTCCAAAAGCCACAGTTGGCGAAGTCGGTCACAGACCATAATTACACAACCGTTGGCTGCTTGCCAAAGAACAGGTATTCCACGCATCGTTCATCGGCAGCTCCCTAGAGACGAAAGGATTGCCGTGGTACAAAACAAATTCATGTTTTCCGGATTAATGAGAATGTGACGTCACTGTTAAGTCCTTGAAAGAACAGAAAGAGAAGCTCAAAAAGTTTTTTTTTTAATTTTTTTTTTAAGTGTACTTAATTATAAAGTGCTTCTGAAGGTTTTTTAAAAGTAGACATTAATACCTAGGATTTTGTGCGTCGTCCTTTTAAGGAAAAAAACTGCAACGCAAAATTTGTTTCGAAATCTTATGAGAAAAATTTCTAAAAAAAAATTAAATAAGTTTACTAACAAATAATAAGCTTAAGACATTCTACACTTCATAGAAAGCGAAGGCAGAAACAGGTCAGTAGGTCACATCTGCCACGATTACTGGAACGGGCCCTGGCAACCACGATATCTAGCGTTGCGTTACGAAAACCTCCGCCTTTGGAACAGGGAACTGAAGCACGTGATCCTCTCAAACTGGTACGACTTGTGTGAAAACCCTACGCCGTGTACTTCGTAGTAAAGCCCTCCTCACCAGAGCAAGAGCATAAGGCATCCACGACGTCATTATTGACGTAACCTTTCGTGGGATTTCTCCCAGCGCAATGTTTATCAGCAGAATCAGTCGATGTGTTCCCTCAGAGAAGCTGCTGAAGAAGGCCACGAAGAGGACGGAAACTTGGACATCCCCGATTTATATTTGGACCCTTGAGGGCGGACGGTCTCGTTTACAGTGAATGTGGGTAGTCCCTGAGGCAGTTCTTTAGCATTGTCGGTAGTCCTAAGCTGTCCAGGATCCTTTGATTTTGTCCGTTTTCTTTCAGACATCGATTGACAGCCAGACGACTTAGATGTCGGAGGCTGTGAGCGTGTTTGTACAAGGGACGGGTTAGGCGAACTGGCAAACCTTTGCGCCCTGTGGGATCGAGCCATACGCACGAGGATCCTTTCACAGAACGACTGAGAGTCACGTAGTATTCAACGAGGTCGACAACACAGTCGAAGAGCGGCATAAGGGTGGTGATCCTCTCATCTGAGTCCAAGCGAAAACTACCGTTCACGTAGTGGATCCGTACACTGGTGGGGCCTCGTTCTGTTTGGACACTAAGGGCGAACAGAAACTGATGGTGCGAACTGTCCCTTACGATGAACGTCCCCACCTCCTTGTTGGATAACAAATGTTCTGCTTGAGCGCTCGTAAAGCCCTCGTAATAAAAACCTGTTTCACGTAACTTGTCCATCGTTTGACGGATCCGCTGGAAATCCACATTCAAGCAGAAGCTCATGTCGGAGGTAGGGGTGGTGGGGTAGGGCGACACGGGGGATACCGTGCCGCTGGGCACGCGCTCTTTCTTCAGGCGTTGCGACGAGTCCACGACAGGCCACCCTGTCAGCTGTCCCGTCACTAACTCCGTGGACGGAATGACACACGATGTGGGGAGCGGCACGTGGAAGACAACCTCGGTGATACGAAGACGGGTCAACATCTCGTCCCGGGATCACGATGTTCGTTGTGGGAGGTGAAACATGAAACCAGCTTGGCACGAAATAGTTATGGACTCCTTGAGTCTTCAATGATCTGAAAAAGAAGAATAAACCTGAGTTTCTAATAATGAATGCACATAAATTTTCTTACAATTTTCAAGTAATTGGCTATCGATAAACACCTGTACAGTTATTACTATATTGCGACTTACTACATCTAGTATACTAAACTTTACTTATTAATAACGTTTTTACACCTTTAGGGAGCAATAATATTAATTATGCACAATACAACATCCTTTTTGCATGTCTCATATTTAAGTGCACATGAGCCGTCAATCTGCAGTTGCGATTAGAGCTACACAGTGTTGGCCGAATGTATCGTTTTCGCTATCCAATAGATAGGATGTGGATTCGATTTTCACTTTGAATGGTGTTCATCAATGTTTTTGTTTATATAATTTTCATCACACGATGTGGGATCATCATGTTTACCGGAGGCATGAAATGGCTTGAAAATGTCATGTTCGGTCTCTAAAGCTGGGTTTCTCAAGATGATCTTACTCTTACCCAATTTATAGTATTGATGTGCTATTTTTTTTTAAAATCAACCTTTTGTGAGTGGGATGATCACAGAAAAACGAAAAATCGACAGCCTGTCGAGTTTCATCACTGTCTCCTATGGACGGAATTTTGTAACATGCACATTATTAGATGACCTGAAACTTACTCGAGGGATGGGGAGTACGAACACTTGTTTAGTATACCGACATATAAATCTGGTTCACGTAAGTCTTGGGCAATGATACAGATGCCTTCCCCGGAGATGGAGCTGTTTCGAAAGTGATTTCTCGGATCTCAAACTCAGCTATTGTTTTAAAGGGGCGCAGTTGAAAAAAAAATGAAAGGTGCATTTCGTAACTTATTTCGAATGTATTTATAATTCTTGGTAATGATTCCAAAATACCAAATTTAATCAAAATGTTTACATCCAGAGTAGCCTTATACACGTTACAGAAGAAACATTTGTTTTATGGCGCACCTAAAAGCAAATAGTTTAGTACCTATGATTCCCGAAGCTATTCAGTCATCTTATCATATCGGCACCACACAATAACAAGCATCCTTGAGGTGATTGTTATACAAACATCTGGTGTTCCGGTCCAGAAATTTTGATATTTAGTGATGACCAATTCAGATAATGGGGATATTAATTATAATCTAGGCATTTAACAAAAAAGGATTTCCAATTTTGATGGCTAAAACGGATAAACGATATAGCTCGTAATGAATTAAGACTGGTACAATACATGCTTTATAAAAGCGTGTAAAAGGAGTTACATTTTAAAAAAATTTTTACTTTCTTCTGCCGCATCCATTGAATTACATATTTTCTCTTGCATATTCAACTGATTCCCCCCCCCCTAAAAAAACATTACTACCATAAAACCCTAGGTTTAAAAAAAATGATGTGTTCAAATGTTTGCAATCAATCTTAAAACGTTTTTTTTTTACTTTTATTTATTTATTTTATATATATATATATATATATATATATATATATAAAATGGAACGTCACAAATGCTAGAGTATGATGCTCAGGAAGGGTCGCAGCATGTCCAGAAATCTGAAAAAGCTCCAAACTCTTAGCAGAAAATTCAAGTGAAAACAAATTTTAATCAATGGAAGAATCAAATGCCAAGGATGCCATTCGAAAGATTCGAATTTTTTTAATTTTTTTTTTTATTTAAGAGATTGCAGAATAACGTTAAGAAACACTTTTAGGGGTTTCTACTTGCGTTAGAACAAAATGTATGAATGAAGAGAAGAAATTGAGGATGACGATATGGACGAGACCTAATTGGAAGAAAAACAGTAAGAATTTTTTGACAGAGCTTAGTTGTGCGTATGTTCACGGATACTCAGTTTGTGTGCGCGCGCGGACGCACACACAAACTGAGCCCCTCTTCTCCAAGTGAGTCCTGGGTACAGAAAAATCGACAAACAAGAAAATACGCGGATGTGCAGCATTTCTAATCCCAAGTATTCATATCTTTCCAATTCATATCTGATTGTCGTGCACGTTTTTTTTTTTTTCCCCTCAATTCTACAGCTTGGGAGATTTTGAATTTGTTGTTGTTCGCTTTCGTGTATTAATTTCACTTAACAGAAATTAGAAACGCACGCACGCACACACCTGTAAAAATTATTCAAGAGATAAATGTCTGAAAAATGAAAGTGAATCACAGGCTTTGATAACTTTAAGTAAACTTAAAGCCTTATTCAAAGACGAAAAACTGTTATTTTACACGAGAGATAACGAAATCTGATAGCAGAAAAATTTTAAATTAAAAACCTACCCAACACCAACATAAAATTAAAAATAACCATTAATTCAAAAACAAGATTTTTTATCCTTGGGCAACTTAACTCATTTGCCATTTGGTTTAGCTTTACCCTTCCGTTACCGCAGTAAATTGTGCGGAAGTAAACGAGCAATTAGGCTAAATAATTCATTCCATATGGAACTTTTTTTAAAAAAACATGTGTTGAAGAAAATACTTCAGGAATGTCATACGCGCATATGAATATTTGGGTTTACCAACTGCCCACAGAAAAGGAAGTGCTGAAATTTAAGAAATAAATGATGGTAATCAAGTACACGTACAAGGAATTAATTAATCGTCTGTCCGAATTTGCTATTATCTTGAACCTAAAAGCAAATCTTTTGTATGAAAGATACTGGAAATGTATAATCAGAAATGTTCGATCTTTAACGGTTTTTAAAATCTCGGAAATTAAGATTTACTTTCTATTTTATTTAAATAACCTGGTACTCGTAATATCAATGCAAGAGCCATGAGATGTTTAATCTCAAAGCTGTTTTTAATACCTGATGCGTGAACAATTTGTGAAACCTATTTTCATTTATTAAATTTGTTACCGGTTCGTCATTGCAAGAATCATTTTCTGATTTTACCGCTGTTTCTCGATACTGATTTTTTTTTTTTTACTTCAAGAACTCAAAAATTTTTTTTAATTTTAAATTAAAATAAATAAAGTTATGTAATAAACATACAATTTTAACATACGTGCTAATGTGGTGCCATCTATCATCAATAACCTAATAAGAACAAAACCACCATGATCTTTAGCGAAGAAGAATTTATTTGTTTGTAACATATTTACTTTCGTTCAGTATTTACTTTTGCTGTTAAGTAAGCAAAATTTAACCGGCGTCTGCAACATATTAAAACGCAAATGAACTAACCATTAGGCAGGTGTTCATTCTTTCTCGGTAAGATATCGATTTCCGTTTCATAAATAGATTGTTTTCAGGTTGAACTTTGCAAAATAGTCATTACTACTGATAGTACTATTTTTAGATTATTTAATTCCGTTAAGATAGCAAATGTCACCATGGTCTTAACTAATTTACCAGATCTTATAATTTATTGATTCTAAAAAGAAACATCCATATCATGTATGGAGGTTGCCTGTCCTTAGGCTTAGACATTCGTAGTTGTTTACCTCGAATCATATCACCACAACACGAGACTAAAATGTTATTTTTTCGCAGTTCTAGGAAATACATTGTGTTGATAAGAATTTCGAATAGCTTGAAGCATACGATAAACTACCGCTGCCAAATGATTAGACAATATACTGTGGCGCAGTCTAAAGAGGAATTTTGATAAACTGTTATATTCGTAACATTTAGTTTATCATAATATCCATAATTTTGGCTATTACAGTAAAGTACACGATACAAATAAACTAAAGTTATAAATATTTCTTATTAGTAGGGCATTTTATTAACCAAGTTAATCAAACGGAATTTCTTCTAGTTATTCATTCGTATAAATCACACTAGTTTCTTAGTAAAATTGGCAAATACAGTACGTTATTTTGTTTTGTTTACTCTCTGGCATTTTTACTTATATTATAAGGTTACTTTGTAATACATAGTGTGCAGTGTATAAATACACTGATTATGTCAAGATGCCTTCCCGTTGTCGTTTGCTATCCAGTCGCGTACAATAATTGGAAATATGCTAGTTTCGTTTAGTGCCATTATGTTATCTCGTTAATAAATTCTCTCCGCCATACCTCGAGTCCGGTGGGCATGAATCCTCGCTAAAATACTTTACAGTTAAAATTATAACTTTATATGCATACACCCAGTAGAAATAAGTAAGATGTAAGCGCCGGTACTCACCAGTATATAAATATCCAGCTTCGATCCGCACACAACGTACGGTAACAGACAACAATATCTCAACAACCGACATACAGCCTCGGGATAGATACACCGTCAGCAACAGGTCCGTCTCGTTCCGTGACTGCACGCGGACTGTTTCCCCACTATCACGTCGAAGTACTTTAAACAGCCTGCCCCAGGCCGTCGTTTGCCGCTGTTATCCGCGTTGGTACTCAGAAACGGCAGCGGTCGAACCGATCTGTGTTTCCTGGAAATGTATTTGCAGCTATTATGCGTGTCCCATCTTTTCTGGTGAACTGCCAAACCGGTGTGGCGCATGCGTGGTGGAGGCCAGTGTTGAAAGTTCCATTTCTTAGTAGTAACTGGCTCCTCCTCGCGCTCTGATGCAGGCGTCCTGTTTGTGATTGGCTTGGGGCATGTTCATTCAGAGCGCGATTCACTGTTCGTTTTGTGGACATTGCACCCGCGTTCTGGGTCAGAACAAATCGGTTCCCTTTTCGTTTGTATTATTAGAGTGTTTCTAGTAATTGCTCTTCACCACACAATGTAATATCGAATTCTAATCTTTTCAAGGATAGATAAAAACATAAAAAAAGAGATAATGTTCACTGATGTGTAATAAGAATGAATAATTTTTACCTCGAACTCTTGTTACGCGCAGAAATGTATTGGTGTGTGACTGATAGTTTTGTTGTCATCGTACGAATACCTAAACAGACCGTGATAAGACACGTTTGATTTTGATGTTGTTTATCGAAATATAAAGGCGTTTCTAGAGTGCGATATCGTCGAGATTGGAACGTATAGGTATGGCCACCTGACCGTGTGAGAATTTTGAAATGATTACAAGTCATGATTATCAGGAAACTGGTGCACTTCAGTGAACTGAATGAAACAACTTGGAAGTCCGTTTCAATTTATGTTTCTTCCTTTTTGACCTCCAGAACTTTCGATTCCTCACTTCTTTTCCATGAAGGGGATAAATTTTTGTAACCAGATGGCAATATTTGATATGGCGTTACCGCCGTCCTAGTTAGTCCGGTGGGTGGTTTTCGATTCGGCTTAGTGTTCAAATCCCAATGCAACTTGGATCTGAACCTACTTATGGGGACCTGACTTGAAAAAGTACCGTGTTTTGATTTCTTGAGCTCAGTTTTCGGATGATCTAAACCTAATCCCACTCTCAATCTATGCTGGGCCTGTACATCCCCTCGTGAGTGGGGTGACACACACACATATATATCATTAATACCTTATCATTATTTTTTGCCACATTTCTTTAAAAAAAATAAAAAAGCCAAGAGAATATCTCTGACTTTAGTACTTTGAGAACAAAAAAAAAAAAGTTCCTTGAGCGACTGTAGCTTTCTCACCAGTGAGCATTACTAATGTACTATTTCGTTAATATAATAATAATAAAGGTGGTATAATACAGTTAGGAAAGCTAACATCGTTTTACCGTTAAATCAGAAGAATGTGTTTAAAATGCACATATTATATTATCCTTAACATTATTTTTTGCTTTGTTCATATGGTGACCGAATGATTGCGATACCCATATGAATTTGAAGGAACATAATTTGCCACCTGGTTGGCCTAGTGATTAGCATATCTGCTTTCCGACCAACAGGCTGCGGGTTCGAATCTCGCCGTGGGCATGGATGTTTCTAATTGTCTTTAGGTGGGAGATGAACGATGTGAGAACGCCGTCCCACTTTTAGAAGCCTGAAGTGCATTAAAAAAGTTTCACGTTTGGCCTCCAGTGCAGGGTTTCGGACTTGATATACAATAAATAAAAATATATATAAAATTAATAAAAATGGAAATTAAAAAATATATATTAGTCCACTGGCGTGCGAATGTACTGTAGGTTTATAATAACCTTTTGTGGGTCCACGTAAAAAAAAAAAAAAAAACTAAATTTAGCTTTTAAGTATAGCTAAAGTTAATGAAATCACACGAAGAACAACTACAGTTTTATCTAATGCATATCAGGAACTTCGGTTTCTTTGTGAGGGAATGAATAGGATTTTCATGAGAAGCTTCTAGTTAGTTGGTGATGAAATGTCCTAGAAGGGACATCTTACTCAGCAGCTATTTATCAAAATCACGTCATATAAACACATCGCTTAACAGCTACATCTATTACCACTTTCAGCCACTCGACTGCGGACCAGCAGGGCAAGTGGGAGGCGATGCTGAACGATTATAACCGATCGAAAATCAGTTTCAGAGTTTAAGCGGTTCTGAACTCCCCCCCCCTTTTCTTTTTCTTTCTTAGGTCTTATAGGCCGTGCAAAGGGAACAGTAGACTTCCGCTTTGCTTTCTCCTCGAGTTTTAATATCTCAGAGACTTCAGTTTCTTATCCATCTTTCTTTGTGTCAGACGTTATTGTTATTAAGTAACTTGCTTTGCAATATACACTCTAGTCCTCACCCCTGCTGGCGAGTTGCATCACGTATGAGTTCTCCCCCCCCCCCGATGACGGAGTGAATACCCCTATTCATGTGACAGAAACGAAGCAGGATGAGGATGTACGGGAAGAACGCAAAGCAAAGTAAATACGATGGACGCATGTCAAAGTAAAGTTAGGCGGCATTTGACGGAAGGAACTCAAGGACTGGGAAGTTTTCCAGGTTGTTAATATGCGGTGCGTGTACGACGTGAAATTCCTCACGTAGCTCGGAGAGAAGCATTATTTTGTTTTGTGGAACAGTTTTTTTTTTTTTTTCTCCTGTCGAATCAGAAACTTGAAAACAATTCTCTTCAAGATGCGAGTGTGTTTGTTTGTATTTTTCTAACAATTGTGACATTCGTGAAAAGTATAATGTAGATAAATTTATACAGTGGACGGTATATGCATAAATAAAATATTTTCTCAGAACTTTATCCACAGTGCACCAGTATAATTAGGAACTGTGTCGCAAAGACATATTTAGTAATTAAACATGGTGGCGTTAGTGTGAACAGCAGTTTAGTGAAAAATTCCACTTAATATTTATCAACGTCTCATAAGCCAGCTAGTTGATTTTATAATTTCCCTTGCATTGAAAGAATGTTGGTAGCCAAACAGGAATCGGATCACGTGTCCAACCTAAATTGGCGACAAGTGATAGTCAAGCGTCGTTTTTGAATAAAGTTAAGTAAATTTTAATGCTAAGATGGCATCCTCATATTTTCTCCTATTTTGATACGGAGTGATAAAAAGTTCCCTTCAGAATGGGAGCAATGACAGCGGAAGAATTGAAGCAAACTGAACAATGCTTATCTTTTCGCATCTTAGGAAACATATCAACTATAATAAATCTTTCTCCGTTCTCCGCGACGTTTATTTATTTATCTAAACACTTGCTGAAAGCAGCAATTGCAGTAAGTAACCAAAACTGCAGCAGTGTTCATCGACTCATTCATCAGTCACACGCGTCCATATTCGTTTTCATGTTTCGGTCTCTTTAACAGTTACTTGTCGTGGTTGCAGTATTTGAATTAAATGGTGGGAGAGAGAGAGAAGGCATGGCATTCCTTCTTTCAGCGCATTCTTTCGAACTGTCAAAGAATTCATTAACGATATTGGAATTTCATATATGAGCTAGGGAATGCTGATGTTAAATCGAGTTCCTCTTTTTTCCCCCGCTTCAATCTTTAAGCAGTATTCTCCAGCGGCATTAATAATAATGTCACGTAGTTATAGAATCATGGCTACAAATGGATAACTTTTCTGATACACATGCCCGGGAACTGGGATATGCAGTATCTGCTCCAGGAACTTCTAATGCATGACAGAGAAAACAATCGATTATCTCTTAGGCCTTATAATGTTTCTTTAGTGACGAAGCGCTTTGTTTCTCTGTAATGGATAGAATCCAAATAATTCATTCCGAAGCGGTCTCGGTACGAATCTTTGTGTTGTCTCCCCAAGCGCAATAAATTCCTATAACTTGCCCGACGAGTATCAAATAGCAGATGAGGCACAGTGCCAAAACAATGCGCTGAAGAATTTCCTCCAGAGAGAGAGAGAGAGAGAGAGTGTGTGCGAGGGCGACTTCGCTCAAATTAACCCAAGTACAATATCTGAAAAATAAGAAACACAAACAGGACATTCCTGTATTGGTACTTGAAGACTAATCACCTTGATACTAACAGAGTACAAGACGGAATCTTTATAACTTATAGTAACACTTACTAATTGCCTAAAGATTTAGCTCTAAAGCAACTAAGGCAAGTGTATTACGTTGGTTAACTGCTTGCGTTCTCTAGATGTGCATGTTATGCGTGATGAACAAACCGAGATTTCGGGTCCCTTTGAACCGCTGTATGAGCCCGGCTAACTCACCTTTAGATGAAGCACCCTTTTGATCGTTGCCCTCATAATATTGTAGAAATTGAACCCAAGTGTTTCCAACTAAAGGGCAGTGTCGCTACTGAGGGGGACGCAATGTGTAGCCATGACTCTCGATTGAGTACAAGATGGAAGAGGCAATGTTTAGCCGAACAGAAAGAAAATACAAATGATAAATAAACGTGCGCATACAAATATCACGTGATTTTGACAGACGTTCGTATTGAATATGTCCCCTCGTTTTCAATTGTGATCCGAATTGGACAATTTGCTTTACCATTTTACATGAGTTACATGTATGAAAATTTTCTCATTTTTCTTGATGTGTTAAACTCAAAATTTTCATCTGTTTACAATTGTACGCTTTTATATTAAATTTAGGAATTATGAAATAAAGTTTCAAATGTTCTTTTGCATTGTGAGATCAACAATTAATACACAGCGAAGCTGTTGTTCAGTATGAAGCAATTTTTATTGATATTGAACACCTTTAAATGTGGTTACGGGGTGCAATATATGTATCCTGAAATTCAACAGGTTAATAGAACCCGAAGTTAAAACTTGAAATGTGTAGAAAACATTCTCTCTGAAGCTCTGTATGTATATCATTAATGAAAATGCCCTTTGGTTATTATTGCAAGCACTTGAAAACAGACATTAAGGGGTTCTTATATTCGTTGTTTATATTATGATATCTTTTATTTTTCTACTTACCTTTTTCGCACACGTTACTACTGCATGGTTTTTTATTTTGCAGTGTTATTTTATTTTGAACAACAACAACACTGCTCTTTCTTAAAAATAGTTGTAGTCAGAAAGCCACTATTTGAATCGGAACAATACTTATCTGCAAAACACTTCTTTCCCTTGAAATCACGTAGCTTCCTTGCACGGAACCGAACCACCAAATCGCCCAGCCATATTAAATAATATAGTCACTCCGTCACAATACGTTAACGTCATAAGATAATTTTGAACAATAGATGGCTTTCTCAAACAGCAGTTATTTGTACATGAAGTCTTTCTCCATTCCTCACTTATTACGTCGTCTACTTTTCATTTTAATAATATTCAGTGGATGAGCTGAGTTGGGTTGTTTAAGAAGACAGAGTGACAGATAGTCACTCTGTCTGCTTTTTTTTGGAGATTATTTTTAAGTAACATATGTTTTCCAGCTACTCATTTTAAATGGACATTTATGATGAGCCGTAAACGTTGAAATTTCTTTATCATAATGTTTATATATATATATATATTATATTATATTTATCAGTCAGAAGCAACAGCCTAGACTTCTTTTTTTTATTGTTTTTAAATTGCCTTTTAAAATGTTTGCTTATCGTATGACTTAAATTTCAGTTCAGAATAAATAGAAATAAAAACTGTCGAGTAATATGTGTAGGATGGGTTTAATGAAACGCCCACACTGATAAAGTATCGCGAGTTCTCCCTCAGTGCTAGAACGCAGCTCCAAGGATAGCCTTTCTGAGCTTGAGTCACAGGAATGATTCTGATAAGATTGCATATTGCTTTTAGTCTTTACATACGTCCAGCGCTATGCTTTGGAGTATCAAAGGGAAATAAATAAATAAAATCAACAAATAAGAATAATTCAGATCCAATATTCTTTTTTTTTTCTTTTTTTTTTCTTTTTTTTTTTTATCTGGAGTTAGCTGTTTAGAGTATCGCCGCTATAGAACAGTGGGGAGGGAGTCCTAGGGGCATTAATGCATTGTTCTTTGGCTGGTTTTGAAGAAAAAATAACTTTTTTTTTCACTCTATTTAAGACCAGCTCAGCTTTCTGTATGAAAAAGGTGTGGAAAATTTCTTTCATCACAGACAGAATTTGAACCTAAGTCTCAAGGGCGATCGTGCTATCGCCATTGGGGCGTGCCTTTGATGGATTGATGGGTTGATAGATCGACGAGTCAGTAACCTACTGATGATTTAAAGTAAAATGCTATCTAATGTCAAGGTCAATCACAGTTGTGGGGGGGGGATTCACTTGGACCGATACTTTCCTATGATCCACCCATGCTGTTTCTTGCCCAGGAAGTGACGTAGAGGAAACCAATGCGTATTAGATATCCCCTGGAGGAGACTGCCCTACTTGTCCATTCCACGAATCGATATTATTATTGTCTACACCTTATAATTAAACAATATTGCCAGATTTTTCTAATAACATAATTAATGTTGTATTCTATTAGTGAAAAACTGAAGTAAATTACATCAAGAAAAGAGAAATGCGAAATGCTTAGTTGTGCCACGTGAGTAGGTATTTTGCGGTCCAAGATAAAATCTAAAAACAATAAAATTGGCATTTAATTAATTAAAATATTGATTTTAATTATTATAGAACAATGTATTAATATGTGAAATAATTAAGCAGTTTTGTTTTATTTTATTTACTTTTCAGGATATGTTTTGTTATAAATTGTTATCCTGCCTCCAGTTTGTTACATTTTAATGAGTTTTCTCTCTCTCTCTCTCTCTCTCTCTCTCTGTGTGTGTTCATTTGCTTCTTAAGATCGCGCTCTGCAAGTCCAACTTAACTTGATTGCTGCTTAGAAAATCTTATCCTTCATTATCAGCTAGAGAAAAGATAAAAAGTATTTATCAAGACCTTTTCCGAGAACTATAAGTTAAACACTTAGCATAGATTAATTTTATCGCACATTTCTTTGCAGAGTCCAGTTTGAAGTGAAGACCATAAATTCCTAATACGTGCGAAGTGGCATTCGAATTTCATTGTCAAGTTATTACGAAACGTGTAAGTCTCAGAATAAGACACCTGCAGATTGAGAAATATTTTAAATCAGGAGAAGTTAACCTAGAATTATTCATTTATGCTGTTTTTTCGTTAAAAAAAAAAGTCAAATTTTATTGTCAAATTCGCAACAAATCTTCTCCAAACTAAAGTTAACAAGAACCGCAGCATTGCAAGGTTAATTGGCAACGTATTTGAAGTCTATTAAGTGAATCACACAGCGAGAGAAAACGTGCTTTCATCCACACAACCTTGAAAGTAGCAAATAAAAAATATATAAATAAAACTTCATTTAGCATTCAGCAAGCTGCGCGATGACGTCATACGGAAAAATTACTGAACATATTCCGAGGTACAGCAGGCTGAATAATTAGCTTTGCCTCTTATGTGGTTACCGAACAACTAAGATTTCCCCCCCCCCCCGGAAACAATGGGATGCTATTTTTATAACGTTGAAGAGCCAGCTTATTTTGCTCAAAAATATAGATTTACTATATAATAAAAGCAAACAGTTAAATAATATAACTTCTGCTTTATACAGATCCAAGATTGAAATATGTAAAGATATTCATATTTGTTTAAAATATTACTGAAGATTGAGACATTCCGTCAGGCTATCTTTTCCATAGTTGTATAAAATCCAACTATGGAAATACAATTACGTTCCCCAAAATATTTGAATGTTGTCACCGAAGTAGTACAAAATTGTTTTGTGGGTATGTGGTGTAAAATTCTGGCAATATGTTTTGCGGTTTAAAATCCCCCTCTCGAGGGGTGATTTTAAATTATGAAATACTCCTATTCTGATGTATTAGTCCATTTTTAAGTTGAAAATGGGCTTAAGTAAATTCGAAATTTTAGGGTATTGAAAAATGTTGCAGTTTTTGGATTTCTTATGAGTCAGTCGTGCACTGGAAGTACCTCCATACAAAACTGCAGTTTTCTAAACCTTACGGAAGTGGATAAACTTATTTATTATTTTTGCAGTGAAAATCAGCTGTTCACCCATGCAAGGTACAAATTGCGTGAAATGAAAATATTTAATCTGTCTTTAGTCATTCAAGAAGGGAGGGATGATGTTTTTGAACTGATTATTTTATCTGACTATTAAATATTTAATCATAATTGAAATTTCACTCGCAGCTAAATACATAAAGTCGTTCAATATACATAAATATATTCCAATAGACAATATATATTTCGAACATCTATGGAAAATTTTTTTTTTTTCAATCCTTATTCTCATTGGATAAATTTGAATACAGATAAAATCTGGTTATTGATTTACTGTATATCAAAATTTTATAAATTAATATTTTGAGTGGCATGGAAAACGAGGGGGGGGTATAGCGGAAAGTACAGTGATGTAACAACCATACCACGAAACCTTGCAATATAGGGAAGGGAATCCAAGAGCTAGCGAGAGCTAAGGGACCTTAAAGACGTAAGGAGACCTTAAAAGACGGTAAATGGTATACCAAGAATGTTGATTCCCCCCCCCCTCCAAAAAATGGGAAAGAGAGAGGCTAAATTTTTGCGCTCTCAAGAGTCGGAAGCCGAGTTCGTGTTGCTTATTAAATGAAGACAAGCCTGAAAGTCCGTTGGTGGAGAATAAAATTATTATTATTGGAATAACCTTTCTTTGGGAGTGCGATTCATTATTCATTCCTTCATGTTGTCAACAGATGGCACCACTTAACTTGCACTCACAAGAAAATGTTATTATTATGCTATATACCTCATGATGTAAATCACGAGGGGATAGAAATAAGAAAGAAAGAGTAGAATAAAAGAAAGTGTGGAGGAAGAGTAAGGTCTACAGGAAAGAAATACAGAGAAAGATATAACACATTAGACAGTCGTTTAGCTTTGTTCCAAATGTGTAGTACTCTTTAAAGATATTCTAAGAAACTTAATTATCAGCTCTTTACACCATATACCGAGTATTGGTGAAAAAGAAACTTCAGAAGAATTTCCTCTTCTCGGGAAGCAGTTGTATCAAAAGTAGAACGCTCAGTGAATGAATGAACATTTCCAATCTATTTCATTGATATTCCTTTCCATGGTTGTGACACAGTCCTCTGTGTACATTGGCACGATTGTCGTCTCTTCCGGCTTCAAACACAAGATCTCGTGAAGTATTCAGTGTTTCATCCGCATAAAGCTTAACGTGGACAACAGGACCGGTTTCATTTTGTCCTCGTGCACGGACAAAATCTCGTCCTTATGCACTGGAGGGTTAACCACAACATTTCCTGGACTTCCGCCACCACTTCCGCTCAATCGTAGGCCAGTTCTTTACTACCAGAAATGTAATCACGTATTTTTTTTTTTTTAAATAAAATAAAAAACCACACGCTAGTCTTTGGGACGTTAACAGGATTGCTGAAATATTGCAAACCCCTTCGTGTTAAATTAGAAGAAAAGATAAACCGAAAAATTTAGAAAATGGAACTTCTGCCCCTGTAATATACCCGTCCGTTGCATAATCATTTCGCTGACAGGCTTATGACATTTCTGCATAAATCCTTGAAATCAACTTTCATATCTGATGTTGCAATGCGAAGAACTCTCGACAGTATGTTATCTGTAGATCGTTTCAAGTGCAACTTCATACGCTTCATTGTAAACACACATCAGTATCGAAAAGAAAAAAAAAATATTGAATATATTTTTTAATGTCTTTTTAATTTTTAATTCTTTAAATTTTAATTTTTTTGCAAATATCAGAGAGAGAGAGAGAGATAATGTTCCAAAACGGCATTCGGTCTTTATAACAATAAATGAAAACACAGGTTTTCCAATACCAAAATTTGAAGGCTACAATTTTAAGAGAAATCTTACACAGCATAAGGAAGAAATTTTCGTAATCTCGACAGCTGGTTGGTGAACGTCTTTACTTTCCAGTTTACTTCGGTTCGAATCTCGTCATACATAGCATAAAGCATAAATGCGCTTGCGATGTCTTTAGATGGTAGATTCATCGCCTGGTGTGAGACGCGCACTCAACTTATTGAAAACCTGAATGATGTATGCTTTCTAAATAAATAAATAAAAAATCCGGATTATCTTTCACTTAACCCATTCACAACACTAAGACACTAAAGATTTACAACCGTTGAAGGTCGATTGAGTGACTTATAGTTTGTTGGCGCAAGGACAGCAAAGGTTAGAGCAGAAGAGGGTAATAATAAATAGTAATAAAGTGATAAATTAGTAAATAATATTATTTACTAATTAAACATAATATTATATTTAATTAGTATTAAATAATGATATTTAAAAAAGAAAATATTAAAAAATATATAAATTAAGCAATTCAGTATCTCCCTTTGAAGGAGGAATTATCATAAAAAAAATGTCCGAGTAACTACTGACTATAATTCTGCTATTATTGTTTTGAAGCTATTTCGCAATATAAAAAGCGAGTCAATTAAATTTTTCTGCCATAGACAGGAAAACACCGTTTTTGGAAGCTTTATAATATGACGATCCTATGGTTGGTATTTTGGATGCATGTAGAAGATGAGGAACTGTAATGGAAATTGGATAAAGTGGATGATAAATTTTAAGTTGATCTTTTGAAATGAAAGCTGAAGCAACTCAGAATAGTACAGTATTATGTTTGTAAACATGTGCATTCTCTGGTTGCTCTACGTGCTTTATAGTTTCAAAAACTTGAGTGTTCTATCTCAGTGTAAGACCAGCTAACTTACCTTTACGCAGAAAAGTCATTTATTAGAAGCCAGATCCTTCTAATTGATCGCGTCGTTCTAATGCCTGTGCTAGACCACCTAGATTTTAGGTGGCCATGAATTTCTATACCAGTGGAGAGCCATCCCACCTATTCAAGACCTGAAAGAGCATTAAAAAAATAAAGACCATGAAGATTTGAAATCATACTGCATAAATAGTTAACTGCATGTACACATTTACTTTTTATTCAACATGATTTCGCAATGTGCAGTTTCTTACAAGGCTCTTGATGCTGGATAGTGAACTTGTTATTTGTTTATTTTAAATTGCAAGTATCACCAGTTATCGATCTTTAACTTGATTTATATTTCATTATCTTCCAGCAGACATATTTAATATTTCTACTGCTTTTTCAATGGTGTCTCAACAGGCGTTTGTCTGACTTTATATTAGACTTTATTTTAGCTGGTCTGTGAGAGTGTTTAAACTACAAGTGTTTACAGCTAATGAATTCGAAACAAAGTTTTATTTTCTGTCTGGGAAAAGAGTTATTAATTTTACAGCTGTCTACAATTTCTAGTTGCCGCTGTTAGCTCAGTTTCAGACAGAAATGATTGCAATGAATGCGCGTTTGAAGAAGAATAATAATAATAAAATATTAGAGTGTGCGCTCCTGTCGAGTATTTCAAATAGCTTGATCCAAGAATCGCTGAGGAGGCTGATGGAAACGTTTTTTGCATCACACGCAATTTGATATTAGCAAGCGATGACTAGTGGGTTATTTTCATGGGGGAAGTTATGTTTGCTTGACGCGTTTTTAATTTATGAGACAACATCCAGGATCTCAAATATTGTATTATAGTTGTGTGCTTTCAAGACTGCAAGAATTGATAGCACGGTACCGTCGAGAGTTGAAATAGCACGAGATTTAATATACGTGATCAAAGAATATTGCTGCTAAAGCGTGAGAACCGAAGCAAGGTCAATTTTATCAAAATAATTCTTCTTTTGCATGGAAATGGTTGCACTTAGGCCGAAGTAACTACGGCCAGTATTTAGGAGAGTATTACGGAAAAACAACTCCACTATTCGTATTTTCACTATTAAAGATCATCAAAAAAAAAAAAAAAGTGAGGGAGAAAGAGGAGTTTAATATGCAATAGACCTCGCTTTTACGACCTGCTTTCTTTCGTCTTAAATCGAATCCTCTCTTCCCATAGGTTCAGTGGCATGAATTGGGATTATGTTCTTGCAAATAGAACTCTGTAATATAATCTATAATAAAGATTTTGTTCTTTAGAATACACAGAACGTTTATATTAAATTAGAATGGAACAACTGAAACTTGGAACAAGTGGGTCTATCAATATATTTCTAGATTCTAGTGGAATGAACCATACGAGAACAGGTGGAAGACTTGTGAATTACAGAAACGGGTCGATAGGTGGAAAAGGGGTGATATGATTGAGACATTCAAATTGCTGAGAGGTTTTTACAAGATTAATTCAGAGGAAATTTTTCAGAACAGGTGTGGTGGTGGGAGAACTAGGGGCCATCCATGGAAAGTGAGTAAGAGTGTAGTTAGCAAGGGTGTTAACAGAACTAAGTTTTTTTGCTTGGAGAGTGGTGAATGAGTGGAACAGGTTCCCAGAGTTTGTTGTGGGTGCCATGACTGTGAATGAGTTCATAGCAAAGTATGATAGATACCGTGCGAATGATGAATAGTTTTGACATGATGTTTAGAGCCTCCCTCAATGAGTCTAAGGGCTCCTTGGAGTTGTCTGTAATAATTAATTATAATAATAATAATAATTTCTGAAGGCCACAGTTTCATGATTTTCTTCTAATATTGATGCTCTTTTCGCTGCTTTAAGGATTCTCAAATTCGGATATTTTTGATATTCGGATATTTGAGAGCATAGATATCATTGCACTGTACATAATTTTAAACTAAATGACAATAAATGAAGTGCGAAGCCAATTACAACAGTTGGCTTTCATCGTATCGGCTTTTCCTCTGCAACTACGAAGTGATCCGAGCACGGCAATGATGACAATTACAAAAAGCAAATATGTATGCATTATTTTGTGATGCAAAACTCAGATATTGGATCAAGATAAATTATTTGGATTCAGTTACTAGAAATCATTCATACTAATTAAAAGGTTTTTATGCCAAGGTAGCAATTCTCTCTAGGACTATGTACTCGTTTGTTGAATCTCGGATGCAAGTATACTAACATCAGTCAGGGCATAAGACAGACGATATCAGCTGCCAGTAAATGTTGTTATGGGCTGTAAAGACGAGGGCTGCTAAAATTCTTATATAAGAAGTTGATAAGACCAGCACTTACATATGGTGCCAAAACATGGATTATAATTAAAAGAGATAAAAAGAACTCGAATCGTTTGAAAAGAAAGTCCTGAGAAGAATTTATGAACTCAAAAACTAATGAGATTGAGATGGACAGGACATGTTAGGATGGAAGACCATCAGAAAGACGCAGAGTGGGATGGTGAAGACAGGTTAGTCGGTGGAGAGAGAGCAGGGATCTCAAGAATTTGGAACTGAAGAGTAGTAATATTGCATCGAGATAATTGCCGAATCTTCTTAAGGAGATTCAGCAATTATCCAGGATCTAGTAATAGGTGTAGCGCCAAAGATGATGTGGTTCCCCAACTGGTTTGTCTGTTTTGCTGTAAAAACCCAACTTTGCTGGTTCACTTTTTAAGCTCACATTCAGCTGAAAAGTCTTCATAAACATTGCTCACATCCTGGGATTCGTAGTCAAGTCTTAGGACAAATGTCACATGGCCTTCGCTATTGCACTACATGGATGTATTTGTTTTCCCCGCTGTTGAAGTTCCGTTCAAAGGCTGTTATCAATATCACTAAGCTCTCTATCATCGCATTTCGTAATTGTGTCAGTCATTTAATTTTTTTTCTTTCAGAGCTTTCCTAAGTAGAGGGGGAAAAAATAAATAAAGGTGGGAAGCCATGTCAATCGAGTAATACAAAGCTTGTGATCTAGCCTTGCGGAATGTATCCTTAGTTAACAAAGCCTAAGTGATCGAAGAAAAAAAAAATAGTACTCACTTCTTTTCCATCTCTAAAACGCCGTCAGGGTGAATGTAAACAAATGCTGTTTACATTAATTCACGTATTTTTTGCTGATTTACAACATCAAAATCAGTCATCTAAATAAAATATGTCGAATAAATTATGCTTCGCATCCACGTTATTTCAATAGCATCCAAATGCTACTTTCATTTGAAAGAACGCTTCGCATTCATGTATTTATTGACCTGGAAACAAAACAGTGCAACCATTGTTTCTAATTCGGAGATGGTTAATTAGAAATACGAAGTAAATAAAGAGCCACGAGGTAGGTCTATTTTATTTCTTGAATTGAGTCTAATTCGTTGGTCGGTTTGTTTCTTTTATAGAGAGCCAATGCAGCACGAGTTTTCTGGAGAAAAAAAACCTGCTACTCCTGAATCGATTAATTTACCTTCAGATAAAAAATCCTTATGCTTTTTTTTTCCCCTGTGCTTCATGAGCGTAGTTCATCACATATCTTTCCAATGAAAGGTGCTGGAAAAAGTGTCTCATAACTTTCAGCTGTAATCTCAAATAACAACAACCACAACCAAAAATTGTCCACTAGAGCTAGAGAGGTACTTACTGATTCTCAGCTATCGTGCTGGAGCAAAAACACTGACTTTCAACACCGAACACGATCAACTGAAACAATACGAGATGGGATCTAAGCAGCAAAATGTCAAGGACGTTACCGACCCACCAAGCAGTGCGATTTACCACACATATCAATGTCATTCTTAATAGTTTTTCGAAGATAAAATATCGAATAATAATGTCATGGTTATAAAGATATGCTTAGCTAGTGGTGAACGTGCAGAAGCATATATTTTCTATGTGTGATAAATGCTTTTGTTTGTCTATAGAGCAAGACGAGATCTCAGATTGTTTCCATGGCAACAGTATGTTCTGCCTTCGCAACAAACTATTCAGTGTGTTAATGCTTTGGCATTAGGGCGAAGCAACTAAGACTACAAGACTAGTGTTTTATGTGTGTAAATTGCGCTTTTTTCCTTCATTCTTTTTTGCATGTTTGCCTATTTTGCAGGATTAAAAAAAAAACCGAGTTTTCGGAAGGAAAGACTGTTCCATCCTCGCATCAAACTGGCTAACTCACCTTCAGCTGAAACGTCCCTAAAATATTTTTCACTTTTTCTCGAACGCAGGCCTTTCCAACCAAAGCGCATCATGAACGCCAACACAGTTACGGAAGTTCAGTTAGCATGTTTCATCGTCAACAGACGACGGAAATTCGTCGGCCTCTAGAATATCCTTACAAACATTTGTCAAGATGCCTCAAATTTTTGTTTCAGTCGAACCATCTGAAGAAGTAGAATTTCGAAATGTTATCTAGTAGTGATTGCACTCTGACAATGGAATTTAATAAGAAATGGCATTTAAGATGTGCACTAAATATATATATCCTATGGTTAAATTTAAACGTAACGAAAGGCTTAGGTATTAGTAGTTACATTCATAACCGTGAATCATGGGATAAACACCGCCAAAGAGGCAAAATAAATAACTTATTGAATTGCTGATACATCGCAGCATATTCCGAGAACAACAACCCTCTTATGACCACAGCACTCAATCAGATTGTTGCAGAAATAATTCATATTGTAACCGAAAATAATTAAGGCGCCCTCTAGGGGCTGTATAAAATATGCAGGGGCTGAATAGTCAAATTTTTATTGCAAAATTTAGGCAAAACGTTTCTAACTAATAATTCCAATCTAGATGGTTGGAATTTAATCTTCTTCTTTCACTACGCGTTATTCTATGCAGGGTCCGCATGTTACTTAGCGACTTCTTGTTAGTACCACTCCCAAACGACCTGTCGCCTAGCCTGCCGCTGGAGGGATATATTTTTGACTGTAGCAGCGTATGTTCATGTGGCCGGTTTGCAGGATGAAAAACGCCAAATAAACTGGCGGAAAAAACCCTACTGGCCGCGCCCAAGTCCGGCTAACTTGGTCATGGCCGAGAAAGATCCTCACGTCTTCGACGGGAATCGAACCTGGGACACTCCTTCCCCAGGCATATGGTTGCGAAGCGCAAAGCCAATAGGCTAACCGCGCGGACTGGTTGGAATTTAATGAAATTTGGTATTTAGGATCTCTGTTAAAATTTTTCGAGTAATTTCACTCGAACCATTTGTAGTAGCAAAATTAGGCAAACAATACAGTTATGTCTACAATATGATTGTCATGACAGAAAACCGATGCCACCATTAAAGAATGCTATTATGAAACGGGTCATGTTTTTTTTTTTTTTTTTATTGGTCGCATTCATTTTCATAATTGTATATTCTATTAGGGTTCTTGTTTTGGCAATAGATTTCACTAACAATTAAACTCTAATTTCCTTTCCATTGTAACATGTAATTTTGAGTTTTTCTGAGGATCGCTTTCTTGCATGTGCATCACATGTAAAACTTTACTACTTACTAAGTTCCAGAAAGTGCAAATATTCACTATATACGCTTGCGTAACGATAGGATATTGATATCATCAGGAGGGTTCCGAAATTGTGGAATGTATTTCATTCCAAAAGTAATAATAATTCCAGAGAATGCAGATGATGTGAATAAAGAGTCAATCTTATATGGATGGACTTTTAACATCTTCCTTTATCGTCAAGTGCAAAAGAGCTTCGACATTCCATTTCCCATCTTCATGCCGAAATGTCACATTTTTCAACAGATGCATGGGAACCCGTACTGTTTTGCCTTCAGATTTTTCACATAAATAAACTTTATTTTTGTAACTTTTATAATTAATCATTTAAAATTATAAATGACGATATCCATTACGCAAATTCGATTCATAGTAATTTTTAAGCATTCCTTTTCCAGTCTAAAATAATGATTACTTATTTTTAAGAAAATGTTTTTACTTTGCAATGTGACAGCACCGCCTCCTTCCACATCATGAAAGTCACATTTTATAGACCCTCCCCTAACAAAGTGTGTCACTATTTTAGAATAGCACGCAAGTGCAGAGAATGACTTCGATTATAGTGAAGAACGGAGAATTTTCTAAATTTCCTGCAAAAGAAATGAGGTTATTCTATTTACAATAACTGAATGAAGTGCTAAGAAAAATCGTCCTTAATAATGTTCCACGACTTGCCTATTTCTGCTTAGATATGGTGAGAACCTGTATTCGCATTACTGGAAAGTCCTCATTCATTAATACCAACACAAATAGTTGAGGGTAGACTCGGAAATCTCAAATCAACACTAAGACGATGGTTATGACATTTGAAAACCCCCCTTGTTCCTTCCCTCCCAATAATTCCTGGAGGACTTGGCATTATGTCCCCCCCCCCCTCACTTCTGTATACCTGCTTATTCTGAGATTCCTAAGCGGCTTATTATTCATCCCCCCCCCTACCCAGTGGGACGATCCTGAATCAGGTCGAGCAGACAAATACATTTCTTTCTCGGACTTCGCTTTGGAACCGACGTCAAAGAAAAAGAGAGAGAGAGAGAGAGAGTGTGTGTGTGTGTGTGTGTGTGTGATTCATGCATTGGGCTGTTGGCAGACAGTTAGTCGTCCAGTAGGTGCGCGGCTTCCCCCCCCCATATTTTGTGGGTCTGCTATCATTGCCACGAGACAGCCCATGTGATCACACCTCCAAATCTTGGCACATTTCCCAAATTTTTCCGTTTCCGTTTCAAGCAAGAGTGTCCAAGTCACATTCCTTGGAATGTGTTCCTTCATTACACGTGAGATTAGCGCAACAATCGATGACGTTAGCGATGTCCGTGCGATCGAGATGAATCATGCAACAAGTGATTTCTTGTCATGTGTGACTGTCGAGATATTTTATGTCATTTTTCCGACGAAAGGAGTGTCGAATTATAAAGCCGGATAAAAGTGACATCCGTGTTTATGTGGAACTACAAGGAGAAGAAATTGTGTTAGTGGTAGGTGCGAACGCTGGCCTTGCACGTATCTAACTGCGCATTGAATTTTAGGAATACAATCTGACATAATTTCCAAATGTCTTTCAATTATCTGATTTTTATTTTTTTTTAATAATCCACAAGCAACTTATATACAGCACACGTGCCCTGGCTGGGACCAATACCAAAATCACGTTCGTTTTCTAATCATATCTTAATTTATTAAGATATAAAAATACATTATGAACTTTATCCTTTGATCTAGCAGCAAGAAAAAAAGAAATATTTAATAAACGTGTATTATTATTATTATTATTCAAAATGACATATTTTATCAAATACATAAAATTCGAATTTTTTTTATGATTTCGGACTTCGAAAAAATTTAGAGCCGGTACTGTTTGTGCTGTAAAGTAGGCATTAATATGACCCTGTCATACTTGATGGAAACTTGTTTCAAGAATAAATAAAGTTTCTAATAAGAACATTTATTCTAGCTTCTAGTTGTCGGCTGTCTTCGACAGCATTCTTAATTGTTATCGGAGGATGTCGATACTTGTCAGTCCGATATCATTGGTCTCCGTCACATCGGCTTTTGCACGGTTGATTAAATTGTTAGGTGCCCGACGCGGATAAAATTGTTCCGTAATGTGCAATAATCCCTTTCAGTTCCCTAAAGGCACCCATTTTACAGAATCTGATAGTTCAATATTAAACCGAAACTACACAAAGCAGGAACAAATCTCCGGTCGCAGTAGAGGTCCAACGAGTTCTGCACGGATTTCAAAATCATGTCTTATTATTCGAATAGTTACATGGCAAAGCATGAAAACTGAAATTTAGAAATCCTCAGTCAGTTTGAGTACTAAAAATGCAAACATTTCTTTAACATAATTAGATTAAACAGTTATTTGCATTATATCAATGATCGAACGCAAAAACGTCATAAATCAAGTGATATAATTTAAATTATGATCAGCGTTTAGAATCAGACGCATTTTCAATCTCAGTAGCGGGGACGAAACGATACAGATGCGACATTTGTCCTTAAAAAAAAAAAAAGGGGGAAAAAAAACAGGATTCGAATTCTTGTACAATACGGAGAGTAATTTCAGCTGAAGGTGGATTTAGCCAGTTTCATATGGAAATGGTTTTTTTTTTCTTTTCGCAACTCCCGTAAAACATACAAATAGACCGAAAAAAATAACAACAGCAACATGCATCTGCTACACATAATATATATTAGTCTCATGATTGAAAATAGAAAGATAAACTATCCGAGGTAAAAGATTATCTTTTTCCTTTCTGGTATTATGTTTGCTTCAAAGCCAAGTTAACTAGCTTTAAAGCGAACCTAATTATTAAAATATATAACGTAGTTAGCCCTATATTGATAGTTTGTTGTGGGTTAAATGCGCGTGTTCACGTACTGTTTTGCGAAAGGGGAAAAAAATCCTATCCCCTAATATAATACCAGTTACAACTGGCTTAAGGGCTTTTAGTAGACGATACAAGTTTATGGGTTTCTCCTCCACACTGAGTACAGAGAAAAAACAGTGAGAAACACTGACTCAGTTGTATGACTGCCAACACTGGGCTACTGAGAATGACTGAAACGTGAGCTTCTTCCGAGGAGTAAATCTAGGTGGCACTCTTTGATGAGTTCTGCCGTAACATATTTGACTAGGTTCTCCGCTACTTGCTCGTCAGCTTCCGCTAATTGCTTATTATGTACTGTTCACTTACACACCCATACATCACTAGTTAGTTTTTGTTTTGTTTCTCCTGCTTACCATTTACATTTATGTATCCATATATCAGCCAGGCGCCACGTTTTTGTATTATAGAGAAAGGTTTAAGTTGCATACATTATTTCTTTCACAATGACAAATAAGGTACCTCGATTTCTCATATCGTGAGGATGCGTTTTACAGGTGTGATCTTTCGGTACCTTTTTTTTATAACTGATCATCGAGAGACTACACTTAGTCGAACATCTTTCAACTGGGAGAACACCTTCACTAATTTTAATCTACCACTTAATATTACTTATTCCTCATCGTAATTATATGCTGATCATATAATTATAGTACGCTCACAGATTCGAGACCCTTTGACACTGTTGCGCATGTGAAAAGAAGGAGAATCCATTCCTCTTATAGGGTAATCAATCCGTCTTGTGGGATGGGTTGTTTATTACTACACGTCAGAAAATTAACTTCTCTTTTATGGTCATTGTAGTTTTTAAAGTGACAACTATTTTGCTTGTATAACAGTTCGAAAATTTTATGTATAAAGCACGTAAATTCGCGTGTTGGTGACCAATTCGTACATCGTCTTATTCCTTTCTGCCCTTCAACATGAATGGACTCTTCTTGGCAGCTTGCCAGCGACAGCTCTCTATACTGTGGGCAGATTATATTATACGAGTGCATACCTCATAAACTGTTCCACCGTGTCTGGTCATCATCTCACTTACTGAACTGATAACTACTTGCAGTGTGCCGATCATGACTTCCATAACCTCGCAAACGACCTGATGGAATACTTTATAATTTTAAGTTTTTTACTGTTTCTTATTTTCTTTATTTTGTCTGTCACGCAACAAAATTTCTTTTCACATATAGTTCTATAAAGAAATTTGGTTGTTTAATAATGGAAAGCAACTTATTAAATGATGGAAGAGTACTTTTCTGTTTGTGGACTTCCTGTAGCTTACTCGTAATGAATTTATTACTAATAGAGTTCATTAAGGGCAATAATAACACTATCATTATACCTACTACGAATGAACAAATAGTAATTATGAGCTCAGTTACGTTTTATGTTCATTTCAGGCAATGATGTCATTTAAAAGTAACGTGGCTACTTATCACAAGGCGGCGCTGTGACACAAAACAAATATTTAGAGGCGTACAGAGACATTTCCTCGTGGTGACAGATAATGCCGCAATATTTTGATAAACCATCAAAATGAAATTAATATACTTTGCTTAATTATTAGATATGATTTATTCATTGCACTACTGACAAACCAGTTTGTATTTCACTACCTTCTTTTTATAACGTGTTTCTCTTATGGCAAACCTCTTTCCCTAGATAGAGATACTACACAGACCACAGATTAGTCCCACTAATAATAATAATTGCCTTTTGGCTTCTTGAATCGCAAAAATTATGATTCCCAGATTTATTATTTGTAAAAACTGGAAGTCTTGGAATCAGCTACAAAGGACGACTTAAATTCTTCGAATATTATGTTCTGCTTGGAATATTTATCACGTTGATAGGAGCACTGTAACAGTTTCGTTATTAGAAATGACTAATTCATTGTATTACATAATATAATACAAATTATATTCATAATTTGTATTATAACCATGAACTGTAATTAATCTGTAGAACATAATATCCGATGTTTTTACCGATAATAAGCAGTAATCAGAGATTACGTACAAATAACGTAGAAGTTCACGTTAATGGATTTGATGGAGATTCATTGTTCATTACTCTTTCTAAGAACATTTGGAACATGGATTAATTTTTCCCGATGTAAATATACAGGGCAAGAGTGTGAAAAGCAGGAATTAACTCTAAAGTACAAGTCGTCACGGTCATCAATAAAATGGTGTCATAATCAGGAAACTTTTTTTGGTAGCCGGAACGACGAAGTCTTCTGATCTTAAATCGAAAAATCAAAGGAGACACTGATGTTGAGGACGGAATGTTAGGAAGATCTTTTATATTTTCATGTCAATCCCATCTAATCCACGAAGGCTGGAAATTAATAGCACATTTAATGGTCTGCGCTAGAGACCAAACATGGAACTTTTGGAGTTCATGGAGCAGGGTGGTGATCTCACGCCATGTAACAGACAAAAGACTTTCACGGTGATCCATGCTACAGTGGGATTTGAAACCATGGATTTTTTTCTTTTCTTAATGTTAATCCTACTCAAAAGGACGATAAATCTTGGATGACTTTTTAGTCATTTCAGGCATCCATGACCAGAGTCTGTTTGATGACAGCAAGTAACACTATCCAGTGGAATAACTCAGGCAGACTTTTATTTATTTATTAATTACTAATAGATGTACTGATAATTTCTTAGCACATTTTAACCAGTTTTAGTATAGGCAGAAAAGGAAGCGAGAAATTTCAATGAAATTTAGACTCGATCTACCTCATTTTTCTTTTGAACAGCCTTGGAACATTTCAATAATATCAATAATAAGGTTTTGAATATAACCTGAGAATTTAATGTGGAGTTCGAAATAAGTGTTTTCAGCTGGCTTGTAGCTAGTTGAAAACATTTTGTATCCCTAATATTTTTAATAAAATTAATAAAAACAGAAGACACCATTATTCATTCTGCTGGAAATGTACAATTTCCTTTATACCCTTCGTGGGTATAAGCGATACTGTAATAGTATTACATAATTAAGCTAACAGTATTACTACTTTCCTATCAACACGTTCTTCTTCCAAATTAAATTGCTGTTACCAAGCGCTGCGATATTGTTGAGTTTCATTCCCGTCTTCTAAGGCATTATTAGCTGCATCATTCCTCCCCCCCCCCACGTCCCGATCGTGGTTGTCTTTCCGACATCGAACACCTTTTTTTGTTACCCCTTCTGTCTCGTTTTGTTTTAAATGACATTAGATTAATTTCGCTTATAAGATAAATTAGATTAATTTCGTTTTGCCGTTATGGTTCTAACAGCGAAACGTAATCGACGCACCACGGCAGGTCGTTTTTGTAAGTCAGCTCTGTTCAAGCACAGATGCGCCTATATATCTCGATAGACTGTGACAAGACGTCTGCGACAAGTAGGCCTATATACGTCCGAAAGCTCGTAGTCGGCGTCCTTTTATCCGTAGAGCACGTTTTCAGCGGTGGTGTATCCATAAAAATTGGACAAGACACCAATGGGGCTAATGTACTCTTTAGATACGAGTCATTTTAATTTTTCCTTTTTAGACAACACTTCATCTGGCGTGAAAATGGTACTGCTGTTTACCATCGTGAGAATTTTCTTGAAAGGGATAGATACGGCGGGGTTGGAGTCATGGACTGACTGGTGAACGACATTGCAACGAAGTTTTTAACGCCATGTTCGAATATTCCGTGGTACTGTAGGCAAAGAATTCTTTATTTTATAGATGACAATGCTACACTGCACCGTACACAAGTAGCGGAGATTCTTGTGGAGACCGAGAATATTAATCTAATCGAGTGGCCAGCCCGCTCTCAGCTCATACTATGAACGCGTTTGAGACCTAATAAGAAGGTGCATTACTGCTTGAACAACTACCAATCTTTGCTGGCAAAGGTTGGTCGAGCCTCTGCTACTAATGGCTCACGCAAAACGTTAAGCAAGTTTGAGCGCGGGTAGTAATTGGAAGGGATCAATCGTTCGATGCTGTTCGCACACTCTACTCTCCCTCGATGAGTCTTTGGACTCCCTGGAGGTGTCACATCATAATATAATATATTATATATACATATATTAATATTGAAATTCCCTTCCAGAAAACAAATAAGGCCTTATCCTTGCTCTAAAGGAGTGCGCCAGTTTGCCTCAAGAACTCCTGAATTACTTGGTGCTGAGTATGGTTATGAGACGTTATGAGAGCTGCATTGCAGTTTGGAGTGGACATTTTCCATACTGAAGTGTCTCTCCGCATAGTTTCATAAGCACTGTGCATTAATTCCTTAACTGCATGCTTAAGAAATTTGTAACTTTTGCCAAAAACACATTGCAACTTAATTTGTACGAAATTTATAACACATTTTTTGTGATATAATTTATTAGTATGCTGGCAATAAATTTATGTCCACATTTCGCTGTAGTCATGAAAAATGTAGGTCGTCCTTAGCTTCTGGACACCAGTGTAATATCATCATCCATCTCCAATACCAAGCTTTTTGTGTATTGTTTTGTTAGTCTCAAAGTCTATGTAATGCTATGCTTCATTTGAATGTTTTCACTAGGCTCTTTTTTTAGTTGAATGCTGAGTCCTTTACTAATAAAAAAAAAATGTTTCTTCTGTTGGCCCAGCTTACTGTTATATCTGATTCGGCAATCTCCTGTGATGACATTTCCAAGGTTAGTTACCTGTTGTATTGGACTGTTTATTTCGAGGTTTATCATGAGATTCGCTTTAGTTGTGTTTAGAAAACTAAATTACCACTATAGTTTAGTTTTATAATTTTTAGATTGCACTGTGTGAAAATTTCTTTAATCCTTGTCAAGGTGGATTTCAGTTTTACTTTGTCAGCGACATCCGCTATATAATCACCAAATCGTAGCCAGTTAATTTAAATTCCATTTATCTTAATTCTATTAGTTTTGTTAATTTGTTTATTGCTTCTTCAATGTGGAGATTAAACAATCAGAGAAAGAGAACTGCTTTGTCTCACATCTGTACGTATCCTTGCTGTTTTAGTTTCGCTGTTGTTTCTATTTGGGCTTCTCGGTCCTTGTAGAAATTAAATATATGATATGAGCTTTCTATCTCTCCAATTTACCTTTTGTTTTTAAGAATTTTTTAAACATTTGGCTCCGGTCAAGACTATCAAAGGCTTTCTCGAGGACAAGAAAAACCATCAGATAATTTATTTTTCTCAAATCTTCTGTAATTATTCGAAGCCCTAGGATTGCATCTCTTGTCCCTCGTTCCCTGAATTCAAATTGGATATTGCTGATATATTATTCAGCCTTATTTGTTAATCTTTTTTGAACTTTCAGTAACATTTTAGAAATCGAATGACAGAGCATTGTGTAGTGTTTGGGAATGATTCCAGTTTCACACACATCCCTTACGATACTGAATAGGTATGACATATTTCCTGAATAAATATTTTATTAATTCTGAGGGAATGTTATCAACACCTGGTAGCTTGTTAAACAATTCATTTAGCGCCCATTGAAATCTATCTTGGGATCTGGTTGGGCCAATTTGTTCCCCGTCAAATCTTGTTTCTTCTTCTTCTACAGCCCCGGTGTCTAGATCTTTTCCTTTATAGAATTCTTAGTACTCCTTCCCTCTTTCAGAAATTTCTTCCTTATCTATAAGAATGTTCTTATGTTTATTTTTTATACCCGTGCTTCTTTTGTTCTGCCGGCTCATCCCCCCATGGGAAATGTACAACAGATTTTCAATCTTGTGAAAGGATTTGCATTACTATTTATATATACTATTTTAAGAGTCTGTAATTATTGATCATATTGTAAACATGGAATGTTATTTATATGTATGGGGAAATTAATTTTAGAATCTTATGATTTTTCTTCATATAATATTAAATTAAAGTTGTGTGGAAATAGCACAGCGTATGGATGCAATACGCTGTGCTATTTCCAATATTTTGAAATTAAAGTTTTTCATTACAAATAAATTTAAAAGGGAATAAATCAAAAGGAGATAAAACAGTGTTGTGAATGCGAAGACATTTAACACATGGTGTGATAAAACTGTGTGTAATAGTGGGGCCTCCTACGATGAGTCACTTGAATCCATGGAGGTCTGATAATATGCTTTATCGATTCTCCCTCTCTCGGTTAAATCGATTTCTTTGCACTTTTCTATACACCATTATTCTTTTGCTTCTATTTATCACTTATTTAGTTGTTTATAATTCTTCATATGGATGAAGCGTCCTACTTTCTTGTATATATTAAGGTTTAGAATGTCATGGGTGATCCATAGCTGTTTTTGTTGACCCTGTTTTTTTTTTTTATTTTTTTTTTTACTTCTATGCAATGGCTGACTTAGTGATTGTGTCCTTAAAATAATGGGCGCACTTTCATCGGTCTTCTCTTTATATATATATATATATATACATACATACACACACACACACAGATGAAGAGTTTCCAGATTCTTGGCAGGCATAAGTCGGTTTTCATTGCTGTCCCAAAACCAGGAAAGAATCTAACGCAAGCAAATAATTACCGACCTATTGCTCTGAACAGCTGCCTTTGTAAGATATTAGAGAAAATAGTAAACACCAGACTTCCCTGGTATTTAGAAAGCAACAGCAGAGTTGCCTGCTATTCAGCTTGCAGTTGTGCATATGAAAAGAGAACCGCTACCGAAATTAATTTATTCAGACTGAGTTCTTTACAGGCTACCTCCTATGTATAATTCATATCCAGTGCTTTGTGAGGTGTTACAACTCATGAATTCCCAGCCACATTGGAATTAAGGGAAATGAGACTGCAGATACAGTTGCTAGATCAGTTCATACTTTTCCCACGTACTGTTTGACAGTTTCCTATACAAGCTACAGACGTTTTACAAGATAAAAGCTAATTGCCTGGTGGCAATCACCTTGGAAGGAAGCACTGTCAAACGAATTGCATGATATTAAGCCTGAAATTAGCATTCTAATCAACGTAGAAACAGAATAGAGGAAGTTGTTCTTGCTCGGTTTCGTATAGGTTACACTCATCTTACACATTCTCATTTACTGAAGGCTGATGACCCACCTATGTGTGAAAAAATGCAACATATTTCTTACCATTTGTCATATTCTGGTGGAGTGTAAGCACTTCACACGAGAGGGGAAAGAAATTTTTACTTATCTGGCCGAACCATATATACGCCAACAGATGTTATCAGACGCGGACAAACTGAATGACGTTTTTAACTTTTTACAAAGAATTAATTTATAGAAATGCATATGATTATACATTCTATTTATATGTAGATACTGCACTGCTTAATTTTTTGTACATACATATTTACTAATTTAGCCTTTTATAATTATTGTCACCTTATTTATTGTTGTAACCTTTGCTGTCCTTGCGCAAATAAATCTTAAATCAATCAACCACCCTATCCGCAACATGGGGACGCTCTTGGCAGTGGTAAGAATCAGATAGGCAGTTCAGTAAAACAACAAATTTTATGCTTTGAAGAAGAGTCATTATCGTTTAGCTATTATCATTCTTCGCTGTTCATTCTGAGTTCAGCTCACCGATAGCGAGCTAACAGTTTTCCCTACCGTTTTCGTGCTTCGGAGCAACGTATTTGTTTTCCTGAAAATTGTAAACAGATGCAAATATTATCTTCTTGCTTTTTTTATCGTCGAAATATTACCAATATTTCGCAGAAGCTTTTGAAAACCTTAGGACCACGAACATTCTGCCAAAGTAGTGCTTAATGAGATGTTAATGAATTTTGAAGTATTTCCTTGGTAGAAATAGTTCCTTCCCCTTCCCCGAAGTACTTCCTCCCCCTTTTTTTTTAAATAATGGATCAAATTACTTCCTATCAACACTAGAGAGAGAACAACAGTCAGTGAAAGAAATTAAAAATAGTCTTTGCATGTTTATTCAATATTTCATATCGCTTCTGTTGTGAAGTGATAAGAAGAAATAAAATTATCACAAAGACTACCTGGACTTCGATAGAGGAAGATATGTTGGTATAAATGATAATGCATTTATTTCGGTTCTTGGAAATAGATTATAAAAACAAAGATAGTGTTAGAGATTACATTAAAGGAAGGACTTCGTTGCTCTATTGATTAGGAAAAATTCTCAGTAATCAGTACTTTCTGTATTAATTAACGATTCTTGGCATATTCTATTTATGTTCAGCTTCAGTATTAACTGAGCTTTATTCAACTTCCTCAGTTATCTGCGTAGATCAAACAATGGAGAGGGAGAAAAGGAGGAAGATTTTAATTTTTTTCATTACGATTTGATAGTGTACCAATATGCATCAGTGTACAATTACGAAAAGTATTTGCACAAGCCAAGATTGTTAGCTCCGTGAATAATAGTCTGCATTCACCACTTTATACCAGTCTACTGTTCAGTCACTATGCAAGCCGAACTGAAACAAGGAACGGATAAGCAGTTCTTGCGTGGAAAAAAAGAGGCTACAGAGCTGCAGTAAATAATGATTTGGCACGCTGTAAAGGGCTCTCTACAGTTGAGGGTACCCTCAATTAGAGGTTTGTACCAAATCATTATTTACTGATCTTCATAGCCTCTATTTCCATTTTAGAACTGTTCATCCGTTTCCTGTTTCAGTTCGACTTGCATAGTGACTGAACAGCAGACTGTTATTGACCGAGCTAACAATTTTAGCTTGTGCAAATACGTTTTCGCATTTTATTATAATCAAATGCGAAAATTACTTATGTATGGATAATTATCAATACAGCGACTGCCGGAAAGCTGTCATCATAGAATTTATTCATTTGGAAAGAATTCTGTCATTCTTCCTAGTTGAAAATATCCACTGGAGCATAAAGATAGTTATGCACAACCATTTTCAGCACACACACTCCCTCTCTTATCAGTTTATGCGAGTTCATGTGGTCTGCCTGACTGTTTCCAAGGCTTTTCACCATGACACTTTTGATATGGCGGCAGCCATATCGTGAATGTTTTCCATTCTTCGTTACTCTTACAAGGTAATTCTGGTACGCTTCTGCTATTGTTTTAGTTATTTTTCAAGGGTATGCCATGATAAATGAGAATTTTGAACCTCCTTTGCCTATTCATTGAATCGAAGGCTTTGAAAAGTGCAGTTTAAGATTAAAGGAAGGTTTCATCTTTGGCTTCTAGAAACCTTCCAAGGTACTGGGTGTGTTCGTTAATGCGTTTTCAAGAAAGATGATTGAGTTTTTGAGTACAGCAGTTAGTTTGGTTTAGAAGCATCGTGTTATAAATTTTCCGTGGGGTAGGAAGTAATGCGATTCTTCTGTAATTTTTTTTTTTTTTGGGGGGGGGGGTATTGGTATTATTAAGCCTCTTCATTGTAATGGAATGTTGGATGTAGCTCGAACTATATTTAACATTTAACAGCTATTTCCATAACTCTTTTCCTCCATGTTTAATATCCTCTGCTGTTATGCCGTCAAGTTCAAGTGCTTACTCATTTTTTTGGGGTTTTATAAAAGAATGCAAACGTTTTTCAAATTCTTGTATTGTAAAACTGTTACACATATAATAATGGGAAGTTTTTCCTGGATTATTATCTCTGCAAAGCATCTGTAGTGAAGGTAAACAGTTATTCGAAGTACTTCTTCCACACCGAATTAATTTTCTTCATGTATCTGGCCGTTTTTAGCTTATATTCTTTTTGAGGCTTCCTGATACAAGTCATTCACATAAGATAATGGAATTTCGGACCATTCTTCGTGCAAAATATGTCCCAACTTTGCCTGTGATGTTGCATGCGAAAAATGTGATCGAACCGATTGGAGACAACGCCTTGTCCATTTCCATAACTTGTCATAATCTTCGATACTGTGGCTCGTGATGCACCTACGATTTCTGCCGTTTTGGTTACAGCTTCTGCGAGCCACACTCCAATGATCATACCTTTTTATTGGAGATCATTACTGAGATCTGACATTTTGCACACTAACTGCACAACAGCTAATCCAACATCGACTATGGACTATGATGTGATAGCCGATATCATACTGCACAGTACCATACTTCGCATAGCGGATTACATTGTCTCTGACTTGTTGTTGGGCAGTTAGTGTTCAAAATGTCAGAGCTCAGCGACTTCCATAAAGGTATTATCATTGGTGTAGGACTTACAGGAGCTGCCGTAACCAAAACGGCAGAAATCTCAGGTGTATCACGAGTCACAGTAGAGACATATTTTGCAGAATGGTCACAAATTCCATCTTACGTACATGACTTGTATTAGTGTATTCCATGTCGAATCGATGGCGTTTTCTAACAACGGGAGATGGGCCCACAGCTTAATAAAAATTTTCTTAAAAAAAAACAAACTTATTTCCATTTTGATAATCCCCTGTACTTGATACACATACCGGCCACCGAATTAGAAATTTTATTTTACGTATAGACATGCCAATACCGATCCTCAATTCCCTGCGCATAGAGCGACAAGGTATGGGTCGAAAAGTCTTCATTAAATACTTCAACTGCTGCATATAGGAAGTTGTTTGTGCAAGCCTTCTCGAACGACAGCGATCTGCTTATCCCCATTGTGATCAACATTCTTGATTACTGACTAGCAGCATTCTTAAATAGTTGCCTGGAACACGCGTGACAAGTATTTTACATGTTCATTGCGTGATGTTTACGTGTATATGCATAAAAGTTTATAATTCAGTAGCCAGCGTGTGTATATTTATCTTCATAAATATTTTTATATTTATGGTTATGATATAGTTGTAATTTCAGACAGCCTGGATATGGGTTTCCTTGTCATTTCGAAAGGTCACTTCGAGTTGATCCTTTAGTTCTTTTAGTTCAGTATTTAGATTGGGCATCTTCTGATTCCTGCTTAATGAAATTAGATCCGTATCAATTCTTCGAAGTTTTATACGCACACTTACTGTTCTGTGATTGGAGCTCAGTTCCACACCATTTTAAGCTGATCTTACCTACTTTCCACTGATTAAATATGATCAATATGTGATATTGTTTCATGTAGATCTTACCAATTGCATTCCCCCCAGGTTTGTTGGGAAATTTGATCTTTTACAAGGTTGACTGTTGCATGATTCAGCTAGAATATACCCAGTCATTTGTTGTATTGTGATACGTGAAAGATCCTGTACATATTTTTCGTGATTGCTGAAACAATTGATTATATTTGTGCATTAAAATCTCAATCTATAATAAGAAAGTCAATGTAGAAAGCATTCTTGGAATTTCATCTAACATCAGTAGGTACAGAGGTACAGGTTACTGTTGTTGCTTTTGGATTTGAATTTAAAGTTAAGGCCATTATTCTATCTGAAACTGGTGATAGATGAACTGCGATTACAGATCCTTTTGTTGACCAGGATTCCAATTCCTCTAATACAAGATTTGTTTGCCTATATTATATATAAACTTTATTGGAAATTAAAGCAGACATATTTCACTTTCGACATATAATTTACGCCATTGTTCAGGCACTTATCATAACGGGGCACCAAGAGTTGTATACCTTTGTCGTAGAAGGTTGCCGACTGTGACGCAAACCACGTATTGACTGCTTCTTTGACCTCGTCTTGAAACCGCCGGCCATCAAGGAAAGATTCAGATGTTTGTACAGGTGAAAGTCGCTTGGCGCGAGGTCAGGACTATATGGGGGATGATGGAATTGTTCCCAGCCGAAGGTGGCGAGAAGTTGTGTTAAAGCCGGCCGTATGTGGGCAGACGTTAGTCCAAATCGTTCGTCACCCGCCGTTCATCATCATGCATACGTCCTTCATTAAAAAACATGCGGCGAGCGATTCGATTTTCTTAGATATTATACACACACTAAGAAGCGTAGGCACTGCGAGAATGTCTGAAAATGGCACCGCCTTGCTAAATCAACAAACTCACAACGCATGCGCACCATTGCGATTGCAGCGCTGCAGTGAAAATATTTAAAACGGAACTTACTTTCTGGACGTCCCTCGTGTGTGTGTTTGTATATACAGTAAACCCTCGATTTAACGGGCTAATAGGTCCTAAAGGTGTCCGCGAATTTTTTTAAATAAAAATATCTGTAACATTATACTGCAATTTTATCAATATTAGCACTGTAAAAAAAAATTGTTTTACACACTATTTTCACATAAGTTAACGTGAAGTTAATTTTTCGATGTTGAGGGGCTTCGTTTAGGTAATCCTGCTTTGGAAAAAAACTATCAATTTTTTTTTATAATTAACTCCCTAAAATTACGAAATTGTGTATAATAAAGCCGCAGAAAGTCACGCGACGCGACAAAAGAACCAATTAGTGCGATCATGTCCTAATCATTCGCCGAACATGTTTTATTTTATGAGCGGTGACTCATTTATGTCGGCTAAATTACTAGTGTTTTTCCAACATATGGCCTATTCGCCAAAATTTGTAAAAAATAACAGGAAATTAATAACAAAAATAACCTATTAATTTAATTATAAGCAAATTTTGGTAAAAAGCATTTCAAAATTAACAGGGTGTAAATTTTCACATGTGACATACGGACCGAAAATTTTGTCCGTTAAATCGAGGGCTTACTGTGTGTGTGTATATATATATGTATATATGTATGTATGTATATATATATATATATATATATATATATATATAGAGAGAGAGAGAGAGAGAGAGAGAGAGAGAGAAAACTCCAGTTCGATGTGATTTCATTCTTCAAAACCTGTTTTTGGATGCAGACTGCTTCAAGCTTTACGGACTCTGCTAAAGTGCACAGTTCACGAAATTTTCCACATTTCAAGACGGTACGAATTGTAAGTGGATGCAATGAGTAGGTTTCTCCAGAGTTGTTTTGAGTGCCTAACTCTTCCTGCTTTAGTTTATGGGCTTTGCTTCCTCAAAGGCTTTCTGGAAGTCCAGAAACGACAGGCTTCAAATTTCTCTTTGAGAAAAGAGAGAAATAAAGAGATGAAGGTTGACCTACATGATTTTTCTGTCTTATTCCCTTCGTAATCAGAAAAAATACGCATATCAGGTGATTAGCCCTAACATGCTTCACTAGCCACATTAGCCTACTGGAAGTATACCCTGCATTTCCCAGGGAAAGGCACCAACTGGGAGATGTGGCTTGCGTTTTACTCCCAATATCTCCTATTTATTTCAAATAGGAGACATTGCAAACCCATTGTTCGGGCTGTTGACAATTTAATATATTAATTTTGGCATTATTATTTTGGTAAAATGCTTATAAAGGACTGGGAGAAGTTATAGGTCCATCATTTGTCAGTTTTATCATCACCTTTCTTATATATTCAAGGATGATTTTAAGTATTATTCATAACATTTTTATTAAAAAAATATTTTCGAAATCTTTAACGGTAAGAAAACAGGCGAATATGCGTAATATAAGGCCCATTCTAATGACAAAAAATTATATAACATGACATTATATTATACTTTCCAAAAAAATAAAAATCTTAACTTATTTATTAATGTCTCCTTGGAATGGTTCTCTTAAAAAGGAATCTTTCTCCAAACAACGATACAGCATTACTAATTACTTTATAGTATCCCTAATGACTTACTGGGACACAAAATGAAAGTGTGTGGGGGGGGGAGCGTTTCAGACGAGGTTTTTTTTTTTTTTTTTTTTTTTTTTTTTTTGTGGTAAGTAGAATTTTGCATAATTTGTCGAGTCCTGCATTTACACTAAAATTTCGGCAAGAAAAAAAGTCCGGCCTATCTTTTCATACTACACTTAAAAAAATAAGAAGCAAACTGCCAGCTAACAGAAGTGCCCTACATCGTGTTCAACAGTTATATTCGAAAATTCAAAGCTGGTGTCCAAACTCAGCGCCACAAAAACCAAGGCTTCATCCTTAACCAGTTATGGTTCTCCATCAAATATCTTAGTTTTAGAGTTAAATCTGCGATGAATGGTATTTTCTAAATCGACAATGCAGCACGTAATGTGACATAGGCAATATGTTAAATGTTATTTTTTAAATGCTATAATATATCCTATTAACATTTCAGTTTAAACCTGCTTTTGTGTAATAATTTATAAAAATTTTCTGACAAAGCGCAGCAAAGCTGTATGCAAGACACCTAGCTGAATCAATAAATTATTGCAATGATATCGGACATTATTTAAATAAAACTAATAAATATTTCTGAATACCCTAAAATCTCCATGTTTAAAATAATCCCGATTCTACCACTCGAGGTATGACGGGCAACGAGGTTTTAAACTTGCACTACTTTATGATCGGAATTGCAGCCTGCGACTGTTGTAATTTTAACTTTATAATTGGTCTAGCTCTTATTAAACAAAACCAGCCTTCTTTTAGACAGTTCCTGAGTTTGTCGATCTTTCACACAGCAAGTAGGATTTTCCCTTCTAGGAACAGGTTTTTTACTAAACTTATGCTTGAAGAAAACATTTTCTCAGCACCTACATTTTCCCATATTGTTTACTCAATAGACGCAAGAACCCCATGACTAGATCAACCAAGACCACGGATCTTTGTGGACCCGTTTATCTTGCGTAATACTGGCTGCATCAAGGTTTTCAGGAAGAAAATCCAGGCATGAATGAAGTGACATTCTGGCACCATGACAAAAGGTACTGTAGTATCTTGGTACTTTGTTATATTGCAGTGTTAACCATTTCAACCTTTACTGTTTCTCCTAAACTCTTCAAAAATATATCTGAATTCAAAATTTAATACTTCTTTAAGGGTTAATAAATGTTGGGAAATCTTGCAATATGTATTGAAATACGGTTCCATTTTTACCTGATTTAAATATAGTTTTTCATGCGATGCAGTTTAATATACATACAATGGTAACAGATATCCTTCCACCTGTTTCGGAGTTTTTTTTTTTTTCTTTTTAAATGCTGCATTACCCTCTCCCACAAGCAGCCCGCACGCGCACACACGTAATGTTTTGTCAATTCTTGCATGCAGCAACTATAATGCACTTTTAAACCACAAATATTCCTGGCACCTTATTTCCATCACATATTAAGAGGTTTCTGGAAACAGAAAATGATATTCAAGCAGTTTGTATAAATTCAATATTCATACTGTGCATTTTACTTCGTTTACTGCATTCAGTTCAGACAAATGGGGGATTCTATTTCCAAAATTGTTTCACCTGCTGACCACTACTCCATATCAGAAGTAGGTCTAAAACAAGAAATAAAAATGTTATACGATCTTTTGGTTCTCTCCTGGTCATTGCCATTACACCAGAAGCCACAGAGCGACATATTCCCCGAAACCAGACCCTCTTTTTTTTTAATCTCAGTTAGATATTTTATACAAAAAAAAGCAGTAAGTACTGCGCAAGCGACATCACTTCACTTGAAAACGAACGACACACAAGTATATATGTATAACTCTATGAAACGATAGTTGAATTGTTCTATATTCTATAAATATTTTTTGATTACCGTGAATTGAATTCACGGTAATCAAAATTTTTCTCCCAGCTTGATTGGAATTTTTCAATTCCAATCAAGCTGGGAGAAATGCCGAAGTATTTGCCATCAAGCAACGACTAATGCAAACTGATCACCCAGCCGGCATTCCTAACAGAGTACAAGATAATCTATACCTGCTACCAAGAGAACAGCTGACATCATGAGTGGAACTCAATCCATAATTTTGCCTGTTTCCCTTTTTACAGAACCCAGTTCCTAGAGATGACCTCATGATTTTTTTCTAACACACATCGATCCTACACCAGAGGGCAAAACCTACTGTGCATTAATATAGTACAATAGACAGGCAAAAGTTGATTAATAAAAAAGGAACAGTAGAAGCAAGTTCAGCGAGTTTATAGTTGGAACTCTGATGCTTTTGTGTTTAAGACAATGCAAAGCAGGGGATGTTGGATGCCAGTTTGATGAAGCAGTGCAGAATTACCCTGTTATCGCAAAGTTTTCCTCCAGAAGGAAAACTTTACGATAACAGGGTAATTTCACAAAACTTTTGGACATATTCCGCACCTCAAAGCTAACGAAAATATCCGCCCCTAAATATGGATGCAGAAACCTCATTTCTGAGATGCAGTACTTTGCAGTTTCAGCATGAATGCCGACAACCTCCAATGGATAGCAAATTGCAAAAGCACACATAAATCCCTCGATAAATGGTATAAACGTCCATCACAGCAGGTGTTCAAAATGACCACTGTTAACAGTATGCTGCCAGTGAGGGAAGACTCACCAAGTTCCTGGCTAGCGTCTTATAGTAGTGCATGTTCAAAATGCCATAAGCCTCACGACTGCAGCATGGTGTAATCCCATCGTCATGTTTCTCCTCCATGTCAAAAGGAATATTCAACACATCCTGTAAGGTATTTTCTATTTTCTACAAGGTTTTGTAAGTCACAGTACAAAGGTCATAAGAATCCTGTTTGCCAAAACATAGTCCTATTAATGTCTCCAAAAGATACTTGCCAAAAAGTTGGGACTACTGCTAGTTGTCCAATCTTGGCCAAAGTCAAGACAATCACTCACAAAATACCAATCGCCAATCATTTGGCGCAAGTGCCTTAACCGATTACAAATAGTACAGTAAAAGCTAAGGCCGTCTACACCGCTGATTGGGAGACACCTTCCAGTGCACCCTCCCTGTTGGGGGGCATGGATTTCATGCCACAAGACAGTATTGCTTTTTCAGTTTCTGGCACCGTCAGGTTCTTCATCCCTCTCCATTACACGGGGAAGGGAATAAACTGTGCCACACACACAAAAGCAGTACAAAGATTTATGCTGATGAAAGTTTAAAAGGATGAACTTCGAAGACTAGGGAAAACCTCTTGATAAAGACAGTATATATTTCGTTTCCAATTCAGTTGGCACGTCTAGAATAAACTGCTCCTTTATGCCGATTCAGTAAATGTAAACTCTCCTTCCATACCGTTGGTTTCCAAAATACTGAAATAACTGCCACTTGATCAGGATAAACCTAGCAGATTCGAATGAAACTCTCGGCATGGCTTGCAAAATTCTGACCGTATTAAATCACGTGATTTTGTGCTATAAATAGATACAATATCTTGAATATGGAGTTTCCACCATGTTTATTGGGACCTTTGAATATGCTGTTTTGAGAGATGTAAATCAATGTCAATCACCATGTGTATGTATATATATACACGCACAGTCTTGCTATACTGTTACAACTTCTGCACACCACCACGCTGCCCACAGAATTGCACGCGCCCGGTTCCGTTAGTGGCGCTGTGTTTATTAGTAGAGAGTTGCCTAGCTGTACCCGTTAACATGGAGTGGGCATATTATGAGAACATGCAGCTGTAATAGCACTTCACAAGGTTGGAATGCAGCCATCTGTTATTTTCAACACACTAAACCCCCCCCCCCTCATCATTAGGATATTTGTATATATCGGCCAAAATAACAGGTCAACCACGCTGCAACAACTTGTGAAGGAACGCCTCACAAGTTGAGAACCCAGAAAGTGATATCGCGAGAGATGAACGTTTCGCAGGGAACAATGTCACATATACTGATGAGGACCTGTGGTGAGAGCCTATCGTTGTCCCTGGTACTTTCCCAACATCACAACTTATGCAGCAGACGATGAGAAAATCAAAAGGGACTTGGCATGCAAACAACAGATAGTTTTCGCGTTAAAAAACTCTTTAAGGGTGAAGAGGTGTTTAACGCCAAAACGATCAGATATATGCTCCGGATGGTCGCACCGCATGTGCCATAGCACCCAGGATTCAGAGGTCATCATATTCGTTGGACTTCAAATTGTGGACCGAGCTTAAGAGAATAACCTGCAAGAGACGACACCCCAGCCTGAAGGCGGATTTGGAGCGAGCAGTGGCAGCGTTTCCGTTGGATGTTGTGCGTGCCGCCATCAATGTGGCCTCAGACTTCAGAGCATACATAAAGGCAAAAGGGAGCCATTTCGAATATCGAGTGCAGTTATATGCACGTCATACATGTGGTTTGTATGCGCTGAAAAGAAATGCTTTATTGCATGTTTCTCAACCTTCTTTCACGTGTTCCTCATTTATTAGTTTTTTTTTTATTTTAGGCTTTTTTTTTGTAAAAAACTAAGAGTTATGGAACAAAAAGATTAAGTAACAAAAATTAGAAATATTTGCAAATGTGGATGAATTTATCAAAACCTACAAGGCAGAAAAGCAATACAAAGTTTTATTTGCAACTGCAGCAGTAACGGGAAATTTTATGGTATTTTCTTGTGCTTTAACGCAAACTTGTAAAGAATATTCTAATTCCTTGACTAAGTTATCTGTAATGATAACCAGAGTCAAGAACTCCTAGAGGGAGACCATACATATTCCACACTCGCCATCGTACCTTCTCTTAATTCATTAACATTAGATACACTCGGCACTTGTGTGCCGAGTGTATCTAATGTTAATGAATAATAAAAAAAGACAAACTGTTTCACTCGCTGCTCTGTGAAAGAAAAATCTTGCTTTCTTTCTTAATCGCACACAAACTTAACCTCAATGAATGCTCTTTGTGTTTCTTTCCTGCCTTCCATATAGTGAAAAATATCAATTGATATAACACTCCTTCCGAAGTTTATAGACTTTCACATCAACCCCTTTCTCCTGCCTGTAGTCCGCATATTTTAAATTTCGTAATCTACATTCTCTTATCTTTTAACTTTTCCACAACTTCGTCCCATCGGAACCCCCAGGCGACCAAATCCGCAGTAGTCCGGGTAGTATGGACGTATTATGAAGGCTTTCCAGAGACAGAATGACAATCCTATCCTAAGTTTTATTTGCAATTTTTGCTAATGGTCTTAGAACTTCATACTTCCTAACATAATTACGAAATCCCTAGCCTCATCAGTTTCTCCATTCATAATCCCAATATATAATGGGTCTTATCACGTCAAACTTCCACTGAATTGATAACCAGTCATTTTCCCACAGTCTATTCATTTTAAGTTCTGTACATCGCCCAAAACAACTAAACATGCCAGGTCCTCCAGCATCAATGACGTAGATTGAAGTGGCCAAGAATTGATCCTTAGAATACATACACCATTAATCACCTTAAATCCAGCAATATCGCCCCCCCACACACTTACTGATACCTGTCCATCATCCACCAACGGTTTATTTCCCTCCTACATTTCCAAATTAACACGTCTTTCACATGATATCCTTTAATATCATATATCATAGCAAATTCCAAAGTATCACAGCGTATCCATTATTTTTATACAACTCAGCCGTAACGTTACATAACATAATATGAACAAATTACTCAGGCATGGCTTCCTAGTGTCTGTCAACTCTTTTCTGCATTTTTCTTTTTAAAAATTATCTTACACAAGGGGTAACATGTGCCTATAGAACATTAGTGAAGTGTGTGGAGGAAAGTAAGGTTACAAGTACTGCGTATGCTTAATAAGATATGTATGCAACTTTTAACGAACTTCTAAAATTTTCATCACCGCTTCAAAAATTCTAATAGGTCGGTAGTTAGTTTTTTCTCCTCCCCTCAACCTTTGTACAATGGGATTCATGTCTTTCCCTTCCTATGGGAGATCTGAGCCGAGACTCAAATTACACAAAATGTCAAGGGTCTAACCAGTTTAACTGAAGATATGCTACGGACATTTTACGTGCTGATATCCCACCTGCTCGCATGTTGAATTCTTACGAAGGTTATGCAAGAGCAGCTTTGGAACCTCCTCCTCATGCACCTCTATCCCCTCATCCAATATAGTGGAAGCATCTCTGTCACATTGCACATAATACATACATGGTTAACAGTTCGTAGCAATGTACACCAATGCTTCTGACAAGCACATTCACTGAAGTTGTGTACATTTTTACTTGCACCATAACGTTAAAATTTTTTTGGGTTGCTTTTGGCCTGCACTGTCAGTTTCTGTACAATACTTACATATTTCGTGGCCTGAACTTCAGTTTCGTAGCTCCTATCATCGTTATTCCACCATATTTCTTTCATATCATTTTATGGATTTCTTGCTTAATAAAGTTACCCTATCCACTTCACCCCCCCCCCCTCTAGGGCAGTGCATCATTTAAACAATTTTTCGAAGCTTCCCATTTAGTAACGATATCAATCTCATCGGACATATTTACTTGTTGGTCATGATTTGTGGCTTTGCAGTTCAGTGTGTAAGCTTCGCTAAAACATCCATATACTTAGCTACTTCCATCTTCAGATGTTACCATAAAAGCTAGCACTCTGTGTTGTCCTGAAGTTCCTTCTTTGAGAGAATTCTCAAAACAGTTTAAAATATTCTTATTTTTTCTGCTAACCAATCAATGTCACCCATAATGACTACTCATTTAGTTCCCATATTAACTGGAATTGTCCACCTAGTAACTGAACCATCAGGTCTGTTACTAGAATAATTTTCATCCTGCTAGCCCTCACCTCATGCGAAATTGCCTCAAACTCGGGACATTATTATTACTGTTTCCACGAGTACACCCCCCCCCCCCCGCTTCTCTCTCAGACACATCTAATGTCCTTTTGAAAAATTTCGCAGAACGCAACTCAAGTCAGGGATTGGTTGCCTACACGCTAGTCTAAGTCTTTTCTGCACCACCAGATGAATCACTTTTTCGTTTTACGGCCACTTTCACAAAGAAATAACCACTAAACCGCAAATGAAAAGATGTTATCATACAACAGATGGAACAGTCGTCATTATGCTATGACATGACAAATCATCTGCAGTTTAAAATAATATAAGATTAGCACGTTAACCACAAGCAAAGGCAAATTACCTTGTGCTGTACTTGACTTTTGGCTGGACATGTCACAAATTTCAGCATGTGATTCCATTGAAACTAAAGTATGCTTGGTGGGGTATGTTTCAGAAACCAATTCACTATATTGAAACTAACTAATAATATCCCCCCAACAAATATATTGCACTAGCTGAAGTGATGTTTTTGACCCACAGACACACTACACAGCTACAAGCAGTTCTTTTGTAGTACTAAATACAGCATGAACATAGATTGAAAGCCAAACGGCTATTTTTCTGGCAACCTTAATAATAATGGAGATATAAATCTCCATTATCTACATCAAAAGATTTATATCTCCTTCATTACAACATGAACATGTTTGATAGGAAGAATGCTGAGAATGTGTATAAATTCAGCTACGGCATGCAGAGATGATAATGATACAAATGTCAATCAGCATGGTTATAAATCTGAAGGGTTGCAGTTCAAGAACTAATTGTACTTACCACTTCAGTCTGCTCGACCCAGTTAGACAACTTTCCCATCTCTCTCTTTCTCAAACACAAAGTGTATACATACAGGTTCCATTCCTTCAGATCCATAACAATGCTGATTGACATTTGTATCATATGTTTGCATACCTTAGCTGAACTTATACACAAATTCTCAACATTAATCACAAGATCATCTAATTTCCCTGACTCATTGCATTAGGCCTCACTCAAATAATTTTCCAGGCCCCTGTTGCTAAATATTCAAGTGTAGGCTCAAAAACGCATGGAATCATTTGCTCTCACAGCCCATCTTCTTACTCATACTCAGTAATATAAACTAACAATTTTTTCTCTTTCACTTCTTTCAGCAATCACTCATATCTTTTATCATACTGTATTTATCACTGCTTAAGTCATTTTCCTATAAGCATTGCCACTTCACTTGTTTCTCAATTGTGTGTATTTTGTCAAGCCCTTAATCATCACTCTCAAAATCCTTGAAGTAGTGACTGTCAACATTTTTATCGAGAAAATCCCCATATTACCCCAACCCCTCTTTCATTAACATTTTGACTCAGTGCCATGTTTTTTTTTTTTTTTTTTTTAAATCCTGTTTGAATATCAACCTTTTCCAACTCCTGGGTTGATTCACATCAATTTTTCTATAATCTTCATTCATATCAATGTTGTTGTCTTGTCCTTTTAAGTCCTAGATGTTTCCGTGTGCTCCTTGTACTGCTTTGGCTATGTCGATGATTTTGTTTGTATAGAGCTGTTGTTCAGGATTAGGATCTATTTCTTGCAAGGCTGCTGTTATTGCTGGACAGGTAAAGATGTGAAGGTGTCAGTTCAGTATTGGGGCAGGTGTTGCAGTTTCTATATGTTCTCGTATCATCTGTATTGATCTTCATTCCTCTATATGTCCTGTTCGTAGTCTTGGTATCGTGGTGGTCCTTCTGTCAGCACTGATTTCGGGAATTTGATGTTGTATCACTGATTTCAGTAGAATTAGTTTACCTTTTGCATCAGCAAGAGTTATCATATGAGTTTCTTGGTTGAGTTCTCTGGCCTCTTTTGCTAATTTATCAGCTGCTCCATTGTGATCAATGCCTACATGATTTAAGAGTTTATGGATATCTTGTGTGAGCTTGGTATTGCCATCTTTGATTGCTGATCTTGAGTCACTGTAAATTATAATTCCTTCAGATTGTTGAGTTTTAAGTAGGCTTCTAGTGCTTTATTTATTGCGTAGAGTAACTTTTATTGAAAGTTTTTCACCTTTCGGGAGTAGAAGGAGAACACCAGTGCCTACATTAATCATATTGGCATCTGATGATCCATCGGTATAACAAATAACCTGTTTGGAGGTTGAAAGGTTGATAGTATTTATTTAGGACTTTTTCTTTGAGCATTTCTTTTTTTGTACAGAGTTTGGTAAGGTTTAGATTTATGGAGGTATTTGATGGTAAAGGACCGAAAATAGAGGTTCTTTGTTTATGTGGGCATTTAGCTGATCAAGACCTATTTCTTTCCTGATAGTGTCATCATATTGTAAAGTTGATGATCTGTGAAGTCTGCATTTTTGGTTCCAATGTTCATAAGTTTTTAGGGAGATGTGATCACGTTGATAGCTTCCGATATTATTTATGAATTTTATGGTGGCAAATTTTCGTCTGTCCTCCAGCAGGTCAAGCCCACATTCCCGTTGGGCTCTGATGTTGTTAGTGGATGAGACTGCAACAATGATAATCTTGGATGCTTTTGCTTGTATTTTGTCTAATTTTTTCTTTACCGATGAGGCAGAAGGTGACCAGATAGGTGCTGCATTTTCCATTATTGGCCTTATTAGTGTAGTGTAGAAATTTTGAGGATTTTTGGCTTTGCGGCCCAATTTGTTCCACAAAGTCTTTTCAGTATATTTAATGTTTTTAGAGCTCTGTTGGAAGTGTTAGAAATGTGTTGCGCAAAACGTAATTCCTGATCAAGCGTAATACCAAGGTATTTTGGATTTGCGACTTTTTCAATTAGCTTGTTGTTGATCATGACTTTGGGATTGTAGGAATGTCTGTTTTCTTGTCTGTACTAAAGGTGCTTAGTTTTGTTTTGTCTGGGTTGATTTTGAGTTTAAGTTCATCTGACTATTTTTCTAATCCTCTCATGGATTTGTTTAGAATTTCCTGATTCTTTGATTTTACCACTAGTGTGCCAGATGGCTATATCATCTGCATAGCAAGTTACTTTTGTACCTTCTATAAGGTAGGGATGAATGTTATTGACATATAGAAGGAATAGTAAGGGACTGAGTACTGAGCCCTGGGGAACACCAGCAAGAGTTCTCCACTCTTTTGATATTGCTCCATTGATTCATGGGGTGCTAAAGGGTCAAAGCTGTATACCTGAGAGGAGACCTCCACATAGCCTTTAAAAGAATGCGGAAAAACGACCAGGGCTTCTGCCCTAATGTCCAATCCTCACCTTCTCGTGGTGCACCCTGTTGGGTACTTGGATACTGAACGAACGAGGATGGGCTGGCAATTTGGGATTTAGCCAACCAAATTGTATTCTTATTGGTTAAACCAAAATAAAAAATGGTACAACATGACAAAATTTAATGCCGGCTGGGGTGTCGCCCGGTTAAACAAGGTCCCCGTTGTTTTCGCCAGGGAAGCAGGGCAACCAGTGAAAAGTCAGCTACTGGAACAAATCTGAAAACAAACCCCAACTCAACATCACCAGAGTTAAAGATTGGTACTATCAACATAAGAAGCCTGAATGGCAAAGAAATGGAGCTAGTTGAATTAGATAAGTACCAGATCGACATAACATGGGTGACTAACAAAAAAAGACAAAAACTGGTGAGATCTTCCTGAGCAATAAATACAAAATGTTATATTCAGGCAATGCCAATCAAGGAGTAGCCATAGTATTCAACACAAAATACGAGGCTAATCTTCTTGAACGGCAGCCAGTCTCAAGTAGAGTAATGTGGGCAAACACGAGAATGGGGAACTGGACAATGAGACTTATTTGTGCCTATGATCCTACAGAAGGTTCTACTAAGGTAGAAGTGGAGGAATTTTTTGAGGCTTTAGAAAAAGCAACTGACACAACGAAAAAGGAAAGGTCGGTCCTTGTTGGGATCTAAATAGCAGAGTAGGAAATGATTGTGAGACACAAAAATATTTTGGAAAAATTTGGAGAAAAGAGCAAAGCTAATAATAATGGCACATATCTGTTGGATTTCTGCTCAGGACATGGACTGGTTATTACTAACACCATGTTCCAACATAAAAATGTGCACAAATTCACATGGAGAGAAGAGGCAAGGAATAAGAAAAGTCTCATTGACTATGTTATTGTTGATAGTGATGTTTTCTCCCTGGTGCAGGACACCAGAGTGTACAGAGGATTTGAAATTGGAAGTGATCACTATTTAGTCGTGAGCAGGATAAAATTGAATTTCATATTGAAAAGAATAACATATAAGAAAGTTTTAAAGCAAATAAAAGTTGAGCAACTCTTAGATATGAACTGTAGACTAAAATACACAAAGATTATTGAAGAAAAAATGAAAGAGTTTGAGAACAGGAATCAAACCTTGGAGATTCAGTGGCAAACTCTGAAGAAAACATTGATTCTGCCAGAGATGCATATGGTGAGGTTGTCTGCAAGGATAAAAAAAAAAAAAAATCAGAACTCCCTGGTGGACACAGTAAGTTAAAGAGGCAGTGAAGGAAAAGAAGAAAGCATATCAGAAGTTCCTGTCAAATAAGTCAGCTTGTGCTCTTAGAGAATACAGAGACAAATGCAAGAATGCTAAACACTGTGTAAAACTAGCTAAACAAAAGTCATGGGAAGACTTTGGCAAGAATATAGAAAATAAATATCAAGAAGGTGGCAAAATATTCTGGAGGTTGTTGAAGCAGCTTAGGAATGGAGGAAAGAGTCCTGTAAAAGGAGTTAGAGATGATAAAGGTGAAATGAAAACAGGAGAAAAAGATATCCTTGAAGTATGGAGTAATTACTTTGAAAAACTGCTAAATGAAACAAGCAGTGATGACAGCACAGTATTGCGTCAGGAATACATATCCATACTTGAAGTAGAAAAAGCCATCAAAGGCTTGAAATGTGGAAAGGCAGCAGGAGTAGATGATATTCGACCAGAAATGCTGAAGTATGGTGGTATAAGAGTCTTACAGTGGCTGCATTGCATAGTTCAGAAAGCCTGGACAGAGGGACAAATTCCCGATGATTGGAGTAGAGCTCTCATAGTACCCATATATAAAAAGGGAAATAAAACTGCATGTGAGAATTACAGAGATATTTCCCTACTGAGTGTTCCTGGCAAGATCTATGCCAGTATACTCGAGAAACGGTTGAGAAAAAAAGCTTGGTGAAGAACAAGCTGGATTCAGGCCAAATAGAGGCTGTCAGGATCAGATATTCACTTTGTGACAAATAGTCGAGAAAGCATTGGAATATAACAAAGATCTGTATTTAAGTTTTGTCGATTTGGAAAAGACATATGACAAGGTGCCAAGAGAGAAGCTATTCGATACACTACAGTTTTATGGTGTCAATGGGGCATTATATCAAGCAATACTTAGTCTTTGAGTTGTAAGTCAGCAGTTAGAACTGAAGGAAGTACAGGAAGATGGTTTAATGGTAAATCTGGTGTGAGACAAGGGTGCACATTATCCCCTCTTTTATTCATTATCTATATGGATCACATTATGAAGGAAAGTGGCATTAAACGATATCAAAATTGGAGATGTTAATGTCAGCTCTTTGCTTTATGCGGATGATGTTATACTTCTATATATATCCGCTACAAATCTGCAAGATTCTCTGACTAAATTGAATAACTGTTGTAATAGATATGGTATGAAGGCCAGCAATAAAAAGACAAAGAGAATGAAAATAGGCAGAATCATTGAAAATGTCAACTGTGTTGTGAATGGAGAATCTGTGGAACAAGTAAAACATCTCAGCTACTTAGGCATGATTTTTACTGAAGATGGTAAATTAAATATAGAAATAGACAACAGAATCAGCAAAGCTGGTATGGTGGGAAGTCAATTGAATAAATTCATACGGAATAAGAGAGAAACATTTCATACGGAAACATACGGAATAAGAGAGAACAAGTAAAACATTTCAGCTACTTAGGCATGATTTTTACTGAATATGGTAAATTAAATATAGAAATAGACAACAGAATCAGCAAAGCTGGTATGGTGGGAAGTCAACTGAATAAATTCATACGGAATAAGAGAGAAATTATTAGTCGGAACACTAAATTAGCTGTATACAAGACAGTGTTCAAACCAGTTTTAATTTATTGATCTGAGAGCTGGGTCAGAAGTAAAACACTTGACCAAAGACTAGAGACCGCAGATATGAGAGTCCTGAGAAAGATTATAGGCATGAACAGATGGCATCAATGGCAATATCATATTAAAAACGAGGATATTAGGAAAGAACTTGACATTGTCAGCATCCAGGAATGCGTTAGCAGAGCTAATCTCAGGTGGTATGGTCACTTAAACAGAACGGGCGAAGAAAGATTAGCAAAACAAGTGTTCTCTGCCAGGTTGGCAGCAAAACGACCCAGAGGAAGACCAAGATATAGGTGGATTGATATGGTACAAAGTGCCTTAGACGATAGAAATATTAGACCTGATAATGTTGAAGTCTTGACAAGTAACAGACTGATTTGGAGAAAAATTGTAAATGATGTAATTTTTTTCATGTAGTACTGTCATATCCTGTACACCCCTTAAGGGTACATGGCAGGAATTTGATGATGATTCTGACTTTGATCTTTCTTCCTCTAATCAGCAATCCAGATTAAAGCATTTCCTCTAATTCCAATATCATGTACTGTTTGTATTAATTTTTTGATCCAAGCACGATCGAAAGCAGCAGCCATATCAAGGAATATGGCAGTTGTCTTTTTTTGTTGGTTTTTCCTGAAATGAATATTATTGTTTGGCAGAAGTGGAATAATTGATCTGTTGTCGAATGATGAGTTCTGTAGGCAGTTTGGTAGTAGTTGATTTTCTTATTTTTTTTGTCAGCCAGTGCATAAGCCTGGAGTGCATGATTCTTTCAGTAATTTTACAAAGTATGCTAGTTAATGCGATAGGTCTATAACTTTGACATTCTGCAACATTTTTGTCAGGTTTCAGGATGGGTACAATAACTGATTTTTTGCATTCTTTTGGAAGTTTGGCAAGAGGTATAGAGAATGTCCAGAAGTTGTTCTTTGGCAATTTTGCCAAGGTGTTTGTCCATATGACCAAAGATAAGATCATTACCAGGAGATTTATTAGTTGCAGTTTTCTCGATTGATGAATTTAGTTCACTTAGTGTAAATTCTTTGGAGAAGATGTCATTATATTGGTATGTTCTTGCTTGTTTTAGTTTTTTACTCGAGTTTATTGAAGGTCTTGTCCTCTCTGTTATACTGAAGTTTGGATTGTTTGAACTAGGTTTTTGCCAGTGTGTTTGCAATTTCTTGATCTGTAATAGCTTGTTTCCCAGCATTTATGATGAAGTTTGTTTTCTATTGGTTCTCTTTTTTGATATTGTTGTCTAGGTTTCTAATAATGTTCCAGTGTTGGCCGTCTTTTCTTGGATCCAGGTTACTGAAAAACTCTGCCCATTTCTCTTGTTTGCACTTCCAAATTTCCTGCTCTATTTTGTGTGTTATGTCCATTAATTTCTTTCTGTATTCATCAGTTTTATTAATTCTGAATTGTTCATTGATATTGTCTCTTTCTGTAATCATTGAATCAATATTGTGATTCTTTCTAGTATGGTATCCAGGTATTTTTCTGCTTGCCTCTTGGTATTGTTGCTTTGGCAGCTTTACTGATGTGTGAAGTAAGGATTTGTAATTTTCTGTCGATGTTTCCAGAGACAGGATCATCTTGACAGAGGCTCTCCAAGGTTTGAGTAAACCTTGTCCAGTCGGCTTTTCTGAAGTTCCATGTCCTTTTGATTTGCTGTTCTTGATCAACGCTGAAGTTTAGTGTTGTTATTATGGGTCTGTGGTCACTGATGGCATTTCCCAAAATTTTCCATTGTGCACTTGATGCAATACTATAATTAATAACTGTGATGTCAATAGCAGATTCAGTTCCCGTAGTTTTAGAGAGATAGGTGCTCTGTCCATTGTTAATTGTTGCGAGTTCCAAATCTGTAAAGAGGTCTTCCAATTGTTGACCTTTATGGTCTAAATAACACTGATATTTTCAATATCGGTGTTATAATGCTTTTGTTCAATGTGACAAATGTATCTATGTACATTAGCCTTTACTAATGTAGATGCCATTTTTAACAATATTTTAAACTAAGAATATCTACAAATATATTAGTAAATATTCCAAATACAATAAATACCAAATGCACACTAAAATATACTAATCAAACTATATTAAAAAAAAACTCATCTTATAGGAGCTTGAAATAAACCTTTCTCAGTCAAAATAACCTCAAATTCCAGATTTCACCTATCTAGCAGTCTGCTAAGAAAGGCTAGAAGTAAACATTAATTACCGGGTAGTAGTGGAGGTAGGGAATTCTTTCTAGTGACCTGAGTATTTTTGAAGGTAACTGAAATGCTACTTTGCAAGAAAGAAGGCAGAATTTCATTTTAGTAGCTAAAAGGTGACTAAATTATCTTCTTCCCTTTGAATAATAGTATGGAGATTAGTGTTTTAGGCACTGGTTATAAAAGATCCTTCCACCTGGAAAAAGTTGGGTTCAAATCCATCCACAATGTGAAGCATCTTTACAAGGTTATTGATTTTAAAGTGGTGGAATTTAAACTGTTCTTTTTCTGAACTGTCAAACTTTTTTATTTTGAAAGCCAAAGTTTTTCATTTCAATACAAAACTCAATGCTTCATTACTTTTTCACCCTGCAGCTGGGAACAAAATTTGGTCTATCTCTAAACTAAGTAGCACTCACTACATTATGATTCTGATTGGATGAAATTATGTTGACTGATGGCAATGTATTTTGTAAATTTTGTGTTCTTTGGCCAGTCTGTTCTGCTAGAGAAAAGCAATTTCCATGAAGGGGGGGGGGGGGGGAAGCACCTCCATGTCAAAAGTGTTCCCCATAAACTTAAGTAACAAGATCCAAATTAGTACCTCAGATCAGTTATATATTCACCATAAGGCTCAACCAATCCATTAAAAGAACTAAATTCCCTAACCTTAAAAAAAAAAAAAAAAATCACGATAAAACAATGTAAGTATCAGCATTCTTTCATAAACAATTTTCCCTGCTCATATGCAATGAAAAAATAAAACTATACAACACAACAGTAACCGAATTCTTAACATTTCTAGATCCTGCTGTGGACATGGATGTTCGTGACTGTTTTTAGGTGGGAGATGAACTTTATTGCCTGGTATGAGACCATCACCCTGCTTACTGGATCCTAAGGTGGTTTGAAAAAGTTCCATATTTGGTCTCTAGAGCATGATTTCCAGAGCCTATGTAAATAATAAATTAAAAAAATAAAAATAGAATAAAAAATCTTTACTTCATCCATGATTTTTTTCACTTGGTTAGACTATAAATTATATATATAGTTTAATCCTTTTTCCAAGTGCACCATTCAGGTGCACTTGGATATTTGTTTGCACCTGAAGTATCTTCAAGAGTGGGGCAACTCATGGAAAAGGTGGACTGAGTTCACAAATGAAGTGAACTCACTTCACCTTTGTCATGAGTTGCCCACTACTGAAGATACTTCAGACACAAACTTTGTTTGCTTGCAGGTATGTTGTTTTTGAAGAATAGAAAAATCCAAACTTCACAAAAATCAAGACTCAACTTTAAAAAGTCAGTCCTATACATGTCCTGAAAGAATACATAGAAAAATGTAAGAAAGCCAAGTTGGGCAAAAGTAGCTAAACTGAAGTCATAAGAAGACTGATAAAGAATATAGATAGGTGCAAAATGTTCTAGAGGCTACTGAAAAAAAAAAAGCTATGATATGCAGAAAGACTCTCCATTGAAATAACTAAATTAATTCCTTGATCTTAAAAGGAGGCAACATCAAAATACAATTTAAAAGACAACTGGTTTATTTGGATTTATTGCTGAAGCAACTCAGGCTATGACATCAGTATATTATGCCTGTTAAATTGCATGCACTCTAATGTCTGGTTTGCCTGCTGTAAGGGAAGAAAACCCTGCCACCTCCATATGAGATCAGCTAATTCACCTTCAGTTGAAAAGCATTCCAAGGTTTTGTTGAAAGTTTTCACTTGGTTATACTATAAATTAAAGATGCAAAGAAATTATACTCTTGGTTTAATCCTTTATTCAAGTGTAAGCAAAGTCTGTGCATCAAGTATTTTCAAGGCAAGCTACTTGCATATAGAGGCTCATGACTTAACATCAATTGCTTTTGTATTCCATAATGCAAAGTACATATCCTTTCGGGTATATATAATAGTGCACAGTATTATACATTTTGCTTTGAATTATGGTATACTAAGCTTTGTCCATGTGTTAAGAGGGCATACCTCTATGGGGCTTCCCTCTCATCCCCCCCTTGTCAATTTTTTAATGGAAGATTTTGAAAAAGCTCTCAACTCAGCCCCATTCAAACCTGTCTGGCTGAGATACGCAGATGATGTCTTTTCTATTTGGCCTCATGGCCCAGCCACATTAGATACTTTTCTATATCACCTCCATAGCCTTCACCATAGAATCCAATTTAGCATGGAAAAAGAAACTAATAATAGTCTGACCTTTCTAGACACCTTGCTCACTCACCTACCTAATGGTAACTTTTCATTATATAGGAAACCCACTCATATAAACACTTCTCCATAGAGCTTATAACCTTTGTTCCAATAAGACCTCTCATGCAACAGAACTCGCATACACCACACTATTCTAGCTAATGGTTGAAGTTATAATATCACAAAAATAATCATTTCAACAATATATGACCTACTTTTCAGAAAGATTTTAGTAATGCTATCACCATCTCCTATATCTGAGGCCCATATTAAAGAAATACATTCTTTGCACCACTTTCAAGTCCCACTTAAAATAGCTACTCTTATCTGCTCCAAACTTCCTCTTTGCTCAGGTCCAAGTGTATATAGAATTCCTTCCTGCAAGTTGGCCTACTATGGAGACAGGAAGATCAGCTATCATCTGAATAGAAGAACATAAAAAATATATCAGCAGTCATGACTATGGTCAATCTGGCATTGCAAACCATCAGTGCTCCATTACAGTGAATTTAGAAGAGAAAGGCTGTTTAAATAAATATGGTTGCATAAAACTTCCCAAAATATGGGAAACACTAATACTTCAAGATTCTAGTTTACATCCCAGGCAAGCCACTAACAGGTGTCCATAGAGGCCACCCCACCTAATTAGGACTCAAGTCTTTTGTCCATGTGTTTCAGTTAGCTTTGCCTTTGTGTGTGTGTGTGTGTGAGGTGTGTTACAAGTCTCATTTTGTATTCCTTGACAATGTCTCTGTAACTGAGATGAAATATTGGAAGCATTAAATACCACCTTTGTTTCTTTAGTGCTGTTTCACTCCATTAAACTTTTATCATGAAATACTAAGACAATTGATGTGAAGTCATTAGCCTCTATATACAAGTAGTCCAGCCTTTCTAGAAAGGGTTTTTTTCTAGACAAAGTTTGTGCATGAAGATACTTCATGCACAACCTTTGTTTGCTAACACTTGGATAAAGGATTAAACCAAGAATCTAATTTCTTGGCACCCTGATAAAGGGTCTTTGTGTCCTAGATGGGATTCGACCCCAGGTTCTTCCAACCAAAGGGCACTGTCGAACCTGACTGAGCTATGGAGGCTCCAAATTGAAAGTAATTTAATAACCATCCATATTCTTAGAAATACAAACAACAAGCATAAAAACTTAGGATATCCTGGATATCTAGAAAAGTAATTATTTTGAAAGATAGTTAAAATGAAAATAAGCAAAAGAACAGTGGTAGAAAGTACTCAAGAATGCAAACAGCAGTTCATATCAATAATCGGGAATGAAAAAGCCAGCAGAAAAATGAAATGTGGAAAGGCAGCTGGAGCAGATATTTGACCAGAAATGCTCATATGGAGTTATAGAAGATATATATAGTGGTGTAAAAATAGTCATAATTTAAAATTCTGAATATTTTTACAAATTGTTTATGTTAGTACATTATTAGTTTTAGTTTCATATGTATTGTCAGCACTTGCGGTGTGCACATTATTGACGTTATTTTGTCAAAATGAAATGTGAAGCATTTAAAAAAAAAAAAATCATGTACTTACTGGATTTGGATAGCTGTGATACTTTAAAAAATTTTATCCTGGTTTAAAATTATTAAGTGCTGTGTTTTGTAAAGACATTCTCTTAATGCTAACGGAAACAACAAGAGAGTGTTCGGTATTAGAGAATGGGGGATAAACAAGAGAGAGCTAATGGAAGTTTAAGAACGCAGGCCCACAAAATTTTGTTCTTAGGAAATTAAGTTTTTATGTGACAGTCGAGGGCATATTAATAGAAGATTCCAAAAAAGGAATTGTAGAATTGTGAGCCTTTAAAGTGCAGGAGTTAAGACTGTAAAGAAGTATTGTTAAATAAAAGAAAATATTGCGATCGACGTTCTATAGGAATGTACGAGGAAATGCTGATTGAAAAATTCATCTGTTTTATGGACGTCAAATCTGTTATTTCTACTGGAAAAGGAGATGGAATTTAGCAACTTAGATAAAGCAGTAGAAGAAACTTTTTTTTTGCTGGTACAAAAATTGAACTGCATGAGGTAAGAGTACCTATACTTCGGTGAATTCAGAATTATCTTATATTTTTGGAAAAAGGCCTTAACAGAGAAACTATGAATTTTGTTATTGTGTAAACAAGGTGTTTAGTCTAGTAGACGTGATTAAGTATATGTTAAACAAACAATTAATAGAATGAGGGAACCAGGGCGAACAGCGAAAAGTCAGCTACAGGAACAAATCTGAAAATAAACCCCAACTCAACATCACCAGAGTTAAAGATTGGTACTATCAACGTAAGAAGCCTGAATGGCAAAGAAATGGAGCTAGCTGAGGAATTAGATAAGTACCAGATCGACATAATAGGGGTGACTGAAACAAAAATGACCAAAACTGGTGAGATCTTTCTGAGCAATAAATACAAAATGTTATATTCAGGCAATGACAATCAAGGAAAAGGAGTAGCAGCCATAGTATTCAACACAAAATACGAAGCTAATCTTCTTGAATGGCAGTCAGTCTCAAGTAGAGAAATGTGGGCAAATATGAGAATGGGGAACTGGACAATGAGATTTATTTGTGCCTATGGTCCCACAGAAGGTTCTACTAAGGTAGAAGTGGAGGAATTTTTTGAGGCTTTAGAAAAAGCAACTGACACAATGAAAAATGAAAAGTTGGTCCTTGTTGGGGATCTAAATAGCAGAGTAGGAAATGATTGTGAGACATACAAAAATATTTTGGGAAAATTTGAGAAAAGAGCAAAGCTAATAATAATGGCAAATATCTGTTGGATTTCTGCTCAGGACATGGACTGGTTATTACTAACACCATGTTCCAACATAAAAATGTGCACAAATTCACATGGAGAGAAGAGGCTAGGAATAAGAAAAGTCTCATTGACTATGTTATTGTTGATAGTGATGTTTTCTCCTGGTGCAGGACACCAGAGTGTACAGAGGATTTGAAATTAGAAGTGATCACTATTTAGTCTTGAGCAGGATAAAATTGAATTTCATATTGAAAAGAATAACATGTAAGAAAGTTTTAAAGCAAATAAAAGTTGAGCAGCTCTCAGATGTAAACTGTAGGCTGAAATACACAAAGATTATTGAAGAAAAAATGAAAGAGTTTGAGAACAGGAATCAAACCTTGGAGATTCAGTGGCAAACTCTGAAGAAAACATTGATTGATTCTGCCAGAGAGGCATGTGGTGAGGTTGTGTGCAAGGATAAAAAAAATCAGAACTCCATGGTGGACACAGGAAGTTAAAGAGGCAGTGAAGGAAAAGAAGAAAGCATACCAAAAGTTCCTGTCAAATAAGTCAGCTTGTGCTCTTAGAGAATATAGAGACAAATGCAAGAATGCTAAACACTGTGTAAAACTAGCTAAACAAAAGTCATGGGAGGACTTTGGCAAGAATATAGAAAATAAATATCAAGAAGGTGGCAAAATATTCAGGAGGTTGTTGAAGAAGCCTAGGAATGGAGGAAAGAGTGCTGTAAAAGGGATTAGAGATGATAAAGGTGACATGAAAATGGGAGAGAAAGATATCCTTGAAGTATGGAGTAATTATTTGAAAAACTTTGAAAAACTGCTAAATGAAACAAGCAGTGATGACCGCACAGTGGTAAAAAACACTGATCAGGCATGCAGTCAGGAATACATATCCATACTAGAAGTAGAAAAAGCCATCAAAGGCTTGAAATGTGGAAAGGCAGCAGGAGTAGATGATATTCGACCAGAAATGCTGAAGTATGGTGGTATAAGAGTCTTACAGTGGCTGCACTGCATAGTTCAGAAAGCCTGGACAGAGGGACGAATTCCCGATGATTGGGGTAGAGCTCTCAATAGTACCCATATATAAAAAGGGAAATAAAACTGCATGTGAGAATTAGAGGTATTTCCCTAATGAGTGTTCCTGGCAAGATCTATGCAAGTATACTTGAGAAACGGTTGAGAAGAATTGTGGAAGAAAAGCTTGGTGAAGAACAAGCTGGATTCAGGCCAAATAGAGGATGTCAGGATCAGATCTTCACTTTACGACAAATAGTCGAGAAAGCATGGGAATATAACAAAGATCTGTATTTAAGTTTTGTCGATTTGGAGAAAGCACATGACAAGGTGCCAAGAGAGAAGCTATTCAATACGCTGCAGTTATATGGTGTCAATGGGGCATTATATCAAGCGATACTTAGTCTTTATTTGAGTTGTAAGTCAGCAGTTAGAATTGAAGTACAGGAAGATGGTTTAATGTTAAATCTGGTGTGAGACAAGGGTGCACATTATCCCCTCTTTTATTCGTTATCTATATGGATCACATTATGAAGGAAAGTGGTATTAAACATGATATCAAAATTGGGAGATGTTAATGTCAGCTCTTTGCTTTATGCGGATGATGTCATACTTCTAAATAAATCTGCTACAAGTCTGCAAGATTCTCTGACTAAATTGAATAGCTGTTGTAATAGATATGGTATGAAGGTCAGCAATAAAAAGACAAAGACAATGAAAATAGGCAGAATCATTGAAAATGTCAACTGTGTTGTGAATGGAGAACCTGTGGAACAAGTAAAACATTTCAGCTATTTAGGCACAATTTTTACTGAAGATGGTAAATTAAATATAGAAATAGACAACAGAATCAGCAAAGCTGGTATGGTTGGAAGTCAATTGAATAAATTCATATGGAATAAGAGAGAAATCAGTCGGAACACTAAATTAGCTGTGTACAAGACAGTGTTCAAACCAGTTTTAACTTATGGATATGAGAGCTGGGTCAGAAGTAAAACACTTGACCAAAGACTAGAGACCACAGATATCAGAGTCCTGAGAAAGATTATAGGCATGAACAGATGGCATCAATGGCAATATCATATTAAAAACGAGGATATTAGGAAAGAACTTGACATTGTCAGCAACCAGGAATGCGTTAGCAGAGCTAATCTTAGGTGGTATGGTCACTTAAACAGAATGGGAGAGGAAAGATTAGCAAAACAAGTGTGCTCTGCCAGGTTGGCAGGAAAACGACCCAGAGGAAGACCAAGATATAGGTGGATTGATACGGTACAAAGTGCCTTAGACAATAGAAATATAAGATCTGATAATGTTGGAGTCTTGACAAGTAACAGACTGATTTGGAGGAAAATTGTAGATAGGAAATTAATAATGATGTAATATTTTTCATGTAGTACTATCATATCCTGTACACCCCTTGAGGGTACATGGCAGGAATTTGATGACGATGATGTAATAGAATGAGTCAGAGAATGGGTGATCTCTAAAGTGTAAGTTTATTTTAAAAGGCCTTGGATCCAGTTAATTTTGTAGTTAGTTGTGTAATTTTATTTGAAGTATATATATATTTTTTTGTTTTATTAAATATGTATATTTTGTATTTGGTCTTGAGTCAGTGATTTTTCGGATTCTGAAAGAAATAGTAAAAAGTCATTGCACCAATTGGAATCGAACCTTTGTGCATATAAATAAAAACACTTGGAAATTAGAAATAATCGTTATAGACAAAATCTCATAACAAATGAGGATTGATAATAGATAAAAATTAAATAATCCTCCTTATAACAGTGGCTACACTGCATAATTTAGGAGTCCTGGTCAGAAGGCCAAATTCCAGAAGAGAGGAATGAAGCGCTCATAGCACCCATCAACAAAAAGGGAAATAAAACGTGAGAAATATGGAGTAATTTCTGTTCTGTTACAGTAAAATTTTTGTAAGCATACATGAGGAGAGAATAAGAAGAATTGAAGTTGGGGAAGAACGAGTTGATTTCAAGCTTTGTAATTTGGGAAAAGGCATGCAAGATAGCAAGAGAATATTCCCATTTTATATTTGTCCATATCACTACTGGAAATTGTTTGTCATTCACAAGATGAATCCTTGTGTTTACTAGTGAAGATTATTGCTACTAATGCCTTTCCCTAATCATTATTGTTTGAATATAATTGTCTTCTATTTGTTATTCAGAATATTCTCAGCCTGTTTTTGTCTTAGTAACACACACCAATTATGTTAATGTGACACTTTACTAATTCTTCTGCCAGTTCCACTTCCTTTTCATTGAGGGTACCATCTTTAATTCTGCTATGTCGAGTGCAATATGTTCCTAGTAGCTAACTTTTAACTGTTCACCATAGTCTCCTGACAAAAACAACAGAAGCCTTGTTTAACCAGACAACACAAATCATCTATTATTGCTGATGTTTGGTTGGCTAAATCTCAAACTGATAGCTCATCATTTGTTTACTATCCAGGTAGTTACAATTAATGGGACACACCAACAGGTGACGATAATCGGAAATTAAGTCAAATCTCTAGTCAATTCTCTGAATTCCTCAAAAGGACATGAGAGGCCTCCTCCCAGGTATTTAGCTTTCACCCTTAAATAAGACTATAAAGAAAAATCTGAATCATAGCTGGCTAAGAATGATAACATAAAAAGAAGGCTTTCATGGATATGCAAAAAGGGATAACAGAAAGTAAGTATAACCAAGTCTTCAGAAATAATTTTGAATGATCCAGTTAGATTTCTGGAAAAATTTATAACATATAACAACTTTTACTATAGCAGACTCTGCACAAATATTTGTGGAAAATAGTGGATAGCGAATTTCCTTTCAGATATTGCTGCACGTACAGGGATTTTCAGTAGTTTGCTATAATGAGTCAATATTTTGTGAGTGTATATGATCAGATGAGGAAATACTGCTTTAGAGACATGATTTATGTACAAAGGAATAAATTGTATATTTTAAATGACCTGAAAGTTAAGGATGATCTCCCTCTCTCTTTGTAAACAGACAGGTCACTTTTGATCATCTTCAATGAATTACTTAGAAGTTAATTAGAATACTCTTGATATGATCACTTGTAGGAGTTATAGCATGGTTAAGTAGGAGCTAATGATAAACCTACTTACTGTTATTTTTAAGCTTCTGCAGTTATTTTCCACACTTCAAAAATACTCATTATCCAGAAGAGTATATTAATTGTATTAATATCCAATGGTTTCACAAACTCTTTGACCTGCTTTGGAATAAGTTTAGAAAAAATAGGCTTAAGTGAAGTTCAGTTTTCCATCACTCAAAATGTAAAAACCATTACAAATAGCTTCCAGTAAAATAATTTTCACATTAATAATGTTAAATGCAAGCATCACTGTTGATTTGGCCAATATCTTATCCTTCATATCCTACTCTGCTAAATCAAACTGCTTTATCAAAACAAACTATACGTGGTAAATGAATCATTTCTAAAGACTCTTTTGACTTCCATAGTAAACATATTATCCATAATCATAACAAAAAATTATCCTTAGGATGAACATACTAGAAGAATTTCAACATCCTATATTTTAAAGGAACCTGAATGAACAACAGAAGCTTGAAGAAATATAATTTTCATATTATCATCATTGACTATCCACCTGGAGACAAGTCTATGAATTACCCAAATTGATATTTATGAAAGTACCCGAGGAAGTAACTACTATGAAAGATGTTTAGGGTTGGTTTTAAGTTTATTAAAAAATTAGAACACTCACAGGAAAATGTTGTCTGGAATTATGGCTGAAAGAAAGGCATGTCATTAATTGCATTTTTCTGGATGATTTGCCTGTTTAGAGGGATTAAAAGAACAAGTTTCCAGGAGGGAAACCCTTCCATTTCTGTATGAGATTGGTTAACTTATCCTCAGCTGAAAAGCCTTTACAAAAGTTCTTCACATTGGAATGGTACCCTACAGAACAAACCATACCTAAGCAATAACCCAAGAGAGAGAGACTAATAATGCTGAAGGGAAAATATCTGAGCAAGTGAGCTACATACTGACTAATCACCTATAGCTAAACCAATACAATAATAGTATGAAATTTACTGTCCTTGTATAGGTTGGCTTGTGAATATTCACCCAGTTTATCTTCTCCCTCACATTCATTCTCTTATCTTTACACACACACACACATATATATATTTCTTACAAATTTATACACAATCGCAGGATACTGACATGTTTGACACTGGCAGATTACATAATTATACACAGTTTAATGACTATCCTTCACTTCAGCCATTAAAGTTACACAAATTCACTTCTTATACTGCCAGCTGATAAAGGCTATTCTGCATATTTTTTTACCCTAATACAAAATGAACTTTTTATATTTGTTTCCATTCTTCTTTACTATCCTTTTTAATATGCCTTCCAGTAAAGCCTGATTAAGCCAGGTGCAAAAAACATGTTATCTATCTTACATATGCCAACTTAAGTATTTCAATTAAATTTGCCCTCAACTTTCTGCTAAATAAATTCAGCAGGTTAGAACTAATCAATTCTTACATCATCATAATCCCTCTAAACATTGCCATTCTTCTCTGAATACACATGATTTTCTTGTCATCCATTAGACACTTGGGGAATAAAGCTGGGAACCATACTCTATTACTGTATTCATTAACCCTTACAGAAGCCTGTCCATTTAATGTGTATCCATTTAATATTATCTTCTTACCAAATCAGATATACCTGCATTTATTAGCATTAAATTTTAAACTTTTTACCTATCAAGAAATAGGCTTGATGCACGTCATCTGAGACACTTATTGACTCTATAATCCCCCTCCCCACCCCAAGTATTTTTAATTGAGACTAAAGTATCTGTGCTTACAATGTTTTTCTCTTACAAACAAAAACAGGCATATCTGAAATTTGGATTGCAGAATGCACATTCTTTATCTGGTTCCTGATATCTGATAAATCCAGTTTGGAAAAAATGCTTCTAAAACCAAGCATTAAATCCAACAGATTCAATGGAGAAAAAACAATTTTACATAGAAGCAAAATGTATTGAAAACAAACAAAAAATTAGGACTCATAATGATAATCTTAATAAAGATGACTGGTATGCGTATCCTAAAACTTTGGTGTTCATTCCTTAATCATTAGTAACATTTATATGTCCCTCCTCTTTTCCCCCCCCCCCCTTATGATCATCAAAACCAATAAGGTACTTAACACTTATAATGGCCAGAGGGAAAAATGTTATCTTGGTTTAAATTGCAAAGTATCACTGCCTTAAAAGCATACATTCCCTAGTTAAGGAAATGCCAAATAGACCCCTGGGTGCTGCACATCTTTCATTGTCCAGTGAAACTCCACTTGCGCTGCTTATTAAGGTGTGAAGTGGCATTTGCCATGTTTTGTCTTTAGAGCAGGCTTCCAGTTTGCACCTCCACATATAGTGCAGGTAGAGGTGTTTCTGTTCATGCTCTCCACACCATAATTATCTGATAAGGACCAGTACACCCTTCATTCGAGGATACAGCAGTAAGGCGAATTTCCACAGGCTAGCTGCCAAATAGTAGCACACAGGACCAAATCTATTGGTAGAACTTCAAAGGAGGCTTCCCAATCAAACTGGCAAATAATTCTGCTGTTGCTTACTTTGCCAGGTTGTGCCTGGAGGGACCATAGCAGTTTGCAAAGGCACTGTCCAAGGCCATGCATGGATTGAAGTTTGGGCAACCCTATAGTAGTTACCATGATTCCTTCATTCCACTGCATGCTGCTGCTCTTTAATTTTCCAATTATTTTACTTGCAACTGCGACAGACACCACAAACAATTCTAGATTGGCATTAAAACATCTCCCACAAAAACCACCAAAAAATCCCCAGAATATCAAAATTCCATGAAATAAACTTCCAGAGTGACTTAACCAACTGAGCTGCCCATCTTATGGTATTGCTTGTTCCTTTTATGAATGGATGGTCAGTCTCTGCTCTGGTGGCTCATTGCAGGGTGATGGAGGGGAGGGGTTCCTTTCATCAGATTTTTCAATGTTGGTCTACCTCAGGCTGTACCTACACTCATCCTCCTATACTTCAATAAGGCACTGTCATATCATAGGTCTTGGGACCTCTTGTATGTGAGGCTAATACATACACACACATTAAGGTCCCACTCAACATTTCACTTGACAATGATCCATGCACATGATGATTTTCATTTATATAAAACAGCATTAGTTCATACAACTATTTTAGCAACAAGAAGCTGCTGTGAATTAACTCATGCACACATTTTATGGACTGATTGTTTAATGATGTTGTATCTGTATGTTTTGCTGTGAATTATAAACTAACAATTATTTGACTGTTGTAAGATAATGGCAAATAAAAATCAAGTAAGGGTATTGATGCTTCCAATGAAAACAAAACTCTTAAACCTATTATATTAGATTAGATACTGGGATGAAAATTAGCAATAATGGTGTATCAAACACTGAGATAAGCCTGCAGCCTATCTCAGTGTTTGATACACTATTATCATGTATAATGTAAAACGTAAATCCTGTATGTGATTGCTTAAAAATGTTTTGAAACTATTATAAGTATCTAAAAGTAAAAAAAAAAGTCAATGGTTCATGAGGTCTTGAACCTACTTGTCGCATGATCTAGATAATCCCGAAGTTACGCGGCAGGTGGGACCAACAAAAATCGCGCAAGTCTAATTCGCATAACTCGGGGTATAATTTTGCATGTAATTTATATACACAAACATACAATTGGGACCAAAGGTTTACAAAAACACCTATATTTTTTAAGAAATATAATCATAATTGTAGTTTTTTGTACATAAAAAAAAAAAAAAAAAGAAAACTATTTTGATGTCTATGGTTTCATAAAATCTAATAGATTCGGCTGACGGCATAATGTCTTTTTCTTGTCACGCAAAATTTCTTCATAGCAAGCTAATGATTTTTTTATTCCTTGCCTTGTGGCTACAATTCGTTCCTCGTTAGAATCTATGTCCTCCAAAATCTGTAAACTTTTCTTTTATGATTGTTCTTACTGTGGATTCCTGTAGATCGAACTTCTTTGCTAGCTCACAAATTTTGATTCCGCCTTCAAAATCCTTAATAATGTTGAGTTTTGTTTCCAAAGTCAATGTTTTTCTTTTCTTGCTAGCTGTAGAAGAATCGGACTTGCTTCTTTTGGATGACATTATTTTTTATGTGATAAAATTTTTATCAAGAACATAACATTAAACAATAGCAAGGTTTGTAGACTATAGAAATCGCGTATGAATGGAGACCATGCGAAACGTCAGTGCTTGTTCACAGTATGTGTGACACTGGTGAATGCGGCCGGTGCCTGAAAGATACGACTAGTGGTGAGTGAAGTGGGACGGGAATACGTACATATAAGAAACTGCGTAACTCTGGATTCACGTAAGTCATGGTATGACTGTGTGTGTGTGTGTATACACACACACACACACACACACACACACACACACACACACACACAGTCATTATAGGGTGTCCATGAATTCATGGCCCAAATGTGAGGGGATTGTAGTACACACTGAAACCAATATTCGTCATAGAATACGCTGCCGCAAACGCAGTGAGGAGTCGGAAATGAAGGACAGACACAGGTTTCCGGAGTGACATTTATTGGAGATCATTACAACAAATGCTCAAACGTCTGCCCACCAACATTGATACATGTGGCACAACGGAGTAGTGATTGGCGTACCTGCTCGTAAACACCGGGCTTATCGTGTATATCACCTGCTGAGACGGACAGTTGGGCTACCAGATCCCCCACGGGCTGCATGGGCGTCTTATACAAGACACTCTTCAAATGTCCCCACAGAAAGAAATCGAGACAAAGATCGGGGATCTGGGGGGCATGGAATGGGACCACTGTGCCCAATCCACCGGTCCCCAAATGTGGCATTAAGATGCTGATGCACATCCATGCTGAAATGGGCGGGTGCCCCATCGTGCTGGAACCACACACAGGAGTGGATGGCGACTTGAACATCCTGAAGCATTTCTGGCAAAACCTGTTGCAAAAAAATGTGGTACGTTCGCCCATCGAGGCAGTCTGGCAGTAGGTAGGGTCCAATTAAGTAGCCATGCACATTCCCTGCCCAGACATTGACGGCGAACCATTGCTGGTTCGACTGTGGACGTGTACCATGGGGGTTCTGGGCCACCCACAAATGCGCATTATGGACATTGATTATGCCTTCACGTGAGGAAGTTGATTCATCCATAAAGAGCATGTGAGGGGGGAAATTGGGCTGTACAACACTTTGCTGCAGGAACCACTGGGCGAAATCCCTGTGAAGGGGATAATCAACAGCTGTCAATGCCTGCACTCGCTGCGAGTGATAGAGGTGTAGCCCTTCTTCATGCAATGCTCGCTGGACACTGTTCCAATGCACATCCAGGCTCCGGACAGCTGACGCATGCTTGTACCCGAGTTATCTATCACCATACACAAGATGTCCTCGTTCACAGCTGGCATTCTGACCGTCCGTCCTTGTCCGGCATCATGTCGACTGATGTGGAAGGTGTCTGCCTCACACAGTTGACAGTGCAGTCACGCAAACATTTTATGATCGTGCACATGGTGCATAGGATATCGCTCATGGACATTGATTATGTCTTTGCACCTCTCTACCATTGCCCTCGGCTACGCTGTACATCAAGTGCATATTGGCTTTCTCATTCATAAACTGCTCCATCTCGTGTCCGGTCGACGCTGGAGTTTGGCCGATCCAGTGCTTTTAAGCCGTGCTGCCTCATCTGCGCTCCCTACCGGCAACGGGCTGCGTTTGCGCCCGCATATTCTATGATGAATATTGGTGGTTTCGGTGTGTACTAATGGGCGCGAATTCAGGGACATCCTGTATACTAGGGCACTATGCCCCCCTGCGTTCTGGACTGGTAGGCCAGTTCTCCTTGAATTCTGCTGACTCGACACTCAAGGTAGCCTCAGTTTCAAAAAACTGCGATATACAAACGTGACATAAAATGGCTTATTTTATTTATATATATATATATATATATATATATATATATATACAGGGTGTTCGGGATAAATTTGACAGTTTCGTAAGGAAAAAGAAAATCTTCTTTGTATCTATTAAATTTAATGAATTGACAAAAAAACATTACAGGCAGAGTTAATTACAATACTATCAACAAGATTTACTCAAAATAACCACCATTAGCATCGATCACAGCTTCAATTCTGCTTCGGAACCTCAAACAAGCTGATGCTACAGTCTCCCTGGGAAGGGCCGCAAAAACTGTTTTAATTTTATCCATTAACTGGGCTTTTGAATTACTGGAAGTGCGATTGGTGTCTTTTTCAACTGCGCCCCATACAAAATAATCCATGGGGTTAAGGTCTGGGGAGTTTGGAGGCCAAACATTTGGACTGGTGAAGTCGTAGAAATTTTCAGACAACCATTTTTGACTTTTCCCAGAGGTGTGGCAAGGGGCCGAATCCTGCTGTCATACATACGGCCTACCATTGGCTACCCTTGTTATCCAGGGCTTGACTACAGTTAGCAACTCCACGAACAAAGCCCGAATTCCAATGCCAGGGTTCTTCAACACCTGTTCCTGCAGATTTGCGAGGAATTCTGCTGTACGAACGCAATCAGATCGTCTGCTAGGGATCTTTCTTCTTGCTACATCCTCGTAGTCACCATTGCAAGTCTCTAGTTCATGCCTGATTGTTTTTACTGTATTCAGGGAGCATTGGGCAGCAGTCGTAATATCCTTATTTTGATGGCGGGCACGAATCATCATGATACAAGTTATTCTCTTCCATGATTCAGGTGGGTTCCAGCTATCCATCCTTTCTGACATCTTGTATATGAATGAAGAAGGGTCCAAACTTTTAAATGAAGAGAAGTGTGTGTTAATACATGTAACTTACGGAAAAATATAATTAATTATAAATATGTCAAATTTATCCCGAACACCCTGTATATATAAAATGCCTGCACTTTCACCAACAATGTAATAGTTTACTTTATTGTCCATATCTTTTCATAATGACATTATTATAACGTGCAATATAATCAACACCATTATTCACTTCAGCAGTTATATTTTGAATCAACAAATCTATTTCTCAATGTTCAAAATGGTTCAAGCAAATTCATAGCGGAAAAGACCCCCCCCCCCCCCAAGAGTTCTCAGTAAATAATATCTGGGTGCTGTATTTGTCATTTCATTATTTAAGTTAAGGGATATTATATCCCATATTGTTTCATAGCTGAATATAGAAACTATATAAAGTTCGGCGAGTCCAAGCGCAAGCAAATACCTGGATAGTGCAACACCTGACCCATTTGGTAGTGCAACACTGAGGCAACTCATAGTATGGATGGAGCAAGCTCCGATGAAGCCTTTGGCTCTTCATATAATTAATCATTTCATTATATTTTTATGGGGATGAAAATTGAAAGTTCAGAAATGATTGGAGTTTATAAGTTTAATTTTGCTCAAGATTAGTGATACTATAATAAAATTCACTGAATTATTTAGTACAAAATATTTTCATTACTCTTGCATGCTGCAGTACAGTTAGCAATTTTGACACTGAAAAACAACTGGAATATTGATATGACCAGTACAAATGACTCAGTGTGTGTGTGTGGGGGGGACAGCAGTGAAAGACAGGTTTAATTAGATAGAACTATTATGCTTATTTAAACAAACTTGGAAAACAGTATAATACTGCAAAAGCATGGCAGGTGTTTCTGCATTATTTTTTTAAAATGGTGAAACAAAGTAATCAGGACTTGTACCATGCATGAAGCACTGACACTATTGGTGAATGGTAAAGCTTCTCAAACTGACAGGGGAAATACTAGTACCAGTGGTAGCTCGTGGCTCTTGGTAGCAGAGGAGGACATATCAAATTATTGCACTTCCACTTGAATATATTTTACTCAATACTTTTTTTATTCAGTCAGAAGAATAATTACATAATGTGAGAAATTAAAAACAAATGGTTGTTTTAATTTCGGTCTGGTTGGCAGAGGTGGATACCATACCTACTCTCCAACCAACAGTTGTGGATTCGAATCCCACCTTGGGCATGATGTTTGTAAAAGCCTGCTCCAAATGAGCATGACAACCGAATTAATAGGGCTAGTCTTGATTGTTTAAAAAAAAAAAAAAAAAAAAAAAAGTGCCAAGGTTTAGGTTATAATTTTAAATCAATACACTCTCTGTCCAAAAAGAAACCGAACCTTTCGAAAATAGAAGAAACTAGTGGCGCCACCCATTGCATCTTTTTGTTGTCAAAAGCGGCAACCTTCATTAGTGTTGTGTCAACTATTTATGACATTTGTTTCATTAGAAGCTGAGTTATAGTGCAAAGAGCAACAGTGTGTTTTGACGAACGGTCAGAAAATTAGTTTCAAACAGAGAGCGGCGATTGACTTTTGTGTTAAACTTGGTAAAAGCTTTACCAAGCGCATCAAAAAGCATACAGCGATGAATGCTTATCCTGTACTCGAGTTTACAAGTGGTTTAAGCGATTTCAAAGTGGTCGTGAGACACTTGAAAATGACGAAAAGCCGGGCCGCCCAGAAACTGGACTGAGTGAAGTTAACAACCAAAAAGTGCATGATTGAAGATGAATTGGGGATTCCAAAATCAACTCTGCACAATATTTTGACAGAGAGTTTGGGCCTTCATAAATTGAATTCGCGAGTTGTTCCCCACATGTTAATCGACGACCAAAAAATGTATTGAATTGAACACAGCAAGGACCTCATTAAAACCGCTCTTAAGGACTCAAACTTCCTTGAAATGATCGTTACTAGTGATGAAACGTGGTATTTTGAGTATGATCACAAAAACAAAGCGCCAGAGTGCTGAGTGGAGACCACTAGAAGAGGGGCATCCTAAAAAAAGTCGCTTGGAGAAGTCAAAAGTAAAGACAATGCTGATTTATTTCTATGATTCCAAGGACATTATCCACAAAGAATTCGTTCCGCCTGGCCAAACGGTCAATGGTGAGTTTTATCTCAAAGTTTTGAAGCAATTGATATTGAGAATTTGTTGCGTATGGCATGAATATCATGATGACCGACCATTTGCAAAAATCACACTGTCACTCTTGGCAATATAACGTCTTCTAATGAAACAAATGTCATAAACAGTTGACAACACTAATGAAGGTTGCCGCTTTCGACAACAAAAGATACAACAGGTGGTGCCACTAGTTTCTTCTATTTTTGAAAAGAGGGTGTATATCATCATATAGTAAAGAGGAAACTCATTATTCAGCAAAATGTCATTTAAAAAGATGAAATAATACAAATTAATTTTTTGAAGTATTTATTACAGAATTCTAAAAATTTCACAATATTTTAAAATTTTAATAAATACTTTTTAAAAAGTTATGTCATTTATTATTAAACTTTATATTAGTGGACAATAATTATTAAAAATAACCTGCCCACCTCTTAGCAATTAAATTGCCAGTGGCTACTAACTTCATGGCCTCTGATTACATATTTTTAGGAAAATTTGCATATCGATAGCTTGGTCAATTTCATTAGTTCTCTTGCACCTAATTAAACATAAACAACTCAGATGAACTCCACTAGCCTCAAGGCTTCCAAGATTTTGCAAGAGTAGTAAGTGATCATGAAACAGTGAGATTATATGCTTATTAAAAGCAAGAACTGAGGAATATGATACAACTAATTTATATAACTCAAATACTAAAATGTGTAATATTCTTTTATGATTTTTTTCTACAAGGAGGCTAAGCATCTCTTACCTCCTCTGTTGAGCAGTCACTTAATCTGGTACCACCCTGAAACAGAGACTAAAGAATAATGAAATTACTGGCTGTATGATGTGGGAAATGTGGTATATCTTCGAACAGCAATACAGTAATAAAGACACATTTTAAGAATTCTGTATAAAAAATTATAACCCAAAATACACATAAAAATAATACAAAAAAGTTATGGTTATCAAGGTTCAACAACTGTAATTAAAAAACATAAAACAATGTCCCCAATAAAAGTAAAAATAAATGAATAAGATATGTTATGTACAAAGAACAAGCTACTTACAATAATCTGATAAAGATGTGATGTAGCTATGGGTTTCAGCTTCCTGTAGGTGTCAAGCAATAGGCAGAAACTGGTTGTGTGGTATTAAACATGCACATTTATGAAAGCCAAATATAAAATACTACAATGTAAAATATATTCAAAATCCAAATAAAGTTCTCTATTGGTATTTTATTGGTGTAGTCAACAACACAGGGACATAGTTTATCAATGATAACAGAAAAACAAAACTTAAGATATAGTACCCAAAGATGGTCACTACACTCTGGCATACTGAGTTACAGGTAGTTCTCACTTTATGAATTTTTTAAAATCTTTTTTTTGGATCGAATTTTTATTTTAAATTGTGCACGGCGAAGGCGATTAGAGGCATGTGTGAGTATGGCATAAACTTTGTCCTCATTTAATGATAATTTTGAAGGCTTTGAAGATCCAACAAAGATTGTGAATTCCGAAACTCAAGTGACCGCTTTGCGAATTCCATCAGTTTCAAATGGAAGTTTCGGAAGATATTAAATAAGCTGGTTCAATCTCACATTGTGGAACTCTCACCCAACGATCTCCTTGAATTAGAGGAACAAGAAAGAAACGAAGAAGAAGATAACAATTATGAAGCTCCAACTCTGTTTTTCACTTTAAAAGGCCTAGAAGAACCATTTAAACTTCTCAAAAAAAGCTCAAGCAATATTTGAATCACAAGATTCCGACTTTGAACAATTTAGTGAATTTTCTCACGAAATGCTTCTGCTTGCTATCGAGCTAATTTAAACAAAAAGTGAAGTCAATGAAGCAGATGACACCCGAGGCCTTCTTTTGATAAAAAGCACCTACTTCTACTACCATGACGGCTGCCGATTCACCCAATGATACAGAAATGAGCTAATTTTATTTCTAAGAATCTTTTTAATTTAAAATTTTTATGTTATTTTGTAAATATAACAATCTTTGGACAGTAAACTTTTTTTTTATCATTCAATATTCATTTTATATATTCCTTCTTACGAACGTAGCTCTCGCTTAAGGCAAATAAACTTCCGCTTTGCAAATTCCAAATTTATGAATGGTCGTGAGGAACCAATTAATTCATAAAGGCGAGAACTACCTATATTACTTTCTTTCTTTTCTAAAGTTTGAACAGAAGACGAGTGTTGCTGCTAAACAGCAAGGTGTTGATAAATAGCAGTCAGCTGAAAGAATGGGACGAGCAACTTCACGTCTGGTAAATACACAATGCAGTAGTCACATGGTTATAATAACTGCATGACTATCCTAAACCAGATACCAAAATAGTTCAAGGTGGAAGCAAGGAACCTTTTATTATGTCAGAATTGCTTCAAGGAGTGTTGATCAGCTACAGACTACTGTGGATGAACAGTAGAAATTATTATAGATGGAAAGTGACTGCATCTTCCTCAAACTAAATGTGTAAAAAACACAAAGTTGAAATCTTTCAGATTTATTAAAATGCAAAAACTAATATATTCAATTCTGGTGCTTACTTTGCATGAGATTTCAGCTCAAACAGTAGAACAGGTTTACCAAGTTGTAACTATAAATTGCATCCACAGCTGCAGTAAATAAGAAAAGATATGGAGAAGCAGACTCATTCTCAACATTGAAGCTTAATGTCTTATCAAAATTAACTACATCTTAGTTTTTATTTGTTTAAAGATAAAAGGACTACAGATCCCCACACAATTTGGAGAAAAAGGCTGCGATAGGTGAGCTTTTCTTTAAAGATTTTTAAACAATTATTTTCTCAATTGTTATTTAGCAAAATATTTACTGGCTTCAGTATGAACTTCTCTAATTTAACTGTAAAATCAGTTAAATTAGAAAGAAGAGTACAACATATTATCATCAGCAAAACTGAAAATCAGATATGCAATAAATTGGAAAAGAACAATAGAAGAAATATAGGTGTCAGAGTGGAGCTCTGTGATAGCTAGCGCTGGCCACAGGATGAATATACAGTGGTATCTCGCTAATCCAAACTCTTTAGTCTGAACCCTCCAGTAATCCAAACTGCGGTTTGAAAGAAAAAAAGTTTTATTTATTATTTTGTGTGCTATTATTTTGCCTCCAAACTAACTGTACTGCATTGTTGCAACCAATGGATCAGAACATAATACAACCCATTAAATTAAAAGATCGTAAAGACCTGCTTTTAAATGTAATTTCCCAAAATTATGATGTTACCACATCAGTAAAAAATATAAATTTGACAGATGTAGCATTCTCAATTGATGTTGCTCGGGAATCCTCAAACCTGAAGCAATTCGAGTATCATGGAGAAAACTGTGGTCTTCTAGAATTTACGAAGATAACTACTGTGATACACAAAAAGCAGAAATTCAAAACGTGCATAATTTGGTTAAAAATATAAATCCAAATGTTGAAATTTCACAAACAGATGTTACGGAATGGATTACAGGTAGAACTGAAAGTGAACTCTAAATCAAATCAGATGCTTAAATTATAAATATGACGCTACAGAATGAATTAGCAGACGATGATGACGATAAAGAATTCAAAGAAAAAAAAGTAAAACATGAAGAGGCAGTTGACAGTTTTAATGTGTGTATAGAATGGGCTAATCAGAATGATACGCCATTCCAAAGTTTTTTTACTAATGCAGCTCCGAGAAGAAGCATTCGAAAACAGTTTAGCTTCCAAGAAGCAAAAAAAAAATCAGTGACTTTTTTTAGAGAGAAATTAAAAAAAAAAAAACTTTGTGTTATTTTGTGAAACTTTGTTTTGTGTGTTGTGTACAAGAAAGTGATTTTTTTTTTTAACGCAAATTAAGTTATGTACTGAACTATGCAATTTTATACATAATTATACATAACTAAATCAAAATCCTCAACAATAAAGATATATACAAACTAAATGTTTTACTAAAATAAACTTATTACTTTTTAAGTTTTACATTACAGTAGCTTTTTTTTTTCTATGAGTTACTTCATTTATTTCCAGAATTAAATTGATGTACCATTAGAATCTGATTATTTTTGTCTTAAACACTAGTTATTGTTGTCTCTGGGGCGAAAACTCACTAATCCGAACGAGCACGGTTTTTATTAGTTCGGATTAGCGAGATACTACTGTATCTAATATTGTTATTATTATTCAGGCCTCCATGGAGTCAAAAGACTCATCATGAGAGGTCCTTCTTAGGAAACAAAGTCTATTGTACCACTCCTTAATTGACCGTTCTCGCTCTCACCACTCTATCAGGCAATGCATTCCATGGTTCAAGCACCCTCCATGCAAAGAAACCACTTCTCACCCTCTTGCTCACAGTTTCCTTTTGTAACATCCAGGGATGGCCCCTTGTCATCACTCCTTCATGCTGTTCAACCAAGCGAAAGAACTCCCTAGTGTCAACCCTGTAACCACCTCTCAACAGCTTAAAAGTCTCAATCATATTACCTCTCCTTCTATCCACCAAACTCTGCAGTCCACATTCCCTCAGCCGATCCTCATAACTAACATTGTACAGTCCTGAAACCATCTTCGTTATCTTCCTTTGTACCCTTTCCACAGTTAATTTATCCCCTTCAAATCCTGGGGACCAAATCTGTGAACAATAGTCTAAGTGAGGTCTGATCAGAGTCTTATACAATGGAATGATAACTCTTATCTCTGCTGGTCAGTGTCCTCATTATTGCAGCAATCCTCTGTGTTACCTTCACAATATGTCCCCTAAATTTCAGGTTTCTATCAATCATTAACCCCAGATCTCTTGTCTCCCCTACTTCCTCCAATTTTCTATTTTCCTACTGTTGGGTAGGAAATTATAATTTTCTATATCCTGGATAGTTTTGCATAACCATATTTAATGAGATTGAATTATTTTTTTAGATTCACTGCTGATTCAAGACAAAATCTTTCATGTTTTATTTACTGCAGTGAAGCATAGTAATTTTTTTCAATATGATTTTTGTGCAGAGTGCCCAAGATATGGTCTGCTAGACTTGACTATAATTATGACAGAGGATGTATTTGTTCTTCCTGATGGACAATGGTAGATCTTCCATACTGAACCATTACAAGAGGGGATTGCATAAATAAGGAACCTTGTATACACCTGGAACTTAGAAGGAAGAAAGATGATCTTTAGGGAAGCAGATATAGAAAGCCTTATATGAAGTTTGAAAAGAGTCTGGTGATTATACTTTTGAAGTTCTGGCAATTCTACCACCTATGAAATGGCCTGAATATAGGGAATATTCCCCTATATCCACGGAACCTCAGAAAAATGCTGGCAGTTTTTTTCTTTTCCTGAGGTGTTCCAGATATTCCTCATACTGGATGGTCTGAATCTGAATAAACATAAGTGCATCCTCTGTCACAATTATGGTCGGTGAAATCTAGCAGATATGCTTTTGACACCGTGTAGGGAATCAATTAAGGAAAAAAAAAACTATGCTTTACTGCAGTAAATGCAACAAACACAAGACTTCCTGCCTAGCAGAGCTACAAGTGCCCACATAGGGTGCCAACTTACAACTCAAAGTTGCTTCAGTCTATTTTCTTCCTCATGTTTCTTGTGTTGGATGTGCATACATTATAATTCTCAAATTGCATTCCCAAAGGACTCTTAATGACGGATAAAATATTGCAGTCATCAAACCTTTGCATAAACCATTACAACTGAATATTATGGATTTCTCCATTACTTCAGAAAGAATTGAGTGAGAGTAATAGGATGGCAACGCTTATCCCACGTTGAAAAAGTTCAACGTGGGATAAGCTAGTAAGGAAAAAAAGTATAAAAGGACAAAAGAAAACATAAGTCAACTACATGACATGTCTTAACAAACACAGAAATGACAAAGGGGAAGAGTTGGACAAAAGTTATGGCCAATGGTTTTAGCAAAAAAACAGGAAAGTACAACTGCTATTTGTAATGAGGCCAGTGACGAGAGTTTCCCTTTTTAATTTTGTAAGTATTTCTTACTGTTACAAACACTGCATTCATAATTTGCTTGCAGCTTGTTCAAGCTTCAGCTGATTATTCTCTTGAACTGCCTAGATAACCCTAGATAACATGCAATAAGTTAAAATGGAAGTTGGAATAGGTCTATTCTTAAATTATTTCAGTGATGCATGTAGTGTGCAAATGTTTGGATCAGAATACTAGAAACATAAATCCAACCAAGGAAATGAAGCATAGAAAATACAAGAAAAACATTTTACTTTGTTTTTTTTCTTTCTTTTAATGCCAGATTCATTCATATGGTTATTCAATGGCCGTGAGCCTTTTACGGAGAGGTATGGACCTCAATCCGGGCTCAGGACCAGCATAGCTGACACTTCAGACCTATGGCTGGAAAGGATTGTCTCAGGTATTCCTGACTGTATCCATCTCTTCACAGGGCCAGTTTGCCTGTTTGCGGGATGAAAAACAAGCTAAACTGGGGAGAAAAACCCTGCTGTCCATGCCCAAGACCGACTAGCTTGGCTATGTCTGAGAAAGATCCTTAAGCTCCTCACATCAAGGATGGGAATCGAATCTAGGACACTCCTTTCCCATGCATATGGTTGCGAAGTGCATAGCCACTCGGCTAACCGTGCGGACAATGCCAGATAACAAGATTGGTTGCATGAGTGCTGCTCTGCTTCAGGAGAAAGGTATTAATACTAGGCTGTGATGTGAACTGCCTAGAGGACAAACAATATAATATACTTAGAAGGATCACTGCAGAGGAAGAAACTTGGAGAGGCAATTAGAATTGTATTCTGGTAGGCATGTGAACAATCACGTCTCAAGGAAGAAGACTTCATTAAGAAAAATGAATAATAATAATAAAAATTACTGCTTATATTATTTTAATGAACTTAATTTTGCACCACTCTAAAGAAAACCATGCCTTCTTCAAATAAATTTGTAAAACTGATGTCATATCCATATGATTAAGTTAAGCGCTCTTTATTGTACAAGCCTACAAGTTATCCATATCTAATCATTTATTACTGAACAATTAATCTTCAAAAGTGTATCAAGTTAACCTGAAAAGTGGATATTTCATTTTCTTTATGACTGTAGGGAACTAGATGCATCATGTTCTTATTTATTTATTTAATGTTATTACCACACACGAAAGGTTATACACCTATCATACATTAAGATTAGCACTGTGGATGGGCTAAGAATTAGATGATATAGGAACTCTGCTCTAGGGACCAAGCAAGGAACTTTTTCAAGCCAATTCATTTAGGACTTCAGTAGGTAGGATGATAACCTTGCATGAGGTGATGTGAAGCACATCACATAAGCACATTTGTACACACTCATGCTTGTGATTTTCATACTCATGGCTTCTTGGATGGAGAAGAGGCATACTACCCACACACACAAATTAGAGTGTGCTATAGTATGCCCATAGATACAAGGCCCTTCGACACTTCTGCGCATGTCAACAGAAGGAGAATCCATTCTGATAATAGGGTAATCAATCCATATTGTGGGATGAATTGTTTATTATTACATGTTGGAAAATTAACTTCTCTTTTATGATCATTGTAGTTTTTAAAGTGGTAATTATTTTGCTTGTATAACAGTTTGAAAATTTTACCTATAAAGCACTTGATTTCGCGTGTTGTTGACCAATTTGTTCATCGCCTTATTTCTTTCTCCCCTTCAACATGAATTGACTCTTCTTGGCAGTCTCTCCCTTCTGTGGTGAGACTATACTGGTAAAGCATTTTGATGCATGCAGACACCACATGTGCATAGGACCAAAACAAGTATGCTGACAGCTATTTCCTCCCTTTTCTTTTTCCTACCTGTCAATTATCAGATCAGAAACAAATTACATGAATGCAACAATTTATAACTATAGCAGTTTCATTTGATGTCATCCTCCCAGACAGAAAGAGTCCATTTCTAGTTTTTTTTTTTTTTTTTTTAAATTAATGTACAAGAGGATGCACTATATGTTGAGACTAGAGATCAACCTACAGATTAGCACCATATATGGGATATCAAGAAAGAGCCGCATGCTTCACTCTTGAAGCCCACTTGACAACCTGCCCATTCAGCAGTATACCACTACTATCAGGGTCCTGAAAATGAAGCATCATTACCTACAACAACACAAAATGCAACAAACATAGGTAAATCAAGCCCTAAAAAAATGGGACACATGAAAGCAATAACAGTGACAACAAAATTGGGATCAAAACAGAGTCTGGTTGAAGTTCAATAAGTTGAGAAAATGTCTCCCTAAACAGCACACATTAACTGCCATTTTGGACACAATGTGACCTATTTTTCCTTTTTCAATGCAATTCCCACCCATGAACAATTGTAAAACCTACAGTGCATTAACATTGTGGTAAGCAAAGGGCTTTTTAAATATTTTATTTTTATTTCTTTTATATAATCTCTGAATTCTGCTACTAGAAATCAAACAAGGGAACTTTAAGCCACTACAGACCCCCAGTAAGTAGGGAAGAGGTCCATCATGGACAAATTCTCTTTCAAATCCCACAAATTATGGACAGACAAATGCTGCCATTAGAAAACAAAAAACAATAATTCAGAAATTGCGCAGTGCAAATTTTTTCATCTTCAAAAGCAAAAACCCAGAAATGCAAATCACAGTAACTTTCAATACAGCAAACAGCTATAGTGAACTAAACTCTATAAGAAACAAATGGAGTCTCAGCCAAAACTTCATAGTACAAATGGATACTAAAAGAATATTCATAACAAATGATTTTCTTCATCCTCAGAAGCTTACTACAGTGACTTGTTGCCATCTATGTTCCCAACACCTGGCATTAGTGAAACAGTAAATTCTATGGCTACTTTTTCTGACTTATAGAGAAAAAAATTTTTAAATTATAGTTGGCAAGTTTTTTTATTTATTTATTTAGAATTATTTCAAAAATTAAATACATCAAAATGAATTCTGTATGTAATGTCCATAGCTAAACCCATGAAAAGTTAAAATTATCTACTATTTTGGATAATCTGATGGGAAAAAGAAATATATTAAATATTTTTTGAGCATTAAGGTTCTGCAGAAGGTACATCAAAAACAAAGGCTAGACAAGATCTCATTTTATGAATCTCTGGAGTGTTGTGGCTGCCTAGATCTGTGGAATCCTTAATTTTATCTGGAATAGTTCATTCCAAGAAATATATAATCTAATTATGCAGATAAGTGCAAAAATAAATTCATTTTTAATCAGATAAGCTTTTCATGCATTTTTACAAAATGCAAATTCAAGATTTTTAAATCTATCAATGGATAAATCAGCAGAAAATGATAAAACCTGAATCGTGACTGTTTTTAAATTATAGCCAAAGCGGCGCTAAGGGTAATGAAGCCAGTGTATTTTTATTCTGGCCAGTCAGCCTATTTTACAGGATGAAAAATCCAAGTTTCCTGGAAGGAAATTGCCACCACTGTATGAGACCAGCTATCTCATTTTCTAAGCCTGGATAATTTGTGGAACTGTTCAATAAATTAAGGCATTTGCTATAAATTGATGGCAGTAATGAGCAACATGAAATATATCAATAGATATCAATAGCAGAGAAAATCCTTTGAGTTGAACATCTTGCAGCTCAATGCTAGGTGTAGTCTGGCAATTGGGGACCAGTGATGAGTATATAATAAACTGTTTTTTTTTTCCCTTTTTTTCCTTTTTTTTTTTTTTTTTTTTTTTTTTTTTTTTTTTAATTATTTCAGCTGTGTATTTCAGTTTCATCAGCATTTTAATAAAATAAGGAAGGATGAAGTAATTCTGATATTTCAAGGATTTCACATATCCAAGTCTTAAAGGTATTTCGAAAACAAAATATCAAAATGATTGCCAATAAGCGTAATTAATAGATTTCTTCCTCAGTAAGATATTTCACTTGCATTACAAAATCTGAAATCAGATTCTTGGTCAGAATGTGGCAAATCCTTCAGAACAATTATAATAAAAAATCTTTCTTTTTCTCCTCCTCCTAGCCAAACTACAATTAGATAATTAATGAAATTGAGAAGAATAATTAAGCCCTATAAATTACGTATTAGTGCAATTCAAAAGAACTAAAATGTATTAAAGTAATGAAAGATGCCTTGTGTTCTGAATGCTTTTTGGATTTATCCTTCAGCCACAGACAATATACGAAAGTAGAATTTGAATAGCAAGTTTAACAGAAATTTAAAATGTTGCTCATTATGACAAATGATAACTGACACTGAGTTCATTAGGTAGTGATAATATAGATAGATTGACTTATTTTGCCATGTTCTTATGTTTACTGCTTATTGTATTTTTTTTTTTTTTTTTGTTCTTCCTAACCCAGAAGCCGCTAGCATATGTGGCGAAATTAGTCATTTTATCTATATTATCATGACCTATTAAATCCAGTGTCAGTTATCATTTGCCACATTTGTTTTTTGGTCAAAAAAAAAATCTACATACTCATTATGTTGCTCATTAATTAGTAAAAGGTAGATATTCAAACTGCACTGAATTTCTGTTAAATGCACGGCGTTGATTACTACAAAATATTTTCTGTTTGTGTGATAGAAAGAAAATGCAAGCATTTTAAATGCACAGACAAAACAAATTATTAAATGATGCTATAAATAATTTTCAAATATTTAAAATTCCAAATCAGCATTTCTCAAACTGTATTCCAAGGATTTGAGGAGTCTGAGGAAGAGAAGTCCAAGAGTCACTAACATGAGTGCATACACAGTATAGGTATACCCTGTTATCAACAATGATGCATTTTCCAAAGCATGATACAGCAAAGAAATTTTTTTCATAAGAATTAACATAAGAATTACATGCAAGAACTTATCTGTATTGTAACTGAAAGGGGTGTGATTAGTTGCACTCATAACATTATAACTGCATTTAAGTGTTATGAAATATTTTCTATACAAAATTAAATATTTTTTGTAATAATTTCAAAATTAATTTCATAATAGTTACTTTTTTTTAATATACAATACAATTTCACAATTAAAATTATGATAATGGAAACACAATACACAAAGACAAGACAGTCTTAGACAGCTATTTTGAATTTGAACTAAAAATGTTAGTTGTGGGAATGAATATCTAAGAAAGAGCAGTAGTTATGTATGCTAGCAAACCAGCTTTCAAGAACTCAATAAATCAATGTAATCTGCTCCAAAAGTACTTTATAGTGGCATTATCAATTTTCTTTTATTAGTTCTGGTGTACATACATAAGCCAATGAGCCTACCTACATATATCTAGCCAACTTAACTGAATGCAACATAACCATTATTGATAAGCAGCAGAGTGTTGTAAATAATAATAAAAAAACATGGTGAAATGATGACCATTTGCAAAACAAGGTAAAAATTCAAAAGTGCATTGTTGTTTAAACAATCAAGAAGGTAACATGAAATTGACAGATAGCAGGATATACCCACACACATTTTTAAAGATTAAGACACTACAGGAATAAATATTTCCCACAAAAGTTTGAGAAACACTATTAATATCTGAAGGTACTGTATCCAGATTTTCTATAAATTGACAGATTAATTCCTTAGATGTTTCCCCAACTGAAATGTGTCAATTTGTTATTTCATATCTAATGCTTTGAAAAATTCAAATTTTTTGTGGTCTCAAGAAAAGTAATAGTGCTATGCAAATTTTCACTATGAGGTCCTTTTTTAGCATAATGCATGACAACAGGAATATATATATTGGTATGTTTCATTGTAAAACAGAATATCACATACTTATTTCCATCAATAAAATCCAGCCTGAATACCAATTTTTTTTTTTTTTGAGCAGGTCTCATGCAAGTATTATTAGTAATAATATTGACATTTTAAATTGTCACTTAACTGTCCTTTTGTACTTGTAAATCATATTCAGAGAATAACTGATTTCAATTAAAATAGGATTCCTCAAAGTATAAACATTTCACTAAAATGTATATAGCAAAGCTGACTGGGATGGAGTTTCCCTTATATATCAAAATGGTAGGTCCTGCATTACAAACAGGTTAATAAATACAAATTACTAAAACAACTACTCAATTGAAATATTTTATATTAGAGTTATGATGTTACATTGTATGGAATTAAATAATGATAAAAAAAAAAACCTCTTGAATCTGAAATAACATAAAAATATAAAGCCAACGAAGAAAGTTTTTCTATTTGATTATAAATTAAATTAACCTTGCCAAGAAAGCAAACAAAGTTTGCTTACACTTGGATAAAAGATTAAACAAGAATATAATTTCTTGTCAAGTTGTAAAATTCAAAATTAGATGTAAAAAATCGACAAATAACATGAAATGGCAAGAATAAAACACAAATACATGAAAATGGTAAAACAATTATTCAAACTTTAACAATTTAGGCGGGGGGAGGGGGAATTGTTTTACTGGTAGTTTGTCATGTAGTCTTACATTTTTCTACTCTTCTTTTCAAATCCATAATTTGTAAGTCATTTTTTTTTTAAATATAATTTGTTTGTATTTCATTCTTACAATTTCATCTTATTCATTAGTTCTATAGTTTTGTGTTATTTAATAGTGTTTTTCAGCACCATTATCAAATTCCATATGATGTAGCACTGTCTTAAAAAAACTGGTGCTTCTAATGTAAATTTATAAAAAGTTCCAATGTAAATATCCAATATAAATATCAAGACTACCTTGTTTTGGTAATTTATATTTATTAACCTATTTTAACATGTAACCTACCACTTTGGATATACAAGGGAAGCTCCATTCTAATAAAATATTTTAACATGTAGCCTACCACTTCAATATACATTACAATTCATTGAATGTTGTAATTTTTTGGAAATGTTTAGAAAGATGAATCTAATCTAATTTTTTTTTAATCAACACATTCAGAAAATCACTGCTAATATGTAAATACAAAATAACCTTCCCTATTTTGAAATTCAGTATGTGATAAAAAATTTGTTAATACTTTCATTTATTAAAGCAGTAGTTATGTATGCTAGCAATTTTCTGACAACAAACACATCAACACTTCAAAAGTCACTGAAGGTAAAATGGTTAGATACTTAAATAAAATAAAAAAAAAATGGGGGGGGGGGTGATAGATGAAATGCAGTAGTGAACAAATTAATCTGAACACTCATGTTTTAAAGAAAATTTTAATTTTGCAAGAAAATAAGTAGAAAAATTAAACTCAACTTTACCTAATCATTTATATGTACTCCTCTGTTCCTGATAAGATCATTAATTTAGTTAGGCACAGACTCTACTAATATAGAACACATTTTTCTTATTTCTGCATCTCGAAACCATACTTTTATAATGGATTGTATTAAGTTATCCTTTATATCACAATTCAATTTCCCAATTCTTTTTTTCACTATGGCTTACAAATTTTCTATTGGGTTAATGTCAGGAGAGTTACCTGGCCATTGAAGCAATTGGATGTCATTTTTGAAGAAATCTCACTTTTTTTGAAATGTGGCATGGAGCAAGATCCTGCTGGGATTTCTGTCTTTCTAATTCTGTGGGAGCACTCTTTTCTTTGATATTTTTATGTATTGGTCACTTTATCATACTGTCAACAGTCATGTAAAAAAAAACCCAACAGAATACCTTTTTGGCTGGGTGCGTAGGAGCTTGTTGAAGATGGACAGGAGAAGTCTTCTCAGTCACAGATTTGTGAACATAGGGTACTTGCTCTTCTTGGACAAAGAAATAACTCTCTCTCTCTGAGAATATGACCTTTTTCCACTTCTCAACAACCCAATCTTTGAACACATTTGCCCATTGGAGCCTCTTTTTCTGCATAGCCTTTGTCAGTAGCTGTTTATTTTTTGGTCTGTGGGCAGTCCTCCCTGTTTCAACAATCTTTGACAGACATGTCAGAAACATTAACCTGCTAAGTCTCTATTTAAGTCAACAGTAGTTTTTTTTGCTCACATTTTCCTTTTCTGTCAGGAGAAAAAGGTATCTCTCTCTCTCTCTCTAAACCTCTTTAAAATCTGATTAACAGTACTCCAAACACCACCACACTCACTGGCTTTGAGTCATGGATGTATGCTGAAAAGAGTACATATTTTTGAATGCTTTCTTGGAGATGTATCCATTTTATAGCTACACAAAATGAATAAAATACTACAAATGTCAACTATTAATAAACATCAGAGACAGTTAAAACATGCAGCACTCAACCAAAATAGTGCTGATAAAATAAAAACCAAAATGAAAATTCTTGTGGACTGAAATAAATCAAAACCAAAAACTTGATGAAAATTCAGCTTGTTCGGATTAATCTGTTCGCTACTGTAGATATATGGAATATATGCTAAACCACATTAAAATGAAGGTATGAGAACACAGCACTAATCATTTATTTTCATTCATATATTTTTTTGTAAAAAATTAATTTAAGTGATGTGTCTTGAGGTGTTGAATTACATCCAATCTTCAATAACCTAACTTATTAGCACTTGGAAGGAAACTTCTGCTTTTAAAAATAGAATAAATCTCAACTGGAGACAAAGAAATGCAGCTTTTAAGTTGAAAACAAATAGTTTGTGGACTTTTCCAAAAATAAACTTAAAACCAGTTTTGTCGCAAAATAGTAATGAGAAGCTTTCCATACTAGTTACAAAACATTTATTGGCCATTATTGTCAATCATAATGCAGAACTATTTATTTAATTCTATTAATTCACAATTATCAATTTCCTGATAGGCACCCTCAAGGAGTGTTCAAGGCTACTACTTATGACTATATGATTAAATTTACCTTATTAATCTCCTATCAACAATTTTCATCCAGATTAGTCTATCTTTGTACACTCAACATTCCAACATCGTTGTATCTAACATTTCGTTCTTTCTTCTAAGGCACTTGTTCTAATCAGTCCACCTAGATCTTGGTCTTCCTTCAGGTCTTTTCCTGCAAACTCGGTAGTAAACACCTGCTTCGCTAACCATTCTTCTTCCATTCTGTTTAAATTACCATATCATCATAGGTATGCAGGGCATACCTATGATGATATGGTAATCAATTCAAGAATGATCACACATTCTTGAATGCAAACAATGTCCTTTCTAATATATTAATTTTTCATATGATTCAATGATGCCATATGTTCACTCTTCTAATTTTTCTCAGACCCCTCATATCTGTGGTCTCTAGTCTTTGATCAAGTGCTTCATTTCTAACCAAACTTTCAGATTCATAATATAAAACTAATCTGGACATTGTCTTATATACTGCTAGTTTGGTGTTTTGGCTAATTTCTCTCTTATTCCATATAAATTTATTCAGCTGGCTACCCACCATAACAACTTTGCTTATTCCGTTGTCTATTTCCAAATTTAATCTGCCATTTTCACAAAAAATTGTGCCTAAATAGTTTAAATATTTTACTTGTTCTATAGCACCAGAATGCAGCTGAAGTTTTCTATGCTTCTGCCTATTTTCACAGTTATAGTCTTTTTATTGCTGATTTTCATACCAAATTTGTTACAGCTATTATTCAATTTAGTTAGATGATCCTGGAGACTTGCACTGGATGTGCTTAGGAGCACATCATCTACATAAAGCAAAGAGCTAAGTCTGATAACTCCAATTTTAATATCAGGTTTAATGTCACTTTCTAACATAATGCAATTCTCAGATTCAGCTTTATCCCTTCCATGTTTTTATAGATGGGAACTGAGAGTGCTACTTCAATTATCTAGAATTCAACCTTCTGACCAAACCATTTGCGTTAATCAGTGTAGCCACTGCAAAACTTTTATACCTCCATATTTCAGCAATTGTGGTCAAATACTTATTCCAGCTGCCCTTACACATTTCAAATATTTGTTTTTTGTTTGTTTAAACAGTCTTTCAAAGTAATTACTCCAGACATCTAGGATATCCTTATCTTTGGTTTTCATATTGCCAACCTGGCTGGCCAAGTGGCTAGCGTATCCGCTCTCCACCCAAAAGGCTGCAGGTTCGAGTCCCGCCGTGGGCATGGATGTTTGCGATTGTCCTTGGAAATACTAGTGGTCGTGGGTGGCAGTAGATGGCGTTGGTGTAGTTGCGGTCAGTTAGTGGATTGAGTGGCAAAGACAGAGCTGTAGAACAGGTGCCCTCCCTTGACGAGTCTTTGGACTCCCCTGCTGGTGTCTAATAATAATATCACCTTTATCATATGCGATTCCTTTTACAGTGTTGTAAGAATTTTAATACTCTCCAGAACATTTTGCCATCTTCCTGATATTTATTTTCTATATTCATACCATTACTCTTACTATTAATTTATAACACCATATAAAAGCACAAAACAAAGAGATAAATTACATAATTAAGATGGCAATGTTCTAGATATCAAGTAGCATCTTCAGAGCACAAAAGCAACTGTCAAAAAACAAGCAGAAAAAAAATCAAAATTTTCAAAATAAAAGAAAATAATATTTCAGTGTAGATGCTTAAAAAGTCTCATTGATAAACACTTTTCAGCACAAAATTTTCATTGTATACAGATAAATTCAATTACATCAATGCCATGTGAAATGAATATTCTATATGGAGAAAAATCATAATCAACACAACAGCGCTCTTCTGTTGTACTGTATTTTCGAGGACCACCCCAGATATGGCAACAGTATAGAAAAGTTAGACAAGTAGAGTTGATACTCATTTAGAAGTAAAATAAGGCCTTTAGTGAACCAAATTTCTTAGTTGGCAAGAAGGAGATATCCCCAACACTACCTGATATTATGATAGTAACTCCATGACAAGGTCACATCATTAGTAACTTTCTATTGACAATTTTCCTTCAACTTAATTTGTTTCCTATCAGGACTATAATATTGTCAGATAGGTTGGTCGATTGGTAGAGCCTCTGCTACTAATGGCTCATGAAAAAAGTTAAGTTTGAGCATGGTTAGTAGTTGGAAGGGGTTGGCACACTTTCCCTCAATGAGCCTTTGGACTCCCTGGAGGTGTCACATAATAATATTTTAGTCTTCTAAGGAACTTCTTACTGTATCAATACATGCAGATATTGGTCTTTATATGGGTCTTTTTAATTGCCATGCTGACAAAAAAAAAAAAAATCTTATTCTGCTAACCTTCCCTTTACCAATCTGTTTAAGTGACCATACCACACTTGAGATTAGCTTTGCTCACACATTGTGATCTAATGTCCAATCCACACCTCCCCATGGAGCATCTGTAAATATTGACCCAGATACTGAACGGACAAGGATCAACTGGCAATTTGAGATCTAGCCAGCCAAATTGTATTCTTATTTTAAAACAAAATAAAATGCTAAACACTACATTGTGGTATGAACTGCCAAAAGAGGACAAAAATCAACAGTATACTCAGGTCACCAGTGAGAAAAAAATGGAGTTGCTGGACCAGGATGTTTGCAACTGTCTTTAGGTGGGATATAAATTCCATTGCCCAGTGTGAGACCACTGCCCCACTTACTGGAAGTCTGAAGTGGCTTGAAAAAGTTGCATGTTTATCTATAGTAGGATTTTCAGACTATATAAAAATAAATTAAAAATTACAAAAAATATATAAAAGTAATAAAAACACCCTTAACCCACCCATGGTACAAATGCACTATAGGTTACTAATAACCTTGTGTGGGTGGGAACCACATAAAAGAGAGCGAGAAACAGCAAATGAATCACAAACCTTTTGGCAAAAGAAGATCAAACAGAAGATTTCAAGTCAGAACTCTAACATTGTATATTAGAAAGAACATATGCATAATGCCACCTTTGAAGCAAAGTTTTCTCTAAACTGTGCAATGCACACAAAATTTGCTTTTTGAATTCAAATTTACAGTCAATTTTTGAACATAAAAAATGTATAAAAACAAATCATATGAAATATGATAGAAAATAAAAAAAAAAATAAAACAAAACCCGAAGGAGTTTATATTTTTCACAGATTCCTTAGCAGCCCTTCAAGCTATTAAGAACTGCTACACTAGCCATCAAGAAATACTTAGAGACATAGCAAAAAACAAACTACATAAGGATTCTGAAATAATCTTCCAATGGATCCCATCCCATGTGGGATTAAAGGGAAACGAAACTGCAGATGAAGTAGCAAAAACGTCCACAACATCAAGTGATAACACAGATTTCGATCTTTTTAAAACCACCCAAAAAGAAAACATAAAAAGAACAATTCTTCAGGACAGGACTCACCAGTGGTACTCAGAAAATCCAGGAACTACCATCAACTCCGAGTTTAATCGCAGTGCCACTACCATGATCTCTCGCCTCAAGACCGGCCATATAAGACCAATCAAGTTTAGCAATGGCATAAAAGTCTTCCCTACATGCAAAATCGGTAACATCAAGGAAGCATCACCAATGCATTTGCTAAACTATATGAATATTTCCAAATGCGAACTCTATAACAACCCAGAAAAGGTGCTGTATAAAATACATGAACTTGACCTCTATGATCTGGTGTAATAATACCATGGGATAATAAAACAAAAAAACATTCTAATTAATTTTAGCCTGTGCCATGTGAGCAGACTACCACTAACACCAGCAAGTTGCAAGGCATATTTCTTCAGTGTCTATGTGGATACTGAATGAACGAGGGATGGGCTGGCAATTTGGGATTTAGGTGACCAAATTGTATTACTTATTGGCTTAAACCACAATATAAAATGATGGTACAATATAACAGAATTTCATGCCGGGTGGGGCATAGCCCAGTTAAACAAGGCCCCCATTGTCCAGAGCGAACAGCCGGATACTGGAACAAATCCTAAAACACACCCTAATTCAACATCAGAGTTGACGATTGGTACTATCAACATAAGAAGCCTGAATGGCAAAGATAAGGCGCTAGCTGATGAATCAAATAAGTACCAGATCGACATAATAGGGGGTAACTGAAACAAAATAGACAAAGACTGGTGAGATCTTTCTGAACAATAAATATAAAGCATTATATTCAGGCAATGACAATCAAGAAAAAGAGGGAGTAGCTATAGTATTCAACACTAAATATGAGGCTAATCTTCTTGAATGGAAGGTATTAAGTAGAGTGATATGGACAAATATCAGAATGGAGAACTGGACAATAACTTATTTGTGCCTATGGTCTCACAGAAGGTTTTACTAAGGTAGAAGTAGAGGAATTTTATGAGGCTTTAGAGAAAGCAACCGACACGATGAAAAAGGAAAAGTTGGTCCTTGTTGAGGGTCTAAATAGCAAATGGAACAGTTGCATTCTGCCACCCTAATTACCTATTACGGTATAGCAGGTAATCCTTCAGTGTAACTGGTTTCCTTTTCTTTGAAGATTTCTTAGATTGCCAGTCACTGAATTGAGTAGAAAATGACTGTCATGTCTGACAGTTATAAATAATTTGGGAAAAAATTGGATTTCTGCTCAGGACATGGACAGGTTATTACTAACACCATGTTCCAACATAAAACTGTACACAAATTCACATGGAGAGAAGATGCAAGGAATAAGAAAAGTCTCATTGACTATGCTATTGTTGATAGTGATGTTTTCTCCCTGGTGCAGAACTCCAGGTGTACAGAGGATTTGAAATTGAAAGTCATCATTATTTAGTCTTGAGCAGGATAAAATTGAATTTCATATTGAAAAGAATAACACGTAAGAAAGTTTTAAAGCGAATAAAAGTTGAGCAGCTCTCAGATGTGAACTATAGACAATAGTAAAATACAGAAACATTATTGAAGAAAAAATGAAAGAGTTTGAGAACAAGAACCAAACTTTGGAGATTCAGTGGCAAACCCTGAAGAAATCATTGATTGATTCAGCTAAAGAGGCATGTGGTGAGGTTGTCTGCAAGGATAGAAAAATCAGAACTCCATGGTGGACACAGGAAGTTCAAGAGGCAGTGAAGGAAAAGAAGAAAGCATATTGAAAGTTGTTGACAAATAAGTCAGCTTTTGTGCTCTTAGAGAATACAGAGACAAATGTAAGAAAGTAAACACTGTGTAAACCTAGCTAAACAAAACTCATGGGAAGACTTTGGTAAGAACATAGAAAAAACTATCAAGAAGGTGGCAAAATATTCTGGAGGCTGTTGAAAGAGGTCAGAAATGGAGGAAAGAGTGCTGTAAAAGGAATTAGATGATAAAGGTGACATGAAAACTGTGAAAGAAATCTCAGGTAGTATGTCAGTTAAACAGAATGGGAGAGGAAAGATTAGCAAAAGAAGTGTTCTCTGCCAGGTTGGCAGGAAAAGACCGAGAGAAAGACCAAGATATAGATGGATTGATACAGTAGAGTGCCTTAGAAGACAGAAATATAAGATCTGATAATGTTGGAGTCTTTACAGGTAACAGATTGTTCTAGAAGAAAATTAGATAGGAAGTTAGTAAGTTTGTCATGCAGTAGTATCATATCCTATACATCCCTTGAAAGCACATATCAAGAATTTGATGATGATATCTCCTTTAGGGGATAAAAAGGCAGAAGACAGTGAGGATAATTGATTTACATTATGACTTTTAGAAAAAATGGCAAATAAAACTGCACATTGTTTTTGCAATACTCTAAAAAGAAATGCTGGAAATAAAACTTTAATAAATTTGTTAACAGCCACCACAAATAACTTGACAGCCAATGAGATGTTTTAAAATGGAAAATGTATAAATTATGTCAAGAAAATAATATATTTTTAATGTATTTAGAACAAGGCTGAAAATTCACTTGTCTGTAATAACTCTGGCATAAACATACTCCATAGCCTCCTCAGCCCTCAAAAAACTTCATATTATTTTACATTCAGAATACTACTTGTCATATTTAACTCCTAACATTTTATAAATCCCAAGTCCTATCTGAGAATTCTTCATTGTATATCATCATCAAATTCCTGATATGTACCCTCTGGGGGGTGTACAAGGACACTATGATAGTACTACATAAAAAATCACATCATTGATAACTTCAGATGAACACAATTTTCCTTGATTTTAATCTGTTCTCTGTCAAGACTACAACATTATTAGATCTTATATTTCTGTCTTCTAAGGCACTTGTTATTGTATCCATATACCTACATCCTTATTTACAAGAAAACACAAAGTATAGGTCATACTATTTGTTCAGAGGACCAGATATTTTGGTCTAAAACTTACAGACCATCTTCGCTGGCAGTGTGACAATTGATAAAAAATAGAATGTAAACAATGGATTGTTTGAAACAGAAAGAGCCACATGATGTTATACTTACAACAGCATAATGTTATAAATGAGGAAAAATAGGTTAATCATAACTTAAAAACGTTAATGATGTGTCATTCTAATGACACTTTCTCATATTTTTGATAAAGATAGACAGTTGTTCTGATTCTAAGTTCGGGCAGTGAAGCAAAGGCTTCAATACTCTCTTTAAACAAATGCTCAAATGTGTACTGACAATGATGTAGTAGACATGTTTCAGACCAAAGCATATTGTGATCTGTCTATTCCATGTTAAGTCAAGCCAGATTTATGAGATTTCTTGTGGTAAATATACAATTAATGTTCTTGTATTCTATTTTTTATTGAGAATTCAAGTTTGTCCGAAGTAGAATAGATGGCAGACACAAAGAACTTGGTATACAGCAGGGAGAGACATAGGTGAGTATCTTTTGAAGAGGTTAAACAAGTTGATAGTTTCTTGATAGGTATAAAAGTAGACAATAAATTGTATTTCTTCAGAATTCTAGAAATCTTTTCTAAAATGCCTGGAACTCGACATACTCTTTCCTAGTTATTTAGGTTAGTTTGTAGGAGTCAAACAGATGTTGAGCAGACATTTCTGAGAACCATTTAATTTCATATATTATTTGATATTTAAGAGTTCCTCCTGTAATTGATGAGGAGTCAAACAAATAGTGTTAGCATGTCAAAATAAAGTTTTTATAATTTCTGTCTTTTGAAAAGGATAGTGCACAAATTGCTGAAGAATGGTAGCATCCAGTGTAAGTGGGCTTTTGATACACTGCTGTAGTTATATCACCTGATGGTAAGGGGATGAGAAGATTATTTAGAAAGGATTAATTCTCTCAATTTTTCCCATAGTGAATTTAATATATGGATGCAAAGTATTTATAGTAGCTAAAAATGTTGGTAAAGTTTCTTTATTTTGAAACACACATCAACGTTTGGGATGGCTTGGCTCAACATGGAATAGACACAGAATACAATATTCTTTGGTCCGAAATGCACATAATACATCACTGTCGGTACAAATTTGAACATTTGCTTAAAAAGAGTGCTGAAGCCTTGCTTCACATTCCAGAACATAAATCAGAACAACTGCCCATCTTTATCCAAAATATGGTAGTTATTAAAATAACACATCATTATTTAAATTATTTTATTTTATTTATTTTAACAGTTATGATTAACCTATGTTTCCTCAATGATAACATCATGCTGTTGTACATATAAAATCACATGGCTCTTTCTGTTTTAAACAATCCATTGTTTATGTTCTACCCTGTAATCAACTGTCATTGCCAATGAATATGGTCTACATTACAGACCAAAATATCTGGCATTCCAAACAAATAAATAGTATTACTTATATGTCATCACAGTTATATTAAGTATGAGGGTGGTTTGAAAAGTTCTTGGCCTAACAATGAAAAAACGAATTTATAATTTCAAAATTATTACTTTTAAACAATCTCCCTTAAGACTAATACATTTATTCCAATGATGCTCCAGTGCCATTATTCAATAAGATCTGCAAAATACCTCTACAGCTGCAATCATCTCTTGATTCGAAGAAAAATGCTGATAACTGAAAATGCTGAAAGGAGATGGTATGCATAAACAAATTGATGAAATGAGTGGAAGGAGGGTAATTATTATGGGGGATTTCAACTATGGTAACATTGATTGGAAGGAGGAGAGGACACATGTGAGGAAGGAAATGGATTTTATTCAATTATTAAGGGATAACTATCTGAAACAGCATGTAATTGAAAATACTAGGGGTGTGAGAGTGCTTGACCTGGTAATAGTATCTGAGAATTTGACTGTAATGAATATGACCATGTTGCCACCTATTGGTGAGAGTGATCATAAGGTCTTGACCTGGGAGGTGGCTAAAGGTGTGAAATTTGTGATTAAGACAGGGCATATGTGGAATTACCGTGCTGGCAAGTACGACAAGCTTAGGAGATTGCTTGGATCAGTGCCATGGCATGTACAACTGCAAGGGCTGGACGTCGATAGAGCATGGGAAGTGATCAAAGAGCATTTACAAGAGGTTATGGCTGATTGTATACCTAAGGTCCGAATAGTGAAACAAGGAGGGGTTAAATGGATGAATAACACCATTAAGCTTGAGCTGCAAAAAAAAGAAACAACTATGGAAGGAATTTAAAGAAAGGGGTGACCTGCAGGCACACGAACGGTATAAAGTACAGGCTAGAAGGGTAACGAGTGTGGTAAAAACAGCAAAAGCCAATTATGAAAGGAAACTAGCTATGCAAGCAAAAGAGAATCCCAAAAAGTTCTTTCAATATGCTGCAAGCAAGAAAAAAACTGTACATGGCAAAATGATTTTAAGGAATGACGATGGTAAAGAGTTCACTGAACCAGTCGATATAGTGGAGTTACTGAGCGCGCACTTTGCAAAAGTATATCATCCAGGTGGTGACATTGAAAAAATTAAGGAACCATTAGTTTATATGGGAATTGTGATGAATGAAGTGGAGGTGAATAGTCTATTACAGAACCTTAATGTGAATACATCTGTGGGATTGGATGGTATACCGGCACGGGTCTTGCATGAAGCGGCTAATGAATTATCAGTGCCCTTGACCATGTTGTTTAATCTGAGTCTCAGGTCTGGCTTAGTCCCGAAGGCATGGAAAGAGGGGAAAATAGTTCCACTGCATAAAGGAGGATCCAAGACTATGGTTGCAAATTACCGACCGATCAGCATATCAGGAGTCGTTGTCAAAGTCTTGGAGAAAGTAGTCAAGGGAAAAATACAGGAATGGATTGATGAAAATGAGATACTGTACAGAGGACAGCATGGCTTTGTGAAGGGTAGATCATGCCTCAGTAACTTGCTCAAGTTTTATAACAGGGTGACGGCTGAACTGGATAAGGGAAATGGGTTTACAGTGATACTGCTGGACCTGGCAAAGGCGTTTGACAGGATACCACATGGAATTCTAATCCGTAAACTACGACATATGGGAATGGATATAGGGTTGGTGAGATGGATAGCTGGGTGGTTGATGGAGAGATATCAAAGAGTAGTTTATTCAGGAGTAGAGTCCAAAAAACAGCCTGTGACTAGTGGTGTGCCACAGGGTTCTGTTCTTGGACCACTGCTGTTTAATCTGTTCATTAACGATATAGGGAATGGTCTAAGTGGGACAGTTCATTTGTTCGCTGATGATGCAAAGTTGGGTAGGGCGATAGTGAATGCAGAAGATGTCAAAGTCTTGCAAGATGACTTAGATAGATTGGAGTTCTGGACTAAGGAGAATGGATGTCAATTTAATGTGACAAAATGTAAGGTTATGCATTTCGGAGTGAAAAGATTAGCAGCAGTATACCACATTGGTGGAACTGTACTCCAAGAGATTGATGAGGCCAGGGACTTGGGAGTGTTGGTGGATAGGGAGATGAAGTTTAGGGGGCACATTGCGAAAGTAGCTAAATCAGCTCATCAACTCACTTGGTTGTTGAAAAATACCTTGACGAGCAGAGAAAAACAAGTTATTGTACCTCTGTACCGAGACCTGATAAGACCTCATCTCGACTACTGTGCCCAGATTTGGTCACCTCGGTTCCTTCTTGATGGGGAGGAGGTTGAGAGGATCCAGAGGCGAGTGACTAAGATGATAGCAGGTCTATGGAATGCACCATATGAGAACAGGTTGAAGATTTGTGGGTTGCAGAAACTAGTTGATAGGCGAAAAAGGGGAGATATGATTGAGACATTCAAATTGCTAAAAGGATTCTATAGGATTAATTCAGATGATATTTTTGAGATCAGGACTGGTGGTGGGAGAACTAGGGGACACCCATGGAAGCTGGGCAAGAGCGTGGTTAGCAGGGGTGTTAGAGCTGGGTTCTTTACTTTTAGAGTGGTAAATGAGTGGAATAAGCTGCCAGAGTCTGTTGTGGGTGCTATGACAGTGAGCGAGTTCAAGGCAAGGTATGATAGATACTGTGAGAATGTTGAACAGCTGTGTGAACATGATGTTTAGGGCCTCCCTCGATGAGTCTAAGGACTCCTGGAGTAGCCCGTGGTAATAATAATAATAACTTTAGTTTTGGGAAGAGAAAGAAGTCAGACAGAGCCAAATCTGGGGAATAGGGTGAATGTTCCAACAATTCATAGTGCAGATCCCTTAATTTTCCCATTGCCAAAACACCTTTGTGGGCAGGTGCATTGTCCTGAAGAAAGATGATTTTTTCTTCTAGTCTGGTTAAAAGATCGGAATAATATTCCCCAGTTATTATTTTGCCCTTTTCAAGATAATTAATAAACAAAATGCCTTTAGCATCCCAAAACACCAAAGCCATGATCTTTCCTGCTGATGGAACAGACTTTGTCTCCTTTGGCGCTGAAGAACCAGCTTCTGTCCACTGTTTGGATTCTGATGTATAATAGTGAATCCAAGTCTCATCCATAGTAATAAATCTATGCACAAAATCAGTTTTATTCTTGTTAAAACTGTTAAATTCTTATTCAGAGATTTTAATGTGAGTGCATTTTCACGGCACCCATCTTGCACAAAGCTTTTTCATTTGCAATTCTCCATGCAAAATATATCCTACATGTTCTTTTGAAATGCCTATAGTCTCAGCAATTTCACGCACTTTGACTCACGCATTTTTGGACTCCTTCATGTGGATACATCTTCAAGGCTGGTACAGCCACGTTTAAACTCGACAGCCCATTTCTTAATTGTCGAAAATGAAGGAGAAGAGTGCCCATAAACTTCGAATGAATTTCTTTTGCCGTTAAACCTTATTTTTTACAAAGAATTTTATAACCGCACAATACTCAATTTTATCCATTTCATGGGAAACAGACAACACTTTTGCTTCAGGCAGCTGTATAAAACAAACTACTTGATAGAATGGCTTGGATGCTTATAACAGATGTACCAACTTCGAGAAAAAAATCTTGCCGACAGTGTTGTCATCTATGGCCGAGGAAGAGAACTTTTCAGACCACCCTCGTATCGTGTGCGTGTGTGTGTGTATATAAATGAATAAAATATTCTGTTTTGTCCAGTCTACAGCTACTCTCCTGGGGGAGGAGAGCGCATTTGTCCTGTATAATTCCTAATTTAAAGAAGGAGGTCACTGTTGTCATTCTATCAGATTTAGCTAGAAAGGCAGTAATTATTTGAGATGGTCTGCAAAACCAGACTAGAATGACTTGCAATTTCACATGGATGCTTATGACAGATGTACCAATTTAGAAAAAAATCTCTTGCTGATAGTGTTGCCATCTATGGTCGAGGCCAAGAACCTTTCAGACCACCCCTCATAATATATCTATGGTACAAGTTTCTCTAAAAGAACACCTACATCCTTGTCTTCCTCTGGGTCTTTTTCCTGCCATCCTGGCAAAGAACATTTGTTTTGCTAATCTTTGCTCCCCCATTCTGTTTAAATGAACATATCATCTGAGATTAGCTCTGCTTACATGTTCTTGAATGCTAACAATGTCATGTTTGTTTCCAATATCCTAATTTTTAATAGGATACTGCCACTTGTGCTATCTGTTCACTCCACCAATCTTTGATCAAATGTTTTATTTCTAACCCAGCTCTCAGACCCATAAGTTAAAATTCGTTTGTACACTGTCCTGGGTACAGTTAGTGTTTTGATTAATTTCTTTCTTAATTCCACAGAAAGGTATTCAGCTGACTCCCTAGCAGCTTTAGTAATTCTGTCATCTATTTCAATATTTAATTTGTCATCTTCATTACAAATTGTGATCAAATAGCAATGAAATGTTTTACTTGTTCTATAGATTCAATATTCAGGATAAGTTGATGTTTTCAAACTTTCTGCCTATTTCATTGTCTTTGTCTTTTCATTGCCGATTTTCAATTTAGTGCTCATGTAAAATTAGTGATTTTTATGTTTTATTGGTGTTTTTCAGTAGAAAATTACACCATCATAGGCATCTGGGGGGCTCTGCCCCCCCTGATGCCTACGATGCCCAAACCCCCCCATTCCAGACTGGTAGGCCAGTTCTCCTTTAATTCTGATGACTCGAACGGGGTTTCCTCCCTCCCCTGGCACCTACAACGTCCAATCCTTGCTAACCTTCATACCATATCTATTACAACAGTTATTCAATTTAATCAGGGAATCTTGCAGACTTGTAGCGGATTTATTTAGAAGTATAACATCGTCCGCATAAAGCAAAGAGCTGACATTAACAGTCCAATTTTGATATCAGATTTAATACCACTTTCCTTCATAATGTGATCCATATAGATAACGAATAATACAGGGGATAATGTACATCCTTGTCTGACACCAGATTTAATATTAAGCCATTTTCCTGTATTTCCTTCAGTTCTAACTGCTGACTTCCAACTCAAATAAAGACTAAGTATTGCTTGATATAATGCCCTATTGATACCATATAACTGTAGTATATGCCAGCAAAGGTTGGTCGATTGGTAGAGCCTCTGCTACTAATGGCTCACAAAAAAAGTTAAACAAGTTTCAGCACAGTTAGTAGTTGAAAGGGAAATAAATGTGGATAATTCGATGCTGCTGGCACACTCTCCCTCGATGAGTCTTTGGACTCCCTGGAAATGTCACATAATAATAATATTGAATAGCCTCTCTCTTGGCACCTTGTCATATGCCTTTTCCAGATCTACAAAACTTAAATACAAATCTTTGTTACATTCACATGATTTTTCAACTATTTGTTGCAAAGTGAAGATCCTTACAGCTCTATTTGGCCAGAATCCAGCTTGTTCTTCAAGCTTTTCTTCCACAATCCTCCTCAACAGTTTCTCAAGTATACTTGTGTAAATATTACCAGGAACACTCAGAGAAATACTTCTGTAATTCTCATATTCAGTTTTATTTCCCTTTTTACATATTAGTACTATGAGAGCTTTATTCCAATCATCGGGAATTCGTGCAGTGTCCTTCTGAACTATGCACTGCATAGTTCAGAAGGACTTTTTCCTGGTCAAATATCATCTACTCCTGCTGCCTTTCCACATTTCAGGCCTTTGATGGCTTTTTTCCTACTTCAAGTATGGATATGAATTCCTGACTGCATGCCCGTTGAGTGATTTTTACCACTTTGCTATCACTGCTTGTTTCATTTAGCAATTTTACGAAATAATTACTCCATACTTCAAGGATATCCTTTTCTCCAGTTTTCATTGTACCTTTATCATCTCTTCAACAATCTCCAGAATATTTTGCCACCTTCTTGATATTTATTTTCTATGTTCTTACCAAAGTCTTCCCATGACTTTTGTTTAGCTTTCTTATATATGTCTATGTATTCTGTAAGATCACAAGCTGACTTATTTGCCAGGAACTTTTGATATGCTTTCTTCTTTTCCTTCACTGCCTCTTTAACTTCCTGTGTCCACCATGGAGTTCTGATTTTTCTATCCTTGCAGACAACATCACCACATGCTTCTCTTACTGAATCAATCAGTGTTTTCTTCAGGGCTTGCCACTGAATATCTCCAAGGTTTGGTTCCTGTCCTCAAACTCTTTCATTTTTTCTTGAATAATGTTTGCGTATTTTAGTCTACAGTTCATATCTGGGAGCTGCTCTCAACTTTTATAGGCTTTTAAACTTCCTTATATGTTCTTCTTTTCAATATGAAATTCAATTTTATCCTGCTCAAGAGTAAATAGTGATCACTTCCAATTTCAAATCCTCTGTACACTCTGATGTCCTGCACAAGGGAGAAAACATCACTATCGACAATAACATAGTCAATGAGACTTTTCTTATTCCTTGTCTCATCATGTGAATTTGTGCACATTTTTATGTTGGAAGATTGTGTTAGTAATAACCAGTCCAAATCCAATAGGTATTTGCCATTATTATTAGCTTTGCTCTTTTCTCCAAATTTTTCCAAAATATTTTTGTATGTTTGACAATCATTTCCTACTCTGCTATTTAGATCCCCAACAAGGACCAACTTTTCCCTTTTGATTGTGTCAGTTGCTTTCTCTAAAACTTCAAAAAATTCATCCACTTCTACCTTAGTAGAACCTTGTGTGGGACCATAGGCACAAATAAGTCTCACTGTCCAGTTTACCATTCTTATATTTGCCTACATTACTCTGCTTGAGACTACCTGCCATTCAAGATGATTAGCCTTGTGGCTACTCCTTTTCCTTGATTGTCATTGTCTGAATATAACAGTTTTTATTTATTACTCAGAAAGATCTCACCAGTTTTTGTCCTTTTTTTTTTTTTTTTTTTTTTTTTTTTTTTTTTTTTTTTTTAAAGTCACCCCTATCATGTTGATCTGGTACTTACCTAATTCCTCAGCTAGCTCCATTTCTTTGCCATTCAGGCTTCTTATGTTGATAGTACCGATCCTGAACTCTGGTGGTGATGTTGAATTGGGGTGTGTTTTAAGATTTGTTCCAGTAGCTGACTTTTTGCTGTTTGCCCTGGTGAAAACAACAGGGACCTTGTTTAACCATGTGATGCCCCACCCAGAATCAATTTCTGTCATGTTGTACCATCCTTTTATATTGTCGTTAAGCCAATAAGAATACAATTTGGTCAGTAAATCTCAAATTGCCAGCCCATCCTCGTTCGTTCAGTATCCAGGTAGATACCTAACAGAGTGCACCATGAAAAGGTGAGGACTGGACATTAGTTCAGAAGCCCTGGCCGGATCTCTGCATAAAGGTTATGTGGAGGTCTCCTCTCAGTTATACAGCTTTGACCCTTAAGCACTTCAGCAAGGAATATTGTTCAATAAATTGGAGAATATGGGATTGAATTATATAAGAGGATGCCTGATTGACAGATATCAGGGAGTGGTATATATGGGATGTGAATCTGCAAGATTCAAGGTAACCAGTAGTGTGTGTCTCTCTCAAAGATCAGTCCTTGGTACATTGCTATTCAATCTGTACATTAATGCCATGGAAACGATTTGAACATGTGACATACAGTATCTGCAAGATGATTTGAATAGGCTAGAATTGTAGCCATGTGAAAATTGCTGTCATTTCAATGTTAAGAAATATAAGCTCATGCGCTCTGGTGTGATTAGATATCCAACGTCACATTATATTGGTGGGATTATGCTTGAAGAAACTGATGAGCATGGAATTTTAGTAACAGGAAGTTGAAGTTCAAGGGTCATATAACAAAAATTGTAAATACAACTCAGAGAACAATGAAAATGCTGAAACGAACCTTGACGCATAAAGATAAGGAATCAAGGCCTTGATAATACCTAACTTGGACTACTGCGCACAGGTCTAGTCTCCTCTTTTCTGTAGTGATGGTGATACAGTGGGGAGAGAGAGAGAGAGCAAAGGAGTGTGTCAAAAATGATATGAGGATTGTGGAATACAGATAATGAGGACAGATTGAGAATTTGCTGCAGACACTAGCAAGTAGTGTGAAAGAACTATGCAAGTCCTACTTCATGCTACTCTCATAGAATAGTGCATGATTGGAATGGATTGCCATTGGAAGTTGTGTATGCAAGTAGCGTGAAAGAATTCAAGAACAAGTGACAGCTGGTGAGAGTAGTATGGCTTTCCTCAATGAATCCCTGAGTCTCTGGAGGTCTCTCTAAATAATAATAATGTAGATCATGAATAACAGTGCAGATAATGTGCATCCTTGTCACACCTGATTCAACAAACCATCTTCCTATACCTCCTACAATTGTAACTGCTGACTTACAGCTTAAATATAGACTATGTATTGCTTGATATAATGTCAATTTACACCATATAACTGTAGCATCTTCAAGGGCTTTCCTCATGGCACAAGATGCCAAGAGGAAGGCCCTTGGACTTTAACTTAAATACAAATGCTTGTTATACTCCCAAGATTTCTCAACTATTTGTCTTAAAGTGCAAATCTCATCCTGACAACTTCAACTGGCCTGAATCCAGCTTGTTCTTCAAGATTCCCTTCCACAATTTTTCTAATAATTTCTGAAGTATACTTACATATATTTTGCCAGGAACACCCAATAGTATTCCTCACTACATTCTTGCTGGGAAGTTTCTACCATTATGCTGACATTGCTTGTTTTATTTAGCAATCTTTCAAAGTAATTACTCCAGACATATAGAATATCTTTATCTTCAGTTTTTATATCATCTAAATCATTTCAGATTCCTTTTACAGTACTCCCTCAATTTCTAAGTTTTTTCAATTGCCTCTAGAATATTCTGCCACCTTCCTGATATTTATTTCTATGTTCCTATGAAGTCTTGTCATGACTTCTTTAGCTAGTTTTACACAGTGCTTTGCTTTCTTACATTTTTCTCTGTATTCTCCAAGGGCATAAGCAGACTTACTTGCAAGGAACTTTCGATATACTTCTTTTCCTTGACTGCCTCTAAGTTCCTGAGTCCATTAACGAAGTTCTGATTTTTCTATTCTTACAGACAACATCAGAACATTCCTCTCTGGCTGAATCAATCGTTTTTTTAAGGGTTTCCAGTGAATGTCTAAGGTATGGTTCTTGTTTCAAACTCTCACCTTTTCTTGAATGATGTTTGCATTATAAGTACTTTTAGATCACAATTTTGTTAAAGCTGTGCAAGTTAATTATGAATTTTTCCCACCCAAAGAATATTTATGAATTTGAAGAAACTTACTGTACACTTTTTAATAACTGCTGGATAGTGCATTCACATAATCATTCACGTGATTAAGAACACTGCATAAAAATAAATGGATGTTCTTTCACATGAAAGCAACAAGTAGTATTTTCTAGAGTGTAAACATACTATCACTAATGCTGATAAAATTCAAATTTATCAACTATCATAAAATGGTAAAGCTACCTTACAAAGTCAAAATAATGAATATAAAACTGTTCTGCTATTATTCTGATAGTAGTCAGTTCTATTTGAATATATGTATGACTATAATTATAGGCATAAGGAAGGCAAGATATTCCACAATAGATGCTAAATTTTTTTTTTTAATGATAATGAACAATAATTCATTTAACAGAATGATGATAAACATGTTATATAACTATATATTTAAATAAACACAAATAGCATTAGGTATATTAACTATAGTGCCTACCAAAACAAAAAAGGAATTTAAATGACCTTAACCAAAAGTTTCAGGTTATATTTTATTAACAATAATTTAAAAATAAACAGATCAATACTATTCATTAACCACAAGATGATTTTCACCAACAAACAGCAGAAAGTGCTTGTCCTATTTTCTTCAACTGTTATTCTCCCTGCCTACACCCTAAGAGGAAGGGTAGAGACAACTGACTTTCACTATAGCAAACTCACAGAAATAGTTGGTTATAGTGCATTTCTTTTAGCAGAGAATAGCACAGCATTGTACCTTAGCGCTTTGGTCAGGAAATGACAGAAGTTTGCTATAGTGAAAGCCAAGTATATTATTTAATTTAATACAGGGTGGTCCATAAGTCATGGAACATGTTGCAGACAAGGCCTGCTTAAGTTTTTGAACATCACCAGATTTTTTCTATTAGTTATGATAAACCACATCACGTGATTTTAATTAATATAAATGCCTTCCACTTTTGGCTTCACAAAGAAGGGGCCCTTTCTATAGCATGTTCCATGACTTACAGGCCACCTTGTATAACCGAATTACTACTTCTATATTAAAATGTACCATACAAAAAGTCTGAATCTAAATTTTAATTCCTATCCCACTTTCAAGTTACATGAAAAAAAAAAAAAATAAATAAATAAAAATAATAACAAATAAAATAAATAATAATAAAAAGCAGCTGTAAATACCAAGAACCAAAGCAGAAATCTCACAGTCTGATAGCTAATTTTAATCCAACATTGCCATAATACTTAAGGTACTTACTAAATTATTTACAGCTGAATTAATATTACGCATTCATCAAAACTTATACAATGAAAAACGGATTTGAAGAATAGTTTAAAAAACATTACCCCCAAGTAAACTTCTGGGAATGTGTAACAAAAATGCTGCTTAACCATGTCAGATCAAAACTTGCATGCTAAATTAACATTAACTAGGTGTTAAGTAATCTAAGTTAAGTTTATGCAGTATTAAACCAGTCCTTGTTGTGCAATATAAACTTCAAATGCATAGGAAATGAAATTCAAAAAATTTTGTTAGCTTGCATCATGTATAATATCTAAGGAATTTATCAAAATTTATGAAAACCTAGATGTCAATTTCAGATTATGAAATATTTTACCTGTGAAATCTATTCAGCCAATCTGGTATTAATGATTATGTAAAGATAGTGTTTTCTTAATGGGAAACAAAATGTATTCACCCACTTGCCAGCTAGGGATGTCGTGCCCTCCTGACATGTGGCTAAAATCTTCTACTCCTGCAGAAAAGCAATGTTTTACAACATATAAGTACCGGACTGAATAATTAATATGCTTATGCCTAAGTGACACATTGTACCATGTGTGATAAAGGGTAGGTTTATTTAAGCTTAAAAAATTTAAAAAGAAGAAAATAAAATCATTAAATCAGTTCAAAATAACAACAACAAAAAAAAGCACTTAGTTATTTAATAAAACGTTCATCTGTGGTAAAATAAAAAGTGGTTTATATTCATAGGTTTTATTTTAAATTGTGACTTTCACATGCTTTGATTTAAATGAAACTGTTTCAGAATATAATGAATGATCTGTTTACTCTAAAAATGTTTGAAACAAGACCACTCTCCCATAAATAAAAATATACATTCAGTTTAAATTTGCACAGCTATGATAAGCCAAATTAACTATAGCATCTAATTCTTTTTAAGTGTGACATATCAGTGAATATCATATTTTCTAAAAATAACCCATGTCCATAAACAAGGAACACATCCACATTTTGGAGGAGGGGAGAAAAAGAAAAATACTTTTACATGATTTTATACTTCAGTTTGGAAGTCTTTTTAAACAAATCCCAAAATGCAAAACTTCATAAACTTATATAATTGCACACTATAGCAGTTTTGTCTCGCATACATATAACAAAGAAGCTATGATAACAAACAAAAGGCAGAAGTCACAAAATAAGCCTCTGAATAGTCCATGGGGCATTCAAGAAAATACTTCACAACTGACAATGGCTGGTGTTACTTTCTATTCATTTAGAAGAAAATTCTGTATTCTATATTTCATTTCAGATAACGTAACAACATGAATTCTTTTGTCACAAAACAGACTTGCACAGCAGCATTCATATGTTCTTTTATAAAGCATTGCCAACAATCACAATTCATCCACATGGATCCTTGACCACTTCAAACATTGATAGCCTTGAAACCCAACCAGTGTCTTATATGCACCTTGAGAATATTCCACACAGATCTATGTCAAGGGACCATGCTAGGTATGCTTTGGAATGAACTACTGCTTTTTAAATCAATTATACAGAACTCTTCTTACTCAATTGGCAATGACATTTATCTAGAATGACCACTTGTGGAATTTATGATCATAATGCATACTTACAAAGCCTCCATAGCTCAGTCAGTATAGACAAAGCCTTTTGGCCGGAAAGACCTGGGTTCGATTCCTGTCCCCTTTCAACTAAAGGTGAGTTAGCTGGTCTCTTATGGAGGTATAGGGTTTTTTTTTTTCACCCAGAAACTCTGGTTTTTTCCCCCCCAAAAAATGTGACAATATGTGGAGAAGAGATAGGGCCCTCACCACATATCATTACACCTGTAGTTAACCATGAGTCACATCATATTAGTCAACTTCCTAGATAGGAGATGGCACATGAATGGGATGGGATGGGGTTACATGGTTAGACAGAAGTTGGTACAAGTATGTTTGACAGATTACATGGTCACTGAAAAGGGCATTATAGTCAACAAGGATCTTCAGATCCCATATATTATTTTCTTCTTCTTTTTATGTGGTTCCCATCAATAAAAATTTTTGTGTAAACCTATAGTAGGTTAGTAGTATGAGCAGACTGAGAAACTCCCCAGCCCCTATAGTTCTGGAGATCCTGCTCTAGAGACCACACATGGAACTTTTCAAGCCACTTCAGGCGGTCTCACACCGGATGACAAAATTAATCTCCCACCTAAAAAATGACAAAGTCGTGCCCATGGAGAATTCAAATCCACAGCCCTTGATTTGACTGAACATATATGCTAACCACTCATCCAACTAGACTGGTGAATATCTGTTTGTACTATACAGGGTGTATTGGAGGGAAGAAGAAACAAAATATAAATGGATACACTAAGATGGCTTAGAAAACAAACATGTAAAAGATAATCAAATGAGACTTAACAAAAATCATGCTACCTGACCTGCTGACACAAAACTAGCAATAATATTATAGATAGTATCAATTCTATCTCTGGTCACCACTAGATGAGAATTATTTCATAGCTCATATAAGGAAGCCTTATAATTATAAAACACTTGTGCTATGATTTCACAAATGAAAGTAAAATTGTATGTGTTCATGTACACTCATGCACAGAGTCAGAAGGGGGGGGGGATGCGTGTACTTTTTCATACTAAAATGAAATGTTTTTGGCTACATAAAATGGTCGGAACGTTGCATTTCAACTTAATTAGTAGGAGAGTTTTTGAAAATGTGCAAGCACCAATGTATACATATGAAATTTATTCCTAGATTGGCTGGACAAATTTTATTGGAATTCAATATCTGGAATCTTTACAAAGTATCAAGCTGTTTCCATTTATTTTAACTGAACAATTTGCATGACAACAAAGATGAAAAAACTTTTCTAAATTTTATACAGAAATAACAGCACTAAGACTGGATATGTCCATATGGTTGAATGTTAGTTTCAATATGTGCCATTAAAAATGAAATAACAATTTCAACTGATAGTAATTATGTACTGGTTAGATTTAATATCATAATGAACTTTAGAGTCACTTTTAAAATTTCTGTTGGATCGAATTTAAGTGACATTACAGGCTATCCTATAGCGGACAAAATAAACCTTGTCGGTAAATGCACAGTCATTTGATAGAGTTTTAAATGGAGTAGACATGCACTCTAGTGAACACCACTGTAACAAAAGGATGGCCAGGACTTTTCTGATATGGCATAAGTCTCAGAGCATCAGTGCTATTTTAACAAGTAAATGCTCAAAACCTTCACACAACAGTGAAACTGAACTGAATTTCATGGTAAATGGCATTAGAATAAGTCATTATCAACAACTCCTGATATGTACCTCCAAGGGGGGTTGTTCAGGTTACTATGACAGAAACTACATGTTAAGTTTACATTATTATTAATCTCCTATCAACAATTTTCCTCCAATGATTAAGATGAACATGAGGGAAATGTACGGGCAGATATCAGGAGTGAAAAATAATGAGAAACATTGTCAAAGGATGACAATGATGAGTTAAGACGGAGCAAGAATCATGAATGGTATGCTGGAAAAGCTGTGTCAGGAGAATGGAGCGTAGTTTGTAGATGTGTGGTATGGTTTCCAGGGAAGAATAGAATTATACAGAATGGATGGATTGCATGAATTGGAGAAATGGCTAGATAGAAGTGCAGTGTGTGTGATGCAAACAAAGAGATCAGAAGTAAGAGACGAAGTGAAAGATCAGGAGAATGGAATGGAAGAGACTGAAGTGCTTGCTAGAAATAGTTTAGTGAGAGATGAAGAGCAAACAGGAACGTAAGCAGCGGAGCAGGGAAACGGGGAAGCTTTGGTGGACAGAGATATGGCATAGGAAGAGTGGATGTTGGAAGTAGTAGCAGTGAATGTATGTATGGGGATGATCAGCATGAATGGGAAGGATGGGGATGTTAGTGGGCTAGTTGTGACTGAGTGGGTATATGGGATAAGCAGTGATGATGATTGGGAAAGGGGAGATTACAACAAACAAGGGAGGGTGGGTTTGGGTAAGACTGGTTATAAGCCTGAAGTGAACTCGTGTGTTTATTTACAAATGCCAAACGTATCAGAAATAGGGAAGATGAAATTGTTCCATTGAGTTGATTTGCTCCAAAATCACTGGAATAAGTGAAACATGGTTGAATGAAGATGGTATTCTAATGAGAATAGAAATGGAAGTGTACAATGTTTTTCATGCGGATTGAAAGGGCAAGAAGGAAGTGCTAATAGTGATAGCAGGGGAATTATGTCTACATAAGAAAGACATGAAAGAGGGAAATCGTGTCAGCATGGCGTAATGTGGAAGTTGACATGAAAAAATATTTAGTTCGCTATTGATATGGGCCAGGGAATGTGGAGGGATGTGATGAAGAAATATATAAGCAACTGGGGTTAGTGAACAAGGGAAGGGTGATTTCAATCATGGTAGTACAGATTGGATTGAAGAGATAGCATTTGGGAATAAGGCAAATGAATTTCTAGTTCTTGAGCAACAACTATTTTAGGCAGAATATCAAGGAGGGCACAAAAGTTTTAGATTGATCATTTCATCAGGGAATATAATTGTGAGTGGGGTTTCACATGCCTCTCCAGTTAGTAAGTGATAATGAAGTGATCACATGTTGTGGCTAGCATACAAAGACTTCTGTGAGGAAAGGATATTTAATGACAAGCTTAGGAGACAGCTTGGAAGAGTGTAGTAGAAAGGAAAAGTGCTGCTTGGGAATTGACAAAGAAATACATAAGAGCATCAAAGTGTGAATGTATTTCAAAGGTCAAAAGGCAGAATAAGGTATGTGTAAAATGGATCAATGAGAGTATTAAACATGATATTTGGAAGAAGGTACTTTGGAGGCAGCACAAGATGAATAACTAATAAACAGTTACAAACAAAGTTTTACAAAGAGTATAAAGAACAGGCCAGGAGAGTGACTCAGTTGATAAGAACAGCGAAAGTAAAGTATGAGTAGCAATTGCAAATCAGGCCAAGAAAAATTTTAGTTTATTTCGGTATGTGGCAAATAGAAAGAGGGATGATTCTGGCAAGATGACGTTAATGGATGAAAGTAGGAGATTGGTAATTGATGCAGAGGACATAGTCAAGGTATTCAGTGAGCAGTTTGTCAGGATGTTTCATCCTCAGTGTGAACTCAGAAACTCACATCGAGAGAATTAAACAAGAAAAGACTTAATGGTGAACAAGGAAGAGGTATATGAGAAGTTACGCTTCATGTTAATAAGGCAATAGAACTTGATGACATATCACCGTTTGTCTTAAGGGAATGTTCCAAGGAGAAAGCATCACTCCTGGCCTACCTGTTTATCAAGTCTCGCAACAGCACAAGTCCCCAAAGAGTGGAAGGAAGGTAAAATTGTTCCACTTCAAAGTGTGGTGATAAGGCTAAGGCTACAAATTATAGGCCAATCTATATCCGAGTTTGTAGTTAAGCTATTGGAGAAGTTGATGACAAATAGGACACAAAACGAGATTGATAACAATAGTATTCTTTGTGCTTGTCAGCATGAATTTGTTAAAGTGAGGTCATGTTTTACCAACTTGCTTATGTACTATAACAAGGTGATATAGTACCATCTCCCTTGTCTAAAATGAATGTTTTAGACAAGGGCGATGTACATGCATAGACAGTGGTATACTCAGATTTGCAAAGGCTTTTGGCTGATTGCCACACCACAAGTTGGTAACTAAACTGAAGTAAATGGGATTGGATGAGAGATTAGTAAGTTCGACAGGCAACTGTCGGTATATATGTCGATAGGTATCAGCAAGTTGTGTAATGGGGTGCAGTATCCCAGAAGAGGGAAACCACTAGTGATGAGTCACAGAGGTGATATACAATTGTTTGCAGATGATGCCAAATTAGGGAGAGTGATGAGATGAGGAATCAAGCAGAGGTGCACATGAATAGATTGCATGAGTGGGCAACTGTATGCAACTCTTAGTTCAATGTTGCAAAGGGAAAATTTGAAAATTTTAGAGGAAGATGAGGAAACAAGAGACCTTGGAGTAGTGGACAAGGATCTGAAGTTCAGAGATCACACTGCAGAAGCTGTGTAGTAGTCGCATTAGATAATGACAATAATGCAGAGGATCTTACTGTGCAGAAATAATTGTATAAGACCTTGATCAGCCTCGTATGGACTACTGTGCACAGATTTGGCCTTCTGGATTTCATAGTAATGAAGATAATATTGGAAAGGATCCAGAGAAGATTGACTAAGACGGAAACTGGTCTTTCAGATATGAAGACAGACTGAGGGAATGCTTTTTGCAAAGGCTTGTGAATAGGAGGAAGAGAGGGGATATGATTGAGACATTTTAGTTGTGAATGGATTGATGTGAAAGAAATTTTTCATAGAATGGTGGTGGGGGGGGTAGAAAAAAGGGGACACCACTGGAAGCTGTATAAGGAGGGTGTGGAAAGTGGTGGGTGAGTGGAATGCATTACCTGACATTGTGGTGAATGCAGATACATTGAATGAGTTTTAAAGCACAGCGTGTGTGCCTCTTATGATGACCGTTTTGACTCATGGAGGTCTAGTATTAATTTTATTTCCCATTTTACAGATGGGTACTATGAGAGCTCTACTCCAATCATTTGGGATTCAACCCTCTGACAAAGCTTCTGAATTATGCAATACAGCCACTGTAAAACTTTTATACCTCAATATTTGAGCATTTCAGGTCGAATATCTATTCCAGCTGCCTTTCCACATTTTAGGTTTTTGATGGCTTTCTGCACTTCAAGTACTGATATGTATTCCTAATTGCATTCCTGTTGAGTTTTTCACCACAGTACTGTCACTGCATATTTCATTTAGCAATCTTTCAAAGTACTTCAGATGTCTAGAATATCCTTATCTTCAGTTTTTATGTCACCTTGATCATCTGATTCCTTTTATAGTGAGTACCTTTCCTCCATTTCTAAGCTTTTTCAATAGCCTCAGGAATATTCCGCTACCTTCCTGATAATTTCCATATTCTCATCAAAGTCTTCCCATTACGTCAGTTTAGCTAATGTTTTACACAGTGCTTCACTTTCCTACATTTTTCTCTGTATTTTCTATGCGCACAAGCTGACTTCTTCAGTCCACCATGCAGTTCTAATTTTTCTATCAGTGCACACAATCTCACCACGACTCTCTGGCTGAATCGATCATCTTCAGGGTTTGCCAGTGAATCACCAAGGTTTGGTTCTTGTTTTCAAACTTTTTTCTTTTTTTTTTTTTCTTGAATGTCTGTATTTTTGGCCAACAATTCACCTCTGAAAGCTGCTGAACTTTGATTTGCTTTAAAACTTATTCTTCTTTACAATATGAAATTCAATTTTATCCAGCTCAAAACTAAATGGCAATCATTTCCACTTTCAAATTCTGTGTATACGCTTGTGTCCTCTCCCACTGGCAGAGGACACAAAAGTATTCTGTGTATACTCTTGTGTCCTCTGCCAGTGGGAAAAGATCACTATCAATAATAATAGTCAATGAGTTATTTTTTGCATCTTCTCTTCATGTGCATGAATTTGTGCACATTTTTATGTTGGAACAGTGTTAGTAATTACTACTCCACTGAACGGAAATCCAGCAAATACCTACCATTATTAACTTTGCTCTTATCTCCAAATTTACCAAAACATTTCTATAATATTGGTAATGTTAAACAAATGATTAGAATAATAATTTCCTACTCTACTGTTTAGATCTCCAACAAACACCAACTTTGGTGTGTTGACTGTCTTCTGTAATGCCCTCAAAAATTTCCCCCACTTCTTTAGTAGAACCTTCTGTGGAACCATAGGCACAAATAAGCCTCATTGTCTAGTTTCCCCCATTCTGATATTTGCCCACATTATTAATTGATATTGCCTGCCAATCATTCAGGGATGCTTAAGGGTCAAAGCTGTATAACTGAGAGGAGACCTCCACATAGCCTTTAAAGGAATGCAGAGAACCGACCAGGGCTTCTGACCTAATGTCCAATCCTCACCTTCTCGTGGTGCACCCTGTTGGGTATCTACTGGATACTGAACGAACGAGGATGGGCTGGCAATTTGGGATTTAGCAGACCAAATTGTATTCTTATTGGCTTAAACAAAAATACAAAATGATGGTACAACATGACAAAATTCATGCTGGCTGGGGCATCGCCCGGTTAAACAAGGCCCCCGTTGTTTATGCCAGGGAACCAGGGCAAACAGCGAAAAGTCAGCTACGGGAACAAATCTGAAAATACACCCCAATTCAATATCACCAGAGTTAAAGATTGGTACTATCAACATAAGAAGCCTGAATGGCAAAGAAATGAGGATTAGATAAGTACCAGATCGACATAATAGGGGTGACTGAAACAAAAAAGACAAAAACTGGCGAGATCTTTTTGAGGAATAAATACAAAACGTTATATTCAGGCAATGACAATCAAGGAAAAGAAGGAGTAGCCATAGTATTCAACACTAAATATGAGGGTAATCTTCTTGAATGGGAGGCAGTCTCAAGTAGAGTGATGTGGGCAAATATCAGAATGGGGAACTGGACAATGAGACTTATTTGTGCCTATGGTCCCACAGAAGGTTCTACTAAGGTAGAAGTGGAGGAATTTTTTGATGCTTTAGAGAAAGCAACTGACACAATGAAAAAGGAAAAGTTGGTCCTTGTTGGGGATCTAAATAGCAGAGTAGGAAATGATTGTCAGACATACAAAAATATTTTGGGAAAATTTGGAGAAAAGAGCAAAGCTAATAATAATGGCAAATATCTGTTCGATTTCTGTTCAGGACATGGACTGGTTATTATTAACACCATGTTCCAACATAAAAATGTGCACAAATGTACATGGAGAGAAGAGGCAAGGAATAAGAAAAGTCTCATTAACAATGATATTGTTGATAGTGATGTTTTCTCCCTGGTGCAGGACACCAGAGCGTACAGAGGATTTGAAATTGGAAGTGATCACTATTTAGTCTTGAGCAGGATAAAATTGAATCTCATATTGAAAAAAATAATATGTAAGAAAGGTTTAAAGCGAATAAAAGTTGAGCAGCTCTCAGATGTGAACTGTAGACAAAAAATACACAAAGATTATTGAATAAAAAAATGAAAGTTTGAGAACGGGAACCAAACTTTAAAGATTCAGTGGCAAGCCTTGAAGAGAATGCTGATTGATTCAGCCAGAGGCATGTGGTGAGGTTGTGTGCAAGGATAGAAAAATCAGAACTCCATGGTTGACACAAGAAGTTAAAGAGGCAGTGAAGGAAAAGAAGAAAGCATATCAAAAGTTCCTGGCAAATAAGTCAGCTTGTGCTCTTAGAGAATATAAAGACAAATATAAGAAAGCTGAACACTAAAAATACAAACTTATTTAATACTGACCATTGACAAACATCTTACATTATAGCCTACCAGTTTCACCAGCAGACTGGCGAGCTTTTTCAAGGCGTTTACGGAATCAATCTTCATCGGAGATTGATTTATCTAGATATCTAGTAACGCCTTGAAAAAAATTACAGTTCAATCTCCATCGGAGGCCAATTAGAGATAACTGCCCCAAAACTATCACTAACAATATCCCACATCTGGTGAAGATTGGTGGCTGACAACTGATGCCATCTAGTGTTCCCTGATCCTAACATTATATATTTATTGTCTGAGATAACGTGTTCTGCGGTCAACTTTCTTGAGTTTACGGAACGAAAAACTCTGGTCCAGAAGAAAAAACCAGCTAGCCTGTGCCAGAGATCGACTAACTCGGGAACCGGTCAAAGAAAGACAGAAAATGTTCCTCTAGTCAGCAACCAGATTTGAACCTAGGTCCTCCTTTGGACGATCAAGCACCATGGAGTGAACACAGCACTTCCACTGAGCTACAAAGGCTCTTTATAAAAAGACAAAAATAAAGAAAATATTGAAAAACATCAGCTGCATTGAGAACCTATAGAACAAGTAAAACATTTATTTATCCACAATTTTTAGTGAAGATAGCAAACAAGTATCATAGGAGAGAGTTGACAAGAAGGGCCATGGATACTAATGAGTCAATGAGAAGATTGTGCAGGAGGAATGGTATGCAGTTTATAGATGTATGGAGTGAATTTGGTGAACGAAAGGACATTATATGCCATTATAAAGAAAATATAAGCCTGACAGAATACATTTAAATGGTCTCCCACGATGAGTTTCTGGACTTAATGGTAGGAAGTCAACTGAATAAATTTATATGGTATGGTCACTTAAATAGAATGGATGAGGAAAGGCTGGTAAAGCATGTGTTTGATGCCAAGATGCAGGAAAGAGACTGAGAGGAAGACTAAAATTTAGCTGGACATGTCAGTCAGAAATGTCCTGGAAGACAAACATTAGATACAACAATATTAGAGTGCTGACATAGTAACCTGATGTCCCCCCGAAGATACACTTGTGCCAATGATGGAAAAAAGCCAAAACACTTCAGTAGCTGTGAACCAGTGTTCAAACTAATTTTAACTTACAGATTGGAAAGTAGGGATAGAAATAAAACACTTGAACAAAGAATGGAGACCACAGATATGAGTTCTGAGAAAGATTAGAGTGAGCAGTATCATATTAAAATTTAAGACATTAGGAAAGAACTCAAAATTGTTAACAGAGTGGTATATGGCCACTTAAACCAAATGGGAAAGAAAAAGGTTAGCAAAATAAATGTGTTCTTTGCCAGGAAAAAGACCCAGAGGAAGATCAAGATCTAGGCAGATTGATACAGTAAAAATTACATTAGAGGAGAGAAATATAAGATTGGACAAAATTGGAATCTTGACAAATAATCGATTAATTTGGAGGAAAAGTGTGAACAGGACGTTAACAATGATGTAACTTTTCAATGTAGTACTATCATAATATCTCCCCCCCCCGAGGGTACACATGTGCAGATGAAGAAGTTGAATGACTAAGTGACTGGGGTGCAAAAGTAGACTAGCGTCCTAGTAGTGCACTCTGGGCAATGCGATTTTCATGGCAAAATAGTCTACAATATCTAGCACCCGAAGAATCCCATGGGATCTCCTGACTATGTGATTACACCGCATTTACCCAAAATGTCAAATCAAATGAGACGCTCAGACTCTTTCCAGAACCAGCAGACATGGCAACTCGGACCTTCAGCCGTATCTGCCAATTAAATATTGAAAGCGGCATCAGCTGGCCTAAATGTCAGTGTTTTTTTAAAATACTCAAAATAAATAAATAAAAATAGACGTAGTTGTTATCCATGAGAGATGCATTGATAAGGAACAGGATTTTCAGAAAAGGGGTAAAATTCCAGGGTATGATCTAGTGGGTGCAACACTCCACCATGGCATTGCCACATATGCTCAGGGCAAGATTGATAATGTCTGCCTCTTAACATCAACCCAAGGAAATATCCATACTGTGACTGTAGAAATCACAGTCATTAATGTATACAAACCTCCAAATGTGATGCGGTCAACACATATGTTGGAGACTCAAGCCCACCCTTCAATTTATATAGGGGACTTCAACAGCCACAATGAAACCTAGAAATACAGGACTAATGACTTGAATGGTGAATCCCTTGTCGACTGGGCAGAAGATCGTAACTACCATTTGATCTTTGATGCAAAAGGTCAAATAGGGGCACCTTTAAGCCTGTGATCAAGAATATAACCCAGATCTGTGTTTTGTTTCCAAGAGTATTAACGGCAAACTTTTGATGGCTAAAAGAAAAGTCCTGGGGGACTTCCCCATAGTCAACATCGACTTGTAATCATTGAAGTAGGGCTGCAAGTACCATTGATATCTTTTCCTCGCCCTCGTTGGAATTTCGGCAAAGCTAACTGGAATGCCTTTGCTGAAGATCTGGATAATGTCTCAGTTGGATACCACCCACACACCAAGGAACTATAGCAGATTTGTAAATGCTGTCATTACAGTCGCCAAAAAATATATCCTGAGAGGTTTTAGAAAAGAGTGAGACCCTTTATCAAGAATTTTTGGATAGTGGAGAACAAGAAATCACCGAGGAATTAGAGCATAGCCACAATGATGCTCATTGACTCAAGTGGACAGACTGTTGAGTCTCTGGATTTTAAGCACTCTAACCTCAGAGCATGGGGTCTGCTACAAAAACTGGGTGAAGTTTCACCGATAGGATGCCAGGAAGTCAAAGTGTCTCCTAATCAAGTTGCAAATCGAATATCATCATTGTCAAGAGCACCCCGGAATAATAGCCACGATACTTGAGTTCTTGATAAATTGAAAGAGACGTGCAATCAAGAATCTTGTTATTCTTTTCCATTTCTTGTTACAGAAGTGATGGATGTACTGGAGGAAATGAAGCTGGGTAAGGCTCCAGGGTTTGATGGAATGCACCCCGAGTCTCTACGCCACTGCGGTAAATATGCATGTTTCTGATTATCAATAAGATAAGTTTTACTCTGATATTTTATAGACTGGACATTTACCTTCAGAGTTTAAAAGATCAAAAATAATAGCTATTTTGAAGCCAGGTAAACCAAATAAACAAGTAGAGTAATCGATCAATTGCTCTGTTAAGCACGTGTCTCAAATTATTGAAGAGACTTTTACTGAACAGAATAGGCAGGATTCAGAGCAAACAGAAGCACTATAGACCAGGTCCTATCTTTGATTACATATATAGAAGTAGGATTTCAGCAGCATCTTAAGACTTAGTTGCTTTTAGACCTCATTGCTGCCTATGATACAGTTTGGAGACAGGGCCTCATTTATAAAATACTTAAAGTTACACGATGCAAAATAACAACTGTGCTTATCAATAATATGACCAGTAATAGGTTATTCCAAATTGTTATGGGAGCCAAAACAAGTGAAAGTAAATTACTGAATAATGGGCTTCCCCAGGGCTCTGTCCTTTCTCCGATGTTATTTAGCTTATATATCGCAACATGCCAGATACCATATCCAGAAAATTTGGATATGCAGATGATTGGGCTCTGGCAACAAGCAGTGGCTCAATAGAAATAACACTGACGACTAACCTGGACTCTCTTGGTTGATATTTCAGGAATTGGTGTCTTCAACCGAATACCAACAAGTCTGAGACCTACTGCTTCCACCTAAATAACAAAACTTGCCAATAGAGAACCTCTGGTTTACCTTAATGGACAACTTCTTCGACACAATAGTACCCCAAAGTACTTGGGAATGACTCGACAGGTCTCTGACATTTAAAAAACACCTCATGAACACATTGGCTAAGACTTGCAACAATATAATTCAGAAACTGACCAGAACATCTTGGGGAGCTTCTGCGACAACAGAAGCTCCCCAAGATGTTCCGGTCAGCTTCTGTGACAATACTTAGATGCTCAGCTCTCAGCTTTGTATTTTCCACCGCCAAATATGGAGCTCCAGTGTGGATTAACAGCGCACACACCCATTTGGTTGACAAACAGCTCAACAATACTATGCATCTTATTTCAGGGACAATCAAGAGTATGCCTATAGAATGGCTCCCTATTTTAAGCAATATTCCTCCTCCACCATTAAGAAGAGCCAATGCCTTATGCAGGGAGTATAGAAAGATCCAGGAAAACTCCCATCTTCCAGTACATAGAGACACCTCAAACTTAATAAACAGATTGAAATCGAGATATCTTCCTGTTAGTACTGCTATAAGACTGCTAGAGGACAATTTTGATGTCAATGGGAGGTGTTTGCAGATCCAGACCTGCAGAACGTTCCCTGCATTGAAGAACAACCACCTGGATATGATCTGCCACGTAAAACCTGGATTACTCTAAATTGGCTAAGGACTAACCACAGTCAATGTGTAGACTTTTTTTTTATTTTTTTTTTTTTTTTTACAAGCACCAGAAAATTCATTCCCCACAATGTGACTGTGGAAGTGAGAAGCAGACCATCCACCATATTTGCCAAGAATGCCCACTGAGAGAATACAAAGGAGAGGAACAAGATTTCCTAGTTCCAACACTTGTGACTATTGACTGGATTAATAACTTAGATATAAAGTTGTAATATCTATTGGTGTTTGTATATTCAATGTGTGCGGCTATGCACATATATTTAGAGATGCCAAGTTTTGTCACTGACACTGTATATGTTTCGTTTTCTTGCGATGTAATAGCCATACGATAAATAATAAATACTAAGTGACTACTTTGCAATGGTTTATCATACCAGTGAGGTGGTTAGTGCTGTGAGAACAAGATGGATGAATTGGAGATTTTAGGATATTGCAGAATATCAGCTTGCATATTATGAAAATGTGCAAGAGAACTGGCAGTCCCAAGGGAGTGAAAAGAGGACAGAATAATTCTCTTGCATAAAGGAAACTAAGACTGCAGCAGCAAATTATAGACCAATCAGTATGCAGGAATGGGTGAATAAGTATAATGATATACTATGAGGGGCATCTACCCTCAGAGCATTGATTCCCCTCATCCAACCTTGTATCAATCCTCTATGAGGATTGAGGCAAGGGAAATGTTTTAGCACTTGGCTAGAAGAGGGCCAGAACAAGAGGACATCCCTGAAAGTTGAATAAGGTGTAAGGACTAGATTATTTTGCTTTGAGAGTCACAAATGAATAAATTGTCAGAATCAGTTGAGTGCTTTGTCTGTTAATGAATTTAAGGAGAGGTATGATAGTATGGAGAGTTTGGGTCTCCAATGATGCGTCTTCAGACTTGATGGAAGTATCCATTGAATGTAATTGTTTGAATGCTGAATATAATTCAATGCAACTTGATATTTAGGGTTTCAAAGTGTGGAGGGATTTCAATTTTGAACAGACTGTTTTAATGCAAAACAAAGTTATGAATAGTAAATTTGTTGTGATAATGAATGTTATAATACAGGAATGCTATTATGAAACTCACCACTTTATGATCATCAATAATTTCCTTACTTTCTTTTACACTTGACCAATTTCTAAAATCCAATTGCTTTGCTCATCGAGAAGTGATTTTTAGTGTAGAGTGAAAAATTAAAGGGATAAATCAGTTGCCAATTATAAATGTGATCAGGTGAAGACAGTACCTGCATTTTAATTTTCTAAACCTAGAATAGAAAGGTCAGAAGTGGTGAGAAAAAGTAAACCCACTTTCCATGCTGGATCACAAATGATATTCCTGATTACTATTACACCTACAACACTACTATTCCATCTCATTTTATAAACACAGAAGAAACTTAGATAAAAACCACTGAACCAAAAATCTAACAGTCTTGAAGGAAATAAAGACTAGTTCTAAATTAAACAAGATAACATAAGTATCATCCCCATCTTTGTTTTACTTGCTTTAAGTAAAAGCAGCTGATGAAGAATGAGATGGACCTAAAAGAAAGTTTGCAAAAATAACACCTCAAGCTATGAACATCAATAAGATGGCCAAAATTTGAAAGATAACATGCAGACATTTCAAAACCAAAGCTTTAAAAGGACAAAAGAAAGTTATTAAACCACACACACAATATATATATATATATATATATATATATATATATATATATATATATATATATGTGTGTGTGTGTGTTCATTCATTTAGTTTAGAATTCAAATGTTTTTTTAGTGTATTATTATTTGCCATATGAAACTAGACCCAAAATATATCCTGTTTTATACTAATATATTAATACAAAACTTGAAAATTTTGTAATATTGTTACAAAAAAAGATGGCAGGAGAGACCTCAACTACACTGATCCAAACATTCAATAAATTAGCTGATGCAAACCATTTCTTTATAAACAATCAGTGTAATTTTATTACTCCTATATCTTATTCTAATTATTGAAGAATTTTAACTTGGAAAGTACTGATGCCTGAAGTAGTTTTCTTTTGACCCCCCCCCCTTAAGATTACTTTTTTTTTTTTTTTTTGGTAACCTGAAGCTTTATGAATTTATGAATAATAAATTTATGAATAATAAACTAGTGAGTTTATTATTCATAAACTCACTAGTTTATGAATAATACTTTTTATTTGCTATATATGGTCAATGCTATTGTATGGGTCTGAGACACGGACAATATTAAAGGAAGCAGAAGATAAAATCAAAGCTTTTGAGATGTGAATTTTAAGAGGAATTATGAAGGTATCAGACGCGGAAGAAAATGAATGCAGAAGTTCTACAAATGATGGGATAAAAACAGAAGTCTTCTTTTAGACTATCAAAAGAAGAAAGGCCAAATACTTCGGACATTTGCTAAGTCATGACAGCCTACAAAAAGTGGTCCTGAAAAAATGGTAGACAGAAAGCGGGAACGAGGAATGCTGGAGGAGCAATCTTAAGAACTGGGCATATCTGAAATATGAGGAATATGCAAGGGAGACACAGGAATGAAGTTGGTGGAGAGACATGGCAGTCAACCTCCTGGATGGAGACGACACAATGATGAAATCTGTAAATAGAAAAAGAGAACGAGATGGCATAATGCAAATGACATTTGCGCAATTTAGGTTTCATCGTCTTCAAATTCCTGATATTTACCGTCGAGGGGATGTACAGGATATTATTATAGTAATAATGTAAACTTTTCATGTAGTACTAACTGTCTGTTGGCAGTTTTCATCCAAAAGTTCAATATACTGCCAGTTATTTCTAATTGTCAGAGATACTTCTAACAGCATCAAGCGACCTAGATGTGGATCCTTTCCTTGCTATAAAACATTTCTTCCTTATTTCATATAAATTTATCTAGTTGATACCAGCTTTAAAAATTATGAATAAATAGCTGAAAATTTTTACTCGTTCTATACATTCTCCATTCAGGATATATTTCATGTTTTCAATGCTCTTGCCAATGTCTTTTTATTGCTGATTTTCACACCAAATTTATTACAGCTGTTATTCAATTTAGTCAGGGAATCCTACAGACTTGTATTATTTAGAAGAATAGTATCTGCATAAAGAGCTAAGATTAACATCTCCAATTTCAATATCAGGTTTAATACTATTTTTTACATAAGAATAACAGTGGAGATAATGTGCACCCTTATCTTACACCTAATTTAACTTCAAATCATCTTCCTGTACCTCCTTAAATTCTAATTGTTGACTTAACTTAAATATAGATAATGTATTGTTCTCTATAATGTTCCATTTATCCCATATAATTATAACATTTTAAAAAGTCATCTACTGGCACCTTGTCATATTCCTTTTTGGATCTACAAACATTAAATACAGATCCTTCTTATATTCCCATAATTTCTTAGTTGTCTGTCAAAGTGAAAATCTTACCCTGACAACCAGTGTTTCTAAGTTTCTCATAGACAATTTTACATACACTCTTCTCCAGTATGCTTGCATAAATCTTACCTGGAACATACAATAAGGAATTGCGATTCTCTAATTCTCACATTCAGTTGTTTCCCCTTCTTACAGATGAAAACTAGGAGAGTTTCTACTCCAATCATCTGGAATTTGACCTTCAGACAGATCATGCATTTTGAATTATGTGGTACAGCCAATGTAGAATTTTTATACCTCCATATTTGAGCATTTCTGATTATTGATGGCTTTTTCTACCAGTGTTCTCATACTGCATGTTTCTTTTAACAACCTTTCAAAATTACTTCAAAAATCTAGGATTTTCATGTTACTTTTATCCTATCCGATTCCTTTTATGGTATCTTTTCTCATTTCTAAGGTTTCTTGATACAAATCTTCTATATTTTTGCCTGAATCTTTTAAACATTACTTTGCTTTCTTACATTTTTTCTCTGTATTCTCTAAAAGCACAAATGCTGACTACCTAGGAACTTTCAATACATTTATTTTTTTTTTTTAAACTTGCCAATGAATCTCCATGGTTTGATTGTTTTCAACTCATTCATTTTTCCTTCAATAATAATTACACTTAAGTCTACAGTTTACCTCTGAAAGCTGCTGAACCTTGATTCTTTTTAAAATTTTCTTACATATTTCTCTTTTCAACATGATATTCTATTTTATTCTGCTTAAAAATAAATGGTGATAACTTCGTACTTTAAATCCTCTGTATACTGGTCTTGAAATCATGAAAACAGTTATTCACATAAATTTGTACACATCTTTATGGTGTTAGTGATAAATAGTCTGTGCACTGAACATTAATCCAGCAGGTACTTACTAGGGATGGATGTGCCCACCATGATTTGGCTGATGCACTAAATATTGATTGATTAAAAAAAAAAAAAATTTTTTTTTCTCTTCAAAACATCTGTTTATAAGAATTGGTTCAGAACATTTAAGATTTCATTCAGCAGAATGCTTTGGCCAAATATTTGATCCTTTGTGCAATTTGCGAAACGAAGAAAGGTTAAAAAAACATGTAATAATACTTCACTTAACCAGGTAACCACATGAAAAAAAAAAGCCCAATATACACACATATACATAATGCATCCATATATTTGCTTTTTATTAGTGCTTTTAATTAAAGTTTCACTGGTCTGGCATGACAGCTGTTTCAAACTGTTGGTTCTTATCAGAGATCAAGCAGAAACCTTAAAATGGCAAGTATCCTCTTTCTTTCAATACCAAAGCAATCCAATTTCAGAGAGTTGTATTTTTCATAAGTGAACAGCAGTCAGTGCATAAGAGTAATTATCAACGAAGAGTCTATGTCTTCATTTCAGCACTAAAAAAATAAACAGATTGACCCATGTTTCATAGCTGAATATATATATTATAATTCATTTTACTCGGTGGGAAATATTATTAAAAAGTTTTAATGACTGATACCGAGAGAGAAAATGTATATTTGAAAAGATACTACTAGTTCATTAAATTGATCAACATCTTCAGGTATCACAATCAAAGAAATATATAAACAATTACAGAGACTTAAAATTGCATTAACAGAACAAGTACAAAAGACAGCAGTGTGTTTAAAAACAAAATGAGAGCTCGAGTTCCAAATAAACGTAGATTACGTGCTGTCACGAGTGCGCCAATACTGAACAGAGGCAACGTATGCGGCAGAGAGATACCAAATAACGATAACAAAATTTTGGTTTAAGGGGGAAGGAGTTAATAGCTTTTTCTTCAAAATCGTTGAGAAATATATCTGCGAGAATTGGAGAGAGTGGACTGCCCATGGTCAGACCCGAGTTTTGTAAGTAGATCTTATTGTCATATTTGAAGTATCCTGACTTTATGCAATGGTCTTCGATCTTCTCAAGAACAAATTACCCCAAAAAACTCTTTACTTTACTCTTCCATTGCATAATGACAACAAGATCTACTTACAAAACTCAGGTCTGGCCAGAGGCAGCCCACTCTCTCCGATTCTCGCAGATATATTTCTCAACGATTTTGAAGAAAAAGCTATTAACTCCTTCCCCCTTAAACCAAAATTTTGGTATCGTTATAATGATATTTTCCTCATCTGGGAAGATGGTGTCAACAACCTGAATTTATTTTTAGACCACCTAAACAAGTGTCATGAAAAAATCTTTTACCTTCGAACTGTAATCCAATGACTACCTCCCCTTTCTAGACCTGAAACTAAACAGATGTGCTGAGAGTATTAAAATCTCAATTTTTAGAAAACCTACTCATACTGATAGATATCTCCATGCTTCCTCCCATCACTATTCCCCCCCACCAAAAAAAAAAAAAAAAAAAAAAAGGTATTATTTCCACGTTAGCTCACCGAGCCAAGTCTTTACTTACAGAAGAAGCAGAAATTGAAAATGAACTCCTTTTTCTTAAAAAAAAACTTTTATTAATAATGGTTTCTCTCCTAATAAAATTGACAAATTTCTTTTCCCCAGTCACTCAACTACTTCTTAAGATCCCTCTTCCCCACAGAGCCTTCATTTCTTTGCCTTACATCAGCTCTCTTTCACCAAGACTGGCAGAAATTCTCAAGAAGTTTAACTTCAGAACTTGGTTTACTAAACTCCCAAAACTCAGTTTAATACTTAGTAAACTAAAGAGAAACGTCTTCCAACTCAGTTTCCAGGCGTGTACAAGATTTTATGTGATTGTGGAAAGCTATACTATGGCCAGACTGCTAAATCCATCCTTCTACGTTTGGAAGAACACCGTAGAGACATCTCCTACAACAGGACTAGAGCCAGTGCTCTCTCTCTAGCCATGTTTTCTTTTCAGTTAACTCAGACAAAGGCCGCCAACACATTGTGAACTGGACTCAAACTTCTAACATCCATGTGTGCTATGATGAGCTCAAGAGAAAGATTGCCGAATCTATAGAAAGTTCTCTAGATTCTTCACATATCGCCTCTGTTCAGTATTGGTGCACTTGTGACAGCGCGTAATCTATGTTTATTTGGAACTCAAGCTCGCATTTTGTTTTCAAACACGCTACTGTCTTTGTACTTGTTCTGTTAATGCAATTTTAAGTCTGTAATTTTTTATATATTTCTTTGATTGTGATACCTGAAGATGTTGATCAATTCAACAAAACTAGTAGTATCTTTTCAAATATACCATGTCATCTCTTTATCTCTCGGTATCAGTCATTTTAATTTTAATAATAATTAAAACATTTTAATAATAATATATATATATATATATATATATATATATATATATAAACACTTGGAAAATTTCTCAAGGAGTGCACGCTAATGCAACTCTAGTGCTAAAGATTGTATTTTCATAAGCTCGCACTTATTTATTTGAAACTTTTTCATGACACATGCAACAGAATTTTTCTGCTTTGGCAGGCCGAATACCAAATCTTTCTAGTGATTCACCCAAAGCCAAATATTTGAAAAAACACTTGTATCAGATGAAAACTGTAGCAAAACTGAGTATTCAGTGCATCCTAGCTAGAGACTAGGAAGAAATTTTTTTTTTTTAGTAGAACACCTTGCTTTTGTTGGTCTACATGCCCAAGTACATCTCACTGTCCAATTTCCCCATTTTCACTCTAGCAGATATTGCCTGTTACTCAAGAAGACTATCTTCATGTTTTGTGTTTATGACTATGGCTACTCTTTCCTTTCCTTTTTGTTGCCTAACACCTGTTCTTATCTTCTTTGTTTTAGTAAGATCAACTCAGCACATCAATTCTTCTACCAGTTCCCTTTTCTTCTCAAAAGAGTTGCATAATATCAGCTATAAAATTTTGTTTATAAGTTGGGCCTTTTATGGTGCAACAGCCTCAATCAGTCAGAAATTTTCTGGATTACTATGAATAATGTACTCAAGAAGCTGAATTTTTGCATTTACAGACATACGATACATGTGATGTATTTTAACCCTGACGACAATGAAAAAGTATTTAAGAGTGCACTGTGTTATTTAATGAACTTAATTTAGTGCAATAAAATACAGGTTATGCCTATGAAATATAGGAAGAAACACTAAGTACTGGTTATTAATGTATTATTTAAAGTCTATATAAATAACAACTCCGCCATTGCCGGTCCCAAGCCCAGATGAGAAAGGAGGAGGGTTGTACTCATTGCTAGCAACGACAATATGTAAAAAACATTGCGGTTGCAGAAACCTCAACATTGTTGGAAAACTGACACAGTCAGACAGACGTCAATGATTAAGGCCCTATGCACCACAGGGGATAGGTAAGGTAATATAAATAACATCTTATGTTCCACTGATCCATCAGCACTAAGCTGGTTTGCTGACTGCTTTCCTGCCATAGCTAAGGATTGTGTATATTTGACTAAATATACAAAGAATATACTAAATCTTGTCAATTAACAATTACTAAAATATAATCAGCACGCCTCCTTAACCTTGCAACTACTTTTGAGGCACAGGTGCAGTACAAGAAAGGAGAGCAAACTGAAATGAGTTAAGGGCATACGTTTCTTTTAAATTTAAGTTTCCATTTCCCAATAACTACATCTATAAAAATAGTTATTCTTACTCATTATTACAACTATCACATTCGAAAAGGATATTTTGTATTTATTACTGGGAAAAGATGAGCAGAATGTATCACTCATGTGGGCAGGTTATCATATTTTCAAATTAAATCAACATTTAAGATGTGGCGATAAGCATCTCACATATATATCAATTTTATTCACCACTAATGCAAATTTTATGCTCAAGAGCATATCCAATACATGTCAACTGATGATCTAAGAGGCAACTACTAAAATATTTGTAAGGCAACAAAAGTAATGTATATAAACATGCATTTGCATTAATGATTTCAGCTTTAATCAAATTACTTATAGGACACTCCATTTAAAGAAGTTTATATTAATTATATTTGCATTCCATTTAAAATATTAGGATAACAGCACTGTAACTGATGAATTATTATTCACACAACAAATTACTATGTTTTTACAGAAAATTTTTCATTACTAGACATTTGATAACCCTGGACAGTGCATTTAGAAGAGGTTAGGAATTTGTGGTCTTAAGTTGCAAAATGAGCACAAGCTAAAACACTGCTTTCATTTTTTTAGACAAATAAAATTTGATTTTCTCTGCTGCTTTATTTCTTTATATTTTAATAATGTTGCATCACATGTTGAATCTTGAATCTTGCTATACAAAATGGATCTGCCAAATCTCGATGTGCATATGAGCAATAAAGTACAAGGATATTTCCAGTGTGATGGTTTACAATACATGAAAACCTCATCTTATAGTTTGCTCAATTATAGATCATGTCAATTAATATTTCCATGGAAAATTTTATCCATTAGTAACATGTAAATATCTAAAATATGCAGAGCTGTGAATTACTGGTACTGGTTATTTATTGACAGAATGCTATAAAATTATAATCTGATGTACTACGTGGAGAGTGTGCATTGGGGGGGAGGGGGATATCACACATACAACTTGAATGGAAAGACATAGGAAAGTAACTGTTGCATCTTAAACTGTGAACCATAACATTAATGAACTTAATTTAGTGCAATAAAATACAGGTTATGACTATGAAATATAGGAAGAAACACTAAGTACTGGTTATTAATGTATTATTTAAAGCCTATATAAACAACAACTCCGCCATTGCGTGTCCCAAGCCCAGATGAGAAAGGAGGAGGGTTGTGCTCATGGCTAGCAATGACAATATGTAAAAAACAGTGAAGAATACAGGCTATTACATGATTTGTTCATTTGCTTTTAATCCTCCAATACTGATTATCTCCAACCCATAAAAGACTGCCTTCAAAGTTTAATGCCAAAAAAATTTGTATTTGGGCATATTAATTCAGAACACTTGCAGCTGACATCAGCAGCTAAAATTTCTGTATGAAAGTATTATTCAACATGCACTATAATTGCAAAAAAGCAGATGAAGTTTTCAGATAACTGATAATGCTGAATGTTTTGTAAGCGTACAGCCAGAATAATTACAGTTCACCCCCCTTTTTTTTTTTGTTTGTGTAGCTCTTGGCTTAAAAGATTATTCTGGCCACTAGTCTAGAATGAGGCACGAAATCTGCATAAATATAAATGCAGTTATAGGTTTTTATCCATAGAGAATGGATAAATGCTTTCTTTCCGGGCACAATCAGATTAATGTAAACTTGAGAGAGAGAAAAAACGAGTAATCAATGCAATCTGTCCATCTTCAATGATGACTAGTAAAAGAGAATTATGATAGTTTATTTTTCACTTAAACTGATCACATATTTAATCTATAACACAAGAGTTTAGCAAGTTACAGTGTAATCATTGAGAATTTTACTTAATAATCTTAATGACTTCTTTAAATGAAGTTAATGTCTCAAATAACATACCCAAATATGCAATCTTAAAACACTTAAGCTTCTACACATTTCGCCAAACCCCGACTTAGAGGTTGGGGACATATGTCCAACAGCACAGGTGTGCTGTGAAATGCTATGGCAGAAAAAAAAAAAAAGATACTAAAACTGCCAGTAACAGGCAACTTGCCTATAAAATTCAGATGTCTGCTTCATTTATGTTTCGAAGGTAAATCCTTGATCACAGTTTCACTGGAGTTTGCCATCACCATCACTTAGCAACACGAACACGGCATCTGTGCAAATTATCAGATAGTCTGTGTTTTGAAAATGCGAATGCTAATAATACTGTGCAACACTGCATCTATTACAAATTATTAACTGAATACATTAAACATTTATATTAAAAATAAACTAACAAAATATTCAGTATACCACATGCTCGAATAACTAACATGATCAGAAACATTTTAAAAAAAACAGCGAATGAAATTCAGGGACTTTTTTATAGAAAGGAAGCAGTACCAAAAATAAAGGTGGTTATTAAAATTTCAGATATACCTATACGAGTCCTTATAGAGTAAAAAATCCGATGTAAAGAAGTACAATTTTTATAGGTGTTTTGAATGCACAGTCAACAATGTTAAACACAGGATTTTTTTTTTCTCCCCCCAGTTGTAAAGAGTGCTATTTCACCATAACAAGTGCCTCTAGCCATTTTCCACAATCATGTAATATATTCCTGTCAATGTAGCATGGTTAGCTATTTAATCACTTGAACGAAACAATTCCTACATTGTAACTATAAAATTAGAGCTGATAGTATGGCTTGGTCATGCTGGTATTCTGCATTCCACTAGGAACAAAGTACTATTACTGACATTAATAATGACCACAGTCCATTTTTGTTTCATTCAGGGTCTAATATGAACAACGAATAGTGGGAGTGAATCCAAATGTTTATACATTCATATCATGGTGACCAACATGTAAGGTTAAAATAAGTAAAACAACAATTTTTCTACATGTTTAAACCGGATACATTGCAATGACCCTGGAATTCCTTGGAACCAGTGATATTCAATAGTGACAAATTAAAATTTATGTGATTATTTTATTATGTTTATTTTTGATTATTATTTTTATTATGTTTCATTCAGTTTCTGTATGAACACTCAATTCTACTAAATACTCTCTAGCTATTCTATGCAGTGGATTTTTTCCCAAATACACTAAACTCATTATAATGAGTGTCTACTACATTTACTTATGTAACATGACAAATGACCAGAAATATGAACCAGTTAATCTCTCTGGTCAAATTTATTAAAATCTGCAAAACCACAACAGCAGGGATATAATCAAAGAGGTGTGATGCGATGTATAATAACTGAAGATATGAGATATTTTAATCTCTTTTTTAAAAGAAACTATCAAGCACTTTCCTCATCATTAAAAACAGATTAGTATGTGCAGGCCCGGCTGATGGCGTGTGCGAAGTGTGCAATATACACAGGCACCGCAGAAGAAAAAGCACCTAAAAGATGTCAAAAAAAATATGAGATAAGAGTTTAAACAAACAATGAATGGTACATATAATTATGAATGTATGTCGTCTTTCGTTTGGGCCACTTCAGATCTTCCCAGAAACGAAGAAATAAATTCTGAAATTGTATCCTGGACCCGATTACATCACTGTAATTTTTTATTAAAATTTACGAAAATATACCTAAAATAGTTCTTTATTTTTTGATGTATCATAAATCAACTTATGATTAATTGTTGAGTTCCGTGTAAAAAAAAATTGTATAAGCAGGACTAATCCGTAGGTAACATTATACTGTAAAGTGGTTTTCATTTGTTTTTCATTTCCTGTTCATTTTATTCACAAACTTTCCAAAAACGTTTTTGGAAAGGCGGCGAACATTAATCGCATACACAAGAAAAATACTAGCCGCAGGTGCTGAGTATGTGTTTCATATTGCATTCTTTACATCATAACTCAAATGATACACAAGTTGGTAAAAACCTGGAATTTCCTTGGGTGGGCAGGGACCCTCCACTTCACCTGGGACCTATTAACCCAGCCTTGGTTGGGAAAAAAAAAAAAAAAATGATTGACAGAAGGTTATATAAATGTGAACCATGGCGGATCCTATTGTCAACATTAATAATTTCAGAAAATTGCTGAGATCTAGCCAGTAATCCATGAGCCAACTAAAACAGATTTTGATGCATAAATTGACATAATATATTCAATTCATTAGCCAAAATGCAAGTACATCAAGTAGTAATTTAGGGATATTCAGTAATTTTTAAAGAATATCTGTATCTGAAAGATGATGGAAACCATGGCATTTTCATGCAGAAAATTCACCAGGAAAACATTCAAGAAATGTGTCACAGTCATTAGCTGCACTGGTGCCAAATTGCAACTAAGATTCTTCAATGCTCAAGACTGAACCATTCGTGTTTCTTGCCAAATATGTTTTGTAAGAGCAAAATCCAAATCTTCCTGATAATGGAGTGGGAAGGAACCACTACTTCCTCAGTCTTTTTATGTTTCTTACCATCCCAAACTCTTGCTTGTTAAATATGATTTGAAGAATGCATATACAGAATTAGATGAATATCTAGAGTACACAACACTTTTTGTACTCTAGATATTCATCTAATTGTATCATCATTCGCTCTACCTTGTTTCTGTCAAAATATTTCAATCCAATACAGGCATTCTATATTTATCTCTGCCTATGATTCACATGAATATAGCTATTCAGAACATATTCTTAGCTTTTATATTTAAAAGAAATTCTGAAACCATAATCATGAATAGACACTATCCTAAGTTATTACGGAGTGAGCTTACTTCAATTTAAATACACATATAATTAAAGAATATCAGTCTTATTATTTTTAAAAGAACATTACAAGGCAAATATTCTTTTCATAAGAGAACTATCTGTAAATTTTTGCTATATGCATACATATATATATATATATATACACACACACACACACACACACACAGGCAGTCACCAACATATGCAAATTATCATGAAAGGGCTAGAAAAATGAATTAAAATTTTACTTGGCATGCTTATGTTATTTGTACACCATCTGCGCAGTCCTGCAAAGCAGATAGCCTACATGACACACAATCCTCAGTCTCATTTTCAAATCAGACATACTATACTATGCAGTATTTTACTACTGCAAATTTTTAACATTTGCATGATATATTTTTAGTATTTAGCATTAGTACAGAAACTAATACCCTTACAGTTTTTAAATCCAAAGAGAAATATGTCTGTTACTGAGATTTATGACGAGAAGGAAGAAGCTACTGTTCAGTAATCTCTTGATAATTTCATAAAGTTAAATGGCCAAATTAAATATTTTTTAAAAAATGTTTCTAAAAAAATTCACACACAAATCCAATTTGTGTGTGAATTCTGTGATTGAAGCAAAGAGAAACTAACCTTTAAAACATGTTAATGCACTATTGCATACAAGTATTCTAAACATGTAAGCAATAGGATGTGAGTAACAGGCGAAAGGACTAAATCAAACTTATACAAAGTTTGTGGAAAGTAACCTTACATAAGTCGAGGATTGCCTGTATGTAGATGTATGTGTATATATATATATAATATTTGGCTGTGTGATGGAAGAAGCACTTGGAATGTAAATATCCTACTAAGACTAGTTTGCCCCCCCCCCCTCTCCATGCTTCATTGGCCAAGAAACCAAGAACTGTCTAAATTTTCATATTAAGAAAAAAAAATAAAGGTCCAATGGTTTTACAAACACCAATGTGATTAATATAAGAAAATTTTAGTTTTACCATACTACAGATATCTAAAAATACAGTAACAATAATACTAGTCGAATGTAATAGCCTACCTGTTTGTGCAACTTTGGGCCTATTTTTGGACAAAAACACTACAACTTGGCTAAGGTAAGATCTAATTTATATGATCCAATAGTTAAGTTTAAAATTTTATTATACCAATATAATGCTTTGCCTTAATATTCTAATTTCTTAAAGTTTGATATAAATTTTTTCTGTCATGTCCTTACCTTATTTTTTTTTTTTTTTCAAAATTTTAATTAAATGCTCTTCCAATAAGTTGGATATGATTGATGGTCACTGGCAGCTTACATACTAGCCATGACAACAAGTATCGTAAAATCACTGCTGCTAATCACTTGTCAACAGAATTGTTATACCTAGTCTTACTGTACTTTCACACAGTACCCAAAAGTGTAAACTATGTGTAGTACAAAAATTTACAGATTTGTTGCTGGTAACCTTCTCTCTCTCCCAACAGATGTAATTATTAGTGTTTGGATATTTAAATGTTCATAGAAACAAAGGCAGTAGCAACAAAAACAAAATTCCAATTCTTTCTTGAATAAGAAAAGTAGATTTTAGTTATATGTACCGGTGAATGTATTCCTGTAAGCTCTCTGGTCAAATTTCATATAGAACTTTTATTGTTTCTGTATTCGGTTTTGAAATAATGCTGGATTTAATATCCACTTGATTTTTATAATATATGTACCATTTATTTTATTCTAGATTTGGAAGTAGGCAACTCTGTGATGCATGGAAAACATTTTTGGGTAGAATGTGCATTTATTACACTTTCTTCTCTCTCTTTCCTTCTGGACAATTTGTTTCATAAATATCAGTGTAATACACTATGCACACAGCACTCAAAAAATCTGTTTAAAAAATTGGTATTAATAGCCAACACACAATCAAATAGTTATGGAGTGGCATGCTACCAGCATATATCATAGATTATTAATATTGTACTTCACTGATATATGAATTGAATGATATGCCAAATATATACTAACACAACACTGAATTATAACTGCTTGGGGTGTATTTTGCAGCTAAGGTACCAGCAGGTTATCAGGTATCATTATATATCAGTAAAGCCATGCCAACCTAATAATGCACTATATCATGACGTCCATGATCATTGTGGGATTCCATCTGCGAAGAGGTGGAGATGGAATAGAATGTGAGTGGGTAGAATGGAATGGTAGAATGGAGATGGAATCTTTATCCCTATACCAAGATAATGCACTTTCACTGTTCTGTAAACCACCCAAAAGGCTATATGCACCACATATTATATATGCATTTAGCTGGAGGTAAATGCATACCAATGATTATCAAGAATGATAGTTTTTTTAAGGTTATGTTGCCATACACAGATCATGGCAAAGACATCATTGAAGAGAAACAATGGGCAAAAATCAAAAATGACAGAAAGAGATCATTGGACATTGAGAAGGATTGTTTCAAAAAATCACAGATTACTGCAGCACAGGTAACAGCAGAAATGATTATTCATCTTGCAGAACCTGTTTCCACAAAAACTGTCCAACACGAGTGTCATAAATCCAATATTCAAAGTAGCTCTACAATTGCTAAACCTCTGATTACTGAAAAGAATACGCAGAAGTGTAAACAATGGTGCAATGATCATAAAACATGGACATTAGAAAACTGGAAATGTGATATGGGCAGATGAATCGACCTTTATGCTGTTTTCTACATTAGGAGAAATTTATGCTTGGATCTGGAATGCATGGTTCCAACAGTAAAGCACAGTACTGCAATGATTTGGGCAGCATGAAAAGTAATAATCACTTGATGTGATTATTTGGACATTTTGGGTAATCATGCATTTCATGATTTAAATGTATCAGTATTCCTATCACGAGGCTTGGACTGTACAGTTGTGGTTTGAAGATCACAAAGATAAAATTGAGAATCTTCCTTGGCCAGCACAATCAATCACCCAATTTGAACATTGAACCCTTCTGGTAAGTTTTGGACATTAGAATAAGAAACAGAAAACATCTAAGTTTTTAAAGACATTGGACCAACTCTTACATCTTTAAAAACTTAAAGATGTTTTTCAAGAAGAAGGGTACAAAATTCTACCAGAAACTATTTAAAGCTTTTGAGTCCATTCCAAAAAGAATTCAGGCTGAAGGTTGTCCAACACCATATTAATAAAGAAATATGTACGTATAACACTTGTGCGTATAACAAAGAGAAGCATAGTGCTACTCTTTTGATAATGGGATTAGGAGAGAATGTTTTTGTTGCTTGGCTTATGGTATGTTATTCCTGAGCTCTCCATTGTGGTACTGCAAAATGCAACGGTGGATTGGCCCACACAAGACATTGCAATCTTAAGCAACTAACCATAAGCATAGACTTTCCACGGTGTTTAAATGGGATGGCTTATATATATATATATATATATATATATATATATATATTTTTTTTTTTTTAAAATATAGATTTAATGACTAAAAACCGAGATAACTTAAAGATTTTAATAAGAATAATATGACTAGTTTCGGCTTATAACAGCCTTCCTCAGGTATTCTTAAAGGACAAGAATAGTAATAAACATTGAAGTATCAAAACAAACTGGAAATTACAGGTAAAAATTGCCACACATAATTGATACATAAAAAACGTATTTTTTCAAGTTGTTCCAACAGGCGTGCCATTGTTTATTGCAAGTGTGCGTGCAGGCTCACGTGAACGCCAATATTGAATAACTGCAGCATGGCTATCTGGGATGTTATAACTCAAATTGTTGTTTAAGTGGACAGGGTCCAGCAGGATTTCCCATGTTCTACAATTTTCCTCTCAAACTCATCATCACAGTGAAAGATACTTTCTGATCTATCCCAGCAAACGGAATCTCTCCTTACAAAAATAGAAAAGGCAAGTTCACTCATTCCTAATCATTTGGCGAAACTTCTTCGTATTGAATCGATTTTCATTATAAATAATGCTAAACCTCCAACAGATAATATTTCTCTGGCTGAAAGACAAGCCCTAAAAAATCTAAAAGAGAACATTAACATTATTATTTTACCTGCGGATAAAGGCAATTCTATGGTCATCCTCAACTCTGAAGATTACCACAACAAAATGCATCAATTACTTGGAGATAGTTCGACATATTCAATTCTTCAGGAAGATCCTACAAGAGAATTACAAAACCGTACAAACAACTTGTTAAAGACTGCGAGTGAACTTCCTCATAATGTTCGCCTCTCTTTATGCTCTCTACATCCTCTTATCCCACGCATCTATGGAGTTCCCAAAATACATAAAGAAAACATCCCTCTTCGCCCAATTGTAGAAGGAATCGACTCACCTACGTATAAACTTTCAAAATATCTAGCAAAGTACCTCAAGTGTTTCTCCAATAAATCTTCATCTTTCATCAAAAACACCACAGATTTTGTTTCGCATATAAAATATTCTCATAAATGAAAATGACATTCTGTCAAGTTTTGACACATCTTTATTTACTAACGTTCCTACGGACGAGGTACTTACATTACTAAAGGACAAATTATCCAAAAAAAATTTTTTACTTTACATTGCATTCATTCTGGTTACTTCAGATATCAAAACTCCGTTTACCAACAAAAACAAGGCCTGGCAATGGGCAATCCTTTGTCCCTAGTTCTAGCTAACATCTTCCTTGAAGATTTTGAAATGAAAGCCATATCTTCCTTCTCATTTAAACCAAAAGTTTGGAAACGATATGTTGATGATATATTCATTATTTGGAATCATTGGCACATCTCTCACAGATTTTCTTCATCATCTAAACATCCAACATCCTAATATAAAATTTATTGCTGATCTAGAAAATAATAACTCCTTAGCTTTCCTGGATGTCTTGCTTACACAATGCTCTGAAAGATTAAAAATCTCTATGTACAGAAAACCTACTCATACTAATAGATATCTGCATAATCTTTCTCATCGTTTTCCACCACAAAAACTTGGAACTATTTCTACCTTAGGACACAGAGCACGCTCTCTCTTGAATGAACCAGATGAACTACAAAAAGAAATAAATCACCTCACTCTTATCTTTAAACAAAAATGGACACTCTGAAAAAACGATTAAGAAATTTCTTCTGGACCCTCCCAGGCAGTGCACAACAAAAACTTTTAATCTTAAAGGTAGCACCTCCATTCCATACATTAGCGCAGTCTCTAAAAAATTAGCTAAAGTCCTTAAAAAATATCAAGACGTTCTTCACCACACTTCCTAAAATCCGTTCTCTAATGAGCCATCCAAAACCTACTCATCACAACCTAAAATATCCAGGTGTATATAAATTCTGGTGCGATTGCAATATCCCTTATTTTGGACAAACTAACAAATCTATTGAACAACGTATAGAGGAGCATAAGAGAGACATCTCTTACAAAAGATCTCATGCAACTGCGTTATCCAGCCATGTTCTTTTTTCAAATAATCCTAATGATGATCAACAAAGCCACTCCGTTTGCTGGATCAGATAGATCAGAAAATATCTTTCGCTGTGATGATGAGTTTGAGAGGAAAATTGTAGAATCAAGGGAAATCCTGCCGAACCCTGTCCACTTAAACAACAATTTGAGTTATAACATCCCAGATAGCCATGCTGCAGTTATTCAATATTGGCGTTCACGTGAGCCTGCACGCACACTTGCAATAAACAACGGCACGCCTGTTAGAACAACTGGAAAAAATACGTTTTTTTATGTATCAATTGTGTGGCAATTTTTACCTGTAATTTCCAGTTTGTTTTGATACTTCAATGTTTATTACTATTCTTGTCCTTTAAAAATATCTGAGGAAGGCTGTTATAAGCCAAACCTAGTTGTATTATTCTTATTAAAATCTTTATAAGTTATCTCGGTTTTTAATCATTAAATCTATTTTTTAAAATGTATCACAACAACTGAGTAAAAGCCAATTATCATATATATATATAAGTAGTTTATTTCAGTATCTAGTGACTTAACATTTCAGGGTTCACATTCTTCAAATTGGCTGGACACCACTATAGACCAATTACTAAAGTCCATAAGCCATCTAAGGAAATCATAAAAGGAAATCTTTATTTACCTTTATAGATGTGCCCGCATTTTTTTTTAAAATATCAACTCCATATATATGAGAGGTTACGAAACCTATAACACAACATCTTATAGCTGTATGTGTGGACGATTAGGAAGATGAAAGGAATCTGTTAATATGTTTAAGAGTTGAGGGTTATCTTCACTGAGGAAAAACAGTATAAGACAGGCTGTTTCATAAAGAGATAGATGGAATGAAAAAAGATGGGAAGTTGATAAGTTCAGTCAAATTGTGTATAGAAATCAACTAGTAGCTCCTCATGTTCTTGCATCAGAACAACGCATAGGAATGGAGAATCGTTACATAAGAAAAAATATACAATAATATAGACACAATGCAAAAACTAATTATGTATAAGAAGGAAATGGAGAAAGAGAGTAATGGGCTTATCTATTAATGAATTGCCTTCAGGATACTATCAAGCACACTATCAAAGAGCAATGGGGTGCACCACATCAAAGGTGAGAATAATATTTTAAAGATGTGTGAATTTAGGATTTATAAAGTGTTAGATGCTGTATAGGATAGAAATAATTTTTTCACCAAAGGAAAAAAAAAATGCACATTTTTTTTAGAAGCTGAGAGGCTATGAATGTGTTTAATAGGATAGGCTAGATGTTAAAGTCAATCCAAGACGAGAAAATGGATCTTGACTAATAACTGGATTATTAAAGTAAGGGATAGTGGAGCAATATTTTTCTTCCAAGAAGGGAAACAGAATTCTGTTTTTATAAAACTGAAATTTAGATTATTTACATCTCACCAAGAATGGTGAGATGACATTTTAAGCCATATGTTATAAAACATCTTGAAGATAGAATCATTTGAGCACTTTAATAGCTGAAGAAGAGGAATTGAGTGCACTGTCATCAGCAAAACTATGAACAGGATCTGAAGTTGTGAGATAAGGCACTTATACACAGGAGGAAAAGTTAAAAGTGAAAACAAAATCAGGAGCACCCTGGCACAGATAGAGAAATCTGAAAGGAAACCATTCATCATTGAGCATGACAATTAGAAGAGAGGAAGTCAAATCCAATCAAACAAAAGGAAACAAGGAGTTCTAGATGGTAGCTTGATTAAAAAAAAAAAAAAGGCCTCAATCAATTGCTTTGAAAATGCAGACAGCAAAACAGAATAAGTTTCTCCAAACTTCTCGTAGCTTATGTTCATGTTCAAAGGTGGTTAAGGTTTAGCTGGAAGACATGCCATGGAACAAGTGTTAGAATCCATACTGGTGATCATCAAGGCTCAATAAATTATGAAAAATTCTACTTGCCATGAAATAAAATGTGCTTGCTCAAGACCCCCCCCCCACACACACCATAATTTTTAACGATAGTGTCCCAATAACCCTACAGGAATTCCATAAAATATGATCAGTGGTGCTGTATCATTGTATGGAGGCCACTAATGAAATGTAAAGGTAGTAGAGATATTCTATAGATAAAATAAATACATAAAAAAAAAGCCAATACAATCGAAACACCAGAAAATTGATATAATTAACCTCGTATGTTTGCCTAGGATAAAAGATCACAGTAGAGGGAGACTGCAAAGAAGAAATTACATGCATAATTTATGAGGGTTGTTTGAAAAGTTTATTAAAAAAATAAGTTTTTTTTTTACAAATTTTATTGGAAAAAATCACCTTTATTTCTCAACAGTCTCCACCAAGGTCTACACATTTGGTCTAGCAATGTTTCCAATTTTTTCATGCCATCTAAAAAAGTAGGATTTATCAAATTGTGCAAAACAGTCCTTGACAGCCTTGATGACATCCTCATTCGAAGAAAATTTTAAGTTTGGGAAGAAGAAGTCGCACGGGGCCAAGTCCGAAGTGGGTGTGGAACCAATTCGAACCTGAATTTATGCAATTTTGCCATTGCGACTGTTGACGTGGGACGGTGCATTGTCTTGATGAAAGAGCACTTTTTTTGTGCACCAATCTTTGTTTTTGATTCAGTTCTTCTTTTAAGCAGCCCAATAATGATGCATAATAAACTCCTGTTATTGTCTTACCTTTTCCAAATAGTCTATCATGATAATTCCTTGGGAATCCCCAAAACAGTGGCCATCACCTTACCAGCTGACAAAATGGCCTACGCTTTTTTTGGTGCTCTTTCACCAGGCACTGTCCACTGTTCTGACTGCTGCTTGGACTCAGGGGTGCAGTGGCGTATCCAAGTTTCGTCTACAGTCATGAATATGTCTTTTCACATGCATTTTTGACCGACAGCCAACAATCGCAGCACACTTTTTTCATGTGCAATTTTTTGTGCAGGATATTATACACCTGTTCAGTTGAGATGCCTACAATCTCACACGCTTTCACTTGGCAGTCTTCCATAATGGATTTTGTCAAGCATTTCCTTCGTAGTAATCTCAGTCAGGCATTCAGAACGCACTTCATCTTCAATGGACTTACGACCACATTTAAACTCATTTATCCAAAAATAAATAGTCTTTAATGCTGGTGCAGAGTCCCCATGAACTGCATCTAACTCTGCTTTGATCTGGCGGCTGTCCACTTCTTCAAATAAGTGTTTTATCACTGCATGAAACTCATTTTTCTTCATTTTTATGAAAAATGCAAACAGTCATTTTAAATGTTTGCCAAACGAGAACTACACGTCGCACGTGGCTAAAATTTTGCCAGGGGTTATGAAAAAGATGATACGTGCAGACACTAGCATGAATGAACAAATTGTGTCGCCATCTACTGGAAATTTACCAAACTTTTCAAACAACCCTTGTAACTTGGCTGGACAGCATTTGGAAAACATAGTGAAGTACCCAAAGAAACGTTCCAATCCCTTAAAAGAAAAATATTCAACAGTTGTATACTTCTGGTCATGATATGTGTAAGCAAAACATGGTCTTTGACTAAAAAACTGACCAACAATTTGAGGATTATCCAGAGGAAAATGGAAAGGTCATTACTCGTTATTACCATTCTAGACAGAAAGCACAACACTCAGACCAGGGTGAAAAACATAACAGCCATTAAATGATCCAAATGGCAATGAGCAGTCATACTGCAAAAAGTAACACTGAAAAATGAATGCAGTTGATATCAGAATGGTATTGCAGAGATGGAAAAAAAGCTATAGGAAGACCAAAGAGATGGCTGGAATTCAGCGGCATACAAAAGTTCAAGATAAAATTGAATGCAGGAACTTTGACCAGCAGTGGACAAAAAATGGTCATTGCTGATATTATGTGACACCTCCAGGGAGTCCAAAGACTCATTGAGGGAGGGCCCTACTCTACAATTCTGTCTCCACCACTCAATCCACCAACTAGAACTACCACCACTAGTTTTTTTTTTTTTTTTTTTTTTTTATACAGACAATCACAAACATCCATGCCCACTGTGGGATTTGAGCAGATGCGCTAACCACTTGGCCAGTTACGATATCTTATTATTTATATGCACACTCTTGAAGTCAAAAGACTCATCACAGGAGACCCACTCTATACATTAACACAATACCAATTGTACAATCTTCTTAAATCCATTCAATGCTGGAGTGTTCTGGCAATTCATTCCACCCATTCATCACTCTCCAAGGAAAGAACCTAGTCCACACATCCTTACTAATCACACGCTTACACAACTTCCCTTGTTTCCCCCCTACTCCTTATGTACTTAAAAATTTCTTGTGTCAGTCTTATAGAATCCCTTTAGTAACTCATAAGTTTCTACCATAACCCACACACTCCTAAATCTATCCTCATAGGGAACATTCCAGACCCATCACCGGCTTGGTCAATTGTCTCTGAATCCTCTCAACCAGCTCCTGATCCCAAAGAAACACAGGTGACCAAACCTGTGCACAGTGGTCAACACGTGGCCGAATCACAGCCTTATAAACACAGATAATAACATCCCTATCTTTACATGTTAATGTGTTCTTTGGCATCCAAGTAATCCTTTGAGTGCCAACTCTTGCAATATGTCCTCTGAATTTCAAATCTCTATCCACCATCACCCCCAAATATCCCTAGTTTCATCAATTTCCTGTGAACTAGTACCATAAATATGAAACAAAGTGCATGTTCTTTTTATCCCAAAGTGCATTACCTTACATTTTACAGCATTGAATTGATATTTATTTAAATCATCTTGTAAGATATCTGCATTATATTCAACTATTGCCCACCCTAGTTTTGCATCATCGGCAAACAACTGAATATCCCCCTTCAAATCTTCTGCTATATCATTAATGTACAAATTAAATAGTGGTCCTAGTACAGAGCCATGGGGCACTCCACTAATCATCCTCATTTGCCTTCATTCCATTCCACTATACACCACCCCTATGCATTCCAATTTGCTCCAACTTATGTAATAGTTTTCCATGTGGTATGATGTCAAATGCCTTTGCAAAGTCCAGCAGTATCATGGTGTAGCCATTTCCTCTAATTCCACTGTCACCTTATTATAAATGTGAATAAATTACTGAGGCAGGACCTCTTTAACAAAGCCATGCTGCCCCATACAGAGTATATATTCCTATCCACTCATTCCTGAATTTTACTTTTAACCAACTTTTCCAATACATCACTCCAGAGATACTAATTAGTCTGTAATTTGCTACTTCAGTGTTGGAGCCACTTTCATGTAATGGAACTATCTTACTCTTTCCATTCTCTTGGAAACTTGTCAGAGCTGAGACTTAACTTCAGAAGTGCTGCCGGTTCACTTGCACAGTCTTGTAGCACACATAAGCTGACATACCATCCAGGCTGCTGTATTCATTGATATTTTTCAGTCATCCACTTAATCCCTACTTGGTTTATCCTCATGACCTGTGTATGTATTCCGGTACTGCCATGCTCAAACAACCCTTGACCACTTTCCATGGACTAATGATATTCAACTCCATATAGTTAATGCTATGACACTGCTCCAAATTGCCTTCTAAGTTTGTCATAATCGCCAGCTTTGTAGTTCTGCATAAACCCTTTCTTGAGTGAAATTTCCACATGTTGAGCAACCTCCCAGGACAAGACTGCATGGTGACTTTACTGATTGGAGGTAGAGTTGCTACTGCAGTTACAGATAGCTCTTCTGATGCTATTACCAGATCCAACTCTCTTAAACCATTGGTCCCTTCCAATCATGTGCTGTTTCAGGTAATTATCCCTTAGTGACTATAAATCCATTTCGCCATATGCCTTTTCCTCTTTCCAATCTATATCACCACAGTTGAAGTCTCTCATGAAAATTGCCTGGTATGCATTAACTGCGCTAATCTGCTGATGCATGTTAATCACATTTTCTTCTGGATCCCTATGCCTATAGCAGCAACGATATACTTTGTCCTATTGGCCTCTATCTCACACCAGACAGCCTCAAACGAACCATTTCCATCAGATCTACAATCTTCCTGAACTTCTATTTTTGTTGGTTCTTCAGTTATCATTAATAACATCCCTCCTCCTGCCCTATTTCTTCCATCGTCTTTGAAATTACAATATCCATTACATTCTACCCCTGTAACTACATTCTCTGACAACCAGGTCTTGCTGATGCCAAAAAATTATTGGCCAAGTCAAGCCGACCAACGCTAAAAGCTCCGCTCCTTTATTCCTGATACTTCAGACATTCATGTCTATGCATTTCAACATCCCCTTGGGCCCACAGTTACCCTTACATAATTGTCATTACCTACCCATTCAGATTGAAACCTGGGAAAATGCACTCAGCTCTTCACAATCATTCCTGCACTCAGAAGTCACTTTCAAGGGTGGCTAGACACATGCTTGATTGCTTCCCCCTAATATCTCTAGTTTTGCACTTCCAGTCTCTCAATGAACAACATGTTCTTCAAGTGCTTAACTCCAAAACTATAAGTGCAGCCATCAAATTCACTCCACATATCTATAAACTTCCCACCATTCCTCCTGCAATCTTCTCACTGACTCATTTGCAATCATGGCCCTTCTCAATTCTGTCCTATCATACCAAGGCAGCAGACTCACAATCTTTACTTTCTTGCTCTTCATTTTTGCTTCTAACAACTTTCATAACTTCTCTCATTGCATATTTCAAATCATTTGTGCCTGCCAAAATAATTAATTTATTCTCTCCTTTCTTCTGTAAACTTAGTTTCACTAACATTCTTTATCTTCAAACCTGGAAAACATGCTTTCATTACTTTCTTATTTAAGTATTCCTCTTATCAAATATAGATATTCTATTTAGTGGCAACTATGTTCTGTTATGCATGTGCATGCACACATGCACCATTGTTATGGGAAAATTAATTTTATAACACTCTACACAAAATGCAAATGGCTCATGATTTTCAAGAGCTGCTAAATAGATAAAAAAGCAGTAAAAAAAAAAAAAAAGATAATTGATGTCATGTCTGATATGAAAGTACTTGCTATATGACCATCAGATATTCTGACTGACTAGTAATTAGTATTATGTGAAATTACGAATACCAAGAAAATTAACCATTGCAACAGATAAGTTGCTATTTTATATTTTCAAAACATTTCAGCTTAATCTAAAACATGCTGTGTATTTAAGATTCACATTCCACTATTCTAAAAGCAATAATTCTATATATTAGAATAGACACAAACATTTTGCTACTAAATGTAGTTTAGTAGGCCAAAAATATTTAGATAATTTTAAATAGGAACTGAAAAAAGTTCAACAATTAATACAGTAGTAAAAACTTTGTGCAATGCAGAAATATGACAGAAAATGTTCAATGCATTAACTGAACACGAAAAAATACCACTAGAGAAAACAAAAACTGGATAGATATTCAAATTATTAAAAAACTGCTTTGGTATTAACATAAAGAACTATAGACAAATGATGCAAGGAAAGGAGAAAAATTTTAATGTTATGAGTAGAAATAAAAATCAGGGTTAGTGACTGGGAACAGAAATTTTCATCTGAAATAATGGAGTTCCCAAATAACAAGAACCGATGTCAAGTAAGCGTGCGTGCGTGTGTGTGTGTGAGAGAGAGGGGAGGGGAAAGAGCCACCAAATCTGAAATTGACTTGTTTTCCTCAAATTCTGTCAAATCAATGGTTTTCTCCTTTGACAAAACATTTATTCACAGTAGTTTTTGAAACCAGGAGAAGAAATGTACAGCATATGTATTTACAACTCGTATCACAAATGTTAAGCTATATTTTCAGTATCTATACAAATACCTGCGCAGCAAAAGATGTTCTTGACGAAGTCAGACGCAAACATGAAAAACCCAAAAACAATGTCCAGTATCAAAGTGACAACTGAACATTGCAATGTCAAGGCTGCCTCAGAAAGCAATCAAACAGAATGGTATTTAGAAGTAAAGAGATGTTGGTTATATGGAGAGCTGTTGACTATTTCTTTGTGGTGTTATGCAGTGTGTAAAATACGGATCCAATGACAAAACAGCAATCATTTGTTCTAGTTATATGGAGATCTACAAAATATGCTTGTGATTGGCTTATGCTATTATGAAGGCAATAAGCTACTTCACGTTAAGAGACTGAATACAGCTAAGATATGCTTATAGATTTAATCGAACAGTTATAATATGGTTAAGTAAAAATTCTTTTCTCTGTCCTATAAGACAGCTTAAAAAATAAATGTTTTGAGCAAACTAGCAAAGTACTGTAAGCTCCCAGCAATGTGTGTATTTTTATAAGATAATATAGTTAATAAAACATTCATGATTAAAAATCACAAGTCAGAATTGAAAAAAAAAAAAAAAGTTGAAATGTCAAAATGCAAATCAATTACTGTTGTCCATACTATTACTTTTCTGAATATGTAATAAGTGGTCCCATATTGAATCATCTTCATTATAAATTTCCCTTGTTAATCAGTTGAGATAACTACATTTTGCTCAGCTCCCAATCGAATTCTGTAATTTCTAAGAGCTGAGCAAAATGTTTTATTTGCTGGCCATTGTTCCAAGGTAACTGCATTCTAAAATCATCTCTCAGAAAGATCTTGGATGTTCAACCTTCAACCATTATGCAGATCATATTTATTACAAAACTTAAGACACAAAGTATGGCCTGAATAATATATTAAAATGAAACAAAAGTGTGAAGTGTTTGCATGTGTAAATAAATACAGACATTTAAGCATTTGTAAATGTACTATTTCTCAATAAGCCTATTAACTATAAATAGATAAATTAACCATACTGTTAATTTTACAGAAAAGTCTTTCAACAAGACAAATTACTGTAAAAATTAAGAATCATCAACAGATCTTTTAGCAGTCATTTTAAAACAGCATAATATTATGCTTATCCTTGATGAAAATTTAGATCTCAGGCTTTTCTGAGCAGCATGCACCTTAGTGGCTTTGCATAAAAAGAGAATAAATATCCAAAAAATATAATACAACACAGAAAAGCATTAAAATAGGCACACAAAAACAAAGTCCTTGAATAAATGCTTAATGGTAATTATCACAAAACAAGGAGAAATTTCATTTTGTATTAACTGTTTTGATATGCAGAATTTAAAAATTCTGCAGAAAACAAAGATAAATTATGAAGTTAGAAAAGCAGTTAACTCCAATTATGCAACTACTTTTGTGAAAATGCAATCTTCTAGAATGAAATTTTGCAAAGATATATACAACAAAAACAAATATGCATAAAACCTTTTTGGATCTAGTGAAAATGGTAGCATATAATCCATACAGGAAAAAGAATATTAATAATACCACTTTTACTATATGTGCAGGAGAAAATTAGTTTGTTCTTATCAACTAAATTAAATAAAAATCACATCAGTTATAAAATTAATGCACCAAAATGTGTCTGAAGAAAAATGTCTTTGAATTTGTTCAAAGACTTACCTTTGTGTTTTTGTAAATACAGTTCTCAAAATTTAGGGAAAAAATGACTACAAAAATACATAAACAGAAATGATTTAATAATCAGTACTTACATAAAATGATACAGATGACAGAAGTAGACAGTTATACCACTGAAAATGAATTGTAAATACATCATATCATTGTGCTTACCTTACAAGCATTCCAATTACGATTCCCAAGTTCTCACATTATTAGAAACGAAGTTCTTGCTAACAACATATACAATAACATTTCTGACAGTAAAAATAACAGACAACATATTTAAAACAGTTGAGAAGAATGCGTATTTACATATGCAGGGAATCAGACAGTTAAATTGAATGAGCATTCGGTTTAACTTACCATTTCTCCTCTCACAGTAACAATGACTTTTCTCTCTCTCTTTTTTTTTTTTTTTTTTTTTAAACTCTGAAAATTAAGATACAATAAAGAAAACCTGTACCTTTCTCTCAGTCCACAGCAGACTCCTTATATACAACTTAACACATGGAACAGTTCAAATGCTAATTAAAGATTAAAACGTTTCTGATCAATTAAGCAGAACATATAAACTTGACTTTTGGCCTATATACTGAGGTCACATATCAGCTGAACTATAGATGTGAAGAATGACAGTTGCAAATGACTTATCTGAGAAAGTATGCTGCATCAGTTTAAGAATGGTCGAGGACCTCCCTGCCTCATTATAGGAGGAGGAATAAGCGGCGGTGCTGGACCTTGGTGGAAAGGCATTGGAGAAGGATATGGACCTGGCATTGCTGGACCTGATGTTACTGGAGGCATACCTATAATAATTAACAAGTTACACTGTTAAGAATGTTACAAATTGTATCCATCCAAAAAATAAAATCAAAATACAAGTCACTATGATAAGAAATTACTTATCCTTTATTTCATGTTAGTTAGCATGTCATTCACTGCATGTAATTTGAATGTACTAGAGAAGAAACATTAAGTAGTAATAGGATGAAATTAACTGAGTTGCCTCAATTTCCAATTAAATATGATGAGTTATGAATTTAACATTAACAGTTATAATACAAATGATTTATATTATCAAATATTATCCTGTGTACATCCAGGGATAGTACAATGGTCAACAATTTTGCCTACACATGGAGGCAATTATATGCTATAGATTTTAAATGTGCAACCTTTGCAACATGCATAAGTTTAATATATATGTATATAAATAATAACCTTTAACCCATTTTTTAAAATATTATATCAATGCAAAAAACTGCATTTTTGGTAGCACAGTGTTCATTTCCATCTCCACGCTTTGTACAATTTGTTTCAATAATGGAATACCGCCAGTTGGCATAATCAAAATAAATATAAAAATGGAGGGAAACTAATGTAAAGACATTTAATGTAAAATTTTTGCTTAAGTGTCAGGCATCTTCAGTAGTACAGGATTGCAGATAGGCAAAATAAACAATTCTAAAAAGCACTTTTAGCAAATGTAAGATAATTAAAACAGCCAATAATTTTAACTTACACACACACACACACACACACACAAATAAAGTTAGGGAAGATTAGCATCGCCTACAAAGGGTATACACATGTAGACTATAACATTTGTTTAAGTTAGGAAAACGAAGTAAAGTTTCATAGGTTTCTTTAAAGAGATTTTATGAGGAAACAACTTATGAAGGACTCTTCTTGTTCCAATAAACTGTTTAGTGCAGATAGCAAGGTCTTATCAAAGTGTTGTAGGGAAGCTAAATGACTTCCTTATCATTAGATGTCAAGGTTTGTTTCAGTATTGCAATTATTCTCTGAGTCGTACAGGAAAACCTCACTTAACGCGAATTCAATACAAACGATTGAGTGAAATTATACTATTTTGCGCTTTAAGTGAGTGAATAATCAGTTAACGTGATTTTTTTACGTTATGTGAAATTTTTTGTTGCCAATCAATAGTGAGCAGAAAAGCTGGAAGTCATGAAGAGATATGAAAGTGGTGCTAGTAATACAATGGCTGTGCAAGATCTGGGATACAGTGAGTCTACAATTTGGACTATATTAAATAAGAGCAAAGAATAAGGAAAGTTGTTACTGGTTCTTTAAGCATGCAGATCACCTGAAATAGAAGCTATTTAATGATTGAGATGGAGTCTTCTATCACTCTGGATTGAGGATTATAACCAAAAAAGGATCTCTCTTAGTGCAGGGAATATTCAGACAAAAGCTCTCAATATTTTTACCTCATTGAAAGAGACCAAATTTCAAGAGGAATATGAAAGCTTTACTGTGAGTTTAGGTTAGTTTGATTGTTTTAAAAATCGAGCTAGACTACAAAACGTAAGAATAACTGGGGAATCTGCTAGTGCTGATAAAGATCCTGCGGCCAGTTTTCCTGAAGAACTACAAAGGATAATTCAGGAGGATGATTATGACGATCGGCAAATATAACATTGACGAAACCAGTCTCTTTTGGAAGACTATGCTAACAAAAACTTCCCTAGCTAATACTGCAGCATCTCAACCAGGATACAAAGTATCTAAAGATAGTCTTTTATTTTTACGCTTTCATTAGGAGACAATGCATAGGCTTTAAACTCAGGCCTATATTAGTTTATCGTGCGCAAAATCTAACATTAGTGAAGAAATAAGCACAATTGGAAAAGAACTTGGAGTTGATGGATAAAGATGTGAGGATGATTCTCCTTCAACTAGAAACAAAGCATGCATATGAAGAAGATAAGGAGTGCAAACAAGAAGAGAATGTTACGACTATGAAGCTAACTGCCAAAGAACTTGAGCTAATCAATCACATTGAATATGCTAAGGGAATTTTGTTTGATGCTGATCCTGATATGGAATGAAGCTTCGAGTCCACCAAAATCTTGATAAAGCGATCGCCAGCTATAGCAAATTGCATGATAAGATGAAAAAGTCCAGCATGATTCAAACATCTTTACTTCTTTTTGTAAAAAAAAGTAGCTCAATCAAATGTTTAGACATTACATAAAAATTTAAGCAATTGATTTTTATCAACTTCGATGATTTTATCCTCAAATATAGCTTATACTGTATTTTTTTCTCAAATTTACGCTAACTGGTTGATGAATTATAATTATTCCTATTGTTCATTGTATTCATTTAATGCGATTTTGCTTACCATGCATAATTGATGGATTAATTAATCACTGGATATCTAATCACACCAAAATTTATTAACATTGAACTGATAATCACTTTCACATGCCCACAATTCCAGTTTGATTACTGTACCTATCTTTGCATCATCATCAAATAGCTGTATGTCACATATCAACTCCTTTCCAATATCATTAATGTACAGATCGAATAACAATAGACCAAGGACTGATCTTTGAGGCACACAACTAGTTACCTTGAATCTTGTAGATTGATAACCACCATACACAACTTTTTCATATGTCAGTAGTTTATAATCCAATCCCATATTCTCCAATTTATGGAACAATATTCCTCGCTGTATTCCGTCAAAAGCGTTAGCAAAATCCAAAAGTATCATAGTGTAACCATTCCCCTTGACTAACTCAGTGGTAACATTATTATAAAATGTGAGCAAGTTGCTCAAATGACCTCTTAGTAAACCCATGCTGTTCACTGCAAAGTAGAGATTCTTTGTCAACTCATTTCTGCATGTCAGCCCTAGCCATCTTTTCCAAAATCTTCACCACCACTCCTGAGATACTGACTGATCGATAGGTGGCGCAAAGACATCTGTCTTTGCACCACCTATTGCACAAGGGTAGTGCAAAGACATCTGTCTTTGCACTACCCTTGTGCAATGGGATTGCTATACATTCTTTCCACTCCTGTGGAATCTTCCCTGTTCTGAGACAAACTATATTGCGTGGTCAAGGGAATAGCCAGTTCAGCTGAACATGGTTTAGCATCCATGTTAATATCCCATCACTTCCAATTGCAGAATTTTTATTCAGTTTGTGCAACTGCTCTAGTACTTCTTCCTCATATGGTGAAGAGGGAGCAGTCAGTTCAGTGTTCCATATACCAGGTTAATAGTTTTTAGCAAAATGGCTTTAGCTGAACAATCATTTCTGCATTCCATCTGAATGCAGTAGAGTTATTCTTTCATATTCATTCTTTCTTTAACTTGCATAGCAGTTCCCTTTCATACTCAAACTTAGCTTTCTGTACAGCACTGCTGCTTATAATTATCATAACTGACATCATTCATTCTTTGAACTCTGGGGATACATTCTGATATCACATAATTTAAGTATTTTTTTAAACACTTCACACACACACACACACACACACACACACACACACACACACACACACACACACACACACACACACACACACACACACACACACACTCTCTCTCTCTCTCTCTCTCTCTCTTGGCCTCCTTCAAATCCAATAACTGATACCATGACATAGAATCCAGCATGTCTCTTAGGTGGTCATAATTTCCTGCTTTATAGTTCAGCATGTAAGTTTATGAATGCTCCATTCAGTAAAGGAGCCACTTCCCAAGTGAGTATTGCATGATCACTGTCACCAACCAGAGGCAGAACAGTTACATCCTTAACTGAACCCCAACTGTCTAATTAAAACAAAGCAATTTGATGGGATATTACACTTTTTTTTATATAATGTTCGTCAAAAAGCTTTATTTTATTATCCTACATGTTTCGCCAATTTTTTTTCTATCAGCATCTTTCAGGGAATACAAACTAGTAAGCTATATGAAGGTAACAGACTAGGTTATGATAATAATAACAGACATAACCTAGTCTGTTACCTTCATATAGCTTACTAGTTTGTATTCCCTGAAGATGCCGATAGAAAAAAAAAATTGGCGAAACATGTAGGATAATATAATAAAGCTACTTGACGAACATTATATAAAAAAAGTGTAATAGTCTTATAAATAATAGTCAAGAAAAAATTCAACACAATTTGATGGGATGTTGTCAACAATGTGCTTTCTAGCCAGTGATCTGAATGTTTAAGTGAAAGAATATTAATCACGGTCAGAAGTATATATGACTCCTTGAGGTGGACCCAACCCAGATGTGTTGTTTAGAGAAGCGCTTCCCAAACTGGGGGCCGTAGGTTTTGTTGGGGGGGGGGGGGGCTGTGATATAATGAAAACAAATTTAAAATGTTTTAAGACAAAGTAGATTTTTTTTATTCTAAAAGAAACATATTTAACTTTATTTATTATTTCTTATTTTTTTTTTTTTTTTTTTTATATTTTAATGGAAAAATTCACACATTGGTGTTGGTTCACAAACTTTGCTTTCTGCGTATTTTGGCGCTTAATGAATATTAGTAAATATTGCGTATTCATATGTTTCATTTCAAAGTGGTGGTTAATTGTATTTACTTCGAATGCTTTCCAGGGAAGCTCCAAATCTTCCTGTCCCTTTCATCACGCATTCGTAATCAGGGACTGCTGATATTGACTTTATATACATATCAACTTGTTTTATATTATCACTATCATCCCAGCTAGTTTTCTGTTACCAATAACAGTTTTGCATATACTTCACATGCGAAACTGTTATTGACGTTTCGCATGTGAAGCTTAAAAAAAGCTTAAACAAGTTCATGTGGGGAGAAAGTAACTCGCTTGCAGTGGTAAACAACACACCCTCCCTAACAGCCACTATACTGCAGAGGCAATAAAAGCAAGTACTTTTATTATGCCAGTGAATAAGGTATGAGGAGTCTGTGTAATATATTTCTCAACAAATAGTGCAAAAAACACTAATTAATGAATCACATGTCCCCTCATACAGAAACTATGCTGTATAGACTGAAACAAAACCATATGTTGCATGGGCAAACACAATATCTAACTAAAAACTATTGTTATTATTAATTAGATGTGTGTGAGTTCGATTTCCCAAGGCAGCAATAAAATTCAACCGAACGTGTTAAAATTCGTAAAAGCGTTAAAACTATATAATGAATGTTATGGCAGTTTCACATATAGAATTCGGTTGAAGAGAGTTAGCATTTCAACTTAATTGTCAGCTATGCTTTTATCTTTCGGTTGCACGATCTTTTGTTAACACCGCACCAATCATATGCACATTTTAATAACCTGCCTTTGCTGTCTGTTTCGCATTAGGCTTAATTACCTTAAAGGGAGAAAAGTCACAAAAGAGAAAAATGTTACTGGTCTGGGGATTCCTTTATTCAGGTAATATTCACTAATTTCATGTTATCAGTCTGTGGTGTGCCAGTATCGGTAAGTGGTGATATTATTTGATCTATGTTAAAAAATTTAACCCTGAGATGGATAAGTGGCTGATAAAAAATAAAAAAAAAATTCCTGCGAACAATCAGAAGAAGCAGAAACACTTAAAAAAAAAAAAAAAAAAAAAAAAAAAAAAAAAAAAAAAAAAGGACAGTATTTCATATTTTACCAGAACAGCCTGCATTGTCTTCAGAACCAAACGGTAAGAGGCAAAAAATGTAATATATGCATTTGATTTTTGCAATATTCGCTGTGTATGTTTTGTATTGAATATAAATACAATAAATATTATAATAATATCTCTCTCTATTACGATTTTTTTCAAGGAGGGACCCTGACATCCAGAAGTTTGGGAAGCACTGGTTTAGAGAACTGGTTCAGTTCAACTAGAGCATGTGTTTGGAAACCCTGGTGGAAGGCCAGGTCTGGCATGCTTCTTTGAGGATCCTGTAGAGAGAATGCCGAGTGCTACTCTTAAAAACCTGGAATTTTACCACCCCATCCAAGACAAGCTATTGTAGGGAATCTAGTGACCATCATTAGATTTTCGAGGAGGTGGTGTACTCCATTCAACTCTAACACCTTATCCCAGTACAGCAACTGTTGGGAACCCTCGAGTCTGACTCTAGCAATGGTGATCTCTTTAGATTGGGTTGATGGAATTGACAGGACGAACCTGTCATTAATGAGTTACTCTGAAATCTATATATAAAGATGAAAATAAAAGATCCTTCCTTAGGAATAGGTGGTCATAGCTATTTGGAATAAGATAGCTTAAGTTAGTATGCAAGCTAGGTTTAGAAAAAGGATCATGATCATGTGCTTGACAAACAATAAAAGAAACAGAAAGGTGCAAGTTCGACTGGTCTAATCTGTGGCTGGACCAGACCTGGTGTTAGCGAGATATCGGAATCCATCGCTGCCCTTATGGCTGAAAATACAAGAGGCCATAGTTGGCTAAATGCATGGCCATGTCATGCATCTCAAACTGAATGCCTTTAGGTTCTTAATGTGGGACAATGACTGAACACCTCTAAGTCACACTCCTGCCTAGTCACTGCAACGATAACATTCATGCTTTGCATGTTTAAAGGTAGCACTAGCCGGAGTTGCTTTCGCACTGTTATAGTGCGATTGCTCTAGCAATGGGGTCACTAGATGGAAGCATCAAGGCAACTGTTGAGACTATGCAGCATTGCTTCCTACGCCACACTATTCAGGTATGATGTGCAGGCACCAAATCGTCCACAGATGACTTAGGTACTGGTCTGGGTGTCGCGCTTAGAACAGCCACAATACTGCAATCTTTTAAGACTTTTATTGCTGTCCAAATTCTGATAACACTCTGAATTCTTTAATTATCTCTCTAAGGCTTGATTGTGTAATTACCTAAGCAGCAAGGTCTTTCTAACTCTACTGATCAAGCTTGAAGAGATGTGCAGTATTAGCTATTAACAATCTACTAAACCAGATAGTCATCACCATTTTCCTACTGTCCTGGATCTTTTCTAAAAACTCTCTTTTCTCCCTTAAAGAACATCTTATAATATCTTGGGATCAGCCTCCAGTTGCTGAGCAGTGACACAATTTTAAAGATATCAGAATTTAACTCAGTGAAGTATCCATTATAACTAAGCTGATCATCATTTGAAGATGGAATTTTCCAGGTAGCATCCAACTTCCTGGTTGGTAGAATATCATCTCGCATTATCTATTCAATCCAAACAAAGAGAAATAGTGTCTTTATGCTTAAATGGATGGAACATCTTCACTCCACCATTATATACTCACCTGATTTAATCCTTCCTTCTATCCCAAGGCAGCCAATTTCCAGAAGCAGAACTTCCCGTCATCTGTGGATGTTGCCTGTTGTTCAAATATAACAAGGCGGTATGTGTTGATAAAAAAAGTAGTGTGCGAAATTTCCTCTGTATCAGAGGTTCCCTCAAATTAAGTCTTACCCCTGTTTGAAAAAACTTGGTTATAATTAATAAACAACCCTAAATTCAGCAATGTAATTAAGGTACATACCTAAATCAAAAAATAATAATTTTTGGTTTTGGTATGCATCTAATAAGTAGGCATAATAATAACAACAAACTATAAAAATGGAGGAAAACTCACGTTAAAACTTATTTATTTGTAGAATTTTTGCCTAAATTTCATAGGTGTCTTCAGTACACAATTAGAAAACAGCAATCAAATAAACAGATCTTCCAGCTCGTCCAAAATAAGATAAGCCATGAGAGCAAGGAATCTGGCAGACACCTGGAAAACCAAGAGGTGGAAGCTTATCCACAGGAAAAAGGTAAGAAAGGTGGAGATTTTCCTGATGGCAAAAGGTAACAAAAATGTTCAGTGATTTTAAAATTTTTGCTATGTGATCAGAAGTGCTTTGCATATAAGGGAAAATAATGCAAGTTATTTCTTCTGGATTAGAAGAGGCAGAGATTCCATAACCATTCCATTAAATGCTTTTGTGAGAAAGGAATCATTAAAACAATTTGATAAGAAGGTAAATTTAATATGTTGTAATTATTTCTATAAAAGTTCATCAGAAGAATATAACGAATGAACACAATACCGAAGTCTTAATAGTTCCAGGCCTTTTGACTAGGATGGTAGTGAGATTCGGTGTGGATATAATGGCCTGTAAGAGTCTTCTTCCAAAAAACTGAAAATTGTAAGCTTCCATCTAGTCGATGAAGAATTGGAAGATCTAAAAAGACTATTTGGTTATCTAGTTCTAATGTAAACTGGATTCTAGGATGAACTGCATTTATTTTGGAAAGGCAGTAACTCAGAAGAAGAGCCAATCCAAATTGGAAAAACATTGACATATCTGTACCAATGAGTAAATATTGGAGAAATAGGACTGCCCACAGCTGTTCCTTCAATCAGTTCATAGAATTTGTGTTGAAAGGTGAAATAACTAGAATGTAAAACAAAAAAATAGTTTAGCACTATCTGATGCCCTATCCACAAAAGCACATTAAATAATACTTAATTGACTTAACCAAACACACTGAAGTATTTCAAGTATTGGTAGCAATTATGGAGTATTTTAAATTCTCCACAGCTAAGGAGTTAATTAGATTCTTTAGTCACCTTATAATTTTAACTTGGAGATATTACTGTGTGTGTGTGTGTCATGATATACCAGAAAGTGATAAATTCAGGAATAAAACTGTATATGAGATCAATAAATTAAGGAAATGGTAACAGAACACAAAGGACTGACAGGAATCATACATGAATTATTCTTTGCACTTTAAGTGCAAACAATAAGAAAAAGAAAAGTCCTATGAGAGGCACTCTCTATGGGTGCTGATGGCTAGCTATAATTCTTAAATCAAGATCTAAGGCTAGCCAACAGCACCCATAGAAGGTACCTATCATAGGACTTTAGTCTTCATTTATTCTAACTTCACTTCATCACTTAGTTTGTGTGCTTTTGTGTGTATTATTACAAATTTAACATTGTATTTCTGAAGATGTCTATGACAGATGAAATGATTAAACCTGCTGTTTCTCTTTATTATTTCTCTTTGTGCTATAATCATTCCATTAAAGTGCAAAATGAGTGATGTTTGCTGCTATACTATATTAAATTCAAAAGATGATTTGCTCTATGAAGTTACCACTAGTATACAAATGAAATTCAGATTTTTATATATTCTCTCCATTGTAAAGTTGCACGTGCACGCACACACACAGTAATACATAATGGCATTGGTCATAACAAAAAAATTGACCACCCCCACCCAATCGAGATAAGAGATATTACATTTATGAATATGATGACTTCATCAAATTCCTGCCATGAACTCTCGAGGGATGTACAGGATACGATAGTACTACATGAAAAATTTACGTCATTACTAACTTCAATTTTCCTCCAAATCAGTCTGTTACTTGTCAAGACTCCAACATTATCAGATCTTATATTTCTATCGTCTAAGGCACTTTGTACCGTATCAATCCACCTATATCTTGGTCTTCCTCTGGGTCGTTTTCCTGCCAATCTGGCAGAGAACACTTGTTTTGTTAATCCTTCCTTGCTCATTCTGTTTAAGTGACCATACCACCTGAGATTAGCTCTGCTCACACATTCCTGGATGCTGACAATGTCAAGTTCTTTCCTAATATCCTCGTTTTTAATATGATATTGCCAATGATGCCATCTGTTCACGCCTCCAATCTTTCTCAGGACTCTCATATCTGCGGTCTCTAGTCTTTGGTCAAGTGTTTTACTTCTGACCTAGCTCTCAGATTCATAAGTTAAAACTCGTTTGAACACCGTTTTGTATACAGCTAATTTACTGTTTCCGACTAATTTCTCACTTATTCCATATGAATTTATTAGATTGACAAATATGATGACTTTTCCCTGTTAATTTTTGAAGTACTAAAATGAGAACTTTCTCAATTAAAGTCAAATACTGCAATGATAGCATACAAACTGCAAAAAACTCTCAGATTCATAACTTAAAAACACTGGTTTGAATACTGTCTTGTATACTGCTAGTTTTGGTGTTTTGGCTAATTTCTCTCTTATTCCATATAAATTTATTCAACCAGCTCCCCATCATACCATATTTGCTTATTCTGTTGTCTATTTCCAAATTTAATTTTCCATCTTCACTAAAAATTGTGCTTAAAATAGCTGAAACATTTTACTTCTATAGATTCTCCACTGAGAATGCATCCAAAGTTTTCTATATTCCTGCCTATTTTCACATTTTTGTTCTTTTTATTGCTGATTTTCATGCAAAATTTGTTACAGCTTTTATGCTATTTAGTTAGACTTGCACTGGACATGTTCAGGAGTACAACATTTGCATAAAGCAAAGAGCTAATTTTGATATCTGCAAGTTTAATGCCACTTCCTTTGATAATGTGATCCATATAGATGATGAATAAGTGTAGGGATAATGTGCATCTTTGTGTTACACTTGATTTTACATCAATCCACTTTTCTGTATTTCCTTTAATTCTAACTGCTGACTTGCAACTTAAATAAAAGCTATGTATTGCTTTGTAAAGTGTTCCATTTCTCTATATAATTTTTTCTCAGCCTGTTGGCAAGCATGCTTGCATATATCTTAACTGGAACAAAGTAGAGAAATTTCTCCATAATTCTCATATTCAGCTTTATTCAATTTATATAGATAGGAACTATGACACCTCTACCCTAATCATCTGGAATTAATCTGTCTAATCAGATTCTGAATTATGCATTTAGCCGCTGAAAAACGTTTCCACCACATGTTTCAGCATTTCTGCTCAAAACAACAATTCACAAGTTGTCTTCAGCTCCTTAATATTCACAAAAATGTTTTCTGCATACAAACTTTATGAACAAATAGTGAATGCAAATATGTTTGGATAGTAATTAGCAGCATCCCAACATGTTAAACTGATTTTTTTTTGGTTTAATTTAAAAATGACAACTTAAATATTCTCTTGTGTAAATAAACAACCTAAATGGATGAAATATATGAATTTATGTCATTTTGAAACTGAAACAACATATGGATACTAGTGACCATCTAAATGTTATTTAAATTTTAATGGGCATTTTGCATCCAAATAATTAGTGATGTGCAAACACAGATTGATAAGGGGCTTAAAGCTGCTAAGCCTGATCAAATAAAATTAGTTCTCATACAGAAATATCCTTTCTGCTATAAACAGCTAATAGTGCAAAAATAAACTATCCAAAAGTAGAACTCTTTATACATCTGAAGAACTAGTGAAACTGAAATACATCCTCCATTTTTATTTACAAATGTTTAAATAAATCTTAAGTGCCCATATAAAATGTACCATTTTATGATAACTTACTTGAAGTATGTCTCAAATTTCAGAGTGAAAGGAAGGTAGATGTTAAAAACATGAAATACAATTCCTATCCAATGTTTTTCTTTTTCCAAATATGATACTTTTACAATAAGGAGAATCCTTTTTCATAGGAACTGATTGGAATAAAATAGAGCTTTAGATTATTGTTAAGTACATGAAACACATGGACAGCTTTAAACGATTAAATATTTACTTACTCTGAAAATTTCCGGACCATATGCAGAATATAATAACCTGGACATAAATAGGCACCTACCTGGAGGAATCCCCATGGGAGGCCTCATCATATTCATACCGTTCAGGAGTGGTGGTCTTGATTGGGGTACAGGTCCTGGGCCTGGAGACATTGGAAGGTTTTTTGATGGGCCTGGTATCATCATGCCACTTGGCATTGAGCTACCAGCTCCTAACATTACTTGATATTTTGGCATCCGAGCTCTTCGTTCCTCCTGTAAGTAAAAAGCAAAAATAAATTCACAGTCCTTTAAGATTTATAACATGATTAAGCTAGTAGTATATTTTATGGACTATTATGCAAAAGAACTTGCAAAGCAAGGAAAGATAAAATATGTAATATGGAATTATTAGTAATTCCATCTTACCAAAATCAAAGGACAAGTATTCTAAGATGAAAAATTAAATTAACAGATAATTGTAGTCTGAATTCTAGTGAAACTACTGTCATCTGGCAGATAATCAAGGTATGGGATTAATAATCAAGATCCCTCTCGCTTGACTTTTACCAATTTTACTTCAATCACTAGTACTAAAATCTGTGGTAATCAATGAGCTGGTGATGCACAATATAAATTTTTCTAGCCAAACTAACCCATACCTTCCTGTGGTATGACCAGTTTCCACAGCATAACTTTTCTAGTTTTTGAGGATATAATATACCAACTAGACCACTAGGTGATAGATGATTTCCATTGCCAAGTGAAACACCACTGTCCTGCTTGTTGGTGACATGAAGTAGCTAATGCCATTTAATTTAACATTTCCCTCCCCACCCCCACTTTCTTGCATGCATTGTTGTGAATGGTTGCCTTGTTGGGCATGCTCGCTACACCATAATTTTTGAACTAGGGAACCAGTACTTTCTCCATTTGAGGGTATAGGGATAAAGTGGCTTCCATGGGATGGCTGACAAATAGTACATGCACTGAACTCACTAGTAAATGCTTCAGAAGGTTTTGCAAATAATTTAGAATTATTGATAAAGCCTCCTGAATACTTTATAGATGCTACTTATTCTGCAACATTTGGGAGGTGTGCCTAGAGGGAGTCAGAGTACAGCGGTATACAGGAGCCATACTTGGAATGATTGAGGTGCTTCTTGTGCATGTGAGTCCTGTCCACAACCAGAAAAAATAAAATAAAATAAAATAAAATAAAAAACCTTCTCCATACTTTACCAACATCTGGAGGTATAACACCAACAGACATCTAAACCAATTCTGTTATTCATTACTACACATCAGCTGGTACACTCTATGGTTACAATGCATCACACATCATGCTTTCCATAAAGGTGGAATATGCACTTTTGTCAGGTCTGATAACTCATAAAGTTTAATCAGACCTGGAATTTCCTTTATATGATCTGGTTTGGCATAAAGATTTCCTTGCCTTTACAACTCTCCTGATTCTGATGATTATACTGACCCTTTTACTTATCCCCGAAAGTTAACCAAGCCTAATCACCAAAACAGTGAGATAATTTTCCTTGGAGATTTCAACATGAACAATTTCGAATATTTCCCCCCCTTCTCAAACTTGAGAGATCAAGTTGAAAGAGACGTTGAAATGTTTCCCGTCAATAATGACCAGGAATAAATTGTTAACCTACATAACTATTACAATTCCAGGTAATCCTCATCATTCTCCCGACATCTCAGACTGTTTACTTAAGCAGCACTTCTAAATAAATACACTGCTAGCATTAACTCTTGAAGCTTAAGTCACCTGAATACTACAAGTTTTTGTGCATGGTGAAGAGAAATGGAATGTACTGTCATCAGCAAAACAATGAATAAGACTTGACATTAGTGAGAGAAGAGCACTGATGTACAGGAGAAAGGCTATCAGCTTTCCTCCCTGATCATTCATTGCATATCATGATGGATGGACCCCCCCCCCCCCCTCCAAAAGTTATGGTTAGGTTAGGAGCAGACACAAACCACAATATCCTTTGGTCTAGTACCTGCCTTTTACATCAGTGCAAAAGCATTTCTACACTGCCCAAACTTAAATTGGAATGACTAACTAATGCCAAGATTTGAGAAAATCTCATCCTTATAAATGGCAAGCAATAAAGTGTCTCTTCTCCAACCCCCCCCCCCCCCCATTTAATTTTTATTTCTTTCTTCATATATCATGTCATTTAAATGAAAGTATTTGACTTATTTTATTGCACTTCAAAGTTTGATTTAATTTTAGTGAATAAGTCACCTGAATACTACAAGTTTTTGTGCATGGTGAAGAGAAATGGAATGCACTGTCATTCCATTTCTCTTCACCATGTTTATCATATTTTGTAACCATCCATGTGGTGGCACTCCATGACAGGGTTCAACTCTGTAAAAAGGAATAACATTCCTTTGTCTAGCTTCATCATGTGATCATGCTGATGCACTGATGATCATTTGGTAATTTTAGGGAAAAATATTTGCAATAATTAAATTATTATTCTTTATTCTTGTGAATGTGTTTCTAATCATTACTATGCCACAAATGCCATTAAAAATTCATTGAATGATGGTATAAGTTTTACAGTAGCTACACTTCATAATTCAGATATCCTAGTCAAAAAGTTGAATTCCAAACGAGTGCAGAACTTTCATATACATCTGTAAAACATGAAATACAACTAAGAATTACAGAAGAACATTCCTATGCTTAAGGGTCAAAGCTGCATAACTGTCTGGAGAAGACCTCCACATAGCCTTTAAAGTAATGAGGAGAACCGACAAGGGCTTCTGGCTGCAATGTCCAATCCTCACATTCTCGTGAGGTACCTACGTGGATACTGAATAAACGAAAATGGGCTGGCAAACTGGGATTTAACTGACCAAACTGTAATCTTATTGGCTTAAACCACAATATAAAATGATGGTACAATATGAAAGAATTCCATGTCGGCTGGGGAATCGCCCAGTTAAACAAGGCCACTCCATTGTTTTCACCAGGGAACCAGGGTGAACAGTGAAAAGCCAGCTACTGAAACAAATACTGAACCTAACTCACAACATCACAAGAGTTCAAGATCGGTACTATCAACATAAAGAAGCCTGAATGGCAAAGAAATGGAATGGCTGAGGAATTGGATAAGTACCAGATTGACATAATAGAACTGACTGAAACAAAAAAGACAAAAACTGATAAGATCTTTCTGAGTAATAAATACAAAATGTTATATTCAGGCAAAGAATAGTTATAGTATTCAACACTAAATAGAGGCTAATCTTGAATGGCAGATAATATCAAGTAGAGCGATGTGGACAAATATCAGAATGGGGAACAGGACAATAAGACTTATTTGTGTGTATGCTCCCACAGAAGGTTTTACTAAAGGCAGAAGTGGAGGAATTTTTTGAGGCTTTAGAGAAAGCAACTGACACAATGAAAAATTGGTCCTTGTTGGAGATCTAAATAGCAGAGTAGGAAATGATTGCCAGACATACAAAAATATTTTGGGAAAATTTCGAGAAAAGCCAATAATAATGGGCTTGAGCAGATTGAGCTTGAGCAGAAATCCAACAGGCAAATGTTGGATTTCTGCTCAAGAGATGGACTGGTTATTACTAACACCATGTTACAACATAAAAATGTACACAAATTCACATGGACAGAAGAGGTGAGGAATAAGAAAAGTCTGATTAACTATGTTATTATTAAAGTGATATTTCCTCACTGGTGCAGGACACTAAGAGTATACAGAGGATTTGAAATTGGAAGTGATCACCATTTGGTTTGGAGCAGGATAAAACTGAATTTCATGCTGAAAAGAAGAACATGTAAGAAAGTTTTAAAGCAAATAAAAGTTGAACAGCTCTCAGATGTCAACTGTAGACTAAAACACACAAACATTATTCAAGAAAAAATGAAAGAGTTTGAGAACAGGAATCAAACCTTGGAGATTCAGTGGCAAACTCTGAAGAAAACATTGATTCTGCCAGAGAGGCATGTGGTGAGGTTGTCTGCAAGGATAAAAAAAACCAGAACTCCCTGGCAGACACAGGAAGTTAAAGAGGCAGTGAAGGAAAAGAAGAAAGCATATCAAAAGTTCCTGTCAAACAAGTCAGCTTGTGCTCTTAGAGAATACAGAGACAAATGCAAGAATGCTAAACACTGTGTAAAACTAGCTAAATTAAAGTCATGGGAGGACTTTGGCAAGAACATAGAAAATAAATATCAAGAAGGTGGTAAAATATTCTAGAGGTTGTTGAAGAAGCTCAAAAATGGAGGAAATTTCTGAGGAAAAGTAAAAGGAATTAGAGTTGATAAAGGTGACATGAAAACAGGAGAAAAAGATATCTTTAAAGTATGGAGTAATTACTTCGAAAAATTGCTAAATGAAACAAGCAGTAATAGCACAGTGGTAAAAATCACTCAACAGGTATACATATCCATACTTCCAAAAAGCCTGATATGTGGAAAGGCAGTGGGAGTAGATACTCTACTAGAAATGCTCATGTATGAAGGTATAAGTCTTACAGTAGCTGCACCGCGTAGTTCAGAAGGCCTGGATAGAGAGACGAATTCCAGATGATTGGAATAGAGCTCTCATAGTACCCGTATACAAAAAGGGAAATAAAACTGAATGCGAGAATTACAGAAGTGTTTCTCTACTGAGTGTTCCTGGCAAGATCTATGCAAGTACACTTGAGAAACGGTTCAGAAGAATTGTGGAAGAAAAGCTGGATTCAAGATCAGATTTTCACTTTACGACAAATAGTTGAGAAATCATGGGAATAACAAAAATCTGTATTTAAGTTTTGTAGACCTGCAAGAGGCATATGGCAAGTGCCAAGAGAAAAGCTATTCAGAACACTACAGTTATATGGTGTCAATGGGACATTATATCAAGCAATACTTAGTCTTTGAGTTGTAAGTCAGCAATTAGAATTGAAGGAAGTACAGGAAAATGGTTTAATTTTAAATATGGTGTCAGACAAGGATGTACATTATCATCTCTGTTATTCATTATCTATATGGATCACATTATGAAGAAAAGTGGTATTAAACATGATATCAAAATTGGAAATGTTACATGTCAGCTCTTTGCTTTATGCAGATGATGTTATACTTTAAATAAACCCAGTACAAGTCTGCAAGATTCCCAGAATAAACTGAATAACTGTTGTAATAGATATGGTCAGAACAGCAATAACAAAACAAACAATTCAAATATACATAAACATTGAAAATATCAACTGCAGAACCTATAAAACAAGTAAATCATTTCAGCTACTTAGGCACGATTTTTAGTGAAGATGGTAAATTAAATATAGAAATAGACAACAGAATCAACAAAGCTGGTATGGTAGGAAGTAAAAAAAAAAATACTTATAAGTATACATACAAATTACAACAAACCAGTATGGATGGTGGCCAATAAAAGCTGAAAAGTTGCTTAGTCTTAAAGGGCTCTAAGCAATTTTTATCTAAGCCTTTAATTTATAGTATAACCAAGTGGAAAAACTTTCAACAACTATCTCTAATCCTGAGTATTTTAATAATAAGGTGTGACACCTTTTGGTGACTCATATATATAAAAATATGAGTTCTGCATTACTTTAACCTTGGTATCACCTCTGGATCTGGCTCCCACTCTTGAGACCTCAATAAAGGTCAAAACCGGTCTGGGTAGTGACCCTTCTCATAATGCACAGCATTATATATGTCCGCAAGGAGATGTTCTTTGCATTATGAGATACTAAGGCAAGTGATGTGAAGTCATACCACCTTTACAAGTTGACCAGACCTGAAAATACTTCAGGTGCTGCAAATTTTGTTTGCTTACACTTAGATAAAGGATTAAACCAAATATATAATTTCTTGGTATCTTTAATTTATAGCATAACCAAGTGGAAAAACTTTCAACAACAGTACACACAGAGGGCATCTTCACCTGGTTAGGACTGGTCTTTCATCCTTTCACTTAGTTTTGTGTTGCCTTTCTGTATGTGTGTTACAAAAGACTTAACACATACACACACACACGATGTTTCAGTGACTGAGATGAAATGGTGTAAGAATTAAAATTCTTTCTCATTGCTGTTTTATTTCATTAAGCCTCTAACATGAGTTTCTCCCAGCATTTTGGTATGAGGTTTAATACTATGTGTAAAGGCTTAAGCCTCATACCAAAATTGGAGAAATTAATCTCAGCTCTTTTAACTGCTGTAATAAATTTAGTATGAAAATCAGTGATAACAACAACAACGAAAAGGGGAGGAGCATTTAAAACAAACTGCATTGTGAATGGAGGACCTATTGAACAAGTAAAACATTTCAGCTATTTATGATCAAATTTTAGCAAAGATGGAAAATTAAATATGAAAAATAGACAACAGAATTAACAAAGCTGATATGGTAGGAAGTCAATATGGAATAAAAGAGAAATTAGTCAAAATACTTAAAACTAGCTGTGTTCAAACCAGTTTTTACTTATGGATCTGAGATATGGGTTAGTAATAAAGCCCTTGATCAGACTGGAGATCACAGATATGAGAGCTCTGAAAAAAGATTAGGGGAGTGAATAGATGACTTTAATAACAGTATCCTATTAAAAATGGAGATATTAGGAAAGAACTTGACATTGTTAACATTCTGGAATGCATTGGGAAAGCTAATCTCAGGTGGTGGCCACTTAAAAAGAATAGGAGAGGAAAGGCTAGCAACAGATAGAATTGAAAGAGCAATACAGGAAGATGGTTTTATGTAAAATCAGGTGCAAGACAAGAGTCCCCATTATCTAATCTATATGGATCACAACATGAAGGAAAGTAACATTAAACATGATATCAAAACTAGAGATGCAAACATCAGTTCTTTACTTTATGCAGATAATGTTATACTCCTAATTAAGTCTAGTACAAATCTTCAGGATTCCTTAACTAAATAAATAAATACTGTAATAAATTTAGTATAAGACAATGAATTTCATTGTCCTACTTCTTAGTCCATACTAAACTTATATGGCATCTGTTACAGTTTGATGCTATGAGTTTTTTTGTTGTGATATTTTGATAGTTATAGCAAATATGCTTGTAAAGTAATGAGAGCTGAATATTGCTTCAAAGAAACATAGTATTTTCTATCTTGGGATGTCACAAATGACAAAATCACATACAGCATCAAATGGTGTTATGTTATTAGACAATAAATGCCTTAAATTGTTAATTCATGCCAATAAGGAACAAAAATAAGAATGAGTTAAAAATCTAATTAAGATCTATTTTTTGCTGCTAAAAAACCAGTCAAATTTGCAGTTTACACAGGCAGAGCAAAAATGTAATGCAGAACCTAAACATAAACTGTAATTCCTGTTCTTCATAACTTGAATCCCATTTGTTCATTACTTAGTAATTAAAAAAATATAATAAAACACTCATACCAGTGAAATATCTTCCTCTGGATGTATTATTTTACTCGTTGCTCCAGTAGTGCTGATGGTTGCTGGTTTTTTTGCTTCTATTGATGCAGTGGGTCCTATCTTTGTACTCGTGGTTGTAGTGGTTGAGTCACCTAAAGAAATATATCACTGTCATAAATCTATTAAAAATAAAATCATTTCAGAAAAGCTCACCACTGATTTAATATTAAGTTTTTTAATTCTGCAGGTTCTGAAATAATCACAGAGGTTGAATAGTTTAACGACTATATTAAAGTACTATTTTTTTATAATAAAAAAAAAAATCTGAAACAGCAAGGTAAAATAATTATTGTCAGTCTAGATTTAAGCAATCTGCAACAAGCAAGCCTGGTTTGCTGAGTGGTTAGCATATCTGCTCTCCAGCCAAAAAAGGCTGCAGGTTCGAATCCCACCGTGGGCATAGATGTTTGTGATTGTCTGTGAAAATACTAGTGGTGGCAACAGATGGTGTCAGTGTAGAAAACTGATGGTAGTTGGAGACCTGTTGAGTAGGTGCCTTCCCTCAATGAGTCTTTGGACTCCCTGGAGGTGTCACATAATAATAATACTGCCATAGTTCTTACAATAACACAAAGTAAAATTTCTCCCATATTTTTATCTCCAAAAATAAATTAGGACTAGTTCATACCAAATGTCAGTATATGAAGTTTTTATCTACATATTGTTGAATTCTTTCATGTTATTTAAACTCCAATAGCAGGCAAACATCACTTTCCAGTTACTCAATGACCCACTACCAAGTTACTTAGCTTATATAAACATAGCACTCAAACAGGAGAGTTAAGTATGTGCATTATCATGCCAGTTTGTTTTGCAGGATGAAAAACAGTTATCCTAAGTATGAGACCAACTAGATAGTGAGTTAGTGACAAAACCAACAATCAAATAAAGGATCTTTGTAATTAGCCTAAGAAAATCAAAGACCAAATCACTTCAAAATATCATAATTCCATGCATTTATGGTGTAAAATACACAAGGAGTGTTCCACTTAGACCTACTGTGGATGCCAGACATCAATTTCCTCAAGGGTGAACAGGATACCACATGATCAAGTTTACATTATTACTAACTCTCTATCAACAATCTTTCTTCAGATCACTATTACTTGGCAGCACTCCAATATCACTATATCTAATATTGCAGTCTTCTAGGGCATTTCTGGCAATCAACCACCTAGCTCTTGGTCTACCTCTGCACCATTTTCCTGTCATCTTGGCATCAAACATCTGTTTTGCTAATCTTTCCTCTCCCATTCTGTTAGCAAAAACAGGTGCCACTAATGTCATCTGTTCACAACCCTAATTGTGGCCTTCAGTTTTTGATCAGTTGCTTTATTTCTAACCCAACTCTCAGATCCATAACTTAAACTGGTGTTTGAACCTTGTCTTGTATATAGCTAGTTTAAGTATTTTGGCTAATTTCTCCCTTATTCCATATAATTTTATTACCCACCATACCAGCTTTGCTTATTCTGTTGTCTAATATAGCTTCTCCACTGAGAATAACAAATGTTTTCTATGTTCCTATCTATTTTCATAGCTCTAGTCTTTTTATCGCTGATTTTCATAGGAAATCCAGAAATAAATACGATGTTGCAACCAACATATTGCCTTTGCAAATATTTATCTACTCTACATGTAGGAAAAACATCTCCATATATAAAAAAATTCTGAAGACTTCATAAACAAAATCAAAGACATTAAATGGGTATACAGATATCTTGGCTAGTTTGGATGTCACGTCTGTTTACTAGTGTTCCAAGAGAAGATGCTATACTAATGTTCGAAGGTATTTTCTCAGGTATTTTTCCACTAGATACTATGAACATTTCTATTTCTCCACATTTGGTGAATATGTATATGGAGTTGTTGTTTGAACAAGCAGCACCCTCAATATGTACAACACTAAACCCAAAATGTGGCTTAGGCATGTTGATAACATCATTTGGACAAGCTCTGAAAAATCCTTCCACAATTTTAAAGAATTCCTCAACAGCTTAAATCATAAAATCCAATTCACAATGGAAGTTGAGATAGATTATTTCCATTCTTAGATGGTCTCATCTCAGCTGAAAATGACAGCAGTCTTCCATTTTAAGTCTACAGAAAAAAGTCCAACATTGGAAGATACCTACATACTATGTGCAGCATCGTCCTGCCCCAAAACTGGGCATTCATTAAAGCACTCAAAAATAGGGCTTTCAAAATATCCAGTAATGACAACAAAAGGCAAAAGGAAATAAAAATAACATATCCTAAAGGTATACTACTAAGAAATGAATATATTCTTAAAACAATAACATCTTAAACAGACCACTGAATATTCCAGTGAATATAGAGTAGCAATACAACTACAAAAAGTACAGTTTCTTTACCTCACATAAAAAAAAAAATGTTACAGATAAAATGGCAAAAATACTACTTAAAAGTTGCCTTCACACCACTATGAAAAATGTCCATGATGCCAAATTGCCAAAACAATCACCTCATCCTCCCTCCAACGACTAAGGGTATACAAAATTTTTTGTACATGCAGTATCTATTATGATGTGCAGATGAATTGATTTGGAGAAATCCACCTCAAAGACCATATCAATGATGTAAAAAAAGGCACACAAATCAAGACTGGCATTTAATACCATTAGAGAAAAATGGCCAGTACTTTTTGCCATATAGAGAATTCAACAACTCTGTTTGGAGATTTTAAGAAGCTACTGAAATTATATGATGTCCAACCTAATGGAACAAAAACTAAGGTCTCATCTTGAACCAGTTTGGTTGGCATATATCAAAGACCTACATATTAACAAATGAGAGAGAGGTTACACAGCAAGTTACTATTATGAATCTCTAGTAATGTTTTTTTTCTATATGTACAAACCCTAGTAATTAAACAGACTTTCTTCCTGAACATATTATGTGATTCTTGCCTGATAAATAACTAATACATTTAACACACCTCTGAAACCTCAACTCAAACCACATTTATTTAGGCCAAACAATCAAAATAAACAATGATATATCAGATGGAGTCCACGGGGTTAGCCTAGTGGCTGTGGGCTTTACAACCATATGCCTGGGGAAAGAGTGTCCTAGGTTCAATTCCTGTCTGTGACGTGAGGAGCTGAAGGATCTTCCCCAGCCATACGCAAGTTAGTCATGGACAGTAGGGTTCCCCCCCCCCCCCCCCCAGTTTATCCTGGGGTTTTTCATCCCACAAAACAGGCAAACCAGATTTGAGAGCTCAACACTACGGACATAGGATACACTGGGGCACAGGGCTGACCACCTTATCCTGTGAACGGTTTGAGGTCCGATGATTAATAAACCCTCAACACTGCAAGGTAAAAGGAAGATGAGATGAGATATCAGATGGAATAAATAGATGCAAAAAAGCTGCTTGGAAAGCTTTCAACTAAATAAAAGACACTATAACAAACCAAAAAATGGACAAGTTTTTGTAAATTAAGAAACAAAGAGTAAAATCTAGGAGAGGGGGATGTAAAAATCAAGATTGTTATGTAAAAGTGTGATGCTGGGTTTGGTTATAAACAAATGAGTAGTGCTGTCGGTGGCACATGTAAATATGTCATGGCATAAAAGTGAGCATGTTGGAGTGGTTTTTCCATTTCAGTTCTGGAGTGTGAAGAAGATGTCATTGAATCATGAATTCAGGTAGCAAGCCATTGTAAGACCAGAAGGTTGCACGAGTCATTTCGTAGCTCACAGACTGTGTAACCAATTCCAACAATTGCAAAGAGCATTCAGAGATATAGTGAAAGAAAGCCACGGGCTAAAACTGCAGTGGTTGACCAAAATCTCTGATTACCTGCTCAATGAAACAGGAGTGGTACCATAAATTGGCTATGATCTGACCTCATATTGAGATGACTTCTGCTTCCACTGTGCACACAAGGCTTTATGAAGGTGGTGTGTGTATATATGCGTGTCCCCATCCCCACATTAACTGGACTCGAGACCAATGTCAGTATTATTTATAGACGAGTTCCAATTTCCTCCACAAAATGATACTGGGTGTGCTCTAATGTGGAGAGAACCAGACACATGAAAGGGACATGTATGGTGAAAGTAGTATGATGATTTGAAAAGCCATCTTGTTGGCTGAATATACTAACCTGCATGTGCTTCCTAATGGAACCACAAATGCTGCAACTCATAGAGACAAGATCCTCCTGGACCCCTATGTTCGTCCATGTGTGGGTGCAATAGGGGAGACATTTATCCTACAAGATGATAATGCTCATCCTTAATGAGTAAAGCTCGTTGACCAATATCTTAGAGAATTGACTAACCATGTCTTCTGAACTTAATCCTATTGAGAATGTTAGGATGCTCTAGGTAGATGTGCTGCTTCTCTCAAGTCCTCTCCAAAACTTTGAGACTTATGTGCTTTGCAACAGCAATGGTTATTACCAGCTGAGTTTAGGGGATGCCATTATAAATATCATTATAGTATGAAGCATCGTGAGCACTGTATTGTTGTGAGGGATGACCATAGTCCTTATCAAGATACTGAGAATCTCCTTGTTTTTGGCTATTGTCTTCATGTACCGATATGTTAATGAATTAAGGTACTTATTTACACTTTTTTGTGGGTGTTTCCTTCACATTTCATATACTACTTTTCACCAAATTGCATAAAAATTCAGTTCTTGAGTTATTGTAATTTCTCTTTGTTACTTAATTTATGGAAATCATTGTAGATATCAAAACAGTATTATCAGTAAGTGACCTACAGCAGAAAAGCTGGAACACAACAAAAGAGGAAAAACAAAGCCAAAAAGGTAATAAGGAGTCTGTAATATAAGCAGGAAAGATCATATAATTCAGATTTTTTCCTTCAGTCTGTCTTGTTTTTTTTTTCTTATAGAAGCTTTATCTATAAGAGAAAAAAAAAAAAAAAAAAAAAGGTAGGTAGGACATACAGCACATATGAAAGACAATAGATTTACTTTGTAGACCATCTAGGAGATTGGCTTAGGACAGAGAAAGTTGTCATCTTTGAGACCTGTAGTCACAAAGAAATCAAGACTGAGAACATAGGTCTATCGTGAAATACAACAGCTGCCACAAAGTATATTATACTTGAGAAGATATTATTCTTGTTTTAACCCTATACCCAGAGTATTTATTAATAAGGTGATACCTCTTTTTTCTACTTGTATATGGAAAATATGTACCTTTTCATCATCATCATCAATTTCCTGCCATGTACCCTCAAGGGGGGGGGGTGCACAGGATATGATAGTACTACATGAAAAATATGTACCTTTTGTATTAATTTAATCTCAGCATCTTCTTGGGACTGGTTCCCACTGATGAGACCTCAATAAAGGTGGAAACCAGTCTGGTTAAGTAGTGGCACTTCCCATGATGTTTCTGCATTATGGGATATGATGGCAACTGATGTGAAATCAACAGCCTCTATATACAGGTAGACTAGTCATGAAGCTACTTCATGATTACTCTTGGGTATAGGATTAAAAGTATAATATACACTGCAATTTACTGTAATATACACAGTGTATATTATACTTGTCAAGTATAATATACACTGCAACTGTGCAGTAAACTTTCTATGGCCAACAAATATGAAGATTGAACAGGGGTACTTCTCAACTACTCTTTTGTTCCAGCAAACCAGAGTTGAATATGAGGTTGAAAGTAAATCAATTTGAGTGTTTATGACATTTAGAAGAATGAGAACACAACTGAATACCACCACAACAGATGACCCCTGTCTTTTTTTTTATTATTATTTTTATGTTGAGCCCATACATCAGTATATATGGGTAATGGGCTGAGAAAGGAGGAACCTGTTTACATTTGATTTAAAAGACTGTATATTGTACTAACACAACAGGGGGAAGACTGTTCCACAATATAGCAGCTGCATGGATGAAGGAGAAGGAAAAGAAACTTGTTCTGTGAGTTTCAAGGTGCACTGTGAAGGGATGTTGAGCAGCAGCATGTGTTCCAATGGGCTTAGTACTGAGTGGGGGGGAATTATTGATGCGAAAGAGTGTGTGTGGGCGAGAATCGGTAACAGATGGGATGTGCACTTTGCAACCATATGACTGGGGAAGGAGTGTCCCAGGATCGATTTCCGTCAAAGACATAAGGAATTTGAGGATCTTCATCAGCCATAGCCAAGTAAGTCGGTCTTGGGCACGGGCAGTAGGTTTTTTTCCCGCAGTTTATCTGGTGTTTATCATCCCGCAAGCAGGCAAACCAACCCGTGAACACACGGATCTACAGCCATAAATACTTACCCCCCCATGAGAGGGTTAAGTATTTATGGGGAGCCCACTACATTCACTGTGTATTTGGAGGGGTTGTTGGTGAGGAAGAGATCTAGGGTGTTTGGGGAGTGGTTCAGGTTATCTAGTATCCTGAATGACATCTGAACAAGTTGTGTAAGGTCACTAGTGATGGTAAATGTTTCAGCATCTCTGCCTGCAAGATCTGTACAACTGGAAGAAGAAAGCCAAGTTGGTGTTGTGGACATTAAAATCTCCTAGGAGGATGATTTCACTGTTAGGAAAGTGGACTGGAGAAAATTAATTTTTTAAGGAGAAGAAATTAAAGAGCTCAGAGTGGTTGGTTGCATTAGGGGAGCGAATGAATTTGACTGAGTGAGGAAGGGATATTTTCAACAAAGAAGGCCAAAACTTGGATGATTCTAGGTTGGGTGTTCTCTGGCAAGGTATGTTAGAGGGGATGTATGACAGACTTAAGCCGAAAGGAGTCAAAGAGTGAGTAGTTTGGAAGGTTGAGATGAATAGTGCTATGCGGAGGGGGGGGGGGGTGTTCAGTTTCTGCCAGAAAGAGTAGGCGGGGTTTGGTAGACTGAAGATGGTAGTGGACACTATTAAGGCTGGAGTTTAGGCCACAGATTTTGGTGAAGTGGATATGCAAGGTTCTGTGAGGCATATATATTTGACCGCAAGGGCACCATTTCCTATCCATTGCCTGCATACTGGTATCCATGATGGCTATTAGTGGCATCACTTGATTTAGCTGGTTTGTAGACTATGATCAATTTTTTCCTCCCCATTTTGCCGTTTTTCTTCTAATTGTTTTCGAAGTTAACGAATTTGTTCTCTCTGGGCAAATGTTACTTCTGATCTAGCACATATGAATGATTGGTGAGGGTCTTTGAATTTGTTGTTGACTGCTGTTATTAATTTAGATGTGCTTGTTGGCATGTCACAAGTCACTTTTATGAGTCATGGAAAGTTCGTACTGCCCATTCTTTTATTTATGGGTCTGAAACGATGGCACCTGACAATATTTTTAGAATCAATCTTGCGTTCTTCTGCTAATTTGATGATGTCTTCTTTTAGCGATTTTCTATTTTCCATTGGAAAGTTCACAATAACAGAATTGAATTTTTTGTTTTTTGGCCTCCTGTGAGTCGTGTGCTTTTGATGCAATTAGGTTGTGAAGTTCATTCACAAGCAAGGGTGAACTTGTGTTGTGATAATGATCGTCAATTAGTTCGAGCTTAGCTTCCAGTGCTCGTATTTTGGAGGAAAGTTTTGTTCATAGCATTCATGTGCTGTTTGAGGTTTTTGACTTGTCTGCCTATGTTCAGAGCTGTTTTACAGAAGAGAGGCACAGCGAACAGAAAAAAGGTTGGTTGAGGTCGATAAATAGCTTGCATGCCGATTCATCTACTTTTGCATAGGAAGTGTGTAGCCAGTGGCAACAGAACTTGCACAATATACTTAAAAAAAAAAAAAAGTGACATCAGTTTTACAGCTGTGGCACTTTGCGAGTTTGTCAGCAATCAACGGTGCTGCGCTGGCAAGACATGGGTGCTTGTTCTCATTGGCTTTTGTTGCCACCATCTTTGCTTTGCATAGTAGGCACTTACATTTGGCTGATTTTTAACTGGAAGGATAACTGATTTAATGCACTATAAGTACTTACAGGTTGTACAGAAGTAATCAGCTCCTTAGTACCTGCTGTTAAGATTTCTGTTTAATGATTAATTTGAATGAAAAACACTTACAATAACGACAAAATGCAGGAGCACAAGTATAAAGTAGCATATTCACAACCTGGAGGATTCAACAGATGGTGTATAAAGTGTATTCAGTCCCCTGGAGATTAAGGAAAATGAGCAGAAAATATTTTCCTTATTCACATTTTGGCAGACTATATACATTAAAGAAATGAAGAAAAAAATAATGGCAATAAAGCATTACCTATCCCAATACTTCAAAAATTAACTAAAAAGCTCATTTTTCCTCAGATGGTGGAAATGCTAATATTTCCCTCAGATGATGGAAATGCCAATAAAAAATTTCAATATTATATCATGAACACTTACCTCCTGGATTGCCCATGGCATTTGCACCACTGTATGCAGGAAATGTTGGCTTATATGATGAACTTAGAGGTTTGAAATCAGCACCAACTGGGGTTGATGATGTTGCAGGCGTCTATAAATAAAAAGACAAATGCAATTTCAACATAGTCAACTTGCTCTTCGACAGCTAATGTGAAATTCTAACCCAGAAGTGGACATAGCTGTTACTCAATGTGCTGACATTTACTTGTTTTCCAGTAATGGCAAAGTGGAAATAACACTCATGTCATATAATAATAGTTCTTTCACAATACAACCACCCACAATAAACATTACGAGATACCACTTTTAGAAGTTATCAATTTGTAAAATGCAGTTAGCAACGGTGCTATGACAGACAAGACAGGATGGGATCGATGACTTTAATACAGCTCATACCATGAACAATGATATAACTACTATTGCAATTTTGACCATTGATTAGAGTTTTTGCCTACCAGCTTCCCATTAATCTGATAATGCCAACATATGAATATTTCTGGATGTTCTTTTATTTCCAAATCTATTTTTTTTGCAAGGCAAGTGAGAAAATATAAATCAAAACCAAAATGCACAAGAAATGCAAACATTTAAAAAAAAAACTAAGCAACATCCCAAAATGTATGTCATTTAAGTATATAAGCAGTATATACCACTAAAATGTAACATTGCTAGCACACTATAGCAAATGGAACATAACTTGAAGGCTCAGTTCTGGCTCTTCAAACAAAAGCAGTACCCGAAAAATACAGATTAAAGGCAGTAGAACAGAAACCGAAATAGCAATAAATGTCTTTTTTTCCCTCCTCAAGCTGAAACAAAGGCTTCCAGTAAAAGATATATCCCCCCCCTCCATTTAAGATTATTATAGAATGACAGCAACAGTTAGATTGACTTACGTTAAATTTTTTTTGGGATGGGCATTGTCAATCACCTGCAGAATTAGATGAAAATTTCTGTTTAGAGGGGGGGGGGATTCCTAAAGGATAAGTAGGAAGGATCAGAAGGTCAGCCTAGCAGCTTTGCAAGGGAAAAAGCAGTGGCATGAGCACATAACTTGTTGAGACAAATACTTGTGCTGCAAAACATTTGGCCAATTAAGAGATTTAGAACCTTTAAATGGCTTTTGCAGCATAGGACAAGTACTAAAGTTAGTTTTAGTCAAATATGATATGTTGAATTCATTTCTTAGAATGCCTTAGCACACCTGCTGGAAAACCAAGGTTTGAATATTTTGAGTGGATATAAGAAAGGAGACTTAGAAGTTGGATTGGGAAACAAAGTACAGTGGTATCTCGCTAATCCGAACCGCGATTTGAAAGAAAAAAGTTTTATTTATTATGTATTATTATTTTGTGTACTATTATTTTTATTTTATTATTATTACAGTACAGTATTTTTTTCATACTGTCAATTGCACGGTTATATTGGAGGCCTATTTTGATTTATTGTGTGTTCACGTTTGCATTTTTATACCGTACAGTATGTACTGTATTGTCAGCATGAATCACAAATATACACAAAAAGAGGAAATTCAGAATGTGCATAATTTGGTTAAAAATATAAATCCAGATGTTGATATTTCACAAACAGATGTTACGGAATGCATTACAGGTAGAACCGAAAGTGAATTCGAAATCAAATCAGATGCTGAAATTATAAACATGACGCTACTGAATGAATTAGAAGACGATGATGACCATGAAGAACTCGAAGAAAAAAAAGTAAAACATGAAGAGGCAGCTGACAGTTTTATGTGTATAGAATGTGCTTACGATATTTCCACAAAATTTTATTGTTAATGCAGCTCCAAGAAGCATTCGAAAAAAGTTTAGCTTCCAAGAAGCAAAAGAAAATCGGTGACTTTTTTATAAAGAAATAAAAAAACTTTACTTAAATTAAGGGGATATTAAATCCCGCATAGTTTTAAAACCGAATAAGAAACTCAAAGATCGGAATCGGAGAGTTTCTTGCCGATTATAGTAAACTATAAAGTATCGGCGACACTAGCGTTAGCCAATGCAAGTGATCCTAGTACGTAGTACAGTACCGGGCAACTCGTGGCAGAAGTGGAGGAAGTTCAGATCGCTATTCTTAGGTATTTTCCATAATGTAAAAACACATTTCCTCCCTCCATAATGTAATAACAGCATACATTTCCTAGGAAATGTGTTTTTACATTATGGAAAATACCTAAGAATAGCGATCTGAACTTCCTCCACGAATAATAAAAGAGGAGTGAAGCGAACAACAATATAGTTTATCTTCTGCCTTTGAACATTCTGACGCTATTCATTGGTTTTTTTTAGTCCCTATTCGATTTCAATAATTTTCACTTATTCAGTTTTAATTTGTTTTGTTTGGATAATGAAAAAATATATATTTAATTAATTTGTCTGCCTGCGGACCCCCTGTCCCATCGTCACGGACCACAGGTTGAGAAACACTGCTTTACAGTATACTTTCAATGGTCATGTATGGAGAATTGTAGCTTACTGAGGGATCAGAAATATTCTCTAAGACTGTTTGGTCAATGTTAAATCCCAAATTCAGTTTTGAAATTCATATACAATTAACCAATAACTATCATATGCTAATGATCCCACTTTAAGGTTGTACTAAACAAAATGTGGAGGAATTTTTTTGAGTTATTAGAGAAGGCTACTGACAAAGAAAAAGAGGATCATTGTTGGTGATCTAAGCAGAGTAGGAAATGAATACTAGGCACACAGAAATGTTTTGAGAAAAGATCAAAGTTAATAATAATGGTAAGTACCTGCTGGATTTCTATTCAGGACATGGACTAGATATATACTAACACCACATTTAAACAAAAATAAGCATTTGTTTATTTTTGTTTAAATTCAGACAGAAGACGCAAGGAATAATAGTCTCTAACTAGGTTGTCGATGATAGTATTTTCATATTGGTTTAGAATCCAAGTGTATACAAGGGATACGAAATAGGAAGTTATCACAATTTAGTTGAGCAAGATGAAATGGAATATCACATTGTCAAGTTAAGCAGATTTCAGTGGTACACTAGACAATATACTGTCCAACCACAGATATGAGAACCTCAGTTGGCAATGTGCCAAGAAGAGTCAATTCATGTTGAAGGGGGAGAAAGAAATAAGGCGACGTACAAATTCGTCACCAACATGCAAAAGCATGTAAAATTTTCCAACTGTGATACAAGCAAAATAGTTACCACATTAAAAACTAGAATTTTCATAAAAGAAAAGTTAATTTTCCTACATATAATAATAAACACTTATCAAACGAAACGCCTCAATTACCCTATTATTGGAATGGATTCACCTTCTACCATGCGCAGAAATGTCGAGGGGTCTCACATCTATGGTTGCACAGTACAAATAATATCCAAGAAAAAAAAAAAGAATCTGAAAACCAGAAAACATACTTTGGAGACTCAGTGGCTGATGAAGAAAAAACCTGATTAATTCAACCATAGGCAGGAGTAACACACACACACACAAAATCATGAAGCAACATTGCAACTTTGTAACATTCTTGATGTAAGATAACGCGATTGCATTCTTGAAATCTTGTTTATATAAAGGGACTATTGGAGGTGTATTAAGAATCTTGTTAATCATCTTCGGTTCTTGCCCACTGAGAAAAAAGAGTATGTTTCAGATAACGCAGTAATCCTTGTAGACAACCTTGCCACATGGCTCTGGCTAAATCAATCAATGTTTTCTCCAGGGCTTGTCAGTGAATCTCCAAGGTCTGATTTCTGTTCTCAAACTCTTTCATATTTTCTTGAATAATGTTCGTGTATTTTAGTCTGCAGTTCACATCTGAGAGCTGCTCAACTTCATTTTCTTTAAAGTTTCTTACATGTTCTTTTCAATATGAAATTCAATTTTATCCTGCTGAAGACTAAATGGTGATGATTTCCAATTTCAAATCCTCTGTACTCTAGTGTCCTGCACCAGGGAGACAACATCGCTATCAACAATAACAGTCAATAAGACTTTTCTTATTCCATATATCCATGTGAATTTGTGTACATTTTTATGTTGGAACATGGTGTTAGTAATAACCAGTTCATGTCCTGAGCAGAAATCCAACAGCCATTATTATTAGCTTTGCTAATATTTCCCAAAATATTTTTGCATGTTTGACAATCATTTCTTACTCTGCTATTTAGATCCTCAACAAGGACCAACTTTTCCTTTTTCAGTGTGGTAGTTGCTTTCTCTAAAGCGTCAAAAAATTCCTCCACTTCTACCTTAGTAGAACCTTCTGTGGAACCATAGGCACAAATAAATCTCACTGTCCAGTTTTCCATTCTGATATTTGCCGACATCGACTTAACTTATGCCAGTATTAAATAGTCCCTTCCCCACACAAAGTTTGCACAATGCTAGCAACATGATAAAATGATATACACTGTGAAAGAGTAAGACAATCTGAATACACAAAGCAAACTAAGTATGAGTTGGATGTTCTTTCATTACTATTCAGTGGAGAATTTCTATAGTATCTCGAACCCACATAAAAAAACTTTTTTTTAGAAATCAGTTTGTTATAATTTGTTAGGTGATCAAGCTTCTATACTAGCAATACAATTAAGTCTACATTATTATTAACCTCATATTAATAAATTTCATCCAAATTTTTGAAATCAGCGTTTCATTTTAACATACCTGTCCAGCTACTGCAGGAAAGAGCGGTTTACTTGGAGCCTGTGTTGTTGATGTCGGTGTCATATTTGGAATTGGCTGAGATGATAATGGCATAACAGTAGTATTAGGCACTGGTGGAGGACCAACCATGGGACCAACCATAGGCATTGATGTAGGAGGTAAACCACTATAAAAGAGAAACATTATTCACAAGATAAACATCGTAATTGCTGCAATATAACTACACTCACCATCAAATATAATACCTATTAAAAAACAACACGTAAGTCCACAGTAATAACTTTTAATTAATAAATAAGGTAGATATTTTTAGTACGAAATATCTACCTTATTTATTAATTAAAGTTATTACTGTGGACTTACGTGTTGTTTTTTAATAATTATACTATGCCACAGGTCCCTCTAAAAATATAATACCTGTATAAAAAATGGTATAGACTGCACTATTTGAACAACTGTTTCATTAATATTTGAAACTGTTAAAGAAGTTGTTACATACCAGTTATCTGAATTTAATTAGCTGAAGAATGTTATAACGAATCATGTTTTCCACATCTAAACAGCAAGTGTTATCGATTTCCTGATATTTACGTTGAAAAGTTATATTTGATCTTTATTAACTATATTAACACAACAGATATTTGGATTATAAGACCATAGGTTTAATTGTAATTTGTTAATTTGTACATATATGTATTAAACATATGGTTTTATAATCCAAACATCTGTTGTGTTAATTTCCTGATATGTACCCTCAAGCGATGTTCAGGCTATGATACTAGCAATATGATTATTAACTTCATATTAAGAAATTCCCCCCAATTAGTCTATTACTTGTTATCACTCCAATATTGTCATATCTAACATTTCATGCATCTAAGGCACTTCCTGACCAAATCAACCTACCTAGATCTTGGCCTTTCTGTGGATGGTCTCTTTCCATCAACAGAAAGGCACCAAACGTCTGTTTTGCCAACTTTTCCCACACATTCTATTTAAGTGATCATGCCACGTTCAATTAGCTCTGCTTACACATTGTTGAATGTTGAGTTCCTTTCTAATATCTTTTAATGTGTTCTGCCATTGATACCATCTCTTCGCTCTCCTAATTTTTCTCAGAGCTATATCTGTTGTCTAGTCTTTGATCAAGTGCTTTGTTTCTAACATAGCTCTCGGATCCATAACTTAAAACTGGTTTGAACACAAGTCTTCTATATTGCTAGTAGTTTCCATATAAATTTATCCAACTGGCTCTTCCCACCATACCAGATTTGCTTATTCTATAGTCTATTTCCAAATTTAATTTGCCATCTTTAGAAAACTGTGCCTAAATAGCTGAAATATTTTATTTGCTGATTTTCATGCCAAATTTGTAACAACTGTTATTCGATTTAGTTAGATAATCGTGGAGACTTGCACTGGATGTGTTCAGGAGTACATCATCATCTGCACAAAGCAAAGAGCTAATTTTAATATCGAGTTTGTTATTATTATGGACACCACCATGGAGTCAAACTCATCGCAGGATGTCCACACATTCTGGAAACCAAATTAGTAATCTTCATTTACAAAATTTCTGCCCTGGTTGGCCGAGGGCTAGCATATTTGCTCTCCAGTCAAAAGGCTGTGGATTCGAATCCCGCTGTGGGCATGGATGTTTGTGATTGTCTGTGAAAATACTAGTGGTGGTACTGGGCAGTAGATGGTGTTGGTGTAGATAATGATTATGGTTGGTTGGTGAATTGAGTGGGGTAGGTAGAGAGTGGTAGAGTAGGTGCCCTCCCTCAATGAGTCATTGAACTCCCTGGAGGTGCCATGTAATAATAATAACTGTCATTTTGCTTTGAACTCATTCGCTGTCACAACACTCACAAATGACTCTGGCAACTCATTCACTAATCTTCAAGTGAAAAATCTCTCACTTCCCTGCTAACTAAACTCTATTTCCAGGGATAACCCCTAGTTCTCTACATACTAGTCATACTGAAAAATTTCATCTGTATCAATCCTTTAAAAACCTTTAAAAGTAACTTATATCCCTACCATATCCCCTCCCCCACTTTTCTTCCTATCTGCCAATTTCTATAATACACAAATCTGCAATCTATCCTCAAAAGGAGCATCCTATAAATCTACCACTAACTTGGTCACCCACCTCTGGATCCTTTACACCTTTTCTACATCTCCAATGAACCTAGGTGATAAGATCTGTGTGCAGTAGTCAAAATAGGGCAGATCAAAGCCTTATAAACAAGGTATGATGGTAACTTTATTTGTAGAAGTATCTCGTTACTAAAGAACACACGAGTTATTTTAGTGACTTTTGCAATATGGCTTCTGAACTCATGTTAGAGGCTGGGTGAAACAGCACTGAGAAAGGATTATAAATAATACTTGATTCTTCCAATATTTCGTCCCAGTCACTGAGATAATCAGCAAGTACAATATGAGATTAATCCTTTCTCAGTGCTGTTTCACTCCATTAAGCCTTTAACATAAGTTTTTCCCAGCACTTAAGCAGGGAGAAACTTATGTTATAATGAATAATCCATAACATAGATTATTCATGCTCACACCTTCCTGAATGCCAGCAATGTTCAGGTTCCTTCTTTACTTTCATTTTTAATGACACATTGAAGCAATCTGTTCAAATTCCTAAGTTTGCTCAGAACTTTCATACGTGTAGTGTCCAGTTATAGTTTGGCTCCTTTATTTCTAACCCATTTCTCAGACCATAAGTTAAAATTGGTTTGAACAATGTCTTATACACTTAGTTTATATTCTACCTAGTTTCTCTCTTATTGCACATAAATTTATTCAACTGGCTTCCCACCATACTAGCTTTCCTTATTCTGTTGTCTATTTTCTTATTTAATTTGCCATTTTTACTAAAAGCCAATGCCTAAATAGCTGAAATATTTTACTTGTTTTATAGGTCCTCCAATGAGAATGCAGTAGAAGCTTCCCATTTTCCTGCCTATTTTCAAAGTTTTAGTCCATTGCTGATTTTCATGCCAAATTTGTTACGACTGTTATTCAATTTAGTTAGAGAGTCCCGTAGACTTACACTTGATTTGTTTACGAGTACAACATCTGCATAAAGCAAACAGCTAAAGTTTGATGTCACTTTCATAATGAGATCCATATAGATGGTGAACAACTGTGGAGAACTATGCATCTTTGTCTTATACATGATTTTACACCTATCTTCCTAGATTTCAATTCTAGCTACTAACAACTTAAAGACAATATAGTGTATATAGCTCTGTATAATGTTCTATTTATCCCATAAAACTGCAGCATTCAGAACATATTTTCTCTTCACAACTTCTCATATGCTTTTTTCACCCTCCTCCAGATCTTCACAAATTTACTTAATTTATGTGTTAGTAAGTTCATCATATAGTACTGCAGTTATCCCACATGCAACAGGTAAGAGACTATCTGCACAGAATTCCAGCCCAAATATTCTCAAGCCTAGGGTGAGAATGCAAACTTAATTAGTTATCACATTTTCGAATAAAAATTTGTATGACAAATTTTTATTCGACTAAGTATGACAAAGTTTCAAGTGGCACTTTCCTATTGAGATTAACTTTCTTATATCTGAAAGATATGTTATTTAGAATAATAAAGGTACTAACTCCAATCTACTCTTACCATAGAAAGTCATTTTTACATACTCAGTATACCAAACTAGTGAAATATTTCTGAGCAAAACTCCACAAATACAATGCTACAATAAAAAAAAAAAAGTTACTGCAGCAAATTATTCCTGTGATTCCCGAGTTTCCTAGAGTGACAGTTGAATGTACTGCTATACTGTGTTAACATGCATTATTAAAATTAAAAAATGGAAATTGTCAGTTTATTTCGTGTTAATTATTGTGTTACTGTAAATTACAGTATATGAATTAAAAATAACCCAGAAGAATGTATCATGCTTGTTTAAGTATATTAATAACATTTTCACATTCTTTGTAGCAAAAATTATATTAGCCACATCATATCAAAGCCCAAAATGAATACTTATAGCATTTAATATTTCAGCACAAGAGGATCATGCTTTAACTATTTACAATTCAAATATTTTAAAAGTGTAGTCAACTCTCGCTATAGCAAATTATTACAAGATGCTGAATAAAATCTCAAAAGAATAATGATATGCTATAAGAAATTCGCTATAAACGATGTGGTCCTTATTAGTTCCCTATAGTGAGAGTTGACTATCACTAAAGGAGTAATAAAAACTTTACCCTGGTCCCATGAATGGCGGAGCAATGCCTATAAATAAAAAAATACAGAGATTATAATGAATGTTTAAACTGAATGCCTAATTTTGAAAAAGTTATCACTTAAAAAAAAGCAACAAATTGTAAATTTACACTAATTTTGATTTTTTAAAAAATGCTTAGCATATAAACAACTGCACACACAAATTTCTATCAGCATGCACATTTGTTAAACTGCCCTTTTTGATTTAACAACATTTACATTTTTAAAATGGATTTTCTACAAGAAGTTTAAGAGAAACTAAACATCTCGTAGTACACAGCATTGAAAATGTTGAGCATTTGATTTTTATTATAGATTAAAGTGATAAATCGCTGCTGTTTCATTGTTCTTGTTATGCATGTTTTTGCAGGAAATTCGAAACTGAAAATCAGATTATAAATGATTAAAATGAAGCATTTTCCAACTATGATGAGTTTCAGATCCTTGTGGGCAATGTCCGTCTAGCTTTAATCAATACAGAAGAGTTTGGTCAGTAAGTTCCAAACTGTCCCCATTCATTCAGCATTCAAATAACTCTCATACAGCAAACATTATTATAAAATACGCACTATAACAATGTATTAAAATGTGCTAAAAATGAACAATAATCAATTTACTGATATGTACTTTCAAGGGATGTTCAGGTTACCATGACAGCATTACATAATTAAGTTTAAATTATTATTAATCTCCTATTAAAAAATTTCCTCCAAATTAGTCTATTAATTGTCAGCATTTCAACATTGTTATATCTACATTTTGTTATTTCTTCTAAAGGTACTTCTAAATCAATCCACCTCTGGGTGGTCTCTTTCTTGCCACCTTGGCATCAAGCACCTGTTTTGCTTAATCTTTCCATCCATTAGATTTAATGCTCACACATTCTTGAATGCTAAGTTCCTTCCTAATGTATTAATTTTTAATATGATTGAGCCATTGATACTATCTGTTCAGGCCCATGATTTTCCTCAGAATTCACATATCTCTGGTCTAATCTTTGATTAAGTGCTTTATTTCCAGAAATATATAATGGTATAACATGAATCCTGAACAAAGTCACCTACAATGTTATGATAAAGGAAATTCACTATATCAAACTGATCATTCCCATAGTCTCATTAATTTGCTGTCAAATGTAATAGGGAACACCACGTGATGTTCAGACCCTTCAATTCTTTATATATATTCATTATAAAGTTTGTAGAAATCTCCTTTTGTTTATCTAAGCAACCCTTAAATATTTCTGTCACATTATTTGTAATTTTATTTTATTGTTTTTTAAATTTCAATCAGAAAAATAAACATTAAAGAAAAACAATCAGAGGCAGGGATGTCTGGAGTAATTACTGTGAAAAACTTAAGATGCAGTGAGATGATGTGGTAGAAAATATTTTATTCTTCATAAATTCTTAAAAAAGATCTTATTCTTCATTCAGAAGTTTGTTAGCTAAGCAAAGATGAAGTAATTTAAAGAGTGAGTTCGATTGAAGGGATAAAAGAATTTCTCAGTTCCAAAGGACAGAACTATGAGCAATTAAATGATACTTTTTGGTTAATAGATTTGGGAGCATTGGATGTCATTGAAAAATTAAATTCTCTAAACTTGGAACTCAAAGGAAAGGATAAACACATTGCGATGATGATAAGTTCGATCAGATCATTCAAAGAGAAGCTAACTTTGTGAATATCATTTGGAGCAGAAATCTCTCAATCGTTTTCCAATCTGAAGAAAATGATTGACAACAGAGTTTGTCCCAGAATTGTTTGTTAAATCGCTTAGTGCTTCAGGAAGAGTTTGACAAGAGATTTTAGCAGTTCAACACCATGAACCAATAATATTGTTTTTCTTTTTATTTAAACCCCTTTTACAGACTTAAGTGTGATCGAAATTGCTGAACTCATTACAAACTTTAACAATGCAACAACAGAAGCAGAATTGGAAATTTTAGCTTCCAGGAATGATATCACATTAAAGTCATATAAGTAATGAAAACTTTTGGAGGTTGGTGGATAGAGAAAGATTTCCTGCTTTAAAAAGTTGTGCATACAAGATGTCTTTTTTTGGATCAACATTCTTGTGCGAGTCATTTTTTTTCACCATGATCATCATAAAATCTAAACACAGATCGCAACTAAAGGATTAACATCTTGACGATTGTTTGTGAGCTGCATCATCATCTTAATTCCCAACTACGAAGGACTTGTCGATGATACGCAACTCCAAGGATCCCATTAAAATCTATTTTTCACAATTTATTTGTTTAAAACATTTTTGTTCCTTTTCAATAAAAACAAAATTACAATGATCCTTTTGTTTATTTATGAACAACATAAATTTATCTTGCTCGATCTAAAGCAATCAACAAAGATAAATTTATCTTTGTTGATTGCTTTATAAAAAGATGGCAGGATGGTGGTGGAAGAGAGTACCCAGTACTGTTTCCTCATTTTAAGTGTCCAGAGCTTAAAAAGGTTGATAATCCCTACTTTAGATAATCTGGTAACTTTGAAACTGGATATGGCTTCTGTCACCTAATCTCAATATTACTGAAATTAGGTGACAAAATTAAAAACTGTTTTTGTAGGCTCCATCTTTTAACTGCCTAATTTTCATGATATCATACCTTTCAAAATATCATGTAATACTGTTATATTTAATACACGTATAATATAGACATTGAACAACCGTTGTAATAGATATGGCATGAAGGTCAGCAATAACAAGACAAAGATAATGAAAATAGGCAGAAGCATTGAAAATATCAGCTGCATTGTGAAGGAGAACTATAGAACAAGTAAAACATTTCAGTTACTTAGGCACGATTTTTAGTGAAGATGGTAAATTAAATATGGAAATAGACAACAGAATCAACAAAGCTGGTATGGTAGGAAGTCAACTGAATAAATTTATATGGAATAAGAAAAATTAGCCAAAACACTAAATTAGCTATATAAAAGACAGCATTCAAGCTAATTTTAACTTAAGGATCTGAGAGCTGGGTCAGAAGTAAAACACTTGACCAAAGACTAGAAACCGCAGATATTAGAGTCCTGAGAAAGATTGGAGGCGTGAACAGATGGCATCATTGGCAATATCATATTAAAAGCAAGGATATTAGGAAAGAACTTGACATTGTCATCATCCAGGAATGTGTGAACAGAGCTAATCTCAGGTGATATGGTCACTTAGAATGGATGAGGAAAGATTAGCAAAACAAGTGTTCTCTGCCAGGTTGGCAGGAAAAAGACCCAGAGGAAGACCAAGACATAAGTGGATTGATACGGTAAAAAGTGCCTTAGAAGATAGATATATAAATATAAGATCTGATAACGTTGTAGCTTTGACAGGTAACAGATTAATTTGGCAGAAAATTGTAGGTAGGAAGTTAGTAATGATGTAAAATTTCATGTAGTACTATCATATCCTGTACACCCCTTGAGGGTAAATGTCAGACATATTAGACATGTAATAATATTATTAGATATATATTAGACATGTATTATTATACATATAGACAAGTATTATAGTAAACTACAAAAAAAAAAGACCTGGCCTACATCCCATAGAACTAATGTCATTTTAAGCACACTATTACAAACAGTAAAAGCCCAAAATCTTCAAAAAGTATAAAAATTAAACTACAATTTTTTTTTTAACCAAACTTCCATATTATTCAAAGTACTCCATAGAAACAGTGCAGGACTGGAAAATTCATTCACAAAATAGTTAAAAAGCCTAGGGTGGCTCAATTAATATCACCACTGCTATCGGGTTAGCAAGACCTTACCTTGCTAACCATGAACCTTGACAAGGGTAATCCCTCCTCCTGCAAAATAGATAAACCAGCCTAAGAAGACATCCTAACATAGGATAAAGTAACTTTCCTATAATCAAGTTTATAGGATGCCATTACTTAGACGAGACAGATTTTTTTTTATATTTTTTATGGTGCAAACACATCACAGATCATACTGTGCAAGGATCTACAGTAGTACATATGGTGATTGGTTAGTAGGACAATCAACAAACATTCATACCCCTTGATGAATCAGATGTGACAAACCATTAAATCTAACACATTATGGAGAAGACAAGGAAGGAGGAAAAACTTTACCCAGTAATTAAAAAATATTTATGCTTAAATTATATAAAAACATTAGGCTATAAATGACTTTTTTTTTAATGAAGTATACTATAAAAATAAATAAAAAATTTTAATGAAATCAAATGCTCAATTTGCTCAACACTGATGTACATAATATAAAAAGAAATTTGAAGGAAGGTTAACTTCTTATAGTTCCAGATGAACATAAGCAACTGTTGATATATTGTAATTCAAAGTAGGAATTTGTAGCAATTAATGTTTTGTATATTAAATATTAATGTTAATCGAGTCGGTACAATTTTTTTTTACTGCTGACAGAATAGTTTTAATTTATTTATTCATTTATTGTCAGTTTTTAAAATCTGGGCTCCAAATCCTACATGTGCAGCAATCAGTTGCCTTATATGCTCAGGGCAACATTACTATCACAGAATGTTAACTTTGAAAGAGGATGCAGTCTAACAAAGAGAGAGAAAAAAAAAAAAAAAAAAAAAGTATACGAAGAACTATATAAAATGTCCCACCTTTGTTCATGCCCGAGCTTGGGATGTCTTTAATAAAAAAAACAAAAAAACAGGTGATCTATTCTTTTGCATAAGATTTGAAAAAAGTTAATGGAAATTAAGATATTAAAATAATTATTTACTTATTTTGTAGTAATGATGTGAATTCCAAAATATTACATAATATGAAACAATATGTTCATTAAATCAAAGAGAAATAAACATCTAAAATTAATGAAATGATTGGTTTAAATATTAAAAATTAGTTATTTAATATTTACAATAAAAAAAAAAGCTCTGAGACATGTTCGAAATTAATGTTTAGATGCAATATTCTAAACTAAGTTTAAATACATAATATGTATTTCAACATACCAATTGGTGGCATGTGTCCCATGGAGCCTATTCCTAAAGGAGGCACAGGACCCATGTGGTGGGGACCTGGCATGCCTGGTGGAAAGGGCATTCCATGCACAGGTGGCATCATACCAGGCATTGGCCCAATCATTCCTGGACCCCCAGGCATTGGAGGCATAGGCCCAGTAGCCCCCAAAAGTCCAGGACCCATTTCAGGTTTCCGTAATGGCTCATCCTCGTCACTATCTAGGGCTAGTAAAAAAATTTTGTAAAATAGTATTATACAATATTTTATACAGTAGGTAAAATACTATCAAGGTGGACAATTGGTATATTAGTTTTAACAGTTTTTATTTTAAGGGAAGAGGAAGTTTTTACCCATTCTGCACAGCAACATCCAGTGATAACCATTTCATTTAAAAAAAGTACACCTCTGCCAGGGATGAATGTCTAACATAAAACGAGAGTTTTAAACAATTCAAATTATGCTCAGCTAAATATTTTGCAAAGCAAGGCTTCAGTGATATATATAATTAATCTCTTAAACATATGTAAAAACAGAGCCAAATACAGAGAAAGTAGGAAATAATTTGCAATTTAGAAGTGGTCATCATCATCATCATCATCAAATTCCTGCCATGTACCCTCAAGGGGTGTACAGGATATGATAGTACTACATGAAAAAAATTACATCATTACTAACTTCCTATCTACAATTTTCCTCCAAATCAGTCTGTTACTTGTCAAGACTCCAACATTATCAGATCTTATATTTCTATCGTCTAAGGCACTTTGTACCATATCAATCCACCTATATCTTGGTCTTCCTCTGGGTCGTTTTGCTGCCAACCTGGCAGAGAACACTTGTTTTGCTAATCTTTCTTCGCCCATTCTGTTTAAGTGACCATACCACTTAAGATTAGCTCTGCTAACGCATTCCTGAATGTTGACAATGTCAAGTTCTTTCCTAATATCCTCGTTTTTAATATGATATTGCCATTGATGCCATCTGTTCATGCCTATAATCTTTCTCAGAACTCTCATATCTGCAGTCTCTAGCCAAAAGTCCTCCCATGACTTTTGTTTAGCTAGTTTTACACAGTGTTTGGCATTCGTGCATTTGTCTCTATATTCTCTAAGAGCACAAGCTGACTTATTTGCCAGGAACTTTTGATATGCTTTCTTCTTTTCCTTCACTGCTCCTGTGTCCACCAGGGAGTTCTGATTTTTTTATCCTTGCACACAACCTCACCACATGCCTCTCTGGCAGAATCAATCAATCAACGTTTGCCACTGAATCTCCAAGGTTTGATTTCTGTTCTCAAACTCTTTCAATTTTTCTTCAATAATCTTTGTGTATTTTAGCCTACAGTTCACATCTAAGAGCTGCTCAACTTTTATTTGCTTTAAAACTTTCTTAAATGTTATTCTTTTCAATATGAAATTCAATTTTATCCTGCTCAAGACTAAATAGTGATCACTTCCAATTTCAAATCCTCTGTACACTCTGGTGTCCTGCAACAGGGAGAAAACATCACTATAAACAATAATATAGTCAATTAGATTTTTTTCATTCCTAGCTTCTTCTCTCCATGTGAATTTGTGCACATTTTTATGTTGGAACATGGTGTTAGTAATAACCAGTCCATGTCCTGAGCAGAAATCCAACAGATATTTGCCATTATTATTATTAGCTTTGCTCTTTTCTCCAAATTTTCCCAAAATATTTTTGTATGTCTCACAATCATTTCCTACTCTGCTATTTAGATCCCCAACAAGGACCAACTTTTCCTTTTTCATTGTGTCAGTTGCTTTTTCTAAAGCCTCATAAAATTCTTCCACTTCTACCTTAGTAGAATCTTCTGTGGGACCAGAGGCACAAGTAAGTCTCATTGTCCAGTTCCCTATTCTCATATTTGCCCACATTACTCTACATGAGACTGACTGCCATTCAAGAAGATTAGCCTCGTATTTAGTGTTGAATACTATGGCTACTCTTTCTTTTCCCTGATTGTCATTGCCTGAATATAACATTTTGTATTTATTGCTCAGAAAGATCTCACCAGTTTGTCTTTTTTGTTTCAGTCACCCCTATTATGTCGATCTGGTACTTATCTAATTCAGTGTACTATCTGCAAAATGTACGCTTTGCGGAGTGCAGTCGGAGTGTGGTTAGATGATAATAAAGGAGTGAATGTGTGTAGAAAATGTAGGGAGAATGAGGAATCGAAGTGTATTTCGGATCGTGAGTGTGATATTTTTGTCAAACTTCAGAATGAAGAAAATAGGGATATGATAAGAAACGACGAGGTTGTACCAGAGAATTGTGAGAGTGTGAATGTAGAAAGTGTGAATGATAGTATTAATGGTTTTACATAGAATAAAAAAGATGAGATAGATGCAATGAGTGAGATCGCATTGTTGAATGGTGCGATACAAAGGGCAAAACAGCAGCTAGAGCGTATGAGCAAAAGTAGACTAAATGAACCAGCCAATAATAATAAGTATGACAGGAAAAATAGGCATATGAGTGTGAACATGAACAAAATGAAGGATAGAGTGCTGTATGGAGACTTGTTAGTACGAGGTGTGTTAGTAGAGAATTTGACAAAATCGTACCAACCTGGTGCGACCATAAAGGATGTAACCGAGTCTATTAGACAGCAAAAGGAAAGGGTGAAAGAAATGATTGTTGTGGCAAGTATGAATGATTTGAAAGGAGATAAAATGGAAATGATAGAAGACCTGAATGAATTGTTTGAGGTAGCAAAAGAAAAGAGAGAGAGAGTTAGAATGATTAGTCTTTTGCCACGGTATGACAGTGAAATGTTTAAAAGGAGGGCCATAATTGCGAATGACTTTATGCGTTGGTTATGTATGACGAGCGGTGTGGAATTTGTGGATGTGTGGAGTGAGTTCGATGGGCGAAAGGATCAATATAAGATGGATGGCTTGCATTTGAATGGTTACGGTGTAAGGAGACTTGAGAAAGTGTTGCTGAATGTAGTGGATGTGCAAATTCAGGGAAACTAGATTTATTAAGGGGGGGGTAGATATACAGTCCTTAGGGAGGCAGTTGAATGTATGAATGAATATAATATGCCCAAGCGAATAAGGACAAGAAATCAGAGTGGGATAGTTAATATAAGGCATCAAGGTAGGGATGGGGCTAATGGGGGGGTCTTAAATTCATGTACACTAATGCTAGGAGTATTAGGAACAAGAAGGAAGAGTTTTTGGCCATGGTTGGCACTTCCAAATAACACATTATTGGTATTAGTGAATCATGGCTGACTGTAGATGATATAGCTACAGCCAAGTTGTTGATGATAGCTGATGAGCTACAGCCAAGGAGAATAGAAGTTGAATTGCAGGATAGAGAAAAGAGCACATTTGAGGCCATTTGGTGTGAGATTGAAACTAGCAGAACTAAATATACAATTGGGTGCTGCTATAGACCAGGTGATGACAGTATGCACAAGCAAATAGAAGAAATGAGTGGAAGGAGGGTAATTATTATGGGAGATTTCAACTATGGTCGCATTGATTGGAGAGAGGAGAGGACACACGGGAGGAAGGAATTGGATTTTATGCGGTTATTACGGGATAACTATCTGCGACAGCATGTAATGGAAAATACTAGGGGTCAGAGAGAGTGCTTGACCTAGTAATTACATCTGAGGATTTGGCTGTAACAAATATGACCACATTGCCACCAATTGGTGAGAGTGATCATAGGGTCTTGACTTGGGAGGTGGCTAGAGGTGTGGAATTTTCAATTAAGACAGGGTACATGTGGAATTATCAGGCTGGAAAGTATGACAAGCTTAGGAATTTGATTGGTTCAGTGCCATGGCATGTACAACAGCAAGGACTAGAAGTTGAGAGTGCATGGGAGGCAGTTAAGAAGTGTTTGCATGAAGCAATGGCTGACTGTATACCTAGAGTCCGAATAATAAATCAAGTAGGGGTTAAATGGATGAATAACACCATTAAGCTTGAGCTGCAAAAAAAGAAACAACTATGGAGGGAATTTAAGGAGAAAGGTGACCGGCAGGGCACATGAACGGTATAAAGCGCAGGCCAGAAGGGTAACGAGTGTGGTAAGCAAAAAAGGATTACGAAAGAACATTGGCCATGCAAGCTAAAGAAAATCCTAAACAGTTTTTTTAGATATTTAGCAAGTAAAAGGAAAAATTTACATGGCAGAATGATTTTAAAGAATGCCGATGGTAGGGAGGTAACTGAATCAGTTGATAAAGTTGAGTTACAGAGTGAGCACTTTGCAAGTATATATCATCCAGGTGGTGACATTGCAGAAACGAACAAACCAGTAGATTATACGGAAATTGTGGTGAATGAAGTGGAGGTGAGTAGTCTACTGCATAGCCTCAATGTCAATACATCCGTGGGATTGGATGGTATACCAGCTCGTGTCGTACGAGAAGCAGCTAAAGAACTGTCAGTACCCTTGACCATTTTGTTTGAGTCTCGGGTCTGGGTTAGTCCCGAGGGGGGTGGAAAGAGGGAAAAATAATTCCACTGCATAAAGCTGGTTCCAAGACTGCTGTTGTAAATTACCGACCGATTAGCATATCAAGAATCATTGTCAAGGTCTTAGAGAAATTAGTCAAGAAAAGAATACAGGATTGGATAGATGAAAATGGGATATTGTATGGGGGACAACATGGTTTTGTGAAGGGTAGATCATGCCTCAGTAACTTGCTCATGTTTTATAACGCAGTGACGGCTTAACTGGATAGGGGTAATGGGTTTATAGTGATACTACTGGACCTTGCTAAGGCCTTTTGACAGGATACCACATGGAACCCTAATCACTAAACTGGAGCAGATGGAGGATAGATATAGGGTTGGTGAGATGGATAGGAGCGTGGTTGAAGGAGAGGTACCAGAGAGTGGTTTATGCAGGAGTGGAGTCTAAAAGACGGCTTGTGACTAGTGGTGTGCCGCAGGGCTCTGTTCTTGGACCACTGCTTTTCAATTTGTTCATCAATGATATAGGAAAGGATTTGAGAGGAAGTGTTCACTTGTTTGTTGATGATGCAAAGTTGGGTAGAGCAACTGTGAGTGCACAGGATGATTTGGATAGTTTGGAGGACTGGGCTAGGAAAAATGGATGTCTATTTAATGTGGCAAAGTGCACTCACATTGAAGTTTGGGGGTGGGGGGACACATTGCAAAAAGTGACTAAATCAGCTCATCAAATCACTTGGCTTCTGAAAAATACTTTAACATGCAGAGACAAACAAGTTGTTGTTCCTCTGTATCGAGCCTTGATAAGATCCCATCTGGACTACTGTGCCCAGTTATGGGCACCAGGGTTTCTTCGTGATGGAGAGGAAGTGGAGAGGATCCAGAGACGAGTGACCAAGATGATAGAAGGCCGGTGGAATGAACCTTATGAGAATAGGTTGAAGATTTGTGGGTTGCTGAGATTGGACGATAGGCGAAGGAGGGGTGATATGATTGAGACATTCAAATTACTGAAGGGTTTCTATAAGATTGATCCAGAAGCTATTTTTGAAAATATGACTGGTGGTGGGAGGACTAGGGGCCATGCATGGAAGCTGGGCAAGAGCATGGTTGACAAGGGTGTTAGAGCTAGATATTTTACTTGGAGAGTGGTGAATGAGTGGAATAAGCTTCCAGAGTCTGTTGTGGGTGCTACAACCGTGAATGAGTTCAAGGCAAAGTATGATAGATACTGTGTCAACGTCGAATAGTTGTTCTTGACATGATGTTCGGGCCTCCCTAGATGAGTCTGTCGACTCCTTGGAGTTGCCTGGAACAACAATAATAATAATTTCTCAGCTAGCTCCATTTCTTTGCCATTTAGGCTTCTGATGTTGATAGTACCGATCTTTAACTCTGGTGATGTTGAGTTGGGGTTTGTTTTCAGATTTGTTCCAGTAGCTGACTTTTTGCTGTTCGCCCTGGTTCCCTGGTGGAAACAACGGGGACCTTTTTTAACCGGGCGACGCCCCAGCCGGCATGAAATTTTGTCATGTCGTACCATCATTTTTTATTTTGGTTTAACCAATAAGAATACAATTTGGTCGGCTAAATCCCAAATTGCCAGCCCATCCTCGTTCGTTCAGTATCCAAGTAGATACCCAACAGGGTGCACCATCATTTTTTATTTTGGTTTAAGCAATAAGAATACAATTTGGTCGGCTAAATCCCAAATTGCCAGCCCATCCTTGTTCGTTCAGTATCCAAGTAGATACCCAACAGGGTGCACCACAAGAAGGTGAGGATTGGACATTAGGTCAGAAGCCCTGGTCGGTTCTCCGCATTCCTTTAAAGGCTATGTGAAGGTCTCCTCTCAGTTATACAGCTTTGACCCTTAAGCACCCCCCCCCAAAAAAATTTCAAAGTTTCAAAGCAGCATTTATATTCTCTATAACTGCTGGCATGATTGGCTGAGTAGTTGTATATATCTGCTATAACCAACAGACTGCATGTTGAAATCAACTCTTCACCCATGGACCATGGGTATGGATGTTTATGACTCTCACTTCTAAACTGCAGCCAATCTATTTTCTTGATATTTGACTTTTTTTTTTTTTTTTTTTAATAGAAAACAATTTAAGATGACAGGATCTAACACTCCATGTAATGCTAATCTTTAAAGGTTACCTGTGGCATGACTATAAATAATAAATTACACGATAACCACAGTAATTAACTTTAATGAAATAAAAGTACAGATATTTTGTACTGAAACTAACAGTACATCATCAGTGTAGACAACCAATATTTGTACTTTTATTTCATCATTTTATTTCATAAATTATACGATAACCACAATTACTGTGGTTATCGTGTAATTTATTATTTATAGTTATGCCACAGGTACCTTTAAAGATTCGACTTATTATCCTTCACGGGGAAGAATTCACAAGGTTGTACTGAAACTAACAGTACATTGATGATGTACTGTTAGTTTCAGTACAAAATATCTGTACCTTTATTTCATTAAAGCTAATTACTGTGGTTATCGTGTAATTTATTATTCATGTAATGCTAATCATATTTCCATTTTTACTTGAAATTGGTTAATAAAATAGCAGTTTATTTTGCATATTTCTTCTCTAATTCTTGTGGTGGCATGGGAATTCATAAGATTATCCTTGCCAAGGACAGCAAAAATATGTAAGTTTGAAGCAAAGATTATGAAAGGCCATGGAGCTTCCAATGATTGTGAAGTACAAGGTTTGTCAAATGACAATGAAAAACAAAGTGTACTGTCATTAGGTTATGGGTAGGATTTGAGGTTGGTGAAAGAAAAATCATTTGTATACAGGAGGAAGAACGTAAGCAAAAATACACGGTCCCAGGTTACTTTAGTATTGGCAAGGAACCCATCGACCAAAAAACATGGAAGGAGGACCATAAGATGGTAATTTGCTGAGCAGTCCTCCATACTGCACTTTTTTTTTTTTTTTTTTTTTGGACATGCTTATTTTCATGCTGTAGGGTGGATGATAGTTAAGTATGAAAGATTGAAAGGCTGTTTTAGCACAATAGAAAGGACTAGTCGACTTGTTGGCGTCTCGGTTCAAGATTGTTCCAATTTTGTTCTGATGAAAGACAAGCAGTTCTTGGTAGTGTAACGTGTGTAGGGAGTACTTTGCCTTGGTCATTGATTTATGAGTTGGAAAAGAATGTCAATAGGTCAGCCTTGTCTTTGGGTGATGTTACAATAGTACCCACTGAGATATGAGAAGTGAAAACTGTCAATGAAGGTTGTTAAATCCAAGTGTAGATCAAATTTGAAATTTTAGAGCAGAATGGTTTATGAGCTTTTCTGTAGGGCAGTGGCAATTGCTGAACAAGAATAGATATGGGCAGGTGTTAGTTCAATCCACGGACAGTTCTTGCATGCTTCATAACTTCTAGTACCGTCAGGATGAATTTTCATGCCTTTAAAGTGTTCCATCCCTTAGCTTGGTGATGATTGTGGTTATTTCTCTATTTTCATTTATTTTGCTGATTTCATTCTTCTTGATAGTTTGTTTTACCAGTATTATTTTTGCAACAGAGTTTGCATCAGTTAGTGATAGTGAGTGTAATTTTTGAGCTTCTTGTTTTTGGCTAGTTTTGTCTGCTCTCTCATTGCCTTCAACATTTATATGTGCTAGTATCCATTGCAGTGTACAGTTCTTAGTTGTTCATGAATTTTCTTGCGACTTTTGTTTTTCCATTTTTTTATTTTTCAAGTGCAGATTTTGAGTCACTGTAGATGGTTATTCCTTCTGTAATATTTATCACTGGATTAGAGAGAGAGAGAGAGATAGAACTTGAGAGCTGATTGTATGGTTGTTAGTTCACAAGTGAAGTTCGAAGCTATTTTGCCAGCTGTGGTTTTGATTTGCATATCCTCACCTCCATGTAGAGTTATAAAAACCCCTGCTCCTCCTTGGCTGAGTGCTTCATCAGATGATCCATCAGTGTAGGCAATGACATGATTTAGATTATTTAAGTGGTGTATAGTGTCAAGTCCTTTTGTTTTATTTACCTGCCGCAAGTCCTTTTTTGAACATGGTTTTCTAGGAGATTTTAAGTTAATCATTGTGTTTTTTAGTAGTTTAGTGGAAAAGAATGGCTCTTTGCTTATTTCAATGGATAGATGCTGGAAGTCTGTTTTCTAATTTCATGATCATATTGTAAAGTAGATGATCTCTTTAGTCTAGATTTTCCAGTCCAGGTATCAAAAGTCCTGAGATGTGATCCTGTTCCTGTTGTTGGCTCCTGTCTTCTAATATGTGAAGCCCACACTCTTGTTGAGCTTTTAAGTTATTTGTGAATGAGACTGCACCTATAATAATTTTTGCTGCTCTTGATTGTACTCTGTCAAGCTTTTCTTTTGAGCTAGTAGAAGCCGGAGCCCAGATTGTTGAGGCATATTCCATAATGGGTTGAATGAGTGCTGTATATGTAGTTTTCAATATCTTCAGTTTTGCACCCCACTGTTTCACAAAGCCTTTGTGATATTAAGCTTTTTAAGAGCTTTATTAGATATATTTATGATCTGGGTTGTAAATCTTAGTTCAGTATCTAGGGTTAGGCCGAAGTATTTGGGAGACTCTTGTTTTTCCTATTTTGGTATTATATATTTCGATTTGGAGCTTATAATTGTGTTTATTTTTGCTATCAGTAGAGAAGGTACTAAGTTTTGATTTTTCTGGGTTTATCTGCAATTTGAGTTCCTTTGCCCATCTTTTTAAGCCTTTTATTGATTTATTTAGGACTTTCTCAGATTGTTGAGGATTGCTGTATCATCTGCATAGCATGCTATTGTGTCATTTATTACATGAGGATGAATATTGTTCATATAGATGAGAAATAAGAAGGGGCTTAGAACAGAACCTTGTGGGACTCCAGCCCAAGTTCAATGTATGTTGGAAGAAGTTCCATTAACGTTTACTTTAATTTTTCTTCCTTTCATGAAATCTCAAATCTAAATTGATGCATTCCCCCTTATTCCATTATCGTACTGGTTTTGCAATATTTATTAACTTCTGTCTCCACACACGATCGAAGACAGATGCAAGATCTAATTGCTGCTGTCTTCTTTGATGGTTTTTATTGAAAGCCATCAATGACTGATTGGCAAAGATAAAATAATTGATCTTCTGTACTGTGTTGGGACTTGTATGCTGTTTGGTAGAAGTTGATCTTGTTATTTTCTATGAGCCAATTCATAAGTCTAGTATGCATTATTCTTTCGTTTAGTTTGCAAAAGTACTAGTCAAAGCTATTGGTCTGTAGCTTTTACAGTCACTAGGGTTTTTGTTAGGTTTTAGTAAGGGTATGATGACTGATGTTTTCCAGATTTTTGGCAGTTTAGCTGTATTCCAGGAAGTGTTATATATCTTCAGATATTTAACACTTCCATGTTTTTAATCATATGTCCAAAGATAAGATCTATACCGGGTGATTTGTCAGGGTCAATTTGACTGATTGCTGTTTTCTAATTCTATCATTGTGAGGTCCTGAGTAAAATAAGATGTCTTCAGAAGGATAGGTTCTGGATTGTGTTAACATTTTTTCTGAACTAATTCTATTAACTTCTTTCTGTTTTCTTCTGTATTATTTTGTTTCAACTGTTCATTGATAGTATCTCTTTCGGTGATCATAGCGTTGATGTCATGATCTTTCCAAAATGGAATCCAGGTGTTTTTCCCGAGTTCTCTGGGAATTGAATTTTTTGCAGCTCTTTGTATGTTATTGGTTAATTCAAGTAGTTGTTGATCAAGTTTTTTACTAGTGGGTGTGCCTGTGCAATATGTGCAAAACGATGGTATAAATCCAAATATTCTTGCAAATACTGTTGGCACTTCTTCTTCTTACTATCAGGGGCCGCCATTATGAGCACTATAACTTTAAAAAATTAAACAGTAAATTCTACACTATCAGATCACTGAACACCACTTTGATAGCTATGGGCGATAAATGCACAATAGCCCTGATTGCCTCTGTTCTAGATATCTTCATTCGGGAGAGCATGCGCTTCTCCCTCGTTGGCTCAGCCGATCAGTCAATTGGTGCTATATGTTTACTAGATGTTACTCAAAATCGTTTTAGGTGTTTATTGACCCCTTTCGATTCTAGACATTTATCAACTCTTGGATAGCCACAGTGACCCCCAGGGGTCGATATCGACCACTTTGTCAACTCCTAGTTTATGTGCACTGAATGCAACTAAATGGTTGCCTTTGGTTGTAAAGGTCCCAAGGAATAAATCACGCTTTATATGCAGAGAATCCTACTTAATCTCTGATAATTTTACATATTTTTAATCCAAAGAAGATCTATTCCCTTGCCAAATAAACATGATTATACTTTTTTTTTGGTTCATTTTAAATTTAATTTTTAATTTGAACACAAACTTCATCTTCCATTAATGATTTAGTTTTAATTATTGCTAGATGAGTGATGACTACCATCCAGGGAAACACCATCACTCTGCTTGCTGATGTCGTGAAGTGGTCAATTCCATGTTTAGTTTCCAAAGTAGTTCTGGCTTCATCCTCCCCTCTTTTAACACGTAATGTGAATGATAATACTGTTCAGGAACATGCCAAACACATTCACTCAAAACCTTCATGAATTTTGAGAGTACAACAGTAAAATGGTTTTGCTGGTTGGCTGACGGATAATAGGTGGGTCCAAACCCGATAACAAATTCCACAATCCTGTGCCACATACTCTACCAAATTCTACCTGGAGTGGAATTTTAGTAAAGGTATGCAGGAGGCACTGTCAAGACAGTTATAGCAAGAAGACTAGTAACTTTTTGTATAGCGACATTGTTTGTTGAACTTTACATTATTTGATTTAGGAAAGTTGCAAAAAAAGAGAGAGAGAGAGAGTAAGGACATGCAGTGAGAGGCAATACTCTTAAGTCAACAATACAGAGAACAACAAAAAATTACTTAAATGATGTATATCATTGTAATGTTCTTTTCGCCCACTGATTATATATAAAACACATAAACTGGGTTTAACTGGTCGAAGGTTTTTTTTATTAATTGTAAAGTAAATGCCTACTAGTTTTGCCAACTTGACTGTTGGTTTCATCTGGGCATACAAAGTGACAAAACAGTTTAAAAAAGATCAAAAAACAAGCTAAGGATATCAAAATAAAACATTCATTTATTTATATATATTTAATATTCGTTTGTTTTAACTTGATATCCTTAGCTTGTTTTTTTTTTAATCTTTTTTAAGCTGTTTTGTCACCTTCACACAAAGTCAACAGTCAAGTCGACGAATTAAAAATCTATGGTCAGTTTATCAATAAGTCATATTTTTTAACATTTTACGACCAAAAATATGTAAAATTTAAATAGTCTAAAGAAACACAAAGTATGGCGCCTAGAAAAGGAAAAATGCAGAAAGGTTAAGCTACTGAACATTCCTAAAAAAGGTGTAGGGATTTCTCTATCATCAAAGGACATATTCAATCCATACAAGCCAAAAGTATTTACCAAAGGACTTCATTGGCACTACTCAGAGAAAGAATCCAACACATCAGGTATGAATTGAATATAAGTGATGTTAATTGCTGCAACTATTTTGATGACATTTCTAATAGTCTAGATTACACGACCTGGAATAAGTAGACCACATGATAGAACAGAACTACGAAACAACTTTCCAGTTAAAGTCAAAGAAATTAGAAAAAATACCAGACACCCAAAGGCCTCCCAGTTAACAAAGTGATTTTCAACATGTCAAATCACTGCCTTTCCAAACATGAATCAGATATCCTAAAGAAAGGTTTTAACTTTTCAATCACTCCAAATTACCTTCTTAAAATGGACTTTATGTGTGGAATTGAAAAAGCCTCTACCTGCTACCACAAGCTGTAGCCAACGATATTAGATTTCAAAGCACGATCATCCTAGCAACAGCAAAACAACCAAAACTTAATACCACTCCATATGATAGGAAAGCTATTCGGAACTTGAGGAAGAACAAAGAAATAATAATAACTAAAGCAGACAAGGGGAATGCCGCCGTCATCCTAAACTCAAAAGACTATTTCAAGAAGATAAATGACTTACTATCCGACAGTTCCACTTACAAAATCCTCAACAAAGATCCTACCATGAAGAACCATAACGAGCCAAACTTCCTGATCCGTAACATGAATACTTGGCCTGAAGAACTAAAAAGAAAGCTTAAATCCTCACATCCCATTACTCCTAGATTGTATAGGGCACCTAAAGTGCATAAGGAAGAAGTGTCACTTTTTCCGATTGTAGATGGCAGGTCCTCCCCCACTTACCTATTGGCTAAGCACCTAGTTAACTTAGTTAAGGGAAAAATTAGACAAACAGAATCCTACATAAAAAATTCTCAACACTTTGTTGACAAACTCAAAAACGTGAAGATAACACAAACAGACATAATGGCCAGTCTAGACGTAGTATCCTTATTCACGAATGTACCAGTAGAAGAAGTCATGAACATTAATCAAAGATCTCTTTCCTGCTGATATTACAAAGATGTTCAAGCATTGCCTACAATCAAATTTCTTCAAAGTTAACAAGGTATACAAACAATTAGAAGGTCTAGCTATGGGCAGCCCTCTGTCACTACCATGTGCAGACCTTTTCATGGAGAAATTTGAAAATGAAATCTGCACCAACATTACTTCTAAACCTTCAATATGGTGGAGATATGTGGATGATATCTTCATCATATGGAAGGACAACATAGAAATCCTACATATGTTTGTCAATAGAATCAACTCACTCCACAATAAAATCAAATTTACTCTAGAAGTAGAAAACAACAAACAACTAGACTTCTTGGACATACTAGTTAAAAGACAAGGTAACAATTTCAAACTGTCCATTTACAAAAAAACCTATGGACACTGAAGAATATCTACATTACTCTTCAAACCATCATCCACATGTTGAGGAATCGAGCCAGAAACTTTATCTCAAACGATGAAGAAGTTCAGACAGAACTGTCTCAAATTGCTATAACACTATCACAAAATGGTTATCCTCGAAACATCAACAAATTTCTATACAAAGATAACCAACAAGAAAGAACAGTCTCCCAGCAAATTTCAACAGCAGTCATCCCCTTTATGGGTTCAATTTCCACCAAAATTGTGAGATTGTTAAAAGCCCATAACATCAGGGTTGTATTTAAACAAACTACTAGCGTCAGACAGGTTCTAAGATCTCCTAAGGATAGTGTTCCATTTTATAAATATCCAGGTGTGTATAATATTCCATGCACGTGCAGTCTTTCCTACATTGGACAAACTTCGAGAAGCCCGGAAATAACATGTTGGCGATGTAAATCACAACAGAACGATCACTTCCAGTTTAGCACATCACTTTTCAACTTTGAACCACACTATAGACTGGGATAACAGCTCTATGCCCTACGTAGATAATGATTACAGACGTCAATTATTTAAAGAAGCAGCAGTAGTGCTATGTACAGGCAGCAACCTAAACAAAAATCAAGGGACCATACTGAACGATACTTGGAAAAATCTAATTAATTCTCTCAGTTCAACAGAACTACAGTACGCGAATAATCATGTTATGTGTTTGCATGTAACGCGTGTTCATGATACTCAGTAGAAAGTCGCAATTCATACAAACATGTCACGTGAACGTGTTACCTTAGCTACCTAACAGGTACTAACGTTTTTTTTTGTATTCTTAAACCTTTTTTGCATTTATCATTTTTTTTGTACTGTGCAAGCCTTGAAAAAGCTAGTCAGTTACTAGCAAAACTGATATGCAGTATTATACAAACATACATACGAATTAAAAGTCTATGGTCAGTTATCAATAAGTCTTAAATTTTTTTTACCAGTTTATGTGTGTTTTGTAGATGTATATCATTTTACAGATATTTAGACCTCAAAAGACCAAAATTACTTCACAGAGACCCAAACTGCAGCTACAAAGTCCACTTTAAGTGATGTCCAAATTATACTCTGTTCAATTCCTTTCATAATCCAATATTGCTTGGTAGTGAATCCAAATTTATAATCTTCTGTGTATGACCTTCTTTGGTTCATGTGCCTCCATTCAGTAAACAGCTGCATTTTTCACTATCCAAATAGCAAAATCCCATCCAAGGCAATCTTAATGACAACTCCAATTGGTTTCCCTTTTTCAAAATCAACCAAGCTATAAAAGAAATACAACCTGAATATCTGATAATCCTCACTACTCTCCCGATATCCTTGATTTTTTTTTTTTTTTTTTTTTTAATCAGTTCTTCTAGGTTGGCCACACCAGCTCTTTCCTTCCTTTTATGTCAAAATCTCTAACATGTTTTTTTTTTTTTTTTTTTTTCAAATCCACAGTGTCTGCCCCATACCACACGAGCATGATATTCTATACACTCCTAGGAGTTTGTAAAAGAGAATGCTATTCTTAGGAGACTTGAGGAAACTGTAAACAATTTGAATTAGCTTGAAAGTCACTCTGATGTCATGTTATGTGAAAAGAGAAGCGATCCTAACAGACAGGCTGCAGGAATTATTGTTAACATGAAGATATTGTTAGCTATACAGATACTCATAATTGGCATAAATGCATGGACTGAGGATGGTTATATAATAATATACCACTGATTAACTATACATATATATTAAATATAGAAAATCGTTAAGCACTATATTTCTATATTAAATATAGAAGCTTAACTGATTTTCTATATTAAATATAGAAAATCAGTGCTTAACTAATCACTTCATGTAAGCAATTAGCATTGCAAGTGTTACTAGTATTAAATATGACATTTAATAAGTTAACAAGTTAATGAGAAACATAGATAGAAACAATGACAATGGAAGACACTGACAAAGTCACTAAAACTAGGAAAAAAACTAGCTGAAGCCCCAGAAGCACAATGCATGCTATGAAAGAAATTGACAACAATATATATTATCCACTATAACAAACTATTCCAGTGATTCAACAAGTTAGCTGTAGTGACAGTTAACTATATATATAATAATAAAAGATGAGAGTAAAAAGGGAATAGTGTGAGTGAATATGTATAAGCTAACTTACATGAGGTGGAGGGAAAGATTTTTTTGTGAATATTAATTTTATCAAACAATATAGCTTACTCAATGCTAATTTTTTTAAAAGCATTTTTTATATGAATTAATTGGTCTTAGGATATGATTTCAGTTTTTTCTCTAAAAAAAAAAACTAGCCCCTCAAACAATTTTGTAGTGCAACATTTGCTTAAGTATATACACAACAGGTATTAGCTAATTGCAACATTCACACTATAGCTATCTTAGATGAGTTAATGTCTAGTTATAGTTTAATAATAAATAAAATTGGTCAGCCTGGTTGGCCGTGTGGCAGCATATCTTCTGACTGGCTGCAGATTTGAATGTTTATGAATATCTTTAGGTGGAAGATGAATTTTATCACCTAGTGTGAGACCACCTGCTCACTTACTGGAGGCCTGAAGTTATTTTAAAAGTTTCATTAGTCTCTAAGAACAGGGTTTTTGGATTACAAGAAGCTAAAAAAAAGCTTTATCCTAAACCCACTAACGGACTACAGATTTATAACTTTTCATGAGTAAGAGCTACAAAAAGAGAGAGAAAGTGAGCTGAATTCATGTTGACAGCCAAATCCCATTTTTTGTCCACTATCACCATAACGGTTACAGTCAGTTATTATGTTTGTTAATTTTAGATGTGTTCTGGCTGATTTGCTTGTTTTTGCAGATTACAAAAATTTCAGAGAGGGAAAAAAATATGTCACTTTCCTGTGAGATTTCACAGAGATAGATAAGGACAAAGCATCAGAACATTATTTATGCCAAGTTTGCCTATGTATCCTCAGGCTGCTTTGTTGCAATAGCAAAATAAATGTATGTGCTTGAATGGCTCATTCCACAGTCAAAAGGGCAATATATTTCCTTTCAGATTTTGCATAGGATTTAATCCGAAATCTTTTCACTGACATTACCAAACAAGGACTACAAAATATTCTCCCATCCTCTCAGTAAAAAGGTAGCAAATAATATCACATGCCTTCTTGTGTAGAGGCTTAAGTGCTGTGAAGACATTATGTTGGAGGTTTAATGGATTTTTTTACAACACTCAGAAAGAATTAAATTAGAATTTAATACCCCTATATTTCGTCCTAGTCACTAGGACATCTACGGGGATTACAAAAACAATTAATGTAACATGCACACAAAAACTTACAATACTAAGCCCAACCACATGGGTGACACTAAAGTCCTATCTAGGTGGAGCGCCCTCTAAGGGCGGTAGTAGGTGGCCTGGAATGTAAGGTGGGACCTCTGGTGATGAGTGTTTCCCAAATCTTCGGAAGCTTAATGCAACCGTATTTGTTAAGATTTGGTTGGTCTCTGAGAGCTGCTGCTGCTTCTAAGAAAAGTCTCTCTTTCTTGAATTTGCTGTGGTGGAGCATGGTGGTTTTCTTCCATGATACTCTGTGGGTGGTGTCCAAAACATGGTCAGCCAAGCCTGAATGGCCATAGTTGTGTGTTTAACGATGAACGACTTATGTTCCTCCAGGCGGATGGATGCTGATCTGCCTGTCTGTCCAAAGTACGCAAGCTTACAGGAACAGGGTACTTTGTAAACTCCAGGCAGAGAGAGAGAGGGGGAGCTGATCTTTCGTAGAACGGATAAGGGTAGCAAGTTTGCGGTAGGGCTTATATGCTGTGTGTAGGTTATACTTTTTTAATATCTTGGCTATTTTTTCCGAAGTGCCTCGGATGTAGGGTATGGTGATGGCATTTTTAAATTCTTGTTGACGAGAGGGACGGGACATGGGGGAGGAATTGATTATTTTTTTGATACTGTGTTCACTGTAGCCATTGGAGAGGAAAGTTCTGTGTATGTGGTTAAGCTCAGTAGTGAGGGCGGTTCCACTGGAACAAAGATTGTGGGCTCTCTTGGTAAGGGTTTTAATGATGCCATATTGTTGTGAGAGGTGGTGGTGGGAGAGTTTGTGAATGTATCTGCCTGTGTGTGTGTGTGTGGGTTTTCTGTATACAGTGAAGGCAAGTGTATCATTGGGCAGGCACGTGACTAAGGTGTCTAGGAAGGGTAAACAATTGTTCTTTTCCTTTTCCATAGTAAACTGGATTCTTGGATGTAGGCTATTGAGATGACTGAGGAAGGAGTCTAACGTGTCTGGGCCATGAGGCCAAATGGAGAACACATCATCTACATATCTTAGCCAGATAGAAGGTTTGAGTGGGGCTGAGTCTATGGCTCGTTTTTCGAAATCTTCCATATAGAAATTGGCAGGGGAGGGGGGGGAACCCATGGCAGTTCCTTCTATCTGCTTGTAGATTTTGTTATTCCAAGAGAAATACCCAGAGTTGATGGCAAAGGAAAAGAGATCTAAGATGTCAGAGTGGAAAACATTTTCTAAGAGAGATAAAGTGTCAGTTAAGGGAATATTGGTAAACAAAGAGGAGATATCAAAACTTAATATGTCTGTTGTTCAAGGTTAAATTTTCTGTGAGGGCTTTAAAGTGGGACGAGTTTTTTATATAGGAAGCTGAATTTCCGGTGAGAGGGGTCAGAGAGTTGGCCAGCTGTTTAGACAGTCTGTAGCATGGTGCATTGGTGGCATCTACTATAGGCCTGAGTGGGGAATTGGGTTTGTGGATTTTTGGTAAACCGTATATTCGCGCGCGGGGGGGGGGGTTAAGTTTTTTCGTAAGTCAGGGGGCCAGGAGGTTACTTTTTTAAGTAAGATTTTTAAATTCTTAACTTGTGTTTTGGTGGGGTCGTGTTCTAGCGGGATGTAGGTAGCGTGATCGCAGAGGATAGTGTTCATTTTATGATTGTATTCGCTGGTATTAAGAACAACTGTGGCATTACCCTTATCCGCTCTGGTGATGACGATACTTTTTTCTTTGCGTAGTTTCTGGAGGGCCATGCATTGGGCATAAGATAAATTACTTTTTGGAGGCGAAGAGTGAGCGAGGATGTTGGCTACCTCCGACAGTAAGCGACCGATCCCCCGTTCGACATTAACCATTACATCGAGCACCAGCACTTCTTTCAGGGAGACGGCAAAATTACGGCCAAGGGCACTGACATTTTTAATTTCTTAACACAAGTTAAGAAATTAAAAATCTTACTTAAAAAAGTAACCTCCTGGCCCCCTGATGTCACGAAAAAACTTAAACCTTTCCGCTCCCGTCACGTCACCCCCCCCCCCCCCCGAATATACGGTTTACCAAAAATCCACAAACCCAATTCCCCACTCAGGCCTATAGTAGATGCCACCAATGCACCTTGTTACAGACTGTCGAAACAGCTGGCCAACTCTCTGTCCCCCCTCACCGGAAATTCAGCTTCCTATATAAAAAACTGTGACAGAAAATTTAACCTTGAACAAAACAGACATATTGGTAAGCTTTGATATCTCCTCTTTGTTTACCAATATTCCCTTAACTGACACTTTATCTCTCTTAGAAAATGTTTTCCCCTCTGACATCTTAGATCTCTTTTCCTTTGCCATCAACTCTGGGTATTTCTCTTGGAATAACAAAATCTACAAACAGATAGAAGGAACTCCCATGGGTTCCCCCCTCTCACCCCCCCTTGCCAATTTCTATATGGAAGATTTCTAAAAACGAGCCATAGACTCAGCCCCACTCAAACCTTCTATCTGGCTAAGATGTGTAGATGATGTGTTCTCCATTTGGCCTCATGGCCCAGACACGTTAGACTCCTTCCTCAGTCATCTCAATAGCCTACATCCAAGAATCCGGTTTACTATGGAAAAGGAAAAGAACAATTGTTTACCCTTCCTAGACACCTTAGTCACGCGCCTGCCAAATGATACACTTGCCTTCACTGTATACAGAAAACCCACACACACAGGCAGATACATTCACAAACTCTCCCACCACCACCCCTCACAACAATATGGCATCATTAAAACCCTTACCAAGAGAGCCCATAATCTTTGTTCCAGTGAAACCACCCTCACTACTGAGCTTAACCACATACACAGAACTTTCCTCTCCAATGGCTACAGTGAACACAGTATCAAAAAAATAATCAATTCCTCCCCCATTCCCCGTCCCTCTCGTCAACAAGAATTTAAAAATGCCATCACCATACCCTACATCCGAGGCACTTCGGAAAAAATAGCCAAGATATTAAAAAAGTATAACCTACACACAGCATATAAGCCCTACCGCAAACTTGCTACCCTTATCCGTTCTACGAAAGATCAGCTCCCCCTCTCTCTCTCTGCCTGGAGTTTACAAAGTACCCTGTTCCTGTAAGCTTGCGTACTTTGGACAGACAGGCAGATCAGCATCCATCTGCCTGGAGGAACACAAGTCGTACATCGTTAAACACAACTATGGCCATTCAGGCTTGGCTGACCATGTTTTGGACACCACCCACAGAGTATCATGGAAGAAAACCACCATGCTCCACCACAGCAAATTCAAGAAAGAGAGACTTTTCTTAGAAGCAGCAGCAGCTCTCAGAAACCAACCAAATCTTAACAAATACGGTTGCATTAAGCTTCCGAAGATTTGGGAAACACTCATCACCAGAGGTCCCACCTTACATTCCAGGCCACCTACTACCGCCCTTAGAGGGCGCTCCACCTAGATAGGACTTTAGTGTCACCCACGTGGTTGGGCTTAGTATTGTAAGTTTTTGTGTGCATGTTACATTAATTGTTTTTGTAATCCCCGTAGATGTCCTAGTGACTAGGACGAAATATAGGAGTATTAAATTCTAATTTAATTCTTTCTGAGTGTTGTAAAAAATCCATTAAACCTCCAACATAATATCACCTGCCTGCATGTGATATTATCTACTCAAAAAAAAATAAAAGAATATTTCTCTTTCCAAATCATATAAAACTATCAATTATTTGTTTAAGCTAATATTCAGCTTAAACATGAGTTATTATGCTGAAAATTTTCCCTCCCAAGAAGCATGTATAAGTACATAGAAGAGTCAGCCATATACAATGTTTCATACATATTTACTCACATCGTCCTCCTGCACCTTGTTTCTGTCTTTCATGTTCTCTTAAATCTTCCTCTGGAATTCCTTCCATGCCATAAATTTCAATATCAATATTGTTCCGATTTGGTAAAGCGTTAGGAACTTTGTCCAGTGTTTCTTTATGAACCTGCAAAAAATAAAAAGTTTGTCTTTTACATTTCCTTTCCTGATTCCACAGATGTAAAACAAGCAACAGAAGCTTGAAAAATCAGATTAGAAAAGAAAAATACATTTAATACACAGAATGTCTTATTAAGAACGAATTTGAAAATGAGGTATTCATCAAAGATTAATGGAGAATATAAAAAAAAAAGTTAAAATTATATGAAATAATTATTCTTTCATCATAGGCCTTAAAATGAGGAAAGTGGAAGGGCTCATAATTTAAATATGCTATCTTCATAAACAAAACATCTTCAAATGACCACTGATTAACTTAACGTATAAATTAAAAAAATAATATCACAAGAGACTCGAGTAAGAAGTCGGAAATAATGCATTAGACTGAATTTTAGAGAATCTTACATAAGTCAAAACTGGGAAATGCTACCAACACTACAATAATCCTTAAAGATGCACTACATAATCATCCCAAAGATAGAGTAGTGTCATGAAGAATTTGAGGAAAGAAATCTTTTTCCCCTGCCTCAATTTAATTTAATTTTTGCTTCAACTGAAGCAGAGAGGAAAGAAAATTATCTTTCTGTGAGAAAAGTGAAGCACCACTAAAAACATATACTGCCCAACAGCCAGTAAAAATGTTATGCATATAGCTCACTATTATGGCACCTAGGGTTAGAAATACTGAAGATATTTAAAAATGACCATTCAAATACAGTAATTTCATGTTGAAGGAAATAAATGAACTTAGTCATTTTAAGCATGGAAAGGTGCACATTTGACATTAAAAGTGGAGACGAAATGCAGAAATATTATACAACATTCAATATTGTTTACTGTTCCAGTGATTCAACAAGTTTGCTGTAGTGACAGTTAACTATATATATAATAAATAAAAGATGAGAGTAAAAAGGGAATAGTATGAGTGACAGTGCAATAGTGCGAACTGAACAACAATATTGTTCTCAGATCTGGTCCCCAGGATTTGAAGGGATAAATTAACTGTGAAAAAGGTACAAAGGCAGATAAAGATGGTGTCAGGACTGTACAACGTTAGTTATGAGGATTGGCTGAGGGAGTGTGGACTGCAGAGTTTGGTGGATAGAAGGAGGAGAGGTGATATGATTGAGACTTTTAAACTGTTGAGCGGTGGTTACAGAGTTGACATTGGGCAGTTCTTTTGCTTGGTTGAACAGTGGGAAGGAGTCATGACAAGGGGCCGTCCCTGGAAGTTACGAAAGGAAACTGTGAGAAAGCGGGTGAGGAGTGGTTTCTTTGCATGGAGGGTGGTTGAACCATGGAATGCATTGCCTGATAGAGTGGTGAGAGCGAGTACGGTCAATGTGTTTAAGGAGTAGTATGAGAGCCTTTGTGTTTCCTAGGAGGGACCTCCCTCGATGAGTCTTGATAGACTTGTGTTTCTTAGAAAAGACCTCCCACGATGAGTCTTGACTCCATGGAGGCCTGAATAATAATAACAACATTACTCAGACAAAAGCCAGATCCTTCTGAATAATTATTTCTACAGATATCATAGAATAAAGGAGAGGGGTAGAAGGACATAACAAATACAATATTAAAAAATATAACTTAAGCATCTTGAATAGCATCCAATTTTAAATATCAAAATGGAAAGCTAGTTCTTGTTCAAGACCTGAACTTCAGAGTAAGATACACATATTGAAATATTTTGAGAAAATGAGAAGAAAAGAGAAAGCTAATAAAAAATAACAAGAACTTATCAAATTTCTACTTGGGAGAATGGCTAGTTGTGAGATGGAAGACTAAGTAGATAGCATGTCTTTCAAATTTATAGGGCTGTAGGTTTGAATCAAACTACAGACAAATGTTTTTGATTGTCTTTAGATGGCAGATGAGTTTCAATGCCTGGTTTAAGACTATTTAAATGTTCTAGGCTTGAATTGAATTCAAAAAGTTCCATGCCTGGCACTAGAGCAAGGTCAGAAAATTATATAACTTCACCCATCTGTAGTAGATGTATGATGTGTTTATAACCTTTGTGGATGTGATTCACTAAAAAAAAAAAAAAGTCATTATTTTTGTAACTAAAAATGTACCATAAATTGACATACAGCAAACACAAAGTACATATTGTGAACAAGTTCATGAGATAAATGTCCCAGGTAATATCCCATGTAGCAGTGATTTGAAATTATCTGGTGTGAAGCAAAGGCTAACAGGATGAAATGTAAAGTGGGGGTGATGCTACAGGTGTGAAGGTTAAGTGCTGATGATGATGATGAAATGCAACACCAAACAATAAGCCTGGGTAGCAGAGAAAACTTGTGATAAAAAGGAAGATTGAGATGTTGGGGGACAACTTTTCCTAACAATAAGCGAAAAGAAAATTTTCTAAAGAACTAAACTTTTCTATATGCCATAACACAAAGATACTAATTATTCATAGTGGACAGATAGCATGCAAGGTTAGACAATGCAGCAAGTTGAAACTACGTTTTTCTCAGCAATTAAATCACCTGCCCTTTCTAAAAGAAAGTTGAGATACAAGAGCAATACCCAACTGCAAACTAAAAATCAAGTTCCATTCTAAAACAACTGCTATAACTACTTGTTTCATTTAGTAATCTCTCAATGTAATCACTCTGAACATCTCTAATTTCAGTCATGTCTTCTTTATTATCTTTGATTCTTTTATAGTACTCTTTCCTCCATTTCCAAGCTTTTGTAATAGCCTCTGATTATTATATCAACATCCTGATATTTATTTTCTATGTTCTTATCAAAATATCCATGACTTTTGTTTACCCAGTTTTAAAGTGCTTTGCTTTCTTACATTTTTCTCAATGTCTCTGAGATCACAAGCTAACTTCCCAAGAACTTTCGATATGCTTTCTTCTTTTCCTTGACTGCCCCTTTTAACCTGAGTCAGCCCGTGGTTGACTCAGTTTAACTCTGAGTCAACCACGAAGTTTTGATTTTTCTATCCCTGGAAAAAATCCCTTGACTGAATCAATGCTTTCTTCATTATTTGTGAATGAATCTCCAAGGTTTCATTATTGTTTTCAAACTATTTCATATTTTCTTGAATAGTGTTTGTGTATAGTTACCTCTGAAAGCTGCTCAACTTTGATTCATTTGAAAACTTTCTTACAATCTTTTTTCTCATTTTATTTTTATTTAATTTCATCCAACTCAAAACTAAACAGTGATCACTTCCGATTTTAAATCCCCTGCATTTTTTTTGTGTCCTGAACCTTGAAGATATTGCTATCAACAATAACATAGTCAACGAGACTTATTTCTCTGATCTACTCTTCATTGCACACATCTTTATGCTAGAACACAGTGTTAATAATAACTAGTCCATGTCCTGAACAGAAATCTAGGAAGTACTTAGATATTATTAGCTTTGCTCTTTTCTCCAAATTTTCCCAAACCATTTCTGCCTTGCAATAATTTTCTACTGTGCTTTTTTGATCTGCAACAAGGATCAACTTTTCGTTTTTGTTTGTCAACTGCCTTTTATAATTCTTAAAAAATTCATCTTTTCCTTAGTAGAAAACCTTCTGTGGGATCAAAGCACAAATAAATTTCATTGTCCAGTTGACTTCTGATATCTGCCACATCACTACTTGATGCTGCTGGCTATTGAAGATTATGCACATATTTAACAATGAATACTATACCTAATCCTTTTCGCTTACTATTATTGGCTGAATATAAATCATGCATTTGTTTCACAGAAAAATATCAGACCTGTATTTGTCTTCTTTCTCCAGTTCTCCATTCTGATATTTGCCACACATCACTAATTGATACTACAGGTTATTCAAGATTATATGCACAGTTAGTGTTGAATACTATACTACTCCTATTCTCTTACCATTATTGCCTCAATATAACATCTAGTATTGGCTACAGAGAAAAATTTCTGCTTGTTTTTTCCTTCTTAGTTTTGGTAACATATATCATTTAACCAGGTATTTTTCCAATTCTGCTAATTCTATTTCCTTTCCATTGATAGTATACCAATCTTCAATTTTGATGTTCTTGAGTTGATATTTTTTCTGGGATTCACCTTCCCTATAGATGCCAATAAATTCTATTCTTGATATTTTTCAGGAATACAATTTCTATGTACATCCTTTATCCAAGTGTAAGCAAACAAAGCTTGCAAAGGCAACTGATGTAAATTCATTAGCCTCTATATGCAAGTAGTCCAATCGTGAAGTTACTTCACATGCAAATTCTGTTTGCTTACAGTTGGATAAAGGATGAAACCAAGAATAGAATTTCTTGGCATCTTTAAATTATAGTATAACCAAGTGAAGATTTTCAACATCTATCTCTAATCCAGTGTATTTTAGTAATAAGGTGTGTGACACCTTTTGGCTATTTGTATATGGAAATATGACTTCTGCATTACTTCAACCTTGGTATCACTTCTGGGTTTGCTTGCACTGATGAGACCTTAATAAAGGTCGAAACTGGCCTGGGTAATGACCCTTCACATAATGCATAATATTATACATGTCCATAAGAATCGGTGCATTGCATTATGGGACACTAAGGCAAATGATGCAAAGTCATTAGCCTCCATAAAATAAATAGTCCAGTTGTGAAGTTACTTCATGCACAAACTTTGTATGCTTACACTTGGATAACAGATGAAACCAAGAATAGAATTTCTTGGAATATTTAAATTAAAGTTAAAATTGGTTTGAACACTGTCTTGTATACAGATAATTTAGTGTTTTGATTAATTTCTTTCTCATTTCACATAAATTTATTCAGCCGACTTCCTACCATATCAGCTTTAACAATTCTGTTGTCTATTGCCATATTTAATTTACTGTCTTCACTAAAAATTGTGCACCTAAATAGCAAAATGTTTTTCTTATTCTACTGGTTCACCATACAGGATGCAGTGGATGTTTTCAATGTTTCTGCCTATTTTTACTGCCTTTGTTGTCATCTTGCTGATTTTCATACCAAATTCAGTACAACAGATATTCAATTTAGTCAGGGAATTTTGCAGACCTGTGCTGGATTTATTTAAAAGTATAACATCTGAATAAAGTAAAGAGAGCTAAGATTAACATCATCGATCTTGATATCAGATTTAATGCCGCTTTCCTTCATAATGTGATCCACACAGATAATAAATAACAGTGAAGATAATGCACACCCTTGTACACCTGATTTAACACCAAATTATCTTTCCTGTGCCTCCTTCAATTTTAACTGCTGACTTACAGCTTACATATTGCTGGATATGTCCATTTAAACCATGTAATTGTAGCATTCTGAAGAGCTTGCCTCTAGGCACCTTGTCATATGCCTTTTCCAGATGAACAAAACTTGAATACTCATTGTTATATTCCCAAGATTTCTCAACTAGTTGTCTTAAAGTGAAAATTTGTATTTCTCACATTCAGTTTTATTTCCCTTTTTATATATGGTATACTATGAGAGTTCTGCTGCAATCATCCAGAATTTGATCCTCTGACCAGGCCTTCTGAATTATGCAAATCAATCATTGTAGAACTTTTATTTTGAAAGTTTATTTTTCACTTGGTTAGACTATAATAAATTTAGTTTAATCCTTTATCCAAGTGTGAGCAAACAAAGTTTGTGCCTGAAAGTATCTTCAGGAACTGGGGTAAGGTGGTACAACACCATCTTCAGAGGCTCCCACTGAAGAGACCTCAATAAAGGTCGAAACTAGTCTGGGTAGTGCCCCTCCCTTAATGCATAACATTAGACATATCCGCAAGGAGATGTGTTTTGCATTATGGGAGATACTGAGATAGGAAGGATATCAGCTTGCTCCACCTTAGCAACGAGTTGCTAAGGTGTTGTACCACCTTACCCCAGTCCTGAAGATACTTTCAGGAGAAAAGTTTGTTTGCTCACACTTGGATAAAGGATTAAACTAAATTTATTATAAAACTTTTATACCTCTATATTTGAACATTTCTGGTCTTATCTATTCCAGCTGCTTTTCACATTTCAGCTGTTTGGATGACTTTTTCTACTTCAAGAATGTTTATGTATTCCTGCCTGCATTCCTGTTGGGAGTTTTCTACCATTGTGCTAACAACACTGCTTGATTAATTTAGCAGTCTCTCAAAGTAATTACTTCAAACATCTAGAATATTGTTATCTTCAGTTTTCATTTCACCTTTATCATATGTGATTCGTTTTAAAGTACTTTTTCAATGGCCTCCAAAATATTTTGCTGCCTTCCTGATATTTATTTTCTATGTTCTTACTAAGGTCTTCCCATGACTTTTGTTTAGCTAGTTTTACACAATGCTTTGCTTTCTTATATTGTTTAGGAGCACAAGCTGACTTACTTGCCAGGAACTGACATTCTTTTCCTTGATTGCCTCTTGAACTTTCTGAGTCCACCATGGAGTTCTGAATTTTCTATCCATTCAGAGAACCTCACCACATGCCTCTCTGGCTGAATCAATCAAATGTTTTCTTAAGCGTTTACCACTTAATCTCCAAAGTTTGGTTCTTGTTTTCAAATTCTTTCATTTTTTCTTCAATGGTGTTTGTGTATTTGAGTCTACAGTTCACATCTGAAAGCTGCTCAACTTTGATTCATTTTAAACTTTCTTAGACACTTGTCTTTTTTTCAATATGAAATTCAGTTTTATCCTGCTCAAAACTAAATAGTGATCAGTTCATATTTCAGTATACGCTTGTATCCTGAACCAGTGGGAAAACATCACTATCAACTATAACATAGTCAATGAGATTTTTCTTATTTCTTGCATCTTCTCTCCATGTGAATTTGTGCATATTTTCTCTATTACTAACAGCCATGTTCCAACATGGTGTTAGTAATAACTGGAATGTTATACCAACATTTTATATTGTGGTTTAAGTCTATGAGAATTCAGTTGGCTAAATCCCAAATAGCTAGCCCATCCTCATTTATTCAGTATCCAGGTAGGCATCTAACAGGGTTCATCAAAAGAAGGTGAGGAACGGACATTAGTTCAGAAGCCATGGTCACTTCTCTACATTGCTTAGAAGACTGTGTGGCAGTCCCCTCCCAGTTATACAGCTTTGACCCTTAAGCAATCCTACAAAAATTCCTAGAGAAGAAATTTCAAAAGCTTTTATTCCATCTAGTTGTGCTTACAGTAATATAATTTACATAATTAAGCAATACACATCTGGATTCTGCTTAAAGCATGCAGTATAATGCAATATCTAGGATTAAATGCAAAGGATTTAAAACTTTAAAAAAAAAAATTTATTAACATGCCATGTTAAAAGACAAGTGTATATTTCTTCAAAATTTTATTATAATAAAAGTTATCACTTACCTGCATGCAATGTATGGCTAAGCCAGGTCCAGTATATAATTTTTTATGGCATATGTGACATTTAAAATGTTTGGCTTTTTGATGCTGAATAAGGATTTTTTCATCATCAAATTCTCTATTGCAATACCTATGATTTTGAACTAAGGATTGTAACTTGTAGAAATATTCTTGCAAGAATTCTTATATTTTAAAAGTTAGTTTCATTTTATTTAATGATGAGTAACAAAGATTCAGAATACCTAAATACATATCAAAGCAAATGAAAAAATTATCAGAAAAATTCACATAAATTTTTATTGAATCTCCCAATTACAATACTGAGAAATTAACTTGATAAATCAAGGAAATCAAACTTATCCCATACTGTTGCGAAAGTGCAAAAAAGTAAACCACAGTAATAACCAACTGAGTTATACAAAGAATTCTCACACATCTACTGCTCCTTTGTAACAAATTAACCTTACTATAGACAATTTCAAATGATACATTTTGCCTCCTCCCTTCCCTCTGAAAAAAAATATACAATCTAATCTTGTAAGCACCCCACCTACTCCCCAAACTGTCACAATCATATTACCCCTTCTATTTAGTAGATCAGGGATGTCTCGTCTTAAGACGAAGTTATAATCTGGCCTGTGAGAAAGTCGAAAAACTGACTGCCTGTATAAAATCAAACCATAACTTTATATAGACAAATTCTCAAAATTTTATATAATTATCTGTTATAACTAAAATTTTCATTTTAGTTATAATTTCTATTGCACTGTCAGCAAAATTGCAAGCAAGCTTTTCATAGGAAATTAAATGAATCAAAAACTATACAGAAAATATTAGATTTATTTATTTATGTGATATTATTCTTTAAAATAAGCCCCTTCTGCACAATTATGGATATGCATGACATTGCCCAGTCATTTCTGTCAAATGAAATCTGACCCCCATGCCTTAAGGACATGCAGATTACATTCTCTCAATGTATATAAGTCAGTTTGATAATGCATCTAATCTAGATAGTTCTCAAAATTAATTACTGCATGTTCGTTATGATAGCACATGATTATGTCCATGTACAATTAAGCATGTTAAGAAATAGCATATTGTGTAGTACTGATATGATGTGGGAGCAAAATACATCTAAACACATTTAGCAGCAATTTTTATATCACTCGCTCAGACACAAGAAGCCATAACGCTTATAGCATTTAAATGCTATGTATGGGCTGAAGTCAAGAGCAAAGTAATCTGTAGATATTCATCTTGAAGAGTTGAGGGTTGTAGTCCTTGGGAATACTTCATGGAGAAGGCTGTTCAACAGAACTGAGAAGAAATAAAAGATAACCAGGAATAACAGATTCAGTTACAGTTCAAATGTGAAAGGATGTTGGGCAACTGCTGCTTGTAATTTGACATTGACAAAATAGGTGATGAAACATGAATTACTGAAAATGCCACAAAGTAACAAGTCCTGGGAAGTAATTTAATTATCAATAATTTATTTTTGAATTAAGTATATAGCCCTTACATTAGATTAAGTGTTCAACTTGTTCAGTTTCTTTTTTTTTTTTTTTTTTTTTTAACTCTAAAAGTGTTCTCTTTCTCCTATATCTGTGACTGATATGCAAGTAGTAAACAAAGTGAAATGTCATTTTTGAATGTTGTTTTACTGTTCCTTTTTATACACTCAGATGTATTTGCAAGAAGAAAAATATTAAGGACAAAATCTTTTTCACATGTGTTAACCATTATTTATTATTTAGCTCAAAAGGAAGCAAGTTATGCACTGAATATCCACTGATACTGAGAAAAAATGAGCCTGTGTATGAGGGGGAGAATATACTTGATTAATGTTAACTATACATGACAACTGGAGTTGGAACACAAGCTATGCAATTCAATTTCAAATGAAAACCTGGACATGAAGCATTTCAAATGTTCATGCTGTGCCTTACCATTATTTATTTCTGAATCTTTTCCAGACATTTTTATCCAATAAACTAATTCAACAAATTCATAGTATAAATGGGATGAATTAGTTTAAAACTAATTTATATATATTTAGGCAATGTATTTTATTCCATCTTCAGCACAAGAATGGAACTACGAAGTATGAATAAACATGCTACACTCAACTATCAATCCTGAGAAAGTGAGGAATGATATAGTTGACCCTTGAAGAACATGGGTTTGAACTGCACACATCCACTTACATGCAGAATTTTTTTGAATAAATATATTTGAAAATTTTTTGAAGATTTGCAACAAATTGAAAAAACTTGCAGACAAATTGCGTAGCTTAGAAATATCGAAAAATTAAGAAAAAGTTATGCCATGAATGCATAAAATATATGTAGATACTAGTCATAAAGTATACACAATCTATTATAAAAAGTTAAAATTTATCAAAAATTACACACACGAACACACAGGTCATGCATATCACCATTCGCAGTCAACAGAAATTTAAACAAATGTAGAGTAACTGCATAAAATTAACTGTAGTATATACAGTACTACTGTAAAAATTTCATAGCTACCTCCTGTTGCTATTGCAGTGAGCTAAAGTGTTGTATCTGCTAAAAACGCTAATCTCCACGTGAGCAGTTTGTCTCTCAAAAACTGCTCCATGTGAACAGTTTTTGTTATTCAAGGAATAACAAAAAGTGATTCCTTGCAGTTCTTACATATTTTCATCATGTTTAGTGCAATACTGTAGGCTGCAAATAACACCATGGGACCCATATGAAGTGCCACTAGTGATGCTGGAAATGCTCCCAAGAAGCAGCAGCAGCAGCAGAGAAAAAGTCATGACATTACAAGAAAAAGTTGAATTGCTTGATATGTACCGTAGATTGAGGTCTGCAGCTGCGGATGTCCACCATTTCAATATAAATGAATCTTGCTTAAGTGTAAAAAAAGAAAAGGAAATTCGTAAAGCCATTGCTGCAGCAAGTGCAAAAATCTTGCACTTTGAGGGAATACCTTTTTATCTCGTATTGAAAATGCAGCTTTTATGTGGGTGTAGGATTGCTATAAAAAAGGCATACCTATAGACTATAATATGATTCGAGAAAAAGCAAAGTCATTACATTAGAATTAAAGCAAAAGGAAAGTGAAGGATCTAAAGCTGGAGAATTTAATGTCAGCAAAACATAGTTTGATCATGTTTAGTGCAATACTGTAAACTTTGAATAACACCATGGGGACCCATTTCATATGGGTCCCCATGGTTCCTTGAATGGTATTATTCAAGGAAAGAGGTTTGGCTTTAAAATTGTCAAGATAACAGAAGCAGCTTCTGGTGACCAAGAGGCAACAGACGAGTTACCAGATGCCGTTAAAAAAAAAAAAACATTGAGGAGAAAGGATATCTGCCTGAACAGGTTTTAAATGGAGATGAAAGTGCCCTATTCTGAGAAAAAAAAAAAAAAAATATATATATATATATATATATATATATATGCCACAAAGAACATTTATTAGTAAGGAAGAGAAGCAAGCACCAGGATTTAAGGTAGGAAGGGATAGGCTAACTCTACTGTTTTGTGCAAATGCAGTCTGGTTTATGATCAGGACTGCCCTTATCTATAAAGCTGCTAACCTCGAGCCTTGAAGGGAAAAGATACACCAGCTGACAGTCTTTTGGTTGTACAACAAGACATCTTTTCAGGATTGGTTCAATCAATGCTTTGTCCCTGAAGTCAGGAAGTACCTTGCCAATAAGGGACTGCCTTTTAAAGTTCTTCTGATATTGGACAATGCCTCTGGTCACTCAGAATTCCATGAGTTCAACACTGAAGGCATCGAAGTGGTGTACTTGCCCCAAACACATCTCTAATTCAGCCTCTAGATCAGGGAGTCATAAGGACCTTTAAGGCTCATTACACGCAGTACTCGATGGAAAAGACTGTCAACAATATGGAAGAGAACCTTGATAGAGAGAGAGAACATCATAAAAGTCTGGAATGATTACACCATTCAAGATGCCATCGTTGTTATAGAAAAAGCCATGAAAGCCATCAAGTCCGAAACAATAAATTCGTGCTGAAGAAAACTGTGTCCAGATGTTGTGCATAACTTCACAGGATTTAGGCCAGAACCAACTGAGGAAATCATGAGAAATTATGGATATGGCAAAAAAGGTGGGGAGCAGGTGAAGGGTTTTAAGATATGGATCTTGAAGAAATTCAAGAGCTAATCAACACTACACCAGATGAATTAAAAGACGATGATTTGATGGAGATGAGTGCTTCCAAACCAGTGCAGACAATGAGGAAGACGACGTAGAAGAAGCAGTGCCAGAAAAAGAAATTGACAGACAATCTGGCAGAGAGGTATCAGTTATTCAAGACTGCTTTTGATGTTTTTTTACGACATGGATGCTTCTATGATATGGGCACAAACTAAAGCGAATGGAAGAAAGATTAGTGCCATATAGAAACATTTTTAGAGAAATGAAAAAGCAAAAAAGTCAGAAATTATGATGTATTTCCATACACTGATTGTGTCTGCCTCTCCTTCCACCCCTGAGACAGCAAGAACAACCCTTCCTTCTACTCAATGTGAAGACCTTTATGACGATCTACTTAATGAATAATCATCATGCCATACTGTAAAATTCGATATAGCTTAGAATTTTTTACAAGGGCCTTACATTGATTTTTACAGGTCACATCTCAAAAGTTTATGTTGTAAAAATAATCTTTATATAAAGAATGTATATATTCCGATGGGAAAGTAACCTGCCCAAATGTAGTAAACAAAGAATGTTTAAAATTAGTAACAACAAGAGAAAATGCTGTGTCACTAGAAACTGTATGTTATTGTTTTAACTAAGTGCATAGGAAACCTTTAAAACTGTGTATGCCAACCTTCAAGGTCATTCTAAAAAGGTCGGAGCAGATCAGACAAATCGGATTTTGAAGTGCACTTGAGATAACAGAGAAATGGTCAGCTTTAATATCAGATCAAGGAGTTCTGCCAAATTCTTCGGGGATCTCAACCCTTCGTGAAACGTCCCGGAGATGGAGAAATAAAAAGGTGCTGAGGAGAACATCGATATCGACAGTCGAGAATAGAGGACACGACTACATGGCTGGGGAGTCAGAGAAGAAAAGGACGCTGGTCCACTAGGCTGTCTAGATCTTGGACGATGCTGTGGATATTACCGGAAGCTATTACCCGAGGAGCAGACTTTAGCACCTGTAGAAGAATGCACTGCCATCCGAACGAGACTGCATAAGCTCTGCATGTTGGACCCCCTCGCAGGAACCCACGAATCCCGGAAATAAGCATTCTGAAACCCCGCCAACACCTTGATGAGATGCCGGTGAAGTAAGACACTGTAGAAAGAAATCAAAGGCCTGAAACGGAAGAAAAGATTGAGAACTCTAGAGCAGAACCTTGAATGAATGCACGACCCCCAGATGACAGAGCCAATGCGAGTTTATTCCATTTTTGTTCTATGTTTTCTTTATGCAATCTAGGAGAAATAATTTAGATGGATTAATAAGATTTAAGGTACAAGGAATAAGCAGTGTCTACAAGAAAGCCTTTGGGTTTGTTAGTAATTGGAATACAATTGTGAGATAACTTGACATAACATATTGATTTCCTTATGAATAGATTGGAATAGTTGAGAGGCTAGCTGGTGAACGGTCGTGCTATCGGAGAGCTCCTGAGAGATTTGTGTTTTTTGTTGATTTATTGGTGTTTTGGATTCAATTTAATGGACTTAAGTGTTTAATTTTGGTATATTATTAGAGCTTTATTAACGTGGTTAGTGTACTCAAGTGTTTTATAACATAATCTATGTCGGAAGTCGCCGCTAGATGAATTCGTAATGAGTAGTGTTCGTGCAAGCTCCAGATAAGATAAGTATCGTTTTCAGTTATCGATACAAATTACTTAATATTGTGTAGTTTTGTTTTGTTTGCCTTGCGTATTTTAGTGCGTCTATTTTTGGTGTGTTATAATGTTTAATTTGACAAAACACGTTACAGATAAATATGGCACCTGTGCGTAGGAAAATGGCGGCCAGTAATGAAGGTTCGCCATCGTTATCAAAGAACGGTAGCATAAAAGAAATGAGCCAGTGTACTAGCTGTGAAATGTACGCTTTGAGGAGTGCGGTCGGAGTGTGGTTAGATGATGATAAAGGATTGAATGTGTGTAGAAAATGTAGGGAGAATGCGGAATTGAAGTGTATTTTGGATCGTGAGTGTGATATTTTTGTCAACCTTCAAAATGAAGGAAATAGGGATATGACAAGAAACGGCAAGGTTGTACATGAAAATTGTGAGAGCGTGAATGTAGAAAGTGTGAATGATAGTATAAATGGTTTCTCAGAGAACAAAAAAGATGAGATAGATGCATTGAGTGAGATCGCGTTGTTGAATAGTGCGATAGAAAGAGCAAAATAGCAGCTAGAGTGCATGAACAAAAGTAGACTGAATGAACCAACCAATAATAAAAGGTATGACAGGAAAAATAGACGTATGAATGTGAACATGAACAAAATGAAGGATACAGTGCTGTATGGAGACTCGTTAGTACGAGGTGTGTTAGTAGAGGATTTGACAAAATCGTACCAACCTGGTGCGACCATAAAGGACGTAACTGCGACTATTAGAGAGCAAAAGGAAAGGGTGAAAGAAATGATTGTTGTGGCAGGTACGAATGATTTGAAAGGAGATAAAATGGAAATGATAGAAGACCTGAATGAATTGTTTGAGGTAGCAAAAGAAAAGAGTGAGAGAGTTAGAATGATTAGTCTTTTGCCACGGTATGACAGTGAAATGTTTAAAAGGAGGGCTATAATTGCAAATGACTTTATGCGTGGGTTATGTATGACGAGTGGTGTGGAATTTGTGGATGTGTGGAGTGAGTTTGATGGGCGAAAGGATCTATATAAGACGGATGGCTTGCATTTGAATGGTTACGGTGTAAGAAGACTTGAGAAAGTGTTGCTGAATGTAGTGGATGTGCAAATTCAGGGAAACTAGATTTGTTAGGGAGGGGGGGGGTGTAGAGATACAGTCCTTATGGAGGCAGTTGAATGTAAGAATGAATATAATATGCCAGAGCAAATAAGGACAACAAATCAGAGTGGGATAGTTAATATAAGGCATCAAGGTAGGGTTGGGGCTAATGGGGGTCTTAAATTCATGTACACTAATACTAGGAGTATTAGGAACAAGAAGGAAGAGTTTTTGGCCATGGTTGGCACTTCCAGACCACAGGTTATAGGTATTAGTGAAACATGGCTGACTGTAGATAATATAACTAGTGGGATTGAATGTGATGGGTATAGTGTGTTCAGGAATGACAGAGAGAATAAAATGGGGGGAGGAGTATTGTTGATGATAGCTGATGAGCTCCAGCCAAGGAGAATAGAAGTTGAATTGCAGGATAGAGAAAAGAGCACATTTGAGGCCATTTGGTGTGAGATTGTGGCTAGCAGAACTAAATATACAATTGGGTGCTGCTATAGACCAGGTGATGGAAAAGATGGTGGTGACAGTATGCACAAGCAAATAGAAGAAATGGGTGGAAGGAGGGTGATTATTATGGGAGATTTCAACTATGGTCGCATTGATTGGAGTGAGGAGAGGACACACGGGAGGAAGGAACTGGATTTTATGCGGTTATTAAGGGATAACTCTCTGCGACAGCATATAATGGAAAATACTAGGGGTCAGAGAGTGCTTGACCTAGTAATTACATCTGAGGATTTGGCTGTAACAAATATGACCACATTGCCACCAATCGGTGAGAGTGATCATAGGGTCATAACTTGGGAGGTGGCTAAAGGTGTAGAATTTTCAATTAAGACAGGGTACATGTGGAATTATCGGGCGGGAAAGTATGACAAGCTTAGGAGTTTGATTGGTTCAGTGCCATGGCATGTACAACTGCAAGGACTAGAAGTTGATAGTGCATGGGAGGTAGTTAAGAAGTGCCTGCATGAAGCAATGGCTGACTGTATACCTAGAGTCCGAATAATAAATCAAGTAGGGGTTAAATGGATGAATAACACCATTAAGCTTGAGTTGCAAAAAAAGAAACAATTATGGAGGCAATTTAAGGAGAAGGGTGACCGGCAGGCACATGAACGGTATAAAGCGGAGGCCAGAAGGGTGACGAGTGTGGTAAGAAAAGCAAAAAAGGATTACGAAAGAACATTGGCCATGCAGGCTAAAGAGAATCCTAAACAGTTTTTTTAGATATGTAGCAAGTAAAAGGAAAAATGTACATGGCAGATTGATTTTAAAGAATGCCGATGGTAGGGAGGTAACTGAATCAGTTGTGATAGTTGAGTTACTGAGTGAGCACTTTGCAAAAGTATATCATCCAGATGGTGACATTGCAGAAACGAATGAACCAGTAGATTATACGGGAATTGTGGTTAATGAAGTGGAGGTGAGTAGTCTATTGCATAACCTCAATGTCAATACATCTGTGGGATTGGATGGTATACCAGCTCATGTTGTACAAGAAGCAGCTAAAGAATTGTCAGTACCCTTGACCATTTTGTTTAATTTGAGTCTCGGGTCTGGGTTAGTCCCGAGCGGGTGGAAAGAGGGGAAAATAGTTCCACTGCATAAAGGTGGTTCCAAGACTGTTGTTGTAAATTACCGACCGATTAGCATATCAGGAATCATTGTCAAGGTCTTAGAGAAAATAGTCAAGAGGAAAATACAAGATTGGATAGAAGAAAATGGGATACTGTATCGGGGACAGCATGGTTTTGTGAAGGGTAGGTCATGCCTCAGTAACTTGCTCACGTATTATAACACAGTGACGGCTGAACTGGATAAGGGTAATGGGTTTACGGTGATTCTACTGGACCTTGCCAAGGCCTTTGACAGGATTCCACATGGAATTCTAATCAGTAAATTGTAGCATATGGGAACGGACATAGGGTTGGTGAGATGGATAGGAGGGTGGTTGACGGAGAGATATCAGAGAGTGGTTTACTCGGGAGTAGAGTCCACAAGACGGCCTGTGACTAGTGGTGTGCCACAAGGATCTGTTCTTGGACCACTGCTGTTTAATTTGTTCATAAATGATATAGGAAATGATCTGAGAGGAACAGTTCATTTGTTTGCGGATGATGCGAAGTTGGGTAGGGCAATAGTGAATGCAGATGACGTTAAAATTTTGCAGGATGATTTGGATAGATTGGAGGTCTGGGCTAAGGAGAATGGATGTCAGTTTAATGTGGCAAAATGTAAGGTTATGCATTTTGGGGGTGAAAAGATTGGCGGAACCCTGCTCCAGGAAATTGATGAGGCACGAGATTTAGGAGTGTTGGTGGATAAGGAATTGAAATTTAGGGGACACATTGCAAAAGTGACCAAAACAGCTCATCAAATCACTTGGTTGCTGAAGAATACGTTGACAAGCAGAGACAAACAGGTTATTGTTCCTCTCTATCGAGCCTTGATAAGACCCCATCTCGACTACTGTGCTCAGATTTGGTCACCTAGGTTTCTTCTTGATGGGGAAGAGGATCCAGAGGAGAGTGACCAAGATGATAGCAGGTCTGTGGAATGAACCGTATGAGAACAGGTTGAGGATTTGTGGGTTGCAAAAATTGGTTGATAGGCAGAGGAGGGGAGATATGATTGAGACATTCAAATTACTGAAGGGTTTCTATAAAATTAATTCAGAAGATATTTTTGAGAACAGGGCTGGTTGTGGGAGGACTAGGGGACATCCATGGAAACTGGGCAAAAGTGTGGTTAGTAAAGGTGTTAGAGCTGGGTTCTTTACTTTTAGAGTAGTGAATGAGTGGAATGCGCTCCCTGAGTCTGTTGTGGATGCTGTGACAGTGAATGAGTTTAAGGCGAGGTATGATAGATACTGTATGAATGTCAAATAGTTTTGATGAATATGATTTGGGGCCTCCCTCGATGAGTCTAATGACTCCCTGGAGTTGCCCGTAATAATAGTAATAGTTTATTTTATAAGCAGAGAAGTACATGAATATTTATGCTGTGTAGTTTGTTAAGAATTGTAAAGGGAAGTTTTTTAACGCTAAACTTTAACGGATAGGTAGAGAGAGGGACCTCCCCATCATTTAATTGATGTACTTTTGTATTAGTGTAAATAAATGTATTTAATTTATATGTCAACAGAGTGCCGCCTGATCTTTTGATTTACAATGCACTGTTCCTAAATAAACTCTGACCTGAGAGAGGGAAACAAATAAGGTATTAGAAGTGAAATTTAATAATTGTGGACCATGACTGTTTATGCTATTTTATTTGAAGGAATTTATACTAGAGAGAGAGAGATCTGCCGACCGTATTACTGAGTCTTATGCCGAGAAAGGAATACCGGTGGTGCAGTGTAAACAAATAAATTTTCCAGTACTCTTAGGCATACGACAGGAAGTGTGAAAGGTGGATAAGTTTTGTACAAAAGAATAAGCCACAAAGGGGACGTAAGATAGACAGCATAATAAAGTAGTAATAATATAAAGAGGCAAATATAGAGACAGAATTTACAATAGGCAAAAAAGAGCCACATTTTACAACGGTGCAACAGAGTTTACAATAGGCAAAAAAAGAGCAACATTTTACAGTACAATTAACAACCTGATTGTGGTTGCAGGCGCATTTGAGATTGGGTCCTCCCAATCTCAATCCCAATCTCTCCTGAGTGCCATGCACCAATTTTTTCTGTGAAAATTTATACTTTTAATTATATATTTATAATTTATACTTATATTATATCAAATGATAACAATTAACAAATGAATTAACTATGAAATTCGGATAAATACACAACTAAATTAAACCATTGCATAACAAGCAAAAACACTCCTCTTAACTCTGGATAAAACAATAGTCTTCTTCCCAATCATTGTTGAATTTATAGTTTTTTTTTAATTTTATTTTTTTTTTTATTTATTTGGATTATTCATTTTGGGGCAAAATTTTTAATTATGAGAAAAGAATGTTCGGTCAAAGCATGCCGACAACACCAGTAAGTGGTGACACATCCCTCAAGTGCACGGTTGCCAGTAGACTAAATACATTATTATTATTATTATTCGTGACACCTCCAAGGAGTCCATAAACTTATCGCAGGACACCTACTGTACAACTCTCAGTCTTCACATCTACTACCAATCGCCTACATCAACGCCATCTACTGCCCATCACCACAACTAGTATTTTTGTCAGTAAATTGTGTATTCTGAAGGACCGATTTGTCTGTATGCAGGATGAAAAACCCAAGTTTCCGGGAAAAAAAAAAAAAAAAAAAAAAAAAAAAAAAAAAAAAAAAAAAAACTCTGCTACCTCCATATGAGATCAGCTAAGTCATCTTCGATTGAAAAAGTCCATACATAAAAAATATATACAAAATTAGCACTGGTAACACTCGCACTCAAAGACAGAGGAATTACAAAATGTTAACATTTGTTATATTATGAACATTTTTTACGATTTCAATAAATATTATTACTAGGAGAAGACATATTTTTCAGTTTTAATTTTATTTTTTCCTTATTTAATAATTGACAGCAGGTGCATGTAATAATACATAACATACAAAATATGCGTTAATTGACTATTTATGTTTATCAGTAAGGTTTCTGACCATCAGTAAGCTATTAGGAGCCAAGTTTTTGGAGAGTCAAAAGTTATATGCGGATTTTTGAACACTGTAACAGAACAATGAATCAAGGGCCTCTAACCCCTGCGTTGTTGAATGGTCAACTGTATATAAATAATATTTTATGAAGTTCTAGATAATGTCCCAAACTTTGTAAATGCTTATAAATCAGATTGGGCAAAGTAAATTTCTCAATAAATATTCCCATTTATGGTTGGTTCTGTGCAAGAGCTTTGTATTTCTCTAAAGGACTATGACTAATTTCAACTTGGTGCAGTACTGCAGATTTTAGTTGGATGAGCCTAAATTTTCGTGGTATTGTTCACTGTTTTTGAAGACTAGCCAAAACATAAGGCTTTACAAAATTGAAATTATATATCTGAAAGAGAGAGAGAGAGAGAGATAAGGCCTGTAGGTCATCAGATGTCTATGCATTGACTAAAATCCTACAAAATCTCTACAGAAAAAGTGTATAAATTCTTTAAAGAAACTTGCACCTTATCAATTCGATGCTGATAATGATTTCTAAAACAAGTTTCAGCAACAAAACATGCAACGTTGGAGAGCTAATTTTTTCAAGTGACAATTTTTCACTTTAGTTGTTGCAGATGTGGGGAATCAACCACTCTTCTGCTTCAATATTTAAGGCAGAAGATTTAATTTTTATAATAAAGTTATTCTTGCAACAAAGTATATATATCACATATGGGCAACCCCTAGATTCTACTTCTTTTGATCCAGCCCTAATCTATTTCAGCAAAGTTTCTCTGATTCATGGCGAGAGAAAACACGGCGTGTTCTACTATTATTATTGTTCTGGGCAACTCTAAGGAGTTGACAGACTCATCGAGGGAGGCCTTATCATCATGTCAAGAACAACTATTCGACACTGACACAGTATCTATCATACTGTGTCGGTGTCGTAGCACCCACAACAGACTCTGGAAGCTTATTCCACTCATTCACCACTCTCCAAGTAAAAAACCTAGCTCTAACTCACTTGCCAACCAAGCTCTTGCCCAGCTTCCATGCATGGCCCCTAGTCCTCCCACCACCAGTCATATTTTCAAAAATAGCTTCTGGATCAATCTTATAGAAACCCTTCAGTAATTTGAATGTCTCAATCATATCACCCCTCCTTCGCCTATCGTCCAATCTCTGCAACCCACAAATCTTCAACCTATTCTCATAAGGTTCATTCCACAGACCTATCATCTTGGTCACTCGTCTCTGGATCCTCTCCACTTCCTCCCCATCACAAAGAAACCCTGGTGCCCATAACTGGGCACAGTAGTCCAGATGGGGTCTTATCAAGGCTCGATACAGAGGAACAACAACTTGTTTGTCTCTGCATGTTAAAGTATTTTTCAGAAGCCAAGTGATTTGATGAGCTGATTTAATCACTTTTACAATGTGCCCCACCCCCAAAACTTCAATTCCCTATCCACCAACACTCCCAAATCCCTGGCCTCAATCTCCTGGAGTACGGTTCCACCAATGCGATATACTGCTGCTATTCTTTTCACCCCAAAGTGAATAACCTTACACTTTGCCACATTAAATTGACATCCATTTTTCCTAGCCCAGTCCTCCAAACTATCCAAATCATCCTGTAAAATTTTGACATCCTGTGCACTCACAATTGCTCTACCCAACTTTGCATCATCAACAAACAAGTGAACACTTCCTCTCAAATCCTTTCCTATATCATTGATGAACAAATTGAAAAGCAGTGGTCCAAGAACAGAGCCCGGCGGCACACCACTAGTCACAAGCCGTCTTTTAGACTCCACTCCTGCATAAACCACTCTCTGGTATCTCTCCTTCAACCACCCTCCTATCCATCTCACCAACCCTATATCTATCCTCCATCTGCTCCAGTTTAGTGATTAGGGTTCCATGTGGTATCCTGTCAAAAGGCCTTAGCAAGGTCCAGTAGTATCACTATAAACCCATTACCCCTATCCAGTTAAGCCGTCACTGTGTTATAAAACGTGAGCAAGTTACTGAGGCATGATCTACCCTTCACAAAACCATGTTATCCCCCATACAATATCCCATTTTCATCTATCCAATCCTGTATTCTTTTCTTGACTAATTTCTCTAAGAGCTTGACAATGATTCCTGATATGCTAATCGGTCGGTAATTTACAACAGCAGTCTTGGAACCACCTTTATGCAGTGGAATTATTTTCCCCTCTTTCCACCCCCTCGGGACTAACCCAAACCCGAGACTCAAATTAAACAAAATGGTCAAGGGCACTGACAATTCTTTAGCTGCTTCTCGTACGACACGAGCTGGTATACCATCCAATCCCACGGATGTATCGACATTGAGGTTATGCAATAGACTACTCACCTCCACCTCATTCACCACAATTCCCGTATAATCTACTGGTTTATTCGTTTCTGCAATGTCGCCAACTGGATGATATATACTTGCAAAGTGCTCACTCAGTAACTCAACTGATTCAGTTACCTCCCTACCATCGGCATTCTTTAAAATAATTCTGCCATGTACATTTTTCCTTTTACTTGCTACATATCTAAAAAACTGTTCAGGATTCTCTTTAGCTTGCATGGCCAATGTTCTTTCGTAATCTTTTTTGCTTTTCTTACCACGCTCGTTACCCTTCTGGCCTGCGCTTTATACCGTTTATGTGCCTGCCGGTCACCTTTCTCCTTAAATTCCCTCCATAGTTTCTTTTTTTGCAGCTCAAGCTTAATGGTGTTATTCATCCATTTAATCCCTACTTGATTTATTATTCGGACTCTAGGTATGCAGTCAGCCATTGCTTCATGCAAACACTTCTTGCGCAAAACAAACTATGTTTTCTCAAACCAAGGTCTCTTTCTCACTTTGACTAGCAGCGTGTGTGAACGTGCCAATTAGGTACTTGCGCTGGTGTTGTGCTTTGTTCAGTGCCTGCATTGATGTTATGTTCTGTTCAGTGCCTACGGTGTAGAAGACAGTTTTGTTTGACAGTTCTGAATATCACTTATAAATTTGGGACAATGTCAGGGGTTATTGAAAAAAAAAAAGTAGATGCAGAGAATCGTCAATTTCAAGAGAACTGGACGGAGGATTATTATTTTATTCTGAATAAAGGTTTGCCTATATGTTTGCTGTGCAACGAATCCGTATCCGTCAACAAAGAATACAACTTGAAGAAACACTTTACTTTGAGACATGCAGATCACGCAAAAATTGATGGACTTACGAAAAGATGAAATACAGAAGTTGAAGAACTTGGATACCCAGCAGCAAATGTTCAACAAGCAAAGAACGTAGCACCACAGCATTGTCAAAGCCAGCTTTGTGGTAAGCGAAAAAATCGCTAAGCATTCTAAGTCATATGGTGAAGGAGAATTTATCAAAGAATGTCTGCTGGATGTTGCAAGTATAACTGTCCTGAAAAGAAAAAAGACCTTGAGAATATTCATTTGTTGAGACATACTGTTTTCTGATGGATAGAAATTATGGCTGATGATATATTAAAAAAAAAAAAAAGTATAAAAGAGAAGATTGCTAGATTGGAAGCATTTTCAATTGCTTTGGATGACAGCACCGATGCCTCCGATACAGCACAACAAGCAATATTTATTCGAGGAGTTGATGAGGATTTCAACATCACAGAAGAATTATTGGCACTTTGGCCGTTAAAAGGAACAACTACCGGTGAAGATATATTTGAAACAGTCAACACAGTCTTCGAGAGATATGGGCTTAAATGGAGCTCACTATCTGGCATATGCACTGATGGAGCCCCTGCAATGGTTGGTGCACAGAAAGGATTTATTGGAATAGTTCATGAAAGAGCAATAGAACTACAGATCCACCCAGAAAATTTAACAAATTTTCACTGTATTATCCACCAACAAAATCTGTGTGCAAAATCGATTAAATTCACAAATGTTATGGAAGTTGTATAGCCAGTATTAACTTTATTAAATCACGTGCACTTAATCACTGCCAATTTAAGGAGTATTTGGCAGACCTATTTTTGGATTATGAAGATGAGTCTTATTACTGTGAAGTGAGAGATGATGAGTGGGTGTGTGATTTAGCATTCCATGTAGATGTCACTGGATATCTAAACAAACTGAATCTTAAATTGCAAAAACAAGGACAACTGGTTCATGAACTGCATGGACATGTCCAAGCTTTTTGTAATAAACTAAGATTGTTGGAAAGTCAGATAAGAGCTAAAAATTGTTATTTTCCTACTCTAGCAACTCATAAAAACATTCCTTATAATTGTTATGGAGATGAACTGAAGGCACTAATAGAGCAATTTCATATTCAACTTCAAAAACAAAGACTCCACATTCGCTATATATGCGAGTGACTAAGATGATAGCATAGCAGGTCTATGGAATGAACCATATGAGAACAAGTTGAAGATTTGCGAGTTGCAGAAATTAGTTGATAGGCAGAAAAGGGGAGATATTATTGAGACATTCAAATTGCTCAAGGGTTTCTATAGGATTAATTCCGAGGATATTTTTGAGATCAGGGCTGGTGGTGGGAGAACTAGGGGACACCTATGGAAGCTGGGCAAGAGTGTGGTTAGCAGAGGTTTTAGAGCGGGATTCTTTACTTTTAGAGTGATAAATGAGTGGAATAAGCTGCCAGAGTCTGTTGTGGGTGCTATGATGGTGAGTGAGTTCAAGAAAAGGTATGATAGATACTGTGAGAATGTCATATAGTTGTGTGGACTTGATGTTTAGGGCCTCCCTCGATGAGTCTAAGGACTCCATGGAGTCGCCCGTAATAATAATATATTTGCACGTCCGATGGATGCTGATGTAAATAATGTGCAAGAAAACTTACAGATGGAACTTATTGAGCTTCAGGCAGATTTAGTGCTAAAATCACAATTTAACAACATTGCTTTGACAGATTTTTATAAATTTTATTTAGTGGAAGAAAATATACAAATTTACAAGCCTTTTCAAGAAAAATCATTGGTCTTTTCGGCAGCACACATGTGTGAAGTTTTTTCCAAGGATGAAATACAATAAATCAAAAATTCGGACAAGAATAATGGACGAAAACCTCGAAAATTCTATGCGATTATCCTTAAGTAATATTAACGTCAATATTGATAGTCCCGGAGTTGAAGTACAAGGCCAATCTTTACATTAATTTATGTCGTTCATTATATTATAAAATTTATGTAGAGCTTGACACCAAAGCATATATTATAAATAAATGAAATATGAAGTAGCAACTTGTTTTAATTCATTTAATAATTTGGTCCAGCCCTTGACTCGGAGACAGACTGATAATTTGGCCCCCGAACTGGGAAAGGTTGCCCATGCCTGGTATATATTATTATAAAATGTTATATCTTGGTCCAAAGAAACTACCAAAGAGCTAAAATTTTATCATGTCAACCACCTTAGATATATCAGATCCTAAAAATTCGCAAACCCAATCCTCCCAAACCGTTACAAATAGCTGACAGCAGATATAGTCCACCTACAAACTAGCCAAACAATTAGCAGTCACTTCCCCACCTTATCACAGGCAATTATCATGAAAAATTCAGACATTGTCATCTTTCATATTATTTATTGATTACCAATGTACCACTAAAAGATCCTTGACCTTATTGGAGCCACATTTTCCTCTCTATTTGAATTATTCACATTCAACAAGAACTCTACACAGTTAAACAGTCTGGCTATTAAATACAAGTTTAGTACATTTATAAACAGCCAACATCCAAAAATACACTTTACTACAGATAAAGCAACAAGTCTCCTCTTTCTAGACACATCAGTGACAATTATAAATGGTAATGGTGTCACTGTCCTTTTAGTCATTTGGAAGTAATCACACCCATCCTATCCCATCCCAGAAGACATATGTAAAGTGCCATGGTATATTTCATCAAATGATACAGTCCTTGCTACTACCCAGGTAGTTCTGCAACACTTTTTTTCAGCCAATGGCTACAACCAGTGGTGTGTTGGGACCAGCTCGCACCAGCCAGTTGTTAAAATTTTTCAAATTTTGCGAGCCGGTTGTTAATGTTTTTAAGTCGGGCGAGTAGGTTATTAAAATTCTTTATGAAAGGATAGATGATGAATGGTGATACTTTTTCTTGTAAATATTTTGAAATTGTATAATAAACACTTACATATATTATTATCAAAAATAAATGCATAAAGGAGAAATAAACGATTTTATTTACTAAACAATGCCCATATTCATTAAAACACAAACACGTTATTAAAACTCCTGAACTGGGTATTTGAATAAACAATAATGCCTTATTTTTCGACGAATTTCCAAGAATTTGCAATATTAAGTTCTTGGAAATGCAACATTGTTGCACTATCAATAAATACAAAAATTCATCGCAACGGCTACAGTCTATGGTCATTTGATTGACTATGAGTGGTAATATTAGTATTACATTTTTTTTGTTCAGGATTTCATTTGATAATAGGCAAGTTGTAGGTAATATAGGAAAATTTTCTTTAATATATGTTTTTATTTAGGTTTTTTCTTTTTTTTTTAAAATAATTAAAATAATTTTAATCAGGGTTAGAGTTTTGCCATCAAAAAAGCGGATAGCCATTAGTTGAAAAAATGAAATAGAACGAAACTTCTTAAACATTAAAAGGACAAAATTTGAAGAAGCAGAAACAAAGACATCTGAAGATACAATAGAGCTTTGTGAAGAATCAAATTTTTTATAAAGTGAGCCGGTTGTTAAAAATTTACCCACACACCACTGGCTACAACCTTTACAAAAAAGACAAAATAACTGCATATGCACCCAACACATACATCCCTTCTGCAACCAACACATAGTAGAGGAAAACTATTCCTGTCCTTGATATTCCAAGTATAAATATCTCCAGGCTACTTTCAAATCACACATTCATTCATCTGTTTTCAGGATCAGCTTCATCCTCTTGCACATCCCAGTGTGTAAAGTTTCTTATGCCTGCAATTTAGCCTACTTTGAACAGATTAGATCTGTTAATATCTGCCTTGAAGAACACAAAAACTACATTTGAATATGACAATGAAGACAGGTAGACCACACTTTGGATATTCCTTAATACAGGATTAAAAGAAAGAAGACTACAGTGTGGCACAAAAGCTGATATAAGTCTCAGACTATTTTTAGACTCAGAATCAGCTATGAAACATTCTTCTACCATTTTAAAATTCTAACATTCTTCTAAACAAGCATGGCTATATTAATTTGCCAAGATCTGAGAGATAGTCATTTAACTTCACTTTTATCTGTCCCCTAAAAGACATTTTGTTAGGACTTGCATTTTCAGTTACAATATATAATCTGTACTCTGAAGATGTTGGTTGAAAATACATCAAAACATTAGCAAGTTCAATGAACTGTTTATTTTGTTCTGGTGTTTATATCATAAAGAACTTTATGATATAAAGTTCTTTATGATATTTTTGTGGCTAAAACCTGACCTCTGATGTTAAAAAGAAACTTACATCAACTAATTAGATAACTAGAATCCTGTTATCTTTAGTCAGTTGGTAAGGATAATGGAAACACCTGCGTTCATGTATTCAAGAACCTTCTTAAGATCCTTGAACTGAAGGTGAGTTAGCAAGTCTCATGTGACAAGATTTTTTATCCTGTAAGCAACTAAGAGGCAAAAGAATAAATGTAACTGAGAGACACAGCTATGTGCATCGGTTTAACAGCCCTGTCAGAATATTAATTAGGTTTACATAAAGCCAACTTCTGCCTGAGAGTGCACCCACAGTGCTAATAGATACATTCTTTGTTGATAAGATTCACATGAGTTTATAAAGGAAAGCAAAATACAAAATGAAAATCAAAAACCTGATAACAGACCAATTTGGAATTAGTTATGAAATAGTATACTGCAGTGGGTGTTCAACCTTTTTTACTACACAAGCTACTTTTTCTATAAAAAGTTATTCGACGATCTACTCTCTTATATAGATCACATTCCCCCAACCTGATATCTGATCATGCACAAATAAACAACTAAAAAAAAAAAATACACAACTAAAAACTTTGTGTATTTAAAAATTTATTTATCATTTTTAATTATTTTAATACAGCAACAAAAAAAATAAAAAATAAAATAAAAAATATATATATATATATATATATATATATAGGAATAAAATATTTATTTCTCTATTTTGGAAAACTAAAGTTAGAAAAACAAGATTGATTACAAACTCACAAGTTACAGGAAATGCTGGTTGATTAAACCAAAAAAAGAAAAAGTTACTGTGAAATTTGGCATTGTTTGGACCAGCAATATTTTCATAGTCAAGTTGATATGAAGAAGTGACCAATCGCAGACAATCATCCAAATGATCATTTGTAATTTGGTTTCTTAACTGATTTTTTTATGATGTTCATATTTGAAAAAGCGGATTCTGACAAGTATGTCGATATGAAACCAGACAGAATTTTTTGCGCAATATCAGTTAACATTGGGAATTTTTCATGTACATACTTCCAAATGACTTCATTGTTTATTGATTTTAAATGTAAACTATTCTGAATGTTTATTATCTCAAGTTCTACTTCAGCTTGGTTTATATCAAACAGGCCACTAATTTTATTTGAAATTTCTGTGATGTTCAAGTTTTCTTGAAATGGATTATTGATAAACGATACAATCATTTAAGTTTTATTAAAATCCTTAAATCCTGAATTTATTTCTTCCTCAACTAATTCTATTTCACGAATAAATTCTTTTAAATCATAGCAAAGCATTTCTTGATTTTGTTCAAAAAATTTTAATAAATACGGGAGATGTCTAAATTCACGGTCATTTATATTTTTCTTTAATAAAAGTAAGTATTGTTGGAAAGTTTTTTTTTATTGAACTTAACATGTCAATTACATTTTTATCTCTACCTTGTAACTCTAAATTTAAACTGCTTAATTTCGTACAGAAATCTACTAAAAATGATAAGTGTAACAACCATCTTTTATCACTCAATTGTGGATAAATATCTCCTTTTTCAGCATGAAAAATTTTTATATCGTTAATTAATACAAGAAATCTTTCTAAAAATTGACTTCTGCTGAGCCAGCAAACATTATTGTACAACAGAAATTCCCTATCATTATCTGCCTGTAATTTAAATAACCGCCGTTGCAGGGCTTTTCATCAAACAGAATTTACAATTTTAAATGTAATATCCAAAACATCTTTTCTGTTTAATCTTTTTTTCTACACAGTACTTGATGAATAATACCAGTGGTACGTTAAAATATATGGATATTTGTCATCGTTTTTACATAATGAAATGAAGCCTGATTTATTACCTATCATTGCAGGAGTCATCACTAGTAATAGACACAAGTTTAAAAAGCGGAAGTTTGCGTTGTTTCACAAATTCATCAAATGCCGAAAAAATGTCTTCTCCCCTAGTCCTTCCCAATAATGGTATAATTTTCAAAAGTTCTTTACTTGAATAATCTTGAAATCCATTAACTGAGCAATATCAGTGAAGTCGTTTGATTCATCAAATTGTAATGAAAACGCAACACACTGGTGAATGTCTGACATTAACTGAGTATTCAGATCGGCACTTAAAATTTCAACTCTTCTCATAACCGTTGTTCTGGAAAGTTGTAAATCTTAAATATTCTAAATGATTTAATTTTTATTTTTAAAATCAGAAAATAAAGATTCTGCTACTGCAAGAAATGATTTTTTTATTAACTCTCCACCAGTAAAAGGCTTTTTTTGCTTTTGCTAATAAATGACACGATTTCAAAGATGCAATAGTGACTGATATGGTTTATTTATTACTTTCGAAATCATATTTTGTTGTTCAGAAAGTCCTGCCTTTAAATTTATAATTTTTGATTTATGTATTTCGGAATTTTTGGGAAAATCATCATATTTTGCATGTAGCGATCGAAAATGTCTCTCAATATTACCTTATTTTGGAATTACTACAGATGAATTACAAATCAAACAACATCACTTTCCATTTACCATTGTAAAGAAAAAATTCGTTTCCCATGCCTTGTGAAAATGATACGTCTTCGATTTCTTTGATACACTCATGATTATTATTATTTTATTTACACCTCCAGGGAGTCCAAAGACTCATCGAGGGAGAGTGTGCCAACAGCATCGAACGATTGGTCCCCTACCAACTAACCTCAAATTAAACGAAACGCATATGATGTACTTGTGTTATACGTCTACTTTTGCTGTCCAGTCGTTACTGTGACATTGTAAACTTTTATTATTATTTAACTTTGTATACTTGTAATTTCTATTAATTACATGTGATGTCTTTTACTCTATAATTTATTCATTCTTATTCTAATTTTCTGTGCGCGTTTTCTCTCTTGTTTATCTTATTATGTGCTATGTTTATCTACCTTTCACATTACGAGTCTTATGCCTGAGATATTAGAAAATTTATTTAAAATGAGACTGCGCCACTGATATCTTTGATTAGCAAAAAGAACTCAAATATACAGCTGGTAGATTTCTCTCTTTCTCTAACACAAACTCCTACATTAAAACTTTCACAAACAGTCTTTCTTAATTTCACGCTTTGGCCAACTCACTAAGATTCCCACTCAACAAGTCCGATTTATTTTAGAAACAGTGCAGTTGTAAATAAACAAACAGGAAGCACTCTTAACAAGAAAGTCAAATGACAATTATTTACATTACTATGAAATATACACAATTTTAACGTTAGGGAGATTGCTTTCTCTATCCATCTATAAAAACTACTCTTTAGCAAAAATTAGAACCTTCTTTCTTCAAGATTAAATACTTTCTTTAACACATAAGATTACCTACTCTCAGTTTACAAATTTTTACTTATTAATCTCTAAGCTTACTTGTAAAGAGGTTACCTAAATCTGTGTTATCTTTACACATTCGATATCAACCTCTAACATGCCAATTGATTCTCTTATGGACATTTCTTAACACTATTAAACATATATCTTAAAAGCATTTCTTGTATCAACTATAACAGGAATTATATAAAAGTTTTGAACTTACAAAAGGTTCTATATCTCACATTCAGTCAAAAGTCTTTCACTAAAAGTTCTATGGCAATTCTTTAGTCTCAGATCTTCTTCAGGAAATTTTGGTTCGGCTGCATCTCATCGAGAATATAGCGGGCTGTGGGCTCATTCAGCTCTGGCAAAAGGTTACTCTCCCTCGGCGAAAAGAAAAACTTACGAGCGAACGTACTTCAGGAAATTTGCCTTGCTCTTTCTCCTCTGCTTGGGCTCGCCGAAAATGTCTGGACGACTGCCTTCTTTTTCTGCCGTTTCAACAGCTAGAACTGCCGCCAACTGTTAACTGGATTCCTCTCTGGCCTGGAAACTTTTCTCCGGCAATTGGAACTCTTCCTTTCGGCAATCTGAAACCTTTTCTGCGGCGTAGAAGTAGTCTCTGTCTAGCGACGTCTCGAACCGAGAAACTCCTCTCTCAAGCAACGTGGATTCGGGCAGCCTCTCTGACGACGACTCTGGACCGGGCAGCCTCCTCTCTGGCAGCAATTCTGGAACCGGGACTCTTTCTGCTTGCTTCAGTCCCTTTTTATTAGGCCTCCTCTGAGCCCTCTCATGAAGTTGAGCAACTCCCAAAGAATCTGTACGAGTCTTTCATCTTAAGTTTCAAGTTCGGTACGCCTTTGGTTCTCCTCCGCTTTCTTTTGATTGTAAGTTGCCGGCCATCGGAAAGTTGTTTGAACTCTTCCTGACCGACTTCGGAGATGTTTACACTTAGACCCTGCAAGCCTTTCTTATACATTTCAATAACAATCCTACTAATGCCGCCATGTACAGCTTCGGTGACAAAAACATTGCCTTTGTTTTTAACACTAACATATTCTTATTAAAGCAGTATATACAGTTAGCTTCAAAAGAGTTATTTACAAAAACATCTAATACAAACAAAGTTTATTGTTTTTACAATATTCACATGGGACTTAACCTAAGTAAAAAAATCGATGTAATGTGCTTTGGAATATTTAAGCTACAATCGAGTTTTTACACTTTGCTTATAATCGTATTCACTCGGCTCGCTGTTTGACTTCCACTGATCCAAATTAATTCATTTACCCAGACTTATAAGAAAATGACTGATTTGACAATTTTAACGAAAAATAAATAAACGATAGCAATACACTTAAAGCGAATTAAAAATAATACAAAATCATGATAAATAAAATATTATGTTTTCAGTTTTAATTAAATTTGTAAGTAAGGAGGAATACACAAGAGATCGACCGGTCGAACACCCCTGGTATACTGCATGATGATATATACCAGAAAATGATGATTTTATTCCTTTAAATTTGAATAATCCATAAGTGAAAAAATGATTAAGTGGTCAGTATCATTTATTTCAGCCTTTAGGAATTTTATGACTAACCTATTAAAATTTTGTTCACGAAATTCATCCAAGTTTTTCCAACGACTTCTTGCAGAAGAAGTGCTAGATAAAAACTGAATAAGTGGTTTTCGAAGCAGCCAAAAATTTAGTTGTTTCTGCACAAATATGCAAATTATGTGGTACACACTAATAATATTAACGCATCACAAATTGGGAGGTGGGGCTTAAGGGTAAAAGCTGTATAACTGAGAAAAGACCTCCACATAGCCTTTTAAGAAATGTAAAGAACTGACCAAGGTCCTTGACTCACCTACTAGTGGTGCACCCTGTTAGATATCTACCTGGATACTGAACAAACAAGAATGGAATGGCAATTTGAGATTTGGCAGATTAGATATCTACCAAACTGTATTCTTATTGGCTAACTGTAATGCAAAATGATAGTACAATATAAACAGAATTTCATGCTGCTGAGACACTGCTAGTTAAAAAAAATGTTGTTTAACCTGTTTTGTTAAGGAACCAGGTTGAACAATGCAAAGAAACAGAGTTCAAGACTGGTATTATCAACATAAGAAGCATCGATGGAAAAAAAATGGAACTTGCAAACTGCAGAAGAATTGGATAAGTACCAGATTAACATAATAGGTGTGACTAAAAAAAAACAAAAAAACAAAAAACAAGTGAGATCTTTCTAAACAGCAAATACAAAATGTTACATTCAGGCAATAACAATCAGGGAAAAGGAGTAGCTACAGTATTCAACAATAAATATAAGGATAATCCTTGAATGGCAGGCAATATCAAGTAATGATGTGGACAAATATCAGAAAGGAAAACTATACAATGACTTATTTGTGCCTTAATAGAACAGAGTCTATTAAGGAAGAGGTGTGGGAATTTTTGGACTCTTCCTTAATTTCGCATACTGGCAGCTGATGAAAGGAAAAGTTGATCATTCTTAGAGATCTAAACAACAGAGTAGGAAATTAAATTAAGGGGATAAAAATCCCTTATTGTTTTTCAGCCAGTATGCGAAACTCTAAGATCGAAAACTACGATCTAAGCGTAAGTGACCGCTTGGTAGTACCACACCAAGGCAACTCGATGCAAAGGTGGAACAAGCTCCCTCACTATTCTTGATATTTTCTCATAATGTAAAAACACACAGCTCCTAGGAGATGTAATACTGCTTTACATTATGAGGAGAGGTCACTACCCAGACCGGTTTCAACTTTTTTGAGGTCTCATCAGTGAGTAGCTAGACCTGGATGATATCAAAGTTTTAAGTGAAAAGAACTTGCGTACCTTCGCTATATGAATGCCAGAAAGGTGTGCCACTATATTTATTGTATTATAACATTAATTAAGAAGAAAAGCCAAATGGCTATTTTTTTTTTTCTTCTGGCGAAGTTGATAAATTAAGGGGATAAAAATCCCTTATTGTTTTTCAGCCAGTATGCAAAACTCGAAAACTACGATCTAAGCGTTTCATGCCGACAAACTACCGGCGAAATCGAGTGTAAGTGACCGCTTGATAGTACCACACCAAGGCAACTTGATGCAAAGGTGGAGCAAGCTCCCTCACTATTCTTGATATTTTCTCATAATGTAAGAATAGTGAGGGAGCTTGCTCCACCTTTGCATCAAGTTGCCTTGGTGTGGTACTATCAAGCGGTCACTTACACTCGATTTCGCCGGTAGTTTGTCGACATGAAATGCTTAGATCGTAGTTTCACAACACTTAAAAAAAAAAAAAAACGTTTTTTTTAAAGTATTTCCTCCTCTTTGGCACCTGTGTGCATTGCACACTGCACCGGCATGCCCCTGTCCAGATGTGGGTGTATCAAGGCCTTATAAATAGGAATTACAACTTCCTTATCTCTACTTGTTAATGTGTTCTTCACCAGACAAGTAATCTTATGTACTACCTTAGCAATATGTCCTCTAAACTTTTCTCTCTACTACCACCCCTAAATCTCTAGCTTCATCTATTTCCTGGAGTGCAGTGCCATCAATATGATACACAGCTTGTAATCTGTTTATCCCAAAGTGCATAACTTTACATTTCTCGACATTAAACTCCCCACATCACCTTGATTAACTATTACTCTACCTAATTTTGCATCATCAGCAAATAACTGAATATTTCCCATCAGGTTATTTCTTATATCATTTATGTACAAATTAAACAGCAATGGTCTCAGCACTGAACCTTGTGGCACACCACTACTCACCTGCTTTCACCTCGATTCTGCCTCTCCATATACAACTTTTTGATATCTGTCCAGCAGCCACCCTCTTATCCACTTAATCAGTGGATAAGAGGGTGGCTCATATCCATCCCCATTTGTTCTAATTTGTGTAACAGTGTTCCATGTGGTATTTTGTCAAATGCGTTTGCAAAATCATCATGTAGCTATTTGCTTTATCCAACTCAGCTGTTACTGTATTATAAAAAGTTAGTTAATTACTAAAAGCATAACCAACCCTTCACAAAGCTATGTTGACCCTCATACAGTATCATATTTTTATCTACCCATTCTTGAATTCTCTTTTTTACCAATTTTTCTAATATTTTTTTATCACCATGCCTGAAATACTGATTGGTCTATAATTTGCTACTCTAGTCTTAGAACCTCTCTTATGCAAAGGAATAATTTTGCCCTCTTTCCACTCCCTTGGAAATCTACTAGTGCTGAGACTTAAATTAAATAGCTTTGTCAAAGGCATTGCCAGTTCTCTTGCACATTCTTGCAAAACCCCAGCTGATATCCCATCTAATCCCACAGCTGTATTTATGTTGAGATTCTGCAATATTGTAAGGACCTCCACAATTCATCCACCCCTGATCCCACATCAGTGTCTGTCACAAAGGTTAAAGCAGTAACCTCATTACGACAATATATGCTTGCAAAGTGGTCACTCAGTAACTCAACTATTTTATTTGCTTCTGTCTCTCGTGACCATCAAATTGGAGTTCTCAAATTTAGCTCTTTACTTTATGTAGATGATGTACTTCTCAACACATCTGGTACAAGTCTCCAGAATTCTCTAACTAAATTGAATAACAGCTAAAACAAATATGGCATGAAATCCAGTGATAAAAAGACCAGAACTATGAAACCTTCAACTGCATTCTAAATGGAGAACTTATAGAACAAGTAAAATATTTCAACTATTTAGGCACAGTGTTTAGTAAAGATAGTAGGTTAAATCTGGAAATAGACAACAGAATAAGCAAAGCTGGTATGGTAGATGAATAAATTTATATGAAATCAGAGGAATTAGCCAAAACACCAAACTAGCAGTATATTAGACAATGTTCAAATCCGTTTTAATTTGTGGATCTGAGAGTTGGGATAGAAATAAAGCACCTGATCAAAAACAAGAGACCACAGGTATGAAAGTTCTCAGAAAAATTAGGGGAGTGAACTGATGGCATCAATTGCAGAATTATTTAAATGGTCATACCACCTTAGATTAGCTATGCTAACACATTTTTGAATGCTAATAATGTCATATTCCTTTTTAAAAATGAAGATATTAGAAAGGAATTTGACATTATTAGCATTCAAGAATGTGTTAGCAGAGCTAATCTAAGGTGGTATGACCATTTAAATAGAATATGCAGAAAAAGATTAGATAAACAGGTGTTGGATGCCAAGATGGCAGGAAAGAAACCCAGAGGAAGACCAAGGTCTAGGTGTACTGAATCAGTTAGAAGTGTCTTTGAAGCACAAAATGTTAGATATGACAATATTGTAGCTCTTACAATAGACTGATATGGAGAAAAATTGATAGGAGATTAATAATAATGGAAACTTAATCATGTAGTGCTGTCATACTAACCTGAATACCCCGTTAGGGTATATATCAGGAGATTGATGATGACATCTGGAAAAGGTATGTGAAAGATGCCCAGGGAATAGCTTTTCAAAATATAGTTATAAAGGTAAATGATACAGGGCAATACATAGTCTATATTTTAGTTAACAGTTAAAACTGAAGGAAGTACAGGAAGATGATTTGATGTTAAATCAGGTGTGCCACAAGGGTATTGGCACCTGATTTCTCCACTGGTAATCATTATCTATGTGGATCACATTATGAGAGAAAGCGATATTATACCTTACAGCAAAATTGGCAATATTAATCTCAGCTCTTTATGCAGCTGATATACTTCTAAATCCAGAAGTCTGCAAGATACTCTGACTAAACTGAGTAACTGCTATAAATTTGATATGCAAATCAACAATAAAAAGGAAGACAATGAAAATAGGCAGAATCATTAAAAACATCAACAGCATTTTGAATGGGCAATGTATAGAACATCCTTGGAGTTGTGTGCATTTGTTACAGTAGTACACACACAACCCTATGATTATACATAAATAAGAGAAATATTGATGTTATTTTGCCTTAAACAAATGTGGTTTTAAAACTTCTCTCTTGGGTGGATAAATGAAGCATTCACTTGTTTCATAAGCTCTAGGTTTGGATCTCACAGACACATGGATAGTATGTAATTTGGGTGGTAGATGAGTAAACACTAGTGCAATACTACCAGCACCTTGCTTATTTGTATTGGGTGTTTGAATTGAACCAAAATGTTTTATAAATTCTGAAGTGAGCAACAGAATTACAGATGCCAACTGAACATTATGGAAATATTACAAAATACATAAAAAAAAACTGAGCATCTCCTGTGCAATGTGAAGTGGAACAAAACATAATAAGAGGAGTCATTAAACAGATTCGAGTAATGCTTGAAAGAGGACAAGTTCAGTTTTTTTTTTAATGCAGAAGTAAGTACAAATGAAATATTTACCATTTACAAGATGCTTGAGGTTATTTTAAGAAAAGTTGTTTTCACAGTTGCATCAAAATTTCCAAAATAAAGTGTCATTAGCAAATGCTATGAATGAGATTAGTAGTCATTAAAAAGTCATTAATATAAAAAAACATTGAAAACATCAACAGCATTTTGAATCTGGGTAAAAGAAAAAGATGAAGGTATTTTGACACAGAAAAGCATCTTTAGTAACAAGCAGTCAGTGAAGAAAATGGACACCAACAACTGAAAAAATGCAGGAACCTATAAGAATGGAAGACGTAGATTTAGTTTACTGGTATACAGGGCATGAGCATGTAGCTTGGTTCCTTATACACTTGTATTCTTCCGATGATGACCTCGATACAGGGGTCGAAACGTCAAGTTTTATTTTATTGGTAATTAATAAAATAATCTGTTCAACATGTGTTTTTGTGTCCCTAAATTTACAAATATAGTGCTGATCACCGTGTAACCTTAAAAGAAAGAAGAATGGAAGGTTGTTAAAAGGACCTTAGTGTTAAATTACCATATACTATATGGAGATGTCAAAAAGAAAGTTTGGGTTTCTCCAAAACTTTCTCTGAACTTAGTAATCATATATAAATTAAAGCCAATCACAGTATTCTTGCCTGATAAAATTCAGATCACATAATCTGATGAGATTCCATTTTTTGGAATATCTTTAACCCCATCTTTATAGCATAAATATAATATGCTATAAATATAATATGCTATAAAAAATATAAACATTTTTCCTTTGCAACTAAAAATCTTTGGTTCTTTCTTTTACTTCAGATAATCATTTCTAAGTCTCGCTAAATGGTAAAAATTTCAAAGAGTATATTCTACACCTCTAAAATTTCAATGTTCCAACAAATTTCTCAACTTAAAAGTATGAATTAATGAATAAGCCATTGCTTTGAAGATTAAAAATGACTCTTAATAAGACAGTTGACACCTTCTGGTTGTTTTTTTCTCATGTTTTCATGGAGTTGCTTAAGAGTCAAAACTAAATTGGCAGGAGGAGACTTCCATCATTTAAGGAATGTGGAGAACTAACTAGGAGTTTTCTCCACATTCTGCATAATGTAAAACCCTAACCTTCTTGTGGTGTTACTAGTTTTCTTGGATAATGAAAAAATGAGGATGGACTGGCAAAAAACACAAAATATGATAAATAAATGAAATATCAAGCTAGCAGCTGAGTTACCCAGTTAACCAGGGCACTTTGTAGGGTAGGGCCTTAGACAAAAGTTGAAGTTGACTATGGAACAAACTCCAAGATCAACATAATGCAAGATAGGCCCATCAACACAGGTATCACTGAAAAAGAAATGCAACTGCAGAAGAATTAAAATACCATTTTAATTCTTGAAACAAAAGATATACAGGTGGAATTCTTCTAAATAATAAGATGTTTTATTCAAGACAACAGTAATCAAGAAATAAAATGACTCACTATAGCATACAATACTAAATAAAATACTAACCACTTTTATTATAGGAAAAATTTCATTTACTGTTTCTCTAGTTCTAAGGAGAATATCAGTGATTGATTCACTTTTATTAATAGAGGTAATCAACAGGACAGTCTATAAATCGGAAGTTGTAAATCCAATTAAAGATTCCAAATTTCCACCACTGCATTCAAGCAATGGCATAACAGGTACACTAATAAAAAAAAAATGTCAGTGAAGTAACCACTTCTTAAATGCACCTAACCTACTTTTCTGATTTATTTTGATATAAAAAATGCTTCATTTTTTTATTAACATATGAAATCTTAAAGTTATCCCTTTCCCATATTTATTCTCTGCAACTGGTCACACATCAAAAGAACTTTAGGATTTTCTTCACTGACTAGATAAGCCATGCTCATATTCTCTCATTCTTAGCAATCTCCTTATAAATAACTACCACTTGTCATAATGCTAGACTGCTGCTGAATTTCACAATTCATTAATTTTACACCTAAACTATTTAACCTTCTAATCTTTGGAGTATACTCAAAGTTGCTGCTAAGGATTTTTTTTTTTACAAGCCTCCAAGCAACACATCTGCTTTCTACGTACTGCATGCTACTGCCTCAAGAATAATCACTCGTTTTATAGTTTCACATAGACCATTTCTCACAGAAGCCTGCATATAACTAACCATCAAAATAACAATGCCTAGACACATAAACTAACAGCCAATCACAATAACATCTTCTAATGCAATGATTAAATCTAAGTCTTAATCCCTTCTACAACTACATTATGGTACATGGATGACAGAAGCTGATACTAGAATACTATGTGAAAAACTACTATTGAAATTAAGACAAGGATGGTTAAAAAATGGGTAGTTATATACAAAGATGAAAAATCAGCAAATTATATATAGGGAAGTCATGTCTTGAAGGAGAAGGGTGACCAAAAATACACTACAGCTAGTCCTATTCTTAACACTGATGCTGCTTAATTTATATATCAATGATATTGTATGGGAAACAAAAGAAGATACAATATTATCGATATATAAATTAAGCAGCATCAGTGTTCAAGAATAGGACTAGCTGTGGTGTATTGTTAGTCATCATTCTCCTTCAAGACATGACTTCCCTATATACAATTTGCTAATTTCTCATCTTTGTATATAACTACCCATTTTTTATAATGCTAAACTAAGGAGAGTGTTGGTAGAGGACTTTGATCTGATACTGCTACAACAGAATTCAAATAGGTTGGTGCATATTGTGGACATATGACTAGGGACTTCAGTTTAATATCAGCAAATGTAAGGGTATGTATCTTGGCCACAGGATGTGAAAATGGGATGAGAAAAACTCTAGTATTTCAAAAACTGCTAAGGAGTGCCAAGTTTTCTTTCTTTTCTTCGTAAAAGTCTGCTTTTTTTTGTTTCCTTTTTGGTATCAGTATATGAGAGATCACTCACCTGGAAAATTTCAAATATTGGATATCAAGCAATTCTTTACCTTCGTACTAGTTCGGAACAACTACAAGGGGTGAAAATGTATCAAAATATTTCCTACCCACCCCCCTGCAGTTTGCAGAATTATCGTGTGCAAGAAATCTGTCGAAGTTATTATATCATATTATAAGAACGACAAGCAAAAGCATCAACAGCTTTTTCTACAAGTTTTTTTCCCCCTTCTGCTTTTACTAAAACATCACCTTTCATAAACAGAAAACGAAAGCTGTTTGCCATTACTCCACAAAGCACAAACAAAGCAACAAGAGAATACTAACAGTCAAGTATAAAATACATATTCATAACGAAATTCATAAAGGATACCAGCACCACGGTTTTGAAGGCTTCTTCTTTTTTCGGCCCATTTCAAATTTAAATCGGAAAAATTATGAAATACAACAAATAACGGATACAATAGAAAATGGCGTTCTCACTCAAAGATAATAATTTCGCAAAAATTAAAAGCCCGGATACAGCAATGAAATCAGCAGCGACACCTATATATAGGAAATGAGAGTGTTAAGGTAAATAGAAACTCAGTTATAAAGATTCTGGAATGATCTCATTAAGTTGAAGGTAAAAATTATATATTCCTACGCAATATGACCTATCAGGAATTTCCATCAGGAATAAAGTTAAATATCAAATTGAAAACATATTTAAGCAGAATAATTTTTAATACATAAATTGTTTAATAGAATCATTGTTAAACAGATAGTAACCATCACATTGCAACATCCCATGCGAATCATCTGTGCTGTGTAACATCTCTCATAACATATTTTCATTGTCTTTAGATATTTTTATGTATGCTGAATACAGATAGTTTAGGCTAATGGTCCTGATTGTCATTGCACAATTTTGGACATCGTGTGATTTCGGAAGCTTCGTTAATTTCCTTAACATTGTATTAAAGTGCATATACTTTTTTTGTTAGTCTCCAACCGTGATGTAGCTGGAGCTTTTGCAGCCCGGGGTGGTCCCTGAGTTTGCCACCCCTCTTAATACACACCAAAAATACTACATAAAGTCAAAACGACGTATAGGGAAATAGATTAAAACACTATGTTTATTTTTTAAGTAAAACTTTAATTCCAACATTCTAAAATGTTATTTTTCTTGCTTTTCTGTTAGCAAAATTGTCGATGATATTGTCGAAGGCTATTTCATCACTCAGTTGCGTTCAATAGACAGTATAGCAAGATTTCTTAAACGCAAAGTGCCGGCCATGAAGGACCTCCCCCTCCGTAGCTACGCCACTGGTCTCCAAATTACCCGATGCTTTTCCTCAGTCATATGATAGCCAGGCCTTTTTATGTGCTGTTTCTCTCCCTCCCTGATCAATGACTGGAATGTTATTTTGTAAATTTTTTCCAAATCCATGTTTCTCTGATATGCTGCATGAGCAGAAATTTATGTAATCCTTGTTTCTGGGGAGGCTAATGCGGTTATTATAGAGGACGTTACCACCACCGAGTGTTTTATTTATTTTATTTTATTTTTTTTAATTGGTGTGAAGGCAAATTTAAGCTCATATGATTTAATATGCTAGCTATTTTATCCGTGGTGATCGCATTTTCTGATGCTTTCTAATCATTACAAGTAAGTCAACAATTAATTTCTTGATCCATTTTGTCGTCACTATGATACGGTATTTCGGAACAGGGCTGGTAAGAAATGCAATGTAAATACAGAGTGATCATAATTAAAGTTCCCTTCTTTAAGGCCTCCTAGAGCAATTCATTAATCCAAATGCAGCGAAACTTTGCAAAACTATATTGTGTGTCAAGCAGAAGCGATATCTGAGGGAAAAAAGTAGTTCCAAAATCCACCGCCAGGGGGTTACAAACAGAAAATGTATAGAATTTGCATGTCATGCAACTCAGCTGGTGACAGGAGAGTTTATAAACATGGACACGGGATTTTCCCCATTCGTTTTGGTTGTTAACACTGTCCACAGTCATGGCTCTAACCTTGCATCAATGTGCCCTGCCCATGAAGCTCTACTACCTAAACAGCTGCAATGTTGTTGAGGTACTCCGCGAATTTCGTCGCCGGAAAAAATGCCGATGAGGACCACGATTTTCATGAGCTCTGCGACGAATGATTAGTTATTTTGAAGAAACAGGTCATTACGTTAGACCTGGCATAGGTCCCACAGCAATCAGTTCACAACTGAATGACATTGCTACTGCCGTTGTGGCAGTAGCAATGAATAACAGCGTTGGATCCAGCAGTGCACGTACTGTATCAAGACACATGGATGTGCCTTATACAACTATCTGAAAAAATTTGTGGAAGATTTTGCATTTCTGCCCATTCAAGATAGCCCTCACACAGGAGTTGTGCACGCAGGACTTTGAAAGTCGACTGACATTCGCTTTAACATTCCTTGCTTGAATGGAGTTAGATGCTACGTGTCGTGGATGATTTTGTGAGGAGATGAGGCTCACTTTCACCTGAATGGAGCTGACAATACGCACACTGGATATGGGCAACCGTAAACTCGCACTCAATCAAACAAATTCCTCTGCATTCTCTTAAAGTTACTGTTTGGTGTGGGTTTACAGCTTTGTTTATTATTGGACCATTTTTCTTTCAGGACATTTGCCAGGCGGGTTTTGTGACCTGCTCAGCTACTGGGGGGGTGATATCGCGATATGATAAAATATTTCGTTATGCCACAGCTACATGACGCGTCTGCAGTACTCACAATGTAATCCTAAAAAGTGACACAGTATTTCGATCACTGGGTAAATACAGAGTTTGAGGAATACTTTAATTTTGATCAACCTGTATACATTAAGGGAATAAAAGGCGATAACTGATTTATGTTATTTTTTAAATTAAATTTAAAATTAAAACGACAGGTTTTTTTTTATTTTAATTTGACGCTTGTATCCACAGCACTTAGCCAACGAAAGAAAGATTTCGAATCTATTCGCCGAATGGTTTCTGACTTAGTCATTTCTCTGTCAGGAAAAAGTATCGACTCCTCCTTCTAAGTCGGGTTCTTAATAGCGAAACTCAAGAAAATCAACTGTAAATGCCAGCAAAGGTTGGTCGATTGGTAGATCCGCTGCTACTAATGGCTCAGTTAAGAAAGTTTGAGCGCGGTTAGTAGTTGGAAGGGGACAATCGTTCCATGCTGTAGGCACACTCTCCCTCGATGAGTCTTTGGACTCCCTGGAGGTGTCAAATAATAATAATAATAATAAATTCCACACGGTATATGACAATAATATATTGCATTAAGGTTGGAAACCACGAGATGGCAACGGTTGTCTGCCATCTCGTGGCAGACAACCGTTGTTGTTGTTCATTTGTTGTTGTTCAGACACTGGTGTTAGAAATGTGGTGGACGAAAACTCGCCTTCACAGAACCGATGTCAACCTTATTGAATATAAGGTTGACATCGGTTCGACGCTCCAGTTCATCTGTGGGATGAACTGGAGCGTCGAGTGAGATTAAGGGATTTATGCCGCACAACAGTCCAGGACCAAATTACATAACTACAAGAAGAATGGTTCAAACTCCCATTGATCGCTATCGTATGCTTGTTGAAAGTGCATCTTGTAGGATTGCTGCAGTCATTGCAGCAAAAGGACGTCCTATATATTATTTAAGTCGCCATCATGGTTATTTGTTCCTCACACTATGGTGTGAGTTGACTCCTTTCCAAGCAGCGTATAAGTTGATACATCGCATAACAATTCTTTTAATTTATTATTATAGTCATTCGCACATTCAAGATCGCCGTAAAATTGTTTGTGCCTGCTTCCAGTATTACTATATTTTAATTTTGTTTTCAATGTGTAAGGACCATTAGAGACATTGCTTCATGGGGGTCTTATGTTTTTATGTAAGGATGTGACTTCTAGGCTAAAGACATCTGCTTCAACTTGGGGGAATTTTTTGTTGGGAAATTTGACATTTACCATTATCATTGCGCACTAGAGTTTTCCCGGAGCCTTACAAAATCAAACCCCTTTAGTTAGAATTTTGGTATCACTGTCCGGGAGTATAATCCGACAAGTTGTGGATGTAGCTTGCAATTATTCTTTCTATCAAGGTTGTCAAACTTCCTGATTAAATTCCTATTATTTTCATTAGGTATTGTTTTTTTAGTTTTCTGCTGATATGCGTTCTATGAATGCCCAAATGCAAGGACCGGCTTAACACGGTAAGCAGGTGATGCGTCGCATCGGGGCGTGTTCTTCTTCAAGAAGCACTGAAGTAAGCAAAAAAAAATAAAATTAAAACACACATTCTAATATTAGCGTTTATTAAATGTGGATATTTAATAAATATATTGTAATGAACACTTAGACTTTCAATAGTATATGTCCTAAACGAACCGGGCGCTCGCCTGGGACATCGTGTTACGGGGGGGGGGGGACGCCTTACACTATCGACTTTCTTCTTTACATGCAGTCACATTCTCCAGTCAGGACATGAGGCGCAACCTGTATCCGGCTTAACATTTATTACGAAATGACATTTGGGCCTTTTTCGTGGAACAGACCTCACGCATTGTTTGTAAATCGTCGAACTGTTGATTGCTGTTGACTACACAGTGAATGTGTAGCTAACTCACACTGAGGTAAGTACATTCAAAATTTAGCCTAAGCTTTTACAAATCAGCAAAAATGTTATGCATCTCTTTAAGTATTTTCAATTTTTTTATATACATTTATTTTTTATATCTTACCAAATTTTTTGTCCAATAGATTTTTTACTTCAGAATACATTTAGGCATAATGGAGACGAATTAAAACTTATCCGGAGCTGCAAATAAAAAAAAAAAGAGAGAAAAGCGGCAAAAGAACTTGAGAAACAGAAAGGGCAGATTACTAAATTTCTCGAAAAGTCTGAAGTACCTCTTAGATAAATTAAAAGATTTAAATTTAGATATTAAAAATTTGCGGAGACAAGGATATGATATCAAGGCAAACATGATTTTTAGATATAATATTGGAGAAGTTTTAGATTCTTTTGTGGAAATTGATGATGATATTCAAATTGACAATACTACAAAACTTGAAGCAAAACCATTAACTTTGAATATTAAAGATTATGGATTTTTGTTTTCATTTATAATCTGGTATGAGTTTTTTGCAGTATCAATGTAGTGAGTGCTTCAGAATCCAAACACAAATTTAATTGAATCTATGAAAGCGTTAAATAATGTAATCGACTTTACTAAAGAATTTAGATAGGAAGAAAATTTTAATTTAATGAAAATTTTTACAAAAATGTTAGCATTAGATTTAGAAACTTCTCCTGAGTTCGAAAGAAATACATTACGCAGACGTCAGAAAAGATTGTTCTCTTAGGAATTTCGGATGAAGAGCCAGTTGATCCGCAATAGAACTTTAAAGTTACATTTTTTTCCCTTCCAGTTGTGGACACTCTCAATTATTTGCCTGAAAGGTTTGTTTGATCTCTTGACAAGTCATTTTCTCATATATCAGTTTTTTCCAGTCTCAAGGAAATTTCTAATATGGGTGAGGACACTTCAGGAAAAGACTGTAATGATTTACAAATTGTGCGGACCGATCGTGAAGAAAAGGATAGTTGTGCCAGCGAATTATATAATGAAATACAAATTCTAGAGGACATCATACAGGATAGTGACAGCCTTAGACCCACTGAAAATATTGCAATGTATATATGTAATTGATTGAGTAAGCGTCTTTTTTAATTTAACATTTCTCTTCTGGACGCATACAGTGTGTGATGGTGGACGGCTCCCTATTCTCTTCTCTCACCACTCAATTAATGCTGGAGTACCACAAGGTTCCGTCCTCTCACCGATCCTCTTCCTACTATATATCAATAACTTACTGCAATTGACCTCCAACCCAATACACAGTTTTGCGGACGAGAGCACACTACACTCCTTGCTTGCATTTGATAAGTATTACCCTTCACAACTCACCTCAACTTACAGAACATCAACCACTTTCACCCTCAATTCCGATCTCCAAGCCATCCTACAATGGGGTTCGGAAAACCTCATAAATTTCAACGCCAATAAAACCCAGTTCTGTACTATTTCCCATAAAAATGAACCATTTTTTCCAGTATCCTTTTTGATGATACCCAAATTTCCAGACAATTTGAGATCTCGCTTTTTGGACTCACTCTCAAATCAAACCACTCCTGGCATATAACATATCACAACCATTGCATCCTGAACCTCAAAAAACTAGGATTTCTCTTTTGCTACAGACGTTACTTCACTCCCGAACAGCTATTAACATTATACAAATCACAAATCCGCCCAGCTATGGAATGCTCCTCCCACATCTGGGGGTGGGGCCCCTAAAAGCCCTATCAAAATGCTAGACTCAATACGGACGAGAGCAATTAGACATCAATGATCCATCCCTTACCAACTCTCCCCGACCCCCACTTTCACACAGACGGATGGTCTCTGCAGTTTGTATATTATACAAATATTTCCATGGGAAATGCTCATCCGAAATAACATCAATAATTCCTCCGCTCATTAAAAAGCACATTGGAACACGTGCAGCTGTTGCACAACATCCATTCACAGTACACCTAGAAACAAATAGAACAAGTTTCTTTTCCTCTTCCTTCATCCCTGCAACTGCTGCACTGTGAAACAGTCTCCCACCTGCTGTGTTTCCCAAGGAATACAATTTAAGTCATTCAAATCAAATGTAAACAAATTCCTCCTTTCCCAACCAACTACCCATACACAGTAATAATGTACTATAGGTTGACCAACCAACCTCCTGTGTATGGGCTCAACATTAAAAAAAAAAAAAGAATATTTATGACACTTCCAATTTCAGTAGCATTTAAATTATTATTGTCATTGTGCATTTTTTATGTTTGTACATCTCTAGGTATAACAGCTCATATCTAGTAAAGAAAAGTACACAACAGTATAGAATACTCAGTAAAATTATAAAAAATGAATGCAGGAAGGCTAAAGACAAGCGGCTAAATGAAAAATGTAAAGAAATAGAGGAATTGGACAACAATAGTAAAGAAATGTATGTCAATCCAAGCTCGCAAAAAGAAGGAAAAATTTCAACCATAATCCCTGTATAAAAGATCAAAATGCTACTAGAGACACGAGATATCATAAAAAGATGGAAAGAATATGGAAAAGAACTGTTTGACTCTGATCACACAGACGCACCAGATATACAAAATATATGGATGGTGAACCAATTACATATAAAGAAATAGAATACACTGTAAGCCAAATGAAAACAGGTAAAACACCAGGACCTGATCAGATCCCTATTGAATTGTTAAAGAAAGTATACGAAAATACACTTAATGACCTAAAGGTTATTTTTTAATAACATCTATGATAAGGTTACATCCCCGATAATCTAAGGAAATCCATTTTGTCACTATTCCCAAAATTCCAAGAACTTTTGAATGTTCAGAATATAGACTAATAAGTTTAACAACCCGTGTTACAAAATTACTACTGAGATCAAAATGTAAAATCCTAGAAATAATAAAAGGCACTTTGTCAGTAGAAATAGAAGACATTCAATCAGGTTTTACGGTCAGGAACACTATTTGCCAAAATATTGGCAAATAGTGTTCCTGACCGTAATCCGTGTGTTCGCTGGGCCGATTTACCTGCCTGTGGGATACAAAACCCCAGATAAACTGAGGGAAAACCCTGCTGTCCAATCCCAAGACCGACTAACTTGGCTATGGCTGAGGAAGATCCTTAAGCTCCTCACGTCGTCGACGGGAATCGAACCTAGGAACACTCCTTCCCCAGGCATATGGTTGCGAAGCGCATAGCCACTCGGACTTGATAATTAGAAAAGCATATATCTTTGTTTTATTGATTCACCAAGGCATTTTATTCAATAGATCACAAGCAATTAATACAAATCATACAAAATAACGGGTTGAAAGGAAAAGATCTACGTATAATTACAAATATATATTGGATATAAAAATGCATATTCTGACAACTTTGAAATCAAAAAAGGAGTAAGACAAGGATGTGTCTTATCACCCTTACTGTACAATATATATAACGAGCAAGTTTTAAAAAATATTTCAGAACTGAAGGGTGTAAACGTTGGAGGTAGGAACTTCAACAACTCCAGGTATGCAGATGACACCGTCCTTATAGCTGAATCTGAAGGTGATCTTCAAAACGTAGTCACAGAAATTTACAACAGACATGGGATTAATTATTAACCTGAAGAAAACAAAGTGCATGATTATATCAAAAGAAGCAATAAATAAGAAATTAATCATAACTGTTAACAAAAAGAAAACAGATTCAGTCTTTTATATATTTGGGACAAATGTTTACAGGCAGAGGAAATTTCCTCAAAGAAATAAAAAGAATAGAGATAGCAAGAAAAGCTTTTATTGATATGAAAACTGTTCTAACATTCAGAGAAATTAATATAGACACAAGAAAAAGATTAATAAAATGCTATATCTGGTCAACCTTCTCTACAACAGTGAAACTTGGACTCTAACTAAAGAAGCAGAGAAAAAAAAATAGAAGCTTTCGAAATGTGGACCATCAGAAGAATGTTTGAAATACCATGGACATAGAAAATGAAAAACGAAGATGTTTTAAAGAAAGCAAAACTGAAAAGAACATTAATGAAAATAATTAAAGAACGAAAACTTGAATATTTTGGACATCTAACTAAACAAGAAGGCATTCAGAAATTAATATTAGAAGGGAAACTGGATGGAAAAAGAGGGTGATGTAGACCCAGGAGAATGTGGTTTGAAGATATTAAGGACAGGAATTACCATAAATGTTCCAGAGCAGCAAAAGAAAGAAAAAAATTCCGTGATATGGTTGTCATCCTCCTTCTAGTGGATGACACTTGAAGAAGAAGAAGCTAATAAATCGGCAATTTATATATCTGTAATTCTAGTCTATATGCATTTTTGTATGTTTTATAATATACTCGTACTTTGCTGTGTTGTTAATATACATTTTTCAAATATGTATTTTTCAAAGTACGCAATTTTACATACAAACATATGTGTTTTGAGTTTTTAACCCCAAAATTTCAACTAAATTAAAAAAGAAAAAAAAAACGTAAGGGCAGCTCTACTTCAAATGACACCAAATGTCAAATAACACTTTATTATTGTCAAATAAATTACAAATGCATACAATACAATTTAGAAAATGATATTAGAATTTCTCGCATGTGGTTCAGTTCAGATATGTGATCAAAAAACAAACAAACAAACTATTTAACTTTTTGGAGACTGAGTGGGCAGTTCAGTCTTCACTGGTACCCAATCAGAGATAGCTTGCCCAAGACTATCACTAATTAAGCAGCACGCAGTGAAGAGAATGAAGCTCAACAAGTACCGCCATCTCGTGATCCCTGACCCTAATACAATATATTTAATGGCTGAAAATAGTGTGGGTTCTACGGTCGCTTTTCTTGAGTTTACAAGACGAAAAACACGAGTTTCCGGGAAAAAAAAACAGCTTTCCCTTGCCAGAGATTGACTAACTCGGGAACCGGTCGAAAAAAGGCTTAGAAAAATTTTCTCTAGTCGCCGACTAGACTCGGTACCAAGTCTTCCTTCGTGCGGCCAAGTGCTGTGGTGTGCAAACACCACATCCACTGAGCTACACAGGCTCCAGATACGTGATTAACAGTATACATTTAAAAAAAAAACAATTAACTAAATATTTATCCATCGTTTACGTATGGATTGGCTCGAATGTGCATACAATTCGCTATATGCAGTAATACAACACAGTTCAATAGTAATAATAATAATAATAATGGAATAATTTTATATTAATAAACATTAATTTTCTGCATTTTGTATTTTTTTTCCCTTCCAATATTTCTTTTTTTTTGTTATAAATTCTGTATTCAATACAGATATTTTACTCCTCTACAAAAATACAGTATACAAGTCACCGAGTACATTCTTTTTGATATACTTGATTGTTTGGATGGCATTGCTGCTTTCTTCCTCGAAGCTTCTACAGAGCTTGTCTGAGGAAGATAATATGGTGAATTTGTGGATTTGTTTCAGTGCCCATCACAAGCCAGGTGCAGATTTAACTGTTTATATGTGTGTGCTTGGAAACATATATAAAAAAATCATCTAACGCATTTTTATTCCCGTATACGGGGAGTAGGCGAGGCCATTTAGCCCTATCTAACTTTTGGAGACTGAGTGGGCAGTTCAATCTCCACTGGTACCAATCAGAGATAGATGGCCCAAGGCTATCACTAATTAAACGGTACGCAGTGAAGAGAGACGGCTCAAATGTGCCGCCATCTCGTGGTCCCTAACCCTAACACAATATATTTAATGTCTGAAATAATGTGGGTTCTACTGTCGATTTTCTTGAGTTTACGGGAGGAAAAACCCGCTTGCCCGTGCCAGAGATCGACTAACTCAGAAACCGGTCGAAAAAAGGTTTAGAAAAATTTCCTCTAGTCGCCGACTAGACTCGAAACCAAGTCTTCCTTCGTGCGGCCAAGCGCCGTGGTATGTAAACGCCACATCCACTGAGCTACACAGGCTCTTGGAAATATATATATATATAATATATATAAATATTATATATAAATATTATATATAATAATATATATATATATACTGTATATATATATATATGTATATGTTTTATATATATATACATATATATATATATGTATATGTTTTATATATATATACATATATATATATATGTATATATACATATATATATACATATATATATATATGCTTTTTTCTGGTTATCGTGTAGAGGCAAGTACACGAACCTATGGACTACCACTGCTTGAGCACGGGTTAACTTTTTTTTTGGACGGGGGGTTGGATTTGAAAATGGTGTGTTTGTGTCCTTGTAATGGTGTTTGATAGGAGTTTGTTATACGTTTATATGTGTTTGCGTGCTCGTGTGTGTAATTTCCCTCTAATTTTCAGTTTCGCTATAATGTCTATATAGCGTCTGTTTCAGCTCTTTATAGGTCCCTAAGTTTCTGTCGTCGAATGGCAGTTTGTTAATCATGTCAGGTATGTAGAAGTTTCGGGTGGCTTTTCCGTACTGGCTATTGTACATATGCTATGTAGTTTGTTGACTGTGATCTTGTTATTTGATATATTGTACTGGTCACTCTATAGGTTGGACTGAGCAGAAGCGTACTCAGGATTTAATCTGGAGGGGGGGGGCTCGAGTTGAGTAGACAATTTGAGAATACGCACTATGCATCGCATAGAAATAGAAGACACAACACAACATAAATAAAAAAATGAATTTTAATTAGGAAAATATTTTTTGAAAATTTTCTAGTGTTATTATTATTATTATTATTGACACCTCCAAGGAGTCCAAAGACTCATCGCGGGAGGACACCTATTACACAACTGTCTCAACCACTCCACTGAACCTCTACTACCAATCATCTCCATTAACGCCATCTACCTCCCACCACCACCACAAATAGTATTTTTTGCCTGTAAATTGTGTGTTATGAATGGCCGATTTGTCTGTATGCGTTTTTTTTTCTTTTTCTTTGGGGGGACAAGGCCCCATGGTCCTCTCCCCAAAGGGTGCGACACTGGATTGAAGTAATGTTTTAGCATGACTGTGTAGTGCCATAAGTGTTTCACCATAAATATTTTGTGTTCAGTCCTTGATTCACCCATAAGTATGGGCTGTTCTCTTTGTTCCCAGAATATCAGTTTCACTATTTTATTTTGCAGCAATTGTAATCTGTTAAGTTTGTAGTCTTCGCAGAATGCATATGATGTATTTGCGTATCTTAAAATGTTTTCACATAATGGTATACTATAGATGAGTATTTTTGTGTGTGTGTGAGAGCAATGTCTTTTCATCGATATAGTTTGCTTGCTATTATCCTGAATTTGTTGTGTAGATAATTTGTATGGCAATTCCAACTTTGATCAGAATCGAAGTGAAGTCCGAGATAACGTGTTGTTTTTACCTGTGTGATGTTGTGGTTTTAGGATCAGCTCTTTGTATAAGAGGATGGATGTCAGATTGTGAGATATTTAGTTTCTGTGCGTAGGATCAGGGGGTTCTTGAATATCATAGGCTTTGTTTTTTCAGGTTTATATATATGCCGTTTTCATTTAGCCAGTTAGTGATCAGATCGATGTTGTGTTGCATATTTGCGTTGTTGTGAATGGATACTTTAGCCGTGTAGTCTGTGTAATGTAAGATATTTTACTTTATATATATATATATATATATATATATATAAGTAAAGGTATATAAAGATATATAAAAATCAAGGGTATGAGTGTTAGTGTGTCAAACGCTTTTGTTACGCCTTTAAAAACAACTAATCCTATTCTGTTTTTATCTAACGCAGCGTTTATTAGGTATGCGAAATCTTCCAGGAGTGTTGCAGTTCCTTTATTTATTTCAAAACCATATTGTGTTTTGGAATTTTTCAATGTATGTGGAGAGTTTGCAATACACAATGCACTCCATGATTTGGTTGAATACGGACAATGTGGCGGCAGGTCTGTAGTTACTTGTAATGTTTCTTTTTCTGTTTATGTATGGGAGTGATTAACGCAGTCTTTAGTGTTTCAGGCATGTACCCTGTTTTGGGGATCTTATTTAACAGTTTTAGTATAACTGGACATAGGTTAGTTGAGTGTTTTTTATGTCTTTTGGTCTGATTCCGTCTATTCCTGGTCCTTTGTTAGGGTTAATTTGACGAATAGCAAGTGACAGTTCTTCGTTTATTGACTTTAATAATAATAATAATAATAATAATAATAATAATAATAATAATAATAAATTAGCTAACGCCTTTTATTCCCTTTTGTCGAGTAGGTAAGATCTTTTTTTTAACTCAATCTAGCTTTTGAAGACTGAATAGGCAGTTCAATCTCCACCAGTAGCCAATCGGAAAGAGCTGGCCCATCCTATGAGTGTTACTAATGTTAAGCAGCAACTAATGAAAAGACGGGGAAAATAATATAATATAATATAATATAATATAATATAATATAATATAATATAATATAATATAATATAATAATAAATAACGGTATTGCTCTGGAAAAATAAACCCTTGCATGGTCAATTTCTTCGAGATACTGCGGAAAAATTGTCGTGGTCACGACTTCTCAACTTACCTTGGGTATAATAAATTAGAAATTACCTTGGGTATAATAAATGTTAAAGATACCAGGCTATTTTAAACCTGGTTTTACTCCATTTCCCAAGTAAGCAAACAGACAAACAAGTCAAGTTTACGCCTGCACGTATTGCAAGTCTAGCTGACCCTCAAAGTAGTGCAAGTCAAGGCAACTCATGGTAAAGGAAGAATAAGCTCTGATCACTAATCTTAATATTTACCCTTAGTGCACAGCCCATCTCATTGAGGAGATGTATGATGCTATGTATTAAGAGATTCAACGATGATTTCTAAGGCCGGAACAGGCCACTCTAGGCCTAAATCTTGGCAAGGATGATGCTGATGATGCTGAATATATTCATATATAAAATAAGCTTAATTTTTGCTATGTAACTAATATATATAATAGTCGTATTTAGGGTATAGTTTTATCAAATCAACAATGGTCACTTTCAAAAAGAATTGCTATAGCCCTACACACTTTATCAGACTTTTGTATGTACAAGCTTGTTCTTTTTCATTATGCTAATATGTTGTAAAGCGTTCAGTGGATGCATTGTTATTGCAGGAGTATATTACGGGAGAAGCAACTAAAGTTATGGGAGAAGTCTATATCTCTTAATTTTGTGTTTGTCTGAATCTTTTGCCTGTTTTACAAGTGAAAAAACTCGCGTCTCTAAGAGAATAAAACTCTGTCTCCTTATGTGACCGACTAACTCACCTTTAAATGGGGAACCCTGATACAAGATCAAAAGCTTTTCGCACGCTAGACGGGATTCGCACACACATCTCTTCAACAAAACAGGATTGTCGATACCAACTGAATCGGAATCGACTCATCATTGGGACGCTAAATCATTATTTAGCGTCCCAAACATATCATTGGGACGCAGTATTTGAGATGCTTAGTAAACTATTGAGATAAAGAGCCAATAGGCTACACTTTGGCGAGGTAAATTTATTCAAATTAAGTGGATATTGAATCCAACACTTCCTTTATAATAACATCATGGCTTGACTCTGATAACACCAGGTGTTGAGACTTTGAGTTGTTGAGTAACAGATGAGGCTCTGACCTATGATAGCAGTGATGGCTTCGACATCTTAACAAATTAAAAATAAATAAATAGTTCATTAAACCCCAAACTAAGATATTGTGAACACAAACAGTTTTTTTTTTGTTGTTGTTTTTGTTTTATTAACTTCTACTCCGTGATTTCCAAAAATGGAGACTGCTCTGCTTTTACCATTCTTATCCATACCACCAACTTCTTGCTCACTTCCGCCCATCTAAATCTATGTAGAGAATTCTGTCAATATCACTGCAAAGTGCAGAATATCTCTAAGGATAATTCTATCTTAACACCCCTGCATTCTGGTCTTAACCGATTCCTCGAAGACTTTAGTCTCTTTCTCCCAGCAGATTATCCACGTGCTACGATAGGCCTATCTTGCCTTCCAGTTCTTTATAACTGCATCATATACCTGTAACACAAGTGACGATGTTCCACAGACGCGTTTACATCGAGATTCTGCAACATCTTTCAAGACTTGCAGCTTATCCACCACATGGAATACATTAAAGTTCACTATCATGAAATATTTATTTGTTCTGATTTATTTAGCGCCTCCGTAGCGCAATTGGAAGAACGACGGTACATTGCGCCCTTCGATTGGAATAGGCCTAAGTTCGATTCTCGTCGCGACGGGAGGAATCTTTATCTGGCCGATTTCAATCGAAGGTGAGTTAGCCGATCTCATATGGAGGTAGCAGGGTTTTTTCTCCCGGAAACTCGGGTTTTTCATCCCGCATACATACAAATCGGCCCATCAGAACACACGCAATTTACAGACAAAAATTACTAGTTGTGGTGGTGTTGGAAGTGGGCGGTAGATGGCGTTGATGGAGATGATTCGTAGTAGAGGTTAGGTGTAGAGAGAATTGTAGATGTCCTCCCACGATGAGTCTTCGGACTCCTTGGAGGTATCAGGAATAATAATAATAATAATATTAGTGGTAAAAGTTTTTTCTTTTGTTTATTTATTCGCGCGCGCGCGCGCGTCATTTTTAGCAAATAAAGAATATTAATACAACTATTATATCAAAATAACTATTTATGCATTGCTTTGAAAAAAAAAACATTGAAATAAAACATTCTTGCGTGTGGGTGTTGAGAAATACGAAAGTAAAAATAATATTTGAAATGTGGTGGGGGAGCTGTTTTCGAACATAATTTTTCGGCCATTACCGATCCTTCTTTTACAAGCATCGCTAATTATTACGTAGGAAACGTATTATTCTAAATCAAATCAGTTGTTTCTTTAATCGTTCGAATAAAAATAAGTGTATTGTTGCATTGTTGGCCATCAGTCAAACACTTTCATTCGAATACACAGTTAAACAAACGCTGGAGTTCAAAAGGGGAAGACCGTTGTTGGCGTACGCATCCCACTGTTCATATCATTTCAAAATACGGCATAAAGTGAGTAGATTTTGGAAATATCCTTAGTAATTAATGTTTACTAATCTCATATTCTATGTAATAATTATTAAATATAATTAATCCTAATTAGTTACTAATATTATGTTATAATTAAATGTTTACATTAGTATTAAATACTAATTTTAACATTAATGCATCTATTCTTAATGATTTAAGTCATAAATTTATAATAATTAAGTATAACGGAGATTATATAAATAAACGCTAAACTAATACAGCGCACTGAATATTCAATTTTAGTGAGGAAATTACCAAAATATTTAAGTAAAATAATATGCAGGAAAGTTGCATTTTATCGCTTATTTCTCGCAGTCACAGTGATCTTCGTGTTTAGACTTATGCATTGATTCCCATACATAATATTGTTTCAGGCTTCTGCTTTTGTAAAGGTCTCGGCCACTTTTACTGGGAGGTCACGAATGGGAATAGATTTGCCATAATCTGTCTGGACAGAAGGGAATATGGGCACGGGATTATAATGTTCTTTTGATCTGACTGGGGTGTAGCCATTGGCGAACAAAATGTGTTTTATGTGGTTGAGTTCTGTGGTGAGTGCAATGTTATCTGAGCAAATTAATTTTTCTCTGTGGACTAAGGTTTTTATAGTGCTGTATTGTCTCTGGAGTTTAGTGTGTGTGGGGGGGGGGACAATGCAACTGTTGATGAATGGATTTACCTGTGGGGGGGGGACGGAGCTTCTGTCGGCAATGAAAGCCGAAGATCCATTTGGTTGTCTTGTAACTAGGGATGTCTAGGAAGAACAGGATGTTGTTACTTTTTTTTGTGAATCGGATCCTTGGATGTTCAAATGGGACAGGGAAGTGTTGTTGAGGTTGTCCAGCCATGTGGCCAAATAACGAGCACATCGTCCGTAGCGTAGCCAAATAATAGGACTGAGAGGAATAGAATACCAAGAAGAAACGACATAGCACGAGTTCATAGTGAACTGGAAGAGGGCTGAGATATCAGGAGGAAATTTTGCTTGAATTTCCTCCTGTTAAATTTGAATTTAACTCGGTATTGCGATATGTTCATATTTATATATACTGACTATAACCGAGACTAGAATAACAATTAAATTTATTCAAAACGCAACATGTTTCATTGGATTGTCCGACTTCTTCAGGCGTGGAAACATAGAAAGCAAATAAACACTATAAGAAACATCGTATCACTATACAAACGACTATTATAAATTCAATTAGTTTTGAACTGTAGCTACAGTCCGTGTTGAAGTTCTATTGTTAAGCAGCTGCGTGCGTCTGATTTCACGAGTGTGCCAATATCGGATAGCAGAGCTGAAAGAGTCCGGTAGATTATAGCTGAGGTTATTATTTATGTGATGAGGGTTCATAACAATTTCCTGAGACTCGACTATGCGGCGCTCCACCTCGTCACGGCATATATGAAGATTTGAGGTTGTTGTCCAGTTTATCTCATGTTGACGGCCATCATCATTTGTGTTTACTGAAAACAGTACATGGTTTGACAGGGCACTTGCTCTAGTTCTTTTGTAGGCAATGTCCCTCTGGTGTTCTTCCAGACGCAGGAGGATGGATTTTTCAGTTTGGCCATAGTATTGCTTCCCGCAGTCACATGTGATTTTGTACACTCCTGGGAATTGTAGATGGTTGTGAGCTTGTTTGTATTTGCTTCAAATCGATCTTAATTTAGGAAGAGTAGAGAAACAGGTTTTTATGTTAAACTTTCGTAAAATTCTTCTTAGTTTCGGGGAGAGCGAGCTGATATATGGTAAGGAGATATAACCTTTTGGATTGTCTTGTGTTTCTGAGTTGTTTTGATGGCGGCGGTATAGATGCTTATTAATAGTTTTCAACGAGTAGCCATTACTTGTGAAGGTTCTTTGTAGATGTTGTAGTTCATTTTTTCGACCTTCATCATCTGACAGTACAGATCTGGCACGATGTGCTAGGGTTGAGATGTGATAGTGATGTGAGGACGCATGCGGGTATCTATCTGTATGTGTAGATTTTCTAAAGATTGAGATTTTAATAGAATCAGATGTCTTAGTAAATCTTAGGTCCTGGAAGGGAAGAGATCCATTTTCTTCAACCTCCATTGTTAATTTGATATCTTGGTGGAAGTTGTTTAAATGATTTAAAAAAGACTGAAGGTTATCGGTGCCGTGTTCCCAGATAAGAAATATGTCATCTACAAATCTCAGCCAAATTTTTGGTTTAAGAGTAGCTGAGGAGATTGCCTTTTGTTCGAAATCTTCAAAAAAGATGTTAGCTAATATAGGATAGTATTGACTCGTCTACCTACAGCTTATCTAAGTTTCTGGCTTCATCTTTAAAAGGTTTTACAGGAAATTCTTCTTCATATATAAAAAAACTCAACAGATTTCGTCTCGAAAATCAAAAATTTCAAACTCCAGCCTTCAGATATCATGGTGAACTTTGACGTGGTGGCTCTCTTTATAAACGTACCAACTCAAGAGGTTCTCGATATTTTAAAGACTAAGATTTCAAAAAAGATGTTTTCCATGCTATCACATTGCATTCACTCCGGCTACTTTCAATATGAGAAGAAAGTCTACAAACAAAATAAGGGATTGGCAATGGGAAGCCCCTATCTCCTATATTAGCTAGTAATATTAGTAATATTACTATTATTTATATTAGTATTATATAATATTACCTATATTAGTAATACAGAGCCTTATCAACTTTACCTATACAAGTTGATAAGGCTCTTATCTTATTTTATTTTGAATAAGAATCTCTGGAGGAGATATAGATTTAAAAAAAGTATTTTAAAAAGTTTTAAAAAGTTACTTCAGTAGAGTATTCCTATAACTAAAATCTTAAACGATGGCGTATTTACAGGATTTTAGGCTTGTCTGTATTTCTCCGGTTCCATATCTGTCACTGAAGTGTGCCTACTTGCACTTGTTTGATACCAGTATACTAATCCCTGAAGATGACAATTTCACTTTGGGAAATATAGGAAGTGATTGTATTCAATTATTTTTAGTCTGCGTTGTCAATTTCCTGAAACAACATATCTCAATCACATAATCATAAATAGATTTTGTGAAGTTAAACTTTGCTTTTATTAACAGTTAACGTACGAATTAGTTTATTTTTATGAAATAAAGATATCATCATAAACGGAGGAGGACGGATAGATTCCGCTTTGAAGTTTGCATTCACGCGAATTTAAGATTTCTTCTTAAGTGCGTGTCATGCATAGTTCCAACTTGAGCGAATAAAATGTTAAACCTAGAGATAACTTTTATTTTTCGATAATCCGGTAGTTAAATTTTAAATTAATTTAGGGTGTGCAAGAATACAATAATAACAGTCTTTTATGTTAAAAATTGCATATTTATTTTTTGACCACAAAAACATTTCTTAGAACCGGAACCTGTTTGTTAACTTTTACTATGAAAAGTCATTTCCATGAGGTTTTTTCTGGATATCATCTTAGATGAGGACATCACATCGCATTCCACTGACAAAGGAAGATTTTTCTACTTCATTAATAGAATTTATTTTCTGTTTGGGTTATGTTGTGTACCGTTTTTTTTTTTTTTTTTACCATGATCATACACTGGTAGAGCATTTGTCATTCGAAATTGCAGACATAACCATATACCATATTGAAAGGTAATCTAGCGTCGATTTCTTTCAGTCTTATTACCAATCTACTTTCTCTACTTGATTTCGCACAGGTTTAGTTGGTACTTTGAATAACTCACATTTTTATTAACCCTTTATAAAAATATTTTTTAATGGACTGAAATGAACAGAGTACCATGTGGAATTCAGATGTAAGACCATCGAAATCTTCGGGTGTTGATTCGTCACACCGCCAAATTAAACGCTACTTGCTGATGGCCGGTCTCTAGTGCTGGGTCATCGGGTCTGCAGTGACAGATAGGACACTGGGGTTGAGCTTTTATATGCTTTTAAGGATTCAAAATGACAGTAAGAAACCACAATCGATGGTATTCCGACGGAGATCTCGCTCACTCTTTGTGGTTAACCAACTTTCTTCTGTTTTCATTGGAAGTAGAATAGGTTTTTTAGAAACATTGGATAAGATTCTCTTCATTATTTCTAGAATTTTTTTTATTGTGAAGTGTAGAAGTTGAGTACCGTCTTCGAAGTGAAATGTAAGACCATTCTATCCTTTAGAGTGTTGATTCGTCACACCGCCAAAGTAAACGCTAGTTCCTTACCAGTGGCGTGTCATTAGTGCAAGTTCTGCACTTGTGGAGCGTTTGGACGGTTACAGTGAAAGGTGTACACTGTCTCTGTACGTGACAGTGTCAGGGACACTGGGGGTTGAGCTTTTGGGTGCTTTGGGGGATGCAGGATGACATAATTCATAATCGATGGCACTTCTTACGGAGATCTCGCTCTCACGTCGTGGATAACCCGCTTTCTTCTGTATTCATTGGTTTTAGAATAGGTTTATTTGAAACATTAGATAAGATTCTCTTCGTTAGTTCTAGATTGGTTTTTTGTTGTGAAGTGAGGAGTTGAGTTCCGTCTTCGAAGTGAGATGTAAGACCATCCTATCTTCTAGAGTGTTGATTCGTCACACCGCCAAAGTAAACGCTAGTTCCTTACCAGTGGCGTGTCATTAGTGCAGTGTCTGCACTTTTGGAGCGTTTGGGCGGTTACAGTGAAAGGTGTACACCGTTTCTGTACGTGACAGTGTCAGGGACACTGGGGGTTGAGCTTTTGGGGGATGCAGGATGACACCAAAGCCATAATCAATGGTACTTTTGACGGAGATCTCGCTCACACTTCGTGGTTAATCCTTTTTTTCTATATTTGCTGAGTTTTGATGGTTGACATTTTCTTTAAATTCATTTCTTCAAGATGTGGTTTTACGTGAAGCTTGTTTTTTTCGACTTCCTTCATAATGTTCGTCTTATCTGTTTATGAAAATTGCTGATAGCTACAACTTTGTATGGCATGATTTTTATATTTTTTGGTTTATTACAGATGGCCGACTGTGAGTTCTTCCCACTTCTTTGTTTTCTGTTCAGTTTAATCCTCACTCCAATGAGCAGCATTCGATCAACCTGCGATACTCTAAATCCTGTTGTTTTCCTTCTCTTCTGAATTGCTTTCATGCTATCTTTTTATCATCCTACATACACCATTAAGAGTATAATCTAGGTTTCTCTCACAAAATTTGAAAAATTCTTTACTTACCATTACTAAGTCAGCATTAAACAGGCAAGATGAAGGTAGAAGATAATTTTAATATTAGTTTTTGTTGTTGTTAAGAAAGAACGAGAACAATTCCAGTTGAATAAGGGAGGAAACGTTTAGATAAGACTTTTCTGTCCTCCCTAGCCATCTCCTGATGAGGCACCAAAAAGTGCCGAAACATGTTTCTTGAATGAGAAGGGGGGGGGGCGCAATATCTTAGGTTTTTCGGAATTAATCAGATCTAAACTTTTGTAAGACTGAAAATCAATCGAACTTGAGAGGGCCACCAATAGCGATTTGGGCCTCTGTCCATGTGATCACTGGAGGGCTAAAAGAAACTAAATTTAGGATAAATTAATTTTAATGTGTCCCTTTGGAGGACATCGCAATTTGTCAAGAAACATGTCGGGATGGTGGGAAATAAAAGTCTATATTCTGACGTCATTGCTTAGATCAAGATAAATGCACAGTATTATGACGCATGTTAATTCTAGGATTCGTTCCACTTTTCAAGTTTGGCCTTAAGCAGATTGGAATCTAATAAAATTTGGTGAACAACAAAAAAATCTACATTAGTTTTATAATTAGTTTCTTATTTTTATAGAAGTACAAGAAAAATATGTTATTTAATTGCCTTCAGATTCCTGGAAAATAGAGGTATTGTTCAAAGTAAAAGATAAGAAATACAAAAACAGGGCAAAACTGCACAAGCTTAAGAGGAACTGCAAAAAATTTGTGAAAAAAAATATCCTCGAATCAAGATTTCGTCATATTAGAAATAAACATCTTGAAAAGTGATTTCAATGCTATTCTTAAATGACAGTGGGACAGTGGAATCCGAGGACTTTCGCAGAAAGATAAGCCCTCGGATTCCAATTCTAATAATAACAGTGATAAAGCTTATATTTATTTATTCGTATGGGGTACCCCCTTTCTCCTTCGTCCCTTTGGGGGAGTGGGTTGAGCCTTCCTAATGAGGGATTAGGTATATATATTTTATGACAGTAAATGCGTGTGTGTTCACTGGGTAAGTTTACCTGTTCGGAGTGACGAAAACCCCGAGTTTCTGGGTGAATACCCCCCCCCCCCCCAATCTCCATATGAGACCGTCTAACTCGCTTTTAAATGAAAGAGACCAAATAAAGGTTCCTCAGGCCATGGATGGAAATCGAACCCAGGTCTTTTCGACCAAAGGGCTTCGTTTATACCGACTGAGCTACGGAGGCTCTAAGGATAAAACATGAGTGAATTCAAATACACTTAAGTAGGAAAAATAATGCATCAAAAACATAAACAAGTTGACATGTAATCAACGTGATTCTTTATAACTGAAAGAACGTTGAATGCATAGAACATGCAGAACTGAAGGGGAAAAAAGTCTCATCTTTCCATGTTTAAATATTACGAAAATGGTTTTCATTTTCGTAATATTTAACTTGTCATTCTTAATTGTACACCTAATCAAAAGGAAAAAATATAATTTTTATGTTACCCAAGAAACATTTGTTAAAAATAAAACAAATTAAAGACTCGACAGAAAAAACTAAACAATTTGTGTTTACGAGTGTATAGATATCTCAATTATTTTTACTACGAAATTAGTTTCTCTGTGTGATAGTTTTCCGTCCGAGACAACGAATTCGAATATAAACAAGCATGTCGGAATATTCACTGATCAACTCGTGATACATGCGGCCAAGAAAAACGTGCGGCACTCAAATGAATACTATGAGTGCGAGCCGCATCGACAGTGCCACGTTCCAGTCACTGCCTCAACAATTTGGTGAGAAAACTTTCACAGACAATATACAAACGAGTGGGCATGGCTGCATGACATTAAAACTACCGAAACAGCAATCTCATGATTCTATCACTAAATTCAATTAAATACCATCTTTAGATCTCGGGTCGTACAATAACAGGGGACAAGCCTTAGTTTTACCGACTCCTTGGTTTAGAATGTAAATTCATGCACTCGGAAGGAGCAGTATGCGATAACAGCAGTATCAATACTAGTGCGTATTACATATAACGTACCCAACCATGTCGTTTAAGACAAGGGAAGGAGAATTAACACTATATCAGAATGCAGTCGGATGTGCGAACGATGAAGTTATGGAAATTAGTAAGTGTCAGAAAAATATAAATTTAAAGGAGAGGAAACAGTAATATAAAGTTGGCCTATTACTGCACACTTCCATCTGGTTCTTTGTAACATCACCCAAAGACAAGACTGATCTATTGGCATGCCTTAAGTTCTGATCTCCCCACTATTCTTCAATGAAGTGAGGATATCCTTAAGTGCTATTGAAACACATTCCTTTATAATTTCCCGTCACTTCTTCTTACTTTTCATAACACACTGAGAGAAAGCAATCTTAGGAGGGGGGGATCAAAATGGGGAAAAGAGAAGAGAAAGAATATGGCATCTATCAGACCATTCAGTTGTGCCCATGAAATCAGACCAAGGGTGACATAAATGTCAGACACGTGCCGAATCTTTTTGAACAGAGGCAATTAATTTTGACAGTTATAAGCAGATAATTAATTACTTATCATCATCGTCATCAAATTCTTGACATGTATCCTCAAGGGATGTACAGGATATGATAGTACTACATGAAAAACTTACATTAATTAATTAATAATCTTTAATAAGATAATTAAGTTAATTTTCTGGTCTATGGTAGCAACCAACGTACTGTTGGCCTCTTTTCTCTTTCTCACATACATACTGGCCTCAAATTCAGTACCGTTACTGATCAGGATTTTTTTTTATGCTGCAGTTCATCTGCTATCATCAGTATTGTCCTCTTCCCATCCTGAAAATTCTGTTCCGTCCTCATAACTATGTCATCTTCTGTCAGCCATGTCTAGGTAACTGGCAATTACTTTTAGCCAAGAAGAATTAACCATTGCTCAGTTCTCGCTTGTTCTAAACACTTCTGGTATTCGTATACATAAAGTGTTGTAGCCTCCTGTCCCAAATCTGCTCTTACACTTTGTGCTGACCATCACATTCCGATTTTCACTCGGCAACACACCATACATTCCCATCACTTAAGCAATTATCCTTGCACAAGACCCTTCCTCCTGCCATTCCCCCCATCCCGGATTTTCAGAGAACAACAATCTCCCCAAGTGCTCAACTCCTTCCATGTTCAAATGCAGCCCATGTCTCGCCTACAGCAGTCTTTTATCTCTCAAGACACTCCAGTCATACACGTATTCCAGACTTCTCTTTCATCACATTCTAGGTAGTGGAAAAAAAAAGGATTTCAGTTATTGGCTAAATTTTCTACTCTATCAATGTAATCCGTTTAAATGACATCATCATATTTCTTTTTCGGAACTTTTAGGCCTTTCATTGCTCAGCTACCTCACATTATTTTGAAACACCGAAATGCTGAAAGCGAATTCACCGATATCCTCAAGTGTTATTTTTATTTTCAATGTGACCGAATATATGCTATAATAATAAACCTATGACTCTTACCAGATTTGTCTTAGTAGTATGAAGAATAGAAAACGGGCATCAATCATCTTCCTTAACTCGCCCCAGATGTTAATCTGAATGATAAAATTCGCGAGATGTGCTAGTAAGCTACCTCCTGACTAAAAAAAAAAAATAAATAAAATAAAAAAGGAAAGAGCCTGTGTAGCTCAGTGGATGTGGCGTTTGCATACCACCGCGCTAGGCCGCACGAAGGAAGTCTTGGTTTCGAGTCTAGTCGGCGACTAGAGGAAATTTTTCTAAGCCTTTTTTCGACCGGTTTCCGAGTTAGTCGATCTCTGGCACGGGCAAGCAGGTTTTTCCTCCCGGAAACTCGGGTTTTTCGTCCTGTAAACTCAAGAAAATCGACCGTAGAACCCACATTATTTCAGACATTAAATATATTGTGTTAGGGTTAGAGACCACGAGATGGCGGCACATTTGAGCCGTCTCTCTTCACTGCGTACCGCTTAATTAGTGATAGCCTTGGGCCATCTGTCTCTGATTGGGTACCAGTGGAGATTGAACTGCCCACTCAGTCTCCAAAAGTTAGATAGGGCTAAAATGGCCTCGCCTACTCCCGTATATACGGGAATAAAAAGGCGTTAGCTGATTTTTTTTTTTTTTTTTTTGATAAAAAAGGAAAAAAAAATAGAGGTACGCAACACTGGTACTTGCTATTGCATTTATTTATTTATTTTGTGACCTGTTTCATCACGATGTGTTCTCTTATGTATGTCATAGCAAAATACATTAGTGTCCAAAACCTTAGGACACCATTTCTAAAGATTACAACACTATTTCTGAAGATTACAACTTCAAATTTAGACGAATCAATTTGTCGCAATTTGTATAATTGACGATTTCAAGTAAAAAGCGGGTACACATTCAAATTTTCGAATCACGCGCAAAAGGTTCACGTGGTAGTACTTAACAGGATAAAAGGCAAAATACTGAGTTTAGCGAATTGTGTTTGAATGAAGCTCTTTTCGTGAGGGAATAAAGTTGCAAACTTGGATGTCTTGTAATGTCTCAAAGATATCTAGATTCTAGATGATTTCATGGGAAGAATTGTTGGAAAGCTTGAAGAAAGCAACATAATTACTCATATTGATGAGTTGCATCGGGGCACTGAAGTGCGTAGAAAAATAAAATAAAAACACGTTTTAATATTAGTGTTTATTAAATGTGGATATTCACTAAATATATTGCAATAAATACTGGGGGTCATAACAGAAGCGTTCAAGTCGCGACCTCTGTCGGCTTGTTTACAAGCCGCGAATTCTGCTCTCAGCGATCTACAGCATAGCATAGTGCAATACAGTTTTCTACAGTTTTATAGTGCGACTAGCATCTTCTTTATCAGAGACACAATGATTAAAATTCAATGGCCCTTATGAAAACCAACCCTAACAATAATCTCACACAATACAGAGGGCCTCTTCTGTGTAAAAGAAGATCTTATTGCAAAAATGTGTAAAGAACAAAAATGTGATATTTTATGTCTACAGGAGACACACAAAGGACCTCAACAAGCCAGACCTAAAATTGCTTAAATGAAGCTCATAAAGGAAATACCATATGAAAAGTATGGAAGTGCCATTTTCACTCGGCAGGAGCTCCAGGTTACTGGATGCCTAATCACAAACTAAAATAACATAGAAATCCTTGGAAAAGATCTGGATAACATCAGTGTTTTCTCAGTATATAAACCACCTAGTATAACCTTTTGAAATGTCAGAGTATTTGACACAAAGGAAATCTGCTATTGTTATAGGTGACTTTAACAGTCATAGCACACAGTGGGGTTATAGTGAAACAAATCAGGATGGAGAGTTAGTTGAACAGTGGGCTGAAAGTAATCAAATGAATCTTATACACGATCCTAAACAGCCATCATCATTTAACAGTGGAAGATTGGAAAAGAGGTTATAACCCAGACCTTGGATTTATTAATAATAGAATAGCTAATCTGTGCACTAAACAGATACTAGAACCAATCCCAAGTTCACAACATAGACCAATAATGCTGCAAGTTTTCCCACCAGTCCGACTTAAGGAGATCCCACTTAGAAAATGCTTTAATTTTAAAAAGACTAACTGGGAACAGTTCTCAAGAGAATTAGACATAAACCTGACCAACATTTCACCAAGACCAGAAAATTATGGAAAGTTCATCAAAGCTATTAGATGGTGTGCTTCCAGGCACATCCCAAGAGGGTGTAGAACATGTTACATTCCAGGTTTTACAGAACACAACGTGAAAATATATGAAAGATATTGTGACCTATATGATAAAGATCCATTTTCATCAGAAACAATTTATGCAGGAGAGGAACTTACAGTATAGCAGCACTGTCTGAAATAAGAAGTCAACAATGGGCAGAGAAAATTAAAAGCTTAGATATGAAGCACAATAGCAGGAAAGCCTCGCTCTTACTCAAAAAATTATCTGGTGATCCCACAACAGCAGCAACCGAAGTTAATATAAATGCAAAACAAATTGCAACTCAGCTATCTCTGAATGGTAAACCGAGTACCGAAAGAATACCTAAAGATTATATTAAAAAAGTTAGGGATTCAGAAAATAATCTCTTCGAAGCATCATTTAAAGAGGAACTAGAAAATGCCATAAAAAGCCTTAAAAACAGGAAAAGCTGACGCATAGATGATATCAGAAACGAGATACTAAGGAATCCGAGAGAAAAGGCAACAGAGTGATTGTTGGAATTTTTCAACTTTTGTTGGAAATTTGCTAAAATACCCAGCATATGGAGGCAAACGAAAGTAATACCTATCCTGAAGCCGAAACCGGCTGAGGATCCAAAGAGCTACAGCACTATAGCTCTCCTATGCACAACACTGAAGCTGTATGAGAGGTTAATCTTAAGGAGACAGTCAGTCCAAAAATAGAGAAAGTGTTGATAAAAGAACAGGCAGGATTTAGACCAGGAAAATCATGCACTGGACAAGTATTAAACTTAACAGTTTATTGAGGATGGCTTTAAAAGGGGGTTAGCAACAGGAGCTGTATTTATAGATTTGACAGCAGCATATGACGCACTACATATTAGAAAGCTTATAGTCAAAATTTACAGCATGACAAACAGCTATCGGTTAGTGGAGATATTTAGGTCGTTGTTGTTCAGCAGGAGATTCTTTGTTGATTTTCAAGGAAAAAAAGAGCAGATGGCGTATCCAGAAAAAATGGTCCACCTCAGGGAAGTGTGCTATCTCCCCTCCTCTTCAATACATATATATTAATGACCAACGTATAAACCCACGGTCAAGAACCTTCTTATTTGAAGATGACCAGGCTTATCAAGCAAAATCCTTTGATGACATTGAGAAGCAGCTCACACAGGAGCTAGAAACTCTTACAGTTCACTATAAGGAAAACCAAATCCCAGTAAAACCCAAATGTGTCTTTTCAAGCATCTCAATAATAGGGAGGCGAGGAGAGAGTTGAATATAGAATGGAATAGCGTGAAACTGGTCAATTATCCAAATCCAACTTACCTAGGTGTTACACTAGATAGGATCCTAAATTATAAGCGACACATAGAGAAGACAGGAGCTAAAACTCAAACACATAATAATATTCTGCACCGATTAACATAATCTCGGTGGGGTGTAAATCCACAAGTACTGCGCACCTCTACACTGGCACTCTGCTTTTCGACAGCTGAGTATGCTAGCCCTGTTTGGGAAAGATCATCACATGTCAAAATTATTGATAAAGTTCTTAATGAAACATGTGGGCGCATTACCCGCTGCCTTAAGCCTACAAAAATTGACCATCTATACTCACTGTCTGGTATTGCACCTCCTCACATCAGAAGGACTACACAGAGTAGACACGAGTGGAAACAACTAAATGATGAACGGCATCCTTTGTATGGACATATTGCAGTACATAAGAGGCTAAGATCAAGGAAAAGTTTATTGATTCAGTGGAACCGTTGGTTGATTCCATAAAAGCTACAAGGTCAACAATGTGGCAAGAACAATCTCCAGAGGCTCTGAACTTACACGAATCTCTTCCTTCCAGCTTACATCTTGACTGGCATAGATGGAAGACATTGAGTAGACTTCATCTGCCTATTCGTTCCGGAATGGGCAGACAGATCAAAGCAGAATACGGCCAGATGGGCTACACAGACAATGACAGCTAAACCATGGATCATCTTCTGCAATGCTGCTTAATAGACATTAATAATATATGTACCCGAGAAGATTTAATGCAGTGTAATGAAACAGCTTTAGAGTATATTAGTCACTGCATGAGTGAAATTTGACATTTCATGTTTTTGCTTAATATTTTATGCAAGTGGCATTTTTGTCTTCAAATGTATACTTTTAATCAGTATTCTTTTAATGTCTATTTCTCTAAATGTATGCTTTTAATCATTTATATGTATGCTCTTATTTTTTGTAGTTCGCACACGAAATAAATAAAATACTGCGAGTTTGAATAACATTTAGCAAAAACTGCAAGTTGTTTTTCGTTATGTGTGGTAGAGAGCTGTCAGAAGCACTAAGTGAGCCTGGGCTCGTCCGGGGCGTCATGTTACAGGGGGGGGCTTACATTACCGAATTTTTTTTTTTACATGCAGCTCGCATTCGTCAGTTAGGACGTGAGGCGCGCTCGTCCTAACCCACTTAACCTCTATTAAAAAGTGACATTTGGGCACTTTTTGTGGAACAGACCTCACACGTTGTTTGTAAATGAATCATCGAACTGTTGATCGATAAACATACAGGGGATGTGTAGCTAATTCACACTGAGGTAAGCATTCAAAATGTAACCTAAGCCTCTACAAATCAGCGAAAAATGTATGCATTTCTTTTCATTTTATTATCATTATTATTTCTTTTTTACATTTAGTTTTTATCTCTTACCTAATTTTTTGTTCAAAAGATTTTTTTTTTTTTTTACTTCAGAATAAATTTGGGCATAATAGAGAATACTTGGGCATTACAAAAAAAAAAAAAAAAAGAAAAAGAAAAAAAGAGAGAGATATAGAAAGGGCAGCTAACTAAATTTATCAAAAAGTCTGAATGTTTATCCACGTACCTCTTAGATAAATTAAAAGATTTAAATTTACATATTAAAAATTTGCGGAAACAAGGATACGATAACGGGGAGAACATGCGAGGAAAACAGCGGCGTTTGGAGACACTTATCGAATATTAACCCTCGAGCACTCTTTGTCCCGTGCGCAGCACACACATTACATTTGATCATTGATGCTACTCAAGTTAATGCCAAAACAGTGAGTTTTTGAGTCCTATACAAGAAATTTATAATTTCTTTAGTGCTTCGATGTACTGAAAAAGTATGTCAATTTTTTTTTTTTATTTTATTTTTTTTTTTTTTTTTATGTCTTACCGAATTTTTTGTTCAAAAGATTTTTGAACACTGAACACTAGATGGGAAGCGAGGATTGACGCTCTTCGTTCGCTTAGATATAATTTTAGATTATTTAAGAAGTTTTAGATTATTTTGTGGAAATTTATGATAATATTCAAATTGGCAACAATATCACAAAATACGAAGCAAAAACACTAGCTTTGAAAATTAAAGATTATGGATTTTTGCGTTCACTTATAATCTGGTATGAGTTTTGTGCAGGATCAATGTAGTGAGCAAAATGCTTCACAATCCAAACAGCAATTTAAGTGAATCTATCTTCTTTCACTACACGTTATTCCCGCTTCCTATGCAGGGTCCGCGTGTTACTTAGATGCGACTTCTTGTTAGTACCACTCACGACCGACCTGTCGCCTGGTCTGCCGCTGGGGGTGGGGGATATATTCTTGCCTTCTGGAGCGTATGTTCACGGGACCGGTTTGCCTGCTTGCGGGATGAAAAACGCCAGATAAACTGGCGGAAAAAACGCTACTGCCAGCGCCCAGAACCGGCTAACTTGGCTATGCCTGATGAAGATCCTCAAGTTCCTCACGTCTTCGACGAGAATTGAACCTGGGACACTTCCCCAAGCATATGGTTGCGAAGCGCAAAGCCACTAGGCTAACCGCGCGGACAAATTTAAGGGAATCTATAAACGCCCTAATTAATTAAAAGAGTTAGCATTAGATTTAGAAATTTCTCCTGAGTTCAAAAGCAATACATTACACAGACGTAAGAAAAGACTGTTCTGTTATAAATGTTCGGACTAAGCGCCAGTTGATCCGTAAGCTAACTTTAAAGGTAGATTTTTTCTTCCATTTGTGGACACTATTATTAATTCTTTGACTGAAAGGTTTGATGTCTTGACAAGTCATTTTAACATATTTCAGTTTTTATCCAGTTTCAAGGAAATTTCTCATACGGATGAGGACAGTTTAAGAAAACACTGTGATGATTTACAAGTTGAGCTGAAGGATGGTGAAGAAAACGATATTTGTGCTACTGAATTATATAATGAAATACAAATTCTAAAGGACATCATACAGGATAGTGACAGCTTAGACCCGCTGAAAGTATTGCAAATAATTTAGATAGCATCTTAATTAATTTAAAATTTTCGCTTCGAATATCTTTGATACATCCAGTTTAGCAAGTGGCAAACGTTCATTTTCAAGACTGAAGCTAATTAAAACATATCTTAGATCTAGTATTTAACGGAAGGACTGGTTGGACTGTCAATGATTGCAATAGAAGGTGATATCTGCGAGAAACTAGAAACAAGTGAAATTTTGGATGATTTGCTTCCATAAAATCAAGAAAAGCAAACTTTTAAATAATATAATTTTTTTATACATTTATTTCGCCATTAAAAATTAAATTATTCTTATCATCGTGCAATTTTTCGTTTGTACATCCATAGTTATAATAGCTTATAGCCCAGTAATCGAGAACTCATGTATCTGTAATTCTAGTCTGCAGTTTGTATGTTTTGCGATTTTTGCTCTGTTATTAATATATGTATTTTTCAATGTACACGACTTTACATAAAAATATGTTTTGAGTTTTTAACCTTTAAATTTTAACTACATTTTTTTTAAAAAAGTAAAACGCGCTCAACTTAAATTTGCATCTGGGCGACAGAACCACTGCCCAAATGTCAGGCCTAAACAGCTTAAAAGCCTAAAGCGAAGGTGATAACACTTTGCGTTGACCACACTAAGTATCCTGCAGGAGTTTTCTTTTTGTCCTTTACTAAAAGATGGATAGCCTTTGTGTACATTCTGAGTGCTCGAGGGGAGCGAAACTTCCGTAAACAGGTAGGGATTGTACCATTATTCCGAAGTTGTTTAAGAAAATAAGTCTATCAAGGAACTTTATGTGTTCGGCACGTACCTTGCTGAAGACTGCAGCTTTTACATGAAGAAGTGAATTACAATTTTCAAATTGCTATAGCTGTTATGATTCATGTCGAGGTTTCTGAAAAAAAAAAACATACGTACAAATAGGAATGCAAACAAATTATTTATTGAAAAAAATTATTGACATCCGACGATTCGTTATCTCAAGTTAGCATTATCAGAGACGCTTTAACAATAAACAATAAAGAGATGGAATGAAATGACCTCGCCAACAAGAGCAGTCATGTGCATGGAGGGTGACATTATCGCTTTTCCGGGTAATTTCTGATATTAATGCTGGCGGGCAGACAGTTCCTGCACCAAATATTTCCACATTCGTATATAAAAATTGAAAGACCTGTAGCTCAGTGGAAATGGCGTTTACATCCTCTGTAGAAGGCACCCGAAAATTGACTTAAGTTCAAGTCTAGTCTCTGACTGCAGGAACGTTTTCTAAGCCTTTCTTCGACCGGTTCGGAGTTAGCCGATTTATGAAATGGTTTAGAGCTGTTTTTTTCATAGAAATGCGCTTCTTCGTCCCGTAAACTCAAGAAAATCGACTGCAGAACACACATGATTTAAGGCAATATATCCTGTTAGAGTTAGGTATCAAAAAAGATGGCAGCACTTATTTTCCTGTCTCAACATCGGTTGCTTCTAATAATCAGTGATAGTCATGGGCAAGCTATCTCTGTTTGGCTACTGGCAGAGATTGAACTGCCCACTCAGTCTCCAAACGCTAGATATAATTAAATGGCCTTGAGTACTCCTATAAGTGAATAAAAGGCATTAGCTGATTATTATTATATAAAAACTCCAGAGACCTCATAACCACTATAGAGAAACTTGATTTAGAGGGAAACGATTTCTTAGTGAGCTTTAACATGTCATCCCATTTTTACAAATGTTCCTGCAGACTGCACTACATCTCCTTTCTCAAATTTATTCCCCTGACATTTGAGCGTATTGAAGCCCTGTCTTAAATCCATGTATTGTAGCTGGAACAACCAGCTCTTTAAACAAACTGAAGGTGTAAATGGGCTCCCCACTTTCACTCTCATGTTCGTTAACATATAAACATAATTGTTTGAATCTTTGGCACTTCATTTGATCAACCCACAAGTCCAAAGTATCATTGATGTATATAGACGATATCTTTGTCATGTTTCTCTATGGCTCATAGGCTCTCTTTAACTTTTTATATTTCCTCAATAATAACCATTCTTTTACTGTGATGGAGAAAAGAGGAGGGGCTTCTTTAATAATTTAGTTACAAGGCAAGCGAACGGTTTCCTCATGTGCAAAATTTACCATAAAACAACACACGCACACACAGATATCTAGATGCCACACTGACATCATCATCATCTTGCTCGGAAACGTGAAACTTTCAAAATTTTAGCTTCCAGAACAGAACGAACTACGTCCTCAGGGGTGCTACTGCACCTCTAATAACTGCTTACAACATTTCAACATAGAATGAAAGAACATGGAACAAGGGTTGTTCCCACACAAAACTGCCATGCCAACAAGACTATATATATATATATATATATACAGTATATATAAAAAGTGGCGTTGCGTGCCCATTTCGGTTGGGTGTGCTGTCATGTGGATTATGCAACCTACGCTACAAATTTCACATCAGTTTGATCATATGCATGAGTGTGTGCAGAAAAATTTCCAGTGGGGAGGCAAAGCTTGGAGACAAATAATTACAGCAGTAAACGTCTGTTCGCATTTTTTTGATGTAATTATTTGTCGAAGTAAACTATAAATACAATATTTTAATTTTACATCGATTTTAATGATCTTTAATTCTTGAAAAAAAGAAAAGTATTCGGAATTAATAGTTTTTAACAAAATTTCATATATAAAAAAATTGACCAGCATATGTGTAGCTCAGTAAAGTGGCACTTGTGTCCTCTGCACTTGGTTGCTCGAAGTCAGACTTAAGTTCAAGTCTAGTTAACGAATGGAGGAACTTTTTCTAAGCCTTTCTTCGACCGATTCCCGAGTTAGTCGATCTCTGGCACGGGCAAACTGGTTTTTCCTCCCAGAAACTCGTGTTTTTTTATCGCATAAACTCAAGAAAATCGACCGTAGTACCCACATTATTTCAGACAGTAACATATCTTGTTAGGGTTAGGTACCAAGAGATTGTAGCACTTGTTTGCCAGCCTCTTCATCCGTGGCTGCTATAATTAGTGATAGAAATGGGCCAGCTATCTCTGATTGGCTACCAGTGGAGCTGAACTGCCCACTCAGTCTCCAAACGCAAGATAGGGTATAAAGGTCTTGCCTACTTCCTATAAGGGAATAAAAGGCATTAGGTGATTTTTTTTGATATTTTATTAAAAATCAACTAATTAAAAAATCAATCCCAAAATCCTAAATTAAATTATTTCAGTTTAAAAGCAAAAAAATCATAAAACTAACACGTAAAATAATATTCAATTACATACACTTACCTTTTAAAAATGTATTTTTCTGTTTAAATTTGTTTCACTATAAATTTACAATTCACACTTCACTCAGTGACTCACTAGACACATAGGGCAAACAAACTGGTCACTGTTCACAACAGTAATGAACATTTTTTCCACAAATCAGAAAAAGATGAACCAAAGACAGGAACACGTGCTTTATTGCTGCAATAAAACACGTGTTCTATGGCCACCCCACCATGGGCCGAAACAGGCCAACCTATAATAAATTTTAAGACAGAGAAAGCGTCCCATAGTCGAGGGTATAAGGTTACATATCTCAATCACTTTTACAATTATAATTTATGGAATTTTTTAGTCAATCCCAGGGGGAGTTCCCCGTTTCCACCGTTGATGCACATGACCGTATGATTGCATTTTTATCGATGTATGAAAGTTCAGAGAGTGCATAGCATATCAGCACTCATCTTAATTGGTCAAATGCAATAAACTGCAGGGTATCTTTGAATACTTCTGCATAGACTGGGAGAACAATCTGTTTGTTTTAGGCTTTATTAGAAAACAACAATTAAGGAGAATGCTATATTTGGTTGGTATATTTGAAATACTCAAAGATGAAAATATGTGAACAATCATTTATAAGACATGTGAGAATAGGAAATGAAAGGAAAGAATAAGTGTGAGTAGAAATACTTTCGTTAATGGCAAACGAATTATTAATAATTTACATTTGCGATATGTGTGTGTGTCCTATAAGTTGCTGGGCAGAGTGAATAGCATGATCTTATAAAGTCTAGACATGAATAAGTGAATTTATAATGGCATAATTAAAAAAAAAACTTATGAGAAGACAGAGAGTATGGCAGGAATATATATAATTTGATGGAACAGCAAATCATTTCGTAAAATTTGTTGCCCGTCTCTGGTTTGTGTATATTTTGCTCCGCTTTTCCAAGAATTTGGAAAACTCTGTACATAACATCTGATCATTATCGGAATGCTATGTATAATGTATACATAGCATCTGATCATTATCGGAATTACCCACACTTTCGGGAATCCTACATTCATTATTTTTATTTTTATTTTTTGTAATATCAGCGGTTTGTCTGCTTATCACATATGCTGGTGTTTTTTTGATCATCAACATCTTATAATACACAGAATATTCATTTTTATTCAGGAATAGATATTTTTTACTGTCTGTTGTTTCCAAAGACTAGAATAAATATGTCTCCATACCGCTAAAAAACATTGCAACCTCAACAAATGCTATACTGCACAAGCAAGAGAAACATTTAGGTTTTTTTCTCCTAACATCCACTTTCAAATTTTCAGTTCCAGAAAACATGTGTAACAGCTATTTGTAATACAGTCATCAGATACAAAAAGCGCTCAGCTCATGAGAAGTGACAACGTTCAATTGGATTGGTTGACACAATAACTGGTAGCCGGTAGGTGCTGGGTGAGCTCACCCAGCCTCGTCTTCTGAGCAGTTTAAAAATACTAGCATGCGAAGAATTTGACCAGCTGCACCCTCTTTACGCAAGGGCTCAACAAAGGTGAATGCATTTTGAAAGTACACCAGGGCCACTGACACGAATGTGACGCAATGTTTACGCGTTGAAAAGTGCCCTTTTCATAAAGCACTAATGCTTCATTGTTCTCGAAGAGGACAATGAAGTATTAGTATATTGTGTTTCATTTCAGAAATCACAAAGTCAGCAAACAATTAAGGGAGACTTTAACGGGAATAAATGTAAAAATATAATATCTGCGATACTGATATTTCGTGGATGAGCATCGCACACCCGAAATATTCTCCCTTGACACACATACACACAATCTTTATCCTACATCAAATGCACAACAGATAACCTAAAATCTCTATTGGAACAAGACAGAATCAGAAATATATACAAATCTCTTAAAATTTCCACTTGCATGAGACAAATCAAGAACCAAAATCCTCTCACCTTTCCAGGTGTCTGCAGCATTACATGCAGGTGTTTAACTCAGTATTTTGTACAGACAGAATGAACTGCCTTAGCTGAAAAGAAAAAAAAAAAACTTAAAATATACATCTAGTAAAGACAGCTAAAAAGTGACTCTCACAACATCCTTCGAGGAAGAGCATTCCATCAAAGGAATAAAGCAGGGCTAATTCATAAACCCTAATTTAAATCTAAGAGACTCCTCTTGGAAGGGGACGAGTTCTGTAGAACCCAGCTAACTGCAACCGAATGGTTCTGTCTGTCATGGTTAATAAGAGGAATTACCATGAAGAGCGCTGCTATCGCCCTCCATGCACATGGCTCTCCTTGTTTTTCTAAACTACGTATTGTTGAAAATGTGGATTTAACCAGTGAAATGATGGCTGTAAACAACTTATTCAGAAAATTCTTTATTTTCATTCATAATTCTACGTAGCCTTTTGTTCCAGAAATTTTGACAAACAGCTAAGAGAAAATTATAAAGAAATTCTGAATAAGCTAACACTTTTTATTCGCTTAAAGGGAGCAGGCGAGGCCTTTAAACTCTATCTAGCTTTTGGAGACTGAGTGGACAGTTTAATCTCCTCTGCCAGTCAATGAGAGATAGCTGGCCCACGTTTATTACTAATTATAGCTGCCACCGATGAAGAGACCAGCAAACAAGTGCTGCCATTTCTTGGTACCTAACCATAACAAGACATATTACTGTGTGAAATAATGTGGGTTCTACGGGTCAATTTTCCTTGAGTTTACGGGATGAAGAACCCAAGTTTCCAGGAGAAAAAACCTGCTTTCCGCTGCCAGAGATTGATTAACTCGGCAATTGATTAACTAGGTCGAAGAAAGGCTTAGAAAAGTTCCTCCAATCGGCAACTAGACTTAAATTATAAGTCTATCTTCGGGTGCCTAGTAAAGAGAATGTAAGCACCACTTCCACTGAGCTACACAGGCCTGAAACCTGATTATTGAAAGGATTATTAGTTGTGAGGCTGAAAATTGAAAGAAGTTAGACAGAAAATAACATATAGTAATATGATAATGTTACAAGAAAAACCGGATTATTCCACATACTGTATTAGTGAGAGAAGACACCATGCTCAGCATATAGATCAATGTAATTATTTCAATGAAAGATATTATTTTTATAAATAAACTTGTTTATCTTTGAACGAGTTTGGTTAATCAGCTAGAATAGAGACTGACTGATGAAAGGATGAATGTAGGAAAAGTATGTCAGGAATAAGAGATTGGTTTTAGGATGGAATCTGGAAAAGCTTTGTGTTACAAATACAGTATGACAAAATATAGTAGTAATTGTAAGAAGCAATGGCTGTAAGAAGATATTTTTCACAAAGAGTCACAGTTGTTGCTTGCATAAAGGGAGAGATGAATGTTACATTGGAACTGATTGAATGGGATAACTATTTATTTTATTTATTTAGCGTTTGGTTCATTCAGTACAAGTAAACACAGTAAAATAAAACATATGATCATATGTATAAAAACTATAACTGCAAATGAAAGTTTATGATCTAGTTTAGTTCCGGTGGTATAACTTGGAGGAAGTCGGATCAGTATTCCTGAAAAGCATGCAGTCTACGTTCAGTGAGGATGCAATTATGTCATTGGCTTTTTTCTCAATTTTTAGGACATTACTGATATTTTAAAGATGTAGATATATAAAGAATATAAGGAAGGAATCATTTTGGACATACCTTTGTAGAATATTCCTGGTTGTCATCTTATTGAGTGTCATCCTTCGTATGGCGATATTACTGAAGTATTACTGAAAGGAAGGTGGAAATGTGGGAGAATTGAGTCAGACACAAGGCATGTGAAATTTAAAACCCAGGTTTTAATGGTGGATGGTGAATTCTTTGGGAAGAAGGTGAAAGATAACTTTTTTGGGAAAGGAGAAGGATAGAATATGCTGAAAACAAGATTAGGGAATAAGGGGATTTGAACCGTTTCGACTGTGCAGCGTCTTCGGAGCTCTTGGGAAAAGTGGAGGCTATATCATTTCTTGGTGTTTTTGTCTTGGGTGTATCTGCGTTTTCTATTGGTCTCCGAAGATGACAGACTGTCGCAACGACTCACACCCCATCACTAACACCCCTAATCTTGTTTTAATGATATTCAATCTTTCTCCTTTCCCCAAAAAATTTCAATCTTTCAACTTCTTCTTCTCAGAGAATTCATCACATCCTTAAAACAAAGGATTTAAATTTCGCATATGTTGTGTCTGAAACGCAATTTTCCCACATCTATCTCCACATTTCCACCTTTCTTTCACTCATACTTCAGTAATATTGCCATACGCTGGATACTGCTCAATAAGGTGAATCAGAAACATTCTACAAATGTATGTCCAAAATGATTCTTTCCTTATATTCTTCATAAATCTATATCTTAAAAATATCAGTAATGCCATAAAAATTGAGTAAAAAGCCAATGATATCATAAAAAGGGTACCTTTTAGATTTTCTGCTACAATAACAAAACTGATGAGAATGTAAAGAGAGTCAAGATTTAATTAGTTTCAGTTTTCAGTCTACGATATTAGGTTCATGTATTCTTGGTATTGTATACATGACTACGTCCATCTTAAAAAAATATATAATAAATCCTTTAACGACTTTTATTCCCAAAGGGAGTATTAGGAGCTTCTTTAGTCACAATGAACTTTTGTGAAGTTCGAGAGCATTTCAACTGTCGAATTTAAGGCTTTATATAGAGTGGCGCACTCAGGATTTAATCTGGGGGGGGGGGGAGTTGAGTAGACGATTTAAGAATACACACTACGCATACGAGCTATGATTGAGCATCTGCAGTGATCGCCAATACATGATACCGGTGATCTCATCTAGTATCATGTACCGGGTGTCCCAAAATTCACGCAAGAAGTAATTTTGATAGAAAACACAGGTTTTTAATTAAAAATTGTAATTTCTTATTGATTCATAAAGTATACAGTATAGGGTTATGCATGGAATAGCATATCGGGTAAATGGCCTCCACAGCTTTGCTGGCACATACGCACTCTTTTGTCGAAATTTTCCATGACCGTTTTGCATAAATGTGGCTGAATTTCGTTGATACAGCGCTCAATTTCCTCCTTCAAGGCGTGGGTGGTCGTGGGCTTGTTGGCATAAACCTTAGACTTCAAAAAACCGTAAAGAAAAAAGTCCAACGACGTTAAGTCACATGATCTGGGTGGCCAATTCTGATCACCAAAACGGGAAATTACACGACCAGGAAATGACTCATGCACTAATTGAATTGTTTCTCGGGCTGTATGACATGTGGCACCGTCTTGTTGAAACCACGTGTCGTCCACATCCATATCTTGCAATTTAGACACAAAAAAAACTGGATTATCATGTCGCGATAGCGAGCACCATTAACTGTTATTGCCTTACCAGCCGCATTTTCAAAGAATTTACCGATGATGCCTCCAGCCCAAAATTCGCACCAAACAGTGACACGTTGTGGATGCATTTGTTTCTCAACAATCACTCGTGGATTTTCTGAACCCCAAATGCGACAATTTTGTCGATTAACGAAGCCATCAAGATGAAAATGAGCCTCATCGCTGAAGATGATTTTGTTCGAAAAATAAGCATCCACTTGTTGTTGTTCCATAATCCATTCAACGAACTCTCTTCGCTGTGTGTGTGTGGTCAGTAGGCTTCAGTTCTTGAGTCAACTGAACTTTGTAAGCATAAAGATGCAAATCTTTCGTGAAAATACGCTGTAGCGAGCTTCTCGAAATGCCCAATTCACGACCACGGTGCCGAATTGATGTTCCTGGACTCTCAGCAACACTCTCACGAACTGCTTCGATGTTTTCTGTTGAACTTGTTGAAGGACGGCCAGAGTGTATAAGATCACTAATCGATCCAGTTTCTTTGAATTTTTTAATTAATCTTTTCACAGTTGAAGTTAAATCACTGTTCCGACCATATTTTGTACGAAAATTGCGAACTGTAGCTGCCAAACCTTCATTATTTTTAAAATATTGCTCAACAATGAAAATACGTTGTTCTTTCGTGTAGCGTGTAGCGCTCCATTTTTAATAACCCTGAACTGTCAGCTGTCTTTTTTTTCCCTCTTTGGCAACACTTTTCCGCACAAATGGCGCTAAATTTACATCTTGCGTGAATTTTGGGACACCCTTTATTAACTTCGGTTGCTGCTGTTGTGGGATCACCAGATAATTTTTTGAGTAAGAGCCAGGCTTTCCTGCTACTGTGCTTCATATCTAAGCTTTTAATTTTCTCTGCCCATTGTTGACTTCTTATTTCAGACAGTGCTGCTATACTGTAAGTTCCTCTCCTGCATAAATTGTTTCTGATGAAAATGGATCTTTATCATATAGGTCACAATATCTTTCATATATTTCCACGTTGTGTTCTGTAAAACCTGGAATGTAACGTTCTACAGTTCTTGGGATGAGCCTGGTAGCAGACCGTCTAATAGCTTTGATGAACTTTCCATAATTTTCTGGTCTGGGTGAAATGTTGGTGAGGTTTATGTATATTGGCTTTGAAACGTGGATATAAAGAGATATATTTCACTAAGTGAAATATATCCACGTTTATATCCAAAATCTTTCTGCGAAAGATTTCAATTGCAGTGTTGCTTGTTGATTTTGAGAACGTTGATTTTACTTGACAAGCATCATAGTTGCTACAAAAATTCTGAATACCGAAAATATATTAAAAGATATGGTAATAATTTAGTATAAAAATAAAAGTTTGTTTGTTTGTTTTTTTTTTTTAAAAGAAAGAAAAGAAAAGAATTTAAATACAATCGATTTAAGCTTGCTAATCAAGGTATAAATAGGAACTTCATCAACTGTAAAATTCAGATATTCTCACTAAAAAAAAAATTTTGAATTTACGGTAATAAAAATTGTAGCAAAAATCGTCATATTTATGGAATTACAACATGGATCTAAATATGGATATAAAACGTTTCAGTTTGCAGTAACATGCATAGTATGCCTCCCTGGTTGACAGAATGGTTAACGTATCTGCTTTCTAACCATCCAACTTTAGGTGAAAGGTAAATTTTGTCGCTTAGTGCGAGACCACCTCACTTACTGAAGGCCTGAGATTCAAAAAACATATATATATATATAATAAATAATAAAAAAAAATCAGCTAACGCCTTTTTATTACCGTATATACAGGGAGTAGGTGAGGCCATTTTTAGCCCTATGTAACTTTTTGCAGACTGAGTTGGCGGTTCAATCTCCACTGGTATCCAATCAGAGATATAGCTGGCCCAAGGCTATCACTAATTAAGCAGCACGCAGTGAAGAGAGACGGTTCTACACGTGCCGCCATCTCGTGGTCCCTAACCCTAACACTCGTATTTTTTTAATGTCTGAAATAATGTGGGTTCTACGGTCGATTTTCTTGAGTTTACGGGACGAAAAACCCAAGTTTCAGGGAGAAAAAATCCGCTTGCCCGTGCCATAGATCGACTAACTTGGGAACCGGTCGAAAAAAGACAGAAAAATTTCCTCTAGTCGCCGACTAGACTCAAAACCAAGTCTACCTTCATGCAGCCAAGCGCCGTGGTGTGCAAACGCCACATCCACTGAGCTAAAAGAAAAAAAAAAAAAAACAGGCTAACAAAACACACACACATATATATTCATTTTAATATAAACTGAGTAAAAATTCGAGAATTATAACAAATTGAGATTTATTTGAAAACGCAACATGTTTCGTCAGGATTGACTTCATCAGGCGTTAAGAACATAGAAAGCTATTAAAAGACACTGAAAAAAACATTGAGACACTCTAAAGCTATACAATTATAAAGCTATAATATTCGACTGTAAATTACAGTTATTATGAACTTAAGCTATAGTCCGTGTTAAAGTTCTATTGTTGTACACATGTGAAACCACGCGATCTCCAGTGTGTGATAGTAGAGCTGAAAGAGGCAAATTATAACTGAGATTATTGTTCATATGAAGAGGGTCCAAGGTGATTTCTTTTGACTCGACAATGCGGCGTTCTACTCGTGGCAAATATGTAGGTTTGAAGTTGTTGTCCAATTTACTTCATGTTGGCGGCTTTCATTGTTCGTGGTTATTGAAAACAGGACATGGCCTGATAGGGCAGTAGCAATGTCTCTCTGGTGTTCCTCGAGACGTAGGAGGATAGATTTCTCCGTTTGACCATAGTAAGGTTTTCCGCACTCACGTGACTTTGTATACACCAATTGTAGAAAGTTGTGAGATTGTTTGTAGTTGCTGAAACTTGATCTTATTTTTAGAAGAGTCGAGAAGCACGTCTGTGTATTAAATTTCTTCAAGATTCTACTCAGTTTATTGGATAGTGTGCTGATATATGGCAAGAAGATATAACCTTTGGAGTCGTCCTGTGTCTCTACGTTGCTACGTTGACGGTGGGATAATTGTTTGTCGATACTTTTTAACACTTTCATTGCCAAGCTGAAAATTGGAATTTCGTGTGGTGGCCAAAATTTTTTTTAGTTTTTATTTATAGTTAGCGACGTCCACGCGATAACGCGTGATCGGCCGTTTGGTGAGAAGTCGCATCGCGCGATTGGCAATGAACATGTTAAAGAGTAGCCATTGCTTTTAAAGGTCCACTTCAGATGTTTTTTTTTTAGTTCTTCTTCATCTGACAGTACAGATCTTGCACGATTCGCAAGAGTTGATATAATACCCAACTTTTGCGCTGGATGGTGATGTGAGGACGCATGCAAATATCTGTCCGTGTGTGTTGGTTTTCTAAATATAGAGACTTTTATTGATTCAGGCGTCTTAGTGAGTTTAACATCTAGGAAACAGAGGGAAGTATTTTCTTCAATCTCCATGGTCAATTTGATATCCTGATGGAGGTTGTTTAAGTGGTTGAGAAACCTGTGAAGATTCTCAATACTATGCTCCCATATGAGGAATATATCGTCCACATATCTAAGCCAAATTCTTGGTTTTAAACTAAAAGAGGACAGTGCTTTTTGTTCAAAATCCTCGAAAAAAATGTTGGCTAATATAGGAGAGAGGGGGCTTCCCATAACTAATCCTTTGACCTGTTTATAAAGTTCACCTTCGAATTCAAAATAGTCAGAGTTTACACAGTGAGATAGCAGAGAGAACATTTTATTTGAAATCTTGTTCTTTAAAATATGGAGAACTTCCTGTGCCAGAAGATATGCCAATATTTCTTTCTGTGTCAGAAGAAATATCAAATACCGCAGACGCGAGTTTACTTCGCATAGAAGCAATTCTTGCAATCAACAATGCAAAACCAAAAACGTTTCGCTCCAAGTTTTAAAGCTGCAAAAGATACTTATTCTTTTGTTGGGTACAAATATCTCCAGAACTTTGACACCTCAAACCAATGTTGGCATACCACTGACAAACACCACATGCCTTCAAGGGTCTAAAAGCCATGCTGCCAGTCTGTTGGAAATGGAACAAGAAAGCTTGGGTTACACAAGACGTTTTTATAGATTGTACACAAATTATTTTTGTCCTACCGTACTGCGCTTCTGTAAAGAAAATGATTTGCCAACCAAGGCATTGGCTGGCAAATCATTTTCTTCTCTTGGATAATGAAGCAATGGATTAATCAATTGCTTCTCTTGGATAATGTCCCTGGACATCCTCAAAACCTTGCTGAAGTAAGAACACCATTGTATGTCAAGGTTGCGTACATGCCCCCAAACACAACATCGCTTTTGCTACCGATGGATCAGAGGATTATATCAATCTTCAAAGCCTATTACCTCCGTATAACATTTATGGAAATGGTAAGTCTCGGACACTTCATGAAAAAACTATTAGACTATTGACAGTCATTCGATATTTTGAAGGGCATTAATAACATCGAGGCAGCTTGGAACGACGCGTCAGCAAAGTATTTAAAAGGAGCATGATGAAAACTTCTTTCAGCATTTATGCACGACTTCGAGGAATTACAGCAAGAGGAGAATGCTATTGAAGATGTTACCAAGCTTGCGCGAGAGGTGGGATTGTACGATATTACAGCTGAAGATGTGATGACAGAAGTCTTAGAGAGCCATGATAAATCGCTTTCCAATGAAGACTTAAAAGAATTAGCCGAACAATTAAGTCAACATCCAACGGAAGAGAAAGAAAACGAAGGTCCTCTGAGCGATATGAAAACGGCCGATTTACAGTGTATCCTTGCAAGCATAGAGACATTGACTGATGAACTCTGCGAAATGAACCACGATTGGGAACGGAGTGCGAACGTAGAAAGGATTGTAATCGCAGCTATTCGACCTTACACTGAACTCCTTAAAGAAAGAAAAAGAAAATCTAGGCAGTTAACAGTGGATAATTTTTTCAAAAAAAAAAAAAAAAAATGCAGGTGATACGAAACCAGGAACTTCAACATAGAAAATGTAATATCTTTTCGAAGTTTCATATTTTTTGTATATACTTTTGTTTTGTTTTCGTTATTAATAATTTTGTTTTAACAAATATATATGTATGTATTATCAAAGCTTTAAATATAATAATGTTACACATACTTCATGTGCATATTTTTTGATTGCGAAACATAACTTCATACCTCCCATTAAAATTGGGTTAGTTTTACGCCAAAACTGATACACTGATATATATATATATATATATGTATGTTTGGGAAGCACTGCCCTATAATATGCTCAGTAGAATGAATAGCATGCGATCCTATAAAGTCTAAACATGAATAAGTGAAAAATGAATTTAAAAAAAATTAAATAATTTAAATAAAGTTACGAGGAGAGGGAAAGAGATTTGTTTGCAAAGCATAAACAACTAACCAATAATAAACAGCTCCTAATACATTTAGTAGTTCAGTTAAAAACTGTAGGGAGAGGCTAATCCAATGAACTAATAATGTTGATCGGGTGATTCGTTTAGGCTTGGCAGCAAATCATCCCGTAAAATTTGTTGTGTTATGTGTTATCATGTTACGTGTATTTCTCTGGTTTATGTATATTTCGCTCCGTTTTCTAAGAATTTTCTTTTGTTTACTAAGACTCAGTATATGCAATAATAGGATACATAATATCCGATCATTATCCACACTTTCGGGAATCCTACATTCATTAGTTTTTTTTTTTTTTTTTTTTTTTTTAGTGTCAGCGGTTCTTCTGTCTTATCAAACTCACATATGCTGGTATTTTGTTATAGATCAACAACCTCTATGATACATAGAAGTGTATTCTTTCTTTCTTTTTTTTTTTTTTTTTTTCATTTTTATTCAGGAACAGATAAATTTTTACTGTCTGCTTTCAAAGACTAGAATAAAAATATCCCTATACCATTAAAAAACTTGACAACCTCAAGAAGCGCTATACTGCACAAGCAAGAAAAAAATTAGCTTGGTTTATTACTAAATACAATAAAACAGATATTTAACATCTGTGTATTATATTTAGGAACAATTAGTGTAAGACAACTCCAAGCACCCCTTAATGGAAAACCACTCAGCTCCAGCAGGCTATGCTGCATGCATGCGAACAGTACAGATTTATTGTAGTCCTAAACATAACACCTAACTTGTAAGCAGATGTTAGGACATCTGCTTTCAAATTTCCAGTTCCAGAAATGTGTAGCAGCTGTTTGTAATACATCCATTGAATACAGAAAGCACTCGATTTATGAAAAGCAAAATGAATATATATATATATATAAACTTGAAATCAGCATGAATTGCATTTGAGATATTCAATATCATCCAGACACTTAACAAATGTTAATTTCAGAAATAAAACCATGTAAGTTGGACTAACATGTTACATAAACTTTGTGAAAGTACAACAGCTCGACGCGGAAATGGCATACATACGCTAAAAGCTAGTACCTCCTTGGGAATAAAGGAACGACAGACACCCAGGTGCGAACGTGACAACCTGTTAATATAATTTTAAATATGGAAAGCATCAACTGAACAATATGCTTCACGCGCGCCGTTTTCTGTGCTAAAAATTCATTGGCAAATACTAGAGTGAGACAAGGATAATTTGAATTTTGATACGATTTTTAAATACAATCATATATAATGCACATAGAAATCGGAAAAGTAATCACTTGGGAAATTATTATTTTTCCGGACTAAATCAAAGAAACGCTGAAATAACTCTTTTACTTACTTTATTTATATACACAAGTTCCAATCTTCTGTTTTTCTTTAGGAATTGCATTAGCACATCATCATAAAATGAAGGTTTTTCCTTCAGTTCCATCATCAATGTCTTTTCAATAGCGATTAAGCATAGACTGGACGGGCTTTCCTGTGTTTGTGTTCCTCTATAACACGTATGTGTTCTCTTCATAGAAAAAGAACGCTGACTGTAGCAGGGGCGAATTCTCCATGCTTGCTGCGCAAGCTCATTAATTGAGAAAGAAGTAATATTTATTTGTTAATAAATGCATGCATTTATAAGCATTCCATTTAGGCTTTTATTTTTGTAGACAGAAGACATCTTAAGCTTGCGCAGCAATCGAGCGTTGCGTTGTGTATCGAAGGCCGATGCTTGCTCATCTATTCAAAGCTACCTTGGCTTGCTCGGTTGTAGGAGCTTCCAGGTCCTCGCAGCAGCACTGATTTCATGGGCGCGCATAGCCATTTCACGTCGTCTCACTCCGTTGCTTAAACACAGGCCATACACAGTCAACATAGCTCAAGCCAGTGAGATTCAGCCAGCCTTTACAAGTATGCGTGTTGCTTGGGAAAATTAAGTTGCAACCAACTTTTTATGACGATGTTATTGACCAGTTCATAAATAAGAACAGTAGGGTAGAATTTGTATTCAAGTAGCTAAATTGAAAAAGATAGAATATCATTTGTAAAATAAATGTTGTATTTGTATGATTAAATGTACATAAATTTCTAAATACAGGGTGTTCGGGATAAATTTGACATATTTACAATTAATTATATTTTTCCTTAAGTTACATGTATTAACACACACTTCTCTTCATTTAAAAGTTTGGACCCTTCTTCATTCATATACAAGATGTCAGAAAGGATGGATAGCTGGAACCCACCTGAATCATGGAAGAGAATAACTTGTATCATGATGATTCGTGCCCGCCATCAAAATAAGGATATTACGACTGCTGCCCAATGCTCCCTGAATACAGTAAAAACAATCAGGCATGAACTAGAGACTTGCAATGGTGACTACGAGGATGTAGCAAGAAGAAAGATCCCTAGCAGACGATCTGATTGCGTTCGTACAGCAGAATTCCTCGCAAATCTGCAGGAACAGGTGTTGAAGAACCCTGACATTGGAATTCGGGCTTTGTTCGTGGAGTTGCTAACTGTAGTCAAGCCCTGGATAACAAGGGTAGCCAATGGTAGGCCGTATGTATGGCAGCAGGATTCGGCCCCTTGCCACACCTCTGGGAAAAGTCAAAAATGGTTGTCTGAAAATTTCTACGACTTCACCAGTCCAAATGTTTGGCCTCCAAACTCCCCAGACCTTAACCCCATGGATTATTTTGTATGGGGCGCAGTTGAAAAAGACACCAATCGCACTTCCAGTAATACAAAAGCCCAGTTAATGGATAAAATTAAAACAGTTTTTGCGGCCCTTCCCAGGGAGACTGTAGCATCAGCTTGTTCGAGGTTCCGAAGCAGAATTGAAGCTGTGATCGATGCTAATGGTGGTTATTTTGAGTAAATCTTGTTGATAGTATTGTAATTAACTCTGCCTGTAATGTTTTTTTGTCAATTCATTAAATTTAATAGATACAAAGAAGATTTTCTTTTTCCTTACGAAACTGTCAAATTTATCCCGAACACCCTGTATATAGTTTTAAATGGGCAGTAATTCATTATTCTGCTAATCAGACTTTAATCACACCTCACTTCCTGAATGATAACAAGAGCAAGCGTGAATTTCAAGACTAGCATTAACCCCTGAGCAGTAGAGCTCGGAATTGACATGATAAGTTCTGCTAACTTATATTTAATAACTAAAATTATAACTAAATTTCCTTTAATGCAACCTGAAGTTGATTTTCTTGCATGAATTTTAATAGGTGTTGCACTGAATTTTTCTTGGCAAATTCTTCAGAAGAAAATTAAAGCGAATATAGTCAAAAACTGGGCCATAGAAATCCTTTAAGTTTTCTAAAATACTATCAGGAAACGTTTTCGCATACTGACCATATCTTTCACTACAAAGGAGTTGAAATAATTCAAGTTTCGAAAGAGAAGAGTATCTTTCTTCCATCCCCAGGCACATGCAGTCTATTATTTCTTGGTATAATCGAAGACACATGCTCTTCTCCGTCTCTTCCGGTCCTTTTCGTCTTAGGTCTCGACTCATCAACTGCATGCGTCTCCTTTGATACAGAAACCCAAATATCATCAAATCCATGTTCCCTGTCATTCCTAAGCTGCTTCATAGTGTCATGCACTTTTTTTTACAACAGTACAATACGTCATAGGATGAAGTTTGCAGTATATTCAAGACATCAGTATAGCCAAATAAAACAGAAAAAATTTCTAGCAACAAAATTGTTTGAAAATCTTGCAAGAAATGCAAAAAAAACCACGAGCTTTGATTACAGCGTCCATATTCAATTCCCCAGAATTCTGTTTGACATGGATGTTAAACGATGCTCATTAAACGGGAAGTAAAGTTCCATCTGGTTGGTGCGTCAGAGGGTAATTTTTTAGCAACAAAATCTTGCAAAGCATTTATTCTTTTCGATGATTTAGAAAAATATGCCGCCAATGCACTGATAGTATGGAAAAACAATCTACATTCCTTGATATTCGAGAGACTTTGCTTCAGAACTAAATTTAAAACGTGATTAATTAATTAAAACATGAGGAATATTCTTTCCTAATATTCTCATTTTTAATATGCTATTGCCATTGATGCCATCTGTTCACATCCCTAATCTTTCTCAGGACTCTCATATCTGCGGTCTCTAGTCTTTGGTCAAGTGTTTTATTTCTGACCCAGCTGTCAGATCCATAAGTTAAAATTGGTTTGAACACTATCTTGTATACAGCTAATTTCTGTCTTATTCCATATGAATTTATTCAATTGACTTCCTTCCATACCTACTTTGTTGATTCTGTTGTCTATTTCCATATTTAATTTACCAGCTTCACTAAAAATCGTGCCTGAAATGTTTTTCTTGTTCTATAGGTTCTCCATTCACAATGCAGTTGATATTTTCAACTCTTCTGCCTATTTTCATTGTCTGTCTTGTTATTAAATGAAATATTTACATAATAAAAAATTCTTTACTGTGGTATACATGTTATTCTATGGTTATGGATACTCCACAATTTTCACTATATAAGACAGAATGACCCTCCAGTGAGAAGCTGCTAAAATGAGAATTACTCTTTGAAGAAAGGGTTTATGTTCAGCTATAAAGCTGTAGTTATGATAGACTTACGAAGCATCTTGGATGCAGAAGTTATAATAATGTAGGTCAGTAGCACATGGGAAGTGGCCAGGGGTTGTCTGAGAGAAACATTATCAGATTGCATGCCTACTGTCAAAATGATAAACCAATTGCAGTTAAGTAGATGAGTTGGAATGTAAAGCAAGATGTATATATATATATAATAAAGTTGGAGAGAATATACAGAAAAAGGTGATTAAGATATTCACGAATAGGAAAAAGTGCAAACAAGAAAAATGACAAGTATGGTAAGAAGGCCAAATCTGATTATGAGAGAAAATTAGCTAAGCAGGCCAATGTAAATCCAGAAGTTTTTTTCATTATGTAGCAAGTAACAGGAAGAATAACTATGAATACTATAAAAGGATGACTTTAATCAATGGTTATGGTAGGAAGGTGATAGAAGCAAAAGCGATAGTTGAGTTGCTAAATGATCACTTTGCAAAGATGTATAATCCGGTGGAGATTTTGAAGTTACTGATAACAAAGACTGACATCAGAATCGATGTAGATGAACTGGAGGTACTCAGCATGTTGAAAAATATTAATGTGAACACAGCAGTAGTACTGGGAGGGGCATGTTAATGCACTTGCTTCCTGAATGCACAAGACATTGGCAGTGCCTCTGATGAAGTTCTTCAATATGTGTTAACGATGTCAAATCCAAGGAAGTGAAAAGAAATTAAGTTTCATTACATAACGTTGGCTCTAAGAGAAGTAGAAAATTATAGACAAATTAATATCTTAGAAGTGTGGTAGAAGTATTAGAAAAGTTGATTAAAGGTAAAATGCGGCCGTGAGTGGATAGAAATACAATACTCTATGGTGGGCACCATGGCTTTATAAAAAGTAGGTCATGCCTTTATAAATGACTAACATTTTATAATTGAGTAAAATTAATATAATTAAGAGCAGAAGACAAGGAAAATGGCTACAGCATGATACTGCTGAACTTTGCAAAGACATTTGATAGAATAATGATTGATAAACTATTACCAAAGATGGAGCAAATGGGAATGGCCATGCAGTAGCATGGATAGGTGTGGCTGACAGACACACACTAGAACAGTATACGCTGAATAAATTAAAGATGCCAAGAAATTATATTCTTGGTTTCATCCTGTATCCAAGTGTGAGCAAACAAAGTTTGCACGTGAAGTCATTTCATTACTGGGCTACTTGTATATAGAGGAAAACTAAGGCAATTGATGTGCAGTCATTAGCCTCTATATACTCGTACAAGTAGCCCAGTTGTGAAGTGACTTCACACTCTTGGATAAAGAATGAAACTAAGAATATAATTTCTTGGCATCTTTAATTTATAGTATAACCAAGTGAAAAAACTTTCAACATGTATCTCTAATCAAGAGTATTTTATTAAGGTGTTACACCTTTTGACTACTTGTACATGGAAATATGACTTCTGAATTACTTCAACCTTGTATCACTTCTGGATCTGGCTCCCGCTAATCAGTCCTCAATAAAGGTCGAAACCGGTCAGAGTAGTGGCCCTTCCCATAATGCATAGCATTATGCATGTCGTAAGGATATGTGCATTGCATTATGGGATACTAAGGCAATCGACATGAAGTCATTAGCCTCTATATACAAGTAGCCTAGCTGTGATGTTACTTTACGCACAAACTTTGTTTGCTTACACTTGGATAAAGGATGAAACCAAGAATATAATTTATTCGCATCTTTAATTTATATTATAACCAAGTGAAAAAAACTTACAAGTATATGGTGGAGTGGAATTTAGGAGAATCATGGCGACTAGCGGAGTGACTAAGGGTTCCATACTAGGACCACTACTCTTTAATTTGTATATTAATGATACAAGGAAAAATTTAACTGGTAATATTCAGGTATTTGCTGATAATGCAAAACTAGGGAGGGAAATGGTGATATAAGGGTGATGTAGATATCCTGCAGATTTAAATAAATCATTTATGATTTATGGATCCAGCAACAAAAACTGAGATCTTGTCTTGTTCACAATAGAATGTTCACATGACGGATGTCACATTATCAGCAGAATTCAACTATTTATGCTTAAATGAAAATGTGCTGAATTGAATCCTACACTTCAGTGTTTGTACGAGGGTGGTCTGAAAATTTCTCGGCCTAACAATGAAAAAACGAATTTATAATTTCAGCGATGCTCCAGCGCCATTATCTCGTCCCTATAGTAGTTCTCAGTAAGATCTGCATAAACCCATCTATCTACAGCTGCAATCATCTGATTCGAAGAAAAATGCTGACCAGCGAGGAAGAGTTTTAGTTTTGGGAAGAGACAGTAGTCAGAGGGAGTCAAATCTGAGGAATAGGGTGGATTTTCAACAATTCATAGTGCAGATCCCTTAATTTTCCCATTGCCCAAACACCTCTGTTGGCAGGTGCATTGTCCTGATGAAAGATTATTTTTTTCTGTAAACGGGTCTTTTTTCACGAATTTTTTTGTCTAGTCTGGTTAAAAGATTGGAATAATATTCCCGGTTGTTTTACCCTTTTCAAGCTAATTAATAAACAAAATGCATTTAGCATCCCCAACCACCGATACCATGACCTTTCCTGCTGATGGAACCGACTTTGTCTTCTTTGGCGATGAACAACTGGCTTCTGTCCACTGTTTTGACTACTGTTTGTATTCTGGTGTGTAATGGCGAATCCAAGTCCCATCCATAGTAATAAATCTCAGTAGTTTCATGCACTTTGACTCGCCGGTCATACAAACCATATCGTGACTTGATCAATGATTTCTGGTGTTGTTACACTTTTTGGATGTCCTTCACGTGCATCATCTTCAAGGCTGGTATGGCCACTTGGCAGCCCATTTCTTAATTGTCAAAAATGAAGGAGAAGAGTGTCCATAAACTTTTATGAACTTCGAATGAATTTCTTTTGGCGTTAAACCTTTTACAAAGAATTTTATAACCGCGTGATACTGAATTTTATCCATTTCAAGGGATACAGACAATACTTTTGCTTCAGACAGCTGTATAAAAGAAACTACTCGATAGAATGACTTGTATTTTCACATGGATGCTTATGACAGATGTACTAACTTAGAAAAAAAAAATCTTGCCGATAGTGCTGCCATCAATGGTCGAGGCCGAGAACTTTTCAGACCACCCTCATATATCTGCAGAAAGTTCTATTACATTAAAAAAATCAAAATTGGTAAATTCTGAAAAAGAAAAAATTCCCGAAGAACCTACAAAGATGAAATTTAATGAAATCTGCTCTTTAAACTTTGCTGATGAGTCTTTATTTTGGTTTCAATCAGAGCATTTTTAGTGGCAAAATTTACAACTTAGCATATATAAAGAAAATTAAAATTTCTTATGTACCTTAAAAAATGAATATTAAATTATTTTCCCATACAAAATCGATCTTACGAAATGACCCTTTTAGGATTTTTTTAAAATTTACTTAGTGTGTGGGCACGTGCACATTAAATAAATAAATATTTATATATATATATATATATATATATATATTATCTCCCAAAAGGGAGTAGGTGCAGAACTCTTAAGCTCTAACTTCTCTGGAAATTGGTTGCCAACCAGTCTCCACTCATAGTCATCACACGTCACAGACAGCTGAGTTCAAGACTATCAAATTGTGAGACCTCAGAGCAAGAGTAGACAAATGCACCCAACTTGTGCCCTAAACTGCCATATATGGTCGATTTTCTTGAGTTCCCAAGAGGAAAATCCTACATTACTACATGAAAGATTAACTCACTCAATTTTTGGTGAACCAACTGTAGAAAGTACCAAAAAAAAATTCCTTCTGTCAAAGACCAGAATCAAACATATAACAAATATTTTTTATATCAGTTTAGCATTGAAACATGCAATGTTTCAACAAGGCTACTCTGTCTTTATTATGTTCTTATTCCTTCCCTCCTCTTTTACCTTGCAATATCGAGGATTTTTCTACATTTAACCACTCCTGTATCGAGAATAAGATGGTTAGTCCTATGCCTCTTGGTGTGTCCTATGTCTGTAGATGCATGTGTTCAGGGGCTGGTTTGCCTGTTCTGGGCGATGAAAAACACAAGTTTTCGAGTGAAAAAATCCCCTACCTCTGTATGAGACTGGCTAACTCACTAGTCGAAAGAGACCAGATAAAGGTTCCTCATGTCACTGACAGGATTTGAACCCAGGTTTTTCTGACCAAAGCGCTTCGTCTATACTGAGCTACAGAGGCTCAGTCTTTATATTCAAAATATAGTCCTCTCTCTCTCTCTCAACAGTAAACCTCTTGGCACCACAGGAATAGTGTGTCACAGTGAGTCATTTAATATCATTAAAACAGCATTGTAGCATGCGATTGGAACTTTAATTTGTTAAAGTGGATGAGTTTGCCATAATAGTGTTTACTACAGTGAGTGGACATAGTATACAACTGATATGTTATCATTATTATTATTAACACCAAACTTCCATGGAATCAAAAGACTCATTGTGGGAGGCAAACACTGTTATGCACAGAGCCCATCAAACTGTGCTGTAATGCCTTAAACTCACCAACTACTCTCCATGCAAAGAACCTGCTCCCTAGGCCCCTTTTCTATCCCTTTGCCCATTCTATGAAAAATTTCTTCCTCATTAACCTGGTAACAACCCTTTATCAACATAAATGTCTCAATCATCTCTCTCTTCCTCTGATTCACAAGGCTTTGAAAACTGCATTCTAAGTCAGTCTTCTCTGGACTCTTTCCAGGGGATTGAATATATGCACAAGAACCCATATGAGGCCTTATACAATGGAATCGGAATCTCTTTATTTCTGGAAGTTAAGGTCCTCCAATCATTACCATAATCTGATGTGATGTCTTCATAACTTGTGCAATGTAATCTCTGAACTTCACATCCTTGTCCACCACCACCACTCCAAGGTCTCACCTCTTCAACTTCCTCACCAAGTGTGTATACTTTGCACTTGATTGTTGCCTACCAAATTTCAGAAACTTACACTTTACAGCACTGAACCGACAATTCTGTACTATTGCCCACTCATAAAATCTATTCAAGTCCACCTGTAAGCTGACGTCTGCTTGATTTCTCTTCACTTTCACCAGTTTTGCAATCTGCAAACAGTTGTATATTACCGGTTAAACCTATTCCAATATCATTAATATACAAATTAAATAATAATGGTGAAAACAGACATGACACACCACTAGTGGCTTTCCTCTTTTGAAATAATCCCCCCCTCCCCATAATACAACTTGCTAATACATATCTGGCTGGTCACCCATCCAACTCACCAATCTGTTATCCAGTCCCATCTGTCTATTTTAATATGGTGACCAACTTGTGGTGTGGCAATCTATTAAAAATTAAAAAGCCTTTGCAAAATCCAAGTATGCCACTATATATGCATCTCCCCTGTCCAATACATTTGTCACCCTGTTATAGTACATAAGCAAGTTGATAAAGCACAACTCCCCCTTTAGTACAAAGAATACCACTGTTATCAACCAACTTTTGGAACCAATCTCTTACAAATCTCTTCAATACTTTAACTACAACTCCAGATATACAGATCGGCCTATAATTTGTTGTCTTACCCTTATCACTATCTCTGTGAAGTGGAACAATTTTGTCTTCCTTCCATCACTGGTTTCTACTGATTCAGTAGGTCTGATTCCTACTGATGAGATTTCATTAAAGGTTGAAAACGGTCTGTGTGTAGTGGACTTGACCATAATGCATAGACACATCCTAAAGAGGTGTGCTTTGCATTATGGGATACTATAGCAATTGATGTGAAGTCATTAGCTTTTATACAAAAGTAGTCCAGTCGAAGATATTTCACATATTAACTTTGTTTGCTTACACTTGGACAAAGGATTAAACCAAGAATATAATTTCTTAGCAATTTATACTAGTTTCCTTTGCCAAGCATTTAACTCTCTTCCATACCACTCTCCTGATCTTTCACTTCATCTCTTACTTCTGATCTCTCTCGCTCTCTTGCATCACACACTGCCCTTCCATCTAGCAACTTTCTCTAGTTTACTCACTCCAAATCCATTCAAATGCAATCATGTCTGCATCATACCCTTCATGATTCTGGTTCTCTGTCTCAACTCATTATCACACCTCGGCATATGTGTGCCTAATAAAACAGCATATGATGATGAAAAATACTGAAAGGTAATAAATAGCACCACTTATCTTTGTCTGGTTGTTGCAGATTTGGCTGTTATAACCCTAAGTAACTTTAATCTTGATTCTTGACTATTATTCTAGTTCTGGGAGCATGTTCAAAAACCAATGAATAGACTCTTTCTACTTTCACCCAGACATTACAATTGTCAAAATAACAAACATCACTGTATAATATGTGAACACACACGGTTACAATCATAAATATTTATAGCAAGGAAGGCAACGGGAAACCACCTCGTGTCATATCTCCCTAGTAATTAGCTGCAACCCTCTCAAAGAGAGGAGGCCACAGGATAAGGACTGTATAATGTGATCGACGCAAATCATCACCACCACTACTACTACTAAAGTTTGGGTTGGATCTCAATAGCAATAATAATGTGTCTGGATTTAGTTAGAATTACAATAACGTAACAATGTTATTTAGAAAGAAAATCATTTACACAAATTTTCACATATTTATTATCTTTAATTTAATCTTTATCTTATTTTATCTTTAATTTACAAAATAATGGCCTACATCTGAAGTTGCCAATTTAAGTAATTCTCATAAAATACAAAAAAAAAAAAAGTTTTACAGAAATTTTATATCAAAAATTTTTTCACAAAACAATGAGCAAATTGTCAGCACTCATTAAAAACAAATATATTTTAAACTACACTAATAATTCTGAAAGTTAACCATTTATTTATAACTGATTTATAAAATAACTGTTGCTATAAATAAAAACTATGGTAATCATAAAATTTCATGAAAGATAGCACATTAAAATTTTCACTGCAGAAGATAAAAAGCCAGACAAACTCTGCTGTTAACTTATTTAAAAATTTTATTTTATAATTTAAATTAAAAATCAACACCCAAAATGTTCATCGATTTGTTTCAAATCAAGATATTTTAGTGAAAATCTTGCTTAATATTTTTATGTAATACTGAACATTCTGCATCACTTCCATCATCCTTTCAAATATTACCATTCCATAATATTTTTTGAAATTGGGTACACATGTATGTCAACACATCATTTGTTACACGCGTATATATCTACACACTCTCTCTCAAACCAGAATTGGGAAGCATCTTTCTTTCAATCCGAGGCATTGATCCGAGGTGATGCACATCCTGATTTTGCAGTTGCTCTTAAGTTTCGAAAAATGAATCTCATGAGTCAGTTGAAAATCTTCAAGTATTAAGTTTTTCCACGGTTTTTACATTCTACAGCGTCTGAACATTTACAATTATTATGTGTAGGAGGTGAAAAAAAGAACTTTCTCTACAACTTAAGTAAACATTCAGCAGAATTATTCATAATATGTGACCTCTCAAGTGGTCCCATATTCTTATTGCATTCTATAGAAAATAGGAGTGCATTACCGGCTGATTGGTCTGCTTCTCCTTATGATGCATGCAATTTTCATGACTCGTTGTCAGCATGCACATTTCTTTCTATTTTTACCACAGCTGGGAAGATATGGCTATGAGACATGTTGGTTGATAAACTTCTTCTATGTGCACTAGTACAAATATTTTCTTTCAGAGAGCAGATGTACAATAGAGAGAAGTGAGTTGAACTGAATTATATTCTTAATAGACACAACCACATATCTGTAAAATTCAAACGTGTCTTAAAGTTGTTTCAGCAGTTTTTTTTTTTTTAAATGCAAAAGTGACCATGAGAATATTTGTGCTCAGCAAGAACCCCAAATTTTTAAACTTCTCAAGATAACTTGAGCTTAGCAGTGAAAAGATTAAAAGGAAAATTAACCCGATGTGATTTTAATTCAACAAAATATCAGCAACAAATACTTATTTTAAAATAGTCAACAAGAAGAATTTTTTTAGTACAAAGTTTACTTTGCCTCAGTCAACTATCACTGCTGATCATGATGGTGGTGATTACTGTGAAGTATTATCACACTGAGACTAGATAACACTCCAAAATCAAGAGCAAAATATCATTAAAAACAAAAAATATCAACATTTCCATTAAAAATATCTCAACTAGTTTTAACATTAATTTATGATTCCATAACAATATATATAAATTCTTCAATATAAAATTATCAAGCTATACTCTTTATATACATATATATACAATATAGATAACAGACCAATCACACCTCAATGTAGAATATTCAGAATATTTTTATACATGAACGCAGGAAAAACTGCATATGCATGGCTGATGAAGTTTTTTTATTCTTGTAAAAAAACTTACATGAATATTGGATTCTAGTGGGAAGGAAATTTTTTAGTGACTGTATTCCAACTAATTCTACTCTAAAACTGAAAAATTAAATGCATGATATTTCATATGCAATTTTTTAATTTTCATATATCTCTTATGGAACCTCTTACATCCACTTAAAAAGCACACTACACTCTCTGTAATGTTGACATGTAAGGCTTTGTTAAGCACATTATTCACAGTACAAATAAAATAATTATTTTTGATTGTATGATTACCTTTATACAACAAATGTAGATGAATGTAAACTCAGCACACGATATGCTTAATGCATCACTGCAAGTTTCATTTTTTCCTTTTTTTGTATCAAGATCAGAAATTCATCAAATTTGCTTTTCTACCAACATAATTTATAATTTGTGTTAATGTTAAGATATACTTTCCTACATTTAAATATTTGTTTACAGGGTAAAAATCATTGCTCCTCTTAATATTAACTATAATTTTTTATAATTTAGTATAACTTTATATGATCAAACTCACTTGCAAACCCTTCTATGATACAGTATCACAGTTCTGAGTAAATCAAAAATTAGGGTTTCATATAACTATCATGTACTGTGAAATAAATTCAGGCTAATTTGCTATTTTTGCCTGCCTCAGAAATCATAAAAAGTAAGGTACTGTATGCATTCATGAAAAGTAAGGGAGATTCAAATCCTATAGAAGGAAATTAACTATTTAATTAACAAATAACAGCAGGTATGGAAAGACCTCTGGATTGTTTAAGGGTTTTTCAACTGAATGGTAAAATGGCAAATTTCCAGTGGAAAATCAGGTTCTCCCCACAAAGCAGATAAAACAACATATTCTTACCGGGTTGTATGTTCTATATTATGCATACCAGCAGAGCTTAATTGACTGTATACAGCATCTTTTATGGGATGTCAATTTAAATCTGTTGTAGAATTTATGAGAAATTTCAATACTATCATTACACATAAATGTCAAATAGCTGAAATAGACTATAAAAATATTATTCATTTCACAAATCAAATTTTTGCACTTATTGAGCTTAATTTAGTATACATAATGAGACTACAATTTGGTGGTTACAGTATACTGAAATATCCTCAAACCCAACAAGAGAAGACAAAAAAAAATCATTGAATTGTTGAACACTGATATTATCTGAAGTAACAGTTTTTGTTCTCTCTCTTTCCTCCCCTTCCCTCAAAATATAATGCAACATTAAAACATTATGTAGAGAAACATAAAAACACAGTAACTTACATCACTACTTAAAAAAAAAAAAAAATAATAATCAGACATTTTCTTTGATTTTATTTACCAAAGAATTCGAAATTCTCAACATACATCATATATATATATATATATATCCAGTAAATGAAATCTTTGCCACAACAACAAATTTTGAAATACAGACCGTACATAAACTTTCCAATTTCTTATTTCCAGAAGCAATTCATGGAAGGGGGGAGGGGAGGAAAAAGACTACTATAGGAAATCCCTTACTTTCCCCCCTCCCCCCAGAACAGAGAAAGGAATGTTAAACATGTATGTACAAAAAAAATATCAAGAAATGGCACTGATTTCATTTCTCCTAATAGCAATATAAAAATGGCACAATCAATGTAAAACACTGCTCATTTATCCCACTACATTTAGAATGGATTTACTCCTCTTTGTAGTTAATTACCATGGAATGAGTATAAACAGACACTTTATGATTGATTCATTATTTTTCTGCAATGAACAACTTTTGTTATAAGCTTTATTTTTATTTAATGTTTAGGGTATAGGCTTCATCCATTCATTATAACTCATAGCATAACTTACTGTACCATAAATAGAAAACTTCTATTCATAATGAAGGTTTATTTTCTTGATCATATGAATTAGTGAAATAATATTTGGTTTACAGATCAAGTATTGATAAAATTTATTAACTCTACCAACTAGTTTCGCCACACTTTAATTGTTGACATCTTCCGGACACTGACATATAGGCTTAAAACAATATCACAATTATGAGTGAAACACGTATCACGTGTACAAGGTTAGCTAGCTGTTACTAGGAACTTCCTTTAGTTTGTGTTGAAGTTTGTTTCTTGTATTTTTAGAGATCTAATTAGGGTTTTTCCATACCTCTGATTATGTTGGATTCTGATTATGTAGAAATTAGAATAAATGTTATTTGATTCAGAATCCAACATGATTTTCCATCACAAGAACTACATTTGTAAATATTATTTAATGTAAATAACATAAATTATAATTTGATATCATATAACTGCCTTAATTATATCAAATATTTAATTATTTAATCAAAGGAATGTGTTAATGATAATAAGATTCTGTATTAAATATTATTAAGCTATTTTATTTATTGTTATGTCAATATTATAAGACCTTGTACTTGCAATTTAACTACACATTTATTGAAAAGCAAATATTCTAATTATTCCTATTTTGTGAAAGCTTAACGTTATGTAATAACTCAATGTAGTAGTATAGCCTAATGTAACATTGGCGAGAATGTTTACGTTTATCTGTTGTCATAGAGACGCGTGAAATAAACGAGCACGAGTGGAACAGAGCGTGGGCTAAATAAAGAAGAGAAAATATATAGGAGGTAAGAGAGTTAGAACGGAAATTTGGAAGTGAAAGGAAGCAAGAGGATAAACTAGAGAAGTAGAAGTAAATAAAAGGTTCTTAAGGGTAGGAGTTAAGTGGATAATTTTTATAAGTGAGCAAGGACGAAACGAATTTTATAGTTAGCTGAAAGTGAAATCAGCAGTAATAATAGAAGGGAAATTAATGCTACAATCGGATAAAATAAAAAGCTGGACGTTTAAGGAAGAATTCTGAATAAACCCAGCTGGTCTAGAATTGTGGCTTATTTCCGATTTGCCCTAAAAAGAACCTCACAGTGTTTTAATTAGTTTATGAGTGGTAACGAGGATAGTTGAAGTACCCTGTAATTGATGTCTAGAATTCTGAAGTGCGATTGATAGTGCTTTAAGTATAACTGTGGATAAGTCTTGTAGATGTGCTTTTTTTTTAAGTAAGATAAACAAATTCCAAAAGTTTGCTCACAACAAAATGGCAGAATTTATGCTTGGTGAGAATATATTGTTGGAAGTAGAGGAAATAAGAGATCTGGGAGTGATAGTGGATAAGGATCTAAAATTTAGGGGACACATCGCCAAAATTGTGAAGACAACACAAAGACTTCTGGGAATGATGAGGAGGACACTGACGTGTAGAAGTAGGGAGATTCTTGTTCCATTGTATAAGGCTTTGATTAGGCCACACATGGACTATTGTGCCCAGATTTGGTCACCTGGTTTTCAGAAGGATGAAGAGATGTTGGAAAGGGTCCAAAGGCGACTGACTAAGGTAGTTTCTGACCTCTGGAATGCCGAGTATGAGGAAAGATTGAAAAGATGTAATTTGCAGAGTCTAGTGGAGAGAAGGAAGAGGGGAGATATGATAGAGACCTACAAGTTGGTAAGGGGTTGTTATAGGATCAATGGTGGAGAAGTTCTACAGAGAATAGTGGGAGATCAGGGGAGAACCAGAGGTCATGCCTGGAAACTGTATAAAGAGGGTGTGAGTAGGGGAGTGAGAGGCAGGTTTTTTTCGTGCAGAGTTGTGAATGATTGGAATGCCTTGCCTGAGAGTGTGGTGTCTGCAAGGAGTTTGAATGTGTTTAAAACCCGGTATGATGAGATGTGTGTGAGATAAAAGGACCTCCTAGATGAGTCTTTGACTCCATGAGGTCTTGTTTAATAATAATAATAATAATAATAATTGATGTACTAGGAACTATTTCCGGTAAGGTCTATCATAGTGTATTATTTCAATGCTTGAAGAATTGTGTGTTAATTACGCTATGCTTAACCCCACTTTAACTGTGGAAACTCTTCGTGATTGAGAGTTGGAGATAAGAATTGTTTGAAAGATATTTTCAGCTATTAGTGCCTGTGATATTTTGAACTTATAGCATGACTGAGAAATGTGTGAAAACTGATTAGTTTGGATGTTCTATTATATTTATTTAAGTGTAGAAACTTTGTAACCCAGAAGCTGAGAAAGTGCATGTGAAGACTTGGAAGATTGTGCTAATGTGATTAACTTGACTTAATGTTTGACTTGTTTCTACTATTAAAAATTAGAAGTAATATTTATGTATGTGTTATATGACCTATATTAAATGCTTCATTTGTTAATCCAACTATTGTATTTGCCTGAATTTCTTTTTACTGCACCGTTCACTAAAATTCGAATCTAGCGGGAATCCCAGAAGGAAAATAAATGCTTCGGCCTGAAAGAATGAAAAGATTGCTAACTAACTTTGAATTGATCCTACTATTTCATATAGACTTATCTAAGGATAGAGTGGCGCAGTATAATAGAAATTTCTCTACCCTTGGATTAGTGATCAATTTACAATTAGTTGTATTTTATTTTATGAAAGTGACTTGTAACAAGATGGTGGATTAGAACACAACATGAAAATAGAACGTCACGACAGCGTGAACAAGGTTAGCTAGCTGTTACTAAAGAACTTCCTTTAGTTTGTGTTGAAGTTCGTTTCTTGTATTTTTAGAGATCTAATTAGGGTTTTCCATACCTCTGGGAGTATAAAACCTTGATTTCTGTTAAGGTTAACAGTAGAACGAGCGACTGTGGCTGCTTCTTTGAAAATTCTTGAATGGTAGTTTTCCTCTATGTAAGGGGAACAGCTTTTGTTCCACTCGATGACATGGTTAGTTGTAGAGAAATGAGACGATAGGCCAGAAATGTCCTGTCTGTTGTTTTTTTACGTAGCCAAGTGCTCCTTTTGTCTGATTTCAAGGCTTCTTGAACATACATAGCCACCAATTATGTTGGCTATCGTATGTCCACTTACTGATTCATTAGCGTCAAAGCTTGCCACCATTGAAATCACATTTTTCTAAGTAAAATAAAAGATTTTGTAGCATGAACACTTTCCATCATTTAAAAATGTGGTAGGTAAGATATAGGAGGGGAGGGAGTGCATGTTAGCATGACATATAGACAGTGGGAGAAAGTTGGGTGATCTCAATATTTCAGGTTTCAGTGGCAGTGTTGGTACTAAGGAACATGATCGAGGAGAAAAAAGAAGGCAAATGTCAGGTGGTGATAGACTTTATATTAGGTAGTGTGACAGAAACTATGAAAAATCTAAAGAATGGGGTCGACTGTATCATTGGATTTTGAATGAAAGTAGGATACTTGATTAATTATTACCCTACCCAACTTTGCATCATCAGCAAACAACAGAATATCTCCCTTCAAATTATTTCTTATATCATTTATGTACAAATTAAACAACAGTGGTTCAAGCACAGAGCCCTGTGGCATACCACTGCCACCTGACTTCTCTTGGATTCTGCTTCTCCATATATTATTTTTTGGTATCAGTCTATCAGCCACACTTTTATTCATATCAATCCCCATTTGTTGCAGCTTGCATAACAGAGTTCCATGTGATATCCTATTACAGGGTTTCTCAAACTGTGTTCTGTGGAACACTAGTATTCCATGGAAGGTGAATAGGTGTTCCGCGAGCTCTGGAATTTGTCATTTTAGTTTTCTAAGCATTTTTCATTAATAAATATTTTATAGTAGAAATATTCTGAGGAGAATAATATTCGTGAATATGTCGACAAGCTCAGACCCAGAACACCTAATAACATCTGTGTATCATTAATTTTCACACATCGAAACCTTTCAACATTTGGGAAAGGGAATACCGCTGTTTATGATGGGTCATAAAAATTGCCTGCAAGTGGATTATAACAATGGGTGGCATATCTTCTGTTCTCAAAACTGAAGGAAATAAACACCTGTGTAGCAAATGTCAGTGACCAAGCAGCATATTTTTAAACATGGAAATATTCATGAATTATCGTTAATTTTTACACATTGAAATCTTTCAACAATCGGGAAAGAGAATACTGCCGTTTATGACTGATCATAAAAATTGCCTGCAAGCCGATGACAACAATGGGCGGCATGTTCTCAAAACTGAACAAAATAACATCTGTGTTGCAAATGTCAGTGACCAATCAGCAAGGAAGTATAAAGAAAATTTTTCCACTGAAATTGAAGATCAAGATAGTCTGTATCTGGTTCTCAGATCTAGTAATGCTGAATACTTTCTTCGCAAGTTCGTATTGCAGTGTGTAAGTGCTGGTTCTGAAACCGGAGTGCTGTGATTTTTTTAAAAGTAATAGAAATACAGATTTAAATTCTAATATGAATAACAGACAAGGCACTTTGTTTAATTTTGGTATTAAGAAATATCTTATTGAAGGTGTTTGTGACAGAAAAGATAGTGAGTCATCCACCTCAAACCTACAAAGATCTCTAGGATGTACAAAAGGAGAGGAAAACTACCAGCACACAGGAGAAAAAGTCTGAATACACTCATAAGTACTTATATACTATTATAAATATATTTGATGATCAGAATAGAATATGTCAATGAAAATCAGCATAAATTAATTTAATGATGATTTATCGACACTTTAATTAAATCAAACTTTCATTGATGCTTAATTAATTATTAATTAATAATAAAAATCAGCTAAATTACCAATTAATTAATAATTAATAAATTACAAAATAACCAAGGTGTTCGGTAAAAATTTCAGAATTTGTGAAGTGTTCCGTCGTAGAAAAAGTTTGAGAAACCCTGTCCTATTCAATGCCTTTGCAAAATCCAGCAGTATCATCATGTAGCCATTCCCTTAATCCAATTCAGCTGTCACATTATTATAAAAATGTTAGATTACTAAGGCATGACCGATCCTTCACAAAGTCACGTTGCCCCTCATACAGTATCATATTCATCCATTCATTCTTGAATTCTCTTTTTGACCCACTTTTCTAATACTTTTATCACCACCCCTGAGATACTAATTGGTCTATACTCAATTAGCTACTACAGACTTACATCCTTCTTTATGCAAAGAAATTATTTTGCCCTCCTTCTACTCTCTTGGGACTTTGCCAGAGCTAAGACTTAATTAAACTGCCTAGTCAAAGACACTGCCAATTTCCCTACACATTCTTCTAAAACATGAGCCAATACATCATATAATCTCATTGCTGCATCTGCATTCAGATTCTGCAATATCATAAGTATCTCCAATTCATCAACCTGTTCTGACATCAGTCGTTGTCATCTCTGCCATAATGATATCTTCACTTGGTTGATATACCCTTGCAAAGTGGTCACTCATTAGTACGACAATTTTGTCTGCCTCTGTCACCTCTCTACCATCTGCACTCATTAAAGTTATCTTTCTTATGCTTTCTCCTGTTTGCCACATAACAAAAGAACTCTTTAGGATTTCCTTTTGCCTGCTTGGCTACTTCTCATAATACCATTTTGCCTTCCTTACCATGCTGGTCATATTTCTCCCTATATACCTGCCACAACATTTTCTTTCTTTGCTGTTCATGCTTAATGATATTATTCATCCATTTAACTCAAATAGCCAATTTACTCTCCTGACCTTAGGAATACAATGTGATACTGCTCTCTCCAGATATACCTTTGACTATCCCCATGCACTGAGAACATCTTTCCGTTGCAGATCTTCATGCCGTGGTACCACTTCCTAAGAATGTCATAATCACGTGCCTTGTAATTCCCACATATACCCCTTCTTAACTGGAATTTCCACATGTTTTGATACCTCCCAAGTTAAGACCATGATCACTCCCCTCAACTCGAGGCAATGTAGCCACCTTAGTTATGTACAGGTCTTTTGATCATATAATATTCAACACTTTTGTACCCCAGGTACCCTCTGTCAGGCTTTAAGTAATTATCTCTCAGAAAATGTATAAATTCCATTTCCTTCAAGTCTATGTTGCCGAAGTTGAAGTCCCCCCCAAATAATAATTACTGAACTTGCACTCATTGTACTAGTTTGCTGTTGCATATCTTTCACATCATCCCTGGCGTATAGCAGCATTCAATTTTATATTTTGTCCCATTGGCCTCAATCTCTTGTTGGCTGCAATTCATTTCCTATCATTAGCAGTACCCAACCCTCTGTACTGTGTACTCTATCCTCCCTGAAAATACTAAATTCATCATGTTCTATCCCTGTAACTATGTCATCTACTGTTAGCCAAGTCTCACTAATGCCTATAACTTTTGGCAAGGTTGCACTAACCAATGCCAAAAACTCCTTGCTCTTATTTCTGATGCATCTAGCATTAGTATATAAAAACTAACATCTGCTTAGGTCTCCAATCACCTTTACATACTGAATTGATTATCCCATTCAATATTGTTGCCTGTGAGATTAGATTCCGCATTTTTTGTTCATTCACACACATGCTCGCCTGTATCTGCCATAATTTATTTAGTTTTCCTGACTTGTGCTTCCACACACTCAGTGAACAAAGCTCTCTCTCTCTCTCTAGACATCGAACTCCAAATCCATTTAAGTGTAGTCCAACTGTAAAAATTTGATGTAGCTTAATAATGCCAGAAAGCTTTACATCAATTTTTACAAAAGTCAAGCCCTGTAAGGATATTATAAAAATAACCTGTATATCTGTATATAGTTAAAATAGTTTGTTAATGTAAATAATCCCATAGGAACTGTCAGTACTTATGCCCTAAAAAGGAAAATTCTAGAATGTATTACACAAAGGCAATACCTTGCCACCAGAAAACTTTGTATGTTAGTTCCTTATAAGGATACGCAAAAGTTGTTTGTGAATTCCAATTGTAAACACTCAAGGTCAGTGTCAGACGGACCGACAAACTTCAGATGCACTTCTGCTGCCCGAACAAATAGGATTAAAGGAATGTAGTAGAAGATCAAAGAAAGGGTCAGTGTCAAGGAAGGAACAAGGGATCGCACTGAAATATTCGGGGTCCCATTCTTCATGCAGGGATCCGAAAGAAGGTGAATAAAAGGCGTTGTCCAGAAGATCGGTTATTCATAGGTCGTCATCAATACCCCAGCGGTTGTCCGTCGGATGTAAGCCATCGAGGACGCGACTTCAGGAGAAGTCATGCCAGTGGCCTGAAAGAAAGATGACAGGAGCCGGTCTGCCAGGCAAAGCATTGATCTGATGACAAACCTTCGCCGGGAGCTATCGTCCGAAGAGAGGAATTTCCGAGTGGGAAAGAATTGCTCCGTTAGTTTAACGAGCATGCAAGTACTCCTCAAGCCAAAAATCTTCGCCTGAGTGCTGGGAGGACAGTGTCCCAGAAGCCGCCAGTAAAATCTATCGCCGGCATAAGAAGGGAGAGAAAAGGTAAGGACTCCAATCCAAAGCCAGGGAATAAGAATACGCAGTGGATAGCAACCCTAAAGTGAGTTCGATTTTTTTTCTTCAATTTTGTGAATTATAGGAGAACTTTAATAGAGGACTGTCAAGATTAAACTGCTGAGTTTGAGAAAAGTTAATGGTTGGATTTAAAATGCTCAATAAGTAATAGAAGATTATGTGTAACAGTCAGAGAGTAACAGTTTGTTAATAGTGCATTTTGCCTAGAGTATTATCTTAGTATCAGAAGGATCGAACTTTTATGTGTAATGATATTCTTACGTGTATAACAGTTAAGGAGTAACAGTTTGTTAATAGTTTAAGTTGCTTAGGATAGAAACTTGATATTGGAAAGGAGTGGATATTTATGTGACATGATTATCATGAATTGAAAGGGCATCTTAACATAATTGTGCTATTTAGAGTTAAACTAAGCATTTTTTTTTTCTTTGATGGAATAATAGTGTAAATTGTTTTATGGTAAATAAATGTGTTGTTTAAATGTTAATAGAGTGTCACCTGGTATTTAATTTTTGATGCACTGTTCCAAAAAATATTAGAGCCTATTAGCAGGAACCCAGAAGAAAGGATAGTAAGGGTAGATAGTAGACCACGACTGCAGATATTAATCAGGGATAATTCGAATATAATGGGAAGACTACTGGATGCACTTACCACTTCTTATTACTAGAAAACGGACATCAGTGGCGCAGCTTATCAAATAAATTTTCTGGTGTTCGAGGAATAAGAAGGCAAGTGCAGAAAGCAGTTAGAATAAGCAGAAAAGGAGTTAGAGCATAAAGTAATATATATAGACAAAAGTTTACAATAGTGCATGTAAGAGATAGATAAAATAAGAGGTAAATATAAAAACAGTGTAATAAAGAACCAGAGAACTCCCCCCTCTCAAATCTCATATTATTCAATTTAGTCAGGGAATCTTGCAGACTTGTACTGAATTTTAAAATTTAATTAGTTATTTTTTTAAATTTAAATATTTAATTCTGAAAACTAAAGATATTTACATAACATTTTCCTGATACAAATCACTTTATATATTGCAAGGCAGATAGTGGATTGCTTTTTTATATTAAGAAAAAAAAATATTAAAAATAAAAACACAATCTAATTTAATCTAAAAATTCACAGCTACAGCATTTTGCTTAACTAAAATGAATTAATGTTATAAAAATCTCATATAAAACATATGAAGTAATATAAAATCAACAACTTAGTTCAGAGATTCATAAAGCAGACCTTCCATTAGAGGGCATGAGTGAGTGGTTTCCTCGGGTGTGCATGTTGTTGCTACAAGATGCTTTTTTAAATGATATTGTGTTAAAACATTTTTTTAAAATCCATTACTTCATTGAGGTAGTTAGTTTAGTTATCATACAGCACTATAGAATTCACTTCCAGCACAAGAGCTTTGTTTATACTACTACTACGTCAATCAAAGCCTTTTAGTCTCATCGAGCATCATAGAGAATAGCACAGAACAATAGTGCACTTGGATAACTTCCTGCTGCAAAAGACATGGTACAAAAATGTTCAGTGAATAATGTGCTTAGTAGCTTTATAATATAATGCTATCAAATATCACAGTTTCTCGACAGACTGCTGATATATCATTAGAGTCAGAAAAACAGTTGTGAGAACTTGAGAAACAAATACAGATTGACAAAGTGACTAATTGCAGTAGTATTGGTCACTTGACAGTGAATTTATGATATGCAGAAAATACAATTTCTGCAAGTCAATAAAAAAGATTAACAGCACAAGAAATCTCCAAAATTGCTGATGATTTCATGAAAGAAAAAACATAAAATGGTCATATGTTGAAATATGCAGATGCAGCCCATGCAAATGGCAGAAGGTTTGCATGCTTTCATTAAACCATCAACATCAGATGCTATGTAGAAACACACACACACTCTGTATGATACACTGCAAATTACTGGCAATGAAGGATCACGCCCAAAACTGAGAAGTGATGGATATAATGATTAAAACTGTAGACTACATAAAAATTCCATTGAAAAATACTTTTTACTTTATTATGTTAGGAAATGAGGCATGATATCAGTGATTCTGTTTTTTTATTGTAATTCTCATTGGCTGTTAAAGGTGGCTCATGTTTATAACTTTGTGGAGTTTCACTATTTTTAGAAGAGGAAACTGATAAAGTGATGGCATTTTTTGGAATCTAGGCTCGTCAGTCAAAAAACTAAAGGGGGAGAGGAAAAGTTTGAATATTTTTGCATTTCCAGAATTCTGTGTAGGTAACAGTGTGAAATGAACTGATCAGAATATTACATGGTTAATCATCTGCAGTTCTCTAAGTATTTTCTGGAAGTGTAAATGATAAATACAAAATGGATCACAAATCCATTTCTTAATTTACTTCAAAATTATGGCTATTTCTTTCTTTCTCTCTCTCTCTCTATAAGAATATTACAATATTACATTGAAATTATTTCTAATAATTCATTACAATTCAGTTCCCTAGGAAGTTGTACACAGACTTTTGGGTGGGCAACAAGGATGTTCCATGACCTCAGCAAGAAAGTTTTGTACATCTACTCTTTCTTTTGTTATATTGTACCTGTGTGTTTTTCAGCAGTGGCAGCCATTAAAACAATAAAACAAAACAATTCTGTAAATGACAAAGTAGCCATTTCAAAACTCTTTGGTATAAATTACATTCAAAGTGGCAGTGTTAAATTCTGAATGAATGAAAATTTAATCCATGAGTATTTCATTCAGATTTTACAAGTAACTTCATTCCCGGAGCTAGTATTTGTATAATCAGAAAAATATAAGGCTGACTGTGAACCACCACCAACATTCATTACTAATGTATCTCTCTATATATATTATGTTGTAGTTATTTATGTTAAAACTTCCAGGAGTTAAAACTATAAACGTTGTATTAATGTATAAATGTTTACGTTATGGAGCAAGAAACATGATCGCCTTAAGAAGTTAAGACCTAAGGCAATCGCTTGTGACGGAGAATAATTGCGCACGTAGTTTCACAATGGCTCTAGGTGCGAGGGAGAAGCGAAGTATCAGGCGCAAAGGAGAAGAAATGGGACGGAGAATGGTAAACCTTGCGCAGGAGATATATAGAGCATGGCGGCGCCAGCTGGTGTCTTTTTTTTTTTTTTTTTTTTTTTTTTTTGTTTCTTAGAGCGAGTAGTCATCTAGTTCGGGAGATCCCCAGGAAGGCGTGGACATGCCGACAAGGAGCCGACCAGTCAAGCAAGAATTCAGATAGAGTACGAGTCCCGAGCCTGCGGAAGACACTATGCAGACGGAAAATTATTCCGAAGCACTTGATCAGGTAGTGGCATGTTCAAGCATTTTACATCCAAGAAAGTGATCCATGCCCAAGTCCACAGCACCCATGGAAATTTAGGAGAAGGCCAAGTAATACCAGAGTTGCTAGAAAGATAAAGAATTTGTTCTTTTAAGATTGTGTAAGAGGGAATTTACGTGTCCGTTAGAAGAACTTTATGATGTATTTAATTTCACTAATTGAAAAGGCTTTAGAATTAATACAAAAAGAGAAAGAGGAAACCTATTGTTTTATAAAGGAAGATTGAATAGATTTACATTAGTGCTGTGTGATATAACTAACCTGTCAACTTATTAGCCTCTAGAATTGCAAAATTGTGAATGAGATGTTAAACTAATAGTGGGAAATTGTATAGAATGTGAGAATTGAGCTTACATTGGAATGCCAGAAGTTATTTGTATTGCATAATTTATTTATTTCAATTTAAGAATTAGTCTAAGCTCTATGCAAGTAACTAAAAGTGTTTGAAATTTATCTGAACTGTTTAATAAATGTATTTATTTGTCAATCTGAAAACTTGCCTGATTTTGGTCTTTTTGCACCGCTCATAAAAGTCCGAACCATTTCGGGAGTTAGAAAAATGAGTATAGCCACGACTGTGATTGAGATTTAAGTACTGAATGAATTTAAGTGCTAAGTGAAGTTATTAGGGATTTAAATGGTAGTGTACACTTCTGCATGTTAATTCTCTGACACTGAATTATTTTCCTATCTAGAATTTAGGATGGCGCAGCAAAATATAAATTTTTCTAAAATTCGAAAAGGGATTAACACCAGAGCCTAAACAAAGGAATTGGCACTACCTTGAGGCAATCCCTTTATTCTCCAAATCTTGTATACTAATCATTGAATTAATTAACAGCCAAGTATTAGTAGTGAGACTGCATAGAAGTAAACTAGATAGATATATAAGAAAACTTGACAGGATTAATCAAGGAGATACAATAACAAAGGTAAACAAGTTAAAAATTTTTAAAGAATAAAGAACAACCACAATTTTGCAAAGGTGCAGCCGAGTAAGAATTTAAAAGAAATAAGTAATAAAAGGAGAATTAAGAATAAGATATAAACAAAATTTACCACTTCATAACAGCAGCCATGTCCATCCCACTAATCCATGAAGTTTGTTATTTCAGTCTTTTAAAAATATACCGAATAATTTATTATATATTATAATTAAATATGTATACTCAAAGCTAATTTTAATGTCAAATCTATTTATTTGCACTTGTTCAGACATGGGAAGGGGGCATGAAATTTATAAAAAAAAGTTTTAAGGGGAAGAAAAGTATGAAAATGACTGACTTAATTTTTTTTAAAAATTAGTTATTGAGTTTTAAAATTACGGCACATTATGAATATGAGCTAGAGTATTCAAAAAAAAAAAAAAAATTTCATGTAAATCATTATTTCATTATATTAAATTTCAAACAGATGAGGATATTTCATGTTTTCTCAGAAAAATGTTCCTTTCTGCAACACATTTATATATATATATATATATATATATATATATATATTAAAATTATTACATAATACTTTGTAGTATACTTATCCAACAATTCTGTTATCTTTTTAAATTATGGCACATTATGAACATGAGCTACAGCATACAAAAGAAAAATAAAATAAATTTGCAGTATTTCATGATATTAAATCTCAAATAGTTGAGAATGTTTTATAATGTTTCATTTTTCTCAGAAAAATGTCCTTTCTAAAATTCATTTACATAAATTAAAAATATTACACAGTACTTGGCAGTATGCTCATCTAACAGTTCTGTATCTCTCTTACAGAATTGTTATGCAAGGTTATGCAAATTCTTTTCCTGGGAATAATATGCATAATGTTATAACATTTTTTCTTCTTGTTCCTATTATCAAATCAGAAAATAATGCTACATGTATCATACAGAAATGTGCTTAAAATTAGATAACAAATCAATTTTGATGAAAATAAAAATCAAAATGAAATCTCTTTCAATGGGAACAATAAAAAAAAAAAAAATAGAAAGAGTAAATTGTACTTTATTCTTCCATTTCTCCCCAAACTTCTTCTGCTAGCATATAGTACTTGTTTGCTAGTTTTCCTTTCATAGCAGCTAATGCAGAATCAGCTGCAAGCTGATATAGTTCTCCTAAGCAGAAACAGAAGTTAAAAAAAAAGTTATTTGTTTAATGACTTAAAATATATATCCAAGAGCATAATTTTAATATTTTATAAAAATATAAAATATTTATTTACTTAAAATATATATGGCCATGAATCTTACCTTACTCCTGCAATAAATTTCACCAACTATCTTGTAAGCATTTCAAAATATTCTCACCTAAATACAGCAAAATTCATGATGTTGGTCTAGTTTACCAATAAGTTGTCATAACAGGTAGGTATGTAAACAGTCACGGCATCATCCATCCTAACAGTATGGCATTCCTAATAATGCTGAGATAATTATATCTCTGATCCTGCAAGATGGCATACTGTTGGGATAGATAATGGTGCAATTGTTTATGTACCTGCCAGTGTATATAAGTTTTCTATAAGCTGAAAAGATAATGAAAACCATTTAGAAGATTTGTAACTAGTACATCTAGGAAGAAAATACAGTTGTCGGTTTCTTTTTCTATTGTGTAATATATATTTATGAATGAATACTGATTGTTTAAATGCATGTTATTTAATATGTCTAATATGTCATCCATGACCACATGAGACCAAATAGCAACAAATTACCAATATAGTTGAGCCTAATTGAGCATAGCAGTGCTGAGTGGTTTATTCAATATTATAACATATATATAGTGTTCTACGAGGGCTGTTCAATAAGTAATAAGACTAATTTTACTGTCGCGAAACTACTCATCACAATATTAATTTCTGTGGAATAAAGAAATGTTGCTGTCTGTATTAACAAAAGAGGTTGATACATGGCGTATACAGGCTGATGTGCCAGAGTGTCACTTGACTAAAAGCAAGCTTGTTTCGGTGTGCCTACAAGCCGCGACCAGTCGTCGAAATGGAGCGTTCTTGGAACAGCGTTATGTGATCAAATTTTGTGTGCGTTTGCAAAAATCGGCATCGGACACTTTTAACATGATACGCGAAGCTTTCCACGATGAAGCAATGTCGAGGGCAAGTTTTTTTCGCTGGCATAAAACTTTTAAGGAAGGAAGGCAAAATGTGGAAGATCTTGAACGTGAAGGAAGAAATTCAACATCTATCACAGAGACAATGATCAACACAGCAGCGATTATCATCAAGGAGGATCACAGAATTACAGTACGCCAGCTGCATGTTGTCCTGAATATTTCTGTGGAAAGTGTTCACTCAATCATGGCTGAACATTTGGGACTGAAACGTGTTTGCACCCGATGGATTCCCAAACTCTTGACACCGGAGCAAATGCAGCATCGAGTGGATGTGTGCATAGAATGGAAAGAAAGACTGGAACAAGAAGGCGACAACTTCTTAAAACGCATCATTACAGCAGATGAAGCTTGGTTGTATCACTATGACCCTACAATGAAACAACAAAGCAGTGAATGGATGCATCTGTCTTTGCCTACCCCTAAGAAAGCAAAAACTGTAAAATCGGCTGGTAAAGTTATGACCATAATGTTTTTTGACTACGAAGGCATTGTTTACCAACACGCTGTAGAACCCAGAATACTGTAAATGGCTCATACTATGCGGATGTTTTACAGAGAATGGTACAGCACGTCAAAAGGAAGCGTCCATTGCTGAAGAATGGCTTGTTGTTGCACCACGATAATGCAAGGCCACATATTGCTGGTGGTGTAGTGGACGTTTTGCAGAAGAACAACATAGATATCTTAACACACCCTCCATACAGTCCTGATCTCGCACTGTGCGATTTTTGGCTGTTTCCTCAGCTCAAGAAACCACTAAGAGGCTGCTATTTCGAAAGCAACAAAGCATGTGTAAAAGCTGTGGAGGCAGTTTTGAAAGAAATCTCAAAAAACGGACTTTCACATGTGTTTAAGAAGTGGATGCAACGTTGGGACAAATGCATCATGTCTCATTGTAGTTACTTCGTAAAATACCATCTAAATGATGACGATTAAAGGTAATCTGTTTTCTGTATAAATATAGTCCTATAACTTATTGAACAGCTTCCGTATATAGAATTGCTGGGGTAGGTGAACTACAGTCCCATCTGGTTGTCTGTATTTTTTTTTTCATGTAAAACAACCTGCATGTATGGTGAATTTGCATAATTCAAGTATGTCAGGAGAAGGGTGGTCATTTAATCAGGCTAGAGAGCCTGATTAAATATCAAATGGCATTAAAGCCTCCAATAATGCATGGAGATGGTATCACACTGGCCAATGACATTCATCTTTCACATAAAGTCAATTAAAAATATCAGTAGCAGGATTCAAAGCAGATGCCTGTTGGGTGGAGAGCAGATACGTTACCGACCTCAGCCAAACAGGTTGGTTTGTTATCTCCATGTGTATTTTATCCACAGCTTGATGTTGGACCATGGCATTAGTAATGATTATGTTCATTACAACCACCATTCCCAAGCAGTTATTACTGGCGTTACTTATTTTTCTCTAAACGTATTGAAAGATTTTTGATGTTTGGCAATTCATTTCCTACTCTTGTGTTTAGGTCTCTAACAAGAACCAGTTTTTCTTGTCGGACACCTAAATTAATTTACAGTCTCCATCATAGTACATTGGTAAAATATAAATAAATAAATAAAATAAAAATAGAACATATATATATAATTACTTACTATTATATATTTATATATACTTATACTATATTATTATTATTATTATTATATATATATATTACTAGCTCAGAAAGCCTGTGTAGCTCAGTTAGAAGTGGCATTTGCACTCTACAGTGCATGACCACACGACGAAAGGTGTCCGAATCTAGTCGCCGACTAGAGGAACTTTTTCTAAGCCTTTTCTCGACCAGTTCCAGAGTCAGTCGATCTCTGGCATTGGCTATTGGGTTTTTCATTCCGTAAACTCAAGAAAATCGGCCATCGAACCCACACTATTTTCAGACATTAAATATATTGTGTTAGGGACCACCAGATGGCGGCACTTACTGCCCACCTCCTTCACTGCGTGCCGATTAATTAGTGATAGCCATGGGCCAGCCATCTCTGATTGGCTACCAGTGGAGATTGAACTGCCCACTCAGTCTCCAAAAGTTAGATATAGTTTAAAAACGGCCGTGCCTACTCCCTATACGGGAACAAAATGGCGTTAACTGATTTTTTTTTTTTTTTTTGATATTACTCTTTTTTTTTTTTTACTGAAATTACACTCCATTTAAGAAGTTTGTTTCTGGTCTACTGCTGAATACTATAGTTGCTACTCCCTTTCTGATCATTATTTCTTGTTGTCTTAGTAATGCAAATTTTGTAAACATTATGATGAATTACAGAAATGTAATGTTCTGCTAGTTCTACCACTTTCACATCAATACTTCTGTTAAGATTGTTTTAAATATTACTTATTGATGTCAGCTCTAGTTCCATGAATAAAACAGCAGAGTTTGTTTAACTAGGTAATGCATAAGTTGGCATGATATTTGATTATATTACACAATAGAGCGGTATGAGTCTTTGACTCCATGAGGTCTTGTTTAATAATAATAAAAAAAAATAAATAATAAGTATGCATGGTTTAAGCCAATCCAGAATCCAATTTGTTGGCTAAGTTTCAAATGCTAGCCAATTCTAATTCCTTCAGTATTCAGGTACCAATTAAATGGTTGTATCACAAGAAGGTGAAGACTGGACACAGGATCTTTTGCATCTATTGTTTACTATTTTTATTGTATAATTTATTGTGCAATAAAGCAGTGTTAGTCCCAGTTGATTTTCAATATTCCTGACAGTTATATAGGTTGCCACTAAGTTATCTAGTGACTATGATTATATCAACTGCAACATAAACAAACATAAACTTGTAACACATACATACTGTACAGGGTGTCTCAGAATTAGCTATCTATTTCAGTGAAATGGGCCAAATTTTTTTAAAACTCGTGTTTATTGATGCTTATCATGTTTATTATGTGTTAAAATTGTAAAAATTTCTAAATTATTTCATAATTTTATTTTCATCATCCCCTTTCCATAACCCTAATAATGAATAGACAAGAACGCATCTTTGTCGTAACATCATGTATTCTATCGTATTTTCAGGGAGTTCCCGAAAGCTAAGTATAATTTTGAATGAAAATTAGAATATAGGTTAAAATCATAACGTAACATTGTCTAATTTTGGTAGCTTGTTGTGTCTGAGTGATTTTGGTGTGAATTCCGTTATTTAATTCAGTATTTAACGATAAGTTTCATAGATTTGAATATGGCGCCAATGCGACGTAAGATAATGGCATCCAAAAATACGATGCCATTGTTCAAAAACTATAATGTGAGAGAATTTGTCCAATGTGATGTGTGTGGAATGTATGCATTCCCGAACGAGGCTGGAGTTTGGATTGAAAGTGATAGCGGTGGGAAAATGTGCAGAAAGTGTAAGCAAAGTGAGGAGTTGAAGTATGTGTCAGGTTGTGAGACAGTTATGGTTGAAGAAAGCCAGGATGAAAATAGTGGCTTGATAGGGAATTGCGATGTACAAGATGGCAATGAGAGCGGTGATCTAAGAAAGAGTGAGAGCAACTATACAGAAAGAAAAAATGGTTTGAATGATAAAAAAATGAGGAATTATTTGTAGGAAGTGAGATCGCTAGGTTGCGCGCAGTGATAAAAAATGCGCAGCGGCAATTAGAGCACCTGCTAAACTCTTTAGAGAGTGATTCGGCTAACTTAAATAAACAGCGTAAGAATGGGAGAGTTTCCGAAATGAAGGAAAGAGTGTTGTATGGTGACTCGTTATTAAGAGGAGTGAGAGATGGGAGTGTAACTAAATCGTACTTACCGGGCGCGAAATTTAAGGATGTAAGTGAGAGTATTAGAGTGCAAAAACAGAGGGTGAAAGAATTAATAATTGTGGGGGGTACAAATGAATTGAAAGGTGATAAATTTTTTATGAGAGAGGACTTGAAAGTATTGTTAAAGGTAGCGAAAGAAAAGAGTGACAGAGTTAAAATGGTGAGTCTGTTGCCGCGGTATGACATAGAGGAGTTTAGAAGGAGGGCCATAATCACAAATGACATTATGCGCAGGTTATGCAGACGGTGTGGTGTGGAATGAGTATGATGGGCGAAAGGATTTATACAAGATGGATGGCCTGCATATGAATGGACTTGGTGTGCGGAGACCGGAAAAAGTGTTGCTGAATGAAGTGAAAATGGATGTGCAGAACCAGGGAAACTAGAACTACCAAGGAGGGGGGGGGGGAGGGAGTGGATATGCAAACATCAGTGAGACAGTTGAGTGTAAAAATGTATATAATGTACCCGAGCCAGCACTAAGGACAAAAAATGGGAATGGGACATTTAGAATAACGCATCAAGATAGGGGTGGGACAAAGGGATCACTGCATTTCATGTATACTAATGCCAGGAGTATTAGGAACAAGAAGGATGAATTTTTGGCCTTGCTTGGCTCTTCCTGGCCACAGGTTATTGGCATTAGTGAGACATGGCTGACGGAAGATGATACAGTTAGTGGGATAGAATGTTTAGGTTATAGTGTGTTTAGGAGGGACAGAGAGAATAAAATGGGGGAGGGGTGTTATTGATGATAGCTGATGAACTGCAGCCAAGGAGAATTGAAGTTGTATTGCAGGATAGTGAAAGGAGCTTGTATGAGGCTATTTGGTGTGAGATTGAGACTGGCAGAATAAAATATACAGTTGGGTGCTGCTATAGACCAGGTGATGGAATAGATGGTGGAGATAGTATGCATAAACAAACTGATGAAATGAGTGGAAGGAGGGTAATTATTATGGGGGATTTCAACTATGGTAACATTGATTGGAAGGAGGAGAGGACACATGTGAGGAAGGAAATGGATTTTATTCAAATTTTAAGGGATAACTATCTGAGACAGCATGTAATTGAAAATACTAGGGGTGTGAGAGTGCTTGACCTGGTAATAGCATCTCACAATTTGACTGTAATGAATATGACCATGTTGCCACTTACTGGTGAGAGTGATCATAAGGTCTTGACCTGGGAGGTGGCTAAAGGTGTGGAATTTTTGATTAAGACATGGTATATGTGGAATTACCGTGCTGGCAAGTTTGACAAGCTTAGAAGATTGCTTGGATCAGTGCCATGGCATGTACAACTGCAAGGGCTGGACGTCAATAGAGCATGGGAAGTGGTCAAGGAGCATTTACAGGAGGTTATGGCTCATTGTATACCTAGGGTCCGAATAGTAAAACAAGTAGGGGTTAAATGGGTGAATAACACCATTAAGCTTGAGCTGCAAAAAAAGAAACAACTGTGGAGGGAATTTAAAGAAAGAGGTGACCTGCAGGCACAGGAACAGTATAAAGTGCAGGCCAGAAGGGTAACGAGTGTGGTAAAAACAGCAAAAGCCGATTATGAAAGGAAACTAGCTATGCAAGCAAAAGAGAATCCCAAACAGTTTTTTCAATATGCTGCAAGCAAGAAAAAAAACTGTACACGGCAAAATGATTTTAAGGAATTATGATGGTAAGGAGGTCACTGAACCAGTCGATATAGTGGAGTTACTGGGTGCGCACTTTGCAAAAGTATATCATCCAGGTGGTGACATTGAAAAAATAAAGAAACCATTAGTTCATATGGGAATTGTGATGAATGAAGTGGAGGTGAATAGTCTATTACAGAACCTTAATGTGAATACATCTGTGGGATTAGATGGTATACTGGCATGGGTCTTGTGAAGCGGCTAAGGAATTATCAGTGCCCTTGACCATGTTGTTTAATCTGAGTCTCGGGTCTGGTTTAGTCCTGAAGGTGCGGAAAGAGGGGAAAATAGTTTCACTGCACAAAGGAGGATCCAATACTACAGTTGCAAATTACCGACCAATCAGCATATCAGGAGTCGTCAAGGTCTTGGAGAAAGTAGTCAAGGGAAAAATACAGGAATGGATTGATGAAAATGAGATACTGTACAGGGGACAGCATGGCTTTGTGAAGGGTAGATCATGCCTCAGTAACTTGCTCAAGTTTTATAACAAGGTGACGGCTGAACTGGATAAGGGAAATGGGTTTACAGTTTATACTGCTGGACTTGGCAAAGGCGTTTTGACAGGGTACCACATGGAATTCTAATCCGTAAACTACAACATATGGGAAGGGATATAGAGTTGGTGAGATGGATAGGTGGGTGGTTGATGGAGAGATATCAAAGAGTAGTTTATTCAGGAGTAGAGTCCAAAAGACGGCCTGTGACTAGTGGTGTGCCGCAGGGTTCTGTTCTTGGACCACTGCTGTTTAATCTGTTCATTAACGATATAGGGAAGGGTCTAAGTGGGACAGTTCATTTGTTCGCTGATGATGCAAAGTTGGGTAGGGCGATAGTGAATGCAGAAGATGTCACAATCTTGCAGGATGACTTGGATAGATTGGAGTTCTGGGCTAAGGAGAATGGATGTCAATTTAATGTGACAAAATGTAAGGTTATGCATTTTGGGGTGAAAAGATTAGCAGCAGTATACCACATTGGTGGAACTGTACTCCAGGAGATTGATGAGGCCAGGGACTTGGGAGTGTTGGTGGATAGGGAGGTGAAGTTTAGGGGGCACATTGCAAAAGTAGCTAAATCAGCTCATCAACTCACTTGGTTGTTGAAAAATACCTTGACGAGCAGACACAAGCAAGTTATTGTACCTCTGTACCGAGCCTTGATAAGACCTCATCTCGACTACCGTGCCCAGATTTGGTCACCTCGGTTCCTTCTTGATGAGGAGGAGGTGGAGAGGATCCAGAGGCGAGTGACTAAGATGACAGCAGGTTTATGGACTGAACCATATGAGAACTGGCTGAAGATTTGTGGGTTGCAGAAACTAGTTGATAGGTGGAAAAGGGGAGATATGATTGAGACATTCAAATTGCTAAAGGATTCTATAGGATTAATTCAGAGGATATTTTTGAGATCAGGACTGGTGGTGGGAGAACTAGGGGACACCTACGGAAGCTGGGCAAGAGTGTGGTTAGCTGGAGTGTTAGAGCTGGGTTCTTTGCTTTTAGAGTGGTAAATGAGTGGAATAAGCTGCCGAAGTCTGTTGTCGGTGCAATGACAGTGAGCGAGTTCAAGGCAAGGTATGATAGATACTGTGAGAATGTCGAATAGTTGTGTGGATATGATGTTTAGGGACTCCCTCGATGAGTCTAAGGACTCCCTGGAGTAGCCCGAAATAATAATAATTACCTAATTATGATACAAAAACAGATAGATTTATAAACCATAATCAAATCTTTATCGAGAACTTTCTACTAATGTACAAGTGGAGAAATTTTTTGAGGCTTTAGAGAAAGCAACTGACACAATGAAAAAGGAAAAGTTGGTCCTTGTTGGGGATCTAAATAGCAGAGTAGTAAATGATTGTCAGACATACAAAAATATTTCGGGAAAATTTGGAGAAAAGAGCAAATCTAATGTTGGCAAATACCTGTTGGATTTCTGCTCAGGACATGGACTGGTTATTACTAACACCATGTTCCAACATAAAAATGTACATAAATTCAAATGGAGAGAAGAGACAAGAAATAAGAAAATTCTCATTGACTATGTTATTGTTTTGATTATATAGAGAGACCTGTGGAGAATTCATGACTAAATTTAACACATGTGAACCACAGTAGCAGGTTTTTTTATTATGTAAATATTTTGTCCTAGGTATCTTAGGACATCATCAGTACAGTATGGCAATGCTAGGAATGACACAAAAAAGGGCACATAAGTACAATGGAATCCAAATTGCGAGCAGTGGTGTGTTGTGACCTGAACTTAAATTAAATTAAACTGAATTAAATTACTTAAATTAAATTAAAATTAATTACAGTTAAGTTATTATTTTACTCAATTTTGTATGACAATTTCCTATACTTTAGGGATGGCAAAAACATCATTGCGGTTTAGATTTGATCCGTGGAGTAGAGCTTCAGCACTTTCTTTATATAAGCGTTCATATTTATATGATAATCTGTGTAGAAGTTTTGTCTTTTACCAATGGATCTTGTGGTTTGGGTTTTCAACTTCGTGTTGAGCGAGACCTGATTTTTGTGGTTTAATGAGGCGGATATGGTCTTGATGTTCTGAATGCGTTTAAAAACTGATCTGCCTGTCAGTCCAAAATAAGAGTTTACAGGAGCATGGAACCTCGTATACACCAGGTAGTAGCATAGGTGAAAGTTTGTCTTTAGGCGAGGGTAACAAGTTTTGGATCTGATTGATGGGTTTGTAAGTGGCAGCAAGATTGTTCTTCATAATTTTCGAGAGCTGTTCGGAGATGCCTTTGATATAAGGTATGGGAATCCTATGATGTTGTTCTTGTCTAGGTTGAAGTGTGGAGAAATTGCTGATGATTTTTTGAGTTGTTTTGAGATTATAACCATTTAGAGTGGCTGTCTTTTTGATTATTTCCAATTCTTGTTTTAGAGAATCCTCAGAGGAGCATAATCTGTGTGCTCTCTGGTTACCAATGATTTAAAGATGCCAAATTTTTGAGAGGGATGATGAGCTCAAGTATTGTGAATATAGTGGACTAAAAATGTCGGTTTGCGATAGACAGACATTTTGTGTCATTCCTAGTATTGCCATACTGTACTGATCAATACAAAATTAATAACAAACAAAGCTCACGTACAAAGATTATTTAATAGTATAATTTTCGCCTGTGTGTCACAGGCATCTTCAGTACATTAAGCTCAAATTAAACAATAACTGACAATTCCAAAAAGCACCACCTAAGTAGCTGGTGTAAGATAACTAAAAAGGTCAATAACTTTCCTAAAAAAAATAAAATAAATAAAACAAAAAAATAATAATAATAAAAAATAAATACAATAAAAAGTTAGGAAAGATTAGCTGATTAGTACTATCTCCCATAAAGGGGATAGATGTAAGCCGTCGGATCTGTTTAAGTTAGAAGAATGAAGTAGAGTTTCACATGTTTCTTTATAAAGGTGTTCCATGAGAAACTGACTTTTGTGAAGAACTCTTGTCTTTCTCCAATGAACTCTGTGTCTAGTGAAGATGGCATGTTCTGCAAGTCCAGACTTTTCAGGATGTCAGGTTTAAAGTATTCAATATAAGATTGGTGTTCTTCTAGCCGAATAGAGGCAGATCTTCCCGTTTGTCTGAAATAAGATAATCCACAAGAGCACGGAATCTGGTAGACACCTGGATGATTAAGATGTGGAAGCTTGTCCTTAGGAGAAGTGAGAAAGGTGGAGATTTTTCTAAACGGTCGAAAGGCAACAAAAATATTCAGTGGTTTTAAAACTTTTGATGCCTTGTACATAAGGGATAGTAATGTGCGTTATTTCTTCTGTGTTTGAAGAGGAAGACGTATTGAAACTACAATATGTCTTCCTCTATAACCATTCTTATAACCCATTAGATAGAAAGGAAGAAGTTATATATTGTAGTTCTTTCTGAAAAAGATCGTCTGAAGAACAAAAGGAGTGGGCCCGATGAACCAGTGTTTTAATAGTTCCTGCCTTTTGACTGGGATAGTGATGAGATTCTGCATGGATATGGCCTGTATGAGTCTTCTTTCTATAAACTGAGAAATGTAGGTTACCATCTGGTCGGCAAAGAATTAGAAGATCTAAAAAGGCTAACTGCTTATTTGATTCGACTTCTAGGGTAAACTTGATCCTAGGATGAAATGAGTTTAACTTAGTGAAAAATTGTTGAAGTTCATTCGAAGAGCCATTCCATACAGCAAAAATGTCATCGACATATCTGAACCAATGAGTAGATCTGGGAGAAATGTTGTCAAAGATACGTTGTTCATAATGTTCCATAAAGAAATTGGAGATAGCAGGAGAAAGAGGATTACCCATTGCTGTTCCTTCAATTTGTTGATACAACTTATTTTTAAAGGAAAAATAACCAGAATTTATTACAAAATCAAATACGTTTATAATGTCAAAAGGAAATTCCTATTGTAGTAATTCAATGCTTTCCGAAAGAAGCACATTTGTAAATAAAGAAACAACATCTAAACTGATCATGATATCAGAAACGTCCAAATGAAGATCTGAAATTTTATTTTTGAAATCCAAAGTATATTTTATATAAGTATCAGTTCTTCTAGTTGAAGAGGAGAGTAAATTTGATAAAAATTTTGAGATTTTGTAAGTGGGGCAACCTATACAATCTACAACTGGTCTTAACGGAATGCCTGGTTTATGAACTTTTGGAAGACCATACAATCTAGGCAGACGACCGAAGAAGGTTTTAAGTTTTTTTCTTTTGATCTTCATTCCATGTAGATACATTATCTATAAGGGAATTAAGTCTCTTCAATTGATTCCGGGTAGGATCCGATGTAAGCGGCCTATAAGTTGAATAGTTGTGAAGTAAAAGAAACATTTTTCTCTCATATTCCTTCCTATCTTGAATCACTACAGCCTTCCCCTTATCAGCATTCGTAATAATTAAATTATTGTTATTCTTCAGTGATTTCAATGCTTTAAACTCAGAGTAAGAAAGATTAGGACGAGGAGGCTTGGCATGAAAAAGAATTTGTGCACATTCAAAACGTAATCTAATTCTTCGCCAACCAGATGGTAACCTACATTTCTCAGTTTATAGAAAGAAGACTCATACAGGCCATTATATCCATGCGGAATCTCATCACCATCCCAGTCAAAAGGCAGGAACTATTAAAACACTTGTTTATCGGGCCCACCAACTCCTTTTGTTCTTCAGACGATATTTTACAGAAAGAACTACAATATATAACTTCTTCCTTTCTATCTAATGGTTATAAGAATTGCTTCATTAAAAGAATTTTGAGTAGTTTTAATACGTCTTCCTCTTCAAACACAGAAGAAATAACGCGCATTACTATGCCTTATGTACAAGGCATCAGTGAACGTATAGCAAAAGTTTTAAACCCATTGAATATTTTTGTTGCCTTTTGACCGTTTAGAAAAATCTCCACCTTTCTCACTTCTCCTAAGGACAAGCTGAATTCCACAACTTAATCATCCAAGTGTCTACCAGATTCCGTGCTCTTGTGGATTATCTTATTTCATACAAACGGGAAGATCTACCTCTATTCGGCTAGAACACCAATCTTATATTGAATACTTTAAACCTGAAAAGTCTGGACTTGCAGAACATGCCATCTTCACTAGACACAGAGTTCATTGGAGAAAGACAAGTTCTTCACAAAAGTCAGTTTCTCATGGAACGCCTTTATAAAGAAACATGTGAAAATCTACTTCATTCTCCTAACTTAAACAGATCCGAAGGCTTACGTCTATCCCCTTTATGGGAGATAGTACTTTACAAATCAGCTAATCTTTCCTAACTTTTTATTGTATTGATTTTTTTATTTTTTATTTATTTTATTTATTATTATTATTATTTATTTTATTTTATTTTATTTTTTAGGAGTGTTATTGACCTTTTTAGTTATCTTACACCAGCTACTTAGGTGGCACTTTTTGGAATTGTCAGTTATTGTTTAATTTGAGCTTAATGTACTGAAGATGCCTGTGACACACAGGTGAAAATTATACTATTAAATAATCTTTGTACGTGAGTTTGATCCGTTATTAATTTTGTATCGATATGTCTACTCGCAGTATACCTCTTTTAAAACATACTGTACTGATAATGTCCTAAGATACCTAGGACGAAATATTTATTATTATTATTATTTCGGGTGACTCCAGGGAGTCCTTAGACTCATCGAGGGAGACCCTAAACATCATGTCCACACAATTATATGACATTCTCACAGTATCTATCATACCTTGCCTTGAACTCGCTCACCGTCATGGCACCGACAACAGACTCTGGCAGCTTATTCCACTCATTTACCACTCTAAAAGCAAAGCACCCAGCTCTAACACCCCTGCTAACCACACTCTTGCCCAGCTTCCGTAGGTGTCCCCTAGTTCTCCGACCACCAGTCCTGATCTCAAAAATATTCTCTGAATTAATCCTATAGAATCCCTTTAGCAATTTGAATGTCTCAATAACATCTCCCCTTTTCCGCCTATCAACTAGTTTCTGCAACCCACAAATCTTCAACCTGTTCTCATATGGTTCATTCCATAGACCTGCTGTCATCTTAGTCACTCGCCTCTGGATCCTCTCCACCTCCTCCTCATCAAGAAGGAACCGAGGTGACCAAATCTGGGCACAGTAGTCGAGATGAGGTCTTATCAAGGCTCGGTACAGAGGTACAATAACTTGCTTGTGTCTGCTCGTCAAGGTATTTTTCAACAACCAAGTGAGTTGATGAGCTGATTTAGCTACTTTTGCAATGTGCCCCCTAAACTTCACCTCCCTATCCACCAACACTCCCAAGTCCCTGGCCTCATCAATCTCCTGGAGTACAGTTCCACCAATGTGGTATACTGCTGCTAATCTTTTCACCCCAAAATGCATAACCTTACATTTTGTCACATTAAATTGACATCCATTCTCCTTAGCCCAGAACTCCAATCTATCCAAGTCATCCTGCAAGATTGTGACATCTTCTGCATTCACTATCGCCCTACCCAACTTTGCATCATCAGCGAACAAATGAACTGTCCCACTTAGACCCTTCCCTATATCGTTAATGAACAGATTAAACAGCAGTGGTCCAAGAACAGAACCCTGCGGCACACCACTAGTCACAGGCCGTCTTTTGGACTCTACTCCTGAATAAACTACTCTTTGATATCTCTCCATCAACCACCCACCTATCCATCTCACCAACTCTATATCCCTTCCCATATGTTGTAGTTTACGGATTAGAATTCCATGTGGTACCCTGTCAAAACGCCTTTGCCAAGTCCAGCAGTATAAACTGTAAACCCATTTCCCTTATCCAGTTCAGCCGTCACCTTGTTATAAAACTTGAGCAAGTTACTGAGGCATGATCTACCCTTCACAAAGCCATGCTGTCCCCTGTACAGTATCTCATTTTCATCAATCCATTCCTGTATTTTTCCCTTGACTACTTTCTCCAAGACCTTGACGACTCCTGATATGCTGATTGGTCGGTAATTTGCAACTGTAGTATTGGATCCTCCTTTGTGCAGTGAAACTATTTTCCCCTCTTTCCACACCTTCGGGACTAAACCAGACCCGAGACTCAGATTAAACAACATGGTCAAGGGCACTGATAATTCCTTAGCCATTTCACGCAAGACCCGTGCCGATATGGCCGTTATGTAATAAAAAAAACCTACTACTGTAGTCCACGTGTGTTAAATTTAGTCATGAATTCTCCACAGGTTTCTCTATATAATCAAGTCTTATTTTCACACAGGGAAATGACATACAACATAGAAGTTGGACTTACAAGGCAAACTTCAACTGAAACAGGGTAGGCTACGTGCCCGTATCTCTTTTTTAAAAAAGTGCAGACGTGATAAACTTATTCCAACGTTCGCTAAGCTAAAGGAAGTTATTAAATTACCAAGCACCCATAAAATCTATCAAAAAGCAAGCCATTCACTACTTCTGAATCAGTTATGAGATTCCAAAAATAAATTGGCAACAAATAATTTAACAATTAGAGAACTAAAAGCAGATTTGTCAAACACACTAAATCAAGAATTGCTACAAGTAAGTATTAGTGTCTCAAAAAACTCAGGGATCAAAGCTTTTGATAAAAGCAATATTAACCTACAGAAAAAATACCTGAACCTGTTAAATCAATTTAAGAAAAATATCAATAAATTACCAATCGAAAAATGGGTGGTAAACTTATCTAACCGCCCAGAAGATGAATTAAATGTTCTAGCAAGAGGCCATAAGTTTGCCATTTCCCCTAAACATCTCCCATATCTAGATTTCATATACAACATTGAAAGAAACATCAAGCATCTCCCCAGTATTGAAGCCAACAAACTTTGTTTTGAAATAGCAAAAATAATTTTTGATGCCAAACCTTCAGTTTTAAACATTCCACCATCAGAAATGAAAGCTCTTACCTCCTTAAAACATAATAAAAACCTAATCATCAAAGGAATACTACAGTGGTTCTTGATACTGTTTCATATGACCGAAACATGAATCTACTACTCCGAGACCAAAATACTTATGCAAAACTGGACTATGATCCCACCAAAAGAAACTGAACAAGCTATTTGATGAAACAACGTCGTTAGATGAAGAAACGTCAAAAAAACTCAAAACATACCATGCTAGACCTCCGAGAATATACGGTTTACCCAAGCTTCACAAAAACAACATTCCACTCAGATCTGTCATTGATTCAATTAGCAGCCCGACTTACAAGTTATCAAATTTTTATCAAACCTTCTCCGTCCCCACATAGGCCATTCAACCTCTTCAATAAAAAAACTCCACAGATTTTCACACCAAAATAAAAGACATTCAACTGCTGACAACAGACATGCTAATTAGCTTTGCCATAGTCTCTCTCTTCACCAATATCCCCCATAAAGAAACTGTAGACCTATTAAATCAAAAATTTCCATCAGACATTGTTGATCTTTTCAAATTTGTTATCACTTCTGGTTACTTCACATGGAAAGGAAAAAATCTACAAGCAAGAGGAGGGAACAGCAATGGGGGTCTCCCTTGTCACCCAACTTGGCAGATCTGTTAATAAAACATCTAGAAGAAAAAATACTTGCGTTCAAACCCAAACCAAAACTCTGGCTTCGATATGTCGATGATATCTTCGCAATCTGGAGTCATTCCTAACAAGAGCTACTTCAGTTTTTAGAAAAAAACCAACCTTCTTCATCTTTGCATCAGATTTACATTAGAAAGAGAATCCCCACAAGGCATCCCCTTTCTGGATTTACACATCCAAAGAAAAGAAGACGGTTCCATCTCCACCTCTGTCTATCGCAAACCGACATTTTCAGGCCACTACATTCACAATACTTCAGCTCATCATCCCTCTCAAAAACTTGGCATCATTAAATCATTGGTAACCAGAACAGATTATGCTCTTCCGAGGAGTCTCTAAAACAAGAATTGGAAATAATCAAAAACACAGCCACTCTAAATGGTTACAATATCAAAACAACTCAAAAAATAATCAGCAATTTCTCCACACATCAACCTAGACAAGAACAACCCTATAGGATTCCCATACCTTATATCAAAGGCATCTCTGAACAGCTCTCGAAATTATGAAGAAATACAACCTTGCTGCCACCTACAAACCCACCAACCAGATCCAAAATTTGTTACCCTCGCCTAAAGACAAACTTTCACCTATGCTACTACCTGGTGTATACGAGGTTCCATGCTCCTGTAAACTCTTTTATTTTGGACAGACAGGCAGACCAGTTTTTAAATGCATTTCGGAACATCAAGAGCATATCTGCCTCATCAAACCGCAAAAATCAGGCCTCGCTCAACATGGAGTTGAAAACTCAAACCACAAGATCCACTGGAAAAAGACAAAACTTCTACACAGATCATCATATAAATACGAACGCTTATATAAAGAAAGTGCTGAAGCCCTACTCCACAGACCAAATCTAAACTGCAATGATGTTATTGCCATCCCTAAAGTATGGGAAATTGTCATACAAAATTGAGTAAAATAATAACTTAAATGTAATTAATTTCATTCAATTTAAGTCCAGGTCGCAATGCACCACTGCACACAATTTGGATTTGATTGTACGTACGTGCCCTTTCTTGTTCCATTCTAATATTGCCACACTGTACTGATGATGTCCTAAGATACCTATGACAAAATATTTACATAATAAAAAAACCTACTTCTGTGGTTCACGTGTGTTAAATTTAGTTATGTCATCGTTGATAGTGATGGTTTCTCATTGGTGCAGGACAGCAGAGTACAGAGGATTTGAAATTGGAAGTGATCACCATTTAGTCTTGAGCAGGATAAAATTGACTTGCATATTGAAAAGAAGAAGATGTAAGAGAGTTTTAAAGCAAATTAAACTTGAGCAGCTGTCAGATGTGAACTGTAGACTAAAATACACAAACACTATTCAATAAAAAAATGAAAGAGTTTGAGAACAGGAACCAAACTGTGAGATTCAGTGGCAAGCCCTGAAGAAAACACTGATTCATTCAGCCAGAGAGCCATGTGGTGAGGTTGTCTGTAAGGATAGAAAAATCAGAACTCCATGGTGGACACAGGAAGTTAAAGAGGCAGTGAAAGAAAAGAAGAAAGCATATCAAAAGTTCCTGGCAAATAAGTCAGCTTGTGCTCTTAGAGAATACAGAGACAAATGAAAGAAAGCTAAACACTGTGTAAAACTAGGAATAGTTTTACACAGTGTTTAGCTTTGACTTAGTTTTAACAAAGTCATGAGAAGACTTTGGTAAAAAAAAAATCAGCTAACGCCTTTTTATTCCCGTATACGGGAGTAGGCGAGGCCATTTAGCCCTCTCTAACTTATGGAGACTGAGTGGGCAGTTCAATCTCCACTGGTACCCAATCAGAGACAGATGGCCCAAGGCTATCACTAATTAAGCGGTACGCAGTGAAGAGAGACGGATCAAATGTGCCGCCATCTCGTGGTCCCTAATCCTAACACAATATATTTAATGTCTGAAATAATGTGGGTTCTACGGTCGATTTTCTTGACTTTGGTAAGAACATATAAAATAAATATCAAGAGGGTGGCGATATTCTGAAGATTGTTGAAGAAACTCAGAAATGGAGGAAAGACATTCCTAATTCCTTTTACAGGAACTGTAAAAGGAATTAGGGATGATAAAGGTGACATGAAAACTGCAGAAAAAGGTATCCTTGAAGTATGGAGTAATTACTTTGAAAAATTGCTAAATGAAACAGCAGCGATGACAGCACAGTGGTAAAAAACACTTACCAGGCATGCAATCAGGAATACATATCTATACTTGAAGTAGAAAAGGACATAAAAACCCTGAAATGTGGAAAGGCAGCAGGAGTAGATGATATTCAACCAGAAATGCTCAAGTATGGAGATATAAAAGTCATACAGTGGCTGCACTGCATAGTTCAAAAGGCCTGAACAGAGGGATGAATTCCAAATGATTGGAGTAGAGCTCTCATGGTACCCATATATAAAAAGGAAAATAAAACTGAATGTGAGAATTCTTCTTCTTCGTCTATGATCTCTTATGCTTTTAAGCGTCGAGATTTTGCCAAAGAGATTTCCATGCCGTCCTGTCCAAGGTTTGTTGTTTTGCTTCTTTCCAGTTAATTCCCTTCTTTTCCAATTTTTCTTTAATTTCCTTTTGCCAACCTTTCCTGGGTCTGCCTATGTTTCTTTTTCCTATTTTCTGGCTTTCGTATACAGTTTTTGCTATTCTTCCTTCTTCCATTCGATTGAGATGTCCAAACCAACCATCTCATTTGGGCTTGTGTTATGAATTGATTCAGAGGTGCAACTTGAAGGTTTGATTTCTTATTCGGTCTAGTCTTGTTTTTTGTGCCACTTTCCTGAGATATTTCATTTCAATTGTTTGTAGTTTATTTGTGTTTCCTGTTGTTAAACACCAAGACTCACAACTGTATGTTAATGTTGGTAGAAACACTGAACAGTACACTGCCATTTTGGTATTTTGGGTGACTTCTTTCTTATCTAGGAGTGGGCCTTTCATTGCATAGAATAGCTTTGTTCCCCCTCTTATCCTGTTGTTAATTTCTGTGTCTAGTCTACCATCTTCTTGTATATATGATTCCAAGTATTTACAGGAGTGGACTTGTTCCAGTTGGTGATTCTCTATTTTTATTGTGTGTTTTTGGTGATTTCTAGATATGATCATTGTTTTAGTTTTATTTATATTTATGGTCATATTCCTTTTCTTTGTTTCTTCATGCCAAATGTTGATATTGTACTGCAGATCTTCAGCTGTATTTGCTAGAATCACTACATCATCTGCAAAAGCCATATGTGAAATCCTAGTTTCTTTCAGTTTCCTGTATCCTAAGTGGAACTTTTTTGTTTTTGTTTGGCATGCCTTTAAAATTTCATCCATTACTGCGATGAAGAGAAGAGGGCTGAGGATACAGCCTTGCCTCACTCCTACATTTGCTTCAAATTCTTTTGATCTATTATTACCGGTTCTTACATAATTTCTATTACTTTTGCAGAGGCTTTGTATGGCTGCTATTAAGTTATCTTGTATCTTGTTTTTCTTTAATGTTTGCCATATTAAGTGTCTGGGAACTCGGTCAAAGCCTTTTCAAAATCTATAAAACATGAATGTAGTTCTTTTCCATATTCCAATGTTTTCTCTGATATTTGTCTAAGACTGAAGATAAGATCCTGTGTGCTTCTATTTTTTCGAAAGCCATATTGCATTTCATCCAGCGTGTCCTCTATTTGATTCCTAAGCCTTGCTTCTAAAATGCGGGTATATAATTTTCCTGGAATGCTTAAAATTCCTCTATGGTTTTCACATTTGCGGTTGTCTCCTTTCTTAAATATGGGGATTATTATAGCTACTTCCCAGTCTTTGGGAATAATTTTCTTTTTCCATACAACATTGAATAGGTGTAAAAGAAATTTTATGGCTTTCGTTCCTAAATTCTTTACCATTTCTGGTGTTATTTGGGCATGGCCTGCTGATTTGCCCAGTTTTATTTTATTTATTGCTGCTAACAGTTCATTTGCATGAATTTCTTCACTCTGATCTTCTATTTTGCTTGTGTGTCTTGCTCTTAGGGTTCTATTTTTTCCATGTCCTGCATCTTCCAATAATTCTTGAAAGTACTGTTTCCATCTTTCCATGATGTCTTCGGAAATTGTGAGTAACTTTCCATCCTTATTTTTGATAAACTTTATGGGGCATTGTTTCTCTGACCTCATTCTTCTTAAAACATTATAGAAGAGTTTTTGGTTTCCTTTAAAATAAAGTATGTCCGAAGTCTTCCCAGCATTTTCTTTTCTCTGCTTTCACTAAGGTTTTAACTTTATTTCTTTGGTTGTTGTATAGTTCTCTATCGACCTGCACCTTTGATGTTATATATCTCTTCCATAATTGCTTTTTCTTTTTAATTTCTTCTTTTAGTTCTTCAGTCCACCAGGGTGTTTTATGTTTCTTCTGTTTATTATTTAATGATACACCACAAATTTCTTTGCCTGTTTCTAGAAGAAGTGTTTTGAACCTGTACCACAGGTTTTCTACATCTTGGTCTTCATATATCTCTTTTTCTACTTCTTTCATCTTCTCTTTTATTTTACTTTTATACTCAATGGCTGTTTCTTCTTTCTTTAGTTTGTAGTTCTTTTCTTAACATTTATTTCCTTGCTACTTTTTCTACATTTTTCAACTTGTATTTTATGGATTGTTTCCAATACTAATAAGTAGTGGTCACTGCCTATTTCAGGACCTCTGTAGACTCTTGCATTTTTTGTATACTTCCAGTACGATCTGCTTATGATGGCGTAGTCGATTATAGATTTTTCATTTCTATTGGGCTCTTCCCTGGTAAACTTATGGATTTCTTTATGCTTGAACATAGTATTCGCTATCACTAAATTATTTGTAAGGCAAAGATTTATCATTCTTTCTCCATTATTATTCCGGGTTATTTCTCCTTGTGATCCCAACACTTGTTTTGTTTCTTCATCTACTTGATTCCCTACCTGGCCATTAAGGTCTCCTAGTAGTATGATATGCCCTTGAACTTCTTCAATTGTTTTTTGTAAGAGTTCGAAGAATTCATCTTTAATTTCTTTATTGGCATTATCGTTTGGGCCATATGCAACAATTACAGTGAATACTTGGTTGTCTGATTTAAAATCTATAGTGATTGTCAACAACCTTTCGTTTATTAGTTGCCATTTAGTAATATATTCTTTGAGATCTGGTTTAATTATGCAAGCTACCCCTTGTTTTCCCCATTCTTTTGGGTTTACCCCTAAATAGAAAAGTATATATACCCATCTTTCATTTTCTGGCAACCTTGACCTTTCTTTTTTTGTTTCTGTGACTGCTAGCAAATCCAATCTTGATTTTTTAAATTCATCAATTAATTCGTTTTCTTTTCCATGTAGACTTTTAATGTTCCATGTTCCATATCTCATGTACCTTTTTCCTCGCTTTGTCGTTAACCATTTAGGCAGTTCGGCTATCTCTTTGTTATTTCTTTTAATGAGTGAAATTTTAAGGTGTGCAGGGGATTAGCCTTCAGCACCCGAGTCTGGTGGTGGGGCTGCCACCTTCGAGGCCCCCAGACCGGACTATGAGGGAAGTGCTATCCTGTTGGTCCGCGGGAGGTATTTTATTTCCCTCCTACCCTTCATAGTAACCTATGACGAGCATTCCCCAATCCGCCACCAGGGGACGTGCCTGATGGGGGTTACAGGTGTCCCCACACGAGGAATGTGAGAATTATAGAGGTATTTCTCTACTGAGTGTTTCTGGTAAGATATATGCAAATATACTTGAGAAACGGTTGAGAAGGATTGTGGAAGAGAGGCCTGGTGAAGGATGAGCTGGATTCAGGACAAATAGAGGCTGTCAGGATCAGACTTTCACTTTACGACAAATAGTTGAAAAATCATGGGAATATAACAACGATCTGTATTTAAGTTTTGTAGATCTGGAAAAGGCATATTACAAGGCACCAAGAGAGAAGCTATTCAAAATGCTACAGTTATATGGTGTCAATGGGGCATTATATCAAGTAATACTTAGTCTTTATTTGAGTTGTAAGTCAGCAGTTAGAATTGAAGGAAGTACAAGAGGATGGTTTAATGTTAATTCTGGTGTCAGACAAGTTGTACTTTATCCCCTCTGTTATTCATTATCTATATGGATCACATTATGAACGAAAGTGGCATTAAATCAGATATCAAAATTGGAAATGTTAATCTGAGCTCTTTGCTTTATGCAGATGATGTTATACTTCTAAATAAATCTGCAAGATTCCCTGACTAAATTGAATAACTGTTGTAATATATATGGTATGAAGGACAGCAATAAAAAGAGAAAGACAATGAAAATAGGCAGAATTGTTGAAAATGTCAACTGCTTTGTGAATGGAGAACCTATAGAACAAGTGAAACATTTCAACTACTTAGGCATGATTTTTAGTGAAGATGGTAAATTTAATGTGGAAATAGACAACAGAATCCACAAAGCTGGTATGGTAGAAGGTCAACTGAATAAATTTATATGGAATAAGAGAGAAATTAGCCAATTAGCCAAAAAAACTAAATTAGCTATATGCAAGACAGTGTTTAAACCAATTTTAACTTATGGATCTGAGAGCTGGGTCAGAAGTGAAACACTTGACCAAAGACTAGAGACTGCAGATATGAGAGTCCTGAGAAAAATTAGGAGCACGAACAGATGGCATCAATGGCAATATCATATTAAAAATGAGGATATTAGGAAAGAACTTGACATTGTCAGCATCCAGGAATGCGTTGGTAGAGCTAATCTCAGGTGGTATGGTCACTTAAACAGAATGGGAGAGGAAAGATTAGCAAAACAAGTGTTCTCTGCACTGGTTGGCAGGAAAATGACCCAGAGGAAGATCTAGACATAGGTGGATTGATGCAGTAAAAAGTGCCTTAGAAGATAGAAATATAAGATCTGATAATGTTGGAATCTTGACAGGTAATAGACTGATTTGGAGGAAAATTGTAGATAGGAAGTTAGTAATGATGTAAATTTTTCATCTAGCACTATCATATCCTGCACACCCCCTGAGGGTATATATCAGGAATTTGATGATGATGATGATGATCTTTCTCTGATTTCATTACATCGCATTCCTTTGATACAGGATGTTACAACAAAGATGAATACTTGTGTATTCATTATTAGTTAGGGTTCTGAAAGGAGATGAAAAGAAAATTATGAAATAGTTTAGAAATTTTTACATTTATAACATATACTAACATAATAAACATAAGTTTTTAAAAAATTCTTCCCATTTCACTGAAATAGGTAGCTAATTCTGGGACACCCTGTATTATAATACCCAGAGAACTCATCACTGAAGAATAAAGGCATTTCAGAACTTTATCATCATACCTCATACATATAATAATATATCATAAGTAATAATAACAATTTTTCTTTCTAAAACTTTTAGTGTTTTTGATCTGGTATGATAACTTCACAAGATGTAGTTGTTAATGAACTATTGACACTGCCAAAAGTTGGTGAGAGAGAGAGAGAGAGAGATCATGAGGAACTTGTTTGTAAGTGGTGAAACAAGAAAACATGACTGCCAAAAATGGATATATGTGGAAGTATAAGGTGGGTGATTATGGGAAACTCTGTAGTCAAGTAGCATCAATACGTTGGATAGATGAGCTGTGCATGGAAATTCATAAGGCAGTATCTGACACAAGCAATGTATAACTGCATTCTAAGGGTTAAGTGAGTAAATAGAGTAGAACTTAAATGGATGATCAGTAAATTCATGCAAGCTAAGTTGGAAAAGAAAATGCTATGGAGGAGGTACAAGACAGTTGGTGGCAATCAGATCCTGAAGAATATTGGCTGTTCAGCCCCAAGGTTAATTCCAGGGAATTCTGCTATATGGCAAGCAAGAGAAAGAAAATTATGGCAGATTGACACTGATGAATAGTCTTGGCAGCACATTGACTATTGCAAAGGATATAGTGGAATTAATGAATGAGAAATCTATCAGCATATATGAGGGTAGTCTGAAAAGTTCTCAGCCTAACAATAAAAAAACAAATTTATAATTTCAAAATTATTTTTATTTTTCAGCATAATCTCCCTTAAGACTAATATTTATTCTAGCGATGCTCCAGTGCCATTATCCTGTCCCTGTAGTGGTTCTCAGTAAGATCTGCAAAATACCCCTCCACAGATGAAGAAAAAAATGCTGACCAGTGAGAAAGAGTTTTAGTTTTGGGAAGAGATAGAAGTCAGAGGGAGCCAAATCTGGGGAACAGGATGGATGTCCCAACAATTCATAGTACAGATCCCTTAATTTTCCCATTGCCAAAACAATTTTGTGGGCAAGTGCGTTGTCCTGATGAAAGATGATGTTTTTCTTATGCAAAGTGGGTCTTTTCTCAAGAATTTTTTCACCTACTCTGGTTAAAAGATTGGAATAATAATAATCCCCAAAGATAATTAATAAACAAAATGCCCTTAGCATCCTAAAACACTGATGCCATGACCTTTCCTGCTGATGGAACTGACTTTGTCTTCTTTGAGCTGAACAACTGGCTTCTCTCCACTGTTTTGACTGCTGTTTGGATTCTGGTGTGTAATGGTGAATCCAAGTCTCATCCACAGTAATAAATCGATGCACAAAATCATTTTTATTCTTGTTAATATGCTCCAAGCACTGTTCAGAGATTTTCATGCGAGTGCATTTTCGATCTGCCTTGAGCAAAGCTTTTTCATTTGCAATTTTTCATGCAAAATATATCCTATACATTCTTTTGAAATGCCTATAGTCTCAGCAATTTGACTCGCTGGTCATCCAATACCATATTGTGATATTGGATGACCAGAGAGTGGTATTTACTTTTATGAACTTGAAATTAATTCTGGTGAATTCAATGGTTTCTGGTGCTGTTACACTTTTTGGAAGTCGTTCTCATGGATCATCTTCAAGGCTGATACTGTCACATTTAAACTCGGCAGCCCATTTCTTAACTGTCGAAAACGAAGGAGAAGAGTGACCATAAACTTTTATGAATTTCGAATGAATTTCTTTTGGTGTTAAACCTTCTTTTACAAAGAATTTTATAACCACACTATACTCAATTTTATCCATTTCAAGGGATTCAGACAACACTTTTGCTTTAGACAGCTGTATAAAACAAACTACTTGATAGAATGACTTGCAATTTCACATGGATGCTTATGACAGATGTACCAACTTAGAAAAAATAATCTTGCTGATAGTATTGCTATCTATGGTCGAGGCCGAGAACTTTTCAGAACACCCTCGTACCATACTGCTGTAAATGATGCCATGCAATATACAGAAGGGAGATAAGTATTAGGAGAATTGGAAATGAAAGAATCAGGTACTGATTGGGGTAGATGATAATAAGGCTAAGGGAATGGATGATATATTGCCACATATTCTTAAGGAATGCACACAACAGTTAGTTATGCCCTTTCCCTTGTTATTTAATGAAATTCTTGCAGTGGGTAAGGTTCTTAAGAAGTGGTTGAAAGATGGCAAAATAGTACCACTCCACAAGTGTAGTTCTAGGACAGAAGTTTCCAATTACAGACTAGTCTGTGTAACTGTAGTTGTAGTCAAGGTATTGAAGAGATCGGTTAGGAATAGAATACAAGACTGGATTGATGGACATAGTATTCTTTATGTCCACATATTCTTAAAGACTGCACATAACAGTTAGTTATGCCCTTGACCTTGTTATTTAATGAAAGTCTTGCAGTGGGTAAGGTTCTAAGAAAGTGGAAAGAAGGCAAAATAGTACCACTCCACAAGCATATGTTCTAGGACAAGTTTCCAATTACAGACTGGTCTGTATAACTGCAATTGTAGTCACGGTGTTGGAGAGATTGGTTAGGAATAGAATACATGACTGGATTGATGGACATAGTATTCTTTATTGGAAGTTTTTTCCCACTTGGTTAGACTATAATAAATTTAGTTTAATCTTTTATCCAAGTGTAAGCAAACAAAGTTTGTGCCTGAAGTATCTTCAGGACTGAGGCAACTCGTGGCAAAGGTAGGCTATGCTCTCATCACTTGTCTTAGTATCTCCCATAATGCAAAGCATATCTCCTTGCGAACATGTATAATGTTATGCATTAAAGGAAGGGCCACTACCCAGACCAGTTTCGACCTTTATTGAGGTCTCATCAGTGGGAGCCAGAGGTGGTAATACTAAGGTGGAAGTAATGGAGAAGTCATATTTACCTATACGAGTTGCCAAAATGTGTCTCACCTTATTATTAAATTACACTGGATTTAGAGAAAGATGTTGGAAGATTTTTACCATTTGGTTAGACTATAATAAATTTAGTTTAATCCTTTATCCAAGTGTAAACAAACAAAGTTTGCACCTGAAGTATCTTCAGGACTGAGACAACTCATGGTAAAGGTGGACTAAGCTCTCACCACTTGTCTTAGTATCTCCCACAATGCAAAGCACATCTCCTTGTGGACACGTATAATGCTATGCATTAAGGGAAGGGCTACTACCAGACCGGTTTCGACCTTTATTGAGGTGCTGTTTAAGTAAAGACCTCTCTAAAAATTAGGTGGTCCCCCAGACCACTCCCTAAGAGTGACCAAAGGACTGTCCAACTCAACGTGGTTCCACTCAGTGACAGGCTCACCCTGTCACTGAGAACTTCTCAGCATTTGCTATACCCAGTTCCAGGCTAACCCCACCACCAGACAGAGCCATAATCTCAGCAGTGGCCCCTCCCAGAGACAGGCAAAAACCTACCCCAATCAGAGCCACTCATACCTCAAGGTAAGGGAACCACTTCTGCACAAAAGCACATCAGTGGGAACCAGACCCGGAGGGGGTGATACTAAGGTAGAAGTAATGGAGAAGTCATATTTACCTATATGAGTTGCTAAAACACTTTATTATTAAATTACTCTGTTCAAGATTGAACTGCCCACTCAGTCTCCAAAAGTTAGATAGGGCTAAATGGCCTCGCCTACTCCCGTATATGGGAATAAAAAGGCATTAGCTGATTTTTTTTTTTTTTTTTGATAAATTACTCTGGATTTAGAGAAAGATGTTGGAAGTTTTTCCCTACTTGGTTACACTATAATAAGTTTAGTTTAATCCTTTATCCAAGTGCAAGCAAACAAAGTTGGCACCTCAAGTATCTTCAGGACTGAGGAAACTCGTGGTAAAGGTGGACTAAGCTCTCATCACTTGTCTTAGTATCTCCCATAATGCAAAGAACATCTCTTTGCAGACATGTATAATGCTATGCATTAAGGGAAGGGCCACTACCCAGACTGGTTTCAACCTTTATTGAGGTTTATAGTCTAACAAGTGGAAAAAAAAAACTTCCATCATCTTTCTCTAAATCCAGAGTAATTTAATAATAAGGTATTTTAGCAACTCATATAGGTAAATATGACTTCTCCATTACTTCCACCTTAGTATCACCACCTCTGGGTCTGGCTCCCACTGACGAGACCTCAATAAAGGTCGAAACCGGTCTGGGTAGTGGCCCTTCCCTTAATGCATAGCATTATACATGTCTGCAAGGAGACGTGCTTTGCATTATGGGAGATACTAAGACAAGTGATGAGAGCTTAGTCCACCTTTACCACGAGTTGCCTCAGTCCTGAAGATACTTCAGGTGCAAACTTTGTTTGCTTACGCCTGGATAAAGGATTAAACTAAATTTATTATAGCATTCTTTATGTTGGTTAGCATGGATATGTAATGGTTAGGTCTTGTTTTAGCAATTTACTTGCATTAACAAGCTGACAAGTGTGTTAGATAAGGGAGAATCATATACAATGATATTCTTGGAATCTGCAAAAGAGTTTGATAGATTGCCACATGATAAGTTGGTGTAAAAGCTGCAGAAGATGGGAACAGATAGTACATTGTTAGATGAATTGGTCATTGGTTCGCTTAAACAATACCAGGAGTTGTATGATGGGCAGTGTCTTGAAAAAAGGAGTGTAACTAACCAGTAGCATACTCCAGATTCTGTTCTAGGGGCCCCTGTTGTTTAATTTGTTTGTAAATGGTATATCATGCGGACTGACTGGAGACTTTCAGTTGTTTGCTAATGATGCAAAGTTGGGGAGAATTATAAGTAGCACTACTGATATTAATTTCCTTTAGGAAGATCTGAACAGACTTTTGACACGGCAGGCATGGGATTGTAATTTTAATATTAATCACTGCAAGGAGTTGCATTTTGGAGTGCAGAAATATAAGGCTGTGTAGTGTATTGAAGGTGCTGTACTGCAGGAAGTGGATGAGATTCAAGATTTGGGAGTGATGATTGACAGCATACTGAAGTTTAGAGACATATTACATGTTTTGCAAAAACTACGCATTGTATTGTCACTATGATAAAAATACTCTAACATGTAAGGATAAGGAGGTGGTTGTGCCACTGTATAAAGCACTGGTCAGATCATGCTCAGATTTGGTCATCTGGTTTTCAGTGTAATGCGGAAACACTGGAGAAGGGTGACTAAGACAATATCAGGACTCTGGAATGCTGACTATGGAGAGAGAGAGAGAGAGAGAGAGAGAGAGAGAGGTTGAAGAAATGTGGACAGAAGGTAAAGCAGTTATATGATAGAGAAGTTTAAGTTAGTGAGGGGATATTATCGGATTAATCCAGAGGAGATTATAAAAAGATTAGATGGCGCTAGGGAAAGAACCAGGTGCCATACTTGGAAGTTATGTAAGAGTATGGTGAAGGACATGAAGAGTAGATTTTTATCTGGATAATTGTTAGTGAATGGAATACATTATGGAATATGTTGTTAATGTGGAGAGAGTTAAGAATTTTAAGATGCAATATGACAGATTTGTTGTCAGTTAAATAAGCCTCCCATGATGAGTCTGCCAACTCCATGGAGGGTGTAATTATAATAATAATAATAATAAAAGGTTAAATCTCATACTAATGCTGGAAGAAAAAGAAAAGTTAAAATTTTACCTGATTTTGCAAGGTTTTTTTGAAGACCATATCCTCCTTCTCTATACATTTCTGCCTGACGTGCAAGTAATAAATAATGTGGATCATCCATACAATGGTCATACTCTCCTCCTTCATCCAATTCTTCCATGGCTGCAGCTCGATTGTACCAGTAAACTGCTTCTGTCCAATGCTTATTCCTAATGATTTATACACAGTAAAGTTAATGTCACTCACCATATGACTTGTACAGATAATTATATATATACACAGAACTTATTTGGGATTATTTACAATTTCAAAAATAGTCTATATTGTTTTGAATCTCCCCTTCCAGATGTTTGTGAAATGCTTTATTGACCTGTCATAAATATAAGGATAATCTACTTGCACACATTTAAAGATATGACTTAGAGAAAAAAAAATGTTTTAAATCTTTTTTTATCTATGATAAAAGGAATTTTCTAGGCCTTCCCTGACCAAGACAAAAGACAACAGAAATGGAGGACTCTGTTTCGATTACACCAAAGCAACTAAAGTGTACTGCATTTGTAAACTGTGTGCATTATGTAGGATGAAAAGAGTAGCAGTAATAAGGGTTCTATTCTTTATGGAAATCTAGTATGGAATAACAGACATACTAGTCTGAGAACATGTTCCTCTTTGCAGACATGATATACTAATGTTGTCACTGGCATCCTAATCACCAACGACTAAAAATAACATGCTAGAAGATTATCTGTAAACAACTGCTGACACAAATGAAGTTGGAACAGTGGGGCAGATAAGATTTATGATTTAAGTAATGTAGATTTATGATTAACAAAAGCAAAGCATAGCATACACCCCCCCCCCCCACTACACACACATACAAAGAAAAAATGTGACTTTAAAAAAAAAAAAAAGACGTTAATGTCAACTTACAATTTCTAAGTTTCAAGTTATCAATTTTGACATTTCTTGCTGTAGCATTCTCAAATATTCTATTCTGAATTGTGCTCTGTTATTTTACTTCTTTTTTTTTTAAGTGATCTCCACTCTTCCCTTCAAACTTTCAGTAAATAAGACTATAGTAACAGCTTTCTTTAAGCTGTTACTATATGTTTAAGGTGCTCAATAATTTGACACAGAACCTGGAAATATTTCAAGTGTTTTAGGAAGGTAGCACTTTATTAGCATTGGCTGTGAGTGAACTTGTTATCTCAAAAATGCTTGCTGCACTAAACAAGATGGAAGCAACAAAGCCTAATAACAGCACAGCACCATAGAACTCACTATCATAAACACATTTTGATCAACAAAAGTCAAAGTATGAAGTTAAACTGGAAATTACTGAACATGGCAAGAGTTTCACATGCAATTTCTACAGAGAGAGAGAGTGTGCATGTCTGCCATGTAAAACTGACAATTCAGCCTATAAACTCTTGCCAACCTCAATTAATCTTTGTTTTGTCTGTCATGTCTTCCCTCAGTAAAGTATATTCTTAAACTCTGACAGGTATACTTAACAGTATGAAGCAATGCTTTATCACCCTAGATAAATCATTTTCTCACAAAACTGATTCACTTAATACACAAGAACATACAGTGGCTTGATGATAGCACCCCTTCCACTGAAAGTACCAGCAACCTAACTAATATGTTATTTATTTTCATGGTATTGATGACAACACAGAAAGATAAGAAAATAATATTTATTAACTTATTTGCAGATATTTCCCTGGTATTATATCCAGCATCTTCAGAGCACAAAAACAGTTTGTCACAGTACACGAAACAACAATTTGGTCTAACAATGGGACTAGTTTAAAAAAAAAATTGTAACTGACAACACAAGGAACTGAAGTCCTAATTAGGTGGTATCTATGTTGGAAAAAGAGGGAAAACAAATATTAATTAGATCTTAAAATGATTGTTTCCCAGATTTTTGGTAAATTTATACAGCTATACTTGTTGAGGTTTGGAGTTTGTTTTAAATGCTATATAAATTTACCAAAAATCTGGAAGACAGTCGTTTTAAGATCAAATTAATATTTGTTTTCTCTCCTCTTCTAACATAGATGGTGCCTAATTAGGACTTTAGTTCCTTGTGTTGTCCATTACAATTTTTTTAAACTAGTCCCACTGTTAGATCAAATTATTGTTGTTTTGCATACACTGACAAATGTTTTTGTGCTCTGAAGATACTGGATATAATACCAGTGAAATATCAGCAAATAAGTTAATAAATATTATTTTCTTATCATGCTGTGTTATCATTAATACTGTGAAAATAAATAACATGTACTATGAACACATAAGCCTTTCCATGTGTTTGAGTGTCAACAGTGAATGTTCTACTGAGACAGAAAAAAAAAATACAGTGTTGTCATCCTTAAATTTCATACAAAAGCAAATGAACTTTAAAGAATAACACAGACAGGTTAGTCAAAATCAGCGACCTTGATTCTAGAAAAAAACAAGCTGTCACAGCTTAGGCCTACTAATAAACAAAGAAGCAGATTGAACTTTTGATGAATAGTGAAAGTGACCTATGACACATTAATGAGCAAATCAGAACTGATAAGTGTTTCCTACTCTTTTTATCTTAAATGCCAACAGATATAATGTACCTGTGCTTAAAATCAAAGAAAGCAAAATCCCTCCAAAAATTCAAAGAAAATCTAAAAAAAAAACTATCAAAAACATTCACAAAGCTCGTTTCCATATTCACCAACAGACATTAAACCTGATCTGTTTTTACTTAAACACAAATTACTTCCATGACAATGACAACTCCTCTTGACTATCCAAACCAAATTCACCATGATTATTTTTACCATAAAGTCATACCTTCTGTAATTTGAATAAAGACAGCAGATGAATGATACATAATGAGGCAAGGAAGTGAGGCATCCATAAAAGCCAAAGGAAGAGATTAAAAATTAGGCATCCTCTAGCAAGGAATATCCGACTATTGGCTTTTATGATTGCCTCACTTCCTTACCTCATTATCCCCTTTCTCATAACAATTCTATTGACTTCTTGTGATAGCACTCTCCATTCTTTCAATTCATACAACAAACCATGCAGTACTCAATCATCTCAAGCTTGAAGATCATCTACAATCAAAGTTCTAAACACCATATGATCCTTCAAAGGTGTGATGATAACCTAGTCAGCTATAATCATTATATTTGATTTATGGAGTTAACTGCTTTTTTGAGATTAAAAAAACTTTAACAATAAAATTCTGCATTTCGAACATTACATTAAAATCATCTTCAGTAATATCTACATTTAACACACACAACTACATTATAGCAACTTACAATATACGTAGGCTGTTCAATAAGTAATAAGACTAATTTTACTGTCGCAAAACCACTCATCACAATATTAATTTCTTTGGAATAAAGAAATGTTGTTGTCTGTCAAAAGAGGTTGATAGATGGCGTATACAGGCTGATGTGCCAGAGTGTCACATGACTAAACGCAAGCTTGTTTCTGCGTGCCTACGAGCGATTAAATTTTGTGTGCATTTGCAAAAATCGGCATCGGACAAGCTTAAGAAGCTGTCACCTTCTTGTTCCAGTCTTTCTTTGCACACACCCACTCGATGCTGCATTTGCTCCAGTGTCAAGAGTTTGGGAATCCATCGGGCGCAAACACATTTCAGTCCCAAATGAGTGAACACTTCTCAAAGAAATATTCAGGACAACATGCAGCTGGCGTACTGTAATTCTGCGATCCTCCTTGATGATAATCGCTGCTGTGTTGATCATTGTCTCTGTGATGGACGTTGAAGGTCTTCCCTCACGTTCAAGATCTTCCACATTTTGCCTTCCTTCCTTAAAAGTTTTATGCCAGCGAAAAACACTTGCCCTCAACATTGCTTCATCGTGGAAAGCTGCGCGTATCATGTTAAAAGTGTCCGATGTCGATTTTTGCAAACGCACACAAAATTTAATCGCATAATGCTGTTCCAAGGACGCTTCCATTTAAACGACTGGTCGAGTTTCATAGGCGCGCCGAAACAAGCTTGTGTTTAGTCATGTGACACTCTGGACCATCAGCCCGTATACGCCATCTATCAACCTCTTTTGTTAATACAGACAGCAATGTTTCTTTATTCCACAGAAATTAATATTGTGATGAGTGGTTTCGCCACAGTAAAATTAGTCTCATTACTTATTGAACAGCCCTCGTACTATAGTAAGCTACATCACATCTAAAACTTTTTTTCTATGATGACCCCACACATGAAAGGTCACAAGACCTATAACATTACAGTATTAATGTGGGCAAGTCATTAAGGAGAAAATGTAGCCTGTTGATATGTTTCTTAAAGAGTGGGAGTTTGTGCGCAGTGGGAAAAACAGTACAAGGAATACTGTTCCAAAGAATAAAGTGGATGGAATGAGGGAAGCTGATGAGAAGCTGGTGTGGTGTGTTCAGAGCTGGACAGTGTATGGGTCTTTGCCGGCAGCTGCTCTAGTTCTCAGATAAAAGAAAGTAGAGGAATGGTAGCAGCCAATTCAAAGAAGCAATGTCCATGAAAGTACCTACAGAAAAGGCACAGCATGGAAACAGAGTGCCCATGATTGTTCCTGAAGGGAGTCTGTGAGGGAATGGTCATCCATTAAGCAGATTGTCCTGTTCTGAATATCATCAAGACATCTTAGAGAGGTTTTCAGTGCCCCACCCCCCAGATGTGGGAACAGTACTCCAAAGTTGGCTGGATCTGAGACTTATAAAGTGTTGCGAGGAAAAGAAGTAATGTTTAGAATGGAAAAGAACACCAAGCTTTTTAGAGGTTAAGAAGGCTATGTAAGTAATATGTTTGTGCCAGAATAAACTGGATGTGACAGTCAACTCAAGAAGAGAAAGTTGATCATGAAACGAAACTAGAACATAATCAAAAGTGAGAGGGATTGAGACAGGATATTTCTTGTGGGTAATAAGTCAAGCTTGAGTGTTTGGTGTTGAAATTTACTAAGTTGTCTTCACCCTATTTAAGGATGTAGAGGAGATGAGTCACGGGCTATGGAAGATCTTGAGGCATCTAACATTACAGATACTGCAGAGTTTATTGAATGAAGAGCACTGACATTGGCAAAAGCTGTGAATAGGATTCAAAGTCAGAGAAAGAAGGTCATTGATGTAAAGGAGGAAGAGTGTGGATTAGAACACAGAACTCTGAGACATTCCAGCATTAATGAGGAAATCTGATTAGAAGAAACCATCCACCATGACACAATGAACAACCAGTGAAGAAGCTGGCAATCCAATCAGAGAGTGTAAGAGGGAGGCCACAAGATGGCAGTTTATTCAGGAGGCCTCAGTGCCAAACATGATAAAATGCTTTTGAAATATTGAGAGCGAAAACATGAGTTTCTCCAAATCTTTCCATGGTCTGTGTCCAAAGGTGGGTAGATTAGCTAGGATATTGGCTACAGAACAGGAATCCATACTGGTGATCACTAATTAACTGTTGAGTCTCCAGGTAATGAAGAAATTGTCTGTTGATAACCTTCTCCATCACTTGAACGTACTAAGGTGAGAGCAATGGGTCAATAGTTGGATGGCTGACTTTTGTCTTCTTTTCTGGGTACAGGCTGGATAGGCTCATTTCCAATCTGTTGAGCAGATGCCAGTAGAATAAGATAGTTTATATAGGCAATACAGGATGGTGTCAATTCTGGAGCACAACTGGAGGAATACTATCTCGACAAGGAGTCTTATTAGTATCAAGATTAATGAGTGTTTTTCTGATGTCCTTTTGGCAAAAGTTCAGAGCAGGCATGCAGAGGGTAGTTTGCAGTAGTATGGGAGGTGATTTGCTTTGGTCTTCCAGGCAGAAGCTGCAGGAAATACTAATGCCAAGAGGTCTGCCTTTTCCTTGTGTGAGATTACCATAGTGATATCAGGATGTAAGAGAGATGGCAACAGGGAATGCACAAGTTATGCTCAACTATCTTAGCAGGGACCAGAAGGCAAGTTTATTGCATTTCATTCTTATGAAGTCTGCTTTGGCATCGTTGATAACTTTTTTTTTTTTTTTTTTAACACATTTCTGGTTGTTGTGTAAACTGAATGAAAAGCTGGAGTTTTTAATTTATGGAACGAATGTCAATGAACATAAACTGCATTTTTATAATGGACTGCAGAGGCACACATTTTTTTTGAGAAGCAGGGTGTGAATACAGGTTGGGGATTTGAGATAGAAGGAAACGAAGGCTCTCATTCCAGTTAGGATCATTTCAGTTATTAGTTCAGTGCAGATTGCTGCTTTCACTCTCCTGAATTAGCAGAATGCAGATTAATAGATGTTAATTAGCAGATTAGCATAATGAGTGTAGGCTGAGAAATTATTATCAGAGACTTCAGCTGTGGAGACATAGATTGGACAGAGGAACAGGAGGAAATCATGGCCTCCACATTCTGTATTCTGTACTATTGGCCTCCATTTTGCACCAGATAGGCTTCAAATATGCTATCTCCCATGGAACTAAAATCCTCTTTAACTTCTAATTTTGTTGAATGAAGTTCTTCACCTATCATCAGCAATACTCCAACTTCTGTTCTATTCCCTCTATCCTCCCTGAAAATACAATAAATACCCTTTACATTCTATCTCTGTAAATATAAAGGGTATTATATTCAATCAGGTCTCATTAATGTCTATAATTTTTGGTCAAGCCGAACTGACTAATGTCAGACACCGGTCTCATTTATTTCTGATACTTCTGGCATTTATGTACATGCATTTCAACATCCCATTGGACCTTGTTTCTTTTCTTTTCTTTTCTTTTTTTTTTGCGTGTGAGGTACAGATGAGTGTTGAGAAAAAAGAACCCTACTGACATTCTTCTTAAAGAACTGTAGGTTGAAATTGTTGGGAAACACATTATGAGGATGTCTGTTCCAGAGAACAGAGGTACTGAATAAATAAGGAAGAGGAGAAGCAGGTTCAATGAGTTTGCAGTTGCACTGTAAAGGAATGTCGGGCAACAGTTGCTCATTTTTAACAGCAAGTGGAGGAATGATGTCTGCCAATTTGCTTGAGTAGTGACCAAGAAAGTACCTGTAGAAGAGACATAGAGCCAAAACATTGTGTCTGTGAGATAGAGGTTGAAGTGAGCCTGTGAGGGAAGGTCATCTATGAGCAAAATTGCTCTCCTCTGGACAGTATTAAGTATTTTTAAGGAGGTTGTAGGTGCATAGATGACAAAGGCAAATCACCTATGCAGGGGGGGTTTAGAGGAGAAAGGTGATGCTAGGAAGTTGGCTTTTTCTTTAGGTGCTGTAACAGTTGTGGCATCTAGATGGGAGAGATGCGAGAGCACAGGTGAGCAGAAGTTGCATCCGATGGCTTCTGTGAGGGATCAGAAGGCATGGCTACCTGGACAAGAGATGTGTTTTCTGCTAGTGGATTTTTTATGAAGTTGGATTTGGAATTGTTGATAGTTGATTTATATTTATTGCATGCTTCTGCACAGGATGAGTTATGAAGATTGGGTTATTGATGCAAGCTACTTGCAGTAAGCTGAGATTTCTCCTTCGATTGCTTTCATACATCTTCTGTTGAACCAGGAATTGGAAAGCGGATGGGAATTTTGGATGGAATGAGGAATGAAAGTGCAGGTGCATGGGTCAGAAGAGCAGAAGCAATGGTCATGGCATGGGAAAGAAGAGTAGTAGTACCAATATGACATCCGAATGCTTTATAATATTGTATTGTGGAAGTTTTATTGTTCAGTCAGACGATTTTTATATTTAGAAAGAAAAACATTCTAGGAGATATCAAATTTTTGACTAGATAGTGTAGACCATCCACATTATGCAATATTCACCAGGGAGATATAAAATTCTGTCTATTCTTGCTATGAGAGGTTTTTAAATAGTTCCTCTTAATTCAATGTGGTCTTATAGTCAATTGCAGGGATGACTGGAGAGCAATCCCGGGCAGAGAAGGCCAACTCAAAGCAGTTAACTCAGATAAGGCTGATCACCATGGTATCAGTCATCTTTGTACGTTAGTTTCAATTGATCTTTTGGATGTTCATCTACAGATTGATGAAAAAAAAAAACTGATAGCCTTTTCTCTATCTCTCATATTATCTATCTGTCATTTCTTTCTCCTAATACTAACAGCTGCTCTTGCAATCATATACTAACTACTCTAGGCCTATTATGAGCAGCCCTTTACTTTTTTCACATCAATAAAGGTCAAAACTAGTCTGGGTGTGACCCTTATGATAATGCATAGCATGTGTCTGTAAGGATATGTGCTTTGCATTACAGGATACTAAGGTAAGTGATGTGAAGTCATTAGCCTCTGTATACGAGTTGCCCAGTTGTGAAGTCTTACAGTGGCGCCATTGTATAGTTCAGAAGGCCTCAGAGGGATGAATTCCAGATGATTGGAGAAGAGCTCTCATAATACCCATATATAAAAAAGGAAAATAAAACTGAATGCGAGAATTAAGAGATATTTCCCTACTAAGTGTTCCTGGTAAGATTTATGCAAGTATACTTGAGAAACAATTGAGAAGGATTGTTGAAGGGAAGCTGGATTCAGGCAAAATAGAGGCAGTCAGGATCAGATTTTCACTTTACAACAAACAGTTGGAAAATCATGGGAATATAACAAAGATCTGTATTTAAGTTTTGTAGATCTGGAAAAGGCATATGAAAAGGTGCCAAGAGAAAAGCTCTTCAAAACGCTACAGTTGTATGGTGTCAATGGGGTATTATAGAACAATTTTTAGTGAAGATGGTAAATTAAATATGGAAATAGACAACAAAATCAACAAAGCTGGTATGGTAGGAAGTCAATTGAATAAATTCATATGGAATAAGAGAGAAATTAGTCAGAACACTAAATTAGCTGTATACATGACAGTGTTCAAAACAATTTTAACCTATGGATCTGAGCACTGGGTTAGAAGAAAACACTTGTCCAAAGACTAAAGACCGCAGATATGAGAGTCCTGAGAAAGATTAGGGGCGTGAACAGATGGCATCAATGAAAATGTCATATTAAAAATGAGATATTAGGAAAGAACTTGACATGTTAGCATCCAGGAATGTGTTAGCAGAGTTAATCTCAGATGGTATGGTCACTTAAATAGAATGGGAGAGGAAAGATTAGTAAAATAAGTGTTCTCAGGTTGGCAGAAAACAGACCCAGAGGAAGACCAACATATAAGTGGATTGATACGGTAAAAAGTTCCTTAGAAGATAGAAATATAAAATCTGATAATGTTGGAGTATTGACAGGTAACAGAGTGATTTGGAGGAAAATTGTAGATATGAAGTAAATAATGATATAAATTTTTCATATAGTACTATCATATCCTGTACACCGTTTGAGGGTACATGTCAGGAATTTGATGATTGTGATGATATATATATACACACAGGCAACCCTTGTATAACACGGTACTCATACAATGCGGTTTCAACATAACACAGTCTACAAATTGTAATAATCCTTTATCTTTTCATATATTTTTCAACACGCAACTTAAAAATCAAATTTTATCTTCATTAAACTTGCATCTGCTCATATCATGCATGTAGTCATAAGTAGCAAATTTATATTAAAGGAAATACCCTTTAGCATGCATGTACATCAATTGTTTACCGTATAAAGTATTTATTGTTGAAACTTGTGTTCGTTTTCTGCCAGGAAAGCGCATTAAAAATCATAAGTGTGTTAATCTCGAACTGAGCACTTTATTTTTTGGTGAGTTACATACAATATGTAATGCTTATTTTTTATGTAAAAGAAATTATTTTTTATAGTAATCGCCATTTAGAGCGCTTTTGCGATATACGCGTTTGTTAATAAGGATAAATCCACCCACTGTAAACTGCCAAGGTAACAATTAAACAAGACTGAAGATACATTCAGTTTCGATCAGCATATGAGACTCAACCTTCGCGAACTTCTTCATAATTGCTCCAATCTCTTCAATAGTGAATTAATTGATGGGGAAACAGATTTAAATGAGGAGAAACTGGTACAATTAATATATGATGTCGAACCAAATGGTGGAGAAAGTTCTGCCGAAGATTCTGATTGCAATGAATCCATTAAAGAATTCAGTTTAAAGAAATTAGCAGAAGGATTGAACTTGGCAAGAAAGTTATTTTATGGATAATGATCTCTCAATGGAGCGCTCCGGAAAATTCACGAGACAATTCGATATTTGTTTAGCTCTGTATTATGAACTTAATAAAAAACTGCAGCATAGTGGTAAGCAAGGTCTTATTGATAACTAAACCAGCCGAAGTATGCAATGAGAATTATACTAATGATGTCCAAGAGATTTCAAGTGATGACGACGTCTGGCCACTCGTAAATAAAGAACATCTACGAAATCTTAGTTTTGAAGAGAGTGATGATGATTAAAATATACACTTTATTTTATTTTGCCTAAAACATTTATGTATTATGTATAATGAAGTTTACGTGCAATTTATAATTTTTTATAATTTTATACTATGTATTTATTTCATAGTTTATATGTTTTCTTAATTTACATGAATTACCTGAATTAAATAAAAATATATTTTTGTTGGATATGTCATTGTTTATATAATCTTAAAAAAAAAAAAAAAAACGATTTCGGACCCTAACCCTACTTTTTCTATGAGAGTCCTATTTGGCGCTTGTGGCTTGCGATACGAAAGCTGATTTGATAAGTGAGTACATCCAATGAGTGGAGGTAGTGGGAGATATAAAAATTAATTACCTGACCTGGGAGCACTCTCTTGTTCCTGATTTTTGCTTTAGATGTGTTGTCCCAGGTGAACTGCTGATGTTCGTATCTCGGAGCTCTCGGCACTAGTCATCTTGTTCTATGACTTAGAATTGGTACTACAGAATCTGTACTTCAACAGAGAAAATTAAATCCGAGCAGGCGATGTCCGAGGAGAATTCTGAGATTTACTTCAGGATTACATGGCATACAGCCAAATAAACATGAAGTCCACTGTGAGGAAAGTCTATGCTGATAGCGAGGAAGGCCCCGTGCAAGGAAATCTGCAAATGCTATGCTGGTCAGAGAGCAGTAACAGACAAGGAGCTGAAGAGGCAATTTAGGGACACTCGATTTGCTTCCGAGGGATCGCAATAGAAGTTGATGTTATCCAGAACCTAGATGTGTTGTAAGTCGCCTGAATGCGGTAAGAGAAATTTGATTCAATTTTGTCTCTGCCTTAACTGGGGATTGAATAAAGTTAAATGAATAGGCGCTTAGTTAATGGAAAGCCAAGGCATTACTTTGTTTTAAGCGAACATATCTAGAACCAGAAGTCATTACCTGTGATTGTATTATCTGGATTAATAGTTTAGTCTACGAGAGGAATGTTCTTAATCTAATAAGACTGTAATATTTGTACTAAGATATGTGTGATTGACAAGGAAAGTATTTGCTAAGAAAGTGCCTTGAAGAGCATTGTGCCCATATAGGTGCATTAGTGTAACATGTTATTCCACTGGGATATATGAATGAATTATTAATCAGTTGATAATGAATTACTATGTGTTAAGTATAAGACTTGTTTATGAATGCACTTTTGATTAACTTAGAGATATCATAAGGATTAATGTGTATTAGTATTTTATTATTATTATTTTATTAGTATTTTCATTGTAATAATATCTAATTGAATGCAGTATTGGTGTTAAATTGATGTTTCTTAATTAGATAAGTAGAACCCTAAAGTTACTTTGAGTGAATTGCCTTATTACTAGAATTTGATATATCTTGTAGTGTGTATTCTAAAGTAAAATAAATGTCCTTTGTTTTATGCATAATCACGTGCTTGCCTGAATTCAATTCACTGTACCATTCATAAAATTATTCGGATCTTAGCGGGAACCCAAAGTGAAAGGAAAGACCGAGTAACCTCGGCCACTTCTGTATAAAGGAAAATTATTGAGATATTTAAGGAATCCTTAACTTAAAGAAACTAAAGTATTATTGTACTTATTGATTAATTTTTCCATGAGGATATTTTTCATAGCATCTAGACATAGAGTGGCAAAGGATAATATAACTTTTCTCTATGTTATAGAGAAAAGTTATATACAAATTAATAAGATGTATTTTTCTACTAACTTCTGCTAAGGTGCAATTCCACTGGGATAAGTATTGACTGCTACTTATTTTAAGACTAGCTACAAGGATTGAGGTATAAGAGTAATTGAGGATCAATAAGACTCCCCAAGTATCAGATTTTGTTTATGTATATAAATATTGGAGTTACCACCATATACAAGAGAGAAAGGGGGGGGGGGGTCACAACACCTTATCTACAGTTAACTGAACCAGCAAATCAATTATCTGTTATCTAAATCTATTACTTATTATCTAATACTTGAAACATCATTGTAATGAAAGCAATGTATGAGGACTCAAAGAGTAAAGATCAGCGCAGTAGAGATAGAGTAATACAGACCACACTTTGTGATTATGGCAAGCTTCGCTCATTTCTTTTTATTGCAATTCTAAAATACTTAAGAATAACAGCAAAACAGAGATGCATTGGGATAAACTATATGCAAAGAATTTAGTTATCATTTCAAAATCAAAATGAGATCAACAAAGATGATTTAGAAGGACAAGGACCCTTAGAAGAACTGGAAAGGGCAGAGAATTTAGGAAAATAAAGACATTATAGAGAGTTCGTATCTGAAATGAGGATATATATATATATATATATATAGAATGAAAATAGGAACATATAGATGGACTCTTAGAAGAACTGGAAAGGACAGAAAATTTAGGAAAATAAAGGGATTACAGAGAGCTCATATCTGAAATGAGGGTGTGTGTGTGCTTGATCAAGTGCAAGAAAGAACATAAAAACAAAAGAAAGTCATCATAGATGGGATGGATATGTGCAGAAAAGACATATACAGTAGTATCTCGGTAATCCGAACTAATAAAAACCGTGCTCGTTCGGATCAGTGAATTTTTGCCCAAGAGACAACAATAACTGGCATTTAAGACAAAAATTATCAGATTCTAATGGTACATCATTTTAATTCTGTAAATAAATGAAGTAACTCATAGAAGAAAAGAAAAGAAAAGCTCATGTACTGTAATGTAAAACTTAAAAAGTAATATAAGTTTATTTTAGTAAAAAAATTAGTTTGTATGTACCTGTATTGTTGAGGATTTTGATTTAATAAAATTGCATAGTTCAGTACATAACTTAATTTGCGTAAAAAATATCACTTTCTTGTACACAACACACAAAACAAAGTTTCACAAAATAACACACAAAAGTTTTTTTTTATTTCTCTGTAAAAAAAGTCACTGATTTTCTTTCGCTTCTTGGAAACTGAACTTTTTTCGAATGCTTCTTCTTGGAGCTGCATTAGCAATAAAACTTCGTGGAATGGCGTATCATTCTGATTAGCCCATTCTACACACATATTAAAACTGTCAACTGCTTCTTCATGTTTTACTTTTTTTTCTTTGAATTCTTTATCGTCATCATCGTCTGCAAATTCATTCTGTGTCGTCATATTTATAATTTAAGCATCTGATTTGATTTCGAATTCACTTTCGGTTCTACTTGTAATCCATTCCGTAACATCTGTTTGTGAAATTTCAAACATTTGGATTTATATTTTTAACCAAATTATGCACGTTTTGAATTTCTGCTTTTTGTGTATCACCGTAGTTATCGTCGTAAATTCTAGAAGGCCACAGTTTTCTCCATGATACTCGAATTGCTTCAGGTTTGAGGATTCCCAAGCAACATCAATTGAGAATGCTACATCCTTCAAATTTATATTTTTTATTGATGTGATAACGTCATAATTTTGGGAAATTACATTTAAAAGCAGGTCTTTACGATCTTTTAATTTAATGGATTGCATTATGTTCTAATTCATTGGTTGCAACAATAGAGTACAGTTTGGAGGCTAAATAATAGTACACAAAATAATAATATAATAAATATAATAAAAATAATAAATAAAACTTTTTTTTTCTTTCAAACCAGAGTTCGGATTACTGGAGGGTTCGGACTAAAGAGGTTCAGATTAGTGAGATACCACTGTATATCTACCCCATCTAAGATGTTTTTTTTTTTTTTTTTTTGCATATTTGAGTTCAAAATGGTCAAGAAAAAGATAGTGGAGTCTCTTAAAGAAGATATGAAGAAAATGAAAGTTATATAAAAGGATAGAATAGATAAAGTTAAATGGCGGAAGGTAGTTCCAAGTAGCAGATCCCAGAATAGAGGATTAGACTTCTAGAAAAACAAAAAACTCATTTTTTTTGTATTTAATACAACTATAACTGAAAATTGCCACTCCGTCCAGCAAAGTACAAATACTCACATATTTCTCCTCTTTCATCCTAACATCCAATTATTCCAATCTACTGTCTACTCCTTGTTGAGTTTATAACTAAAGTTGCATAAAAAATGTTTAAATAAATTCTTACCACTGCTGTCCTAATATTTCACCAAAATAATATGCCTTAGCTACATAAATCATAGCAGATCTTTCTCCTGCAGCAGCAGCTTGTTGCATATAGTTCATTCCCTTTTCTGTATTGATATGATGTTCCTGGAAGATGGAAAAGAGAAAATGCTTAAATAAATACTATTTCATAAAATATGAACTAATTTTTTTTTTCAGTATATCAAGTCATAATTTTGCTCATCATAATATGCTGAAGTAGCAATATCTGATATGTTGTGGAAAGAAAACTACCTTTGTATTCCATATGGACTACATAATTACCAAGCACTGGCTGAATAGTATATTTTTCCACAGTTTAATATCTCCCTAATAGTTTCATCAAATGAATGATGGACACATATGTATTATACACACAACAGTTAATAAAACAATAACCAATAGAAGTATAGAAGCAACTAGTTTATTCAGAGACACTACTAGCTTTAATTTAATTGCATAGGACTACATCAGGTGTAAAAGAGGGAACTAAGAGACAAACAAAGAGTAAAAAATTAGAATGGTGACACTTGATATGATAATAATTTAAATTATGTGTGAGCATTTACATTATGGAAAATTATGGAGACAACTACCGTGTTAGAGCAAAACTTTAATTTAATATAAACCAAAATGAACACTCGATGTTTCGACCTTCGTATCAAGGTCATCATCTGGAGCATACACATATATACAGAGAAACAAGCTGCATTATAATCTACATAGTTTGCTAAAGTTACTAACCAACCATTACAACAATTATTGGCCTGACCTCTGGTGAAAAAAAAAAAAAAAAAACACATTACTACATCAAAGCTAGAGTCCTATTACTATTATTATCTATTAGGTTACAAAATTAAATTGGGCTGGAGAGCAACATGTTTATATATATATATATATATATATATATATATAAAATATATAAATAAATAATAATAATAAAAAAAAAACCTGTGATTATACATATAAATTTTAACCAATTGGTATGGAATAGTTTCCAATAAAAGCTGAAAATTGCTTCAAGTCCTAAAAGTATGCTAGATACTAAGTAGGCTGAATATGTGCCATCCAAATTCATGGAATTTTTATGCCACCATTACTGTTGAGATAGGGTGGTAAATTTTTTTTCATACCAGGTTTTTGTATGATGTAAAGAGCAGGTACTTTTCCAATCAATTTGGTGTAGGGTGTTGAGAGCGTGATCTGAGAGGTCTGCTTCACCAAAACTGTTATATTTAATGTGTTTTTTTTTTTTTTAACGTATAGGGATTGTACATCCAGTTTCACCAATATAAGGTAAGTTACAGGTGCAGTAGATGCAATAAACTCCAGGATGTACTAATGAGAGGAGAGGACCCTTAGAGGAGTTGAATATGTTTTTTAATTTCATAGGTGGTTGTTTAAAAGTGGCATTAAGATTATAATGGTGTAGGATTCTATTGATTTTTTTCTGATAACCCTTTAATGTATGGGATGGCTATGGTTTTACTGTAATCTATATTCTTTTTTGATGAAGTTTTATGAAGAACTTTATTAATAGTATTTTTGTTACAACCATTATTTATAAATGTGTTGCTAATAATCTTTAATTCTGTTAAAGGGAGATGGTAAATCCTGTTTTATTTTATAGCCGGGTGCAAAACTCGGATCGAAATCCATCGAATCCATAGAGTTTCATGCTGAAAAAATTATCGGCGAGCCCAAGTGTAAGCGATCACTTGAGTAGTACAACACCAGGGCAACTCCAAGCAAAGGTGGAGCAAGCTCCGTCAAACAAGCTCCTAAGAGATATATATATATATATATATACATCTCTTAGGAGCTGTGTTTTACATTATGAGAGAATATTAAGGTTAGTGACGGAGCTTGCTCCACCTTTGCTTGGAGTTGCCCTAGTGTTGTACTACCCAAGTGATCACTTACACTTGGGCTCGCCAATAGTTTCTTTCGGCATGAAACTCTATGGATTCGATCCAAGTTTCATACCTGGCTATAAAATAAAATGGGATTTACCATCTCCCTTTAACTTAACTTATGTCGCCGGTAAAATAGCCTTTTGTCTTATTATAATCTTTAATTCTCGTTTAAGAGCGTGTTGATTACAGCAAATTTTTATGGCTCTGTTTTTAAGGGTGTTAATGACTCCAAATTTTTGTGATGGGTGGTGATATAGTTAGCATGTATATATTGGCCAGTATGTGTTGGTTTGCAGTAAACCGTGAAGGATAGACTGCCTGAGGGAAGATGTGTGAACAGTGTATTCAGGAATGGGAGCAAGTTCTGATTTTCAATTTCAATAGTAAATTGTATGCGTTCATGTTGTTTGTTCAGGTGGCTGAGGAATGTGTTTAAAGTTTGTTGACTGTGTGGCCAGATAACGAAAACATTGTCAACATATCTAAGCCACACTAGGTTTTAGAGTAAAAGAATCAAGAGCACTTTGCTCAAAAGCTTCCATATAAAAGTTAGCAATTGGGGGGGGGGGGGAGAAGGGAGGATAGTGGTGAGCCCATGGCTGTACCTTCTTTTTGTAGGTAAAATTTATTTTGCCACATAAAATAATCAGAACATAGTACGTGGACAAAGAGGGCCATAATGTCAGGCAGAAATTTGTTCTGTAGGAGAAGAATTGTGTCACTGGTTGGGACATTTGTGAAAAGGGCAGAAACGTCAAAACAGACTAATAAATCATCTTTGTCGAGTGTTATGTTTTAAATTTTGTTTATAAAGTGTCGTGTGTTCTTTATATAGGAGGGGGAATGACCTACCAACTCCTTGAGTGTTGACTAATTTCTTGGCTAGGTGATAATTAGGGAGGTCTATTCCTTCAACTATCGGCTGAAGCAGAACATTTTTTTGTGTACTTTAGGAACACCATATATTCTGGGAGAACGGGCATAATTGGGTATAAGTTTTTTAACAGTGTCTGACAGCCAAGAAGTGATGAACTTAAGTAATTTCTCAGTTTTTTTTTTCATTCTGTTAGTTGGATTATATTGTAAACTATAATCCAACTAACAGAATATCTAGCACACTTTTAGGACTTGAGCAATTTTCAGCTTTTATTAGAAACTATTCCATACCAATTGGTTAAAATTTATACGTATAATCACAGTTTTTACATATATATATAAAACATGTTGCTCTCCAGCCCAATTTAATTTTGTAACCTAATAGATACTACTAATAATAATAGGACTCTATCTTTGATGTAGTAAAGGTTTTTATTTTATTTATTTTTTTTTTCACCAGAGGTCAAGCAAATAATTGTTGTACTGGTTGTTCAGTAACTTTAGCAAACCATGTAGATTGTAGTGCAACTTGTTTCTCTGTATATATGTGTATGCTCCAGATGATGACCTTGATATGAAGGTCGAAACGTTGAGTGTTAATTTTGATTTATATTAAACTAAAGTTTTGCTCTAACACAGTAGTCGTCTCCATAATTTTCCATAATGTATTCTGATCACCGTGTAAGCATGAAAGAAAGGATGTGTCATTTGTTTGTTGTTGTGCAGGCTGGCATGCTCTTGTTTGTGTATTTGGCTGGCCATAGCTAAGAAACATTCAGATAAATTAATGCTAGGATTTACATTCAAGTGCATAGATCTAATAACATTTCCAAAGATTCCTAGATTTTTCTTTCTGTTTTGTCACAGTACTTGTGTAAGATTTCAGATTCTTTTCACAAAACTTGGTGTCTCACTCTGACAAGGCATCTCAACTGAATGTAAATCCTAGCATTAATTTATCTGAATGATTTCTAACTATGGTCAGCCAAACATACAAACAAGAGCATGCCAGGATGCAGAGCACACTTGATTATGGCAAAAATTTGAACTTTTTGTTTTACTACAATTGTAGAGATGCTGAAAGAAAATAACAAAACAGAGATGCACTGGGATAAACTGTATGAAAGAATTTAATTATCATTTCAAAATCAACACGAGATCAACAAATATTTATTTAGTGGAAAGAAAATTTAACATAGAGAAGGACTGAAAATAAATGTAGGTAAATCTGTGGGAATGGTGAGCAGTATGAAGGCAAAGTTATAGAGGCTAATGATAAAGATAATTAGTAAATTATCTTTATCATTAGCCTGTAATAATGTACAGATTAGCCCTGTTTCTGGGAAACTGACTAAAATCCTTAAAGAATTAAAATTAGAACACTATTAATCCTTTTATCAGGACAAGATCACTAATTCAATCCACTAAACCCAGACACAGTCTCCCTGAAATATCCAGGAGTTTATCAACTGTGGTGCAAGGAAACTATACTGTGGACAGACTGGGAAATCTATCAAACAATGCATCGAAAAATATGCTGAAATTATGCCCATTTTTTGTGGTCCATAATTATGAAAAGAGGCATGTTGATAACTGTTGTTAGAGATTTTTTAATTGACCAGATTCTTTAGTTATATTTAAATCCAAAAATGGAAGCAAACCATATATTAGGAAGTTGTTTTTGAGGTAGTCAAGAAAATGTGGTTTCTGTGGCTCCATATTAAGAAAATATCATTGACTTATCACTTCTATATTTTAGATTTGAGATGGCATTTTTCCATGGCCTTTTTTTTAAATGTTCCCATATAAAGATCTACTAATACAGGAGAAAATAAGATTCTCGTGGCTAGTCCTGAGTTTTGTTTATATACAACATTGCACTTAAAGTACCCAGATGAGACAGAGTGTTTGAGAAGTACCATTCTTTTCTTGGAGATTTGTCCTGTAGTAATATGAGAAGGTCATCAATTGGGATGTTTTTTAAATAAATGAACTATAACAAAGCTCACTAAAATGTGATGGGAGAGCAATGCACCGTTAAGCAGATGTTGTGGCCTTACAGGACTTGAACAGATTGCATGATTGGACAGGTAAGTGAAACTACCAGTTCAATGTCGCAAAGTGTAAGGTTTGAAATTCGTTAGCAAACAATGAAATACAAAGTATACACCTGCTGGGGAAACTTAAAGAAAGTAGAGGGAGATGAGAGATCTGGAAGTGATGGTCGACAAGGACCTGAAATTCAGGGGCCACATTTGCACAAGTTTTAAAGACTCACTTAGGATAATGGCGATGATGTGGAGGACTCTGGTGTGCAGAAATAAAGAGGTTATGATGCCATTGTATAAAGCCTTGATCAGGCCTCATATGGATTATTGTGCACAGATTTAGTCATCAGGTTTTCATGTTGAGGAGAAAGGTATGTTAGAAAGGTATCCAGAGAAGATTCACAAAGGTGATTAATGGTCTTTGGAATGTGGATTATGAGGACAGATTGAGAAAAAGTAAATTGCAAACCTTGTAAATAGAAAGGGGGAGGGATATGATTGAGACATATAAGCTAGTCAGGGGGTTGTTATCAGGTTGACATGGAAGAGATTTTTTATAGAATGGGAGAGGGGGTAGAATAAGAGGCCATTGCTGGAAACTGTATAAGGATTACATGAGCAGAGGAGGGAGGAGAAGGAGATTCTTTGCATCGAGAGTGGTTGGTGAGTGGAATGCTTTGCCTGAGTGTCTTGTGAATGTAGAAACATTGAATTAGTTTAAGGCATGGTTGGATGAGCATTGTGTGTGATAGTGTGTACCTCCATGATGTTTCTGACTCTATGGAGGTCAGATGTTAATAATAATAATAATAAATTTAAGTTTGATTCTCTGTTTCTTGAAACTTGGCAACATTGTCCAAATCTTAACTGCCCTGACTGCATGCCAGTCTCAAAATTTTGGGACAAGTAAAAGCAATCTTCACTAGTTGTTCACACACATATTTGTAATAATTAATACGTTACGTAACTTTATATCTGAATTACTAAACCCATCTGTTGTCTTTTCCCTTTGAACTTTAATAGTGCATTCTCCTGTTAACTCAACTGGGTCCAAGACATGAGCAAGTAAATACATGCTACATGGTCCATGTGTTGGGATTGATGTTTTTAGCTGATCTTCTCTCGCTGATGATGTCTTTGCAACATAGGACAAAATATATTGCAGTTTAATAAATTCTATTTTTCTATTCATCTGTCAACTGTTATAAAAATATAAGTAAGAAATTATTATCAATAACATTAATTAACAGATACTGATTAATCAAAACTTCCAATTAATCTTTTTCAGAGACAAATGATACTCACTGGTAACAAAACATTTGAAATAATATCATGTGGAAGATTCAGATAAATTCGAGCCATGTTTAACAGAGCCTCCAAGTTACCACAGTTGGCAGCATGTTCAAGATGAAAGAGGGCTGCATCTTCATCATAATCATCACATCCGTCACAAGTAAAACGACCCATTTCATGATATTTAGTGAAATCCAGGTGAATCTTAAAAAGAAAAGAAATACAATGAAATTTAATTTTATTGATAGAATTTTAATTTGCTTTAATTATAATATTAGAAAAAAAAAATTTAAGTATTTAAGCTTTGTCGATTTGGAAAAGGCATATGACAAGGTGCCAAGAGAGAAGCTATTCAATACACTACAGTTATATGGTGTCAAATTGGCATTATATCAAGCAATACTTATTCTTTATTTGAGTTTTAAGTCAGCAGTTAGAATTGAAGGAAGTACAGGAAGATGGTTTAATAAATTTAGTTTAATTCTTTATCCAAGTGTGAGCAAACAAAGTTTGCACCTGAAAGTATCTTCAGGACTGGGGTAAGGTGGTACAACACCAGGGCAACTCGTTGCAAAGGTGGAGCAAGATACCAACACTCCTGTCTCAGTATCTCCTATAATGCAAAACACATCTCCTTGCGGATATGTCTAATGCTATGCATTAAGGGAAGGGCCACTACCCAGACTAGTTTCGACCTTTATTGAGGTCTCTTCAGTGGGAGCCAAGCCCAAGTCTGGGTAGTGGCCCTTCCTTTAATGCATAACATTAGACATATCCGCAAGGAGATGTGTTTTGCATTATAGGAGATACTGAGACAGGAGTGTTGGTAGCTTGCTCCACCTTTGCAACGAGTTGCCCTGGTGTTGTACCACCTTACCCCAGTCCTGAAGATACTTTCAGGCACAAACTTTGTTTGCTCACACTTGGATAAAGGATTTAACTAAATTTATTATACTCTAACCAAGTGAAAAATAAACTTTCAACAGGAAGATGGTTTAATGTTGAATCTGGTGTGAGACAAGGATGTACATTATCCCCTCTGTTATTCATTATCTATATAGATCACATTATGAAGGAAAGTGGTATTAAACACGATATCAAAATTGGAGATGTTAATGTCAGCTCTTTGCTTTATGCGGACGATGTTATACTTCTAAATAAATACAAGTCTGCAAGATTCTCTGACTAAATTGAATAGCTGTTGTAATAGATATGGTATGAAGGTCAGCAATAAAAACACAAAGACAATGAAAATAGGCAGAATCATTGAAAATGTCAACTGTTTTGTGAATGGAGAACCTGTGGAACAAGTGAAACATTTCAGCTATTTAGGTACGATTTTTACTGAAGATGGTAAATTAAATACAGAAATAGACAACAGAATCAGCAAAGCTGGTATGGTGGGAAGTCAATTGAAAAAATTCATATGGAATAAGAGAGAAATTAGTTGGAACACTAAATTAGCTGTATACAAGACAGTGTTGAAACCAGTTTTAACTTATGGATCTGAGACTAGGATCAGAAGTAAAACACTTGACCAAAGACTAGAGATGGCGGATACGAGAGTCCTGAGAAAGATTATAGGCATGAACAGATGGCATCAATGGCAATATCATATTAAAAACGAGGATACTAGGAAAGAACTTGACATTGTCAGCATCCAGGAATGCATTAGCAGAGCTAATCTTAGGTGGCATGGTCACTTAAACAGAATGGGAGAGGAAAGATTAGCAAAACAAGTGTTCTATGCCAGGTTGATAGGAAAACGACCCAGAGGAAGACCAAGATATAGGTTGATTGATATGGTACAAAGTGCCTCAGACGATAGAAATATAAGATCTGATAATGTTGGAGTCTTGACAAGTAACAGACTGATTTGGAGGGAAATTGTAGATAGGAAGTTAGTAATGATGTCATTTTTTTCATGTAGTACTATCATATCCTGTACACCCCTTGAGGGTACATGGCAGGAATTTGATGATGATGATGAAAAAAAAAAAAAAATTGCAATTTTTTTTTTTTTTTTAAACAAATTCACAGTCATTTCTCAGAAAGGAAGGCTGAAGCTCTTCATTTATAAGGAATGATTTCTGTCCAAGAAATCATTATTCTAACTCACATATATTACTACAATGAAAAACAACTGAATATGTGAAATGACCAGCATATCTGTAACAGTTACAACATACATGTGACTACTTTATTAGGATATCGCTCTTGTTTATAAGATCTATTTCATCTTGTTCTAAAAATTCTGTATATCTACTTCTTCGTAAGACAGGTCTAGTGCATAAATTTGGGCAATCTTAATGTAAAGGTTCTTTTCATTTCTTTTATAATATCCATCAGATTTCATTAAATCTGATGGATAGGATTCTTGAAGGGGTAGGTCTTAAATCAGTGATAATAAATTAAGATTCAGCAGCTTAAAATATAAAAACATCTGTGTGGCATAATACTTGAGCAGGGATAACCCCAAAACAGTGGGAAATGAAGGACATAGGCAAGACTTGGAAAACACACCTGTCTACTCATCCATGATGCATGACAATTTTTAGTTCATGAGAGAGAGGGAAAAAAAAACAGAAGTCAATTTTTATGAAATGAATCTATAGCATGGATAATGTCATAAATCATTTTTATTACATTGCAAATGCTTGTTTTGTTGATATCACTTATTTATTATTAATAATAATCACTTATTATATCATATATCATTTTATTATATAGTAAAACCTGTGGAGTATTCATAACTAAGCATATACACATAAACCACAGTAATTAAATTGTTTTTAATAAGTAAATATTTCGTCCTAAGTATCTTAGGACATCAGTACAGTTATTTCAAACAATACTAGGAATAACATACAGTTAGGGTGAATGCTTACAATGGAATCCTACTATGCGTGCAGTAGGGTGTTACAGAATTAAATTAAAATAAATATATCTGATAAAAATAAATTCAATTAGATTAAAATAAAATAACATACATAAATTTATTTTACACAATTAAGGATGACAATTTCCCAGACTTTAGGGATAGTAAGAATGTCATTACGGTTTAAGTTGGGTTGTTGACGTAGGACTTCAGCACTTTTTTTATATACACGCTTATGTTTATATAAAGAACATAGAGTGTTTATATAAATGCTCCATGTTCTTGAAGGAACATAGAATGTCGTAAATGCCAGGTAGCATCAAAGGTAAGAGTTTGTCTTTAAGTAAATATTTAAAAACCTACAAACCAATCAACCAGATCTATAATTTGTTACCTTCTCCTAAAGACAAACTCTCTGACCTTTGATGCTACCTGGTGTTTACGAAGTTCCATGTTCCTGTAAGATGTCTTAATATGTCTCTTATTAAGACAGGAAGATCTATTAACAAACATATCTCTGAACATCAAGACCATATCCGTCTTATCAAACCACACAAATCTGGCCTCGCACAACATGGAGTTGAAAACCCAAACCATAGGATCAAACGGAAAAACACCAAACTTCTACACAGATCCTTATATAAACATGAGCATTTATATAAAGAAAGTGCTGAAATCCTACATCACAGATCCAACTTAAACTGTAATGACGTTCTTTAAAAAAGTTTGCAAATTGACCACATATTATATTGATTATGCAGTTATGATATATTAGTTGATTGTGGTATTCTCTAAGGCTGACACATGACTAGTGAAATATTTTGAATGGGGAGGCAGAACAAAATGTTTCAAGTCCTGTAATAAGGAAATAATAAAGATATGATTAGGGGATTATTTCCCATATAAAACAATGGTTAAGCATACAGAATTCAATTATGGAAACTCTATATGAGGAAAAGTATTAACATGCTAGAAAAGAGTGTAGAGGATAGTGATTTGATTGATATCTGACATGAGTAGCTACTCTTATGAAGAGAGAGAGAGAGAGAGATTACGATATATCAGGATGCAAAACTTAGAGACAAAATGAATTAGGGGAATGAAACTGACATTTATTAAGCTGTTCACAAACTGAATAAGTTAAAGCTCCAAACAATTACTTGAACATGAATTAATTATTAAATTTACGGCTATTTTGCCTTTCTGTTTAGGAGAGCGCCTGTTTAAATATCATTGGTTTTTTACTCATGGATTCTTAGGGCATTGTAGATGTATATTTACTAATAAATATATGTAGCATAAAGGAAGAGAAATTTACACATACCTTTTTCTGGGTGTTGTGGCTTTTTTTCTTTCTGCGATGTGCAAACTACTGTGTGTGTGTGTGTGTGTGTGTGTGGGAGGGATTTTGGCAATGTGGGAGAATTAAAATAGAAATGGAAAATGGAAAAAACCTGGGTTTTTTGAATAATATATATATATATATATATAGATATATATTATAATATTAGGGATGGGCAGAGCGTTTTTTTTTATATTTATATAGTGTGAGAAAGGGTGAAGGGGGTTGAAAACAGCAACTGATTTTTAGAGGGGGTGGGGGTGGGAAAGAGGGTTGATGGGGTGCGGTCCGTTTCGACCATGCTTGGTTATCGTCTGAACACATGGAGGAAGTGGATGCTATGTCAGGTTGGTTAGGTGCTTCTGCTTTTGAAGTGTTTGTGTTATCGCTTATCGGTCGGGGTTGTGACCTCAATTTTATGTTGTGGAGCTTCCAAACCTCGGAGATTATGTAGGGCCTGTGGACATTGATAGAGTTCGCATCACATTTTATGGCTATTGTTTCCAATATTCTAAGCATTGTTTCATTGTCTTGTCTGTCTACTATGATGTCCTTGTCGATCTGCGGGGTATATTTTTGTTCAAGGGCGTGAACAGCTATTTCCATTTTTCCTGTGCTTTGTATTCAATTTTTCTTTTTGATGTTGCATTTTTTAGTGTTTAAATGTTTTGGAATAGGGATGTTACAATCGCAGAAGTGTTCTTGTAGTCTTGCCCATAAAGACCTGATGGTGGAACCTGCGTAGGTGATATCACAGTCTTTTTGGCAGGGAAATTTATAGACTACGTTGTGGTGTTCAAATATTTCTTTTTGTGTGTGAGATTTAGTGGGTTTTAGGAGATTTGCCAATTTTTGGTTTGTGGTGAATACCAGTTTGTAGTCAGTATGTTTGAAGATGTATTTATAGGCTTTGTATGTGTTTTGGGTGTATGGTAGTTTGATATTTAGATATAAATATAAATATATATTATTCCAAAAACCTGGTTTTTTTCCCATATTTTAATTCTCCCACATTGCCAAAACCCCTCCCACACACACACACACACACAGCAGTTTGCACATTGCAGAAAGAAGAAAAGCCACAACACCCAGAAAAAAGTATGTGTAAATTTCTCTTCCTTTATGCTACATATATTTATTAGTAAATATACATCTACAATGCCCTAAGAATCCATGAGTAAAAAGTCAATGACATTTAAACATGGGTACTCCTAAACAGGCAAAATAGCCATAAATATAGTTTGTAAAGAGGAGTAACATAGGAGGTTTCTCAGAAATAATATCCACGAATTAATTAATTTAATAAAATATAAAACAAAATTAATTTTCTCTTATATTTGTGAAGTGATGACATTTTAACATTTCTGTAAACATATATTAATATGGATATGGGCCATTAAATTATTAAATATATATGAGCATACTTTTAAACTATATGATTCTTTAATCAAGCATTAATAATGATAAGATAATTCAAGATTACATGATTTTGTAGGAATTTTTTTTTTTTTCAACTTTCGCAAGTTAAATATAATTTTCAATACTGATCATGCTTATTGATTCACAAACTAAGCCCATGAGCCAACCAGGGGCTCAGTTTCTGAATATGTGAACATGATATCTGCTTCCTGAAACTCTGGCTCCTCACTGAAGAAAGAGAAAATGTCAGGTATAGTGTAAGATTTAGAAAATCTTTTTTTTTTAAGAAATCAAAATGACTCCTGTTATATATATATTTTATCCCACATATGAGAGGTACAAGAACTTATAGTACATCACAGTGCCATGTATAAGGGGCAGATGAGAGTTGAGAAAGAAGAAACTATTGACATTCTCCTTAAAGAGCTGTAGATTGAAATTGTTGGAAAACACATCATGAGAAGGGCTGTTCCAGAGGACAGAGGTAGATGGAATAAATGAGGAAGAGGAGAAGCACATTCAATGACTTTGTAGTTGTACTGTAAAGGGATTTTAGACATTAGTTGCCTTGTTTTAACAGGCCTAAAAGAAAGTGGAGGAATGATGTTTGCCAATTCAGTGGAGAACTGACCATCAGATATCTGTAGAAGAGACACAGAGCTGAAACATTGCATCTATGAGATAAGGTTGAATGAGCCTGTAAAGGAAGGATCATCTATGAGCTGAATTGCTCTCCTCTGGATGGTATCAAGAATTTTAAGAAGGTTTTAGGTACACCATCCTAAATGTGTGCAAAGTATTCTAAGGATGGGCAGACTTGGGATTTGTATAGGGTTATTAGCTGGGTGGGTGTAAAATAATGTTTTGAGCAGAAAATAATGCCTACTATTTTAGATGCTGAGGAAGCTTGATGTGTGTTTGTGCTAAGAGAGAGTGGAGGTAAATATCAGCCAAAGGAGAGAGAGTTCATCCTGTCTGGTGATGTGTGTATTATTGAGGATGAAGGAAGATGAGCTGAGATTCCTTTTGAAAGAGAAGTCAGGAAGTTTTCACATCCTCCTATTCTACTGGTATTTTCCCATGGTACATTGAACCTATTCTTAGGAAGAGAGACAAATATTTTACACTCAAATTATAGTTTATCTGCTCTCACTTCAAATTTTTATAAAACTGTAAGAATAATTGTTTTTGCATAAAAACTCTGGAAAATTTTGATAAAAAAAGTTTCTTTCTCAAGTCCACCCAAAAAATTGCTATCTGGTGGAAATATGCTGCTGACACTCTGAAAGACACTAATCCTTCTACTGACATCAAGATGTTTACACAGTTCTTGTGGTCTACCTTGCATAGATCAGATAAATAGAAGTAAATAAGAAAGAAGGAACATCTCAGTGACGTAGCTCATTTAAAAGAAGAAAAATCTGGTTTTACACACCTTCTACACAAATTATGCCACTGATTGGGATACAGCCACTATATCCATCTAAAGCAGTGATGCACAAACTTGTTAAGGCCGAGGGCCGCATAGTTCCACTGTTACTTATGGGAGGGCCACCAAAAAAAAAACTTGAAAGTTATCTACCATATATTGTTTATTTTATTTATACCTATCATAATTGTTACAAAAAAGATAATAAAAAGTGAATTTAATTTGATGCATGACATTGCATTGATTTGATAATTGTTTTGATATTTGGTTCGAGTTTTGTAGTAGCCAACCGCAAAACTGATTCTAAATTTTCATCAGTCAAGCGGTTCCTATTTTTCGATTTGTTAATATTCATGACTGAAAAAGTTTGTTCACAAATATATGTTGAGCCAAAGAGGTTTGCACATTTTAATGCATTATCTAGCAACTATTTATGATTGTTTTTATCGACACAATGATAGAAGTTTAATAAATTGCCTTCGTTAAATGTATTTCGCAGGCTCTCATCGTTTTGAATGTCGATGAGTTCAAGCTGTGCTGATTTGGTGCATTTTTGGGCAAAATGGCAAAAGGATTGCTAAATAAATCTAGCAATGGTGTCACTTTTTAAAATCGGAAAACTGATCCTTGAAGGCTGATATCAAGTTATCAATCTTTTCAACATACACAGTTTTGAAGTTGACATTGAACTTTTCAGAACCGTTCTTATAATTAGGAAAATGGATGTAATTCCCTGACTTCAGTTGGATTTGAAATAGATTTAACTTGCACTGAAAAGACAAAATGTGGCCGTAAAGTTGAGTAACCAATTGATCTCTGCCCTGAAGTCACGTATTTAACGTATTTAAATTATTAGTAATGTCAACCAGAAAGGCTAAGTCACATAACCAATCCGGATTTTTATGTCAGGGACGTTTTTGTTTTTTTCAGTCATGAAGATTTCAATTTCATCAATTAAATTTAGGAACCACTCCAATGTTTGTCCATGACTTAGCCACCTCACTTCCATGTAAAAAATTAAGTCACCATATTCACTTTCAATGTCTTCAAGAAACTTTTTAAATTGTTGGTGATTAAGGCCACAGAATTTTATAAAATTAATCATTGAAACCACAACTTTGAAGACATGTTCAAATCCAAGTTTCTTATGGCACAAGCTCTCCTGGTGGATTATACAGTGGAATTGTATCAATTCATCATTGTGCCGTCCCAAATGCTGTTTCAATAATGTTACCAATCCAGAATTAGCTCCTATCATGGAAGGAGCTCCGTCAGTCATGATACCTGATAATTTTGTCATATCTAAATCAATTTTGGAACACTGTTCCAAAAGCCCAGTGAACATGTCATTACCTTTCATTTGATCTGAAAATGAACTCATTCCAATCAACTCCTCACTTACCTCAAACTCTTGCGTTATTCCACGTGCAAATATTAACAACTGGGCTGTGGGAAGTAATTTGATTCATCAATAGCTAATGAAAAATAGGCAAATTTCTTTGAATAAGATGTTAATTGGTCCTTTACATTTTCCGACATTGCAGTAATTTTTCTTTGCACAGTCATCCTGTTTAATTGAATTTTCTCAACATTTTTGGCTGATTCAAGACAATTTTTTTAGCAGCTATCTCAAGGCAAAATCTCTGTCTGTAAATGGTCGGCACCATTTGCTATAAGGCGAGAGATTTCACAACTTATTTCTGTTGGATTTCCGAATCTTTAATAGGTTTTGTAAACATCACTTGCTGACCTGTCAATTCTCATTTCAAAAATGAAATCTTTTGTTTACATAGGTCTTCAGGTAGATTTGAAAATGTCGGATGCAGACTTTCATAGCGTCGCCTTTATATTCTTTTGGTATGGCTACAGCACTTTTGCAAATCAAGCACACGATATTATTAAACGACTGCACAAAATCATATTTTTCAGTCCAGCTATCCTGAAACTGCCGTTTTTCATCTTGTAGTTTGCGTTTCCTACTTGGCCCTGCTTTATCCATTGTAGAATTTATTTTTTACCGTTTCCTAGGGGGGATAATTAATTGGAGCAACCGCACCTATGAAAACAAAATAATCATATGACAAATAGATGAATTATAAAATTTGTTAACATTATTACTAACCGATTATCATAAGTAGACAGGCAATCGTGACATCACAGCTACTTTGCTTTGCGCATGTGCCATTTTTAAAAATTACCTATCACGTAACTTGTTAAAGTTAAAATAATACACGGTGAGGTGGGTTGCCAGCAAATCCACGAGGGCTGCAGTCTGTGCATCCCTAATCTAGAGGATCCACTCCTTTCTTGTCAAATCAAAGAATTCACTGTCATCACTCACTCAGATGGTTCCTCAACAGAAACTAGGGGACTCAAATGATGTCAAAAAGTCAATAATCAGACCTCGCAACATACTTCAGATCAACTTTTTTGATATTCAGTCATCTGTCCTAGAAGACAGATGTCATATATTATTGGATAAACAACAGTTTATCCTAGATTTGTTTTTACTTTGGAATCCCATCTTAATTTATTACTTGAAGAAGCCACTGGTCCTTAGTTTAAGAAGCAAGTGTATATTACTAATGACTATTAAACTTGTTTTTTTCATCAATGAACAGTCATACATTTTCATTAAATAAGGCATTCAAATTTGTTATAAAGGATTTTTAAGGTAGCACTTAAAAAAATTTTCATTAGTCATCTTGTAATCTGGTTGGCTTGAAGTGCCTTGAAAAAAGTTCCAAGTTTGGTGTCTAGAAGATGGTTTTCCAGATTATCTAGTTCTTAGTCCATTCACAATACTATTATATGTTTACAGCCTTTTGTGGGTGAAATTCACCTAGAGGTGTTCAAGTCTTTAGCAAATGGCTTGCTGCTTTTCTCTTTCTGATTGCATGCTATGTTGTGTGTGTGTGTGAGATAGTGAATCTTTATTTTTAAAGTTTGCAATGAACAATGGAATACTATGACTCCATTCTTTCATCTATTCCTCTCATATCAACAGCCCATCTGAAATGACTACAAATCCAATCCAAGTGAATGTTTAGTTATAGGTCATACATACAGCACTGTTCATTCTTGTTAGACCTTTGCAGAGGTCTGATAACCTTATTGATTTTAATACTAGCAAAACTCGATCTCTTATTTCAAGCAAGAAAGAAAGAAAGACTTTTTACCCACACTGGTGTGGGTAAAAAGTCTTTCAGCCAATAAAACATTGTACCAATCTTTCTTGATATAAACACATTCACATGTATCACTCCTAATGTTCCAAGCGGTTAAGATTTTTGTTTTAAGATTTCTGATTTCTACTTTATCTTGGGACAATGCTCATCCTATACAAATTGCAAATCCTTTCAACTATAACATCTGTTCTCACATTTCGCTGGTGTCCCTAAGAGCTTCCTAAGAATTCTTAACTCAGTGATGTCTGCTTAATAACCATTCATTCACTGATTCACCCCTCCTCCACAATCACAAACATGTTCAGTTTCTCTTGTAGGTACTTTTGTAGATACAATATTTGCATACCACTTTCATTAAAACCTGTATTGGTAAATCATCTATAAATTCATATATAATTTCTTCTAAACACCTATAAACAGTGAAATTTAAGTCTAAATCTATCTTGAAATGGTTCAAATTTAAATATGAAATGTCATGGAATAATTTTACATTAATATTTACTTTGAACATAGTGATTATGTAAAATTTCCAGAAGTTAAAGAAAAGTAAGATGTAGTTTACTTTTCTTTAACTTCTAGTCTTGCAGCAGCCGACTCTAAGGATCAGAATGGTTTCCTGAAAAAACTACACAGTTTACAAGAGTGGTCATAATGCAAGAGATTTCAGCATTTTTATTTTTTCTGTTGAAAATAGTGATCTTCAATCAGCTAAACGTTTTCTTAATAAGGAACCAATCAATATTATATTATGCAAAACAGTGTTCAAGATAAAAACAGCTTTTTAAATTTAAAAACTTACCTGACCTAATATAGAGCCTTCTCTCAAATCTCCATCATTGGCTTTTTCTTTACGAATATGAACTTCATGATATACACAGGAGGGGCGGGATTTTCGTGATAAAAGCTCTTGAAATGCTGCTTGATCAACTTCCTAAATAAGAAAACAGAATCTTCATATTCTCACTATACAGTGCAATTATAATACATGCTCTGATATATATTGCATGTGTGTGTGTGTGTGTGTGTGGATACACATATACACACACATGCATGTGCACATATGCAGAGCAATAGCAGTTCATAGTCAGAAGAAGCAATAGTTGAGGTTATATTTAAAATAATGCAAAGCAAGTTTTTTGTTTTATAAAAATAAAACAATTTTGAAATGGCATAACCAATCCAATGAAATTCTAACAAAATTAAAGAAACAAGCTGTATCACCAAAATGTTTTGAAAACACAGAATGTTAAGATATACTGTGCATCTTTCACCCAAAACAATCATAAATGCCTATAGGTGATTCAAATAAACAGTTACATATAAACATGTATAATTGAATCACCTATAGGCATGGACATTTATGATTGTTTTTGGGTGAAAGATGAATTTCAGGGCCTGGTGCGAAACCATACTACTTAAGCCTGAACTGGCTTGAAAAAGTTCTGTGTTTGGTCTCTCGAGGAGTTCTGAATTACCTAATCCCCAGAACCAATGCACTACAGGTTCACAACCCTTTCTGAATGGGAATCACAAAAGTTGTATCTACATCATAGAGGCATTAGCAATATAGCATAAACACAGATTTTGTTATCTAAATGAAAGTAAGCAATATACACATAACATACAGTGGTATCTCGCTAATCTGAACCTCTTTAGTCCGAACCCCCTAGTAATCTGAAGTGCAGTTTGAAAAAAAAAAGAAGAAAGTTTTATGTATTATTATTTTGTGTACTATTATTTTATTTAATAATTATTTTAACTATTATTATTTATTTTATTATTATTACAGTACAGTATTTTTTTCATATTGTCGATTGTACAGTTATACTGGAGGCCTATTTTGATTTATTGTGTTCACATTTGCTTTTTTATACTGTACAGTACGTACTGTATTGTCGGCGTGAATCACTGTCATCGTTAAAAACTGTGGCCTTCTAGAATTTACCAAGATAACTACAGTGATACAAAAAAAAAGAGGAAATTCAAAACGTGCATAATTTGGTTAAAAATATAAATCCAGATGTTGAAATTTCACAAATAGATGCTATTGAATGGATTACAGGTAGAACCGAAAGTGAATTTGAAATTAAATCAGATGCTGAAATTATAAATATGACACTACAGAATGAATTAGAAGATGATGATGAAGATAAAGAACTCGAAGAAAAAAATAAATAAATAAAACATGAAGAGGCAGTTGACAGTTTTAATGTGTGCATAGAATAGGCTAAGCAGAAGGATATGCCATTTCACAATATTTTATTGCTAATAAAAACACTTTTTGTGTGTGTTATCTTGTGAAACTTTTTTTTTGTATTGTGTACAAGAAAGTGATATTTTTAAGCAAATTAAGTTAAGTACTGACCTATGCAATTTTATTAAATCAGAATCCTCAACAATACAGGTACATACAAACTAAATTTTTTACTAAAATAAACTTGTGTACTGTATTATTTTTTAAGTTTTACATTACAGTACAGTAGCTTTTTTGTATTAGTTACTCCATTTATTTACAGAATTAAATTGATGTACCATTAGAATCTGATTATTTTTGTCTTATACGCTAGTTATTTTGGTCTCTCGGGGGGAAATTTGCTAATCCGAACTTTTCACTAATCCGAAAGAGCACGGTTTTTATTAGTTCGGATTAGTGAGATACCACTGTATAAGATATCATAGAGGCATTACCAATATAGAATAAACACAGATTTGGTTATCTAAATGAATTTAAGCAATATACACAAAATAACATAAAAAGAGATCAGAAAAATTAAAGGAATTATTATTATTATTATTACATGACACCTCCAGGGAGTCCCAAGATTCATTGAGGGAAAGCACCTGCTCTACAGCTCTCGATCTCCACCACTCAATCCACCAACTACAACAAACCACATGCTATCTGCTGCCCAACACTACTACTAGTATTTTCACAGACAATCACAAACATCCATGCCCATGGTGGGATTCGAACATGCAGCCTTTAGGCTGGAGAGATGATACGCTAACCACTCAGTCAACCAGGCTGGCAATTTTTATTTCTTAATATATTGGATGTTTTAATATGTTAATTCACAACATAAAATTTCAGTTGCAACTTGACAAAGGTTAATTAACAGATATCAACAAAGGTTTCATACTGGGTTTGCTCAAGGATTAAAGCTAGATAACAGGGATAACATCTCTACATTACCTATAAGAAATGCAGAGAACTGGCCAGGGCTTCTGATCCAGTATGCCATCCTCAACTTCCAGTGATGCACCGTGTAATCCAGATGTCACATCAACCAAATGCATTCTCTTAAAACTCAGATAAAATATTGTTATTATTACATCCTACATTAAGTCAGAAGACTCATTATGAGAGGCTCATTCAACTGACAACATATTTATCATACTGAATCTTAAAATCATTAACAACATGTTCTGGTAATGTGTCCCATTCACTGACAATTCTTCACATAAAAATCTACTCTTCACATCCTTCTTCACTATACTCTTACATAACTTTCAAGTATGGCGCCTGGTTATTTCCCTAGCACCATCTAATCTTTTTATAATCTCCTCTCGATTAATCCGATAAAATCCCCTCACTAACTTAAACTTCTATATCATATCCCCGTTTTTCCTCCTATCCACATCACATTTCTTCAACCTCTCTCTCTCTCTCTCTCTCTCTCTCTCCATAGTCAGCATTCTAGAGTCCTGATATTGTCTTATTGTCTTAGTCACCATTCTCCAGTGTTTCCACATTACACTGAAAACCAGGTGACCAAATCTGAGCACGATCTGATCAGTGCTTTATATAGTGGCACAACCACCTCCTCCTCCCTACATGTTAGAGTATTTCTTATCATAGTGACACTACAATGCGTATATATGTAGAAAGTATTTTACCTTGGGTATAATAAATGTTAAAGATACCAAGCTATTTTAAACCTGGTTTTACTCCATTTCCCAAGTAAGCAAACAGACAAATAAGTCAAGTTTGCACCTGCATATAATGCAAGTCTAACTGACCCTACAGGTAGTGCAAGACCAAGATAACTCATGGTAAAAGTAGAATAAGCTCTGATCACTAATCTTAATATTTACCCATAATGCAAAGCACATCTCCTGGAGGAGATGTATGATGCTTTGTATTAAATTAAAGGCAAGGGGCCACTACCCAGACAAGTTTCGACCTTTATTGAGGTCTCATCAGTGGGAGCCAGGCTAGAAATACCAAGATTTTAGTAATACAGAGCTTATAAGTATTTTACCAGAACAAGTTACCATAAGGTGTTTTAACCTTGTTAAATAAAAATCTCAGGAGGAGATATAAATGTAGAAAGTATTTTACCTTGGGTATAATAAATGTTAAAGATACCAAGCTATTTTAAACCTGGTTTTACACCATTCCCCAAGTAAGCAAACAGACAAATAAGTCAAGTTTGTGCCTGCACATAATGCAAGTCTAACTGACCCTGCAGGTAGTGCAAACTTGACTTATTTGTCTGTTTGCTTACTTGGGGAATGGAGTAAAACCAGGTTTAAAACAGCTTGGTATCTTTAACACTACAATGCGTAGTTTTCGCAAAACACGAAAGGTATATTATAACCCTCGTATGATGTGGATGTTAGGTTCCACAAAAATGGCACATTATGCGAGACTCAGATCACATAGAAAAAGCAGGGTTAGGTTCCGAAATCGTTTTTTTTAAAGATTATATAAACAATGACATATCCAACAAAAATATATTTTTATTTAATTCAGGTAATTCATGTAGTTAAGAAAACATAGTGTAAACTTATAAAAATACAAATCGTACATAAACTTCATTGCATATAATACATAAATGTTTTAGGCAAAATAAAATAGTGTATATTTTAATCGTCATCACTCTCTTCAAAACTAACATTTCGTAGATCTCCTTTAGTTAGGAGTGGCCGGACGTTGTCATCACTTGAAATCTCTTGGACATCATTAGTATAATTCTCATTGCATACTTCGGCTGGTTTAGTTATCAAGAAGTCAGTAATAGGATCTTACTTACCACTATGCTGCAATTTTTTATTAAGCTCATAATACGGAGCTAAACAAATATCGAATTGTCTCGTGAATTTTCCAGAGCACTACACTGAGAGATCATTATCCATAAATTAACTTTTTTTGCCAAGTCCAATCCTTCTGCTAATTTCTTTAAACTGAATTCTTTAACGAATTCATTGCAATCAGAATCATCGGCAGAACTTTTCCCGCTATTTAGTTTGAGTCATCTATTAATTGTACAGTTCCTCCTCATTTAAATCTATTTCCCCATCAATTAATTCACTATTGAAGAGATTGGAGCATTTATGAAAAAGTTCACGAAGGTGTGCTAATCGAAATCGAATGTATTCTCAGTCTTGTTCAATTGTTACCTTGACAGTTTACAATGGGTGGGTTTATACCCCTATTAACAAATGCGTATATCGCAAAAGCGTTCTAAGTGGCGATTACTATAAAAATAATTTTTTTTTACATAAAAAAAAAAGCATTAAATATTGTATGTAACTCATCAAAAAATAAAGTGCTCAGCTTGAGATTAACACGCTTATGATTTTTAATGCGCTTCCCTGGCAGAAAACGAAGACAATTTTCAACAATAAATACTTTATACGGTAAACAATTGATACACATGTGTGCTACACACCAGGGTATTTCCCCTAATATAAATTCGCTACTTATAACTACATGCGCAATACGGGCAGATGCAAATTTAATGAAGATAAAATTTGATTTTTAAGTAGCATGCTGAAAAATATATGAAAAGATAAAGGGTTATCACAGTTTGTAGACCGTCTTATATCGAAACCGTTTTGTATAAGTACCACATTATACGAGGGTTATCTGTAACATGCCTCTAAACTTCAGTATGCTGTCAATCATCACTCCCAAATCTCGAATCTCATCCACTACCTGCAATACAGCACCATCAATACAGTACACAGCCTTATATTTCTGCATTCCAAAACGCAACTCCTTGCACTTATTAATATTAAAACTACAACCCCCACTCCTTCCAAGTCAAAAATCTATTCAGATCTTCCTGAAGGAAATTAATGTCAGTAGTGCTACTTATAATTAATTCTCCCCAACTTTGCATCATCAGCAAACAACTGAAAGTCTCCAGTCAGTCCACATGATATACCATTTACAAACAAATTAAACAACAGGGGCCCCTAGAACAGAATCTGGGGCATGCTACTGGTTAGTTACACTCCTTTTTTTGAGACACTGCCCATCACACACAACTCCTGGTATTGTTTAGGTGAATCAATCACCAATTCATCTAACCAATGTACTATCTGTTCCCATCTTCTGCAGTTTTTACACCAACTTCTTCTTCCTAACATGGAATATACCATTTACCAATATACCAATCACCATGTGGGTGGAAGGGGTGGTGAAGCGCAATACATAGCCTCTCCCACTCAAATGTCAACCTCACCTTCCCGTGGTCCATCCTGTTCTAAAAGTACAAACGAGGCACTGGCGACCGAGTATGGGCGGTATAACCTTAACACCCTAACAGAGTAAATGCTGTTAGATCTGCCTGTACAGAGGAGTTAGGTAGCAGCCCTACCACTGGACTTACCCAGCGACAGGTTAGTAACCTGCCCTGGGGAAATTCAAAATACTTTCAAGTTTCATGCAAAGAAAAGCTGGACGGACTGTCAGGGAAAAGACCACAACCCAGGAAACGGTAAACGAAATTGGAAAAAGAAACACATAATGAAGATTGCAACATGGAATGTGAGAAGCATTGCACACAAAGAAGAAGAACTTGATAAACAACTAAACCAAGTTAACCTAAAGATATGTATAGTAACAGAAACAAAGAAAAAACAAAAAGGTACAAAAGAAACAAACAACTATATACAAATCTACAGTGGGGTAAAAAAAGAAGAAAGAGCAAAAGCAGGTATAATGATTATGGTACATAAATCCCTAAAGAACAATATTGTATATTACAACTATTTGAATGAAAGACTAATAGAAATTAGACTCAAGACATTAAGAGGCCACATAATAATAATTGGTGCATATGCACCAGAAGAGGGAAAAGAAGAAGATAGTAATATATTTTATAAAGAATTACAGAATGCCATAGATAAAACAAACAAAACTGACTATTTACTGCTAGCAGGAGATTTAAATGCCAGAATAGGAAACAAAAAATACAAAACAAACATAGGTAAATTTGGCGAAGATGCATGTAATCAAAATGGTCGCAGATTGCGCGATTTTGTCATTCATAATAATATGAGAATAATGAATTCAATGTTTAAACACAAGGAAATACATAAATATACTTGGTCAGCCAGAGGATACAAATCAGTAATTGACTACGTTATCACAAATTTTAAATTAGCGGAGTTAAATTTAGACGTAAGAGCATATCGAGGCTTTGAATTAAACTCTGATCATTATATGGTATCAGCAAAAATTCGTTTTAAACCAAAGTGGCTAAAAACACATAGAATTGAAAATTCTTACCAGCCAAGCTACAAAATTTCTTCATTACAGGATCCTCAAGTTAGACTACAATATCAAAAATGCACAAACTTAAAAACAGAAACCACACATGAATCAAGGGACATAGAAGATGAATGGGAAAATTTGAAACAAATTCTCACAAAAGCAGCAACAGAAACCTTAGGAATAAAGCACAAATGGATTAGAAAAAGAGGACTACGAGACTGGAACAAAGAAATAGAAAATATAATAAAAACCAAAAAGGACAGTTACCAGAAATGGCTAAATTCCAAAACAATAGAAGCAGAAATAGAGTATAAAAGAAATAGTGCAATTGCAAAACGAGAAGTAAGGAAAAAACATAGAGAAAGATGGAACAATTTCGTAACAGAACTAGAAAAGGATTTATTTAAGCCACAACCCAAAACCTATAAAGTAATAAAATACATGAATAAAGAAATAAAAGAAAAGATAAAAATACAAACAATAGATTTAGAAAAATGGGTGACCTATTTCCAAAATCTCTGGACAGATGAGAACAATGAATTAAAATTTTATAAGACAAAGAATGACCTAATAGAAAATATCACAATGTTAGAACTGAAAAATATAATAAAGAAGATGAAAAATAGGAAAACGCCAGGAGAAGACAATATAAATATAGAACTATACAAAAATGCAGGTGAAAAATTTAATGAAAGACTTTTGAAATTTTTTAATATAGTTTGGATGTCCAGAAAAACCCCTAACTCTTGGAAAAAAAGCACTGGTCATCCCAATCTATAAAAAAGGAAATAAAGACAATTGCAATAATTATAGGGGAATTAGCCTGCTGAATACAGGATATAAAATATATGCGGGAATATTAAAAGAGAAACTAAGCAGCATTGTAGAAAACAAATTACTAGAAGAACAAAATGGCTTCCAAAAAGGCCGATCCTGCATAGATCCAATTTTTACTTTAAAATTATTAATAGAAAAGAGAAGAGAATTTCAAAAAGAAACACATGTGGTGTTTATTGATTATGAAAAAGCTTTTGACAAAATTAGTCGACAAAAATTGTTTAAAATATTAACCAATTTAAACATACCAAACCAACTTTTACAATCTATTCGAGAAATATATACAGGAAATAAAATAGCAGTTAAATTAGAACACACCTCAAAATGGAAAGATATATCAAGAGGAGTATGACAAGGATGTGCCCTCTCACCTCTGCTTTTCAATATATATATAAATGAAATATTAACAATCTGGAAACAGCATAACCCATTTGGTATACAAATGACCCCGCAATTGAAGATAGATACACTACTATTTGCAGATGATCAAATAGTATTAGCTACATCAGAAGATGACTTACAAAGATCATTAAAATCATTAAATGATATCTCAAAGCAATATAATATGACAATATCCAAAGAAAAAACAAAAATAATGGCATTCAAAGGAGAAAACCCAATAAGAAGTAAAGTAGTGATAGATAATAAAATACTAGAACAAGTAAACACTTTCAGATACTTGGGATGTGATCTATCATACGAAGAAGAAAAAGACATAGACACTAAAATATCAAACTTTGTCAAAGTAAATGGCATAATAAACAGTATATTTAAACCATCCCTGGTACAAAAACACACTAGAATCAGACTATATAATGTCTTGTCAAAACCAACTCTACTATACGGAAGCGAAACATGGACCATGAAAAGGAAAGATGAAAAACGAATTCAAACAGCAGAAATGAAGTTCCTCAGAAAAACAGCTGGATATACCAAGTGGGACCACAAAACAAATAAAGAAATCTTACAATCCCTAAAAATCAAACCAATTAATTACTACTAGAACATTTAAATCGAATGGACAACAGCAGACTACCAAAAATATTATACAGATACAAAATAAGTGGAAAAAAGAAGAATTGGAAGACCAAGAAAGAGATGGCATGAGACCGGAACAGGCCACATGGCCTATATTATATACACCAACTTATCATGTGGAAATCTATCAAACGCTTTTGCAAATTCCAAGAATATCACTGTATATGATCCTCCCTTATCTAACACACACTCATCAACTTGTCATAAAATGCAAGTAAATTGCTAAAACATGACCTAACCTATTACAAATCCATGCTGACCATCATAAAGAATGCTATGCCCATCAGCCCAATCTTTTATTCTGTTCCTAATGAATCTGACTACAACTGCAGTTATAGAGATTGGTCTATAATTGAAAACTTCTGTCCTAGAACTATGACTGTGGAGTAGTACTATTTTGCTTTATGTCCACTCCTTAGGAACCTTACCCACTGCAATGAAAGTCTTGCAGTGGGTAAGGTTTCTAAAGAGTGGACATAAAGCAAAATAGTACTACTCCACAGTCATAGTTCTATGACAGAAGTTTTCAATTATAGACCACGGTCATACCTAAATGTTGTGCACATTCTTTAAGAATACGTGGCAATATGTCACCCTTTCCCATAGCCTTACTAACATCTAACCCAATATACACCTCATACATTTCTAATTCTTTCACTTCCAATTCTCCTAATACTTGTCTCTTTTCTGTATATTGCACGGCATCATTTAAACACGTATGGTATAGTGCTAAAGTGCACTTCAGCATAAAGTGCTCATTCAATAATTCTACTATATCCTTTGCAATAGTCACTCAGCTGCCAAGACTATCCACCAGTGTCAACCTGCCATAATTATTCTTTCTCTTGCTTGCATTATAATGGAAGGAGCATTATAACTGTCCCATGAAGTCCCTGAACAGGCAATCTCCTCTCATAGTGCACTTTTTCTTTCTTTGCTATGCTCATCACCTTCATAAGCTGCACTTTATACTCTTCATGGATCTGATTGCCGCCAACTGTCTTGTACCTCTTCCCTAGCATTTTCTTTTCAAATTCAGCTTTCTTGATTTCATTGTTCATTCATTTCACACTCCTCCTCTATTTACTCGCTTAACCCTTGGTATGCAGTTATACTTTGCATAGCAACATATGAATTTGTTGAATTTCATGAACTGTCAACATCTTTTCTGCACAGGTCATCTACCTAATGTATTGATTCTATTCGACTACAGAGCTTCCCTTTATCATCCACCTTATAATTCCAGATAATATACTCTTTTTTGGCAGTAATGTTTTCTTGTTTCACCATTTCCAAAACAAGTACCTCATGATCATTCTCACCAACTGGCAGTAGTGTCAATACTTCACTAACAACTGCATCTTGTGAATTAAATTAAAGATGCCAAGAAATTATATTCTTGATCTATCCTTTATCCAAGTGTAAGCAAACAAAGTTTGCATATGAAGTATCTATCTTCATGACTAAGCTACTTATATACAGAATCTAATTACTCCACATTAATTGCCTTAATATTCCAAATGCAAAGCACACATTGTTTTGGGTGTGTATAATGTTAAGTGCTCCTCAAACTCACTACTGTCATATCTGGGAAACATGCTAATGACTTTTCCGACAACACTATTATCCTTTACCTGTTGCAACATCTTCAATTCTCTATGAACATTCCATTTTTCATGAACTAAGTCATTTGTGTCCACAACTATCACTAATGCCTGCTCTTTCCTTTTCTGCACAGCATCTGTTATTTATTTTATTGTTTCACCAGGAAAGCATGTTTGGTGTAATTTATTAGTCATCACACCTCTAATGATTGAGTCCCAATACAATGATATATGATTATCCTTTGACCTTTTCTTCGTAATACTTCCTTCTTCCTTCTTATTCACATCAGACAATCAATTTCACCAACTCTTGCCTAAGCTCTTCTATTACAGTTCTGACTCAAGCTCCCATTTCTAAACACTCTAACCTATCAATAGACTTTACATTGACATTTAATTTACATTAAATTTAAGGAAAACTTTAATTTACATTAAAGTTTTCCTTATTTCTGTTTAATCTCACAGTCCTCAAATCTTTCACATTTTTCATTTTTGCAATGCATCTACTGGGAAAAATCCAGGGCAGAACTCAATCTTCATGGCAAAGCTTTCCATGGCATCGATGTGTGCTTCTTTATGGATGCCATTTTCAGAAAGCAGAAAATGCCGCAGGAATAAATAAGAAGCAAAAACACAAATAAACAAAATTCCAACAACAAACACTACCGAAGGACACTTGTATCCAGCATAAAAAAAAAATTTTAATTATATGTTAAAAAGTCATACTATGTACCAATTAAAAAATTACTTTTCTTAACACAGCTCAAATATACCATTACGTTCACTCATGACACTCCATATGATGGTACAAAATTATGAAATCTCATGTTGGCTGGGACATCACCTGGTTTACAAGCTTCTCCACACTGTTTTTGTCAGGGAACCATGGTGACTACGGAAAAGTTGGCTAGTGAAACACCCCAAACTCACAAAATTTAGGAAAGGCATCATGAAACATGAGGGGCTTTTAGAGATGCAATGTGTATGTGTGTAGGAAGTGTTATGAAAGTAATTGCCAGAAGTTGTGACAAAAGCAAGAAAGCAGTGTGGAGAATGTTTGTGAAAAAAATAAAAATAAAGTGCAGAAATATTAAATGTGGAAGAAAACAAAGAGACTAACAACTCTTCATAGGAATGAGAATAATGAATCATGAAAATTAAGAGAATAACAAGTGTGAATTAGACTAAATATGACATGAAAGAGTAGTGAAAGACAAGAACAGCAATGTCACCATAACAAGAGAAATAGCATGCTTATGCAGTCCTTCATAAGACAAAATATGGGCTACAGCAGCTGGAAAAGCATATGACAAGTGCTATAGAAGAGAAAAGTAAGAAAGGAATGAGAGGGAAGAGTAAGTAAAGCATTATGAACCAAAAAGGGAGTGCAGAGAAACAACAACTTATAGTGATTCCATGAGCAGGGATGTGTGGAATGAAATTATGCTTTTTGGTATGAAGGTTAAAGGTGTTAGTGATGCAGTCAGAATGCAAAGAGAGAAAGAATTAATTTTAGTAGGTACGAATGATTTGAAGGGTGAAATTTTTGGAATGTGATATGAAAGTTACTGGAAGGTTAAAAATAAGAATGCGAGAGTAGAGTCCACGTCTATTCTCAAAGTATGATAGGACCAAATTAAGAAGAGGAGCCATGATTGCAAATGAGCCAATATATATGTTGTGTAAGAGGAATGATGTGCAATTTTTAGATGGAGTGAATTTGATGGATGATAACAAATGGTCACTAATATAGGTTAGGGAGTTCAAAAACAGAGATAGATGTCAGCAATTAGTTAAATTAGTACAAGATGAATAATCCTAATGGGGACTTCAACTATAGGGACATTGGCTAGAAGGAAGAAAGGAAGCTACCAAGAGATAATTACCTAAACAGCATAAGATGGAGGAAAACTAGGATTTGAGGTTGCTAAGGGTCAAAGCTGTATAACTGAGAGGAGACCTCCACATAGCCTTTAAAGGAATGCGGAGAACCGACCAGGGTTTCTGACTTAATATCCAATCCTCACCTTCTCGTGGTGCACGCTGTTGGGTATCTACTTGGATACTGAACAAACAAGGATGGGCTTGCAATTTGGGATTTAGCCGACCAAATTGTATTCTTATTGGTTAAACCAAAATAAAAAATGATGGTAGAACATGACAAAATTTCATGCCGGCTGGGGCGTCGCCCGGTTAAACAAGGCCCCCGTTGTTTTCACCAGGGAACCAGAGCGAACAGTGAAAAGTCAGCTACTGGAACAAATCTGAAAACAAACCCCAACTCAACATCACCAGAGTTAAAGATTGGTACTAACAACGTAAGAAGCCTGAATGGCAAAGAAATGGAGCTAGCTGAGGAATTAGATAAGTACCAGATCGACATAATAGGGGTGACTGAAACAAAAAAGACCAAAACTGGTGAGATCTTTCTGAGTAATAAATACAAAATGTTATATTCATGCAATGACAATCAAGGAAAAGAAGGAGAAGCCATAGTATTCAACACAAAATACGAGGCTAATCTTCTCGAATGCTCAGTCTCAAGTAGAGTAATGTGGGCAAATATGAGAATGGGGAACTGGACAATGAGATTTATTTGTGCCTATGGTCCCACAGAAGGTTCTACTAAGGTAGAAGTGGAGGAATTTTTTGAGGCTTTAGAAAAAGCAACTGACACAATGAAAAAGGAAAAGATGGTCCTTGTTGGGGGATCTAAATAGCAGAATAGGAAATTATTGTGAGACATACAAAAATATTTTGGGAAAATTTGGAGAAAAGAGCAAAACTAATAATAAGGGCAAATATCTGTTGGATTTCTGCTCAGGACATGGACTGGTTATTACTAACACCATGTTCCAACATAAAAATGTGCACAAATTCACATGGAGAGAAGAGGCTAGGAATAAGAAAAGTCTCATTGACTATGTTATTGTTGATAGTGATGTTTTCTCCCTGATGCAGGACACCAGAGTGTACAGAGGATTTGAAATTGGAAGTGATCACTATTTAGTCTTGAGCAAGATAAAATTGAATTTCATTTTGAAAAAAAAAAAACACGTAAGAAAGTTTTAAAGCGAATAAAAGTTGAGTAGCTCTCAGATGTGAACTGTAGACTAAAATACACAAAGATTATTGAAGAAAAAATGAAAGAGTTTGAGAACAGGAATCAAACCTTGGAGATTCAGTGGCAAGCCTTGAAGAAAACACTGATTGATTCTGCCAGAGAGGCATGTGGTGAGGTTGTCTGTAAGGATAAAAAAATCAGAACTCCCTGGTGGACACAAGAAGTTAAAGAGGCAGTGAAGGGAAAGAAGAAAGCATATCAAAAGTTCCTGTCAAATAAGTCAGCTTGTGCTCTTAGAGAATATAGAGACAAATGCAAGAATGCTAAACACTGTATAAAACTAGCTAAACAAAAGTCATGGGAGGACTTTGGCAAGAATATAGAAAATAAATATCAAAAAGGTGGCAAAATATTCTGGAGATTATTGAAGAAGCTTAGGAATGGAGGAAAAAGTGCTGTAAAAGGAGTTAGAGATGATAAAGGTGACATGAAAACGGGAGAAAAAGATATCCTTGAAGTATGGAATAATTACTTTGAAAAACTGCTAAATGAAACAAGCAGTGATGACAGCACAGTGGTAAAAAACACTGACCAAGCATGCAGTCAGGGATACATATCCATACTTGAAGTAAAAAAAGTCATCAAAGGCTTGAAATGTGGAAAGGCAGCAGGAGTACATGATATTCAACCAGAAATGCTGAAGTATGGTGGTATAAGAGTCTTACAGTGGCTGCACTGTATAGTTCAGAAATCCTGGACAGAGGGATGAATTCCCAATGATTGGAGTAGAGCTCTCATAGTACCCATATATAAAAAGGGAAAAGAAACTGCATGTGATAATTACAGAAGTATTTCTCTACTGAGTGTTCCTGGCAAGATCTATGAAAGTATACTTGAGAAACGGTTGAGAAGAATTGTGGAAGAAAAGCTTGGTGAAGAACAAGCTGGATTCAGGCCAAATAGAGGCTGTCAGGATCAGATCTTCACTTTACGACAAATAGTCGAGAAAGCATGGGAATATAACAAAGATCTGTATTTAAGTTTTGTCAATCTGAAAAAGGCATATGACAAGGTGCATTACATCAAGCAATACTTAGTCTTTATTTGAGTTGTAAGTCAGCAGTTAGAATTGAAGGAAGTACAGAAAGATGGTTTAATGTTAAATCTGGTGTGAGACAAGGATGTACATTATCCCCACTGTTATTCATTATCTATATGGATCACATTATGAAGGAAAGTGGTATTAAACATGATATCAAAATTGGAGATGTTAATGTCAGCTCTTTGCTTTATGTGGATGATGTTATACTTCTAAATAAATCCGCTACAAGTCTGCAAGATTCTCTGACTAAATTGAATAGCTGTTGTAATAGATATGGTATGAAGGTCAGCAATAAAAAGACAAAGACAATGAAAATAGGCAGAATCATTGAAAATATCAACTGTGTTGTGAATGGAGAACCTGTGGAACAAGTAAAACATTTCAGCTATTTAGGCACGATTTTTACTGAATATGGTAAATTAAATATAGAAATAGACAACAGAGTCAGCAAAGCTGGTATGGTGGGAAGTCAACTGAATAAATTCATATGGAATAAGAGAGAAATTAGTCGGAACACTAAATTAGCTGTATACAAGACAGTGTTCAAACCAGTTTTAACTTATGGATCTGAGAGCTGGGTCAGAAGTAAAACACTTGACTAAAGACTAGAGACCACAGATATGAGAGTCCTGAGAAACATTATAGGCGTGAACAGATGGCATCAATGGCAATATCATATTAAAAACGAGGATATTAGGAAAGAACTTGACACTGTCAGCATCCAGGAATGCGTTAGCAGAGCTAATCTCAGGTGGTATGGTCACTTAAACAGAATGGGCGAAGAAAGATTAGCAAAACAAGTGTTCACTGCCAGGTTGGCAGCAAAATGACCCCGAGGAAGACCAAGATATAGGTGGATTGATACTGTACAAAGTGCCTTAGACGATAGAAATATAGGATCTGATAATGTTGGAGTCTTGACAAGTAACAGACTGATTTGGAGGAAAATTATAGCTAGGAAATTAATAATGATGTAATTGTTTTCATGTAGTACTATCATATCCTGTACACCCCTTGAGGGTACATGGCAGGAATTTGATGATGATGAAATCTGTTGAGAGAATTATATAATTTACCTATAACCAAAATAACCACTTATTCCCAAATGGTGAGAGAGCAAACATAGAGTTCTGAAAAGTCACTAAACTTTGTGGTTTCACAAAAAATTGTATATGGTTAGTCACTTTTCAGATCAGGACTGTATGTTCACTCTCTCCATTTGGAAGTAAATGGTTACTTTGGTTAGTGAGATTATGATAAACTGGAGTGGTGTACTACATAAGAACTTGTGAAAATGATGTCACTCACAAGGAATGGAGAGAGGAAAGAGGACTAGATAATTCTGTTATATAAAGGAGGCTTAATGACAGATGTAGTAATTCAGATACTTGAGATACTGATCTAGCTCAACAGTTTAATACTTTAACCATGATGCAATGGTAAAAGTATTAAAAAAATTGGTTAAGGAGAGAATCAGAAATGGATGAATATGGATAAGATTAATTCCATAAGATACATAAAAATATGCATATAAAAAGGTGGGTAGTTATTCTAAATTATACAAATATTTCAGTTTAAGTATCTTAAACCACTATGAGCAAGGAAATTCAAACTGCAACAATTATGTGCACAGAGAGTGGCATCATTTTTTTTTTTTTTTCATATGTACTTGGAAGTAAAATATAATACTATTAGTATCTAAAACAGATGCGCAACTTAAAAAAAAACCTAACAATATAATTACCAAAAACAATATCTCAAATTTCAGGCATAAATAACTGTTACCAAGAGATTTGGATCGTGATGAAAGACCTTATCACTTTCTTTAAAAAAATGAAAAGATGTTCAAATTTGCAGGAGCACCTATGCAATAATTTAGCATCATCTTGACAATTCTGTAGCTAGTATTTATAATCCATGTTTGGCAAAGGCAGATTTGTTATGTTTTTTTGAATTTCTTGATTCAGTAAAAGACTGATGTTCAGAAATATATTTAGTGACTGGCTCAACACCGTTACCTCATCATTGAAGAATTGGTCAAGTAAATCCCTGCCTGCCAGTCCATTCTCATTTGCTCAACATCTATGTAGATACCTACTAACATTTGATAACTTTTGAAAACCATTTCTAAACATAATGGGAAAAATTAAGGTTATTATTAATAGAACAGTTAGGACTGCATCCTAACCATTATTCTTACAATACTTACCTCTCTCTCTCTCTGTAAAAGCATTCACTGTTGGAGTACTGACAACTACATTTGGCAATCCATTTCCATCGTTCACTACTCTTCAAGAAAAAATCTAGTCTGCACACTTTTACACAACTTCCAGAAGTGAACCCTTGTTCTCTCTCTCTCTCTCTCTCTCTCTCTCTCTCTCTCTCTCTACTTGTCATGTATTGAAAAATTTTTTGTATTAATCTTATAGAATCTCTTGAGTAACTAATAAGTTTTAATCATGTCTCCTCCCTTCTACCTATGACCTAAACTCTGCAACCTACACAACTTTATGCTTCACGGAGCATTTCACAAACTTGTCACCAGCTTATTAACTCGCTGAATCGTCTCTGTCACCTCCTGATACCCAAGAAACCTAGGTAACCAAATCTGTGCATAATAGTCAAGATGAGTCTATCTTTACATGTCAATGTGTTCTTCAACATCCAAGTAATTCTTTGATCTATTCTGCCAACTTTTGCAATATGTCCTCTGAACTCTATACACAATCATCTCCAAATACCTAGCCTCACCAATTTTCTGCAATCCAATGCCAAGGTTAGCATAACATTTATCTGATGTCGGGAAAAGTTTCAGAAGGATAAAGACTAGGTGGATTGACTGGTAAGTTTGAAGACTGAAGTCTTCAAGATCAAGAATATTAGGGACCTCTCAATTAACAGATTAATTTGGAAGAAAACTGCTGATAGGAAGCTAGTAATATCGTCAAATGAATTATGAAGTATTAACACTTGTTCTGAACATCCCTTGGAGGTAAATATCAACAGATGATAAATTAATACTTACATTTCCTATTAGAGAAAAACTACTTTCTGATTCATATCGAATTCTTCTTTTCCTTTCCTGTGACATCATCTGTGTAGTAACATTATTAGAGATAGCTTCTTCCTCTTCCGTAAGAAAAGGTTCATCAGTCACACATCCACTATCTCTACTTAACTGTTCTTTGTAGGTAACTGAATTTTGAGAACTATTACTACAAATGCTATCAGGAAGTGAACGGCTTCCACATGATGAGCAGCGTGACCGGAGAAATTCACCAAGATGGGTTCTTTCATATTCTGATGGAGAGACACAGAGTTCTTCAGTACCACGGATAACAGTCTTACATGATGACTGTGAAAAAATAATACGGATAATATCATTTCAATGATTCACGGTATTTTAATATCACTAAATAATAAAAATAAGTTCAATTAAACTGGTTCGTCTGAGTTTTTATAAAAAACAAAATGTTATCATTATATAGTAGCAAATTACAGTTCAATTAGCATCCCAGGAGTGGTGATTAAAGTATTGGAGAAATGGGTGAAAGATGAATTTAAGACTGAGTAGATAAAAATATGATACTCTATAAGGGACAACATGGTTCTGTGAAGGGCAAGTCTTGCCTTAGTAATTTGCTTATTTTTTATAATAAAATGACAATAGAGTTGGATAAGGGAAATGGCTACTCAGTGATATTGCTAGGCTTGGCAAAAGCATTGTACAAGATTCCACATAGTGCGGAATCTTGTGAAATCACCACATGCGGGATCCACACTATGTGGATTCTCCATGCAGTGAGGTTGTCTGCAAGGATAGAAAAATCAGAGCCCCATGGTGAACACAGGAAGTTAAAGAGGCAGTGAAGGAAAAGAAGAAAACATATCAAAAGTTCCTGGCAAATAAGTCAGCTTGTGCTCTTAGAGAATACAGAGACAAATGTAAGAAAGCTAAACACTACGTAAAACTAGCTAAACAAAAATCATGGGAAGACTTTGGTAAGAACATAGAAAATAAATATCAAGAAGGTGGCAAGATATTCTGAAGGTTGTTGAAGAAGCTCAGAAATGTAGGAGAGGGTGCTGAAAAGAAATTAGAGATGATAAAGGTGACATGAAAACTAGAGAAAAAGATATCCTTGAAGTATAGAGTAATTACTTTGAAAAATTGCTAAATGAAACAAGCAATGATAGCACACTGCTAAAAAACACGTAACACTGATGCAGACAGGAATACATATCCATACTTCTTCTTCTTCTTCCTAACATGGAATATAGCCCATGTGGCCTGTTCCGGTCTCATGCCATCTCTTTCTTGGTCTTCCGATTCTTCTTTTTCCACTTATTTTGTATCTGTATAATATTTTTGGTAGTCTGCTGTTGTCCATTCGATTTAAATGTTGTAGCCATTTTTGTTTATACTGTCTTATGTAGTAATTAATTGGTTTGATTTTTAGGGATTGTAAGATTTCTTCATTTGTTTTGTGGTCCCACTTGGTATATCCAGCTGTTTTTCTGAGGAACTTCATTTCTGCTGTTTGAATTCGTTTTTCATCTTTCCTTTTCATGGTCCATGTTTCGCTTCCGTATAGTAGAGTTGGTTTTCAACCAGAAATTGTCGAATATGGTGGTATAAAAGCTTACAGTGGCTGCACTGCATAGTTCAGAAGGCCTGGACACAGAGACGAATTCCCGATGATTGAAGTAGAGCTCTCATACTACCCATATATAAAAAGGGAAATAAAACTGAATGTGAGAATTACAGAGGTATTTTCCTACTGAGTGTTCCTGGTAAGATTTATGCAAGTATACTTGAGAAACAATTGAGAAGGATTGCAGAAGAAAAGCTTGGTGAAGAACAAGTGGATTCAGGTCAAATAGAGGCTGTCAAGACCAAATTTTCATGTTACGAAAAAAAAATAGTTGAGAAATCATGGGAATGTAACAAAGATCTGTATTTAAGTTTTGTAGATCTGGAAAAGGCATATGACAAGGTGCCAAGAGAAAAACTATTCAAAATGCTACAGTTGCATGGTGTCAATGGAGCATTATATCAAGAAATACAGTCTTTATTAGAGTGTAAGTCAGCAGTCAGAATTGAAGGCAGTACAAGAAGATGGTTTTTATGTTGAATCTGGTGTCAGACAAGGATGTACATTATCCTCTCTGTCATTTATTATCTATATGGATCGCATTATGAAGGATAGTGGTTTTTAAAAAGGAATGCACTTCATAACCTGAAGATTACAGGAGAGGATGCAGCAGCAGATCACAAACCAGCCAAAAAGTTTCAAGAGAAGTTAGCCAAAATTATTGAAGATGGTGGATATCGCCCTGATCGAGTGTTTAATGCTGACGAAACAGGATTGTTTTGGAAGAAATGCCTAGTCGAACTTACATCACAAAGTCTGAGAAAAAAGCAAGTGGGTTTTAAGCAAGCAAAGATTGAGTAATGTTGTTACTTTGTAGCAATGCATCAGGGGATCGAATATCGAAATCCCCTCCTAGTAAATCGATCTCTAAGAGATCGATTTACTACGTGCTCTAAAAGGCAAAGATCTAAAACAGCTGCTGGTACATTGGATGGCTAATACAAAGGCCTGGGTAACAACTGCTGTATTTACTGAATGGTTCAATAATTGCTTTGTACCAGAAGTGGAAATATACATGAAACAAAAAGCTCTCGATTTTCAAGTTTTATTAATTGTTGGCAATGCACTAAGTCATCTGCATTTAGAACATCCAAATGTGTAGGTAGTGTTTTTTCCACCTAATACAACAAGCATTATTCAGCCATTAGATCCAGGAATAATTGCTACTTTTCAAAAATATTACGTTTAGCACACTTTTCAATTTATATTGGATAAAGTACAAAATGAATCATTAACAGTAACTGAGATTTGGAAAAATTTTCTATTTTGGACTGCTTAAATCATGTTGCATCTGCTATCACTGAAATAAGACTACAAACTTTAAATGCTTGCTGGAAAGCAGCTTGGCCTGGATGTGTTACAAACAGTGCAACCATTCAAACATCTACATTATCAGCTGAAATCATTACTTTGGCACACATGAAATTAGTGGTGAAGGTTTTGATATGTTTAGCCAGAATGATGTAGACGAATTGCTTGTGGATAATGCCTTGAGTGATGACGATATTAGTGGATATCGATTAACTTTAGATATCGTCAAAGATCCAGAAAATGATAGTGAAGCAGAAGAAAAACCTTTCCTCCTCACTGCAAATATAATTCAGGAAGGTCTTGAACTGTGCAATAAATTGGAAAATCGTTTTCTTGTTAATGACACAAATTCTGAACGAACCTTTAAATTCCAACATGAGCTGAAGAACTGTATGTCTGGATATTGCGAGCTGTATAAAAACTTAGTATAATCATCATCACAAAGTTTAATTACTGATCACATTATCAGAAGAAATAAATCAGCACAGAATGAAGGTGAAGCTAATTCTGTTTGTGAAGAACCATTGCCTTTACCATACAGATCTGATGCACTGACTATCTCTTCTGGTGATGAAAGTGATTTCGCATCAGTTCGCAAATGTTGCTGAATATTGTCTAATAGCGACAATAATTCTGATGAAAAAATGTAAAAAAAAAAAGTTACTTATCAATAAAATTAAATGAATAAAGCTTTAAAATAAACTTAGGCATTCTTATTTTCCTGAATTTTTATAAACTTTTTTATGCAATTTTAAGTTGGTTTTTATTCATTGCTTTGGTTTTATGCGGTTTTAGAAAATTACGGACCGTATCCCTAATTTTTCAACTTAAGTTAGGTCGTTTTTGTGCATTTTTTACATGCGATTTTCTGTGGAATGTATCTACCGCATAAAAAGAGACCCAACTGTACTTGAATTTTTTAGGCTATCATACTGTTGAGATCATGGTGGTTGATTCAAATTTCACAAGCTTTCTTAAATTTGCACTCATACCGGATTTTGGTGTGATGTAACGAATAGCTACCTTTCCAATCTATTCCATGTAGATATTCAGGGCATGATCAGAAAGGCCAGATTTACTGTATTTATCAAATTTAACATGCCATTTGTGAGCCTTTTCTGGACAGGAATTGTGGATCCATTTGCACCTATATCAGGCAAGTTACAAGTGCATTGAATATGATATACTCCAGGGTAGGCCAGAAGAGGAAGAGGATCTTTGGAAGAACTGAAAGAGTTCTTTAATTTTCCTGGAGGTATTTAATATATGGAATGGCTAAGGGTTTTTTTTTTTTGTAACCTACCTTATTTTTGGTTCCCTCATGAAGAATTCTGTTCATAGTATTTTTGCTGTTGCTGTGTTTTCAGAAAAGTGTTGCTGATAATTTGTAATTCATGCTTAAGTACTTACTCATTAGAGCAAATATTTTTACTCTGATTCTGAGCAATGATAATGACACCCAGCTTTTGTGTTGTGTGGTGGTAAGAGTTTGTGTGTGTGTATTGGCGAGTATGTGTAAGCTTGCCCACACATACCAGTGAAAGATACAATGTCCTAAGGAAGACATGTGACAAGCATATCCAGAAATGAAAGTGTGTTCTGACATTCAATTTCAGTGGTGAATTGAATGTATTTGTGTTGTTTATTCAGGTGACTGAAGGTGTCTAAAGTTTGGTAGCCATGTGATGAAAATATTGTCAACATATCTGAGCTGACCTTGGGGTTTTAAAGTAAAGGAATCTGCAAAAGTATCCTCAAAGGCTTCGATATAAAAGTTGGCAATTGGAAGTGACAGTGATTAGCACATAGCTGTACCTTCTTTGTGTAGGTTTTTGAATTTTTATGTAGCAGATTCCTAAAGTATTCTGCTACATAAAACAAGCAGAACTTAGTACATGGGCAAAGAGGATTCATGATATTAGACTGAAATTTGTTCTGAAAAAAAAGGAGCTATACCAATTGGGGCATTCGTGACAAGAACAGATACATCAAAACTGACTAAATTCATTTTTTTCAAGTATGATGTTCTTAATTTTGTTTACAAGTTCATTTTATTCATCATTTTCGTGTTTTACTTGTCTTATTTATGAATCATTATCAACACTATTCTCTTACTGCATGTTGTCAGCAAAACCTAGTTTGGCTCCAAATATTTTTTGCATCCTCACCTTCCAAAACTATACAACGAGATATATCTTTAAAATTACTTTCCAGTATTAATTAAAATTTTATATTAATCTTTTAACTTAGCCTCTAGTTGGAGATGTTGGGTAGCTCCATTACCTACTAAGCTCTGCTATTTTTATATTATGTATCATCAGGAGCAACACGAAACCTTATTTTCAGAAAATCCATACACTAATGGTATCACTCTTAATATGGTAGTTTCGATCATTTAAAAAAACGAGTGCTCATCCCCATGTAACATTAAGAAATAGAATTATATATGCATCACTTCTTCCACTACCTTCTTCTAAAAGCCAGTCTGAGAATGCCTACTCACTTGCTATTATTCTTGTTATGTGTAGGTTACAATAATGGAATTAAGTCTCTAATCATTCTTTTATACGAGGGCTGTTCAATAAGTAATAAGACTAATTTTACTGTCGCGAAACCACTCATCACAATATTAATTTCTGTGGAATAAAGAAATGTTGCCGTCTGTATGAACAAAAGAGATTGATGGATGGCGTATACGGGCTGATGTGCCAGAGTGTCACGTGACTAAACGCAAGCTTGTTTTGGTGCGCCTACAAGCTGCGACCAGTTGTCGAAATGGAAGCGTCCTTGGAACAGTGTTATGTGATTAAATTTTGTGTGCGTTTGCAAAAATCGGCATCGGACACTTTTAACATGATACGCGAAGCTTTCCACGATGAAGCAATGTCGAGGGCAAGTGTTTTTCGCTGGCATAAAACTTTTAAGGAAGGAAGGCAAAATGTGGAAGATCTTGAACGCGAGGGAAGACCTTCAACATCCATCACAGAGACAATGATCAACACAGCAGCGATTATCATCAAGGAGGATCACAGAATTACAGTACGCCAGCTGCATGTTGTCCTGAATATTTCTGTGGAAAGTGTTCACTCAATCATGGCTGAACATTTGGGACTGAAACGTGTTTGCACCCGATGGATTCCCAAACTCTTGACACCGGAGCAAATGCAGCATCGAGTGGATGTGTGCACAGAATGGAAAGAAAGACTGGAACAAGAAGGCGACAACTTCTTAAAACGCATCATTACAGCAGATGAAGCTTGGTTGTATCACTATGACCCTACAATGAAAAAACAAAACAGTGAATGGAAGCATCCGTTTTTGCCTACCCTCAAGAAAGCAAAAACTGTAAAATCGGCTGGTAAAGTTATGACTATAATGTTTTTTGACTATGAAGGCATTGTTTACCAACACGCTGTAGAACCCGGGAATACTGTAAATGGCTCATACTATGCGGATGTTTTACAGACAGTGGTACAGCACGTCAAAAGGAAGCATCCATTGATGAAGAATGGCTTCTTATTGCACCATGATAATGCAAGGCCACATATTGCTGGTGGTGTAGTGGACGTTTTGCAGAAGAACAACATAGATATCCTAACTCACCCTCCATACAGTCCTGATCTCGCACCGTGCGATTTCTGGCTGTTTCCTCAGCTCAAGAAACCACTAAGAGGCCGCCATTTCGAAAGCAACAAAGCATGTGTAAAAGCTGTGGAGGCGGTTTTGAAAGAACTCTCAAAAAACGGACTTTCACATGTGTTTAAGAAGTGGACGCAACATTGGGACAAATGCATCGCGTCTCACGGTAGTTACTTCGAAAAAGACCATGTAAATGATGACGATTAAAGGTAATCTGTTTTCTGTATAAATATAGTCTTATAACTTATTGAACAGCCTCTGTACAAATGACAATAGTTAGAGATGTTCAACTCATAGTATTACCAGCAGAACTTGCCTGAAGCCTAGTAACATAACTTTACCTCAAAAAGACTTGTCTAATTCTGTTAAATTGCACTTTACATGCCATCTATTACTTTAAAGGTGCAAACACATGCATCATTAATGCTTCATCACACGTTATTGGTTTTGGTCAGAGGTTCCTTAATATAGTAGTTTCAATCATTTTCAAATTTGTGTTGTTTATTCAGGTGACTGAAGAAGGTGTCTAAAGTTTGGTAGCCATGTGATGAAAATATTGTCAACATATCTGAGCTGACCTTTTGGTTTTAAAGTAAAGGAATCTGCAAAAGTATGCTCAAAGGCTTCGATATAAAAGTTGGCAATTGGAAGTGACAGTGATTAGCACATAGCTGTACCTTCTTTGTGTAGGTAAAAAGTATTCTGCTACATAAAACAACCAGAACTTAGTACATGGGCAAAGAGGAGTCATGATATTAGACTGAAATTTGTTCTGAAAAAAATTTCCTCCTGCTGACTGAGTTTCTACAAATACTTGTAGATGCAACAGGTGTAACACTATTCTTTGCCTTATATCAGCTGGAACATCAAGGAAAAAAAAAGCAGTTTTGATTCCTATTGAGAAAAGAAACACGAACAAAAAATTAAATTTAATAACCATGGTAAATTTGGCCTTTCTGATAATGTCCTATATAAGCAGTCACTACATAGTGTATGCAGCCTTAAGAACAGCGAATGCAATATTTTGTTCATAATTTAATTTCTCAAAACTTGTTCTTACTTTGGCTTATTTTTCCAAAACATCAAATGACAGTAAATTCCAAGGTACTTGGCATTTCAACACCCACAGTTAATTGGAAGTTCAGACTGTAATTTTTCAAAATTTCTTTGATTTCTGCAGAACACAGAGTAGGCCAACTTCTTAAGAATAATGTAGCATTTTATCTAGTTATTGAATTGCTTCGGCTGTCGCAATTCAATAACTCTAACCCTCCTCGATATGAGTTTTTTTTTCAAGCTTTTTTTTTTTTTGTTGTTGTTCCCTCAGCAGAATCAAAAATATAAAACTGTTGTCTGATCCTGGTTTATTTAATTTGTTTGGATATAGCATGAGACCAAATGGTAAACCTGGCCATGTATTTGAAAAGAATTTATAAAATTTATTAAATTTTATAAATTCTAAATTTTATAAATAAATTTAGAATTTATTAAATTAGTGTCAGTGTCAGGTTTTTGCATTGGCTACTGATGCAAAAACCTGTCATATAAGTTCTTTGCAGTTTTTTTCTGTAAGCAGCAATTGTAAGTCTTGAGTAGGTGTCAGACTGCAGGATGAATGAAGTCTTTCCATCATTACAGCATTTTGCAGTAGTTTGCACAGCTGTACAATATATGTTATGCACTTCACAGATCGATTACAGTTTGTTGATTTTATTAGTCCTGTCAGTTTGTTCCTCTTCTCTTTCTTCATTATGCTCTATCTTCATCAGCATGGTGTTTCATTTTGGTCTTTTAATCTATTTGATTTCTCCTTTAATGTTTATGGAGCACTGAACAAGCTGGGCCTAAATCCATCTTATTGTTCTCCAAGTTTCTCTTCCACAATTTTTCTAAACGTTTCTGTTCCCGTCCCCCTGAATATATGGTTTACCAAAAATCCACAAACCCAATTCCCCACTAAGATCTATAGTAGATGCCACTGACGCACCTCGCTACAAACTGTCAAAACAGCTGGCCAACTCTCTGACCTCCCTCACCGGACTTTCCACTTCCTATATAAAACTCTACCCATTTTAAAACCGTAATAGAAAATCTAACCTTAAATAACACAGCCATATTGGTAAGCTTTGACATCTCCTCATTGTTTACCAATATTCCCTTAATTGATACCTTAACACTCTTAGAAAACGTTTTTCCTTCTGACATCTTAGATCTCTTTTCCTTTGCCATCAATTCTAGTTATTTTTCTTGAAAGACAAAATCTACAAGCAGATAGAGGGAACCACCATGGGTTTCCCCCATCTCACCCCCCCCTTGCCAATTTTTATATGGAAGATTTTGAAAAATGAGCCATAGACTCAGCCCCTCCCAAACCTTCTATCTGGCTAAGATATGTAGATGATGTGTTCTCTATTTGGCCTCATGGCCTAGACACATTAGACTCCTTCCTCAGTCACCTAACAGCCTACATCCAAGAATCCAGTTTACGATGGAAAAGGAAAAGAACAATTGTTTATTCTTCCTAGATACCTTAGTTACACGACTTCCTAACGGTACACTTTCCTTCACTGTATATAGAAAACTTACGCACACAGGCAGATACATTCACAAACTCTTCCACCACCACCACTCCTCTCAACAATATGGCATTATTAAAACTCTAACCAAGAGAGCCCACAATCTTTGTTCCAGTGGAACTGCCCTTACAACTGAGCTTAACCACATACACAACACTTTCCTCTCTTCAATGGCTACAGCGATCACAGTATTAAAAAAAATAATCAGTCCGCCCCACCATTCCCCGGTCTTCTCTTCAGAAAGAGTTTAGAAATGCCATCACCATACCCTACATTGAATATCACATACTATAGGTGTCTTTCCACAATTCAAGTTTTTGATGGCTTTTTCTACCTCAAGTACTGCTCTTTGATTTCTCTTGAACATTTTCAAGAGAAATCATTTTTTTTAGTACAGTTATTATTATTATGGGCAACTCCAATGAGTCCTTAGACTCATCGAGAGAGGCACTAAATATTGTCAAGAACTATTCAACAGTTGCGCAATATCTATCATACTTTGCTTTGAACTCATTCACAGTCATGGCACCCACAACAGACTCTGGCAACCTATTCCATTCATTCATTATTCTCCAAGCAAAAAACCTAGTAACATCCCTGCTAACTACACTCTTACTCAGTTTCCATAACATTGTCAAGAACTATTCAACATTTGTGCAATAGTTCTCCCACCAACACATCTGTTTGAAAAATTTCCTCTGAATTAATCTTGTAAAAACCCCTCAGTAATATCTATGTCTCAATCATATCACCCCTTTTCTGCCTATCAACCAGTTTCTGTAATCCACAGATCTTCAACCTGTTCTCGTAAGGTTCATTCCATAGACCTGCTACCATCTGGGTCATTCGCCTCTAGATTTTCTCCACCTCATCGCCAAGAAACCCTGCACCCAGATCTACATGCAGTAGTCAAGATAGGGTCTTATCAAGGCTTGATAAAGAGGAACAATAACCTGCTGTCTCTACTCGCCAAAGTATTCTTCAGTAACCACGTAATCTGATGAGTTACTGTAGCCACTATTTGCTATGTGTCCCCTAAACTTTAACTCCCTATTCACTAACACACACTCCCAAACTCTGGCTTTGTCAATTTCCTGGAGTAAAGTTATATTACCAGCTGTATACCACCAATGTGGTATACAGCTGGTAATCTTTTCACCCCAAAATGCATAACTGAAACTTTGCCACATTAAACTGCCATCCATTCTCCATTGCCCAGACTGTAGGCTATCCAAATCATCTGTATTAACTACTGCTCTACCCAACTTTGCATCATCGGCAAACAACTGAACAGTTCCTCTCAGATCCTTTCCTACATTAGTTAATGTACCAATTAAACAAAAGCAGTTCAAGAACAGAACTCTGTGGCATACCACGCTATATCCATTAAGTAATCCATTAGTAATAGAGTAAATTTTATTTTATTTATTCTTCTAATAGAAAGGACTCAGAAAAACAAATTGTGTGTGCCCAGTGTACAAGGCTTTTGATAATACCTATTTTTAGGAAAGGATGGGGTGAAGAGGCATGGATATATCTGCCTGTAAAGGATGGCTTCGTGTAAACAGAAACTTAGAGTAAAGATGTATTCAAGTATCCAAAGAGGGAAGATTGTTGTTAAATTCATGTTTGATAGTGACCTTGATGTGAGTATATAGGAGTTAATTTTATCTAGAAACTGAAGTAGTTCTGTTCAGAGCAAGACCAGATTCCAAATATGTCATCCACAAAATGTAGCCAAATGTGAGGTCGAGGAGAAACAGTATTAGAAAACCAAATCTCTAAATGCTCCAAAAATAATCAGCCAAAGTCAGTAATATAGGACCACCCAATGCATAATTTATAAGAGATCCAATAATAAATAGATAACATCTGAATCAGAAATATGTGAAGAAAAAAGAAAACTAAAAACAAAAATAAACAGACATACCTCAGATGAAAACAAGAAGAAATACAAACAGCTCAAAAACGAAATTGATAAACTCTGTAGACAGGCTAAAGAAAACTGGCTAAACAAAAAAAGCAAAAAAATGCAATGACGCATATAAATATCATAACTCAAAAACATTAGATAACACAATTAAAGAAATTACAAAAAACTTTTTCACCACTACCTCTAACAACGATCAACCATCAGGGAGAGGAAACAGGAAATCATGCAATAAAATAAATATGGATGAAACACTACCAAGAAATCTTTAAGAATGACAGCAATAACTACTTAATAACAAAGCCCGACACCAACTGAAGACATGATGCCTTAATGATCCTTCCATCGGAAGTGGAGAATGCTCTAAAGCAAATGAAACCTGACTAAGCACAAGGGATAGACCAAATTCCATCAGAATTCTGGACAGAAGGAAAGCAAACAACTTTAAAAATTCCTTACCACACTTTTCCTTTAAAGCCACACCTTTAGAACCACAGCCTTTAAAGGAATACGGAGAACAGACCAGAACTTCTGACCTAATGTCCAATCCTCACCTACTCGTGGTGCACCCTGTTGGGTATCTACCTGGATACTGAACCAACGAGGATGGGCTGGAAATTTGGGATTTAGCCAACCAAATTGAATTCTTATTGGCTTAAACCAAAATACAAAATGATGAAACAACATGACAAAATTTCATGCCGGCTGGGATGTCGTCCGGTTAAACAAGGCCGCTTGTTTTTGCCAGGGAACCAATGAACAGCGAAAAGTGAGCAACTGGAACAAATCTGAAAACACACTCCAACTCAACATCAAAAGAGTTAAAGAATGGTACTATCAACATAAGAAGCCTGAATGGCAAAGAAATGGAGCTAGCTGAGGAATTAGATAATACCAGATTGACATAATAGGGGTGACTGAAACAAAAAAGACAAAAACTGGCGAGATCTTTCTGAGCAATAAATACAAAATGTTATATTCAGGCAATAACAATCAGGGAAAAGAAGGAGTAGCCATAGTATTCAACACTAAATATGAGGCTAATCTTCTTGAATGGCAGTCAGTCTCAGGTAGAGTAATGTGGGCAAATATGAGAATAGGGAACTGGACAATGAGACTTACTTGTGCCTATGGTCCCACAGAAGATTCTACTAAGGTAGAAGTGAAAGAATTTTATGAGGCTTTAGAAAAAGCAACTGACACAATTAAAACGGAAAAGTTGGTCCTTGTTGGGGATCTAAATAGCAGAGTAGGAAATGATTGTCAGACATACAAAAATATTTTGGGAAAATTTGGAGAAAAGAGCAAAGCTAATAATAATGGCAAATACCTGTTGGATTTCTGCTCAGGACATAGACTGGTTATTGCTAACACCATGTTCCAACATAAAAATGTGCACAAATTCACATGGAGAGAAGAGGCAAGGAATAAGAAAAGTCTCATTGATAGTGATGTTTTCTTAATGGTGCAGGACACCAGAGTATACAGAGGATTTGAAATTGGAAATGATTACTATTTAGTCTTGAGCAGGATAAAACTGAATTTCATATTGAAAACAATAACATGTAAGAAAGTTTTAAAGCAAATAAAAGTTGAGCAGCTCTCAGATGTGAACTGCAGACTAAAATACACAAACATGATTCAAGAAAAAATGAAAGCGTTTGAGAACAGGAACCAAACCTTGGAGATACAGTGGCAAGCCTTGAAGAAAACCCCGATTGTTTCAACCAGAGAGGCATGTGGTGAGGTTATCTGCAAGGATAGAAAAATCAGAACTCCATTGTGGACACAGGAAGTTAAAGAGGCTGTGAAGGAAAAGAAGAAAACATATCAAAAGTTCTTGGCAAATAAGTCAGCTTGTGCTCTTAGAGAATACAGAGACAAATGTAAGACAGCTAAACACTGATTAAAAATAGCTAAACAAAAGTCATGGGAGTACTTTGGCAAGAACATAGAAAATAAATATCAAGAAGCTGGCAAAATATTCTGGAGGTTGTTGAAGAAGCTTAGAAATGGAGGAAAGAGTGCTGTAAAAGGAGTTAGAGATGATAAAGATGACATGAAAAACGGGAGAAAAAGTTATCCTTGAAGTATGGAGTAATTACTTCGAAAAATAGCTAAATGAAACAAGCAGTGGTAGCACAGTGGTAAAAAACACTCAACAGACATACAGTCTGGAATACATATCCATACTTGAAGTAGTAAAAGCCAAAGGATTGAAATGTGGAAAGGCAGCAGGAGTAGATGATATTCGACCAAAAATGCTGAAGTATGCTGGTATAAAAGTCTTACAGTCGCTGCGCTGCATAGCTCAAAAGGCATGGACAGAGGGACGAATTCCTGATGATTGGAGTAGAGCTCTCATAGTACCCATATATAAAAAGGGAAATAAAACTGAATGTGAGAATTACAGAGGTATTTCCCTACTGAGTGTTCCTGGCAAGATTTATGCAAGTATACTTGATGAAGAACAAGCTGGATTCAGGCCAAATAGACGCAGTCAGGATCAGATCTTCACTTTACGACAAATAGTTGAGAAAGCATGGACATATAACAAAGATGTGTATTTAAGTTTTGTCGATCTGGAAAAGGCACATGACAAAGTGCCAAGACATCATATGCAATGGTGTCAATGGGGCATTACATCAAGCAATACTTAGTCTTTATTTGAGTTGTAAGTCAGCAGTTAGAATTGAAAGAAGTACAGGAAGATGGTTTAATGTTAAATCTGGTGTGAGACAAGGATGTACATTATCCCTCTGTTATTCATTATCTATATGGATCACATTATGAAGGAAAGTGGTATTAAAAATGATATCAGAATTGGAGATGTTAATGTCAGCTCTTTGCTTTATGCGAACAATGTTATACTTCTAAACAAGTCAGCTACAAGTTTGTAAGATTCCATGACTAAATTGAATAACTGTTGTAATAGATATGGTATGAAGGTCAGCAATAAAAAGACAAAGACAATGAAAATAGGCAGAATCATTGAAAATGTCAACTGTGTTGTGAACAGAGAACCTGTGGAACAAGTAAAACATTTCAGCTACTTAGGCACGATTTTTAGTGAAGATGGTAAATTAACACGTTTGCTGCCAACTACAAGTATACTCGTAGTTGGTATATCAGCCCCACAAGCCAGCTACGAGTATACTTGCTGATCTCGAACAAGTGAAAATGCTTGGTGTGTGGAGCTAGCAGCAAAACTGTGTATACTCGTAGATGGCATATGGTCCACACAAGCCAACTACGAGTATACTCGTATGTCAATTAACGCAGGCAACGAGATTACCCATACTGACCCTGAAGAAGTGAAATTGCTTGCCGTACGGGAACAAACAATGCTGAAGTAGTGTGGCAGCGAACGTGTTAAATATGGAAATAGACAACAGAATCAACAAAGCTGGTATGGTAGGAAGTCGACTGAATAAATTCATATGGAATAAGAGAGAAATTAGTCGGAACACTAAATTAGCTGTATACAAGACAGTGTTCAAATCAGTTTTAACTTATGGATCTGAGAGCTGGGTCAGAAGTAAAACACTTGACCAAAGACTAGAGACCACAGATATGACAGTCCTGAGAAACATTATAGGCGTGAACAGATGGCATCAATGGCAATATCATATTAAAAACGAGGATATTAGGAAAGAACTTGACATTGGCAACATCCAGGAATGCGTTTTTTTTCACCCATTCTGTTTAGGTGGTATGGTCACTTAAACAGAATGGGCGAGAAAAGATTAGCAAAACAAGCGTTCTCTGCTTGGCAGGAAAACGACCCAGAGGAAGACCATGATATAGGTGGATTGATACGGTACAAAGTGCCTTAGACGATAGAAATATAAGATCTGATAATGTTGGAGTATTGACAAGTAACAGACTGATTTGGAGGAAAATTGTAGATAGGAAGTTAGTAATGATGTAAATTGTTCATGTAGTACTATCATATCCTGTACACCCCTTGAGGGTACTTGTCAGGAATTTGATGATGATGATGATAATAATATCAATAAATTTGCATGGATTCAAGATCTATTTAATGCCAGTGCTCCATCCGAATTTACTGCTGCAGAAGAAGAGAATCTTATTGAGTTGTCTTGTGATAATACGTTGAAAACAAATTGAAAACAATTTAGCAGCATGGAATTAACTGAATTTTGGATATCAGTAAAAGATGAATATCCCCTTCTGAGTGAGAAAGCTGAGAGAATTTTAATTCCATTTGCGACTTCTTATTTGTCCGAAGCTGGATTTTCGGTGGTCGCTGTGATAATAACTAAGTATCAGGCAAAAAATCTATGTGAAGAAGAAAATGATGGTAGCTGTGTCCACTTTGATTCCTAGATTTGAGAAAATGTGCAGTGATCCACTCATCCACTAATGTTAATTAGTTGAATTTGTTCAATTATTTTTTTTTGTGATCTTTAATATGTGTTTTATTTATTTTAACCTAACCCTTTAATTAAAAAAAAAAATAATTCGCTATTTCGCAAAGTGTACTTGTTTGAATTTGACATGGGCGTCCTGGGAAATCCTGGATTCAGCAAGGGCGGCGAGAATCAAAAAAGTTTGGGAACCACTGGGTTAGTGTTTTAATGATACCATATTGTTGAGGAAGGGGAGGGGGGGGGATGTTTGTGAATGTATTCCCATAACTTGACTAGATAGGAAATTTGAGAAGGCTGATTCAAGAGCTTGTTTTTCAAAATGTTCCATAAAAAAACTGGCAGGGGGGGGGGGTAGAACTCATAATGGGTATCTGTACTCTATCTGTTCATAAATTCTGTGCCTCCAAGAAAAATATCCAGAATGGATAGCAAAGGAAAACAGATCAGTAATTATCAGGAGGAAAACTTTCTTTATAAGAAGTGATAAGGTGTCATTTAAGGGAAATGTTGGCGAACAGTGACGTGATATCAAAGTTAACCAAAATATCTGTATTATTATTATTAACTTTAAATTCTCGATAGAAGTTTTAAAATGGATAGAGTGTTTTATATAGGAAGTAGTATGATCAAGGGGGGGGGGGGATTTGAGAGCTTGCTAGCTGTTTTGTTAATTTATAGCATCGGTTAATCTGTAGCATCCACTGTAGGACTTAAGGGGAGGGAGGGAATTGGGTTCATGCATTTTGTGATTCAAGAGGCCAGGAAGAAAGCTTTTTGTGCAGACTTTTAAATTTTTTTTTTATCTGAGATCTGGTATGATTGTAATCTAAAGGTCTATAGGTAAAGCAGTCTTTGACAGCAGCAACTGAGACACATGATATTATACACATGCTGTATGACTTGTTCTTGTATTTAGAATTTAAATGTTGTTACGAGTTTTTCTGTCTTCTCCATAAAAGAATCTCATAATGTATTGAGCAAAATTATATTCAGTTTTTTCTTACATGTGTTAAACCATTATTCAAAAAATATAGTAATAATAATAAATTAAACAAAAAAAATTAACATAACATTTGGTTCTGTTAGAAGAAGTCATACAAGAAACAATAATTCTGCTCCTACAACTGTCAGAAATGAAAAATAAGTGGAAAAAGTGCATAATTTGGTAAGAAATGAAAGAAGAATGACCATCCACAAAATACCTGAAGAGGCTGAAATTTCAAGTAAGCCATATTAACCAAAAAGCCGGGGATGAAACAAGTGTCCACAAAGTATTTTCCATGATTTCTGACAAGGGATTAAACCAAAAATCACTTTGGCATGGTAGTGAATTAATTTTTTGCAACAAAATGAAAACTTCAAAATTAACCAATATCAATTTGGAAGTTTGAAGCATTTCCATGAATGATGGAGAATGTTGCAAAATAATCAAAGAAGTGACATTTAGTGAACAGAAACCATTACAGAAAACACGTAAACCAACATGCTGCAATATTTGGCCAGACAATCTAGTACAATGACACTATGAAACTCAACAGAATGGCTTGACATAACTTTTGCTTTTACCTTGATTCAACTCAAATATGACATGGGAGCATTTCATGATCCCAAAACTGTTTTTAAAAGACAGTTTCAATAGTATAGCTAATTATCACTACAGCAACTTGGGAGCACAGGAACAGTTTGTTATAGTGAATTTCCTTTGGAATATCATTGTGCTTATAGTGCTTTTGTCAGGACATTTTTAAAGTTTGTCATAGCAGGTAAGCTTGCAATAATTGTGTTTGCTATATCTTCATGCTGGTTCAAGACACAAGAGTATATAGAAAATTTGATTGAAACAGGAAGTGATCACCATTTAGTTCTGAGCATAATAAAACTGAAAATCAAACTGAAAGAACATTTTACAAGAATCAGTCTAGCAGTTTTCAGAGGCAAACTATAGATACAAATATTATTCAAGAAAAAATGAGTGTGGAAAAAAAAAACCCAAACTTTGGAGACTTACTGGCAGCTTGAAGAAAACATTGCCTGATTCAGCTGGAAAAGCATCTGGTGAAGTAGTTGTCTTCAAGGATAAGAAAAATCAGAACTCTATGGTGGATCCAGCAAGCATATGCTCTGAGAAAATATAGAAAAAAGACATAAGAAACAAACCAATGTGTAAAAATAGTTAAACAAGTTATGGGAAGATAGTTATAAGAATATAGAAGTTAATTATCAGGATGTATGCAAAATGTTCTGGAGTCAATAAAAATAAGCTTACAAATAAGGAAACAGCACTGTAAAAGAAATATGAAATGATAAAAGCAATATGAAAATGAAAGATATTTTAGATAATTAATCTAAAATACTGCCAAATAAAAAGAATTATTAAAAGAACACATAAGACCACAGTAATAACTATTTAATTAATAAATCAGATATTTCATACTAGTACTATTAGTTCTTAGTATGAAATATCTGTACCTTATTAATTAAATAGTTATTACTGTGGTCTTATGTGTTCTTTTAATAATTATACTATGCCACAGGTACCTCTAAAAATAAAAAAAAAAATGAAAAGAAGTGAGAGAACAGGGTATAAAATATTCAAGAGGAATAGTCAGGAGATTACATATCATTACTTGATGTAAAAAAAAAAAAAAACCATCAAAACCTCAAATGCAGATGAATTAGACAATATTCGAAAAGAAATGCTCAAATATGGTGGCTGTAATAATTCAGATTTATATTATTATATCTTCATGGAGTCTATGTCTCATCATGGGAGGTGATTCATGACTTGAATACATTCACTGCATCCATACTCACCATACTTCCAGGCAATGCATTTCAACCATCCACAACTCTCCATGCAAAAAAAAACTACTCTCAACTTCTCGCTCACACCCTCCTTATACAGATTCCAGGGACGGTATCTTGTTCTCCCCCTTTCTCCACCTATTCTATGAAAATTCTGATCCACATAAATCTGGTAATAAACCTTACCAACTTATACAAGCAGGGTCTAGAAAGTTCTGAAAAAATATTAAAGCAACTGATATAACCATAAGAAAGAACATAAGTTACTTTCAAAACTCTGCTACTAGTATGTTCTTCCTTGTGGTTATATCAGTTGCTTTAATATCATTTTTGTTCTAGGTGTTTATCAGAACTTTCCAGGATGCCCCCCCCCCCATAAGTCTTAATCATGCCCCCCACAATTCTTCTATCTATCCACTAGATTCTGCAATTTGCATTCTATCAATCACATACTCTACATTCCAGAGAACAGAAACCACCTTAGTCAATGGTTTCTGAACCTGTTCCAACACCTCTCCATTCTTTTGAAAACCTAGTGACCAAATCTATGCACACTAATCAATATGCTGTCTGATCAAAGCCTTACACAATGGAATCATAACACTCTTACTCCTACATGTCAGTGTTCTCTGCATTATTCTCATAATGTGCTGTGCTGTCCTCACAATTTTAGCAAATAGCAAAATGTCCCTGAAATTTTTGACCTCATCCATAGCCCTCATCTCCTCCAACTCCTCTAAGATATTACCACCAACCTTATACTCTGCATCCAATATTTTCTTCCTAAACTTTAAAACCTTACACTTTGCTACAGTGAACTCATAGCCTCATTTATTTGCCCATTCACAAAATCTAGTCAAGTTCATTTGCAAGGCTACAATATCCATTGTATAGTCTTAGTGGTTATATCATCAGAGGGAGTGATTATGAATGGAATGCCTAATCCTCTCCCAGTCGGTGAGAATGGGCATGAAGTGATCACCCAGGTTGAGAACTTCTATAAAGAATGGATATATCTATGTGGAACTACAAGGCTGGTGATTATGAAAAGCTTACGAGATAAATGGAAGTATAGCATGGAAAGAAGCGTTGTGTGAGAGGGAGAAAGATATTGTGTGTGCATTGATCAAGAGCTATTTAACATCAACAATGTCTGAGTGTATTCTAAAGGTACAAAGGCTAAACAGGGTAGGAGTGAAATGGATGAATGAAGAGATTAAGAGTGAAGCCTGGAAGAAGAAGAAGGCACAGAGGCAACATAAGATGAATGTTAGTATTGATCACTTGCTTGGTTGGTAAAGATGGCAAAAGTTTGCTATGAGAAGAAATTAGCAAATCAAGCTCAGAAAAATCCTAGAAGAAAAAACGACTATGGGAGGATGATGATGGATGATGACACTGGCAGATTGGTAACCAATGAAGAGAATACAGATGAAGTATTCAATTATTAGGATTAGTCTATTTCATCCTTTCATCCTTCTGAAGGCAACATTATGTGAAAATGGAGTGTAGATGGTATGGTGGAGATGGGACTTATGGTGAATGAGTAGTAAGTATATGAGTAATTAAGTAAACTTGATGTTAACAAGGAAATAGGACTTGACAATATATCACCATGTGTCTTGAGAGAATGTTCTAGGGAATTTGAGACCTTTGGCACACCTGTTTAACATAAATCTTGCAAAAGGGCCAGTCCCAAGGAATGGAAAATGGGAAAAATCATTCCACTTCACAAAGGGGAGGGGCAGATAAGACAGGTTACAAACTGTAGCCCAATTTGTATATCTGGGGTTGTTGTTAAGATGTCAGAAAAGTAGGTGAGGACTAGGATTCAGAAATAGACTGATAACAGCAGCAATCTATAATTATGATGGTCAGCATGGATTTGTTATGGGAATGTCATGTTTTAGCAATCTGCTTGTTGTAATACTCAAGCAGATTGCTAAAACATGACCTTGATCATGCAGTTTTAACTTGGGAGATTGCAAATCATGTGAAAGCTTTGAACACAAAATGAAGAGCAAAAGAGCAGTCTATCAAAGGCTTTTGACAGACTGCCACATGACAAGCTGGTACCTAAATTGAAATAGTGGGATTAGATAACAGACTAGTGAGATGGATAGCTGACTGACTGTCAGATAAGTATCAGCAGGTTGTGTATGGAGGAGTGGTATCCCAAAAAGGGAGAAGGTCACTAGCAGAGTGTCCAAGAGATCTGTTTTGGGACCATTATTGTTTAACTTCCTCATCCCCCCCTGAAAACCAGGCAAGCAAATCTGTGCACAGATTTGCTTGCCTGGTTTTCAGGGGGATGAGGATATTGGAGAGGATCTAGAGAAAGTTTACTAAGTCAGTGTCAGGTCTATGGAATGTCAGATATGAGGAGAGGTTGAGGGAATGTAAGTTGCAGTCTCAATATGATTGAGACATATAAGTTGGTGATGGTTGTTATCAGATTGTGGAGGAGATTTTTCAAAGAGTGGTGGGAGACAAGAGTAGAACAAGAGGCCATCCCTGGAAGGAGGATGTGAAAATGGGAGTTAGAAGCAGGTTCATTGCATGGAGAGCGATCAGTGAGTGGAATATGTTGCATGAACGTGTGTTGAGTGTGGAAACTGTGAAGGAGTTTAAACAAGGTTTAATGATCTGGAAAGACTTTTTTTTTAACAAGGTTCAATGATCTTTATGCATGAGAGTTCTTTAACTTCATGGAGATCAGTGTTAATAATAACACTCTACAAAGCTGAGAGATGAAAAGAAAAATCTACTGAATGAAGTGAAAATGAAGAACAAAATAAGTCAAAATTGTGAAACTGCTATAAGGAATGTAACTGTTAATGATTCACTGTATAATATGCAAGAGAAATGAAGTGCAGTATATTGATATGTGAAGCATTTCTAATGGTTGAAAGGATTTATACTTGAAGAATGGATCTGATGTTAGTTGCCTGGAGAAATATTTGTTCAATGAAAGAAGGACTACAAAGAGATCAAGATTATGACAGAAAAAATGTGTGTGTGTGTGTTTGTGGGAGAGAGAAGGGATGATCCTGATAATGGTGGGATAGCCTGTCATACAAGAAAAGCAGTGAATGTAGTAGTAGTCTGGTAAGGAATTTCAGTGAAGAATCAACTAAGGCTGCTTGAACTAGTCACGTTTTAACAGTTACTTGAATAGGCCTGATGGTTAGTTACTATGCATATGCATGTCAGGAATTTCATAATGATGATAAAAGCAATAAATTTTTAGCATCAGTAAATGAAATGGAAACAAAAATTATTGGCATTGGTGAGACTTGGCTAACAGCAGATTTCCTTATAGGAACAGAATATGATGGGTATTTAGGTTCTTTAGTGTGATGATGTAAAAATTAACAGGACAAAACACATAGCGTTGAATGCTGCTAGCTATAGGTCAGGCTCATCTGATGAAGACTTATGAAGAGTAAATGATAATTACACTTTATGGATACAAGCAGGAAATCCCCCATAAAGCACTATGCTTATGGGTGATTTCAACTTTGGGGAGAACAGACCACAGAAAGGAGAAAGTATGCATGACAAGAGCAAGAGAATTTATAGAGTTACTGAGGAATACTACCTTAAACAGTATGTGAAGAAAGAAATGATGGTGACAAAATATTGGATCTAGTAATATCATATCTAATATATAAATGTATGTAAAAGCTGTTGTGCCCCATAAAGCACTATGCTTATGGGTGATTTCAACTTTGGGGAGAACAGACCACAGAAAGGAGAAAGTATGCATGACAAGAACAAGAGAATTTATAGAGTTACTGAGGAATACTACCTTAAACAGTATGTGAAGAAAGAAATGATGGTGACAAAATATTGGATCTAGTAATATCATATCTAATATATAAATGTATGTAAAAGCTGTTGTGCTTCCCACTGGAGAGAATGATCATGCAGTTTTAACTTGAGAGGTGGCAAATAATGTGAGAGCTTTGAACATAAAGGTAACATATATCTTCTTCTTCTTCCTCAGTACGCATATAAGGCAGGAGAGAATGATCATACAGCATATAATTATGCTACCTTCTCATTCTGTCATATAAGGCATGATAGAATGAGAAGGTAGCATAAAGAAGCATCTAATTAGTACGAGTATGATAAATAGCATAGCAGAAGAATCAACAGAGTTTGGGAAGTGGTCAAAGGATGTTGTAAGAAGCAATATTTGACTGTCTTCGGAGTTAGAAGAGTAAATCACATGAAGTTAAATGAAAAAAAAAATGTAACGAAGCAAGCGCTGCATAAAAAGAAAACATTGTGATTCCCAAATACTGGGAGAAAGATGACAACTATGCCCAGCTACATTAAAAAACTGAATAAGATATTCACAGAAAAACTGTACTTGTATGAATCAACAAAATAAAAATATTTTCTTTTTCTGTGTCAAACATTGACTACAACATATTCACTGGGCAGGAAATGCCCACCCATCAGATGCTATATGGTCACTCAGTTGCCGATGATGTGCTACACCAGTCCTTGTTAGGTGGTCCTGTTGTATGCTTTTCTGGAGTCTTCAATTCTGAGAGATCAGTCACTCTAGACATACCATCCATCCAACTTAGTGATGGTCTACTCCTTCCTCTTTTTCCAGGAACTTTACTTTCTATTACTGTTTGGGAAGCCCTATCTTTTCAATGTGTCCAAAGTATTTCAACTTTCTTCTGTCAGTATCCTTAATATAGAAAAATATAGCAAATATAGCAAAACAGTTTTTCCATTAGGTAAAAACAAGCCAAGAGACAAATACTGTAATCACCAACCATTTACTAGTGTTTTCAGATAAAAGAAAACACCCATTCCTTGAAATGTGAATATTAGTGAGTTTTCCTTTGAGAGAAACATGCTGATAGTAAATAAAATGCTGAAGTATAATCAGAGTAATCTAGTCTAGTTATAACAATTAGAATCAATAAATTGGCACTGTGTATCAATGAAGAAAGTTAAACATGTTTGAAAATTTTAACTCACTTGGAGAAAGGCAACATTCTGTTGGGCTTCTAGTTCTGAAGGTGCTAAATCAAACTGAGATAGCCCTAGGCTTTCACAAATCCTGTTACATACATGAGAGTGAAAGAACAATGCCATTCCTCTTGTTCCAAGATTACCATCTCCATATCCAGTACCTGATGATGTATGAATTTGGGGATCAGTATATAAATCACCTACACCTTGAATGTCTACAACTATTAGTTCATGACCTGATCTTTCAAAGGTGAAGTGACTGAAGGCCTAAAGAGAATTGAAATAAAAATTTGTAGAATACTATTTTTAATTTATAATCGAATCCTAATTTTAGCAATCATGTCTGAAAACATCAAACATATATGAATATTTATTTCAGGAAGATAAAGTTAAATATCACGAAAACATATAATTAAACTTGACATACTTAAAGAAAAAAAAATCAAAACATTAAAACAAAAGAAAAATATTTATTATTATCAGAGACCTCCATGGAGTCTAGGACTCATCAAAGGAGGCCATATATTACCCATAGAGAACACGAGGAGGTCTCTGATCTGGAAAGAACAAAGAACACATTACCATCCCTCCAGCCCGGCTGTTACCTTTTCTTAAACTCAGTGATGCCAAATGTACTCACTATTTCAACAGGCAACTGTTTCACACTGCTCCATGAAAGAAAAATCAAGCTCCTACCACTTTAATAACTGCAACAAACCTAACTTTTATGGATACCCCTATGCTCTCATCCTGCCTTCTACATAATGAAAAATTACATCAGACGATATCTAATAACAGCCCTTCAGAAGTTTACAGACCTCTATCAGCTCACTCTTCTTTCTTCTGTCTACAAAGTTCTGCAGTCCACAAACCTTCAATCTCTCATTGTAATCTATATTTCATAATATCACCTTTGTTCTTTGCATCCTTTCCACAGCTTCTTTATCCTTTTATACCCCAGCAGACCAAATCTGTGAACAGTGGTCAAGGTTCAGCCATATCAAAGCTTTGTTACCAATGCACAAAAGCAGGCGTTTTGGAATGGTTTTCTATTTCATCTCTAGAGTGAGAACGTGACATAACTGATGAATTCAGGTGGTGAGCCATCATAAGACTAGAGGCCAGCCGAAGTCAGGAGGAGGTAACCTAATGGTAGCACGTGTTACACGCAAATTATTGAAATCGCACAATCCATGAACTGTATAACGTGCTTGTACAGTTCGTGGAATGTGTAGAATTTTGCACAATTCAGGAAATGAGCATTAAGTTTTCTGCTCATTTCATGAATTGGGTGCATAGTAACAACAGCATCACATGTTGTGCGGAAACTCGTGATAAACTTGTGAAGAGCATTTCATATTGGTTGTTGCTGTGTTTTAAGAATTTTTTTTTGTAATAGTATTAATCAAGTGGTTCATGTAAATTTGTACAACATTACATCAGAATTCCTTTTGTCATATTTAGTAAGGTTAGTTTCTCATTGGCATGAGTTGCAGGACCCTAGGCTTACATAATATGTGACGATTCATCAAAATTAACTTAATAAAGTGATATTCTAGGATTCCACAAACTGTACAAGCGCATTATACAGTTCATGGAATGACCAAAAATACTGTGCATTCCATGAACTGTGCAATTTCATAATCTGTACGTAACACGTCACCCATAAATTGGGTGACATATGAGAAGAAAACATAATGCTCATTTCAAGAATTGTGCAAAATTCTACATATTCCACAAACTGTACAAGAGCGTTATACAGTTCATGGAATGAGCAAAAATGTTGAGCATTCTGTGAATTGTGCAATTTCATAATCTGTGTGCAACACATGTAAGTTATTCCATGGTACATAGACTGTGAAACCAATTTCAGCAGTCACAAACAGCATCCCAGGAGATACAGTGAAGGAGGGGCCATACGCTACAACTGCTGTGGGTGACTGATATCTCCAATTATCTCATAATCATCATCAAACTCCTGACATGTACCCTTTAGGGATGTACATGATATGATAGTATTTCATGAAAAACTTACCTCATTACTAACTTCCTATTTACAATATTGAAGACCCTAAAATTATCAGATCTTATATTTCTGTCTTCTAATGCAATTTTTACTGTATCAATCAACCTACAACTTGGTCTTCTGGACTCTTTTTTTTGCCAACCTGGCAGAGAACTCTTGTTTTGCTAATCTTTCCTCTCCCATTCTGATTAAGTGACCATACTACCTGAGATTAGCACTGATAACGCATTCCTGGATGCTAACAATGTCAAGTTCTTGCATAATATCTTCATTTTTATTACAATATTGCCATTGTTCACGCGTCTAATCTTTCAAAGAACTCTCATAACTGCGGTCTCTAGTCTTTGGTCAAGTGTTTTACTTCTGACCCAGCTCTCAGATCCATGAGTTAAAATTGTTTTGAACACTGTCTTGTATACAGCTAATTTAGTATCTTGACTGATTTCTCTCTTATTTCATATAAATTAATTCAGCTGACTTCCTACCATTCCAGCTATGTTGATTCTGTTGTCTATTTCCATATTTAATTTACCATCTTAACTAAAAATCGTGCCTAATTAGCTGAAATGTTTTACTTGTTCCACAGGGTCTCCATTAACAATACAGTTGACATTTTCAATGATTCTGCCTATTTTCATTGTCTTTGTCTTGTTATTGCTGATCTTCATACCATATCTATTACAACAGTTATTCAATTTAGTCAGGGAATCTTGCACACTTGTACTGGATTTATTTAGAAGTATAACATCATCTGCATAAAGCAAAGAGCTGACATTAACGTCTCCAATTTTGATATCAGGTTTAATACTACTTTCCTTCATAATGTGATCCATATAGATAATAAATAACAGAGGGAATTATGTACATCCTTGTCTGACAGCAGATTTAACATTAAACCATCTTCCTGTACTTCCTCCAATTCTAACTGCTGACTTACAACTCAAATAAAGATTAAGTATTGCTTGGTATAAAACCCATTGACAGCATACAACTGTAGCATTTTGAAGAGCTTTTCTCTTGGCACCTTGTCATATGCCTTTTCCAGATCTACAAAACTTAATTACAGATCTTTGTTATATTCCCATAATTACTCAACTATTTGTCTTAAAGTGAAGATCCGATTCTGACAGCCTCTATTTGGCTTGAATCCAGCTTGTTCTTCAACAATTCTTCTCGATCGTTTCTCAAGTATACTTGCATAAATTTTACCATGAACACAGTAGGGAAATACATCTGTAATTTTCACAATCAGTTTTATTTCACTTTTTATATATGGGTACTATGAGAGCCTTACTCCAATCATCGGGAATTTGTCCCTCGGTCCAGGCCTTTTTTTTAGCAATTTAGCAATTTTTCGAATTACTCCATACTTCAAGGATATCTTTTTATCCAATTTTAATGTTACCTTTATGATCTCTAATTCCTTTTACAACACTCTTTCCTCCGTTTCTGAGCTTCTTCAACAACTTCCAGAATATCTTGCCACCTTCTTGATATTTATTTTCTATGTTTTATCAAAGTCTTCCCATGACTTTTGTTTAGCTAGTTTTACGCAGTGTTTAGCTTTCTTACATTTGTCTCTGTATTCTCTAAGACAGGGGTTGCCAAAGTCATTTTCCCGTCGACCCCTTCAAGCGTTTCTTGACTTTTTATCGACCCCCTATAATTTACTATTACGTAATTATAATAGGACAAGCAAAAAAAGACGCTTATGTGAGTTTTTAGATTGTTTATTTTATAGTTACAGTTTATTGTATGTAAAATATAGTATATATTATTATATTACTATTACTACTACTATTACTATCACTAGTAATATCACTGGTATTACTACCAGCGCTGCTCAACTCTTCAACATAGAGAAGTTTAGTTTGTGAATGAATAACGATTGAATTATAATATGTATGTTGATGAATTTTAGAACATTAACGCTCACTTGTATGTCGATGCGCAAAAATGAGACTGGGATCGAATATTTGTAAGTATCGGTAAATAAGAACCACACAAGTGTTGCAATCTCGCTCCCACTGCGCTGGCCGGCAAGAACCACCAACATCCGTTTATTGGTAAATACGTCATTTTGCCTACTTGATTGGCCTCAGTAACTATTTTCATGACCTTACTCCATCTTACAGGTCCTATTCATGGACCTGTAAGATGGAGGTACTGATCCCACGATTCACTCTTAATTGCATTGTCATTACCTCCATGTCTTTTGTCATGGAGGTAATCCAAGTTAACCGAATTAAATATTACCCATACAATGATGTCTTACATTTTTCTGTCGACTCCCAATCGACCCCTGAGCCCGAATCGACCCCTAACAGTGTCATATCGACCCCTTTGACGACCACTGTTCTAAGAGCACAAGCTGACTTATTTGCCAGGAACTTTTGATATGCTTTGTTCTTTTCCTTCACTGCCTCCTTAACTTCCTGTGTCCACCATGGAGTTCTGATTTTTCTATCCTTACAGACAACCTCACCACATGACTATCTGGCTGAATCAATCAGTGTTTTCTTCAGGGCTTGCCAATGAATCTTCAAGGTTTGATTGCTGTTCTCAAACTCTTTCATTTTTTCTTGAATCATGTTTGTGTATTTTAGTCTACAGTTCACATCTGAGAGCTGCTCAACTTCTATTTGCTTTAAAACTTTCTTACATGTTCTTCTTTTCAAAATGAAATTCAATTTTATCCTGCTCAAGACTAAAGTGATCACTTCCAATTTCAAATCTTCTGTACGCTGTGGTGTCCTGCACCAGGGAGAAAACATCGCTATCGACAATAACATAGTGAATGAGAATTTTCTTATTCCTTGTTTCTACTCTCCATGTGAATTTGTGCACATTTTTATGTTGGAACATGGTGTTAGTAATAACTAGTCCATGTCCTGAGCAGAAATTCAACAGATATTTGCCATTATTATTAGCTTTGCTCTTTTCTCCAAATTTTCCAAAAAAATATTTTCGTATGTCTGACAATCACTTCTACTCTACTATTTAGATCCCCAAGAAGGTCCAACTTTTCCCTTTCATTGCATCAGTTGCTTTTTCTAAAGCCTCAAAAGATTCCTCCACTTCTATCTTAGTAGAACCTTCTGTGGGACTATAGGCACAAATAAGTCTCATTGTCCAGTTCCCCTATCTCATATTTGCCCACATCACACTAATTGAGACTGCCTGCTATTCAAGATTAGCCTTGTATTTAGTGTTGAATACTATGGCTACTCCTTCTGTTCCTTGATTGTCATTACCTGAGTATAACATTTTGTATTTATTGATCAAAAAGATATCACCTGTTTTTGTCTTTTTTGTTTCTGTCACCCCTATTATATCAATCTGGTAGTTATATAATTCCTCAGCTAACTCCATTTCTTTGACATTCAGGCTTCTTATGTTGATAGTACCGATCTTTAACTCTGGTGATGTTGAGTTGGGATGTGTTTAAAGATTTGTTCCAGTAGCTGACTTTTCGCTGTTTGCCCTGGTTCCCTGGCAAAAACAATGGGGGCCTTGTTTAACCAGACAACACCCCAGCCAGCATGAAATTCTGTCATGTTGTAGCATCATTTTGTATTTTGGTTTAAGCCAATAAGTATACAATTTGGTCGGCTAAATCTCAAATTACTAGTTCATCCTCATTTGTTCAGTATCCAGGTTACCTAACAGGGTGCACCACGAGAAGGTGAGGATTGGACATTAGGTCAGAAGCCCTGCTCGGTTCTCCGCATTCCTTTAAAGGCTATGTGGAGGTCTCCTCTCAGTAATACAGCTTTTGACCCTTAAGCACCTTTTTATTTGCTCAACTTTTATTCGCTTTAAAACTTTCTCACACGTTCTTCTTTTCAATATGAAATTCAATTTTATCCTGCTTAAGACTAAATGGTGATCACTTCCAATTTCAAATCCTCTGTACACTCCAGTGTCCTGCACCAGTGATAAATCACTATCAACAATAACATAGGTCAATGATACTTTTCTTATTCCTTGCCACTTCTCTCCATGTGAATTTGTGCACATTTTTATGTTGGAACATGGTGTTAGTAATAACCAGTCCATGTCCTAAGCAGAAATCCAACAGGTATTTGCCATTATTATTAGCTATGCTCTTTTATCCAAATTTTCCCAAAATATTTTTGTATGTCTGACAATCATTTCCTACTCTGCTATTTAGATCCTCAACAAGGACCAACTTTTCCTTTTTCATTGTGTCAGTTGCTTTCTCTAAGCTTCAAAAGATTCCTCCACTTCTACCTTAGTAGAATCTTCTATGGGACCATAGTCTCATTGACCAGTTCCCCATTCTGATATTTGCCCACATCACTCTACTTGATATTGCCTTCCATTCAAGAAGATTAGTCTCATATTTAGTGTTGAATACTATAGCTACGCCTTCTTTTCCTTGATTGTCATTGCCTGAATATAATAGTTTGTATTTATTGCTCAGAAAGATCTCACCAGTTTTTGTCTTTTTTTGTTTCAGTGATGCCTATTATATCGATCTGGTACTTATCTAATTCCTCAGCTAGCTCCATTTCTTTGCCATTCAGGCGTCTTATGTTGATAGTACTAATCTTGAACTTTGGTTATGTTGAATATTGGGGTGTATTTCAGGATTTGTTCCACAAGCTGGCTTTTTGCTGTTTGCCCTGGTTCCCTGGCGAAAACAACTCCAATATCTGTCAATGAAAACTAAAGTGTTAGCCTGGATCAGCTACGACTGACCTCACATCAGCTACAGAAACATTGGTATCGGCTTCTCTATTTCTTTGAGAAGCAGATACCACTGTATCTGCTTCTCAATAAGAAATTTAATTTTATCCTGATCAAGACTAAATGGTGATCACTACTGCTATCAAACAGTAGTCTGCGTGCCACTATCCCCACATCACAGAAGAAATTGTTTGAAGTGGGCCAGGATCGACATCTGCTGAACCTAAGACCAATAAAGATTGATATCGTTTACATATGTGTCTTGATTTGCTCTACAAAGCGATACCAAAAATTCTCAGATATGGAGAAAACAATGGACACATTACCAATCTCTCCAATGAAAGGGACACTTATGTGGAGATAGTGTGTGGTTTGGGGAGTCATCTTGTTGGGTGGATGTACCAACCTGAATGTGTTGCCTAGCAGAAGTATGAATGCTGCAACTTATACCAGCCAGGTATTCTGATCATAATCCTATTGAGGATATCTGGGATGCTCTCTAGGTAGATGTTTTGCTGCTCTGAATCTCCTCACTCCAAAATATCAAGGGACTTAGGAGAGTTTTGCAGGAACAATGGTTGATATTACCAACTGAGTTCCTGGATATCATTATAAACTGTATGAACCATCATTATGAATGCTGTATTGATGTGAGGTGACCTCATTCCTTATTGTTATTATCAATCTCATTTTGACAACCATCTTCATGAATCCATTTGTTACTGAATTAAAGTATTTAAAATTTTTGTGGGTGTTTCTTTTACATCTCATATCATACTGCTTTTCACTGAATTGCATAAAAATTCATCAAGCAGTTTTATGCAATTCAATTGATTTTTTCCTCTGTTTCTTAATTTATGGAAACAAATGAAAACTAATGAAGCTAGGCATCTTGGAGTTATGGCAGATAGGAATTTAAAATTCAAAGGTTACATAACAAAATTTGCATATACAATACATTCCTTGTATTGTATTTGCAAATTTTGTTATGTAACAAAATTTGCAAATACAATAAAACAAATTTGCAAAAACAAATTCCTATTTGCCATAACTCCAAGATGCCTAGCTTCATTAGTTTCTCCAAGCATAATCTCACCAATATAATATGCAAGTGGATATCTCATCATGCCAAAGTGCATAACTTTACACTTTCTAACAATGAATTGACAGCCAGTATCCTTTGTTCACACTTACAGCCTATTTAAATTATTCTGTAAGTGCTATACACTCAATGGATAAAACATTAGAGACGGGGGCAATGGGAAGTTGGCACCAGCATCCCCTGCACAGAGTAAAACATACCCAAACCGAACACAGACGGTAAACAGGCAGACATCATGACTTCCCAACAGCATATTATAATCAATGAACATGGGTAAATGTGGCAAGCAGCTTAGTGACTTTGATCATGGATGTATTATTGGTGCAGACAGATTGGTGTCGCCAAGTGGTAAGAACCCCCAAGGTTCTCGAGGGCGACCATATCAAGGGTCTACAGTGAATATACCATTAACAGATGTACCAAGCATTCAGCGAACAAGTTGTGGCTGACCACACGCCACTGATGACCAGGATTGACATTTCAGGGTCATACAGACCAACTGCAAGGTAACAGAGGCACAAACACATCCAGTTTCAATGTCGGAGGTCCAAGAAGTGCCAGCATGTGAATGGTATGTGTACCCTTCACGTCCTCTCCAAAGGATGACCACCTTTTCGTGGTCTTCCTTTGGAGAGGACACAAGTTAGATCCAGTCTTACACTGTTGGTGATTTGATTCGGAAGGTGGCAGATTCTGCGTTCGATCTGGATCATAATATCCTCACTAGGTTTTTTTTTTGGGAGCAATGGCATGTGGTCACGTGAAAGCGAGTTAAATGCTTCAGGGTGACTGAAGAAAGGTTGATTACAGTGTTGGCTGGAAGTTTTGGACTGACGGAAAAGTTCTTTTTTAATTTCTCAAATTTTTTGACGTCGACTCCATATTTTCTCAAATGCTTTGTCTGCTGCGGTACACGAGACGTCATGTAAAATTGACCAAAGCTCGTGATTGAGTGCACGAAAGCTCTTCTTGAATTTTACACAACGTCCCATAGTGGATGGCATTGATTTCCCCACATACAAATTAGCTAAACATTTGGCCAAAGCGCTCACATACACTATACTGGCAACACACCATCACACATAAAAAACTCGGCCCACTTCAAAGCCAGCATAGAAAACCTTACACTCCAACATACTGACACAATGGTCAGCTTTGATGTCTTCTCCTTATTCACAAATGTTCCACTCAAAGAAACTTTAGAGCTAATCCAAGCTAAATTTCCTCCCGATATGTCAGTCCTATTTCAGTTCACAATGAACTAGGACTATTTCGTTTGGCAGGGAAAATTCTACAAACAAATATAGGGGACAGCCATGGGTTCACCACTCTCCCCACCCTTAGCCAATTTCATTATGGAGATCTTTGAAGAAAAAGCCTTAGCCTCTGCCTCACAAAAACCAACCATATGGCTTCGCTACAGTCCCTGGACTCTCAGCGTCTGTTTTGAGCTAATTACTTTTCTAGTAACCAGTATGGCTATAGCCCTCGGTTACACATATTTGCATTATATTTGCATATTTATACACATATTTTCATGATATTTGCGTTGGCCTGTGACGAGGGTGTGCCGCAGGGTTCTGTTCTTGGACAACTGCTGTTTAATATGTTCCTTAACGATATAGGGAAGGATCTAAGTGGAACAGTTCATTTGTTCGCTGATGATGCAAAGTTGGGTAGGGCAATAGTGAGTGCAGAAGATGTCAAAATCTTGCAAGATGACTTGGATAGATTGGCGTTCTGGGCTAAGGAAAATGGATGTCAATTTAATGTGACAAAATGTAAGGTTATGCACTTTGGGGTGAAAAGATTAGCAACAGTATACCACATTGGTGGAACTGTACTCCAAGAGATTGATGAGGCCAGGGACTTGGGAGTGTTGGTGGATAGGGAGATGAAGTTTAGGGGACACATTGCAAAAGTAGCTAAATCAGCTCATCAACTCACTTGGTTCTTGAAAAATACCTTGACGAGCAGAGACAAGCAAGTTATTGTACCTCTGTACCGAGCCTTGATAAGACCTCGTCTCGACTACTATGCCCAGATTTGGTCACCTCGGTTCCTTCCTGATGGGGAGGAGATGGAGAGGATCCAGAGGCGAGTGACAAAGATGATAGCAGGTCTATGGAATGAACCATATGAGAACAGGTTGAAGATTTGTGGGTTGCAGAAGCTAGTTGATAGGCAGAAAAAGGGAGATATGATAGAGACATTCAAATTGCTAAAGGGATTCTATAGGATTAATTCAGAAGATATTTTTGAGATCAGGACTGGTGGTGGGAGAACTAGGGGACACCTATGGAAGCTGGGCAAGAGTGTGGTTAGCAGGGGTGTTTGAGCTGGGTTCTTTACTTTTAGAGTGGTAAATGAGTGGAATAAGCTGCCAGAGTCTGTTGTGGGTGCTATGACAGTGAGCGAGTTCAAGGCAAGGTATGACAGATACTATGAGAATGTCGTATAGTTGTGTGGACATGATGTTTGGGGCCTCCCTCGATGAGTCTAAGGACTCCTAGAGTCGCCCGAAATAATAATAATAATAATAATTAACTAACTTACATTACTCTAAACCAATTACTTATCATAACTTTGAAACCATTCGAAACATATTATATTCTACCTGCATATAAGAGAAACCTTTTTATTAACCATAAAATAATAGCCATAATAAGTGTTAGTACCAACAGAATATGATAGTAATACTTGAATTTTATTTTGTAACATTGCACTGTGCATTGAATTAAATTGTGAAATATTGCCATAATTATACAAGTTGAATAGTATAATATGTATAATTTGTATACGTGATGTGAATAATAAACATAATAATAATAATAATATTTGGCCACATGGCTCTGATACACTCCTCTTCTTCTTAACACACTTAAACAACCCCAGAATCAAGTTCACTCTGGAAAAAGAAGAAAACTATAGCCTCCCCTTCCTAGACACACTAGTCACCTGACAGCCTGATGGAACCTTGGTTTTCTCAGTTTATAGAAAACCCACCCATACAGGCAGGTACATTCACCAACAATTTCCCCCCCCCCCCCACCTCTGACAACAATATGGAGTGGTGAAGACACTATACAACAGGGCTAAACTAATCTGTTCAAACAACAAGGCCCTAAACACTGAACTAAATCATATCCTCAACACTTTCTCAGCCAATGGCTACCCCCCCCCCCAATAAAATACAAAAAATATTGAAACCAACTTTTTTGGATTCAAAATATTGAATCCAAAAAATATTGAGACCATGGTCTTGCAGACCATGCTCTGGATACACGCCACAGAATACGGTGGAAGAAAGCTACAATAATACACCGTAGCAAGTTTAAATTCAAAAGACTATTCATGCAATCAGCCTCAGCCCTAAGAAACTCTCCAAACCTCAACAAATTTGGTTGCATGAGACTGCCCCAAATTTGGGAGACTTACATCAGCAGACCTTCAGCCCAATGGCAAAGAACACCTACATAGCCTGCTAGAGGGCACCATCAGGACTTTTAGGAGAACAATAGATTCCTCACTTAATTCTTAGTTAGTGTGTTGTAATGCCTATGTGCACGTGCCTTTTTTGTAAGTAATTTTGCCGAAATATCGGAAATATTTATTAAAGTGTAATTTAATTTATATTCTTATATACGTTGTCAGTTATTTAGTAAATCATGTATAATCAACGTATAAGCCTTAATATGAGAATTCTCCGTAGATAATAAGCCTTAAACACTGCAAGAACTCTCTGATCAATTGTAGTATCTGGAGGGAGAAACATGAACTTGGTCAAGATCACCACTATAAGAAGGATGACCTAGAGCATAATCTAGAATTAATAAAATTTTAAATTCTACATTTTCTTTCACACAATAGCTTTCCATTTCACTCGCATAACATATGATTAAGGCATACTCAAACAATTTTTGAGTCATCCACGACTTCTTTTCGTTCCAATAATGAACTGGAAGAGTATGCTTCCTAATGTATTTGAAGGCTCGTTGATTCTCACTGGCCATATTACAAATGGTTGCAGTTTATATCCAGCCACATTACTCCCTAACAGAATCGTATTACAGTTGTCAAGAGCTTTGAAACCATTATTAGATTTTTGATTTTTGTGGATGAAAGTCTGGTCTGGCATTTTCTTCCAAAACAAGGAGGTCTCATCCATATTAAATATTTGCTGTGGCAAATAATTTTATTCAATTTTTCCACAAATTCCTTGGCAGCCTTCCCAGCACTTGCAGATTCCCATACAATTTCACATTATGTAGCAAAAAACGCTGCTTGAATCTAATGAACCAGCCGGAAGAAGCGTTGAATTCATAGTCATAATCGGGTTCTGTTTTCTCCTTCAACATGTTGAAGAGACTTAGTGCCTTAGCAGTTATGGTCACAGTGCTAAGGGGGTATGCGCTTTTAGTTCAGGTCCTCTATCCATGATGCAAGTAGATTTTCCGTATCACTGATAGGACCTTGTCATTGCTTCACCACTATCATCGATTTAATGGAAGAAGATCCTTTCACAGACTCTATGATTTTATCCTTATTTTTCAAAATGGTCGTCAGTGTAGAATGAGACCATTCGAAGTAATGTGTGATCAGATTGATGGGCTTACCAGCTTCATGTTGCTTTATAACTTGCAACTTCATTTCAAGATCAATTGCTCGCCTCTTTTTCTGTGATTTATCGTTAAATATTTCGCAATGTTTTGTGCAACATAGCCCCTACAAACCCAATCAAAAAGCCTAGTGAAGAATATTTAACTGCTGAAGACACGTGCTGACTGCCGAGAGAGGTTGCCGCTGAAAGTGCTGTTACCACTGTGCATGCTTTACCTTATGCTCGCTTGCGTCTTGCTCAAAAGTATAGCCAAAAATTTTATTTATTCCCTTCACGGACGTATCTTCAAAAGGAAGTAAGTCGAGGGATGACTGTACTTATCTACTTCATAGGTCAATATAGCATGATCACTATCACCAACTGAGAAATAACATCCTCAACTGAGATCTCTTTTTGATACTATGATCAAATCTAACACTTTTGGGCTTGAATACCTTCTTTCATATGACCATAGACATCAATTTCCTGATATGTACCCTCAAAAGGTGTACAGGATACTATGACAGTAACTACATGATTAAATTTACATTATTACTAATTTACTATGAACAATTTTTGTCTGAATGAGTCTATTACTTGTCAGTATTCCATTACTATCGTATCTAATATTTTGGTCTTCTTGGGCACATTTGACTGAATCAATCCACCTAGATCCACTGTCTTCCACTGAACATGTTTTCCTGACATCTTGACATCAAACATTTGTTTTGCTAATTTTCCTCTCCCATTCTATTGATGTGACCATACTACCCTAGATTAACTCTGCTCACACATTCCTGAATGCTAACATTATCAAGTTCTTTCCTAATATATTCACATTTGTAATATAATTTGGTCATTGATATCAGCTGTTCACTCTCCTAATATTCCTCAGAACCTGTATCCCAAGACTCATATCTGAAAACTGATATATTTAATTTTCAGATATGATTTCAGATTGGCTAATTTCCCTTATTCCATATAGATTTATTCAAATGGCTCCCACCATATTTAATTTACCACTTTCACCAAAATCTGTTCCTAAATAGTTGAAATAGTTTACTTGTTCTATAGATTCCATATTGAGAATGCTGTTGAAGTTTTCTACATTCCTGCCTGTTTTCATAGTATTGGTCTTTTTATTGCTGATTTTCACCAAGGTTTGCTGCAGCTATTATTCAATTTAGTCAGAGAGAATCCTGGCTACTTGGAGACACTGGTTTAGGAGTACATTATCTGCATAAAGCAAAATGCTAGGCTAGATAACTCTGATTCTAATATCAGGTTTAATGCCAGTTTCTTTCATAATTTACCCTTGTGGGTTGCAGAAATAGCTGAAGAGACAGGAAAGATAGAGCATGACAGAAACATAAAAAGGAACAAGAAACATAAAACAATACAATTTGATGCAGAGAAAATATTTCGGTACAAGGAGTCACCCCAGAAAATTAAAATGAGTGGAGTTAGCAAAGGCATCAGGACTAGATTTTTAACTTAGAGAGTGAAAAATGAATGGAATGGGTTTTCAGAATCTTCTGAGTGCTTAGTTGGTAGAGTGTGCTCAAGGAAAGGTACAACAGGTTGTGCATAGAGAATGTTAGTGTGGGCCTCCCACAATGACTCCTTAGACTATATGGAAATGCCAGCGTGTTGTCTGGTTTCTTATCTGGCATATTCCTAAAGTTAACGGATTTGCTATTACCTTTCTAAATCTTATTTCAGTGGGTTGAAGTTGCAGGATGTTTGGTTGTTAAAGACATGATTCATATGGTTAATACACAAACATAAATTGACGATTTTATTTTCTTAGTTCCTTTTAGAATGCTTGATAATCAATCTTTTTGTCACACAATTCTTCTCTTCTGAGATTTTGTACTTTTTCAACAAAAAACTGATCCAAAATATTTAAAGCTGGATTAATTATATGTTCTTGCTTTCTAAGCCATGATCATAGTTTTTGCCTTGCTTTAGAAATTTTCATATTCCCTATCTAGCATTTTTTCATTTCAGATGTTTAAATTAAGTTTTGTTCTTCAGGTGTTCTTTTTAAAATGTCAACACATTTTTCTTTCTAATGTCTATAATATTACAAAATTAAGTTTATTAGAAAAATTAGCCAAGCTCCACTAGTCTTTAAATCTACAGGTCACAATCCATCCAATTGGCGGGTCAGTTTCCATCCTACGTTCTCTTAAAGATAAACTTGTTCCATTATCTCATATTGACCTAGTGCAATGTTCATGTTGTCTATCATACTATAGTGAAATAGGATAGTTAGCAATTTCTTCTTGGAAGAGCGTCAAAATTATATAGGGTGGCCCATAAGTCACAAAGGGGTTTAAAATGTAAAAAATAACTTTTTTGATTATTAATTTTTTCATTATATTTTTTTTCAGGTATTCTAAGAAACATTTGGGAAATTAATAATGGAAAAGTTCAAAACCAAACAACGAACCAAAATCAAGCAATTTTATTTTGAAAATTGGCATTTGATTTCAGCATTTTCCAAATCTGATGGCTCCTGACTTCTTCCTATGGATTACCTGAAGGAAAAGGTGTATGCGAACAAGCTCAAGACAATCCAATAGCTGAAGGAAAACAGTTATGCAGAAGTTAGGGCTATGCTGCCAGAAACATTAACAGTTCTCATGGAACATACTGTAGAAAAGTATTCTTTGTGAAGCTGAAATGGAAGGCATTTACTCGATGTGGTTTTTCATAACTAATAAAAAATTCTCCAGGTTCTGTATTTTGTTATAACAAAAAAAATAATAATAAAATAAAAATAATTAATCATTGTCATCATGCATATCAAGGATTTAGGCCTAGCATGGCCAGTTCCGGCCTTAGAAGTCATCACTGAATCGTTTAAGAGGGCGTCCTGGTTTTCTTTATCCTAATGGCATGTACTTTAAGGATTGTTTTGGTAATCTTTCTGTTTTCATTCTTTGAACGTGTTCCATCCATTTATGTATATATTTTTTAATTTTTTCTATTACTGGTTCTTGGTTTAATTCTTTCATAATTTCTTCATTTCTTTTGTGATCAAATAGGGTATACTTTGCAGTTTTTCTCATAAACTTCATTTCTGCTGTTATTAATCTTTGTTTGTCTTTTTGTTTTATTGTCCAAATTTTGCTTCCATACATTAAAACTGGTAGGGCTAATGTATTGTATACTTTTAGTCTAGTTTGTTTTTGAACTAGGTTTGGTTTAAATATAGAGTTACTCACACTATTATTTTTAAATATTTTGCAATTTTTACGTTTATATCTTTTTCATTTTCATATGTGGTCATACATCCTAGGTAATTAAATTAATTCACCTGTTCTAAGATCTTGTTATCTATTACTATTTTAGTTCTTGCTGGTTCTTGTCCTTTAAAGGCCATAGTTTTTGATTTTTCTGTTGATATTATCATACCATAATCTTTGGCTATCTCATTTAGCTCTAAAATAGCTTTCTGTAAGTTATCTTCAGAATTTGTAATTATTATTTGGTTGTCAGCAAAAAAGGAGAGTGTTTAAGTTCACTGTAGGAGAAAGTTTAATTCCTTGATGTAAATTTTTATTCCATTTTATCATTATTTCATTTAAGTAGATATTAAAAAGAGTTGCTGAGAGGGGACATCCCTGTCAGACCCCTTGGTTTATCTCTCTCGTATATGATAGCTCGTGATTTAATCTTATTTGTATTTGATTATTTTCATATATACTTGTGATAGCTTTTAGGATATTATTGGGTATTTGTCTTTCTTTTGATATGTTAAATAATATATTTCTTTTAACTTGGTCAAATGCTTTTTCAAAGTCAATAAATGCAATATGTTTCTAAATTGTATTCTCTTCTTTTCTCTATTATTAATTTTAAGCAAAAGGCTGGGTCTATACATGATCGTCCTTTTAGAAATCCATTCTGTACTTCTAAAATAAAGTTTTCGGAATATTTCATCAGTTTGCTATTTAAGATTCTGCCATATATTTTGTAACAGGAATTTAGTATACTGATACCTCTATAGTTTTTAGGGTCATCTCTATTACCTTTTTTAAAGATAGGAATCACAATTTCTTTTTTCCATTCTATTGGGGGGGGGGATACCAGTTAAATAAATTTTATTTAAAAATAAGTCTTTCTTTGAATCTTGTTCCTGTGTATTTATTTAGTTCTGAACCTAGCTTATTTTCTTCAGGTGATTTTCCGTTTCTTGTTTCTTTCAGGCTGATTTCTAATTCTTCTTTAGTTATTTCCTTTTTATTTCATTAATTGTTTGCCAGTTGTCTTTTTTAAAATATTTGTCTGTTCACAATTCTGTGTAGTAATTAAGAAATTCTTCTAATTTCAATTCAGTGTTTAATTTTAAGTTTTCTTTGGTATCTGCATTTAAGTGTTTCAAAATCTTATATACATTGGGTCTTATTTTATATAAATCATGTTCTAAATTAGAAAAAAATTTGTTCCATGATTCTCTATGTCTTTTTCTGACTTCTCTTTTAGATATGGCTCTTATTCTTTTATATTCTATTTCATCTTCTAATCTTTTACTGCTTAACCATTTGTGATAGGCTTCTTTTTCTTTTTGATTATTTCTTTGATTGTATCATCCCAGATCTTCAGTTTTTTCCTTTTATTGAATTTTTTGGTCTTTCCTAAGCTTTCATTCAAAAATAATTAATAAATAAAAAAGTTATTAAATGTTTAAACCCCTCAGTGATTTATGGGCCACCCTGTATAAGATATCAAAACTCAGACAAATTTAAACCAGCAAGAAATTCTTTCCAGTCTTTGAATAATGTAAAAACATTAGCAGCTGCTGGTCAACATTCATAAACAATTTAGCTTCAAACTTGTTGACCCAACTTCTCCTCCTCCTCTTTTCCCCACTCTATCTTTGTTCTTTGAAATTGCTTCTTTGCACTACTGATTTTCCCAAACAAGGAAGCATATCTTGAACAGCTGTCAAGATATGCTTCTTGACAGCTGTTCAAGAAAGAGGTTCTTCCTTAAACACCTGTCCACACACACCACTTTTATGTTATAGGTTTTGAGACTTCTCATGTCTATGGTTGATGAAAAAAAAAAAAAAAAGATCACTGGAATAAAATTAGAATTATTCATATGAGACATTTTGTATTATAAGGACTGTACAAAGAAAATTGTGAAAGTCTATTATACAAACCAAACCTAAATTAGAAGCAGACTGAAATTTTTCCAGTTCTAGGTGGTATTCTTGTTAAACAATCCACACAATTATTACTTTTTTTATACATAAATAATTATTCTTATTTCAACTGAACTCTAATAGTCATTCTAATCATGCTTTTCTTCTGCATTACACATCATTATTTTGCATCTTTTAATTTTGTATGAATGGTTAGCCAAGGAAGTTGGCTGAAATACTGATAAATTTTTAGTTTAAATGAACTATTTCTTCTTCTATGAGTAAAATGTAAATTATAAAATGAAAATAAGGATAAGTAGCTTACCTGAGGTGTTAGACGAACGTTTTCACAACTAATAAAGCCAGAGTTTGAATTGTACTTCATATAATTTCCCTCAATAAAATGTTCTAAGTGGTACAGAGGCTTTCCAGGACGATTAACAAGCTCTATTACAGACATTTGGAAAATATCAACCTAAAAATTAAATCAAAAGCTTTTAAATGAAAATATTGTGAGAATATGTCCAAAGATACATCCCTGCTGTTTATTATTTCTTGAGTTCCATAATTAAATATGCACAAAATTGTGTAATTAAGTTTTAGTTAAAGGATTACGGTAAAGATATACATACTACCTGTACTGCTATAAATGGTTTTGGAATGTAGAGTTATATGGAAATAACAGTAACATCATATGTTGTGTAATCCCACTGAGAAGGGGGGAAGGGGTGGAGATTTAGGGAACTGTTATTGTCAGGCAAATTGTGGTAGAATATATACAATTTCTGTCATAAAGTAAATACTGATCATAATATGTTGAATTTTAGGGGTAAAAAAAGTGGAAGAAAGAAATATAAACAAATAAAATAAAATGTAAATATTAGAGATTCTGTCCCAGGAAATTTTTGAATTTTTCATGTTGCACTGTCCTGGGAAAAACAGCCCATGACCTTTCACAAAATTTAAATTTACAAATCTAAAACAGAAAAGTGTCAAATTTATTATAATTTTTAATTTTAGTAAATTTGTCATGTTGTACCATCATTCTATACTTTGGTTTAACCAATAAGAATACAATTTGGTCGGCTAAATCCCAAATTGCCAGCCCATCCTCGTCCGTTCAGTATCCAAGTAGATACCCAACAGGGTGCACCACGAGAAGGTGAGGATTGGACATTAGGTCAGAAGCCCTGGTCGGTTCTCCGCATTCCTTTAAAGGCTATGTGGAGGTCTCCTCTCAGTTATACAGCTTTACATGTAGTACCATCATATCCTGTACGCCCCTTGAGGGTACATGGCAGGAATTTGATGATGATGATGAATTTTAGTAAAATGAGTATTGTATCAAAATAGATTATAGATGATTAAAATTGTTATGAATTAGTGAAACTATTTAATGAATGCATTAAATATAATTACAACATAGCTATAAATCAATAAAAACAGTCACATGTCAGAGACATTTTGATTATATTTTGCCACACAGAGTTAGTATGTTCACAGAATTGCTCCTGTTATCATGTGGTTCATAAGTTAAAATGAAAACAAAAGATCTCTACCAGTAGTACTACCAAAATAATCAAAACAGAATTTAATTTCAAACCTGTTAGTGTTCAAGTATTAGAATCCTCAAGATCTACCACGATCAGAGACCTGAATTCAGATATCCTAGCTATAACTCAGTGGAGCAAGGAAAACCTTGTAAATTTCAGTGCCACCAAAACCCAGTTCTGTCTGATATCTCTCAAGAAAGAGCTCGCATTCCTTACCTTCAATAATACTTAGATATCTAAACATGATTGGATTTCTCTTTTTGGACTGACTTGTACCTCCAATCTTTCCTGGCACAAGCATATTTCAACTACAGCTTCTGCAGCTGCCAAAGCACTTGGAGTACTTTTTAGCACAAGACACTACTTCACACCTTCACAGCTGCTAACCCTATTCAAAACCCAAATCCACTCAGCCATGGAATATCGTTCCCATATTTGGAGTGGCGCACCAAAATTTTTTCAAGATTGCTCGACTATCTTGAAAAAAATCCAGAAGTGGGCAATCTGGCTAATTAATGATCTCTCTCTCTCTCACAGATGTTAGGTTTCTGCATTGTGCAACTTCTAGAGGTACTTTCATGGACAGTGCTCTGCTGAATTGGCTACTCTTATTCCCCACTCTCCTCCAAAAATCATTAAAACAAGAGCCACTGCTAACCAACACCCTTTCACAGTCCACCTTAAAACTCACCAAACCAACTTCAGTGCCTCCTCTTTTATTCCATCTACTTCTGTCCTTTGGAACAGTCTCCCCTACTCTGCCTTCCCCAAAGATTACAATCCTCAGCTGTTCAAGCAAAATGTGAACAGACTCCTCCTCTCTTCTATTCCTCTTCCCCACTCATGGCACTAGTGTGCTATAGGTCTTGTGGCTTTTCGTGGGTAGATCAGATAAATATATATAAAAGATATATAAGAGGATGGCTGCTGGAGAGATATCAAAAAAGTGTATATGGAGGGGCAGAATCGAGATGAAAAACAGGTGACGTGACTATGTGTGTGGATAGTTTGGGTCTTCCTTTATTATTATTATTAATAATAATAAAGGTGAATGGCAATTTACGGCTTGTTTTGGTAATCTTTATGTTTTCATTCTTTTAATGTGTTCCATCCATTTAAGTTTATATTTTTTAATTTTTTCTATTACTGATTCCTGGTTTAATTCTTTCATAATTTCTTCATTTCTTTTGTGATCGAATAGAGTATATTTTTACTGAATCACAAACCATTAGGAAAAAGAAAACCAGAATGTCCTCTAAAGAGATTCAACACTAACTTCTAAGGCTGGAACAGGCCACTCCAGGTTTAAATCCTTGAAAAGCATGATGAGGATCATGATGAATGGCAATAAAATGTAAAAAAAATGGCAATGAAAAGTGTTGAAATATAATAAATATATTTAGAACATAATTTTCATGAGTGAAATTGTATAGTCCTGGGAATTCCTGAGACTTGAAGGGGAGGGGAGAAGGTCTCATGTCTCAGGAACAGAAGAACAGCTGTGGCTAGAGAATATCAATAATTCAATTATGTATTCATGACAGTTTTTTTTTAATATTAAATGTGGTGTTGTAAATTTTCATGACTGCATGCTAAGGTCACATATAGCAACCAAAATAATCTCAGTAATGATTATTATTATACGGTATTTCCATAGAGTCCGGAGACTCACACTAACTATTACACACACACACACACAAAAGCTATCCTAATAAAAGCTGTCATTTAATTTAAAGGATTTGATTCAGTGTACTGTTTGCAAAATGTATGCATTGAGGGGAGTGGTTGGAGTCTGGTTAAACAATGATAGTGGAGGAATGTGTGCAGAAAGTGTAAGGAATGTGAGGATTTAAAGGGTGTTTCAGGTCATGAGAGTGATATCGTTGTTGAAAGTGAGAATGTAGAAAACAGTGGTATGCGAGGTATGAATAGTGATATTTGCGAGGTAGTACCAGATAGCTGTGAGAGTGAGAATGAAGGTAAACATACAGAACGAATGAATGAATTAACAGAAAATAAAAATGATGAGACTGAGGCAATGAGTGAGATCGCATGGTTATGCGGAGCGATACACAGGGAAAATCGGCAACTGGAGCTTTGGCAAAAATGTTTACCGAGCGTACCGACTAATAAACTGCAAAAGTATGATAGGAAAAATAAGAGTATGATAGTGGGTGTAAACAAAATGAAAGAGCGAGTGTTGTACGGAGATTCTTTAGTAAGAGGTGTGATAGTTGAGAGTTTAACAAAATCGTACCAACTGGTGCAAACATTAAGGATGTAAGCGAGTCAATTAGAATGCAAAAGCAGCGGGTGAAAGAATTTATAGTAGTAGCAGGTACAAATGATTTGAAAGGAGACAAAATGGCTATGAGAGAGGATTTGAATGAATTGCTTGAGGTAGCAAAAGAGAAGAGTAAGAGAGTTAGGATGGTGAGTCTGTTTCCGCGGTATGAGAGTGAAGAGTATAGAAGGAGGGCCATAATTCCTAATGACTTTATGCGTGCATTATTGCAGGAGTGGTGTGAAATTTCTGGATGTGTGGAGAGAGTTCGATGGGTGAAAGGATTTATATAAGATGGATGGTTTACATTTGAATGGATTTGGTGTACGGAGACTTGAAAAGGTGTTGTTGAAAGTAGTGGGAGGATGTGCAGAATCAGGGAAACTAGAGTTATTAAAGAGGGATGAAGTAGATATGCAGACTATAGGGAGAAAATGAATGTGTGTAATATGCCTGAGCGAGTATAAAAGACAACAAATCAGAATGGGATAGTTAGTAGAAGGCATCAAAATAGAAATGGGACAAATGGGCTTTTGCAATTCATGTATACTAATGCCAGAAGTATTACGAACAAGAAGGAAGAATTTTTGCACTTGGTTGGCACTTCCAGGCCACAGGTTATTGGCATTAGTGAAATAGCTGAGAGAAGATGATATAGCTAGTGGGATTGAATGTGAGGGATATATGTGTTCAGGCGTGACAGGGAGAATAAAATGGGGGGTGGAGTGTTATTGATGATAGCTGATGACCTACAGCCAAGGAGAATAGAAGTGGAACTGCAGGATAGAAAAAAGAGCACACCTGAGGCTATTTGGTGTGAGATTGAAACTAGCAGAACAAAATATACAGTTGGGTGCTGCTATAGACCAGATGATGGAATAGGGGTGGTGGAGATAGTATTCATAAGCAAATAGAAGAAATGAGTGGAAGGAGGGTAATTATTATGGGAGATTTCAACTATGGTAGCATTGATTGGAGGGACGAGAGGACACACGGGAGGAAGGAATTGGGTTTTATGCAGTTATTAAGGGATAACTATTTGTGACAAGCATGTAATGGAAAATACTAGGGGCCAGAGAGTGCTTGACCTAGTAATTGCATCTGAGGATTTGGCTGTAATGAATATGACCATATTGCCACCAATTGGTGAGAGTGATCATAGGGTCTTGACTTGGGAGGTGGTTAAAGGTGTGGAATTTACAATTAAGAAAGGGTACATGTGGAATTATCGCCTTGATAAGACCTCATCTCAACTACTCTGCCTAGTAATGGGTGCCAGGGTTTCTTCATGATGGGGAGGAAGTGGAGAGGATCCAGAGACGAGTGACCAAGATGATAGCAGGTCTGAGGAATGAACCTTATGAGAATAGGCTGAAGATTTGTGGGTTGCAGAAATTGGTTGATAGGCAGATAAAGGGTGATATGATTGAGACATTGAAATTACTGAAGGGTTTCTATAAGATTAATCCAGAAAATATTTTTGAAAATAGGAGTGGTGGTGGGAGTACTAGGGACCATTCATGGAAGCTGGGTAAGAATGTGGTTAACAAGGGTGTTAAGAGCTAGGTTTTTTACTTGGAGAGTGGTGAATGAGTGGAATAAGCTGCCAGCGTCTGTTGTGGGTGCCATGACTGTGAAGGAGTTCAAGGCGAGGTATGATAGATACTGTGTGAATGTCGAATAGTTGTTCTTGACAAGATGTTAGGGCCTCCCTCGATGAGTCTGTCGACTCCTTGAAGTTGCCCGTGATAATAATAATAACTCTCCTTAATCTCATTTACTGTCAGGGAACTGACAACTAATTCAGGAAATCCATTCCATTCATTCACCACATTCCATGCAAAAAATCTGGTCCTCACAGCCCTGCTAGTCACACTCTTCCATGACTTCCATGGATGGCCCCTAGTTCCTTGACTATTTCTCTCTCTCTCTCTCGGATCTCCTCATGTCTGAGGACTCGTGACCTTCTTGATCATGCTTCGCCATTTCTTTCTCCCCTGTGCTTCTCTTATTTTTTGTTCTAGTTTAAGTCTAGTGATTCTTGATATTTGATCAATCTGCCTGTTGGGAGTTTTTCCTCTTTTTCTATTCTTCACCCGGGCAGTTGCCTTCCCTTCTACATATATGTACAAAATATTGCAGTATTCTATTTTCAATCATGTTTATCAGTCGTGTGTGTGGATATTCAGTTCTTCTAGGATACTTTTGTTTGTTTGCTTTTCTGTCCAAGACACTCTTAACAATCTTCTCAAGCACCAGGGCTCAAATATGTCAATTCTTATTCGGTCATTGTCCAAGACTCAGAAGCATAGAGAAAGATAGAAAAAAAAACTAAGGTTTCTACAAGCTTAATCTTCGTAGTTTTTGGAGATGGACCTCCTTCCAGATCTTAGTTAAATCAGTCATCGCTTTCTTAGCCAGTGCTATTCTTCTTCTTCTTCTTATCTCTTTTTTATATTCATCTTTTTTTTGTTATTATCACTGCAAGGTAGTTGAAATGGTCGACAATTTTAATTCCTTCTATATCTATCTCTTTTGTGTTGTTTAAAATCATTATTTTGGTTATATCTTGATTTATCCGTAAACCGTGGCTTAAGCTTTCCCATTCTAATTGATTTTGGATGGATTTTAATTCCCGTTCACTTCTCTATTATCACAGTGTCATCTGCATACTGTAGGTTAGTGAATGCTCGGCCACCTAATTTAATTCCTCCATTCCACATTTCTAGAGATTTTTTCATTATAGTTTTGCTGTAAAGGTTGAATATAATAAATTTAGTTTAATCCTTTATCCAAGTGTGAGCAAACAAAGTTTGCGCCTGAAAGTATCTTCAGGACTGGGGTAAGGTGGTACAACACTATGACAACTCGTTGCAAAGGTGGAGCAAGCTACCAACACTCCTGTCTCAGTATCTCCTATAATGCAAAACACATCTCCTTGCGGATATGTCTAATGTTATGCATTAAGGGAAGGACTTAATGCATAACATTAGACATATCCGCAAGGAGATGTGTTTTGCATTATAGGAGATACTGAGACAGGAGTGTTGGTAGCTTGCTCCACCTTTGCAACGAGTTGCCCTGGTGTTGTACCACCTTACCCCAGTCCTGAAGATACTTTCAGGCACAAACTTTGTTTGCAAACACTTGGATAAAGGATTAAACTAAATTTATTATACTCTAACCAAGTGAAAAATAAACTTTCAATAAAGGTTGAATAGTAATAATGAGAGTATGCATCCTTGTTTTGATCCTTTTTCCAACTGGAATGCAGGGGACAATGAGTTTTCAATTCTTACTGTTGCTTGATTTCCTTCATATAAGTTCTTTACGAGGGTTATTAGATGGTTTGGTATTCCTGATTCTTGCATGATATCCCACCTCATGCAGTCAAAGGCCTTGGAGTAATCGATAAAGTACAGATAAGGTTAAGTTGAATTCTCTTGCTTTTTCGATTATTTGCCTGATGTTAGATATATGATCTCTAGTCCCTCAACCTTTTCTGAATCCTGCTTGTTCTTCTGACATCTGATGGTCTATAAAACTTTGTAATCTCTCCTTAATGTGTAGTAAAATCTTGCTGGTATATGAGATAAGGGGGCAATGGTGTGGTAGTTTTCACAGTTGTTGTGATTGCCTTTTTTTGTAGATTGGGATAATGGTGGAACTAGTTCAGTCATTCAACCATCTTCCAGATTTTGTTTAATAAATTTGAACTGCAGGATGGGGAAAAAAGCACATTTGAGGCTGTTTGGTGTGAGATAGAATCTAGCAGAACAAAATATACAATTGGGTGCTGCTATAGACCGGGTGATGGAGTGGATGGTGGGGATTTATGCATAAGCAAATAGAAGAAATGAGTGGAAGGAGGGTAATTATTATGGGTGATTTCAATTATGGTAACATTGATTGGAAAGAGGAGAGAGCACATGGGAGGAAGGAATTGGATTTTATGCGGTTATTAAGGGACAACTATCTACGGCAACATGTATTGGAAAATACCAGGGGGCAAAGAGTGCTGGACCTAGTAATTGCAACTGAGAATATGGCTGTAATGAACATGACCATGTTGCCACCAATTGGTGAGAGTGACCATAAGGTCGTGACTTGGGAGGTGGCTAAAGGAGTCGAATTTAAAATTAAGACAGGGTACATGTGGAATTACCGGGCTGCTAAGTATGACAAGCTCAGGTGTGTGCTTGGCTCAATGCCATGGCATGTGAAGCTGCAGGGGCTGGATGTTGAGAGTGCATGGGAGGTGGTTAAGAACTGTTTGCAGGAGGCAATGGTTGACTGTATACCAAGAGTTCGAATAATAAATCAAGTAGGGGTTAAATGGATGAATAACACTATTAAGCTTGAGCTGCAAAAAAAGAAACAATTATGGAGGGAATTTAAAGAGAAGGGTGACCATCAGGCACAGGAACGGTATAAAGCTCAGGCCAGGATGGTAACAAGGGTGGTAAGAAAAGCAAAAGCAGATTACGAAAGGAAATTGGCCACGCAGGCTAAAGAGAATCCCAAACAGTTTTTTCAATATGTTGCAAGTAAAAGGAAAAATGCTCATGGTAGAATGATCTTAAAAAATGCTGAGGGTAGGGAGGTAACCGAATCAGTCGATATTGTGGAATTACTGAGTGAGCACTTTTCAAGAGTATATCATCCAGGTGGTGACTTTGCAGGAATGGAAGAACCAACAGCTTATACTGGAATTGTGATGAATGAAGTAGAGGTAACTAGTCTATTACAGAACCTCAATGTCAATACATCTGTGGGATTGGATAGTATACCAGCTCGTGTCGTACGTGAAGCAGCCAAGGAATTGTCAGTGCCCTTGACCATTTTATTTAATTTGAGCTTCAGGACTGGGTCAGTCCCAAGGGGGTGGAAAGAGGGGACTTTGCAGGAATGGAAGAACCAACAGCTTATACTGGAATTGTGATGAATGAAGTAGAGGTAACTAGTCTATTACAGAACCTCAATGTCAATACATCTGTGGGATTGGATAGTATACCAGCTCGTGTCGTACGTGAAGCAGCCAAGGAATTGTCAGTGCCCTTGACCATTTTATTTAATTTGAGCTTCAGGACTGGGTCAGTCCCAAGGGGGTGGAAAGAGGGGAAAATAGTTCACTGCACAAAGGTGGTTCCAAGGCTGCTGTTGAAAATTACCGGCCAATCAGCATAACAGGAATCATTATCAAGATCTTAGAGAAAATAGTCAAGAGGAAAATATAAGATTGGATAGAAGAAAATGGGATACTGTATCGGGGACAGCATGGTTTTGTGAAGGGTAGGTCATGCCTCAGTAACTTGCTCACGTATTATAACACAGTGACGGCTGACCTGGATAAGGGTAATGGGTTTACAGTGATTCTACTGGACCTTGCTAAGGCCTTTGACAGGATACCACATGGAATTCTAATCAGTAAATTGCAGCATATGGGAATGGACATAGGTTTGGTGAGATGGATAGGAGGGTGGTTGACGGAGAGATATCAGAGAGTGGTTAACTCAGGAGTAGAGTCCACAAGACGGCCTGTGACTAGTGGTGTAACACAAGGATCTGTTCTTGGACCACTGCTATTTAATTTGTTCATAAATGATATAGGAAAAGTTCTGAGAGGAACAGTTCATTTGTTTGCGGATGATGCGAAGTTGGGTAGGGCAATAGTGAATGCAGATGACGTCAAAATTTTGCAGGATGATTTGGATAGATTGGAGGTCTGGGCTAAGGAGAATAGATGTCAATTTAATGTGGCAAAATGTAAGGTTATGCATTTTGGGATGAAAAGATTGGCGGCAGTTTACTGCATTGGTGGAACCGTGCTCCAGGAAATTGATGAGGCACGAGATTTAGGAGTGCTGGTGGATAAGGAATTGAAATTTAGGGGACACATTGCAAAAGTGGCCAAATCAGCTCATCAAATCACTTGGTTGCTGAAGAATACGTTGACAAGCAGAGACAAGCAGGTTATTGTTCCTCTGTATCGAGCCTTGATAAGATCCCATCTCGACTACTGTGCTCAGATTTGGTCACCTAGGTTTCTTCTTGATGGGGAGGAAGTGGAGAGGATCCAGAGGCGAGTGACCAAGATGATAGCAGGTCTGTGGAATGAACCGTATGAGAACAGGTTGAGGATTTGTGGGTTGGAAAAATTGGTTGATAGGCGGAGGAAGGGAGATATGATTGAGACATTCAAATTACTGAAGGGTTTCTATAAAATTAATTCAGAAGATATTTTTGAGAACAGGGCTGGTTGTGGGAGGACTAGGGGACATCTATGGAAACTGGGCAAAAGTGTGGTTAGTAAAGGTGTTAGAGCTGGGTTCTTTACTTTTAGAGTAGTGAATGAGTGGAATGCGCTCCCTGAGTCTGTGGTGGATGCTGTGACAGTGAATGATTTTAAGGCGAGGTATGATAGATACTGCATGAATGTCGAATAGTTGTGATGAATATGATTTGGGGCCTCCCTCGATGAGTCTAATGACTCCCTGGAGTTGCCCGTAATAATAATAATAATAAAAAAAATCATGTATCCAGTTGACTGCATTCTCTCCAGGGTTTTTTGGCATTTCAGCTGGTATTGAATCAGGACCTGGGACTTTCTTTTTCCTTAATTTTTTGATTGCTTGTTCTACTTCGCTTTTGAGCATCTCCGGTTCCATTTCCATAGCTCCTTTGTCTTCTTGTTGAATAGCTGAGTCCTTGTAAAGTTTGGCGCAATACTCTTTCCATCTTCTGGCTATGTCATTAGTGTCATTTAAGATCTTGCCGTTTTCCTCTGCAATTATATTAAGTTTTGGTTTGAATTTTTTGGTTATATCCTTAACCTTCTTGAATAAATCTCTTGTTTCAATAGCATTGGAGTTCTTTCTATTTCTTTACAGATGTTTTGGATATAGCTATTTTTAATCTTTTTGACAAGATTTCTTAATAGCTTTATTCAGGTTCAGGTAATTTGGGTTTTGCCAATCTGTTGTTTTAATTTGTTTCCTTTTTTCAATTAATTCTAGAGTTTCTTTTGTCATCCATGGACTACCATTTTTCTTTTACATTGGGATGTTTTTGGCTGCAGATTTTGCAATGGTTTGTTTCAGGTGTGTCCAATATGATTCAATGCTTTATTCCTGAGGTGTGCTTTTTTTTTCTTGAGCTCTGATTCAATGTCCATTGTAAATTTGTTGTCCATTTGTGAAAAGCCATATCTTTTGTTGTTATTATTCTTGTTTGCTTTCAGATGGATCTTTAAATTAGAGATTAATAATTGATGGTCTGATCCACAGTCTGCACCTGGCAGTGTTTTGGCGTTATTGATTAGTGTCCTCCATCTTCTATCAATTAAAATCTAGTCAATTTGATTCTTACATCGATTCCCAGGCGCTACTCACGTGTATAGTCTCCTCTTGTGCTGTTTGTGCACAGTGTTAGTGATTGCTAATTCCCTTTCAATGCTGAATTCCAATAGTTTTCCTCTTCGTTCATTTCTAATTCTTAGTCCATATTTTCCAATGATTCCATTTAAGTGATCATCATGTGTGTGCATTGAATCCCACTTTAGCACTGAAGTCTTCTAGAACTATTCGAATATCCTTTCTTGGTATTGTATCCATAGTTTCATTTAGGTCTTTGTAGAATTCCTCACTTACTTCATCTTCTGCATTTGATGCGGGTGCATAAACTTGTATCAGCGTTGTTGGAATTGGGTTGTGTTTAATCTTACTGTTATGATTCTGTCACTGACTGGATTGTATCCTTTTACTGCTTTACTTATGTTTTAATTAACAATGATGGCAGAACCAGAGAATAACACCTTGTTTCCCTTATGTATTGTAAAATGACCACGTTCTTTCCAGTGAGTTTCAGCCAACCTTAAGATTGGTATCTTATTGTCCTCCATTTCATTCTGTATTATGTCTAGTTTCCCAGTTTGCAGGAGTCCTCTGATGTTCTATGTTCCTATCTTGAAGGTCTTTCTGAGAGTTATTTTATGATGATCCAATTGGTGATTTTGTGGGTTGGGATTGTCATCAGTCTTGTTGACGTCACTGTTCCTCAGCCTAGTCAAATTTGGTCTTTATAGCACATTCCTTTCCCCTCCGTGCATAAAGGTACCACCTTGGTGTGCCTGGCTGGCGGCTTTCCCTGTGTTATAAGTCTGCATCATCATGAAGGTTATCATGGGATAATAGTAGAGTGGTTTCCCGTTGCCTTCTCTACCACAGTATCCTGGCGAGACAGATGAACACTTCGTCATAGCCAAAGATTATCATGTTGGAGACAAGTCAGTCCTCTGGATCTTCGCCTCTTATAGCATGTATACTATAAGAGAGCACTACTAGGTATGTTAGTGGTTAGCTGGAAGAGGAGGAAACACCCCGCCCTTGAATACGCTAATAGCACTGGGGAGAATGGAGGACCTCCTCCTGAGGTTAGTAAGAGAGACAAGAGATAGATAGAAAGCTTAAAGTAAAGAACCCTTGTTAGGAGTAATGTTAGTATGAGGGTAGAAGCAATAAATGGAAGAATAAGAGAAACGTATGACCAGAAGTATGAAAAGTATGAAATAGTAGAGTGGTTTCCCGCTGTTAGCTTATCTTATCATCCACTTATCAGCTTCAACCTATCCTCTGGGACCCCGGATTAGCCATGCTTGTGCCTGCAAGCCCGATGGGAAGGACTATCTGTCATCATCAAATTCCTGCCATACCCTCAAGGGATGTATAAGATATGATAGTACTACATGAAAAATTTACATCATTACTAACTTCCTATCTACAGTTTTCCTCCAAATCAGTTTACTTGTCAAGACTCCAACATTATCAGATCTTATATTTCTATCTTCTAAGGCACTTTTTACTGTATTAATCCACCTATATCTTGGTCTTCCTCTGGATCGTTTTCCTGCCAACCTGGAAGAGAACACATGTTTTGCTAATCTTTCCTCGCCCATTCTGTTTAAGTGACCATACCAGCTGAGATTAGCTCTGCTAATGCATTCCTGGATGCTGACAAGGTCAAGTTCTTTCCTAATATCCTCGTTTTTAATATGATATTGCCATTGATGCCATCAGTTCACACCTCTAATCTTTCTCAGGACTCTCATATCTGCGGTCTCTAGTCTTTGGTCAAGTGTTTTACTTCTGACCCAGCTCTCAGATCCATAAGTTAAAACTGGTTTGAACACTGTCCTGTATACAGCTAATTTAGTGTTCTGACTAATTTCTCTCTTATTTCATATGAATTTATTCAATTGACTTCCTACCATACCAGCTTTCTTGATTCTGTTATCTATTTCCATATTTAATTTACCATCTTCACTAAAAATCATGCGTAAGTAGCTGAAATGTTTGACATTTTCAATGATTCTGCCTATTTTCATTGTCTTTGCCTTTTTATTGCTGATCTTCATACCATATCTCTTACAACCATCTTCCTGTACTTCCTTCAATTCTAACTGCTGACTTACAACTCAAATATATGACTATTTGTCATATATTGAAAAAAAAAAAAAAATTGTTTTGCTTCAATTTTATAAATCCCCTTTAATATCTTAAGTTTCTATCATCTCTTCTCCACTTATCAGCTTCAACCTATCCTCACCAGGAGCATTGCACAGACTTGTCTTCAGATTAGTCAGTAGTTTCACAATCTTCTCTACTATCTCCTCATCCCCCAAGAAACCCAAGTGGCTAAATATGTGCACAGCAGTCAAGATGAACTGAATCATAGCCTTATCGAGAGAGAGAGAGAGAGAGAGAGAGAGAGAGAGAGAGAGAGAGAGAGAGATAATAACTTCCCTATCTTTACTTGTTAACACGTTTTTCAACATCCAAGTAATCTTTTGAGCCATTTTACCAACTTTTGCAATATGCCTTCTGAACTTCATCTCTCTGTCCACTATTATCCCCAAGTTAAAGGCCTCATCATTTTCCTGTAATCCAGTATCATCAATATGATACACTGTATGCAACCTTTACAAATGAAGTGCATAATTTAACACTAAACTCATTTGCTTAGTGTTAGTGCCTGCATGCATATATCATTGTTTCGTGATCCCTGAAGATGGCAATGTAACATTGCTGAAATATAGAAAGCTTTTGATTAAAATTTTTAGTTAATATTCTAGCAGACATTGTCAATTCCTGAAAAATTAAAAACCGAAGTGCATAACCTTATATTTTGCAACATTAAATTGACAATCATTATCCTTTGCCTACAATGCCAATTTATTTAAATCATCCTGCAGGATATCCACATATTCCTCTTCAATTATTATTATTATCTGAGACTTCCAGGGAGTCAAGGACTCATCGAGGGAGGCTATAAATCACCCAAACCAGCTGTCATACCTTCTCTTAAATTCGTTCACACTAAATGCACTTATTATTCCTAAAGGCAAATTATTCCACTCACTCATTATTCCACTGCTCTGTGAGAGAAAAACCTAGCTCTTACCCATGTCTTGGCTGCAAACATATTTAACTTCCATGGATGTCCCTGTTTTCTCTTCCCACCTTCCACGCAATGAAAATTTCACCAGATGATATCCTATAACAACCATTCAGAAGTTTATAGACCTGTATCACATCACCCCCCTCTTTTTCCTATTAACTCTTCTGTAATTCACATACTCGCAAGCTGTCCTCACAATCTAAATCCCATAATCCAGATATAATCTTTGTCACTCTTCTCTGCACCCTTTCTACAGCTTCTTTATCTCTTTGAAACCCAAAAGACCAAATTGCACACAATAATCAAGATGTGGTCTTATCAAGGTCTTATAAAGACACAAAATGACTTCCTTATCCTTACACATCAAGGTTTGCTTCAACATCGCAATTATCTACTGAGTTGTATTTGCAACTTTTGCTATGTGACCGTTTAACTTCGAATTCCCATTCACCATTATGCCAAGATCTCTAGCCTCATCAGTTTCTTATAGCATAACCCTACTAATATAACATTCTGCTGGAAATCTCATCACAGCTAAGTGCATAACTTTACACTTACTAACATTAAACTGATAGCAATTTTCATTTGCCCAAATTTTCAGCTTATTCAAATCATTTTGTAAATGCTTTAAATCAGCAGCATCCCTGATTGCCCTGCCTATACTAGTGCCTAGATGTGCAATAGTTTACCCTGCCATTTGCACATCTCCTGTTAGACCCTTCCTAATGTCATTAATGTACAGACTGAACAACAATGACCCAAGGGCTGAACCCTGAGGTGACCAGAGGTACACCACTGGTCACCTTAAATCTGAGAGAATCACACCCACAGTCTACCAATTTTTTACCTGTCTGTCAACTATCCACTGATCCAAGTTATGAGTTTATATTCCAATCTCATAATCTCCAGTTTATGCAACAGCCTTTTGTAAAGTATCCTATCAAAGGCCTTAGCAAAATCCAACATTATCATAGTGTATCTTTTCCCATTATCCAACTCAGCTGTAACATTATTATAAAATATGAGCAAATCTAAAACACGACCTTCCTTTAATAAACCCATGCTGCTCCTTACAGAGTATAGTGTTAGATCTTGAATGGATGTCTCTATCAAGAATAGAACTGCCCCATTCAAGATTTAACAAGAGAACAATATCAAGCGAAAGCACACTTGTACTCTTGGCAAAACAGACATAATATATGAAGATGCAGATATTAACTTTGCTTAAAAAGGAATTAAAATATAAAAGAAGAGGTTGAATCTTAAATTAAAATGAAATCGAAGGAGGAAATAAATATTAAATTGTACTATGTTTAAGATAATTGTCTAAAATAGATGGAATCTTAATTTGTCAAAAACATCAATGTAAAAATATGCCATGTATAAAGTCGTGTATCATCGTGCGAACGAAAGTTCAAAAGTTGCAGTCTGACCACCAAAATGATGTAACGAGCGATGAGTAGGCATTCGTGGAAGGAGCAAGATATTCACGTTCCCCGAAAAAAGTGATGTGCGCATAGCAAGGAGGAGACGTCGCTCAGTGACAGCAAATGGGAGAGTGTTGTAGACAAGTTTGGATTGCAGAAAGAGGGGACTATAATGGATTCACATCGTTGAGATGAGCCTTTTTTTTTGCTTCCTTTTACGTTTTTCTCCTGGTTCCTGTAGTGTTCCCTGGTTGCGTGTGCCCTCCCCATGGGTCTCCTGCTCGAAGTTCCCGAATGGATCGGCATGCCTGATACCCGACAAGACGTGTGAAGACAGCAAAACGGCAGCGTGTTTCCCATTGCTGAGCGACGCGAATCGAAGAAAATATAGCACGAGATGATGGCAGTGTTCGAGTTTTAGACCATCATGTGGATCTAACTGATGAGAAAGCAGCAAAGGATTCCTTCGTAGGTAAATCGTGTTAGAAGCAGCGACGCGAAAAGTTTGTAAGCCCAGAAGAAACAAGTGGCGAATTCGGGACGAGCACGTGACTCCCGCATGGCGGCAATCCACTGTACAGAGGGACAAATCTATAGCAAAGAACAGACGGAAGGATCGAGAAAACATCTAACAAGGTGGTAATGTACAAATCTTCCCTTTTTTGTGTTATCTATTGGTGATGAAGGTGTAAAATGGACAGAGTTTAGAAAAGAAGAGAGAGAGATTTTTGAGACAGTTTCCTGTGTTATGTTAATTGAATTAGACTGGTAGTAACCTGTCTGTTTGATTATTATTACCCTGCTTTACTTGTATTTTAGTATTAACCTTGATTTGCTTGATTATATGTGTTATTTAAATTGTAATGTTCTTAGATAAATAATAAATGTGTTTCCCCATGTATACCTGAGTTTATCCGAGTAAGAGGTTTACCACTCACGAAAATATCGAACCTACGTTTAGAGAAAAAAGGGGAATTTAAGATTGTCAAGGCCATGACTGTATACTGAGAACTCAATCTACCTAACTACTTAATCTATATAAGGTATTACTTGAATTCTGGGAAAGTTTCTTCGGATAAGAATTTCTATCCTAGAGTTCTGACTGGCGCAGCATAAACAAATAAATTTCGTCAGAGCTCGAAGAGAGAAACGGCCCTAGAAAGTCAATTTAGAAGCCAGATCTCAGTAGGCACAAGGAGAACAATAGAGGTAAAATATTTAAGAAAACAACGATGTAACAATAGCTTCACTGTCTACCCATTTCTGTATGTGAGTTCACACAAACTTCTCTGAAATTTGAACAACCACACAAGAGATACTGATATGTCAAGTAGTTAGACACATTAGTTATGCACCACTCTTGTACAATGGAACTATCGTAACATTCCTTCCATTCCAGTGGTATCATTCCTGAGCTGAGAATCAATTATACAAACATGTGAAAGGCCTAGCCAATTTGGCTGAACATTCCTTTAGCAAACGTGCTGATATTCCATCTGTCCCAATTGACAAACTGTTATCCAGGTTATGCAACAGCCCTTCAACCTCATTTTCTAACTAGGGGAGGAGTATTATTGATGATAGCTGATGAGCTGCAGCCAAGGAGAATAGAAGTTGAATTGCAGGATAGAGAAAAGAGCACATTTGAGGCTATTTGGTGCGAGATTGAAACTAGCAGAACAAAATATACAGTTGGGTGCTGTTATAGACCAGATGATGGAATAGGGGCGGTGGAGATAGTATTCATAAGCAAATAGAAGAAATGAGTGGAAGGAGGGTAATTATTATGGGAGATTTCAACTATGGTAGCATTGATTGGAGGGACGAGAGGACACACGGGAGGAAGGAATTGGGTTTTATGCAGTTATTAAGGGATAACTATTTGTGACAAGCATGTAATGGAAAATACTAGGGGCCAGAGAGTGCTTGACCTAGTAATTACATCTGAGGATTTGGCTGTAACAAATATGACCACATTGCCACCAATTCGTGAGAGTGATCATAGGGTCTTGACTTGGGAGGTAGCTAAAGGTGTGGAATTCACAATTAAGACAGGGTACATGTGGAATTATCGGGCTGGTAAGTATGACAAGCTTAGGAGTTTGATTGGTTCAGTGCCATGGCATGTAAAACTGCAAGGACTAGATGTTGATAATGCATGGTAGGGGGGTGTAAGAAGTGTTTGCATGAGGCGATGGCTGACTGTATACCTAGAGTCCGAATAATAAATCAAGTAGGGGTTAAATGGATGAATAACACCATTAAGCTTGAGCTGCAAAAAAAGAAACAACTATGGAGGGAATTTGAGGAAAAAGGTGACCGGCAGGCACATGAATGGTATAAAGCACAGGCCAGAAGGGTAACAAGTGTGGTAAGAAAAGCAAAAATGGATTATGAAAGAACATTAGCCATTCATGCTAAAGAGAATCCCAAACAATTTTTTCGATATGTTGCAAGTAAAAGAAAAAATGTATATGGCAGAATGATTTTAAAGAATGTCGATGGTAGGGAGGTAACCGAATCAGTTGGTATAGTTGAATTACTGAGCGAGCACTTTGCAAGAATATATCATCCAGGTGGTGACATTGGAGAAATGAATGAACCAGTAGATTATACGGGAATTGTGGTGAATGAAGTGGAGGTGAGTAGTCTACTGCATAACCTCAATGTCTATACATCTGTGGGATCGGATGGTATACCAGCTTGTGTTGTAAGTGCCCTTGACCATTTTGTTTAATTTGAGTCTTGGGTCATGGTTAGTCCCGAGGGGGTGGAAAGAAGGGAAAATAGTTCCACTGCATAAAGGAGGTTCCAAGACTGCTGTTGTAAATTACCGACCGATTGGCATATCAGGAATCGTTGTCAAGGTCTTGGAGAAATTAGTCAAGAGAAAAATACAGGATTGGATAGATGAAAATGGGACTGTATGGGGGACAACATGGTTTTGTGAAGGGTAGATCATGCCTCAGTAACTTGCTCACGTTTTATAACACAGTGACGGCTGAACTAGATAAGGTTAATGGGTTTACAGTGATTCTACTGGACCTTGCAAAGGCCTTTGACAGGATACCACATGGAATTCTAATCAGTAAACTGCAGCATATGGGGATGGATATAGGGTTGGTGAGATGGATAGGAGGGTGGTTGATGGAGAGATATCAGAGAGTGCTTTATTCAGGAGTAGAGTCCAAAATATAGCCTGTGACTAGTGGTGTGCGCAGGGCTCTGTTCTTGGACAACTACTTTTCAATTTGTTCATTAATGATATAGGAGAGGATCTGAGAGGAAGAGTTCACTTGTTTGCTGATGATGCAAAGTTGGGTAGAGCAATAGTGAGTGCACAGGATGTCAAAATTTTTCAAGATGATTTGGATAGTTTCGCAGACTGGGCTAAGGAAAATGGATGTCAATTTAATGTGGCAAAGTGTATCGTTATGCATTTTGGGATGAAAAGATTAGCAGCAGCATATCACATTGGTGGAACCGTACTCCAGGAGATTGATGAGGCCAGGGATTTGGGAGTGTTGGTGGATAGGGAATTGAAGTTTAGGGGGCACATTGCAAAAGTGGCTAAATCAGCTCATCAAATCACTTGGCTTCTGAAAAATACTTTAACATGCAGAGACAAACAAGTTATTGTTCCTCTGTATCGAGCCTTGATAAGACCTCATCTCGACTACTCTGCCCAGTAATGGGTGCCAGGGTTTCTTCGTGATGGGGAGGAAGTGGAGAGGATCCAGTGACGAGTGACCAAGATGATAGCAGGTTTGAGGAATGAACCTTACGAGAATAGGTTGAAGATTTGTGGGTTGCAAAAATTGGTCGATAGGCAGAAAAAGGGTGATATGATTGAGACATTCAAATTACTGAAGGGTTTCTATAAGATTAATCCAGAAGATATTTTTGAAAATAGGAGTGGTGGTAGGAGTACTAGGGGCCATTCATGGAAGCTGGGTAAGAATGTGGTTAACAAGGGTGTTAGAGCTAGGTTTTTTACTTGGACAGTGGTGAATGAGTGGAATAAGCTGCCAGGGTCTGTTGTGGGTGCTACGACTGTGAATGAGTTCAAGGTGAGGTATGATAGATACTGTGTGAATGTCGAATAGTTGTTCTTGACATGATGTGAGGGCCTCTCTCGATGAGTCTGTCGACTCCTTGTAGTTGCCCGGAATAATAATAATAATAATAAACTCTTTATCCAATGTAGCAGTAGTACTGTGCACCATGTTACATACACCTGGCTGATATATCTTAGCAAAATGAGCACTCATTAACTGAACAATCTCATTAGCTCCTGACACTCGAGTATCATCTACATTCACTAAAGTTATTATTCCACAATCAGTCTTTTTTTTGCTTGCAGCATAAAGATAAAATTCTTTTGGATTGCCTTTAGCTTCCACAGCCAATTTCTTTTCATACTCCGATTCAGTTTTCCGAAAACACTCATTACTTTTCTGGCCTAAGATTTATATATTTCATAACTCCTCTTACTCTTATTCTCATGATATTCTTTCCATATCATCTTCTTGTGGATCTCTTGCTTAATAAGGTTGCACATCCATTTCACTCCCAACCTATTTATTCTTCAAACACTAAGGATACATTCAGATACCACCTGATTAAAGTATTTTTTCAAAGATACATTGCTGACATTTTTCCTACTCAGTAACTGACTTCATGCGACCAAAGATAGTATTCTACTAAGTTGATCATAATTTCCAGCTTTGTAGTTCAGCATAACTGCTATAATGAGAACGCGAATATAATTAGATACTTCCCAAGAAAGCACAGCATAATCACTGTTTTCAACTGATGGTAAAATAGTCATGTTCTTAACAGAGACCGCCTTCTGATGCTATGAAGAAATCCAACACTCTTTGACCTCAAGTTCTTTCTTTCGCATGCTGCTTGAGAAAGTTGTCTCTCAACAATTCAATAAATTCCTCTTCATTCTTAACATGAGATCCCTCCTGCTCAATGTTTGAATAATTAAAGTCACCAATAATGATTACTCATTTAGTACCCATAAGGTTAAATTGCCAATGCATTTCTTCATCCCCTGCAACTGAGCCACCAGATCTGTAGCAACACTCTACCATATATTTCATTTTGTGAGCCTCCACTTCACACCAGATAGCCCCAAACTCACTGTGACAAGGGACATTATTACTGTCATTGTTTTCTTTTGTTTCTACACTAATTGGACTTAAGTCGTCTGATATCATTAGTAGTACTCCTCCTCCCCTATTTCTTCAGCCATTCCTAAAAATAGTATATTCATTATACTCAATCCCAGTTACCATATCTGATTCTGCAAGCCAGGTTTCACTAATGCCAACAATCTCAGACCACACTGTATTCAAAAAGGAACAAACTCAACCCCACTGTTTCTGATGCTCCTGGAACATGTGTATAGACATAACAAATTTACTACCTAAGTTATACAATCTATTTGGCCTTGTTGTAGAACTTCTCTATATTATTGATACAAAAATTAAAGAGTAGTGGCCCTAGTACAGAACCCTGAGTACTCCACTAGTCACTTTCATTCTCCTAGATTCCACTCCACCATATACTACTCTCTGGTGACTGTCTGTCAGTCACCCCCATCCATTCTCATTTGCTCCAACTTTTGTAATAGTTTTCCATAATAAGACTCATATATTATATATAATTCTTATCAATTCTAATTGTGAAGAAATAGTGAGAAATAAATTGTTGCCTATATATATTAATATGTAGGTAACAGTTTCTATTTATCTCATGTTGCTTTTTTTGTCACAAAAACTTCAATATTTTTTTACTATTTTACAGTTGGAAAATATTCTATTCTATGAAATCTTGAAATAAGAAAACCAAGTCAAATGATATATGGAACTGGAATCACCTTTATCTTCAGTACTTCCTCATATAACAACTAACCAGCCATTTTCTTGCAATTAGCTACTAAATATAACTTTATGGGGTGCTTAAGGGTCAAAGCTGTATAATTGAGAGGAGACCTCCACATAGCCTTTAAAGGAATGCGGAGAACCGACCAGGGCTTCTGACCTAATGTCCAATCCTCACCTTCTCGTGGTGCACCCTGTTGGGTATCTACTTTGATACTGAACGAACGAGGATGGGCTGGCAATTTGGGATTTAGCCGACCAAATTGTATTCTTATTGGTTAAACCAAAATAAAAAATGATGGTACAACATGACAAAATTTCATGCCAGCTGGGGCGTCGCCCGGTTAAACAAGGCCCCCGTTGTTTTCGCCAGGGAACCAGGGCGAACAGCGAAAAGTCAGCTACTGGAACAAATCTGAAAACAAACCCCAACTCAACATCACCAGAGTTAAAGATCGGTACTATCAACGTAAGAAGCCTGAATGGCAAAGAAATGGAGCTAGCTGAGGAATTAGATAAGTACCAGATCGACATAATAGGGGTGACTGAAACAAAAAAGACCAAAACTGGTGAGATCTTTCTGAGCAATAAATACAAAATGTTATATTCAGGCAATAACAATCAAGGAAAAGAAGGAGTAGCCATAGTATTCAACACAAAATACGAGGCTAATCTTCTTGAATGGCAGTCAGTCTCAAGTAGAGTAATGTGGGCAAATATGAGAATGGGGAACTGGACAATGAGACTTATTTGTGCCTATGGTCCCACAGAAGTTTCTACTAAGGTAGAAGTGGAGGAATTTTTTGAGGCTTTAGAAAAAGCAACTGACACAATGAAAAATGAAAAGTTGGTCCTTGTTGGGGATCTAAATAGTAGAGTAGGAAATGATTGTGAGACATACAAAAATATTTTGGGAAAATTTGGAGAAAAGAGCAAAGCTAATAATAATGGCAAATATCTGTTGGATTTCTGCTCAGGACATGGACTGGTTATTACTAACACCATGTTCCAACATAAAAATGTGCACAAATTCACATGGAGAGAAGAGGCTAGGAATAAGAAAAGTCTCATTGACTATGTTATTGTTGATAGTGATGTTTTCTCCCTGGTGCAGGACACCAGAGTGTACAGAGGATTTGAAATTGGAAGTGATCACTATTTAGTCTTGAGCAGGATAAAATTGAATTTCATATTGAAAAGAATAACATGTAAGAAAGTTTTAAAGCGAATAAAAGTTGAGCAGCTCTCAGATGTAAACTGTAGACTAAAATACAGAAATATTATTGAAAAGAAAATGAAAGAATTTGAGAACAGGAATCAAACCTTGGAGATTCAGTGGCAAACTCTGAAGGAAACATTGATTGATTCTGCCAGAGAGGCATGTGGTGAGGTTGTGTGCAAAGATAAAAAAATCAGAACTCCCTGGTGGACACAGGAAGTTAAAGAGGCAGTGAAGGAAAAGAAGAAAGCATATCAAAAGTTCTGGCAAATAAGTCAGCTTTTACTCTTACAGAATACAGAGACAAATGTAAGAAAGCTAAACAGTGTGTAAAACTAGCTAAACAAAAGTCATGGGAGGACTTTGGCAAGAATATAGAAAATAAATATCAAGAAGGTGGCAAAATATTCTGGAGGTTGTTGAAGAAGCTTAGGAATGGAGGAAAGAGTGCTGTAAAAGGAATTAGAGATGATAAAGGTGAAATGAAAACAGGAGAAAAAGATATCCTTGAAGTATGGAGTAATTACTTTGAAAAACTGCTAAATGAAACAAGCAGTGATGACAGCACAGTGATAAAAAACACTGACCAGGCATGCAGTCAGGAATACATATCTATACTTGAAGTAGAAAAAGCCATCAAAGGCTTGAAATGTGGAAAGGCAGCAGGAGTAGATGATATTCGACCAGAAATGCTGAAGTATGGTGGTATAAGAGTCTTACAGTGGTTGCACTGCATAGTTCAGAAAGCCTGGACAGAGGGACGAATTCCCGATGATTGGAGTAGAGCTCTCATAGTACCCATATATAAAAAGGGAAATAAAACTGAATGTGAAAATTACAGAGGTATTTCCCTACTGAGTGTTCCTGGCAAGATCTATGCAAGTATACTTGAGAAACGGTTGAGAAGAATTGTGGAAGAAAAGCTTGGTGAAGAACAAGCTGGATTCAGACCAAATAGAGGCTGTCAGGATCAGATCTTCACTTTACGACAAATAGTCGAGAAAGCATGGGAATATAACAAAGATCTGTATTTAAGTTTTGTCGATTTGGAAAAGGCATATGACAAGGTGCCAAGAGAGAATCTATTCAATACGCTGCAGTTATATGGTGTCAATGGGGCATTATATCAAGCAATACTTAGTCTTTATTTGAGTTGTGAGTCAGCAGTTAGAATTGAAGGAAGTACAGGAAGATGGTTTAATGTTAAATCTGGTGTGAGACAAGGATGTACATTATCCCCTCTGTTATTCATTATCTATATGGATCACATTATGAAGGAATGTGGTATTAAACCTGATATCAAAATTGGAGATGTTAATGTCAGCTCTTTGCTTTATGCGGATGATGTTATACTTCTAAATAAATCCGCTACAAGTCTGCAAGATTCTCTGACTAAATTGAATAGCTGTTGTAATAGATATGGTATGAAGGTCAGCAATAAAAAGACAAAGACAATGAAAATAGGCAGAATCATTGAAAATGTCAACTGTGTTGTGAATGGAGAACCTGTGGAACAAGTAAAACATTTCAGCTACTTAGGCACAATTTTTACTGAAGATGGTAAACTAAATATAGAAATAGACAACAGAATCAGCAAAGCTGGTATCGTGGGAAGTCAATTGAATAAATTCATATGGAATAAGAAAGAAATTAGTCAGAACACTAAATTAGCTGTATACAAGACTGTGTTCAAACCAATTTTAACTTATGGATTTGAGAGCTGGGTCAGAAGTAAAACACTTGACCAAAGACTAGAGACCGCAGATATGAGAGTCCTGAGAAAGATTAGAGGCGTGAACAGATGGCATCGATGGCAATATCATATTAAAAATGAGGATATTAGGAAAGAACTTGACATTGTCAGCATCCAGGAATGCGTTAGCAGAGCTAATCTCAGATGGTATGGTCACTTAAATAGAATGGGAGAGGAAAGATTAGCAAAACAAGTGTTCTCTGCCAGGTTGGCAGGAAAACGACCCAGAGGAAGACCAAGATATAGGTGGATTGATACGGTACAAAGTGCCTTAGACGATAGAAATATAAGATCTGATAATGTTGGCGCCTTGACAAGTAACAGACTGATTTGGAGGAAAATTGTAGATAGGAAGTTAGTAATGATGTAATTTTTTCATGTAGTACTGTCATATCCTGTACACCCCTTGAGGGTACATGGCAGGAATTTGATGATGATGATGATGATGATGATATAACTGTATTTATAACATCAAATCATATTCCTTAAAAAAGTATTTCTTAATATGTGCAGAGCCATGTCATATCAAGGAGTCTTAGAATTTTGGGAGAAGTAGTCTGCAATGCTTACTCAGTGGGTGTCTGTGACTTTATAAAAATATTTTTCTAAATGTTTTTCTAAAGTATGCATGTGTACACACATATATAGAGAAAGAAGAGAAATGCTTCTTCTGTGCAGCTGTTCATAACGATGATTCGGTGATGAGAGGAGGTCTGCAAAAGGCTAAAATTTTTGTCATATTTATCCCCCCCCCCCTAATTATATCATATATTTCAAAGACAGTTTACAGTTAAGTGAAACACAGTACACTCTAGGCTTTAGTTATACAGTACATCATATGTAATTATACAAATATATATATGTAGCTTTATGGAATCTCTGTACCAAAAAATGAAACGGCACAAACCCACATGCTCACAGAAATTCCAAAATTTCAAATAAAATTAGTTTAGGTGTTAAGAAAATGTGAACTGCTGCTGCTGCCATAGTTATTGTTCTACTGTCTTGACTGAGCCAATGGGAAAGATGCAAAATCACATGAATAACAACTGAATAAATTCTAATTGTTTGTAAATTTGTTAATCTTGCATTCAACTGTAACTATTATCTAATTCTTTTTTTTAATTTGATGGTTATTAAGTATCAAAGTATAAAAAAAAGCTGAAAAAAGAAAAAATACAATTTTAGTACACCTGATAGGAGCATATGATGAAATTTGAGCATATGATGAAGTTTCACCATCATATGTTCATCACAATTAAGCATTTAATTATGCCATAGATCATCGGTTCCCAACCAGTGGTACACATATCCCCGGGGATACATGGTGGGCTGTTCAGAGGTACACGAAAAATAATCAGTAATGGTGGAAACACAAGTAAAGTAAACAAAATGCAAAATGTTAGTTAACGAACAATAAATGTCAGTATTTAAAAACAGCTATTTTAAAAACAAGGGGTACAATTTATAGAAATGGTTTTAAAAGGGGGTACACAAGTGGAAAAAGGTTGAGAACCACTGCCACAGATGATGGATATCTTAGAAAAACAGACTACACACCTCATTTTTTTTTAAATAAATAATCGTTTCTGTTCCGTGTAATGCAAAATAACGTGTGTGTGATATAAATTCTTCAGCACGTTTCTTTTATTCTTTATTTTTCACAAATTACAAGTCAACTTTTAAACTTTACCTCTGAAAGATAAACAAAACACTGAAGAACAAAATCTAAGCATGTCAAATATTCTAACTTGAAATGTTGATAAGTCCTGATGGTATTCTTTTCTTCTTTAACAGAATATGATTAGCAACTTTAATAAAATTAACTCTGAAAGCTGAGGCCCTGCACACACTTAAAAAAAGTTTAGTTGCATACCTCTGAAGAGTAAAAAAAAATTATAAAAGCTAAAACTCTGCAAACTGCATTGTCTCAACCTTTCTTCATATTCAACATTCCAGAGATCAGAAACTATTTTGGTCAATCACCTCTAGATCTTCTCCAACATCTCTGCATCTTTTTGAAAACCAGATGACCAAATGTGGCCTAATGAGCCTTATACAATAGAACCAGAGTCTCCTTACTTCTACAAGTCAGTGTCATCCGTATCATTGCCAGAATTCGTTGTGTTGTCCTCAAAATTTTGGCAATATGTTCTCTAAATTTTAGATCCTTATCCACCACACCTGAAGATCTCTTATTTTCTCCATCTCCAATAATATATCTCCACCAAGAGTCAATTCTACATCTCATCTTTGTTTTCCAAATTTGGAAACCTTACATTTTGCTTGTATTCGCCCAGTCTATTCAAGTCTTCTTGTAAGGCCACCATATCTGCTGTACTCTTCATGGTTTGTCTTAACTTTGCATCACCTGCAAACAGCTGTATATCCCCCATTCAAATCTTCACCAATATCATTAACATACAGGTTAACAGCCTAAAACAGACACCTGAAACACACCACTAGTGACTTTCCTCTTCCGAGATATTGCTCCCCCTTGCTGATACTTATCAGATAGCCAATCTCCAATCCAATGCACTAGTCTAATATCCAACCCTATCTGCTTTAGTTTGACTATCAACTTATCATACGGTAATCTATCAAAAGCCTTTGCAAAGTCTAAGTATACTACTCTGTATCGATCACCCACGTCCAATGGGCTGCTGTCACATTATTGTAATAAGTGCATAACTAAAACATCACCCTCCCCTGCTGCTTTAGTAAATGCATGATGTCCATCAAAGATAATACCATTGTTGTGAACCTAATTCAGGATACTGATTCTCACCAGAATTTCCAACACTTTAACCAAAACATCTAACATACAGATTGGTCTAAAATTTGATGCTTGAATTCTGTCACCTCGTTTATTAAGCAGTACAAACTTACCTTCCTTCCTTCCACTCCTTTGGAACTTGACCCAATGTCAGATTCATGTTAGACAAAAATGTCAATTCCATGGCACATTCCTTCAAAATATACAGCGATATATCATCAAGTCCCAAAGCCTTATTAATATCAAGTTTGGTTATTGGAAGTTTTTTTTTTTTTTTTTTCACTTGGTTAGACTATAATAAATTTAGTTTAATCCTTTATCCAAGTGTAAGCAAACAAAGTTTGTACCTGAAGAATCTTCAGGACTGAGGCAACTCGTGGGAAAGGTGGACCAAACTCTCAATCAAGTTTGGTTAATTCCTCACATACCTCTTCCTTACTCACAGTCAGACTCTCCTTCTATCATCCATAGGTCAAATTCTCCATGATGTCACATTCATAAGGATGAAAGACCTTAATGAAATGCTTATTACATATCTAAACTATATCCTTTGGAGTAGTTGTTCTTATACCATTTTCTCCAATCAATGTCATCCTACCTTTTTTTTTTTTTTTTTTTTTTTTTTTTTGCTGGCTATATATTGAAAGAACTCCCTAGTATATTTCTTGGCTTCATTAGCTAACTGCTGCTCATAGTGAACTTTTGTTACCCTTACCAACCAAGTCACCCACCTTGCCTGTTTTTTGTAATCTTCATGGAATCGATTATTACCACTCTTCTTATTCTGCTTCCATAATGCCTTTTTTCTTCTTCTCTGTACTGCATGCTTTATCTCTTCATTCATCCATTTCACACCAACTTATTTAACCGCCTGACCTCTGAAATACATTTAGACATTGCCCCTACTAGATAGTTCTTGAATATCACCCAAGCAGCATTGATCTCCTTTTCACTCAACTCCTCATTCCATGCTACAGCTGCAAAGCTGTCTCCTGAGCTTCTCATAGTCACCAGCCTTGTAGTTCCAGATATATCCTTTCTTTTATGGAAGTCATCACACTGCTGACAACCACCCAGGTAATCACTTCATGATCACTCTCACCAACTGGAAGGAGATGTGACACTTCATTAATAATAACATCCTCTAATGAGATGATCAAATCCAAGACCCTCAATCCTCATGCTAAATCCACCTGTTACATATTGCCTGAGGTAGTTGTCTCAAAAACTCAAGAAAGTAATTTACTTTACTTCCAGTTGCTATCTCATCATCCCAATCTATACTGCCATAATTAAAATCGTCCATAACGATCACTATTTTCCCATTTGCTTATATATTTTCTGGTCACTACCCTTCACATTACCAGGTCAATAGCAACATTGAATGAAGTATTTCATTCTATTCATCTCTATCTCACAACATACTGTCTCAAAACCACTACTACTCTACCCTTGCATTTCTACCCTGTATAATTCTTTTTCTATCATCAGTAGCACTCCTTCTCCACCTTTTTTACCCTTTCTATTTTCACAAAATACATCATCTCTATTGCTGTCAGGATGTCATCCTCATTCAACCATGTTTCGCTTATTCCAATAATAATATTTGATGAACAAACTCAGTCAGCAACCATTTCCCATTTAGTTTCCTTTGTTTTTCATTTCATTTGCTTCTTGCATTTGCATACAAACCACATAACAGCTCATTTCTGGATCTATAAAAAGATTACAATTATCAGATGTGACTTCAACAAGCCATTTTTTTTTTATCCTTACTCATCCCAGAATCTTCTTCAAATCAACTGCTTTCCTTACATCCCAGGCCATCACCTTCCCATTATGCCAAAACATGCATTCACATCCTCTTGAAGAATGAACCTTTCTCATGCTGTGTTCCTCTGTTCACACTGAGTCTACCCATTTCCCTGTTTGACTTATGCACTTGCTCTCTCATTCTCTACACTCATGCTACCCACTTCTTCATTATATAAGCATCGCTTCAATCTCTCCTTCCTTCCTTACTCTCCTGCTCTTTCATATCGCTTCTTACTTCCTCAGATTCATTTTCTGCACTCATTATTCTCCCTTCTAGCAACAGTCTCTCCAAATGACTACCACCAAAACCATTCTCACGGGGACCAAAAGATGGTAGAGAAGATTCAGAGACAAACAACTAAGCTGGTGATAGCTCTGTGGAATGCTCCCGTGAGGACAGGTTGAAGGTTTGTGGAAGTTTAGGTGATAGGCAGAAAAGAGGGCACATGATAGAAGCTTTTAAGATATTAAAGGGGATTTATAAAATTGATGCAAAGGAAATTTTTGATATGACAAATAGTCAGAGAACTAGGGGCTATCTGTGGAAGTAGGGGGTGTGCAAAACAGATGTTTCGCATAGAGAGTGGTGAATGAGTGGAATGGATTGCCAGAATTGTTTGTGAGTTCTCTGAAAGTGAATGAGAGGTATGATAAGTTTTGTGTGTATAATAGTTGGTTTGGTCTCCCACGAAGAGGCTCCAGACTCCATAGAGATAATGTATAATAATAATAATAATAATAATAATAATAATAATAATAATGAGTATAAAAGAGGATCTGAAATAAGAAGTTAGTTTTTTGTAGGATGAAACAGAATATATCACATCACACCTTTCATTTCTTTTCAAAAAAAAAATCTTTCTTATCACACCTTTCTTTTCTTAGAATAGAAAAGAAAGGAGTGATAAGAAAGTTTTAAAAGGAATCAAAGTTGAGCAGCTTTCGGAGGTGCACAATAGATTAAAAAATCATTGAAGCATACAAGAGTTAGAAAACTTAGAGACTAAGAGGCAAACTATGAAGAGAATACAGATCTATCTGAACTGCATCATGAATTCGACAAGCTACAGTGAACCTTGAAAAAAAAAAAGAAAGAAAGAAAGCACGTTGAATGTTACTAATAAGAAAGTCAGCATATTACGGATGCAGATGCTTAGAGTAATTGCTTTGAGAAAATATTAAAGGAGATAAGCAGCGACCAAACATACTGATTGCAAACAATATTCAAGAGAAATACAGTCAAAAATACATACGATACTGGAATTAAAAAAAAAAAAAAAAAAAAAAACATTTGAAATCTGAATTGGGGAATGGCAGCTGGAGAAGATAATTAATAGCTTTAATGAAACATGTGCACTAGTAAGTGTGAAAGCTTACATATGTAACAAAATTTTTTTTTCTTTCTCATCTTGTCTTCTTCCAATGATTCAATTCAGAACTATATTTGGTAATCTCTGAAAAGACATCTCTAAAGGTGTCCGAACCATCTTAATTGCTGTTTAAGAATTACAGATATATCTTCTCTGTAGTTTAATTTGTATTTGACTTGCTCATTTGTTTTGTATTCTGACCAATGAAACTTATTTTTCTTAAGCGTTTCATTTCGAATGCTCTGATTTTCTGTATTTCTTTCTGATTGAGTCTCATGTCTCAGCTCCACAAATTGCTATAGGCATAATAATGGTTTTATACAGTTTTAGTTTGAGGCTTTTTGAAATGCTGTTATTTTTCCATATTTTATCATCATCATGCCTATCAAGGATTTAGGCCTAGAGTGGCCTGTTCCAGCCTTAGAAGTCATTGTTGAATCTCTTAAGAGGATGTCCTGGTTTTTTTTTTCCTAATGGCTGGTAATTTTTCTGCTTTCATTCTTTCAACATATTCCATCCATTTGTGTTTATATTAATTAATTTTTTCTATTACTGATTCCTGTTTTAATTCTTCCATAATTTCTTCGTTTTATTTGTGATCAAATAGAGTACACTTTGCAGTTTTTCTCATAAACTTCATTTTAACTGTTATTAATCTTGTTTGTCTTTTTGTTTTATTGTCCAGATTTCACTACCATACAATAGGACTGGGGGCTAATGTGTTGTATACTTTTAGTCTGGTTTGTTTTTGCACTAGGTTTGGTTTAAATATAGTTATTTTTAGGTTTATATTTTCTTCATTTTCATATGTAATCATACAGCCTAGGTAGTTCAATGAATTCGCCTGTTCTAAAATCTTGTTATCTATTACTATTTTAGTTCTTACTGGATCTTGTCCTTTAAAGGCTATTGTTTTTGATTTTTCTGTTGATATTATCATTCCATAATCTTTGGCTATCTCATTTAAATTTAAAATATCTTTCTGTAAGTTATCTTCAGTTTATGTAGTTATCATCTGGTCATCAGCAAAAAGGAGAGCGTTTAAGTTCACAGTAGGAGAAAGTTTAATACCTTGATGGAAATTTTTATTCCATTTTATTATTATTTAATTTAGATAAATATTAAAAAGAGTTGCTGAAAGGGGACATCCCTGTCGGACTCCTTGGTTTATCTTTCTCGTATATGATAGCTCATGATGAAAGTTATATTTGGTCTTTTTTTTTTTTAAGATTAACACATACTATTTGGATTACAAGACCATAGGTTTTAATACACATATATACAAAATCATCTACTAGTTTTGCTAGCTGTAACTAACTAGCTTTGTCAAGATGAGAAGGTAAAAAACTACTAGTAAATGCAAAAAAAAAACAAAGGAATGCAGTAACGGTTAACAACAGTTAGACAAAATTGGAAGGCTCGCATGACATGATACACATGAAGAGTCATAGGACTATTGCAGCTTCTTTAAAAGTTCGACAACTGTAATTCTCTTCCATACATATTATGGAGCTGTTATCTCAATCTATTGTGTGGTTTGAAGTTGAGAAATGATGTGCCAAACCTGAGTATCTGTTCTGTTGTGATTGACATCTCCTACACGTTCCTTCTTTCTAATTTCTAGGCTTCTCGAAGTTTGGCCTATGTAGGATAATTCATATGTGCATGGTATGCTATAAACACCTGCATATTTGAAGAAAGCCATGTTGTTTTTAGGGGATCGTAAAAACTGTCTAGTGGTACTCGTCGGTTTAAAAACAACTCCGATGTTATAAGGCTTCAAAATTTTTGTGGAGACTGAGCCAACATAGGGTAAGACGATGGATGAAACGTACTGAATTGCTATACGTTGTTGTTGGAGGTTGTTACTGTAGAGAATGTCATTGATTATGTTTTGAGGATAACCATTCTGTGATAGAGATTTAGATATAAGGAAAAGTTCTGTATGTACGTCTTCTTCCTCTGTGACTATATTTTGGGCTCTGTTTCTTAGCATACGTATAATGCTGCATTTCTGTGTATGGTGATGATTAGAAGAATAATGGAGATACGGTCCAGTATCTGTGGGTTTTCTATATATTGTAAGTTTGATATGTTCATTCTCTTTTCTTTTAGCTAGTACATCTAAAAAGGGTAGTTGACGATTGTTTTCCAATTCTATTGTAAATTTGATTTTATGATGGAAAGAGTTAATTTTTTGGAGGAACCCATGCAAGCTGTCTACTTTGTCCTTCCAGATAATGAACACATCATCGACATATCTCCGCCAGACTGATGGTTTTGGGTTTATTTTAGCTGGAATGTCATTTTCCAATTTCTTCATTGACAGGGGGGGCTGCCCATGGCTAAGCCTTCTAATTGTTGATAAACTATATTGTTAACTTTGAAGAAATTGGACTTGAGACGGTGATGAAATAGTTGTGAGATATCAATTGAAAAAAGTTCTTTTACAGTCTCCATGACTTCTTCAACTGGTACGTTAGTAAACAGAGAAGTAACATCAAGACTTGCCAAAATGTCTGTGTTGGATAAATTGACGTTTTTGAGTTTCTCAACAGTGTTGAGAATTTTTTATATAAGAATCCGATTTTCTGATTTGTTCTTTTAATAGGTTTGTGAGATGTTTGGCTATTAGATATGTTGGGGAAAGGGGGAAAATCTGCCATCTATGATCAGGCAGAGTGGAACTTCATCTTTGTGTACTTTGGGTGCACCGTAAAGGCGAGGTGTTATAGGATGTAAAGATTGCAAATCAGAAGATTGGCCTCGTTGTGGTTCTTCATGGTTGGATCCTTATCTAAACTTTTATATGTGGACTGATCAGATAGCAAAATATTTATCTTCCTAACATAATCTTTGATGTTCATAATGACTGTGGAGTTCCCTTTGTCTGCTTCAGTTACTATTATGTCCATTTTTCTTTTTAAGTTCCAAATTGCCTTCCTATCTGAGGGAGTGGTATTCTGTTTCAGTGGTTTAGTTGTAGAGAGGATGATAGTACTTTGGAATCTTATTTCAATGGCTATTGTCTCTGGGAGTGGATAAAGACCTTACTCAATATTACACGTGAAGTACATTTTTGGGATGTGGTTAAGAGCAATGTAAAAGTTAAAACCCTTTTTTAGAATTTCGGATTCCTGTTTAGAAAGGTTGTAATCCAACAGGTTAAAAATAACTTTATCATCTGGGAGACTGGGTCTAGAAATGTATTTTTTCTTTTGGAGATCCTCACATTTTTTTATTTGAGCTATTTTGCTAGACTGGAACGTTTTATTATAACTAATGTGTATCATGCGGTCTATAATATTCCACGTTGAGTATTCTATGTTATTTGAAATATCATCAAAAACTGTTCCGGCATTTAAGGTCAATTTTATTTAATTCGTATCTGATATGTTGGATCCTCTCTCTAAGTAGTGCTAAAGAAGTTTTATAATATATTCGTTCGGCTTGTTTTGACCGAATATGTCCTTTGACAATTAGGAACTTGGGGATGATAGCATGTTATCTACACCGTTTAAGGAAAGTAAGATGGTTCAGCAATTTCGCCTTTTTGCATTTATCTTTTTCTAGGCAACATACTTTGTGTTTCATATATCCATTTAGATTGTTCATGATGAAGTGTTATATTTGTTCTTTTTTGTTAAGATTAACACATACTATTTGGATTACAAGACCATTGGTTTTAATACACACATATATACAAAAATCTGATTAACTCATTAAGTTTAGCGGAGCTACATTATGCCAAAAATTATGTAACGCGACTTTGTAACAATGACTGACTCTATACGCTTCATGCGTATCATGTTACACAAGACAAGAATAACTGTAAAAAACTGAAAGAGTCAGTTTTTTACAGTTATTCTTGTCAGTTTTGCAGTTATGCATAATTGTGAGATTGTTTAAACCTATATGTAAGTGCCCTGAAGATGCCAACAGATAAGTGTGGCGAAACTAGTTGGTTCAGTTAATAAAATTGATCAACACTTGATTGGTAAACCAAATATTATTATTTAGTAATTTATGATCAAGAAAATAACCTTCATGATGAAAGTTTACAAAATATTTTATTAGTTTGTTATTTAAAATTCTGCTATATATTTTGTAACAGGAATTTAGTATACTTATACCTCTATAGTTTTTAGGGTCATCTCTACTACCTTTTTTAAAGATAGGGATCACAATGGCTTTTTTCCATTCTATTGGGGAGTTACTAGTTGAATAAATTTTATTTAAAAATAATAGGAGTCTTTCTTTGAACCTTGTTCTTGCATATTTATATAATTCTGAACCTAACTTATCTTCTCCAGGTGATTTTCCATTTCTTGTTTCTTTCAGGCTGATTTCTAATTCTTCTTTAGTTATTTCCTTTTCATTTTCATTAAATGTTTACCAGTTATCTTTTTTAAAATATTTATCTGTCCACAATTCTGTATTGAAATTTAGAAATTCTTCTAATTTCAATTTGATGTTAATTTATTTTATGTTTTCTTTAGTATCTGTACTTAAGTGTTTCAAAATCTTATATACATTGGGTCTTATTTTATATAAATCATGTTCTAAATTAGAAACAAATTTATTCCATGATTCTCTATGTCTTTTTCTGACTTCTCTTTTAGCTATGGCTTTCATTCTTTTATATTCTAGATGTTGAAAGTTTATTTTTCACTTGGTTAGACTATAATAAATTTAGTTTAATCCTTTATCCAAGTGTGAGCAAACAATGTTTGCGCCTGAAAGTATCTTCAGGACTGGGGTAAGGTGGTACAACACCGGGAAACTCGTTGCAAAGGTGGAGCAAGCTAATATGACTCCTATCTTAGTATCTCCCATAATGTAATGCAAAACACATCTCCTTGCATCCGCAAGGAGATGTGTTTTGCATTATGGGAGTTTGCATTACCAAGGTCATCTCCACCTATTGGTGGAGATGACCTTGGTAATGCAAAACACATCTCCTTGCGGATGCCAGGCCAAAGCATTACCAAGGTCATCTCCACCTTTTCAACGAGTTGTCCGGTGTTGTACCACCTTACCCCAGTCCTGAAGATACTTTCAGGCGCAAACTTTGTTTGTTCACACTTGGATAAAGGATAAACTAAATTTATTATTATCTTTTATATTCCATTTCATCTTCTAATCTTTTACTGCTTAATCATTTATGATAGGCTTCTTTTTTTTTTTTTTTCATTTTGATTACTTCTTTGATTGTATCATCCCATATCTTCAGTGTTTTCTGTTATTGAATTTTTTGTTCTTTCCTAAGTTGTCATTTTTTGATGTATTTAGTATCGTTTTTATATTAAGCCATTCTATTTCTTCACTTTGTTTTATTTTATCTAAATACTGGTTAATTCTTTATTCATATAGCCATTGTATATTTGTGTCATTTAATAATCTAGTTTTATAAACAAATGTTTTAAATTTTTTTTCGGTTTTTGTTATTTGTAACCATTTAGGTGGTAATCTTAATTTTATTTTAATGAGGAAGTGGTCACTACTTCATATCTTCTGTGAACTCTAACATCTAAAGAGAACTTTGATGTCTTTTCATTTAAGATAAAATAATCTAATATTGATTTCCATCCTCTTGCTGACCAAGTATATTTATGTATGTCTTTATGTTTATAGAAAGAATTCATTATTTTAAGGTTATTATACACTACAAAGTCTATCAATTTTTTACCATTCCAATTTAGAGTATGTTCTCCATATATTCCTATATTATTATTAATCTTTGTGTTTCCAATTTTTGCATTTAAGTCTCCTGCTAATATCATAATTATTTTTATTTATTTTATTATATATATTTTGTAGCTGATATTATAAAATTCAATATTAACCTGTTCTCTTCCTTCTTCTGAGGCATATAAACCAATTATTGTTAAATATCTATTTATATTCTAGCTTTTCCATATTTTGTTTAATTTATTCATATTAGACTTCTTTTGTTAAGTCCAAGTATATGATTTTCTAAGTTTATTGAAATTTTTTCCTCATCTCTTCCTGTTTTTATTGTTGTAGTTTTGCTTACAATGATTTTCATTTCAAAATAGGAAAGATGACATCAGCATTTATTTAAAAACTCCAATATACTTCATCCAATGTTATATGGATATCATCAGGGAGATGGACTGTTAACTACATTCAAAAAGATGAATCAAAACAATGAGTCATAAGTCGTGTATATTAGCTCGTGTCTTGGTTGCAGCTGAAATGTATGATATTATTATTATTATTAACATTTCACCTCCATGGAGTCAGACTCATTGTGGGACATACACACTATTGTACACAATGTTCGTCCAATCATGCTTTAAACTTATTCAATATGTCTACACCCACAAAACACACAGGCAATGCATTTTACTCACCACTCTCCATGTAAAGAACCTACTCTTCACTCCTCTGTTTACACCCTCTCCTTATACTGTTTCCAGCAATGGCCTCTTGTTCTATCCCCCCATCTCCCATTCTATGAAAAATCTCTTCCATGGTGACCTGATAACAATTCCTGACTAGCTCACATGTCTCAATCATATACCCCCCTCTTCCTCCTATTCACGAGGCTCCGCAACTTGCATTCTTTCCATCTGCCCTCATACTCCACATTCCAAAGACCACTTATGTGAATCTTCTCTGAACCCTTTCCAACACATCCTCATCAGCATGAAAACCAGGCAACCAAATCTGTGCACAATAATCCATATGAGGCCTGATCAAGGCTTTATACAATGGCATCATAACCTCTTTATTTCTGCACATCAAAGTCCTCCACATACCCTCCTTATACAGTTTCCAGCAATGGCCTCTTGTTCTATCCCCCCCCCCATCTCCCATTCTATGAAAAATCTCTTCCATGGTGACCTGATAACAATTCCTGACTAGCTCATATGTCTCAATCATATACCCCCCCCTCTTCCTCCTATTCACGAGGCTCTGCAACTTGCATTCTTTCCATCTGCCCTCATACTCCACATTCCAAAGACCACTGACCACTTATGTGAATCTTCTCTGAACCCTTTCCAACACATCCTCATCAGCATGAAAACCAGGCAACCAAATCTGTGCACAATAATCCATATGAGGCCTGATCAAGGCTTTATACAATGGCATCATAACCTCTTTATTTCTGCACATCAAAGTCCTCCACATCATTGCCATTATCCTATGTGATGTTTTCAAAACTTGGGCAATGTGGCCACTGAATTTCAGGTCCTTGTCCACCAACTTTGTCCAAGTCCTTGTCCAAGAACTTCCAGATCTCTCATCTCCTGTACCTCCTTTAAAGTTTCCCCCAGCAAGTATATACTTTGCATTCCATTGTTGCTAACGAAATTTCAAAACCATACACTTTGCTACATTGAACTGGTAGTTCCAGTTACCTGCCCATTCATTCAATCTATTCAAGTCCTCCTGTAAGGCCATAACATTTGCTTGACACTGCACTGCTCTCTGCAGTTTTGCATTATCTGCAAACAGCTGCAGATCACTAGTTAAAACCATCCCAATATCATTAATATATAAAACGAACAACAATTCTGATCAAGTGGATAGGCTTATGTGTTCGTCAGACATGTTGTAATCGATTTAACGGTATTGACATGAACACAGATGGATAAGAAAATAACTATTTTATTAACTTAAAAGCTAATATTTAGCTGTTATATCCAGCATCTTCAGAGCACACAACACAAAGTTTGTTACAAATGCAAGACAACCACAATCCGGTGTAACAGTGGGGTGAGCACACAACACAATTTGTGTGCTCTCCCCTGCAAACACAAAGTTTGCTACACATTTGTAACAAACTTTGTGTTGTGTGCTCTGAAGATGCTGGATATAATACCAGCGAAATATTAGCTTTTTTTAAGTTATAAATAAATCTCTCGGGTGACCCTGTAACCCCTAGAGAGCGTGTCCCCTGGGTGGCCGATAGGGGAGCCCACCGTGTGTGCGTGTGTGTGTATATGGTGGGATGGTCCGAATATACTGAATAAGGACTCGTGGACCAACATGGCCATAAGGGGCAATCATCTTGATTGTAAGGGAAGCGGCACTCCTGTGAACCCTAGCTGGATCTATCCTCTCCTTCTACTACTCTGAGGAAGATCCACTTACTTTAATCTTTCCTATAAGGCTTATCAGCCAACTCTTCTTATTTCATGACCCCTATGCTATTAGAGTACTCGATGGCCATGGGGTCTTTTCATTTCTGGCCTTATAACTATGCCCTCTCTATAAATCTTACTATAATTCCTCTATAATCTACTCTTTCCCCCTTCAATATACCCTATTCCTTCTATGGGTTTAAATTCGGACGAAGGCTAGTTCAGAAGCCTTAAGGTAGCAGCCCTACCACTGAAATATTCCATCGTCAGGCTAGTTCCCTGACATGGAGAACATAATTCTACTAGTAAGCTGACAGAAAAAGATAATTGGATTGAATCTATAGGAAACGACCCTGGAATGGAAAAGGTAAAACAAAAATGGAAACGACAAAATATAATACACACAGCAAACTGAAATGTAAGAGGAATAGCATATAAAGAAATAGAATTAGACCAATTATTAAATGAAAGAAATTTTAAAATAGCAGTAATCACTGAAACAAAAAAGAAATTAAAAGGAACCATGAGAACTAAAAATTTTAATGTGTTATACAGTGGAGTTGACAGAGACCAAAGAGCACAAGCAGGAGTCATGATTTGGATTCATAACTCCCTTTCAAAACAGTTAAAACATTATAAATTATGGAATGAAAGAATAATAGAAGCTAGAATAAAAATAGACAGCAACTATTTAACAATAATTGGTTTATAAGCCTCAGCAGAGGGAAGAGAACAAGATAATATTGATTTTTATAATCAGTACAAAACATATATAATAAAATAAATAAAAATGATTACGTAATTTTAGCAGGAGACTTAAATGCAAGAATTGGAAACACGAAAATTAATAATACTATAGGAATACATGGAGAACATACTCTAAACAGGAATGGCAAAAAAATTGATCGACTTTGTAGTTTATAATAACCTAAAAATAATGAATTCCTTCTATAAACATAAAGACATACATAAATATACTTGGGCAGCAAGAGGATGATGGCAATCAATATTAGATTACTTTATACTAAATGAAAAGACATCAAAATTTTCCATAGATGTTAGAGTTCAGAGAGGATATGAAATAAGCAGTGACCACTTCCTTGTCAAAATAAAATCAAGATTACCACCTAAATGGCTACAAGTAACAGGAACAGAAAGAAAAATTGAAACATTTGTTTATAAAACTAGAGTACTGAATGACACAAATGTACAATGGCTATATGAACAAAGAATTAACCAATATCTAGATAAAATAAAACAAAATGAAGAAATAGAAATAGAATGGCTTAATATAAAAACGATACTAAATGCAGCAGCAAATGAAAGCTTATGAAAGACCAAAAAATCCAATAAAAGGAAAAAACTGAAGATCTGAGATGATACAATCAAAGAAATAATCAAAAAGAAGAAAGAAGCCTATCACAAATGGTTAAGCAGTAAAAGATTAGAAGGTGAAATAGAATATAAAAGAATAAGAGCCATATCTAAAAGAGAAGTCAGAAAAAGACATAGAGAATCATGGAACAAATTAGTTTCTAATTTAGAACACGATTTATATAAAATAAGACCCAATGTATATAAAATTTTAAAACACTTAAATGCAGATACCAAAGAAAACATAACACTGAATTGAAATTAGAAGAATTTCTAAATTACTTCACAAAATTGTGGACAGACAAATATTTTAAAAAAGACAATTGGCAAACAATTAACGAAAATGAAATAACTAAAGAAGAATTAGAAATCAGCCTGAAAGAAACAAGAAACGGAAAATCACCTGAAGAAAATAAGCTAGGTTCAGAACTATATAAATACACAGGAACAAGATTCAAAGAAAGACTTATTTTTAAATAAAATTTATTCAACTGGTATCCCCCCCCCCCAATAGAATGGAAAAAAGCAATTGTGATTATTATCTTTAAAAAAGGTAATAGAGATGACCCTAAAAACTATAGAGGGTATCAGTATACTAAATTCCTGTTACAAAATATATAGCAAAATCTTAAATAGCAAACTAATGAAATATTCCGAAAACTTTATTTTAGAAGTACAGAATGGATTTAGAAAAGGACGATCATGTACAGACCTGGCCTTTTGCTTAAAATTAATAATACAGAAAAGAAGAGAATACAATTTAGAAACACATACTGCATTTATTGACTTTGAAAAAGCATTTGACAAAGTTAAAAGAAACATATTATTTAAGATATTAAAAGAAAGACAAATACCCAATAATATCCTAAAAGCCATCACAAGTATATATGAAAATAATCAAATACAAATAAGAATTAAATCACGAGCTATCATATACAAGAGAGATAAACCAAGGGGTCCGACAGGGATGTCCCCTCTCAGCAACTCTTTTTAATATCTACTTAAATGAAATAATAATAAAATGGAATAAAAACTTACATCAAGGAATTATACTTTCTCCTGCAGTAAACTTAAACACTCTCCTCTTTGCTAACGACCAAATAATAATTACAAATTCTGAAGATAACTTACAGAAAGCTATTTTAGATGTAAATGAGATATCCAAAGATTATGGTATGATAATATCAACATAAAAATCAATGGCCTTTAAAGGACAAGATCCAGCAAGAACTAAAATAGTAATAGATAACAAGATCTTAGAACAGGTGAATTCATTTAATTACCTAGGATGTATGACCACATATGAAAATGAAAAAGATATAAACGTAAAAATTGCAAAATATTTAAAAATAATAGTGTGAGTAACTCTATATTTAAACCAAACCTAGTTCAAAAACAAACCAGACTAAAAGTATAAAATACATTAGCCCTACCAGTCTTAATGTATAGAAATGAAATCTAGGCAATAAAACAAAAAGACAAACAAAGATTAACAACAGCAGAAATGAAGTTTATGAGAAAAACCAAAGTATACCCTATTTGATCACAAAAGAAATGAAGAAATTATGAAAGAATTAAATCAAGAACCAGTAATAGAAAAAAATTAAAAAATATAAACATAAATGAATGGAACATGTTCAAAGAATGAAAACAGAAAGATTACCAAAACAAGCCTTAAAGTACAAGCCATTAAGAAAAAGAAAACCAGGACGCACTTTTAAACGATTCAACGATGACTTCTAAGGCAGGAACAGGCAATGCTAAGCCTAAATCCTTGATATGCATGATAATGATGAAGTTAATAAATATTCTTTCTTTAGGGTTACACGGTGATCAGCACTCATATTTGTAGATTTAGGGACTCAAAAACACACGTGTTGAACAGATTATTTTATTAATTACAAATAAAATAAAACTTGACGTTTCGACCTCTATATCGAGGTCATCATCGGAAGAATACAACTGTACACAGAACCAAGCTACATCATGCTCATGCTTTCTATACCAGTAAACTAAATCTACATAGTTAATAAATCTTTTTTCTAGCCTGACCTCTAGTGATAGAAGAAAAAAAAAAAAAAAAAAAAAAAAAAAAAAAAAAAAAATATATATATATATATATATATATATATATATACAGGGTGTTCGGGATAAATTTGACATATTTATAATTAATTATATTTTTCCGTAAGTTACATGTATTAACACACACTTCTCTTCATTTAAAAGTTTGGACCCTTCTTCATTCATATACAAGATGTCAGAAAGGATGGATAGCTGGAACCCACCTGAATCATGGAAGAGAATAACTTGTATCATGATGATTCGTGCCCGCCATCAAAATAAGGATATTACGACTGCTGCCCAATGCTCCCTGAATACAGTAAAAACAATCAGGCATGAACTAGAGACTTGCAATGGTGACTACGAGGATGTAGCAAGAAGAAAGATCCCTAGCAGACGATCTGATTGCGTTCGTACAGCAGAATTCCTCGCAAATCTGCAGGAACAGGTGTTGAAGAACCCTGGCATTGGAATTCGGGCTTTGTTCGTGGAGTTGCTAACTGTAGTCAAGCCCTGGATAACAAGGGTAGCCAATGGTAGGCCGTATGTATGGCAGCAGGATTCGGCCATTTGCCACACCTCTGGGAAAAGTCAAAAATGGTTGTCTGAAAATTTCTACGACTTCACCAGTCCAAATGTTTGGCCTCCAAACTCCCCAGACCTTAACCCCATGGATTATTTTGTATGGGGCGCAGTTGAAAAAGACACCAATCGCACTTCCAGTAATACAAAAGCCCAGTTAATGGATAAAATTAAAACAGTTTTTGCGGCCCTTCCCAGGGACTGTAGCATCAGCTTGTTCGAGGTTCCGAAGCAGAATTGAAGCTGTGATCGATGCTAATGGTGGTTATTTTGAGTAAATCTTGTTGATAGTATTGTAATTAACTCTGCCTGTAATGTTTTTTTGTCAATTCATTAAATTTAATAGATACAAAGAAGATTTTCTTTTTCCTTACGAAACTGTCAAATTTATCCCGAACACCCTGTATATATTATAAATAGATAAATGCAACTACAATAAACTGTTAGAGTCCTCATGTATTAATATTCTGGATAGTTACAAAATGATTTCTTTCAGTTGCTACTGAATGTTCTAAACACGTCACCAGGTTGTCCTCTTGTAGTTGGAATTTTTCTAATGCTAGTTTAGGATGTTATACAGGTTGCAGATGGATCCTCCACATTCTTGAAATGGTGAGGCCATCATTTTTGTTGAGATTTGGGTTGTGTTTGATCATTTCACGGGACTCTTTAAATTTTCTCTCAAACCAGGTTTTGGTGCGGTGTAGGGACTTGGTATAGACAGAACACTTCGCAAATACAACATTAAAACCACCTTTAAACCCCCAAATAAGCTAAGACACCTACTCAGTTCCTCTAAAGATCCTCTTCCACACCTAGCACACCCAGGGGTATACAAAATACACTGCACATGTAACATACCATACATAGGGGAAACAGGGCGAACTATCCCAATCAGACAAGACGAACACAAACGACACATTAAATACCTCCACTTCGGTAAAACAGGCCTTTCTGACCATGCACTTCAAACATACCATAGTATTGACTGGAAAAATACCAAGTCCCTACACTGGTTTGAGAGAAAATTTAAAGAATCCTGTGAAATGATCAAACACAACCCAAATCTCAACAAAAATGATGGCCTCACCATTTCAAGAATGTGGAGGATCCATCTGCAACCTGTATAACATCCTAAACTAGCATTAGAAAAATTCCAACTACAAGAGGACAACCTGGTGACCTGGTGAAGTGTTTAGAACATTCAATAGCAACTGAAAGAAATAATTTTGTAACTATCCAGAATATTAATACATGAGGACTCTAACAGTTTATTGTAGTTGCATTTATCTATTTATAATATATATATATATATATATATATATTTTTTTTTTTTTTTCTATCACTAGAGGTCAGGCTAGAAAAAGATTTATTAACTACGTAGATTTAGTTTACTGGTATAGAAAGCATGAGCATGTAGCTTGGTTCTGTATACAGTTGTATTCTTCCGATGATGACCTCGATATAGAGGTCGAAACGTCAAGTTTTATTTTATTTGTAATTAATAAAATAATCTGTTCAACACGTGTGTTTTTGAGTCCCTAAATCTACAAATATGAAAGTTAATAAATAGTTATTTTCTTATCCATCTGTGTTCATATCAATACCGTTAAATCTATTACAACAATTCTGATCCCTGCGGCAGACCGCTAGTGACCTTTCTCCTTTGGGATACTGCACCCCCATATATAATGTTCTGATACCTATCCGACAGCCAGTCACTGATCCAACTCGGATCTGTTTCAATTTATTTAACAGCTTGTTGTGTGGCAGTCTATCAAAAGCTTTTGCCAAATCCAAGTACACCACTATATATGCATCTCCCCAATCCAAGGTATTTGTAACCTTGTTATAGTACATAAGTTAGTGAAATATGATCTCCCCCTTAATAAACCCATGCTGATAACCACAGAGAGTACTGTTGTTATCAACCCATTTATATATCCCACTTCTCACCAATCTCTTCAGTACCTTCACCACAACTCCAGATGTACAGGCCAGCTTATAATTTGAAGCTACAGTCTTATCACCACCTTTCTGCAGTGGAACAATTTCACCCTCCTTTCACTTCCTTGGAATCTGTGCTGTTGTAAGACTTTTATTAAACATGCATGCCAGTGCTACTGTCAATTCCCTGGTACATTTCCTTAAGATGCATGGTGAAATGTCATCAAATCCTATTGTCTTATTGACATCAAGGTTATTTATTTCCTCAAAAACTTCCTACTCACTTACAATTAAGCCGTCCTCTATACTTAAGTTCCTCATGATTTCACTAACTTATGTACTGATTAATACCATTATTCATCTTGTACTTCCTCCAAAGTACTTTCTTTTTCCACATTTCATGCTTCAGCTCAACATTTGTCCATTTTGCACCTACCTTATTCAACCTTTTGGTCATCGGAATACATTCACATGTTGATGCTGTTATGTATTTCTTTGTCATTTCCCATGCAGCATTTATTTCCTTATCGCTCAATTCCTTGTTCCATGTTATAGTTCAAAGCTGTCTCATAAGCTTATTATAATCACCAGCCTTATAATCCACATATATCTTTCCTCAGAAAAGTCTGAATATGACTAGCCATGATACAGGTAATTACTTCATGATCATTTTCACCAACTGGAGGAAAGTGTGAAACCCCTCTCACAACTATATCCTCTGATGAAATAATCAGATCTAAAATTCTCAATCCTCATGTGCCCTCCTTTAGATACTGCCTGAGATAGTTATCTCTCAAAAACTCAAGAAATTCATTTTCCTTATTCCCAAATGCTATTTCTTCATTATTCCAATCTATACTGCCACCAACCGTCCACATTCCCAGGTCTATAAGAACATCCAAGTAAATATATCTTCCTCTCACCCTCCACATTATACCATACTGCCTCATAACCACTGCCACTATTTCCACCTTTAATGTCTACCTTATGTGGACTAAATTCCCCTGCTATCAGCAGCAGCAGCACAGTCCCTTCCCTCTTGCCCTGCCTATCTTCGTGAAAAATACTGTATCCTTATCTTTCTCTTACCATTATGATATCATCTTTCTATTACCATTATGATATCATCTTCATTCAACCATGTTTCCCTTATTCCAATGATTTTGGGGTGAATAAACTCAATCGCTGAAACCATTTCGTCCCCCTTATTTCTGATACTTCTGGCATTTGTAAACAAACACAGCAGTTCATTTTTAGATTTATAACCAATCCTATCCAAGCTATGTGCTGGTTGTTATTTCCCCACCACACCTGCCCAATCACCTTTATCACCGCTTACCATATATATCTGCTCTGTCTCAACTTCACCACCCACATCGCAATACGAGGTCTGACAAACACAAAAAATGAGACTAACCCTATAGCTTAGGAATGGAGAGTGGGGGGGGGGGGAGACAAAGACTCACACACTAACTATGTTGTAACCTGTCATGGTGAGACACAGCTCACATCACTTTACTGAGTACGAGTGGACGCATGTTCAAATATAGACATTTTCTTACTCTTGGTCAGAAAATGGAGTGCAGGAGTGAACAGTGAGTTAACATTAAGTTTCTTGTGAAAATGAAGAAATCCATGACGAAAACTTTTCAATTATTGACTGAGGCTTATGGTGAAGAGTCCATGCCTCATGCATGCATTTTTGAATGGCAGAAATGATTTTTGGAAGGCAGAGAAAGCATGAAAGATGATGATTGCCCAGGCTGCCCATGCACAGCAGTTACAATGACAACATTAAAAAAGTGCGAGATGTGATTCTAAAAGAAAGAAGGTTGAGTGTTTGTGCTGTAGCTGAGAAAGTTCATTTGGACAGGGAAAGTGTTCAACACATTTTAACAGAAGAATTGAATATGAAAATTTGTGCAAAAATGGTTCCAAAAATGTTGTCAGATGAGCAAAAAGAATGTCACAAGGAACTGTGTTTGGACCTTTTGTAACGCGTTAACGATGAACCAGATTTGTTGAATTTGGTAATTACTTGTGATGAAACTTGGATATTTATGTATGATCCACAAACTAAGCGACAATCAATGCAATGGAAGTCAGCAACATCTCCAAGACCAAAAAAAGCACGCATGAGCCATTCAAAATTCAAGGCCATGTCGATTGTTTTCTTTGATATTCAGGGTATTGTAATGGCAGAGTAGGTTCCCAGCAGCCAGACAGTAAATCAGCAGTATTACCTTGAAGTCTTGATGAAATTGCGTGAATGCATGAGAAGGAAACGACTAGAATTGTGAAGAAATGGTTGGATTTTGCACGTTGTCTTGGTGTCTCACCAAGACAACATGCCAACCCACAACGCTTTGTCTGTGAAGCAGTTTTTAGCTAATCACAACATCACTGTGCTTGAGCACCCACCCACCCTATTCACCAGACCTGGCTCCCTGTGATTTCTACTTCTTCCCAAAGATCAAGTCAGTGCTCAAAGGAACCCATTTTTTGTCAGCAGAAGATGTGAAAGCAAAAACAATGGAGATCCTCACCAGCCTTTCAGAAAATGATCTGCAGAATTGCTCTGAACATTGGCAGCATCGCATGCAGCTGTATGTCAACTCAGAAGGGAACTATTTTGAAGAGGGATCATAGTTGATATTCTCAATTTGTTAAATAAAAAGAGATACGGGCACAGTCTCATTTGTTTTTGTGTCGGACCTCGTATACTCCATCTTCATACACATTCATTGCTACTTTCAACATCCACTCTCCCTATTCATCCGAGCATCCCCCCCCCCGTTTCCCTGTTCCTCTTGCATTCCCATTCTCTCTTCATCTCTCACACCAACTACTGTTTCCACTACCAAGCACTTCTGTCTCTTCAGTATTACTCTCCTGAATTTTCCCTTCATCTCTTTCTTCTGATCTCTTGCATGCATCAAACACTGTACTTTCATCCAGCAACAGTTTCTCCATTACGCTCGCTCCAAAGCCATTTAAATGCAACCTATCATGCCTGCAAAATTTCATTCTTCCCTCAAACACATGCCATACATCCAGAAACTTTACTTCCTTCTCCTCACACAGCTCCACTAGCATACCATTCTAGCCAAAGCCAAAATCGCTCATGATTTTGGCTTTCTCTCGCAACTCATCATTGTCATACCTTGGCAACACACTGACAACTTTTCCTACCACACTGTTATCTTTCACTCTTCTCAATAGTCTCCTGATATTCATCCTCATATCCTTCTTATGTCCACTTTAGACCATTCGTCCCTACAATCACGATTAACTCTCTTGCTTGTTTCTTCCTCATGTTTCAGAATGAGTAGGATAATGACTTAATTATCCTACTCATTCTCCCACCTGGACAACAGACCTTATGGACTCTTTCAGTAACTAGCCTGCTAATTATAGAGTCTCCGTATACTGCTATCCTGGAATCACTCATCACCTCTTTTACTCTTTTTTCTTTCATGTTGTTCTCTTGCACACTTTCATTAGTTTCAACTAGATGTCTAACATCACTTCACATATTTCATTTTTCATTTCCAAAGCTGTTTCATTAAATCTTTCATTCAGACAATTTCACTCTCTATCACTCCTACAATCTCACTACCTCTTGTTCTGCCGCACCTTACATCCATTTCCTCGCTCATACTTTCTTTCACTCCCTTATCACTAACTTTTGCTTCCACATATTTGAATTCTTTCACTCCCTCAGTTTCGCTAGCTTTCATTTCATTTCCAATTTTTGTAACTTTTTTCGTAACTTTTGGTTCTACATCTTTGCGCTCTTTCACTCCCTCAGTCTCTACTTTTCGTTTCATTTCCCTTTTTCATAACTTTTTCCATAACTTTCGCTTCTACATCTTTGCATTCTTTCTCTTAGAATTACAATAAAATAACATAAAAACAAAATAATAATTATTACGAATTAAAAAAAAAACTTATGAACAAAAATTCCTTATCCTACCTAATATATTATAGATTTACAACTTTTCATGGGTGGGAGCAATATAAAAAAATTAAAAGATTGAGGCTTCTTATTCTACTTTTCTTACTTTTTTTTTGATATTATATGAAATCAGAGTTGATCAGTCAGTATGCAAATAAGTTCCAGTAAGTCAGGCATTTTGCATGAGTATTTACAAAAGAAGAATGTTGCTATTAAGAATAATAGCAACATTCCCCATATCAAGCTTTGGTAATGAAAATAGTTTTACTTTAATATAAGCTTTTTTTTTTTTGCTGCTAGAAGAAAAATATATTATTATTTTTTTTTTTGCAGCTTTAGTTTGTTCTGTACACTTGTAAAGTTTGTAACATGGAAAAGTGGGTTGTAAATGCGCATTTTACACTATCAATACTTTAAACTAGGAGAACTGATGTGAAGTCGACAGCCTCTATTCGTGAAGATAATTCATGGGCAAAGATAGTTCACAGACAAGAATATAATTTCTTATCAAGTATAATATACTTCATAACCAAGCTTAAAAACAAACCTCTGAAAATCTCGGATCCTGAGTAATTTTTAATAATATAGTGAGACAGCATTTTATTACTTGTATATGGAAAAAGAATTCTGATTTGATTTTTACTTTATCTTCTCGATCTAGTTCTCACTGATGAGACCTCAATAAAAGTAGAAACCAGTGTGGGTAATAAACTCTTCCCATAATGTTTTTGTATTATGGGATACTAGGTCGACTGATGTAAGTCAAATGCTTCAGTATCTCATAGTTAGAAGCTTCTATATATACAATTCATGACTATTAAATTAATTCAGGAATTTACAACAATTTATAAAAAACATTCCAAACCTCAACAAATTTGGGTGCATGAGACTGCCAGAAATATGGGAAGCTTGCATCTTGAGAACTTCAGCCCAACAGCCAAAACAACCCAATATTATAGCCCACTGAGGGGGGGGGACACCTCTAGGAACAACGCTAGTTTTTTCTATCTCTCTCTGTCTTCTGCCTCATTTGCTCTTTGTAGTGCCTGCGTGCATGTGAAATAGTTTTATGTTCCCATGAAGATGGCAATGTGACAATGCCGAAATATAGGAAGCGTTTATTAAAGTTTCTTTTAATTAATATTCCAGTATACATTATAAATTCCTGAAATAATTTAATAGTCATGTGTTACCAACGTATATCTATCCCAATGGCTTTAACAGGCCTTTAAGGCCTACAACCTTCCAAGCATGCTTGGATTTCGTAACCGAAATACGAGGAAAGAATGGTCACTCCTATGCCTCAAGGTATTCTTGACTGTATTCCTGTGTGTTCACGGGGCCGGTTTGCCTGCTTGCGGGATGAAAAACCCTACTGCCCGCGCCCAAGACCGGCTAACTTGGCTATGACTGAGGAAGATCCTCAGTCATAGTTATAGTAATAGTCATCAGTTACCAACGTATAAGCCTATCTAAATATACAATTCATGATTCTATATAGACAATTTGCACATAATTGCACATATACATTATGTGCAAACTTCATTGCTTGGCTAAAGGATTAAAAACAGGATCATTTATTGTCAAGTATAATATAGTTTCAGTTACTTATCTGAAAATAACGTACAATATTAATTTTGAACAAGTGTGAGAAAATTTCATTGAAGTGTAAAAATCTAACAAATTTTACCTTTTTTGGTGGATTATGTCGATTATATTCTTCACCCCATAATTTTGCATCCATTTGTAATTTAACATCTGCAAAATAAACCTCTTTGTCAACATCTTCTAGATAACATTTTGCAACATAGTTAGAAGCCAATTTCCAGTCATGGTTATGAAGAAAGCTAGAGAGTTTCTTCCTAAAAACAGTAAGATAAGTCAAACTTTTTTAATCAGAATGAAAGATACTTCATCATGCAAAAATGATTTAATCTTTTGATATATTTATCTTATGTGGGTGGATAATCAAAGAGAAAATTAAAATCAAATAACTGCATACAAAGGCTCCTGGCAAACATTGGATTTGACAATTATTAACCACATCACCGTCAATATGGATAAAATACATCACTCCTCTACACTTCGTATCCATCATATTTTTCAATGTAATATCAAAGGTATTACAATTTTAATATGCACTTTGCATCCATAGTAACCTGGACGTATATATACATCTTGGCTGGTTGGTTGGTTAACACAGAGAATCATATTAAAAATTAAAATATTTGATAAGAGCTTCACATTATGATATTCAAGAATATCTGTAAGAAAAGCTAATTTAAGGTGTGTTTGCTTAAAAACACAGAATGAGAGATGAAAGATTATCAAATCAAGAGCTTGAAGAAAAAATAGAAAAGAGAATAACGTATAGACAGATTCATATGCAAAAGACAACTGACAAATAACAAAGAAAACTGGTAACAGAAAACTAGTAAACAGAGTAATTGTGCTGATCTATAAGAGTAGTTTAATAGTGCCTTATATATCTCCTTCAAGGTACATTACCCTCAAGAAGATATACATCAATAAATGATGATGATGATGGTAAAATTATTGATCAGAATGCACACAAATTGTATTCTATATTAGCGTCCTGTCTGCTGGTAGTATGAAGATGTCTTGCATTAAAAAAAATTAACCAGGCTGCAAGCATTTGTAAATGTTTTGTTGTTTATTTTTTAATGATATATATTAGAACACAGAAAAATAAGTAATAATTCATTTATTAACTTATTGCTGATATTTCGCTGGTGTTATAACCTGCATCTTCATAGCACAAAAAAACAGTTTGTCACAATACGCGAGACTATAACAACACGATGTAATCAACGGACTAGTTAAACAAAATTGTAGCAGCAACACAAAGACTAGAGTCCTGATTTTGACGCCCTCTGTCTGAAAAAAAAAAAAAATGCAGCTATCACATAAGACTAGAGTCCTAAATAGAGAAAAAATCGGTACTAGTTTTTTCTTAAGATGACTGTCTCCCAGATTTTAGGCAAATTTATACAGCCATATTTGTTGAGATTTGGAGATTTCAGGGCTTCTGTTGCCTCTAAGAACAATCTCTCCAACTTGTGCTTCTGTGCAGTACTTTTGTGTTCTTCCAGTTGATCCTGTGTGCAGGGATATCCAGAGCATGATCTGCTAGGCCCGACTGACCATAGTGATAATGCCGAATGTATCTTTTGTGTTCGCTGATGCGGATGTTCACAGTTCTTCCTGTTTGACTGTAGTAGGCTTGATTACATGAACAGATAAAAAATTTTGATTACAGAAAACTAGTACCAGTTTTTTCTCTGTTTAGGACTCTAGTCTTATGTGATAGCTGCAATTTTTTTTTTTTTTTTCAGACAGAGGGCACCAAAATCAGGACTCTAGTCTTTGTGTTGCTGCAACAATTTTGTTTAACTAGTCCGTTGATTACACCATGTTGTTATAGTCTCGTGTATTGTGACAAACTGTGTTTTTGTGCTCTGAAGATGCTGGTTATAACACCAGCGAAATATCAGCAATAAGTTAATAAATTAACTATTTAGTTATTTTTCTGTGTTCTAATATATACCGTTAAAAAATAAACAACATGTACGACGAACATATAAGTCTGTCCACGTTTGTAAATGTTTTGTTTATAGATGTAGTTGCACCTTTGTAAAAAAGTGAATCTTGCAAGATTTGAAACTGCTGCTCTACATAGTGGTCTCAGTGTTATTAGGGAATATACAAATATTTCTAAACTGATTATTGCTTTCTTTTATTTACTTTACAAAAAGAAAAAAGAGAAGAATGTGTGTGTATGTGTAAATGTGTGAATGTGTAGTGAGTTCTGGTTAATTGAGCTACATCAGAAATGTAGCCCAATGTATCAATCAAAAATGTAGAAATTCACTACAAACAAAGTTGCACATCAACAGTTTAAAAGGTGTATGTACAGAAGACAAATGTTTAGACAAGTTTTTCATTTACTTCTTCTTTCACTATCCATTATTCCCGCTTCCTATGCAGGGTCCACGTGTTACTTAGATGCGACTTCTTGTTAGTACCACTCCCAACCGACCTGTCACCTAGTCTGCTGCTGGGGGGATATATTTTTTGGCTGTAGAAGCGTATGTTCATGGAGTCGGTTTGCCTGCTTGCGGGATGAAAAACCCCAGATAAACTAGGGAAAAAATTCTGCTGTCCACGCCCAAGACTGGCTAACTTGGCTATGTCTGAGGAAGATCCTCAAGTTCCTCATGTCTTCAACGGGAATCGAACCTGGGACACTCCTTCCCCAGGCATATGGTTGCGGGGTGCAAAGCCACTAGGCTAACCGCACGGACACAAGTTTTTCATTTACTGAATAGCAAAATTATTGACATATAGAGATAAACTTAAACAACTGGCTTTAATTAAAGTAGAATATTTGCCATACATATTCATGCATGTATGCATGCAGTTAATGGTACTATAGGAAGTGATTAAGTGTAGCCTTCCATCCCCCCCCCCCATTAACTGTACAATTGAACAAAATCAGCACAGTTATCTAGTGCAGATATAACACTACCTTCATTACTATTGCATGATATAGAGCCGTAATCCAGTAATAAATTTTCTAGCGTCCTGGGTCATCACCCGTTCAAGATCAGGAATATCATCCTCATCACTTTTTTGTTCTTCTAATATCCTCTGATGTTTTGCTGCAATTTCCCCCTGAAAATCATCATTTTCATTATAGTATTGAAAAGTATCATCAACGGATGCAAACTCTTCATAGTTTCTGATGTGGTTTCATATCTAATGCGATGTAATTTTCACTATCGACCATATTTGGCATATCCATAACTGAATGCTGAAAACCACAGTGAGCAAAATAGTTTTGAATGGTCTTGTTGCTTATTACTCACCAAATATTAGCCATAAATGTATTGCTTGTACAAGATTAACTTTTGCATTAACCTCTTTGGCAGTTGTCAAGAACCAGTAATTTTTTTTTTTTTATTTCTGTTGTAATTCCATGTCCCAAGTCAATTCTTGAAAAATTCCGCTATCATTCATTTATTTTTGTCTGCATGGTACCAAACTGGTAAACTTTCAATTCTAATCACTTTAAAATACACTGTGTTTACTCAAATATAACTCTCACTTTTTTCCCCAAAATTAAAGTTAAAAAATCATGGCGCGAGATATATGCGGTGATTTTCGGAAACTAAAGTTTTTCAGGAAAAAATTAAATTGACATTTATAATTAAATTCTCAGTATTCATTATAATTTATAATTGCTTATATTATTTATGAAATGAATGCATTTAAATTTTAATTATGAACATTATTTACGCAATCAGCTGCTCACAGTCATTACGCGATATATTTGAATCTTTAGCGACTATGCTTCTGTAATTAAATTAAAACAAACAGCTTCATTATTGTTTGTCCTTTTATCATTTTGCAATCATAACATCACCATGATTTAAAAAAAAAAAAAATGGGTAAGACTTACCAAGAATCTACTATTCAGTATCACTAATTCTGGTCTTGCATATGATTGCTGCAGTATTAACATAGGCAAGCTGATGATTGTTCAGTCAAAATACTGATTCTCTTCAACTGAATTCCAAAATATCTGAAACTGCCATAACAACATTCACTATTTCTTAAAAGTTTTAAACTTTTTTTCGTGTGCAAGGTATATTTTCATAAAGTAAAACTAGGGATGCAAGATATACTCACACCCCTAAGTCATATTGAAGTAAATATGGTAGAGGGCTAGTGCCCATTTTTCAATAACTAACAGCTTTTGTTAACCAGTATTGACATATTTGAACACCAGAACATCGTTTGTTACACGAATAACTGCTTTCAATAATCCAAACAGTGTAGGGTCTTTATAACACAGGGAATCACCTGATTTGACATTATAAAATAGCCCTGCTTCCTGAAGTATTATAGATGTCATAAATTTAGTTTAATCCTTTATCCAAGTGTAAGCAAACAAAGTTTGCACCTGAAGTATCTTCAGGGCTGAGGCAACTTGTGGTAAAGGTGGACTAAGCTCTCATTACTTGTCTTAGCATCTCCCATAATGCAAAGCACATCTCCTTGAGGACATATATAATGCTATGAATTAAGGGAAGGGCCACAACCCAGACCAGTTTCGACCATTATTAAGGTCTCATCAGTGGGTGCCAGACCCAGAGGTGGTGAAAAAAAAATTCCAACTTTCTCTAAATCCAGAGTAATTTAATAATAAGGTGAGACACCTTTTGACAACTCGTATAGGTAAATATGACTTCTCCATTATTTCCACCTTGGTATCACCACCTCTAGGTCTGGCTCCCACTGATGAGACCTCAATAAAGGTCTAAACTGGTCTGGGTAGTGGCCCTTCTCTTAATGCATAGTGTCTGCAAGGAGATGTGCTTTGCATTATGGGAGATACTAAGACAAGTGATGAGAGCTTAGTCCACCTTTACCACGAGTTGCCTCAGTCCTTAAGATACTTCAGGTGAAAACTTTGTTTGCTTACACTTGGAAAAAGGATTAAACGAAATTTATTATAGTCTAACCAAGTGGAAAAAAAATTTCCTACATTGTAGATGTCAACAGCACTAAATTTTTGAATCAATATTGCATAATTTTTCTAACAATCCATGTGGTAGAAGTAGTTGTTCACTCAATTAAACAGCATTGTGTCCCAAATAAATGACGAAAATGCTTGTTATATTCTCATTTTGTTCTTCAGACATATCAAAATAAAATAGCTGTTTCAATTAACTGGTGGACCAGGACCAATTAACTGGAATACACACTCACATACATTATATATATATATATATATATATATACACAGTAGAATCTGATTAATCTTAAAGAACAAAACTAAATCGAGAAAATCATCAGTTTTCTTCGCTTATTTGAAACAGGAGATGTAGCAATCAAGATTATCATGCTGAGGTAATCATTTGTAAATGGTTAGTTGGTTTAAGTCATACTGACACAAAGATTCAAAATGTCATACTAGGGAAAAACCACAGCTTATAAATGACTCATCAGCTTTGTTCCTACAAGCATTTTAGGTGGGTAAGTATATGACTGATCATTTCTCTCATTGACTCTGCTTATACAGTGTATTATTAGCATTAGTTGATTAGATAAGTGCACTTCTGTATTCTTTATTGATGAGCCAATACCTAATCAGAAAAATATAGAAATTTTTCAGTGTACATCATGTTGGAGATTTAATAGAGTATTGACAGCACTAGGAAAGGATTAAAAACTAATTTTAATGCTTAAATATCTCGTCTCAGTCACTGAGACATCTCCAGGGAGTACAAATTACATTTATAACAAACACACAAAGACAACATACTACTTAATGAAACCTGTGGGTGACACTCTAAAGTTCTATCTAGGTGATATGCCCTCTATGAACATTTGTAGGCAGCCTAGGATGAAAACTGGGACCTCTGACGATTATTGTTTCAAATTTTGGGAAGTTTTATGCATTCATATTTTTATATTAGGTTGATTTCTGAGTACCGCTTCAGACTCCAAAAACAGTCTTTCCTTTTAAATCAAAGATGCCAAGAAATAATATTCTTGGCATCTTGGTTTCATCCTTTATACAAGTGTAGGCATATAAAGTATGTGCATTAAGTCACTTTATTACTTTTTAATAATTAATTTATAGTATAACAAAGTGAAAAAACTTTCAACAGTCTTTCCTTTTTAAATTTACTATAGTGGAGCATGGTGGTTTCTTCCAGAAGATCCTGTGAGTTGTACCCAATACATTGTGTGCAACGCAAGATTGGCCAATGTTGTTATTGCAGATGTATGATTTATGTTCATCTAAATGGATTGTGGCTGATCTACCTGTCTATCTGAAGTAAGCCAATTTACAGGAACAGGGTACTTTATATACTTCAAGCACAGAGAGAGAGGAGGGAACTGATCTTTAATAGAATGGATAAGGGTAGCAAGTTTCCTGTGGGGCTTAAAGCTGTGTAGAGGTTGTACTTTTTTAAAGACAAGACGTGGCTATTTTTCCAATGTGGCATGGATGTAGGAGATGGTGATGGCATTTTTGAAATCCTTCTGAAGCGATGGCTGAGGAATGGGGGAAGGAACTGATTATTTTTTAATTCTGTAATCACTGTAGTCATTGGATAGGAAGGTGTGTATATGACAATGCCATATTATTTAAAGGGGGTGGTAGTAGCGGGAAAGTTTGTGAATGTATCTGCTTCTGTGAGTGGATTTTCTATATACAGTGAAGGGGAGGTTACCATTCAGAAGACATGTTACTGAGGTGTCTAAGGAAGGGTAAACTATTGTTATTTTCCTTTTCCATCATAAACTGGATTCTTGGATGTAGACTACTGAGGTGACCAAAGGAAGGAGTTTTGTGTGTCTGGGCCATGAGGCCAAATAGCGAACACATCATCTACGTATCTTAGCCAGATAGAATGTTTGAGAGGGCTGAGTCTAATGCTCATTTTTCAAAATTTTCCATGTAAAAATTGGCAAGAGGGAGTGAGAGGAGGGGGGGGGGAGACCCATAGCGGTTCCCTCTGTTTGTAAATTTTGTTGAATTTTGTTTCTTCCAAGAAAAATAACCCAGAATTGATGGCAAAAGAAAATAGATCAAGATATCAGAAGGAAAAACGTTTTTTTAAGAGTGTTAAGGTCTCATTTAAGGGAATATTGATAAACAGTGAGGTGATGTCAAAGCTTACCAATATATCTATGTTATTTAAAATTAGATTTTCAATCAAGGTTTTAAAATGGGTAGTTTTTTATATAGGATGTGGTAAGTCCAGTGAGCCATGCTATTTTTTCACGAAACCAAGACAATACAGTAAATCAAAACTACATTTATCTAGGAAATTAAATCGACTGGCCTTTCTAAAAAGATGTCGATATACAAGAATGATACCGAACTAAAAATCAAATTCCAGTTGAAAAATGCCTCTGTATATACAAACATACCAGCCTCTCTCGGTGATGAATGCCACTACCGGCTCATTACAATCTGAGCTCTCAGCAATCCTCAATCCTGAACTTTGTTTCATTCTCTCAGACATTTCAAAAACATCCACACAAAAAGAATTCCTAAAAATAAAATATAAGCACACCAAAAAGTATAACATGCTCTAAATAAATCTAAATCACAACTGCAAATTCAACTGCTCCATACAGTAGTGAATCTATCTTCAAAAATTTCAATGAAGATGCCATTAGTGCCCTAAGCCTTGGTCACAATGCCATCACACTGAAAGAAGTGCAACTGATAGACCTAATGTACAGCATAGATGGTCAAATGTGTCACTTAGCTCCAGAAAAAGCCAACATCAGACTTGGTATCACCAATATCCTCTCCCAGGTGTCACCTCCAAGAAAGTAATCTATCTTCTGTTCAACTCGCTGCTCTCAGAAAGTTATGGAAAAAAATTGGCATTCCGACAAGGTTCCGATGATGGTCAGACAACGACCGAAATGGTCCACACCCCGTTAACCCCTGTCCCAGTTTCCACATAAGGATACCCTTCCCCTTCATTTCCCTCCCCACACACACACAAAAAAATGCGGCCCTAAACAAAATAATATATATATATATATATATATATATTAATGTTCATTGTTTACTCGGTAGAACAGTATATAAAAAAGAAATTAAATGACTTTATACCGAGAATGACAAATTTATCGTTAAGATACAACTAGTTTCGTTGATATACAACTTCTTCAGGTATCATTGGCAAAGAATAAAATAAAAAATAACAGACACATGAAAAAATACATTACCAGATCACTACCCTCCACAAAAGTTTGGTATTATTTCAACCCTGGCACATCGTGCCAGATCTTTATTAACAGATGAAGCGGAAATTGAATATGAACTCAATTTTCTTAAAAAGTCTTTCATTAACAATGGATTCTCTCTTAAAATGATTAATAAATTTCTCTCTGCCCACCACTCAACTGCTCTTGAAGATTCTTCTCCACCAAGAGTTTTTATTTCGTTACCATACATCATCTCTCTCTCTCCCCGAAACTGGCAAAAATGCTTCGAAATTCAACATTAGAACTTGCTTCACTACGTTCCCACCACTACCACCCCTCTCAATGGCTACAGTGATTACAGAATTTTAAAAAATAATCAGTTCCTCTCCCATTCCTTGGACATTGCTTCAGAAGGATTTCAGAAATGTCATCACCATCCCCTACGTCCATGGCAGATTGGAAAAAAATAGCCATGTCTTTAAAAAAGTACAACCTCTACACATTTTTTAAGTCCTACAGGAAACTTGCTACCCTTATCCATTCTACCAAAGATCAGCTCCCTCCTCTCTTAGTGCCTGGAGTATATAAAGTATGCTGTTCCTGCAAGTTGGCTTACTTCGGATAGACAAGTAGATCAGCCATTATCCATTTAGATGAATAAAAATCATACATCTGCAATCACAACATTGGTCAATCTGGCCTTGCAGACCATGTATTGGATACAAATCACAGGATCTTCTTGAAGAAAACCACCATGCTCTACCATAGTAAATGTAAAAAGGAAAGATTGTTAAAATAAAGAACTTTTATTGTTAAAAGACCAGAAGATAAATGATAAAATATACAAAAAGCCAACAAGTTTCACTAGCCACTGTCTAGCATTTTCAAGGCTGAACTGGTGTGAAAACAAATGCATTAAGTTACATGTAAAACATGTAACTTAATGTTCACATAATTTTCACTGGTGTGAAAACAAATGCATTAAGTTACATGTAAAACATGTAACTTAATGTTCACACCAGTTCAGCCTTGAAAATGCTAGACAGTGGCCAGTGAAACTTGTTGGCTTTTGTATATTTTATCATTTATCTTCTGGTCTTTTAACAATAAAAGTTCTTTATTTTAATACATCAGACCAAATATGTACAATTTAGGAAAGATTGTTTTTGGAATATGCAGTGGCAATCAGAAATCAACCTAATTTAAACAAATACAGATGAATAAAACTTTTTAAATTTACTATACTGGAGCATTGTGGTTTCTTCCAGAAGATCCTGTGAGTTGTATCCAATACATGGTGTGCAATGTAAGATTGACCAATGCTGTTATTGCAGATGTATGATTTATGTTCATCTAAATGGATTGTGGCTGATCTACCTGTCTGTCTGAAGCACAGAGAGGAGGGAAATGATCTTTGATAGAATGGATAAGGGTAGCAAGTTTCCAGTGGGGCTTAAAGCTGTGTAGAGGTTGCACTTTTTTAAACTAATTTAAACAAATACAGATGAATAAAACTTTTTAAATTTACTAGAGTTGAGCATGGTGGTTTTTTCCAGAAGATCCTGTGAGTTGTATCCGATACATGGTGTCAATCTTGCAACGCAAGATTGACCAATGTCGTTATTGCAGATGTATGATTTATGTTCATCTAAATGGATTGTGGCTGTTCTACCTGTCTGTCTTTAACAATAATCGTCAGAGGTACCAGTTTACATTCTAGGCAGTCCACAAATGCTCAGAGAGGGCACACCACCTAGAAATGACTTTAGAGTTACCCACGTGCTTCATTAAGTATTGTGTTGTCTTTGTGTGTTTGTTACAAATGTTATTTGTACTCTCTGAAGATGTCTCAGTGACTGAAACAGAATATTGGAAGCAGTAAAATTCATTTTTAATCCTTTCCCAGTGCTATCAATACTTTAAACCTCCAACATGGTCTTCCCAGCACTTAAACCTTAACACATGGATTTTTCAGTGTTTTGTTTTTGATAATTTTTTGTTTTTAATTTCAATTTTGTAAAATTTTAGATCACTAGTCAAAAAAATTGCCTTACTAGACCAAATCAAAGGTCATGCACCCAATCATCATCGTCTGGCAGGAGATAACTCATCATCATCATCAAATTCCTGACATGTAAAAGTCTTGCAAGTTTGTTGCAAGTAAAAGGAAAAATGCTCATGGTAGAATGATCTTAAAAAATGCTGAGGGTAGGGAGGCAACCGAATCAGTCGATATTGTGGAATTACTGAGCGAGCACTTTTCAAGAGTATATCATCCAGGTGGTGACTTTGCAGGAATGGAAGAACCAACAGCTTATACTGGAATTGTGATGAATGAAGTAGAGGTAACTAGTCTATTACAGAACCTCAATGTCAATACATCTGTGGGATTGGATGGCATACCAGCTCGTGTCGTACGTGAAGCGGCCAAGGAATTGTCAGTGCCCTTGACCATTTTGCTTAATTTGAGCCTCAGGACTGGGTCAGTCCCAAGGGGGTGGAAAGAGGGGAAAATAGTTCCACTGCACAAAGGTGGTTCCAAGGCTGCTGTTGAAAATTACCGGCCAATCAGCATAACAGGAATCATTATCAAGGTCTTAGAGAAAATAGTCAAGAGGAAAATACAAGATTGGATAGAAGAAAATGGGATACTGTATCGGGGGGACAGCATGGTTTTGTGAAGGGTAGGTCATGCCTCAGTAATATGCTCACGTATTATAACACAGTGACGGCTGAACTGGATAAGGGTAATGGGTTTACAGTGATTCTACTGGACCTTGCTAAGGCCTTTGACAGGATACCACATGGAATTCTAATCAGTAAATTGCAGCATATGGGAATGGACATAGGGTTGGTGAGATGGATAGGAGGGTGGTTGACGGAGAGATATCAGAAAGTGGTTTACTCAGGAGTAGAGTCCACAAGACGGCCTGTGACTAGTGGTGTGCCGCAAGGATCTGTTCTTGGACTACTGCTGTTTAATTTGTTCATAAATGATATAGGAAAGGATCTGAGAGGAACAGTTCATTTGTTTGCGGATGATGCGAAGTTGGGTAGGGCAATAGTGAATGCAGATGACGTCAAAATTTTGCAGGATGATTTGGATAGATTGGAGGTCTGGGCTAAGGAGAATGGATGTCAATTTAATGTGGCAAAATGTAAGGTTATGCATTTTGGGGTGAAAAGATTGGCGGCAGTTTACTGCATTGGTGGAACCGTGCTCCAGGAAATTGATGAGGCACGAGATTTAGGAATGTTGGTGGATAAGGAATTGAAATTTAGGGGACACATTGCAAAAGTGGCCAAATCAGCTCATCAAATCACTTGGTTGCTGAAGAATACGTTGACAAGCAGGTTATTGTTCCTCTGTATTGAGCCTTGATAAGACCCCATCTCGACTACTGTGCTCAGATTTGGTCACCTAGGTTTCATATTGATGTGGAGGAGGTGGAGAGGATCCAGAGACGAGTGACCAAGATGAAAGCAGGTCTGTGGAATGAACCGTATGAGAACAGGTTGAGGATTTGTGGGTTGCAAAAATTGGTTGATAAGTGGAGGAGGGGAGATATGATTGAGACATTCAAATTACTGAAGGGTTTCTATAAAATTAATTCAGAAGATATTTTTGAGAACGGGGCTGGTTGTGGGAGGACTAGGGGACATCCATGGAAACTGGGCAAAAGTGTGGTTAGTAAAGGTGTTAGAGCTGGGTTCTTTACTTTTAGAGTAGTGAATGAGTGGAATGCACTCCCTGAGTCTGTGGTGGACTGTGACAGTGAATGAGTTTAACGCGAGGTATGATAGATACTGTATGAATGTCGAATAGTTGTGATGAATATGATTTGGGGCCTCCCTCGATGAGTCTAATGACTCCCTGGAGTTGCCCGTAATAATAGTAATAGTAATGTACCTTTAAGGGGTGTACAGGATATGACAGTACTACACGAAACTTATATCATTACTAACTTCCTATCTACAATTTTCCTCCAAATCAATCTGTTACCTGTCCAGACTCCAACATTATCAGATCTTATATTTCTATCTCCTAAGGCACTTTTTACTGTATCAATCCACCTATATCTTGGTCTTCCTATTTGTCTTTTTCCTGCCAACCTGGCAGAGAACATGTTTTGCTAATCTTTCCTTTTCCATTCTGTTTAAGTGACCATATCACCTGAGATTAACTCTGCTAGCATATTCCTGGGTGCTAACAATGTCACCAGGACAGTGTTATAAATAGAACATAAATAGAATATAAATCTACAACTGTGTGCTTGATACAATGATATAACAGCAAGATAAACTGCAAAAAAGAATGAACACACCTGGGAAAAGAAGGCACATTCCAAAAACAGAAGTGTGAAAGTAAGGATCCTGATATTGAGGATACCCTAAATCAATGGTTCTCCATTAAAACTGGACAAGGAATGTATGTCAGTTGTTCAATATTAAAAAAGAAGTCAGAGTAGCTAGGTAAGAATTGGGTAATGATCAAGCATTCATGGTATTTCAGACAAATTATGGAGACTAACACCGTGTTGGAAATAATTACTTTAATTTACGATGTTTCAACCTTCACATTAAAGTCATCACCTGGAGTAGACATATATATACAGGGTGTTCGGGATAAATTTGACATATTTATAATTAATTATATTTTTCCGTAAGTTACATGTATTAACACACACTTCTCTTCATTTAAAAGTTTGGACCCTTCTTCATTCATATACAAGATGTCAGAAAGGATGGATAGCTGGAACCCACCTGAATCATGGAAGAGAATAACTTGTATCATGATGATTCGTGCCGGCCATCAAAATAAGGATATTACGACTGCTGCCCAATGCTCCCTGAATACAGTAAAAACAATCAGGCATGAACTAGAGACTTGCAATGGTGACTACGAGGATGTAGCAAGAAGAAAGATCCCTAGCAGGCGATCTGATTGCGTTCGTACAGCAGAATTCCTCGCAAATCTGCAGGAACAGGTGTTGAAGAACCCTGGCATTGGAATTCGGGCTTTGTTCGTGGAGTTGCTAACTGTAGTCAAGCCCTGGATAACAAGGGTAGCCAATGGTAGGCCGTATGTATGGCAGCAGGATTCGGCCCCTTGCCACACCTCTGGGAAAAGTCAAAAATGGTTGTCTGAAAATTTCTACGACTTCACCAGTCCAAATGTTTGGCCTCCAAACTCCCCAGACCTTAACCCCATGGATTATTTTGTATGGGGCGCAGTTGAAAAAGACACCAATCGCACTTCCAGTAATACAAAAGCCCAGTTAATGGATAAAATTAAAACAGTTTTTGCGGCCCTTCCCAGGGAGACTGTAGCATCAGCTTGTTCGAGGTTCCGAAGCAGGATTGAAGCTGTGATCGATGCTAATGGTGGTTATTTTGAGTAAATCTTGTTGATAGTATTGTAATTAACTCTGCCTGTAATGTTTTTTGTCAATTCATTAAATTTAATAGATACAAAGAAGATTTTCTTTTTCCTTACGAAACGGTCAAATTTATCCCGAACACCCTGTATATATATATATATACAGAGACAAGCAATATTACATTTCAAATAGTATGCCAAAGTGACAATGATTTGATCAACTGTTATTCTACTGGCCTGACCTGTAGTGAAAAAAAAACATCAAAGCTATATTCTATTTATAACATTATCAGAGAACAAATTCATATAGATAGTTTTATTACAGCAAAAGTGGTGTCCTAATTTAATATGAGAGTTGGTATATTAGAGTTAAGCTCTTGGATTACTTACAGTCCTATTCATAATTGACTCTTGGACGAAAAGGTTATATGGGTAGAATATGTGCCTTCCATATTCTTGTCATTTTTAAACCATCATCATTGTTAAGATTAAGATGGTTGATAAGAATTTCGCAGACCTCCTTGATTGGCTGCTGCATGGGTTTGACAGATTTGATATAGGTGGGGAATTATTGATGACAATCCTGATGAACAGTGGCTGGCCATATAAGTATTTACAGAAGATGTAAGCTGCAGAAACTGAATGTCTGTGTGCAAATGAGTGGAACGTAAATCTAAATATAAAAATGTAAGCAGAATATATAATTCTTAATATTGAAATTATTTAAATTTATTTCTTTGAATTCTAATAGTTGTAGATGGAGATCCTTCTGCAGCTGACAACATATACTGTTATGCTATGTTATTGTTATCTCTTTTTCAATGTATTGACATGAATCCTTTTGACATTGACATCCTTGCGGTTAGCCTAGTGGCTTTGCACTTCACAACCATATGCCTGGGGAAGGAGTGTCCTGGGTTCGATTCCCATCGCCGACATGAGGAGCTTAAGGATTTTCCTCAGCCATAGCCAAGTTAGCCGGTCTTGGGCGTGGACAACTGGACTTTTCCCCCAGTTGATCTGGGGTTTTTCATCGCGCAAGCAGACAAACCGGCCCCATGAACACACACAGATCTACGGCCATAAATACTTAACCCCCCCATGAGGGGGCTCAACTCGCCCCAACAGGGACAGGGGAGAAAAGGGAGGAAACTTCTTATGAATAAAGAAATGTATTGACAATTGCCAGGAAACCTAGCCAAAAATTCTATAAATATTAAATTTTTTTTTTCCTAACATAAGTGTCATTCCATTACTCTATTACTTTATCATTATTTTGTCTGCTTATGTTTCAATATTTAGATCCATTTGTATATAGAGAGAGAATATTTTTAAAAAAAAAAACATCAGTATTTGGAAAAAAATCTTTGAAAAGAGCTAAATGTGTTAACAGAATAAACCTTAAAATGCTGCAGAAGAGCACAGTTCATTCCAACTTGCTGTACAATCAAAGATTTTTCATTCTTCTTAAGCACATCACATCTATTAGTGTGCAAGTTTTTCCTTGTTAATTAATTAGATTCATGAAGTGAAAAAAATAGCCGATTTTTTGTTTGCCCTTCTTCTATCATTAATGAATCGGCTATTATTTTATCTGTTGAAGAATACAATAATGTTTATAGACTCGGCATAAAAGGTTTTCATGACTTTAACAGTCATGAAAATATCCTATTTATAAATTTCAATCACTTTTATATAAGAAGAACCTTCCACTTAGAGCTCAAACTGACACCTCAAGAACAAGAAATGTTTCAGGCTGTCCTTTATCTAATGAGGAAATCTCAGTGCTGTCAAAAGGAATAGATGGCTGTAGCTCTGAAAACCATTCTTATTATGTACTTTATGTTTAGTAACGATAATGGTCCTCATAACTTCCTGTATTCCTTGGTGAGTAAAATTTATTTTTAATTTGCATATATTCTTAAATCTGTACCTCTTCTAACTTCATCATCTATCTTAAACATAACAAGAACATAGTAATACAATGCTCACAAAAAGTGCACAGTAATGGTTCATGATAAAAATAACTACTTTAGACAGCTTAACCTTCTACTTCAGAATCATACCACCTAGAGATGTATTTTCAGAGATCCTACTCAATCATAAAACAACAAACTTAATGATCTCCTACATAAAGTTCATTCTTGTGATGAAGAAATGATCAAAAAGTTAAAAGTTCATCATAACACACCTCCTCGACTTTATGCTCTTCCAAAAATAATGAAAATGTTTTGCCGAGACTTACTATAAATTGTATAGGTTGTCTTGCCTATAAACGCTCAAAATATCTGTTAAGTCTTCTCCCCATATTTACTAATATTCATTACTTCCGCTTTCTTTACAATACTAATGAAAGCAGAAGAATTTCAGAAATGAAATTTTTCCGTTTTCATTATAAGTTCAGAAGATTTCAAGAATAAAATATCAGGTTATCCTTACAACCCACCTTGTTCCTTGCAAAATATACCTTATTTGTAAACCCATTTCCATATGCAAGTTCTTAACAACTTCTCTAAAATCTTCACCATTACTAATAAGATGCTGATTTGTTTACAGACATATCACTCTTGCATCATTCTTGTGTAATGGAATTATTATACAATTTTTCCATTCTGTGGGATCATTTCTGAGCTAAGACTCAAATTATACAAACATGTCAAGCACCCAGCTAGTTCAGTTGAACATTACTTGAACATATGTGCTGATATCCTATTTCTCCCTATTTTTCTTCTTCCAATAGTCTCACTAGGACCATCGAGTAGATATCAGGAAATATTCCTCACAGAAATCTTCCCCTCAGTCCTTGACTGACACTTATCTTTCAGCTCTGAAAGTGAAGCACCTGTTTAATTTTTTTTTATATCGTTTACCTAGTTAATTCTAAATCTGTCTCTTTTTCTAATTTCTGGAATAAGTCCTTCAAGAACTGGCATTTGGAGACCATTAGATCCTGATATGACCAAGTCAGATGAGTTGTTTCCTTTGAATCTTTGTTATCTCTTGGACCAGCAAAAAAAATTTCTGTCTTATTTCAAAATTTGTGACATGACCAGTGTATGGTACCATTAAGAGTCATCTCGTCTTATTTCAAATGCCAGCAACCTCTTTTCATCTTTTAAGACAATTTAAGTTTCGGTTTCACTTCCATACAGAAGTACTGAATTAACTAGTGTGTTAATAAGGCATAATCTGTTTATGATTCTAAGTGTGTTATCTCTCCAGTGGTTTTAGTTTTTGGAGTGCTGTTGTTGCTTTTGCAATTTTTGTTCCAATATCCTGTCTTGATCTTCCATCTTTATTCAAGATACTGCTTAGGTATTTAAACTGATGAACTTCTATAGGTGTATCTCAAGTAGAATTTTTTCAGTTTCTGCCGCAGCACTTCCTTCTTGGTCAAGAAGCATAGATATTTGTCACTATTTCTGATTTTAATATACTTATGGTTAAGCCATATTTTTTTGAATATGAGCTAATTTAGTAGTGATGTCCTGAAGATAAGATTTGTTTTCCACCAAGAAATCAAAATCATTGGTAAGAGATGAGTCATTAATCAGTCTAATTGCTCTCCTTTGTATTGCATCCTGTATGTTTAGAGAACTCTTCGGGGACACCACACCTCCTCAGATGTGCAAGCAGTACTTGATGGATGGATGGATTTGTGATTTGTACAGGATTAATAGCTGTTCAGAGGTAAAGTAATGCCTTAAGCAAAAGAGGAATTCTAATTTTTTGGATGCGAAGGAGGCAATGGTTGTAATTTTATTTATTTATTTATTCATATGGAGTTTCCTCCCTTTTCTCCCACGTCCCTATTGGGGCGAGCCATAAATACTTAACCCCCTCCTGGGGGTTAAGTATTTATGGCTGTAGATCCGTGTGTTAATGGGGCTGGTTTGCCTGCTTGCGGGATGAAAAACCCCAGATAAACTGGGGGGAAAAACCCTGCTGTTCACGCCCAAGACTGGCTAACTTGGCTATGGCTGAGGAAGATCCTTATGCTCCTCAGATTGGCGACAGGAATCAAACCCAGGACACTCCGTGTTTATGCTAAGAGTATTGATGTCAAGATAATCTCAAGGAGAGGAAATCTCATCTTGCCTAGAGATTTGAGTGTTGTCATGTTGACAAAGTTATCCAAGCCCTATCAAAGAATGGTTTGGAGATCAGAATTTATACTTGCAGAGGTTGTTGCTCTGTGAGTTGTGGTGGTTTGTTTGGTGCAAGGTTTATCAAGTATGTAGAGGTGCAGGCAAAACTGTGTATTGGATTGGTAGTCAACTTGTTGGTCGTTGATGTAAAGAAGAAATTGCTTTAGTATCTCAGTAATGCAAAGCACACATCCTTTCAGTCATGTATAATGCAATGCAGTATGGGAAGGGCACTACCCGGACCAATTTCGACCTTTACTGAGGTCTCATCAATAGGACCAAGAACCAGAAGAGATGTAAAGCTTGAAATTAATGCAGAAGCCCAAACCCAAAGCACAGTCCATCCCTTTACCAAATACATAAAAATGCTAACTGATTTTATAACTATTACATCTGCACACTCTAGCTGAACTTACACACATAAGCATTTCTTTCAAGATGATCTAGCTTCCCTGACCCACTGCATTAGGTGTCACTCAAATAATTTCTCTATGTACTTGATGCCAAATCCATTCAAGTGCAAGCCATCTCTCTCTCTTTAATACCACTCATTCCTGTAACTAAACTCATTCCACACATTCAAAAACTTGTATCCATTTCTTCTACATAGCTTGTCCATTGATACCATGAATACTACCTTATCTCTCCTGTTAACCTAATACTATTATATCTCGGCAATATATCAACAAGTTTAACTTTCTCGGTTTTTCTTTCTTTCTTACTTCTTTCATTAATTTTTCATACCTTCTTTATATTTATCACTAATTAAAATCATTAGTTTCAACTGGTTGGCCGAGTAGTTAACGTATCTGCTCTCCAGCCAATAGGCTGTGGGTTTGAATCCCACCATGGGCATGGATGTTTGTGAAAATAGTAGTGGCGGTGGTGGTGGTGATGGGTGATAGATGCCGTTGGTGTAGTTGTGGTTCGTTGTAGTTGGTGGAGACAGAGAGTTGTAGCGTAAGTTGCCCTCCCTCAATGAGTCTTTGGACTCCTGGAGGTGTTGTTGTGTCCCTTTTTCATTAATTACTTTGATAATTATGCTCTATACATTATGTTCACCCTATGGTGTCACGTGGTACTGTCTAAGTACAAAGGAATTGCCTCGGGGTTGAGCCAAAATCCAAATGCAACAAAGCTTCTGAGGTTCTTCTTCTCTTAAGGTCCTACGACATTTATTTGTTAACGTTGTGCCACTTAGGACAATTAGTTTAAAAGAGGAAATCTTAAACAAGAAGAGTATACTCAGATATACCTCAATGACTAACAACTTTGCAATTGTGACCATAAATTCACTACTTAAATCTCCAGCGTAGGTTCGTATATTTAACAAGTGGTGCATCGGATAGGCAACTGAATTAGAAGAAACAAAAGGTTTATTCAACATACTAACATTTATACAGTGCATGGAAATTTGGTAAAATTCAATTCAATACTACAAAATATTGTGTAAATATTATCAGCAAATGTGAGCGTTAAATCACGTAACTCATAGGATTGGCAATTGTGCAGCTCCAAACTATATTACACAAATTCTTCAAATTCCTCTCTAACAAAATCTAGTTAACATGTTTTAGCTCCTTATAGACACACATCCTTAGTATAATACTCTTAAATTTACACTTATTTTCCTTTCACAGTTTATAATATGCTACAGTCCTATTCTATCTCTGTTTAAGTCCTCAGATCTTGAGGACTTAAACAGAGATACATATCATACATATCACATTAATTAACAAGAAAGTTTCATGATACCATTTTAAGTGGGTTCCTGTGCTTGTTCCTTTCTTTACTCGTCTCTGGATCCTCGAAATGATTTCTTCTTGCTGGGAAAAGTATCTGGGATTTCTTGATCATGTATAGGCCTACTCGTTTCCAGTGGGTCATGCACTTTTTTCAGGGAGTACTTGGGGTAAAGCAACTCCTTCGACATGAAGCATTCTACATAGACTTTGAGCTTTTCCGGAATAATGATATTCTCCTCTGGTTCGCGATACATAACCTTTCCTATAGATACGTAGTGCTTTCCGTTCTCTTCTGCCAGGAATCAGGGCAGAGATTCCCCTCCTGTTCAGGAACCGTACCTCCACTTGCGAAGTCCACACACCGAAGAAAAAAACTAAAAGATCTCATGGGGGGGGGGGGATTCCTAACCCTTTTATCACTCACTCTATTGCTATCGGCACCTTCCATAACCTTCTCCCCCCCCGACGCATAGACAGCGCTCAACATGGTGTCTTTTGGTGGCAGTTTTCTTCCTTTTTTTTTTTGCTTATTCATCGTGTGCCACGTGCACACAATACGCTTGCAGCAAATTCTTTTAATCCTGTGCTTTGGCCTTGGATCAAGCCCTAATTCTCGCTAACAAAATGACAAAATGCGAGTCATTTAGCCATGCTTTGGCTATCTAAATTTTAGGAATATTATACTATTTCAATTATACATTAATGTTCTTTTCCTAGAAATTTCACACCCAATTCAACTAGCTCAAGTATCCTATTTATATAATGGGATAATGAACTTTTCTTATATATTTTCACAATTATTTTCTCTTTGCTTAATATATCCTAATTTTGTTCACTTTGATGCAAGCAAGTTTCTTTTATAGGGTCATTGCTTGTTAAATTATGAAGGAAAATTCGCTTAAGAACTTTATTAATCACAATTTAACAGTGTCACATAAAAAAAAAAAATAATAATAATAATAATAAAAGCTGGTTGGTCAGTCTGCCAGGCTAGTTAGTGTACCTGCTCTCCAACCAATAGGCTGAGGATTCAAATCTTGCTGTGTGCATGGATGTTTGCAATTATTTTTAGGTGGGCGATAAATTTCATAATTTCATCATCTAGTGTGAGACCACCACTGCGCTTACTGGAAGCCTAAAGTGGCTTTAAAAAGTTCCATATTTGGTCTTTGGAGCAGGGTTTCCAGACTACACAAAAATAAATAAAATTAAGACAAATAAAAAAAAATCCTTAGCCCACTCATGGAACAAAATATAGGTTTACAGAAACCTTTCGTGGGTGGAAGGAAGAAGAACAACAACAAAACACCCTACCATCTCTTTTTACTTCTCTGTTTCTTTATTGCATTCATCAATGGTCATGAGTCATTACATGACAAAAAAACAGAAGAAGAGTTTAAGGTCTAATCATGAGTTTTTATTTATGTATTATTGATTATAGAGCAATATTTTGTCATTCATATTCATTCATATGTTCACTGGATATCCACAGATCTCGTATGATCACTTCGATGCTTGGTGATTTTCCACAAAAGGCCTTGCCATGTAGTCTTGTTCCTGTTGTATGCTTTTCTGGAGGCTTCAACTCTCTAAAGATCAGCCACTCCACATGCACGATCCATCCATCTCATTGATGGTCTACACCTTCCTCTTTTTCCAGGAACTTTACCTTCTATTACTGTTCTGAGAAGTCCTCCTTCCATCCTTTCAATGCGTCTAAAATATTTAAACTTTCTTCTGTCAAAATCCTTAAGGAGCCTTAAAGTTCTACTAATCTTTTCTAACACCCATTCATTTGTTTCCCTTTCAGTATATGATATCCTCAACAGCCTTCTGTAACACCACATCTCAAAAGCAGCTATTCTTTTCTTATCTGACTTGTTTAGGTTCCAAGTCTCACATCCATAAGTTGCTCTTGGAAAAACAACTGCATCCGAAATCCTCAAATTTGTTCCCATAGAGAAAGATCCATCCTTCCAGATTTTAGACGAGTCTCTGTTGTTTTAGCTATTCCTATTCTTCTGATGTCTTCTGAACAGCAATTCTTCACATTAATAATGGAGCCCATGTATTCAAACTTGCTGACTTCCTTTATTCTTTCTCCATTAAGGCACATGTTTCTTGGGAGCTTGTCTGTCTGTATTTTCTTTGAGAACCATAATCTTTGTCTTGCAAGGATTGAGCTGAAGTCCTATATTCTTATGATTTCATTAACTTTGTCAAGGATTAGCCCAAGTTCTTCCTTGTCTTTACAAAATAGCACTGTATCATCGGTGTACCCCAGATTACTAATCAATCTACCACCTATCCTAGTTCCTGTCTTGAGCTTATCCAATGCTTCACGCATGATGTCCTCTGCATACATACTAAACAAGTGAAAGAAACTAAACATCGTTGCCTAACTCCTTTTCCCACCTGAAGCCAATCAGCAATCCAACACCTGTTCTTACTGTGGCTTTTTTTGCTCCCTGTACAAGTTGGCTATCAACCTGATAGTGTGTTGAGGAAAACCCATTCTTTTCATTACTTCCCACAGTTTCACATGCTGAACACAGTCAAAAGCTTTAGAGTAGTCAAGAAACACATTACCAAAGGGAGTCTGAATTCTTGATATTTTTCTATGACCTGTCTAAGGCAAAGGATCTCATCTCTGGTGCCCTTACCTTTCCTAAAACCTGCTTGTTCCTTGGGTATCTCTGCCTCAACTTTGGCCCCCAATCCTATTTAGCATGATCTTCAATAAAATTTTGCTTGCATGAGATATTAAACTAATAGTTCTATAGTTCTTGATGAGGGCAGTTGATGAGGTTTATGAAGAACTGGAGAGAAACGGTGGCGAAGCTCAGTTGTTGAGAATAGCGAAAGCCAGAGATAAGGCCTCGAAAGACATAACATCAATCAAGTAGATAAAGGATGCCTCAGGAGTAGTATCACAAGACGAGGACAAAATCAGAGGAAGATGGAAAGAATATTTCCGAAAACTACTAAATGAGGAGAATCCAAGAGAGAGAGGTGCGAGGATGGAGAGGTAAATGAGAGACCGGTGCAAGACATAAGTAGAGAGGAAGTGGTTTGGGTACTGAGAAAAATGAAGAATGGAAAGGCTGTGGGAGCAGACTAGATACCTGGGGAAGTATGGAAAAGTTTGGGCAGTGAGGGCGTGGATATGTTATGGGATCTCATGTGTAAAATAGCCCAACAGGAAAAGATACCAGAGGAATGGAGGAAAAGTATTCTCGTCCCAATCTACAAAGAAAGAGGAGATGTTCAAGACTGTGGCAACTATAGAGGAATCAAGCTGATGTCACACACATTAAAAATATGGGAAAGAGTAATTGAAGCAAGGTTACGGCAGGAAACGAAAATTGGTGAGGAGCAGTTTGGATTTATGCCAGGAAGAGGGACAACGGATGCAATATTTGCGTTAAGGCGATTGATGGAGAAATATAGAGAGATGCAAGTGGATCTGCACGTGGTGTTTATAGATCTGGAAAAGGCATACAACAGAGTGGCCAGGCAGGAGGTATGGAGGTGTATGAGGAAGAAGGGGGTGTCGGAGAAGTACGTGAGGTTGGTGAAGGAGATGTATGAGGGAACAGAAACTCAGGTCAGGGCTAGTGTTGGCATGACAGAAGGGTTCCCTATTGTCGTAGGGCTACACCAAGGGTCAGCTCTGAGCCCCTACCTCTTTGACCTGGTCATGGATGTACTAGTGGAGGATGTCAAGAAGGAGGCACCATGGAGCATGCTGTTTGCTGATGACATTGTTCTATGCGAATCATCCCGAGAGAAGCTTGAAAATACCCTGGAAGAGTGGAGAAAGGCATTGGAGGAGAGCAGCATGAGAATTAACCGGGTGAAGACTAAATATATGTCAACGGGGAGTGACGAGGATATCGTCATACGACTCCAGGGTGAAAGGCTAATTTCAGGGAAGAAATTCAAGTACCTTGGGTCGGTTGTCGAGAGGGATGGTGACCTGGATGAGGAAATACAGCACCGAATAACATGCAGTTGGATGAATTGGAGGAAGATGAGCGGGGTCCTGTGTGACAAGAGAGTGAGTTGTAAGAGGAAAGCTCTATAAGATGGTGGTGAGGCCGGCGATGCTCCATGGTGCGGAGATGTGCCTATAACCAAGGCACAGGAGAGGAAGATGGAGGTAGCGGAGATGCGGATGTTGAGATGGATGAGTGGTGTGACAAAGAAGGACAGGATAAGGAATGACTACATCAGAGGGATGATTAAGGTGGGACCAATTGGCAAGAAGATACAAGAAAGTAGGCTGAGGTGGTTTGGACATGTTGAGAGGAAGGGTGAGGAGTATGTTGGTAAACGAGTGGAGTATATGGAGTTGGAGGGAAGGAGGAAAAGAGGCAGGCCCAAGCTCAGGTGGAGGGATAAGATGACAGAGGATCTTAGGGAGAATGGATGGAGTCCGAAGGATGCCCTGGACCAGAGAACTTGGAAGAGGAAGGTTAAAGATTGGTGCGCCGACCCCGTTTAACATGGGATAAGGCAGAGTGAAAGAAGAAGTTCTATAGTTCTTGCAGGTCTTCATATCTCCCTTCTTATGTAGTGGAATGAAAACTGACTTCTTCCAGTCTCTAGGCCACTGGTGGCAAACCTTTTTATGTGTGCATGCCAAAAATTTACAAATCAAGTTGCCGACATGTCGGGCAATTTTTAATAAGAGAAAAATTAATAGAAAATTAATTTTAATTAATTAAACAAATATAAAAGTACGTTTAAATTAGTTATCAGTTACTGGACTTATGAAATCATGTGACATATTTTCATTGACATATCCCATCCTGATCACCAAAAATTTATAATATTATTCTGTGTAAAATTGATTATTGTATTATTAAATTGATTTTAATAATGTTGGTTTGAAAAAAAAAAAAAAAAAACGGTAGGGAGAAAAATATTTATGCATTGTAACTCACCATAGAAATCAGCTGAGCAGGGAAAGCAGCAGAAGGATGTCAACCTGTCAACAAAACGCTTACCATATTTACTCAAATATACCTTATTTGCTGGCGTATAAGATGCACCCCCTTTTTTGTACACATTTTTTTAGGAAAAAAACTTTATCACTGAATATTATAATGAATTTACAGTATTTCAAATATAAAGTAATAAGTAAGTCTACTTTCAGCAAATACCTAATCTAACTAGGAAAGAGTACCCACCCTTTAATCGTCAAAACCCAGAAATTCATCTCCAGAGCTAAATGAAGAGACACTTGAAACCTCTTCTAAATCAGAATCTGAGTCCACATACAAGAAATTGTCCTGTGTACCATCCAGTGCATTACTAATTCCACATTTCTTAAATTATTTAACCATTGTCCAAGTTTTCACAGCATCCCATGAAGCTTTGACTCGCTCACAAACTTGCGAAATGCTAGGCCTCTTCCTTCTTCCTGATGGCATAACCTCAAAATCTGAAGACTGCATTCAGCTGTTCCACTTCTCCTTCATAAATCCCTTAAATGGTTTATTAATACAGACATCTAAAGGTTGAAGCCCCGGAATTACAGCTAACTGAGTGTTCAATTCCTTGAGTTTATTTGTGACATCATCTGTTCTGTGAGAATGAAACTGATCCCATACTAGCATGGCAGGCGTCTTCAACAGTCCACCAGGGTGTCTAGACCAAATTTTATCTATCCATAACTTCATTACTCCTACATCCATCCAGCCTTTTGCGTGAACATGTACAAACACTCCTTTAAGCAGTTTTTCTTTGGGTAGCATCTTCCTTTTAAAAATCAATAGTGGCGGCAATTTTGTCTCATCAGCACAGCAGGATAAAACAACCATGTAGTGAGTTTTTTCATGCACCGAAGTTTTAATAGTAACACTTTTAGTGCCCTTGGAATCTACAGTCAGTTTTGTTTGAGGGAACATCAAAAGTGAGCACCTCGCCCATGTTTCCTATTTGCGCAAGTTCAAAATTTTCTCGTTTCCTTACGTTAATGACGAATCGATGAAATTCAATCATTTTTTCTTCATATTCAGCTGGCAACTTTTGTGATATTTTTGTTTTAGTCTGCATACATAGCTGGTTTCTCTTCATGAATCTTGAACACCATGATGTTGATCCAGTAAAGTTGGCGATCCCTCTGTTAGTGGCTATCGCTTTTGCTTGATGAATAATCATTTTTGTAGACACTGAAAGTCCCGCTTTTCTGTGGTCTAAAATCCAAGTATTCAGTTCTGCCTCAAGTTCTGGCCATTTTACAGTTCCACTTCGTAGCTTATGTTTACTGCGAGTTGCTTTTTTTAAATCACCTTCCTGATTCTGCCAAGTTCTTATAATTTTCTCAATAGGGGGTGGTCCGAAATGCCTCTCTGTTTCCATGTTCTTTAGCATACGCAATCACACATAGCTTGTATGCAATACTGTAACAATGCTGATGTTTTTCAGCCATAATTTGCCAAGAAATTTAGAGAAAAGTTAACAGCAGAAATTTATCACCATTCACAACTGCGACAACAATTGGAAAGTTTAAATGAACAGGATTCTGTGATCTTTGATGACATCGCATGCGCATCCACTGAACTCTATGTCAGTGTTTCTCAAAGTGTGGTACGCGTATCCCCCCGGGGGGGGGGGGGGGGGGTACGTGAAAGGTCTTCAGGGGGTCCGTGGCAATTTTCGGCTATGCATCATTAACGCATAGAATAAAATTCAATGTATCCGTGAAGTTAGAGATCGTAAAATGTTCCTATTGTATCACTGAATAAGGTACAGAGACATCTGCAGGCTGTGCAATATGTTTCTCAACAAACAGTGTAATTAGAGACAACTGGGTAAAAAACGGCACTAACTAATGAATTGCATGTCCCCCTCCCACAGAAAATGCTGTATGACTCAAGCAAAACCATATGTTGCCGGTGCAACATATGGTTTTGTTTGAGTGAACATGTTAAAACAAAGAAATATATAGTGAATGTGTTTCAGATATTATATAAGGAATTTGTTTGAAGAGAATTCGCATTTCATCTCAACTGTCAGCTTGTCTTTGTCATTTAGTAGCACGATCTTTTGTTAATACCGCACCAATCATATGAATGCGGATGTCTGAAGTTTGAGAAACACTGCTCTACGTAACTGGAATGCTCTCACACACACACCGCAAGGAAGCAATAAAGAAATCGCATAACTCGGAACAGAGAAAATTTCCAGAAATTAAAATAATAAAAAACTGAGTATCGGAATATAAGACGCACCCTGATTTTCAGAACCTATTTTCAAAGGAAAAAGTGCATCTTATATGCCGGCAAATACGGTAACTTAACCTCGTGCATAACTTGCACCCCTGATTTTACTTTATGAAAAAAGACATTAAAAAGTTTTGCATATAACTCGTACACGAAAAATGTTCAAACATGTTCATGTTGAAGCCATAGCAACTCGCTCCCCATGGTGATAACAACACGCCATCCCCAACGGCCATTATACTGCAGATGCAAGAAAAACAAGTAGTTTCATTGTATCCCTGAATAAGGTACAGAGGCTTTTGCAGTCTGTGTAATATATTTCTCAACAAATAGTGCAATTAGAGACAGCTGGAATAAAAAAATGGCACCAACTAATGAATCACATATCCCCTCTCACAGTTCAATTTTTCAATTACATGAAATAAGTGTTTGTTTTATTGCACTTGAAATTTGATGTCATTATGACAGATCACAAAAACTAACTTCAAATAAAATTCTACCACAAATTGAAACATGCTATATAATGCGTGTGTGAGTTCACTTGCCAGCTCAAATGCAAACAAGCAGCAAATAAAATTCAACCAAAGGTGTGGTTGAATTTTATTTGCCAAATAAAATTCAACCACATAAATTTCAACCAATCAATCAACTTTGTGTGAGTTGAGCCTGCCAGTAATGAGAAGTTCTGTTGGAACGATAAACGACATCTAGTCATGAATGTGTTTAAACTAAGAAATATATAGTGAATGTTGTTATGAAAGTTTCAGATGTTATGGAATTTGGTTGAAGAGAATTAGCATTTCAACTGAACAATTGTCGGTTGTCTTTGGGTCGCACAATCTTTTGTTAATACCACACCAATCATATGCACGTCTTCATAACTGCTCTGTCATACAAAACAAAACTTAATTTGTACTTATTGTAACAATTAAAAAAAAAAAAAAAAGGTTGAATAATTTATAAGCGTATAAAAGGATATCACCTGTAAATCGTGCCATAGGTTCGCCATCTAGACTCTAGGCCATGATCCTGTCTCCTATATCCTTGTAATCAATCTATGAAACACTCCTATTCCCCCCCCCATTCCCTGTGGCCATAATTAACCTCTGCTGGGATTCCATCTGCACCTGGGGCCTTATTGCCGTTAGGCTGCTTAACTGCTCTTTCAACTTCATGCCTAAGTGGAAGAGGTTCCAAATCAGAATTTTCCTGGTGAGAAGGTCCAAATTTTCTTTATTCACTCTATTGTACAGTTCCTCACAGAATTCTTTTCATCTGTTTTTGATTTCCAATTCTGTTAGTAATGCTCCATTCCTGTCTTTGATCACATTCAATTTGGGCTTAAACTTGTGCTTTAGATCACAAACTAAATAAAACATCCTTTTATAATTGTGCCTCCTCATCTGGAATATTCTGTCAATTTCTTTTTATTTTATTATTATTATTATTATTATTTATTTTATTTATTTTTTTTTCATTTTTAGCTTACTTATAAGCAGATAGTGGGAATTCCAGTCATTCCACTGCAAAAGTTTTGTTGTGATGAGAGGATATGCAGAAATTATATATATATATATATATATATATATATATATATATATATATATATATATATATAAAATAGATGAGCAGTAAACAGCAGTAATTGGCTTATTTCATACCTAATGATGGAATATACAGAACTGGAACAAGTAATAACAGATATTAAAACTTGGAAAGTTAAGAAGTACTATATATCTAGTAAGCATATATATATTTTTGGTTATCTTATTTGCTTTAGACTGTAAAGTTGAGTATGTGTGTTTTTTTACAGAAATTAAATATAGGATATTGTTTAGAAAGTGTTGTTTTCATGGCAAGATGTGTACAAGGAAAATTGTGGCCAAGGTTTTCTTGTTTACTGAGTTTAGAAAGAGGGATTTTGCACAATGTAGTGTATGTTCTATGTATTGCCAAGAGTAAGTGGGTTATGATATGAAAGCGAGAGTGTGTGTTCTAATGTTTTGTGTGCAAGTGCAAGAAATGTGAGTCATGAAAATTGGGAAAATGAAATGATGAATATTAATGATGTAAGGAAAGATAGCAAAATGTTCTAGAGAATGTGGAGGTAGTGAAATATGCTAGTGTGTAAAATATAAATGAAAACTAGAAAGAAGTAGCTGATGAGATGACAGTAAGGAGAGTAAGCAGTGAAATAGCTCACTTATGTGAGATCCTTCACAGGACAAAACGGGAGCTAGAGCAACTGTAGAAACAACTGTTGAGTGGTACAGTGGGGGTGGGATGAAAGTGCAAGTAAGTGGAAATAAGGAGAAGGTATTATATGGAGATTAGATGATAAGGGGGTATACTTAATGAGAAAGTGACAAAAACACATATCCCAGATGCGACAATCAGAAATGTTAGTGAAGCTGTTGGCTTGCAAAAAAGCAGAAGAGAAAAAGTAGATTTGTTTTTTCAGGAACAAATGATTTGGACAGGCAGAAATATGCAATGAGAGAAAATGTGAAATAGTTATCAAAAGAAGTGAAAATAATAAGTAAGGAAGTAAAGACTGTGAGTCTTCTACCTTGCTATGATAGAACAGAGTTGGGAAGAAAGGACATGGATGCTAATGAGTCAATGAGAAGATTGTGCAGGAGGAATGGTGTGCAGTTTATAGATGCATGGAATGAATGTGATGGATGAGAGATCTTATATATGCCTGATACACTACATTTGAATGTTTTTAGGGTTAATGTTTGGAGGAAGTGTCGCTTAGTGAGAGTTTGGAAGTGCAAAACCAGGGATACAAGAGATATTGGGGAGAGAGATGCGATCAAGCAAGTGCTTGATCGCATCCCTCATGAGTGTGACCATACAGTCTTCTTCTGGCAATTTGCTAACAAGTGTCCAGGCAATGCTGGAATTAATCAGCATGTGTACAGAAATGATTATACAACACTAAATGCAATTACACAGGTTTTGGATTTGATTAGTAATGATATTATACAAGGGTAATTGTGAATCCAAGAGGTTGTTAAAATGCAAGTACATGTATACCAGACATATAACAATTAACCTTCCAAACGGCTAGGACGTCTATAGACGTTCAACTAAATCTGGATATGATTCAGCCCACCTGTTTAAAGAACCAGGATAAGAAGTGCAATTTGACCATCCTATCCATTAGAAGGTGTGATAAACCTTCACACTGAAGAGAACGGTTAATCGGATTATCTCACGTTCGTAGCTACCTCTCAGTTGCCTATAACAAGAAACGCACATCCTTGTTCTATGCTGGTCAACTGGATTTTAGTTATATATGATAGACTAAAAATAGAGAAATTATTTATATTTTTGTTTTCTCTTTTTATTGTACAATACAATTTTAATTTCTGGACAAAATAAAGGTCTTGCATAATTTCTTCACTTAAATATTGCCTTACCTTGGAAAACCAATTTCATTTTTAATTTTTTTGAGCTAATTTTTTTTCTAATCGCTTTCTAGACAAAACATCATTCTTTGCTCTCAAAGAAATTAATTCACGATAATTATTTGAAATATTCTTTTAAAAAAAAAGTAAAGAAAACCGCTGCCGACGTTCCAGATTATATTCTTTTTATTTTTGTACAAAACCATCGAAATCAAATAATACTTCACAGATTTCCTTTAGGACATGCTGGAGCAACTTTGCTTTATAGAGAATAACATGAAATTCTTTAATCATATCACTAAATTTTTTCTTTATATTATATAGTAATCTACTGTTCTTTGTACTTGGTTTCCCTGTATAATTGGTCATTACAAAATGAAACTAACAGTTATAGATATTTACTGCATAATTCGGATATTTTATTCTCCAATTTTTAAAGTAAGCGATACATTTGCTTCTTTTTATCAGTCAAAATATGTATATCAAATGTGAAATTTCATTTCCTTTCACAATACAAATGAACTTTATTTCGACTTTGATAGCATCAGCCCCTCTCCTTCCCGTTGCAACATTACCAGACACCCGAAAGCTGTTATGAAACATAGGTACAGTTTTTATTTCATTCGTGATTTTTCCATCATAATTGTTCCACATAATAGTTAATTTTTTCGATACAGAAACTAAGTTTTGATTATTATAAATTTGCAAACTATAAATAAGAAAATATACATTATTTCCCTATTATTATAAAACAGGAAGTTATGTGACGTTGGCTAATAGGGGAAATTAATATTTAAAAACACTGTCATCCTACAAATGCAATATCAGAATATGCTTCGAATGTCTGCTAATCAATCAGAAAGATGGAAAAACAGACCAAGGAATTTCTGCCTGTAAAATATTCAGTTATTGCACGAGGTACTTGAGTGTGCTGCCTTCTGGGCATGTTCTTTTGATCTGGTTCCCAGTGGTGGTGGTGGGTGGGGGGAGTTGGTATTCTCCGTTAGTCTACAACTTGTTACTGGGCAGAAAGGAATATTAGAAAGACCCAATATACAATTCATTTGTGAGAAGCCAAGCAAGAGCAGCAACAGCAATAGAAGTAATTTTTTTCAAGATAATTATCAAATAATTTAGAATTTTTCGATAATAAAAGTGAAACTGATCACTATAAATAAAGAAATCATTTTTGGCATAAATACTTCATCAGCTTGTAAAAGAAATGTCAGTTTTACTGTGTTAGGATATCTGAACAACAGAAAATGAAACAGGACATTCTTGCTTGAGGCAATTTAGTGCGACTTCTAGGAAACTTTCTGTCTTGTTTTTCTCAAAAGAGTAATCAAAGACTTTTAGCTTTTCCTCTAGGTAAGAGGATTATTGTCCAGCATTTCTAAGACGTATTTCAGAAATAGCAATAGCAGAAATAGAAGTAGTAATATTTAGATTTAAAAAAAAAAAAAAAAAAAAAAAAAAAAAAAACAGAAAATAGCAAAATCTAAATTTTTTTGTGTGGGTTTTACATGTTGAAAATACAGCATAGTATTTCTAAATCTTAGAATAATTTCAGCAGACCGCTGATTTCAGATTCAAAGAAAGAGTACAGAACTAGAAACTTCGATATATATACAACATTATTGCTTTATTTCGGTAAACTGAAATAAGAGATTTTGAATACCGTCTGAAAGCTTTCAAAGCTGTAGAAATTTAAAGTAGTTATGCAACTCAGTTCCAGGACAGGAGAAGGAGGGGGGGGTTGCATTAAAAAAATCCTAAAAATGAGCATAAATTTTTAATCATTCCATACAGGATATCCTTCTTATTATATTTTCAACATATCTACAGTGGTTAAGCACTGGATATTATAGTGCATCCTACAAAAAAAAAAAAAAAACTGTTGCAATTTTCAGCAAAAGAAGAAGGCGAAGCGTCTCTGATAAAATACCATTAGGTATAAATTTTTGATACTAAAAAGATACAATATCGGAAACTGAGTAATGCAGTTTATAATCATTTGTTGTTCATAAAAAAAAAAAAAAAAAAAAAAAACAATCATTTCTGAAATTGAAACATGACAATCCATATAAAGGTATTTTGCAAAGAAAGAAAGCAAAATGTCATATTTATTTCACTAAATGTTATTTAAAAATATAAATATTTGACAAAATATTTTAAACATAAACAAACATTTGCAAATTCGCAAAAAATAATCTATATTGTCAGTAAAGTGGAGGAAATTAACTATTACTAAAGTATATTCATTGCAAAGGCTGATCTATGGTCATTTCAGGATTGATTATTTATTTTGGCAGAAGTGAAACTTCTATTTTTGGAAAGAGACAAGAAATAAATTGTTCAGCAAAAAAAAACAAAAAAACCGATCAGATATCCTAGTACAGTGAAGAAAATTCGATGTAACAGAGTACATGTAAAGACAAGTGACACAAAAGTCGCTCGACCACAGTTAATCCGCTAATGGCTCTCAAATTTTATCAAGTATATTTTATCAAATATACTTGATAAAAGCTAGAATGCCGATGAAGTTTTGATCCATGAAAAAGTCTGGGGTAGACTTGCTATTTCATCCACCTTGGCCGGTAGGAGGGTTAAGGGAGAGGAGTTTTTGGAATTGGTCAGCTTGACTCAGCCAAAAATTACAGGTATCAGTGAGACCTGGTTGACAGAAAATGATATAGTTGCAGAGATAGAATGTAAACAGTCATGTATTTTCAGGGAGGATAGAGGGGGGGATAGGAGGGGGGGGGTACTGTTAAATTAAAGAGGATTTTAGGTCTGGGGGAGATGACTTTTTTGAGGCTGTCTGGCATGTGTGGGATAGAGGCCAAGAAGACAAAATATACTGTTGGTTCCTGCTACAGACCAGAGAGTCCACAAAGATGTAGATGCTATGTAGTAGATTAGCACAATGAGTACAGGCCAAACTATTATGGGAGACTTCAACCATGGGGAGATGGCAAGATGGAAATGAATTTTCTCCAGCTGCTAAGTGATAATTACCTGAAACAACATGTTATATAGGGAACCAAGGATTTGAGAGAACTGGATCTGATAATAGCATCAAGATATATCCATAACCAAGGTATATTTTGCTTCCAATTGGGGATACCATGCAGTCTTCTTCTGGCAATTTGCTACGCATGTGGACCTCTCTGTCAAGAAAGGGTTGATGTTACACTATAAAGCTGGTAATTATGACAGACTTAAGAGGTTGCCTTCTTGAAGCAGTGCCATAACTTGAAAAGGTACAAGGAATGTCAGTAGTGCATGGAAGGTGGTCAAAGACTGTTTGAGAGAAGCAGTATCAGAATACATACCCAAGGTCAGGAGGATGAATCAAGTGCAGATTAAATGGATGAGTAGAGATATAAAGCAAGAGCTGAAAAAAAAAAACACTGTGGAGGGAATATAGAGAAAAAGATGATCAGCATATTCATGAGCAGTACAACATACAAGCAAGAAGGGTGAGTAGTATAAGAAAGACCAAATCAGATTATGTGAGAAAATTAGCTAAGCAGCCCAAAGTACGAGGGTGTTCTGAAATGTTCTTGGCCTTGACCATAGATGGCAACACTATCGGCAAGATTTTTTTTTTCTAAGTTGATACAGCTGTCATAAGCATTATTATTATTATTATTATTATTACGGGTATCTCCATGGAGTCAGTAGACTCATCGCGGGAGACCCAAACTAGCAAAACAATATCTGTCATATCTCTTCTTGAATTCATTTACAGATGAAGAGCTCACAACAAAGTCAGGCAATGAATTCCACTCATTCACCACCCTCCAGGCAAAAAACCTTGTTCTGACACCTTTGTTAACCACACTCTTCTTTAATTTCCAGAGATGACCTCTTGTTCTTCCATCACTATCACACAGCTGAAACATTTCCCCTGCATCAATCCTATAAAAACCTTTTAGTAATTTGAATGTTTCTATCATATCCCCTCTTCTTCGCCTATCAACCAATCTCTGCAATCCACAAGCTCTCAATCTTTCAATGTAGGGAGCATTTTTTATATCACTCACCTGACGGCGATCTCGTTTCTGATACACTCTTAGCATTACAGTTATGCCTCTTAGACAAGTAACGTGCGTTATTTTTCCGCTGATTAAACATTCGGGATACCTGAACTGAGCTGCCGAGTTTAAACGTGGCTGTACCAGCCTTGAAGATGATCCATGTGAAGGACATCCAAAAAGTATAACAGCACCACTGGCATCCATGTAAAATTGCAAGTCATTCTATCAAGTAGTTTGTTTTACACAGCTGTCTGAAATGGATAAAATTCAGTATCGTGCGGTTATAAAATTCTTTGTAAAAGAAGGTTTAATGCCAAAAGAAATTCATTCAAAGTTCATAAAAGTTAATAGGCATTCTTTTCCTTTGTTTTCAACAATTAAGAACTGAGCTGCCGAGTTTAAACGTGGCTGTACCAGCCTTGAAGATGATCCATGTGAAGGACATCCAAAAAGTATAACAACACCAGAAATCATTAATCAAGTGGACGATATGGTACTGGATGACCAGCAAGTCAAAGTGCTTGAAATTACTGAGACTATAGGTATTTCAAAAGAACGTGTAGGATATATTTTGCATGAAGAATTGCAAACAAAAAAGCTTTGCGCAAGATGGGTGCAGCGCTTGCTCACAGCAGATCAAAAACACACTCGCATGAAAATCTCTGAACAGTGCTTGGAGCGTTTTAACAAGAAGAAAACTGATTTTGTGCATCAATTTATTACTATGGATGAGAGTTAGATTCACCATTACACACCAGAATCCAAACAGCAGTCAAAACAGTGGACAGAAGCCGGTTGTTTAGTGCCAAAGATAGAGTCAGTTCCATCAGCAGGAAAGGTCATGGCATCAGTGTTTTGGGATGCAAAAGGCATTTTGTTTATTAATTATCTTGAAAAGGGTAAAACAATAACCAGAAAATATTATTCCAATCTTTTAACCAGGCTAGGCAAAAAAAATTTGTGAAAAAAGATCCAATTTGCAGAAGAAAAAAATTATCTTTCATCAGGACAATGCAGCTGCTCACAAAGGTTTTTTGGCAATGGGAAAATTAAGGGATCTGCACTATGAATTGTTGGAACATCCACCCTATTCCCCAGATTTGGCTCCCTCTAACTTCCATCTCTTCCCAAAACTAACTCTTCCTTGCTGGTCAGCATTTTTCTTCGAATCAAGAGGTGATTGCAACTGTAGAGGGGTATTTTGCAGATCTTACTGAGAACCACTACAGGGACGGGATAATGGCACTGGAGCATCGCTGGAATAAATGTATTAGACTTAAGGGAGATTATGTTGAAAAATAAAAATAATTTTGAAATTCCTCCTATCCTCATCCATCTCCCTTAAGTCTGATTAAGTCTAATTAATGCAGCCGGTTCGCCGCTCCTCTGCTGCATCCCCTAGGAAGATATATTTCTGACTGTATCCGTGTATGTTCACAGGGCTGGTTTGCCTGCTTGCAGGATGAAAACCTCCAGATAAACCAGGGAAAAAACTCCGTTGTCCATGCCCAAGACCGGCTATGGCTGTAGCTGAGGAAGATCCTTGAGCTCCTCACGTCTCCGACGGGAACAGAACCTAGGACACTCCTTCCCCGGGCATATGGTTGCGAAGCGCATAGCCACTAGGCTAACCGTGCGGGCATTTTGAAATTATAAATTTTTTTTCATTTATATCAAAATTTTTTCATAACAATGAAAAAAAGCATTGTTTTTTTTCATTATTAGGCTGAGAACTTTTCAGGCCAACCTCAGAAATCCAAAAGAGTTTTTTCATTATGTAGCAAGTAAGAGGAAAAATGACTATGGTAGGATGACTTCAATCAATGCTGATGGTGGTGTTATAAAGTTTCTTCTGCATTTCTATTACCTTGCTTTTTCTCGACCCTGCTTTGGCTTTGTTGTTCATCACTTAATATTTCGTGAAATGTTGTGAAATGGTCAACTATCTTAACCAACAACTGCCCCAGAATTTATTTATTTCTACTAGATCTTATTTTCTCACACTCTATAGTCTAACAAATTTATTTGTTTTACGACTGCACCAGTTAGACTATGTATTGAGTGCAAGATTATAAGATTTTAAACTAAAGAAAAAGCAGATATTGTTAGCATTCCCCAGTTATGTTAATCTTTAACTTTAATTTGTCGTGGCTTGAATATTAATCACCTAAACTTTATTTTATACAGGTTCAAGATTTTAAGGATAGTGCAGTGATAGAATCAATCCAATGTGTTGTTCACAAACCATTTAATTAAATCAAAAAGGAATATTTACAGTTTGATTCACATTAGCATATATATACAGTTTATTACAATTCTTTGTTATTTTCAATTCTTCCTAATTCAAACTTAGTTCTCATTTACTTCCTTTAAGCTAAATCACAATTTATAATACCCTGCCAGTCATATATACACAAGCTGACAATAAAGCATACCTAAAATAAGCTTATTACAATATCAATTTACATTATCTTACTGTACCCATAAACAGACACTCTTGATGTATAATCTTTTGGGAATTATCGCATATATAAGTACTTATAATTCTCGTTCAGCCCACTGCCTCTTACATGAATTTTTGTTCACATGAAGGTGCTCCTTTTGTCCTTCTTTCCGTCTGCTTGCTCGTTCTTGATTTCCCACCAAATTTATTCTTTGCTCGAGTCTTTGATTATTCTATGCCCTTTAGGACCTTTGCAATGCTCCTCTTTCGATTACCAATAAAGGGGAAAGGTCACTACCCAGACTGACCAGTCTGGGTAGTGACACTTTTCATAATGTATAGCATTATACATGACTGTAAGGATATGTGCCTTGCATTATGGGATAATAATGCAAGTGATGTGAAGTCATTAGCTCCTATATACAAGTTGCCCTGTCCTGAAAATACTTCAGGTGCAAACGTTGTTTGCTTACACACGCTTGGATAAAGGATTAAACCAATAATATAATTTCTTGGCATTTGTTCTTTATATTATAACCAAGTGGAAAAACTTACAATAACTATCTATAATCCAGAGTATTTTAATTACTTCAACCTTGGTATTACCTCTGGGTCTGGCTCCCACTAATGAGATGTGAATAAAGGTCGAAACCGGTCTGGGTAGTGACCCTTCCCATAACGCATAGCATTATATATGTCCATAAGGATATGTGCCTTTCATTATTCGATACTAAGATAAGTGATGTGAAGTCATTAGCATCTATATACAAGTTATTCTGTCCTGAAAATACCTCAAACTTTGTTTGCTTACACTTAGATAAAGGATTAAACCAAGAATATAATTTCTTGGCATCTGTAATTCATACCAGGGCTGTCCAAAACATGGCCTGCGGTGTGATTTTGTGCAGCCTGCCTGAGGGTTTTGATTTTCACGAGCAAAAAAAAAGAAAATAATAATTTGTGTATTAGATATTTTAATTCTATCACTAATCGATAATTTCGATGTTGGTAATTTTATTTGTTTTTTTTACATCACCATATACGCACATGGCTTTCAAATATTAAATGTGTGAAAGAAGTGTTCTTACTGTTTTGTTCCAACGCGCATGCTCCAGGCGTCAAGTTGTGTCGCTGCTGCTCACCAAATTACTAGATATGCATTGTGATTTATTTCTGTGTCATCTTTAGTAATCTACTTCTATTTAATAAATTTCATTACAACTTATTGTGAAACAATGAAAAAAAAAGCAAGTGTATCAAAGCCGATGGGAATCAGACTACTTGATTACAAACAAAAAGAATAAAATTCAGTGTCTTGTTTGCATGCATGTTTTGTCAGTGCCTAAAGAGTATAATGTGAAATAAACAATTATCGTTTTTGTCTACTGTTTCAATAAAAACATTTTTGAGAGCACCATGACTTTTCTCTATTATGAAATTTTCAAAGTGCTTGCTAAACCTAAATAACGGTACGATTCTCCAAGTACTTTAATATATGTACTGTATTTATTATTCTGGATGTGGCCCCCGGGATAATTCTTTTTGTTTAATGCGGCCCTCAGATTACCTAAGGTTGGACAGCCCTGATTTATAGTATAACCAAGTTGAAAAACCTACAAGAGTATACAGAGGATATGAAATTGCAAGTGATCACATTTAGCATTCAGCAAGATAAAATTCAATCTCTTATCGAAAACATGGGTTTGTTTAAAATCAATTAAAGTTGAATAACACTCAGAGGTTAACTGTAAATTCATATATATACAAACATCATTCAAGAAAAAAATGAAAGAGTTTAAAAATAGAGGAACCAAACTTTGGTTTCTCTGGAGATTCTATGGAAAACCTGAAATAAACATTGATTAATTCAACCAAAGAAACAGGTAGCCTGCAAGGACAGAAATATCAGAACTCCATGATGGTCTCAAGAAGTTAAAGAGGCTGTGAAGGAAAAAAAATGTACTGAAATTTCTGGCAAGTAAGTCTACTTGTGTTCTGAGAGAATATAGAAAAAAGAGAATGAAAGCAAATTGTACTAAATGTAGCTAAATGGAGGTAATGGGAAGACTGATAAGAACATAGAAAGTAAATATCATGAAAAAATGTTTTGCCACCTTCATGATATTTACTTTCTCTGTTCTTACCTGAGTCTTCCCATCACTTCCATTCAGTCAGTTTTACAGAATGATTTGCTGGCTAGCTATTGAAATAGTGCTCAGAAATGACAATGTTTATTGTCATCACATATACATAATATTTATAAATAAACAATTCAAGTATACAATGAACATTTTCTGTTGGTTTTTATATTTATTTTGGGTTGATTGTTTGTTGTAAACAAATAAAAATATTTTCCTTATATATATATGTGCGATCAGGAATACTGACTCGGTTGTTTTGATACATTTTTATAAAGAGATTTAATGGCTAAAATCGAGAATAATTGTAAGGCTTTAATGATATAACACACTACTAGTGTTTCGACTTTTGACAGCCTTCTTCAGTTGTCTTCTAAAAATAGTATTTTGTTAAATGTAAATTTGTATTTACATTTAAGTTGTTCTTTCAAACGTGGCATTGTTTGTTGAGAGCGTGCTTGCATACTCTCATGCACGCCAGTACTGAACAATAGCAGAGGAGCTATCAGGGATGTTGTAGCTCAAATTGTTATTTAAATGTTCACGATTAAGGATGATTTCATTGGACTCCACAATTTTTCTTTCAAACTCATCATAGCAACAAAAGATGTTTTTGGATCTATCCCAGCAGACTGAATGACCCTGGTGTTCACCATCAGGATTGTTCGAGAAAAGAACATGACTAGACAAAGCACTGGCATGTGTTCTTTTGTAAGAGATGTCTCTCTTGTGTTTCTCCATACGTAATTGAATAGATTTATTTCTTTAACCAAAATCAGGTATATTACAATCACACCATATCTTATATACGCCAAGATATTTCAGATTATGATGATGAGGCTTTGGATGGCTTACTAGCGAGCAGATTTTTGGAAGTGTAGCGAATAAGGTTCTGATGTTGTACTTCTTAAGAACTTTAGCTAATTTTTTGGAAACTGAACTGATGTATGGGATGGAGATGTTACCCTTAAAGTTGGTTATTTCTTCAGTGTGGTGGCTAGGAGGATTTAGAAGAAATTTTTTAATGGTTTTATCAGAATATCCATTTTGTCTAAAGACATGTGAGAGGCAATTAATTTCTTTTTTGAAGTTCACCTGAGTCATTCAGAAAAGAGCGTGCTCTATGTCCCAAGGTAGAAATAGTTCCAAGTTTTTGTGGAGGAAAATGATGGGACTGACTGTGAAGATATCTATTAGTTTGTGTAGGTTTTCTATACATTGAGATTCTAAATTTTCCAGAGCTATTTCTACCTTGGGACATAGAGCACGCTCTCTTCTGAATGACCCAGATGAACTTCATTCAAAAAGAAATTAATTACCTCTCACATGTCTTTAGACAAAATGGATATTCTGATAAAACCATTAAAAAATTTCTTCTAAATCCTCCTAGCCACTGCACTGAAGAAATAACCAACTTTAAGGGTAACATCTCCATCCCATACATCAGTTCAGTTTCCAAAAAATTAGCTAAAGTTATTAAGAAGTACAACATCAGAACCTTATTCGCTACACTTCCAAAAATCCGCTCACTAGTAAGCCATCACATCAGAATCTGAAATATCCTGGCGTATATAAGATATGGTGTGATTGTAATATCCCTTATTTTGGTCAAACAAATAAATCTATTGAATTACGTATGGAGAAACACAGGAGAGACATCTCTTACAAAAGAACACATGCCAGTGCCTTGTCTAGTCATGTTCTTTTCTCGAACAATCCTGATGATGAACACCAGGGTCATTCAGTCTGCTGGGATAGATCCGAAAACATCTTTCCTTGCCATGATGAGTTTGAAAGAAAAATTGTGGAGTCCAGAGAAATCATCCTTAATCGTGAACATTTAAATAACAATTTGAGTTACAACATCCCTGATAGCCACTCTGCTGTTGTTCAGTACTGGCGTTCACGAGAGTCTGCAAGCATGCACTCAACAAACAATGCCACGTTTGAAAGAACAACTTAAATGTAAATACAACGTTTTTTCATGTCAGTTATGTACTGCAATTTTCCTGTGCTTCTCAGTTTTAAACTTCAGTGTTTTTATTGCTGTTTCCTATTTTAGAAGACACCTGAAGAAGGCTGTCAAAAGCCAAAACTAGTAGTGCTTTATTATCACTAAAGTCTTGCAATTATTCCCGGTTTTAGTCATTAAATCTCTTTATAAAAATGTATCAAACAAACTTGGTTTTTGCTCAAAAATTGTCTCACAACGTTCGAACGATGATATGGTGTTTTTATTGCTGTTTCCTATTTTTAGAAGACACCTGAAGAAGGCTGTCAAAAGCCAAAACTAGTAGTGTTTTATTATCACTAAAGCCTTGCAATTATTCCCGGTTTTAGTCATTAAATCTCTTTATAAAAATGTATCAAAACAAACTTGGTTTTTGCTCAAAAGTTGTCTCACAACGTTCGAACGATGAGATGGTGCATTATCGTGCAAAAGTGACCAGCTGTCTTCAACACTATTCATGCATATGCGACAAATTCTCGCTATCGATCGCTTCAAAACTTCGAGATAAAACTCGCCATTGATCAATCCACCTATATCTTGGTCTTCTTCTGGATCTATATCCTGCCAACCTGGCAGAGAACACTTATTTTGCTAATATTTCTTCTCTTATTCTGTTTACGCGACCATACCACCTGAGATTAACTCTGCTAATGCATTCCTGGATGCTGAAAATGTCAAGTTCTTTAATAATATCCATGTTTTTAATATGATATTGCCATTGATGCCATCAGTTCATGCCCTTTCTCAGGACTCTCATATCTGCAGTCACTAGTCTTTGGTCAAGAGTTTTACTTCTAACTCAGCCCTCAGACCCATAAGTTAAAATTGGTTTCAACACTGTCTTTTATACGGATAATTTAGAGTATGCTAATATCTCTCTTATTCCATATAAATGTATTCAGTTGACTTCCTACCATACCAGCTTTGTTGATTCTGTTTCCATATTTAATTTACCATCTTCACTAGAAATCATGCCTAAGTAGCTAAGTGATGTTTTCTCCCTAGTGCAGGACACCAGAATGTGCAGAGATTTGAAACTGGGAGTGATCACTATTAAGTTGTGAGCAGGATAAAATTGAATTTCATATTGAAAAGAATGACATGTAAGAAAGTTTTAAAATGAATAAAAGTTGAGCAGCTCTCAGACAACGTGAACTGTAGACTAAAATACACAAAGCTTATTGAAGACAAAATGAAAGAGTATGAGAACAGGAACCAAACCTTGGAGATTCAGTGGCAAACTATGAAGAAAACCCTGCTTGATTCAGTCAGAGAGGCATGTGGTGAGGTTGTCTGCAAGGATAGAAAAATCAGAACTCCATGGTGGACACAGGAAGTTAGAGGCAATGAAGGAAAAGTTCCTGGCAAATAAGTCAGCTTGTTCTCTTAGAGAATACAGAGACAAATGCAAAAATGCTAAACACTGTGTAAAACTAGCTAAACAAAAGTCATGGGAAGACTTTGGTAAGAACATAGAAAATAAATATCAAGATGGTGGCAAAATATTCTGGAGGTTGTTGAAGAAGCTTGGAAATGGAGGAAAGAGTTAGAGATGATAAAAGTGACACGAAAATGGGAGAAAAAGATATCCTTGAAGTACGGAGTAATTACTTTCAAAATTTGCTAAATGAAACAAGCAGTGATAGCACAGTAGTAAAAAAACGCTCAACAGGCATGCAGTCATGAATACATATCCAAACTTGAAGTAGAAAAAGACATCAAAGGTTTGAAATGTGGAAAGGCAGCAGGAGAAGATGATGTTCAACCAGAAATGCTGAAGTATGGTGGTATAAAAGTCTTTCAGTGGCTGTACTGCATAGTTCAAAAAGCCTGGATAAAGGGACGAATTCCCGATGTTTGGAGTAGAGCTCTCATAGCACCCATATATAAAAAGAGAAATAAAACGGAATGTGAGAATTACAGAGGTAGTTCCTTACTGAGTGTTCCTGGTAAGATTTATGCTAGTATAATTGAGAAACGGTTGAGAAGAATTGTGGAAGAAAAGCTTGGTGAAGAACAAGCTGGATTCAGGCCAAATAGAGGCTGTCAGGATCAGATCTTCACTTTACAACAAACAGTTGAGAAAGCATGGGAATATAACAAAGAACTGTATTTAAGTTTTGTCGATCTGGAAAAAGCATATGACAAGGTGCCAAGAGAGAAGCTATTCAATATGCTACAGTTATATGGTGTAGATGGGGCATTATATCAAGCAATAATTAGTCTTTATTTGAATTGTAAGTCAGCAGTTAGAATTGAAGGAAGTACAGGAAGATGGTTTAGTGTTAAATCTGGTGTGAAACAAGGATGTACATTATCTATATGGATCACATTATGAAGGAAAGTGGTATTAAACATGATATCAGAATTGGAAATGTTAATGTCAGCTCTTTGCTTTATGCGGACGGTGTTATACTTCTAAATAAATCCATTACAAGTGTGCAAGATTACCTGACTAAATTGAATAACTGTTTTGTAATAGATATGGTATGAAGGTCAGCAATAAAAAGACAAAGAAAATGAAAATAAGTACAATCGTTGAAAATGTCAACTGCGTTGTGAACGGAGAGCCTGTGGGACAAGTAAAACATTTCAGCTACTTAGGCACGATTTTTACTGAAGATGGTAAATTAAATATGGAAAGAGACAACAGAATCAATAAAGCTGGTATGGTAAGAAGTCAATTAAATAAATTCATATGGAATAAAAGAGAAATTAGTCGGAACACTAAATTAGCTGTATACAAGACAGTGTTCAAACCAATTTTAACTTATGGATCAGAGCTGGGTCAGAAGTAAAACACTTGACCAAAGATTAGAGACCGCAGATATGAGAAAGATTAGAGGCGTGAACAGATGGCATCAATGGCAATATCATATTAAAAATGAGGATATTAGGAAAGAACTTGACATTGTCAGCATCCAGGAATGCGTTAGCAGAGCTAACCTCAGGGCACTTAATTATGGTCACTAAAACAGAATGGGCGAAGAAAGATTAGCAAAAGAAGTGTTCTCTGCCAGGTTGGCAGGAAAACGACCCAGAGTAAGACCAAGATATAGGTGGATTGATACGGTACAAAGTGCCTCAGAAATAGAAATATAAGATCTGATAATGTTGGGATCATGACAATTAACAGACTGATTTGGAGGAAAATTGTAGATAGGAAGTTAGTAATGATGTAAATTTTTCATGTAGTACTATCATATTCTGTACAACCCTTGAGGGTACATGTCAGGAAATTGATATTGATGATGATGATGATAATACCAAAATTAAACAAAGTCCCCTGTCTCTCATTCATATTAAAGTTTAAATCTGCAGGCCTATTACTTTTAAAAAATCACGGCACTATGGTTTCGAAACTTTCACCCTACAATACGAACTTACGAAGAAAGTATTCAGCATTACTAGATTTGAGAACAGGATACAGACTACCTTGATCTTCAATTTTAGTGGAAAAATTTTGTTTATACTTCCTTGCTGATTGGTCACTAACATTTGCAACATAGATGTTATTTCTTTCAGTTTTGAGAACAGAGGATATATGCCAACCATTGTTGTAATCAGCTTGTAGGCAATTTTTATGATCGGTCATAAACAGCGATATTCTCTTTCCCAATTGTTTAAAGATTTCAATGTAAGAAAATTAACGATAATTCATGAATACTTCCACATTTAAAAATACATATTCATGAATATTATTCTCCTCAGAATATTTCCACTATAAAATATTTATTCATGAAAAATGCTTTGAAAACTAAAATGACAAATTCCAGGAGAACTTCTCACGGAACACTTATTCACCTTCCGCGGAACATAGTTTGGGAAACCCTGCTCTAAGCTATTCTGTCCATTTTTGCAGTATGTGTTCATCCTTATTCCTAAATCCCTAGCTTAATTAATCTCTTGCAATGTAGTTCTCTATATACATCTATCACATATCTAATACACTGGAGATGTGATAGAACCACATAATTCATTACAGAGATCATATGCTACAGAAATATTTTAATACATGACTGGATGGGAAAGAAGAGGAGAGTCAACCCCCAAAAATTATGTAAGAGGATGATTAGCAAGAGTGTAAAGAGATAGATTTTGCTTGCTTGGAGATTGATAAATGAATGGAATGGATTACCAGCTGTAGCTGTATCTTTTTAGTGAATGAATTAAAAAAGAGGTATGCAGACAGTGGGTGATTAAAATATTGGTTAGTGTGATGCTCACATGTGGACTGCATGGAGATGATAGTGTAATAATAATAATTAACTAAACTTAAATAGGTCATGAAAATAAAGTAAAGCATATAGGGAATTTAATAATGGAAATCTTACAGTATAAAATGTAGCATTATACAAAGTAGTTTGTAGTTTATACAAAAAAGAAAACATTGGATAACAGATGAAATAATTGACCTTATTGATGAAAGAAGAAAATATAAAAATGCTGTTAAAGAAGATGTGGCCAAATACAAATATCTTAAAAATCAAATTACAAGAAAATGTAGACAAGCCAAAAAGAATATCTGGAAGAACAATGTAATAACATAGATGAATTATTTAAAAGAGAAAACATAGAGAGAGCCTATAAAGAAATTAACAAATTGACGTTCAAATTTAATAAGAATAGCAAGAACAATGCCATCAAAGACAAAAATGGAAGATTACTCACGAATCTGAGGATATATTAATGGAATGGAAGAACTATTTTGAAAATCTCTATAATAGCGACGAATTACATGTCGATAACACAGAAAATCAAAATGAGGATAATCTAGGATCTCCCCCAATATTGCGAGAAGAATTTGATGAAGCACTATCAGAAATTAGTAAGAGAAAAAGTCCAGGTGTAGACAATATTCCTATAGAACTACTATAAAATCTAGGTGATGAGACAAAAATCTCACTCTATCAATTAATAGTCCAAATCTATGATAGAGGAGAAATACCAAAGGAGTTTATGAAATCAACTATAATACCAATACCAAAAAAGAATAATGCTAATAAATGCAACCAATTTAGAACATAGTGTTAATCCCATATGTCAGCAAAATTCTGCTAAAAATTATTCAATAGAATTTATTCAAAAACAGCTTGTCGACTGGATGAAGACCAATTTGGATTCAGAACGAATAAAGGAACAGGAGAGGCAATACTATGTATAGAAGGTGCCAAGAGAGAAGCTTTTCAATACGTTACAGTTATATGGTGTCAATGGGGCATTATATCAAGCAATACTTAGTCTTGAATTGAGCTGTAAGGTAGCAGTTAGAAGGAAGTACAGGAAGATGGTTTGCTGTGAAATCTGGTGTCAGACAAGGATGTACATTATCCCCTCTGTTATTCATTATCTATATGGATCACATTATGAAGGAAAGCAGTATTAAACCTGCTATCAAAATTAGAGATGTTAATCTCAGCTCTTTACTTTATGAGGATGATGTTATACTTTTAAATAAATCTAGTACAAGTCTGCAAGATTCTCTGACTAAATTGAATAACTATTGTCAGGTCTGTAAGGTCTTCATGTAGTACTGTTGGATTCTGATTAAGGAGAAATTTAAATTATTAATATTCCTTACAGAATCCAACTTAATCCACCATACCAAAGACTAAACTTGTAAAAATTATTTGATATTAATCCCATGATTGTAAATTATTATTCATGTAATTGCCTTGAGTTTATTTATTAAATTTTATTAATTAGTCTAAAATATGTGTTAGATGATAGGACCTTGTATTGAAATATTATTCTGTTTATTTTGATTATTCCTAATTTAATATTATGTGGAATTGTATATATAAGTTTAATATGCCTTATGTGAATTATAATATTTTGATTTTTTATTTATCACTACCAGTATGTAAAGGTATAATGTTATGCAATATTTCTGTTTTTATTTTATTTTGTTTGTTACTATGGAGATGGGCTAGAAATAGCTAGCGCGTGCATGGATCACGAGATATGGTATTCAACTGCAGAGTAGGAATTGACATAAGAGAGCGTGAGAAAGAATTTTGGGTGGGGAAAAAGGAGGGGAGGTATATAAGCTGAGAGTGGAGAAAACCGGAGGCTCTTCTCTCAGGACTGACCATGCTGGGACAAGAGAGCTTTGAGTATAGCATAGAGAGATGAGGAGAATACCGAGAGGCAGCAAAGTGAATGCAAAGGATTGCTGTATCTACTGTAATTGGACTATTTAAGGACCGGGAAAGTAATAGGCAACTGAGAACAATTCTAGAAGTTAAAGAAGTACTACATGTTCCATTAGTTTCATGGAACTTTAACAGAGAGCTGAATTGGTCGAATAGTGTTAACACGTTCGCTGCCAACTACGAGTATACTCGTAGTGGGTAAACCTGCTTCACAAGCCAGCTACGAGTATACTCGTAGGATGCTTACCGCCGGGAACGAGATTATTGTAGTGACCTTGAAGAAGTGAAAATGCTTGGCTTGTGGGGCTAGCTTCAAAACTGTGTATTCTCATAGACCGTATATGCTCTGTACAAGCCAACTACGAGTATACTCGTAGGACATTTACCTCTGGTAACGAGATTATCGTACTGACCTTGAAGAAGTAAAACTGCTCGGCGTAGGGGAACAGACCATGCCAAAGTAGCGTGGCAGCGAACGTGTTAAAGAAGGAATGAGCATTTTCCTTTCTCCAAGTACGTCTATACACGTGAAGTGTGACCATTAATAGTTCAGTTATCATTGAGAAGATTTATTCTAATAGTGTTGCCATAGTGTGCTAAGTAAATATAATTATAAAGTGTGCCCATAGTGAAATTGATGAGCAAAGGATTTATCCGGTAAGAACTGTCCAATTTTATATTACTTCAGTGCAGAGATATATGTGTAATTCCTCCAGTTATTCCCCACATTAACTATAACGTTTTTTGCTGAAATCATCCGGAGAATGAAGTATGAAAGTGTATACTCATGAAGCAGTTGTTGCCACCATTAATGTATCGAGACTTTACTGATTGTGTGATAATAGTAAAATTTGTTACTAAGAGATTTTGTGATATTGAACTCTATTAAAAGTTATTTTAATATTGTGAAAGCTATAAATCTGATAGCAGAATGCCCATAGATCGAATTTGTAAGATGTTCTGACCAGTTAAGCTAAGACATTTATATTATCTTGTTCTCAGAATTGAGTTTATATGTATAATATATTACCCAGAATTAAATGTTTTGTTTTGATGATTTTAAAATTGTGTTTAACTGAATCTCCTTTACTGCACCGTTCATGAAATTATCGGACCTAGCGGGAGCTTCAAACATAAGAGATAAACTCGGCCTACTAAAGAAATAATATTGATATAAAATTAGTTGATGGTTGGTTTCACTACATTTCATTAGACTAATCTAGATATAGAGTGGCGCAGTCTAAAAATATAAATTTCTCTATATTTAAATTAGTAATCAACCAGCAACTTGTTTAAGAACAGAGTTAAAACAAGGAAGTACAATCCAACAGTACTATCATAATATCCTGTACATTCCTTGAGGGTACATGTCAGGAATTTGAAGATGACACATCACCATCCATTATTACAAAAGAAAGGTATAATTAAAACTTTACGAGACAGGGCATACAATATATCAAGCACATAAATTAAAAGAAACAAAGAACTGCACTACCTGAAACAGAAGCTTGCACTTATGGTTATGAACCCAAGACAATCAGAAAAATTCTTAGTACAACTCCCTTACTTAAACAAGATTTCAAGAATGCAATCACACTTCCTTACATCAAGAATGTCACAAAGTGGCTGCATTGCTCCATGATGTAAAAGTGGTTTTTTTAACTTTACAAAAAATCTCAAAATTCATACATCCACCAAAACCTCCACATCACCCTATGGGAAGAAAAAAAAAACAAGCATTTATGAGATTCATTGCTCTTGTGGCATTTGTTATATAGGCCAGTCAGGAAGGTCAGGAGAGATCAGCATGTCTGAACACATAAAAAACATTGAAAAAAAAGAGAGCATAAATCAGGCCAGGCATTCCAAACAACTACTACAAGCTATCAAGCACTCTAGCAACAAACAAAAATGTCGTATATTGATCATAAATATTTTACAAGAAATTTTAAAGAAGCCTTGAAAATGCTCAGATCCTTACACAATGCAATAAAAATTATAGCTTAATTTTACAGCAAGTAAAATCTACTTTCATCAAAAATTTAACTGCCATGGATCTAGGATATAACACACATGATGGCAACTACTAGCAATGTTCCAACACACATACAGTAACATATTTATCGTTTATATTTTTGTTTATCAATTAGATGTAACAGTTGTGAAGTTATCAAAACATCTACTGTAAGCCCACAGATGCGAGTCCCTTCAACACTTCTGTGCATGTCAAAAGAAGGAGAATTCATTCTGATATTAGAGTAATCAATGCTTTTCGTGGGATGATTGTTTATTATTATACATTGGAAAATTAGCTTTTCTTTTATGAAAATTCTAGCTCTTAAAGTGGTAACTATTTTGCTTGTGCAACAGTTGGAAAATTGCGTATAAAGCATGTGATTTTGCATGTCGGTGACCAATTTGTACATCTTTTTTTTCTTCCCTTCAGCATAAATTGACTATTCTTGGCACATTGCCAAGGTCGGCTCTATGAAGTGTGGGCGTACAATAATATGTGTAATTAATTGTTAATAGGCTTTTGTTGTGTAAAACTTTTCTGTACCAATACTCTTGATGACATAAGGCTTATGATTTATAAAACTTGTTGGGTTTTGATTACTTATTTTTTATTAAATTCGTTATTTACATCATAATGTAGTCTCAATACTGAAAACTTCCCTCAGATGGCATCACTTATCAAAGTATCATATTAAAAATGAGTGAAAAAGCCCTGTACTTACGTATGAGACTGGCAACTCACCTTTCATAGAAAGAGATCAGATACAGGTTCCTCGCGTCACTGACGGAAATCGAACGCAGGTCTTTCCAACCAAAGGGCTTTGTCTATACTGACTGAGCTACGGAGGCTCATATACTTTGCTTATTGCTACTTAAATAACTGTTCTTCCTATATTTGTTCAATACATTTATTTTTTCACATGCTAGTGTACTTTCACAGATACTAATAAAATACAATGAATTCAAAATACTTACAATCTGTAGCACTCTCTCATGGCACCATGACTAAATGGCTATTGGAGAAAATAAAAAAATATGAAAAATTCAAAAATTGAGAGCAAATGACTAAAAAATTATCACATGAAGAAATTAGAAAATGAAACTGGTAACAAGTCAAAAGTAAAGACATGCATATAAGAAAAAATATCAAATATCCTGTCAAGCAAGTTTGGACAATGTAACAATTTTACTGTTATTGCTTTTGTAGGCTTGGAACTAAAATTGTCAGTATTTCAGGTCTTGTAAATATGTGTTCACAAACCTAGTTTGCCTATTTTGAGGAATGAAAAATACAATTTGCTTCCTGTAAAATTGCATCTTAAACTAATAGTGGCAAAAAATCATGTCAAAAGTTAAACAATTTAAAAAATCAGTTACTAGAGTTGTATAACACTAGAGTGTTCTTCTTCAGATTGATACAATAAACACAATTATAAATAGGTATTAACATGGAAATTTCTAAATAAGTCATGTTTTTTTGTTTGTTTTTTTTTAAATTCATTCAACATATGACAGACATGGAATGTAGGAATGAGATTTCATGAGCATGGGTCACTGTTAAACCAGGATATAACATTTTGTCTCATAGCCTAATTCATCAATATGTAGATTTCTTATGTATGCTTCCCTTATTACATTGTTTTTTATTACATTGGCTCAGGCATCGCATCATCTCACTAGCCTCTTTAAATTCATACATAATTATTAAATTGAATGTATGGTATTATGGCGATTTTGTCAATCATCATGAGAGTTTTTGTTGGTAGTGTAAACGGCCAATCCACATTTATATGCTTGTTTGTTTTTTTTCACATCTCTGACATGTTCTTTTTGATGGATTTCTCCAAAATGTCCATGTGTCCACCATAAGAAACACCACAATTGCAACAGATTTTAAAAACTCCTGGTCTCTTCATTGGTTGATGTGGTTGTTCAGGTGATCTTAACATTGTGGAATTTTTTTGTATGCGTCTAAAGGCAACTTTTAAGTTATGATCTTGTAGGACTTTTGCTATTTTGTATGAAACATTCTTGATATAGGGTAAAGAAATTGTGCCTTTGTAGCGTTTGTTATCTTGGAGCCGGTGAAGGTTTATTCAATATGTTATTAATAGCTTTAACACAGCGACCAATTTTTTTGAAGAATGTCTTTAATGCAAGTTATTTCCTTGTTTCTTTTATTATTATCAACTGATGATGTAAAGCACTCTCTTAATATTTTGATGATACCCCATTTGTGTGCCAGGTGGTGGTAGGAGCTGGAATGCATATACCCATCTGTATTAAACTTTTTTTCTGTGTACTTCATTCTGTATAATAGTGTTATATGAAACTAGTGATTAGTACAGTAGTTTGCTTTCCACAGTTTCAGTTACCTGTCGTCAACCCTGGTCCAAAAATATTAAATGGAAAGTTCCAAAATAAACAATTCGTAAGTTTTAAATTGTGCCCTGTTTCTGAGTAGCATGATGAAATCTCACATGAATCATCCCTTTGTCCAGCGCATCGTGGTGGTAGGAGCTGGAATGCATATACCCATCTGTATTAAACTTTTTTTCTGTGTACTTCATTCTGTATAATAGTGTTATATGAAACTAGTGATTAGTATAGTAGTTTGCTTTCCACAGTTTCAGTTACCTGTCGTCAACCCTGGTCCAAAAATATTAAATGGAAAGTTCCAAAATAAACAATTCGTAAGTTTTAAATTGTGCCCTGTTTCTGAGTAGCATGATGAAATCTCACATGAATCATCCCTTTGTCCAGCGTATCCATGCAGTACTGTATATGCTACCACCTGTTAGTCACATAGTAGCCATCTAAAAATTTTAAATGAATATTCCAGAATTAAACGATTCATGTTTTAAATTTCATGCTGTTCTGAGTAGTCTTGGTTATCAGATCAACTGATGCAGTATTGCAATGCTTGTGTTCAAGTAACCCTTATTTTACTTAATAATGGCCCCAACGTGCAAGAGTTGTGATGCTAGCAATTTGGATATGCCAAAGACAAGCCATAAAGTGCTTCATTCAAGTGAAAAGGTGAAAGTTCCCAACTTTGTAAGGAAAGAAAAAAAAAAGCATATTCCGAGAGAGAGAGCGCAAAGGTTCCATTCACATTCAGATAACTTTTATTAAAGTATACTGTTATAATAGTTGTATTTTTTATTAATTACTGTTGTTAATCGCTTACTGTGCCTAATTTATAAATTAAACTATATCATAGGCATGTATGTATAGGATAATTGCATTATTATCCATGGATTCTGGTATCCACTGGGATCTTGGAATGTATCCGCTGCGATAAAAGGGGACTATTGCAATTGCTTTATTAAATTGTTTTACTTTTTTTTTTTTTTTTTTTTTTTTTTTATGAGGTTTTCCGGTATTATTAATTTAAAAATTATGAATAATATAAGCCACATGAATATAAACTAAACTGACTGCACATGACGTATTCTGACAAGCAGGAACTAACACACACAGGGTTAAAAAATATACCATTTAAAACTAAATTCTGCTGGAAACTAGCAGTATTATATTGCAACTACCTGATCTTGTAAAAATAGAAAAACAAAGGGGGGGAAGGGGGGAGAAACAAGACACAGAAGCAAGAATGTATAACTCAGGAGTTACAAAACTTAATATTGGCCTTTTGTTTTTAAAACAATTTTATAAAGTCTTCCAAGGCTTAGAGATCAACACAGTTGAAATTACAACCAAACTAAGTTTTTATTTTCTGACCAGTTTGACAGAGGATATAAAATGAAGGAAGAAAGTAATGGCTTTGAAGTAAGACCATGAATGGAAATATGTATGAGGAGTGGCTATTAAATAACGAGACAAGGTGTGTTGTGAATCGTGTACTCATAGCAATGGGATGCACTTGTGCCATGAATGACTTTGAAGGTTCTAGAAGCAGTTGAGATAAGCATTGTTTGCTGTCGCTTGTAGTTAGTCTGTAGGCAGTTATTTAAAGAAATTGCTGACTGAGTGTTTGAAATGATCCAGAAACAAAGAGACAATCTATGCACTGGAAACTCCCACGTCGCTGACAATGAAAATAGCAAGAATGAGCAAGTCAAAACTGAAGGCAATGCTGATAGTTTTTTTTTATATCAATGGTGTGGTAATGGTTGAATGGGTACCAACATTATTACCTTAGTTCTGGCCAAGCTGAGAGAACAAGTGAGGAAGAAGAGACCCGATCTGTGGAAGAATAATGCGTGGATTCTCCATCAGGACAACGCTCCAGCCCACAGTGCACTGTCTGTAAAGCAGTATCTGGCTGATAAGAAAATCCCAATGTTGGACCATCCACCTTAATCACCGGACTTAGCTTCATGCGACTTTTACCTTTTCCAAAGTTGAAATCGAAATCCGCATTGAAGGTCACCCATTGTCAGTCAGTGGATGAGATAAAGGAGAAAACGGCAGTGCTACTGAAGCAGATAACGCCTGATGGCTTGTAGCACTGCATCCAACAATGGAACATTCATATGGTGTATAGATAGAGGAGGGGAGTATGTTGAAGGGGATAACAATTAAGTTGTACAATTGTAATAATAAACCACATTTTTGCAACTAGTCTTGTTATTTAATAGCCACACCTCGTATATATTGCCATCAATTTCCTAATATGTACTCCCAAGGGGGGTATTCAGGTTTACATTGTTATTAATCTCCTATCAACAATTTTCCTCGAAATTAGTCTATTACTTGTAAGCACTCCAATATGTCATATCTAACAATTTGTTTTTCTAAGACAGTTCTGACTGAATCAGTACACCTAAACCTTGGTCTTCCTCTAAGTCTCTCTTTCCTGCCATATTGTCATCAAACACCTGTTATGCTAACCGTTCCTCAACCATTCTATTTAAGTAGCCATACAACCTTAGATTAGCTCAGATTACACATTCTTGAATTATAATAGTGTCAAGTTTCTTTCTAATAGCTTCATTTAGTAATATTAAATCGTGAATGAAGAATTTTATGATTTATTAATACTTCATTCATGATTTAACATGAATTGCATTTCCTGAGCTAAGTTTGCTCCTAAATAAATTGTAATTTAAACACTTACTGTTATTTGTTCATTGAAATAATAATTGTAATTTTTTTTAGTTATTTTATAATGTATAAATTATTACTATAACTTGTAAATGTATCCTAAGTGAACTGTTAATATATGCATTTTATTTGTTGGTACGGAAAGTGAAAGTATTTCTAAACGGACTCTGCTAATGTGATTTGACTGGCTGCTGTCAGAAAACTAAGTTATTTCATGATGGCGCATGCCTTAGCATTGAGAACTGTACAACGATCAAGTGATAATTTCATGGTTTGGGCAGGAAAAAGGGAGAGGATTTATGAGATGGAGGAAGAAGGAACCAGAAGAAAAATGAAGTGAGTGTAGATAGATAGTGAGATGTGACCTGACTTGAGATCGAACGTTGCAACAAGGATTTGGAAGCTTGTTCTGATTTTAATGAATCTTACTTCGAACTCATAATTATTTATAGTTTCCTGTCACCTTGAAAAGGAATTTACCTGAGTGAACGGATAATAATATGATTGAGATTTATTGTAAGACAAGTTATTACGAGCAAGAAAATATCTTTTCCAGTCTTGGCAAATAAGTTGTTGAACTCAGGGATACTACAAGTTTTGTGTCGTCTATAGTGGAAGATTACCGAGTGCCTAGAAGTGATGTAAGAATTTTCCATAATGTGCAAGCTATGATGATCATATCGGTAAGAATATCTATTCTATAACTAACGAGTGATAGTGTTGCTTGTGTCTGGAGAACTTGGTAAAATTTCGTGTTGCTGAAGCCAGCTAGTCCAGCTTGATTGAGTGATATTATAAAACATTTCCTTGTGAAACAAAATGTGAGAAACTTCATTAAAGAAATAGTTCGTGTTTGAATGTGTTATCTCACAATGCATATGTATATTTAAGACTGAACCTTTTAAGAACTATTTTAATCCTCTGATAGATATTGAAGTTGCCAGTTAAGTGTTTGATAAATTGAAGTTTATGAATATTTCTCTGAGACTAAAAAGAATTAATTTTTAAATGTTTTGCTGAATATTGATGTCGTTTAAAGTGAAACTAAGTTGAAATCATAACGGATGAGAATTGTGAAAGCCTTATACATAAGTTCTAGCAGTAAATGATATACTCAATTGAGTAGAATCTAATTTCTTTATAGAATGCATAAATTGTTTTCTAATCGTATTGATCTTAATAGAGTTCTTGTTTTTGTGAGAGAATTAAATATCTTGTTTAACTTGATTCTTATGCTTGCTTAATTTCAGTTTCATTGCACTGCTCATTAAAATACGAATCTTGCAGGAAACCCTATATATAAGTAAGACAATTTCGGCCTGTAGTAAGTTCTCATAGCTGTAGTGCTAATTGGTGCTTGATTCCATCACAAAAATTGTGTGATTTAAAACAGAGTGGCACAGTATAATAAAAATTTTCTTTATGTTTGAAAGTGGAGTCAAACAACAGCTAGCAAATATAAGGTTGGACGAAAGACAGACACAACAGTAATCAAGTATTTTATTTCTACCCCAACTCTCAGATCCATAACTTAAAACTGGTTTGAACACTGTCTTGTATACTGCTAATTTCTCTCTTATTCCATATACATTTATTCAGCTCGCAACCCACCATACCAGCCTTGCTTATTCTGTTATCTATTTTCGGATTTAACCTACAATCTTCACTAAAAACTGTGTCTTGATTATCTTGATAGACCCATGTTTCACTCAGGATTTCTCCATGAGTGCAGGTCACAAAGATGCCTCCAATGATCTCAATCTTGAGCCTCTCTCTTCCATGTTATACCCATAGATTTCACTAGTGGATCTTGCTTTTCTCTTTATTCTTGGTTGCCAAATGAGTATTCTATATGTCCATCTGTTATCCCTGAGTCTGGCTATGTGACCTACAAATCTCATCTTGCTTTCATATATTGCAGCTATCACACCTTTTATGCCTGATCTCTTTCTTAGTTCCGTGTTTCTAACATGTTCCATTTTGTGATGTTACAAATCCTGCGTTCTATTGCATGCTGAGTTATTCTGAGAGTCTCTTCTTCTTTTCTTGTCGTGTTCCACGTTTCTGATCCATATGTAAGTGATGGAAATATGTCACTATTAAATAGTTTTGCCTTCAAAGAGATGTCAAAATTTGGATCTCAATCTCAATCTTGAGCCTCTCTCTTCCATGTTATACCCATAGATTTCACTAGTGGATCTTGCTTTTCTCTTTATTCTTGGTTGCCAAATGAGTATTCTATATGTCCATCTGTTATCCCTGAGTCTGGCTATGTGACCTACAAATCTCATCTTGCTTTCATATATTGCAGCTATCACACCTTTTATGCCTGATCTCTTTCTTAGTTCCGTGTTTCTAACATGTTCCATTTTGTGATGTTACAAATCCTGCGTTCTATTGCACGCTGAGTTATTCTGAGAGTCTCTTCTTCTTTTCTTGTCGTGTTCCACGTTTCTGATCCATATGTAAGTGATGGAAATATGTCACTATTAAATAGTTTTGCCTTCAAAGAGATGTCAAAATTTGGATCAGTAAGTGTTTTTTTTAGTCTGTTGAATGATAGCCATGCAGCTTTCTTTCTTTCTTTTTTGCTAGTTCTTCAGATAAATCATTATTCATTTTTGTTTGTCCTAAGTATAGGAGTCAACTTGTTCTATAAGGATGTTATCAATACATAGGTGACTGTCACTTGTATAGATGTTTTTGATCCATTTTGTTTTTTCTAGATTCATTTCTAAGCCTATATTACTGCTGTTTGTGTATTTTTTTTCATCCATTTCTTCTAGGTCTTTTGGGTTGTGAGATATCAGTACTAGATCATCGGCAAACATAAGGATTTGTTTTTTCACCATCTATGCTTATTCCTCTGTTTAAGTCTATTTTTTTTCAGAATGTATTCTAAAGTGCTGGTAAATAGATTTGGGGAGATCACATTGCCTTAACAGACCCCTCTCTTTATAACTATATTTATATGTTGATCAAATAGGGTTATTTGTGTGGTCTGATTTTTGTTAATTTCTTTTATCATGTGGATATAAGTATGATCCACATTTATTTCCAGTAAGGCACTGATAACTGGGGGAGATTGAGACAGTCTTCCCATGCCCCCCCACCAGTAGCGTTGCCTTGTGGTACATTGTTGGTGCTTCAGACAAAAGAAGCCCCAGAGATGAATCACAGGCAGCACGAAGCTAATATCTCAAACAAGGCGTTCAAAGATTTCCAAGCCTCCTGGACTACTTACAATTATGATGAATACAAAACATAAAAAGTTCCATGCCGGCTCAATCGTCACCCGGAAAAACAAAGATTGCATTGCTTGTTTAGGTGGAGGGTAAGCTTCGAAAAATATGTTACAGTCTCCTAATCAACACTACCTCAAGATATGTTCCCTAAACATAGAAGGGATATCTAAATCCAAAGCCAAAGTCATCGGCAAAATAGCCAAAGATAAAGCAATTGATGTCTTGACTCTCCAGGAAACCCATGTGCCTGACACCGCCCTCAGTAGACTAAAGATCCCAGGAGTAATTCTCGTATCTTATAACTGCCACCTCAAGCATGGCCTAGCAACCTATATCCAGCCTGGTCTCAAGGATATAACTCAAAGTGTTCCTGATACAGAATACTCCATAGGTATTAAAGTTCAAAATATCACCATCTATAATGTCTACAAACCTCCATTGCAATTCTGGCCTGATCAGATGGACTGACCTCCCCCTCACCCTGATATCTATGTTGGTGACTTCAATTCCCATCACCATTTGGGGCTATTCCTCTAACAACCGGGATGGTAATAATCTAACAAACTGGATGGATACATATAATTTGTATTTGAATTATGATGCCAAGCAGGACAGCGCTCTTTACTCAACCAGATGGAACAGAACCTACACCCCAGATCTGAGCATAGTCACTAAAGACTCCGAAGACCACCATCTTCCATCAACCAGAACCATCCTTAACAGATTTCCTAATAGTCAACATCGTCCTACATTAATAGAAATAGGAACATCAATCCCAGTCATCAGCGGAACACCAATCGTTAGATGGAATCTCCGAGGTCAAACTGGTCCGCATTTCAGAAACAAATCGAGCAAATCATTAAAGCAATTCCACCCACTCCTAATTGCTATCCTAGATTTGTTAAACCACTCAAATCAGCAGCAAAAGCCTCTATCCCTAGAGGCTATAGAAAACAATATATCCCATGTTGGAGCAGAGAAAGTGAGGAACTCCTAGCCAAATATGAGGAAACTGAAGATCTAGCTATTGCTATGGAGCTCATATCAACCCTGGATAAAAACAGAAAGGAAAAATGGATCTCAACCATCGATGAACTTGATTTTGTCACATCCAGTCGGAGAAGCTGGTCACTTTTGAGAAAATTAGGTGGAGCAGAGTCAGCGACACACAAAACAACAGAGATAACTCCTGATCCCTCCAAGATTCATCCCAGCTCTACCAGGAAAACTGCTGTACAAGCTTCCATCAGACAAATCCTGAAGATGGAACCTGAACTTCCTGAACACGTATACCCAATATCTCGGAAAGAGGTACAAATAGCTTTAAAACTTACTAAGAATGGCAAAGCTGCAGGAGTGGATGGTATACTTCCTGAATTCCTAAAACATCTTGGTCAACATGGCTAGCTGCCCTTTTCTCAGAAATCAACATGTCTCATATATTACCAAAGCTGTGGCAGGAAGCCAAAATAATTGCTGTGCCCAAACCAGGGAAAGATCCAAATGAAGTGAAAAATCAATGACCTATCTCCTTGCTTTGCACCACCTTTAAGCTCTTTGAAAGAATTCTCCTTAAAAGAATTTCACCACTCATCGAAAGAGCACTCCCAACTGAACAAGCTGGCTTCAGGCCAGGAAGAAGTTGTTGTGACCAGGTCCTGGCCCTGAGAACTCAAATTGAAGCAGGCTTCCAGAAGAAACTAAAATCTGGAGCCACTTTCATTGACCTAACATCTGCTTATGACACTGTCTGAATCAGGGGCCTCCTCCTAAAATTAGGAAATATTATAAAGTGTAAAAAAACTCTACAACTTTTTGAATCTATTCTCTCCAACAGAAAAAATCCGGGTCCATATTGGCAGAAAAAAGAGCAGGCCACCCAGATTCCTTCACAATGGTCTTCCTCAGGGCTCTGTGTTATCCCCTATACTTTTTAACATCTATGTGTATGATCAACCTCATACCAGATCAAGCAAGTATATGTACGCCGATGACCTAGCGATCTTACATCAACCCACCTCCTTTACCAACCTAGGATCAACTTTGAATACAGACCTAAACACCCTGGAAGAGTACTTCAAGCAGTGGTACTTGAAGCCAAATCCAACAAAAACAGTGTCCTCAGTATTTCACCTGTACAATGCAGAGGCGAAACAACTCAACCTTTCCTTCTGTGGAAAAATGGTAGAGCATGAGCCTCACCCAAAATACCTTGGAGTGAGCCTGGACAGAAGCCTAACCTATAAAAGGCACATCATCAAACTCTCCAATAAAATTAAAACGAGAAATAACATCATTTCAAGGCTTGCTGGAACAACCTGGGGTTGTGGTGCAGAAGTCCTAATGTCGTTTGCACTAGTCCTCGCATTCTCTGCAGCAGAATATTGTGCCCCTGTCTGGGAAAGAAGTACACACACACTAACATTATAGACACCCAGTTGAACTCTACTATGTGTACAATTAGTGGGAGACGGTGAGAAGCACCCCCCCCCTCTCTCTCTCTCTCTCCTGGCTGCCTGTTCTATCTAACATTGCTCCACCACACATACGGAGAAGACAAGCCTCGATTAAGGAAATTAATCAAGCAATGAGCAACCCACTCCTACCCCTACACCAGACTCTCAAAAACTCACCTAGTATTCGCCTCAAATCTAGAGAGCCTCTCTCATCCATGGACGAACTCTCTTCAGCTGCACTGCCATCAATATCGGACATATGGAGAGAATACTGGTCCGACAATCTCCCAACAAACGGCTTCCTGGTAGAAGATCCCTCTGCGCTGCAGCCTGGTTTTGATCTTCCTAGGAAGATTAGGTCATCCATAAACAGGATCAGAACTAGTCAGGGCAGATGTGGCTATCTTCTACATAAATGGGGGCTGTCAGATCACCCTTATTGTGATTGCTCTCCCATGACTCAGACGATTACTCATATTGTGTAAAGAGGCAGTGAAGGAAAAGAAGAAAGCATATCAAAAGTTCCTGGCAAATAAGTCAGCTTGTGCTCTCTTAGAGAATATAGAGACAAATGCAAGGATGCTAAACACCGTGTAAAACTAGCTAAACAAAAGTCATGGGAGGACTTTGGCAAGAATATAGAAAATAAATATCAAGAAGGTGGCAAAATATTCTGGAGGTTGTTGAAGAAGCTTAGGAATGGAGGAAAGAGTGCTGTAAAAGGAGTTAGAGATGATAAAGGTGACATGAAAACTGGAGAAAAAGATATCCTTGAAGTATGGAGTAATTACTTTGAAAAACTGCTAAATGAAACAAGCAGTGATGACAGCACAGTGTTAAAAAACACTGACCAGGCATGCAGGCAGGAATACATATCCATACTTGAAGTAGATGATATTCGACCAGAAATGCTGAAGTATGGTGGTATAAGAGTCTTACAGTGGCTGCATTGCATAGTTCAGAATGCCTGGACAGAGGGACGAATTCCCGATGATTGGAATAGAGCTCTCATAGTACCCATATATAAAAAGGGAAATAAAACTGAATGTGAGAATTACAGAGGTATTTCCCTACTGAGTGTTCCTGGCAAGATCTATGCAAGTATACTTGAGAAACGGTTGAGAAGAATTGTGGAAGAAAAGCTTGGTGAAGAACAAGCTGGATTCAGGCCAAACAGAGGCTGTCAGGATCAGATCTTCACTTTACGACAAACAGTTGAGAAATCATGAGAATACAACAAAGATCTGTATTTAAGTTTTGTAGATCTGCAAAAGGCATATGACAAGGTGCCAAGAGAGAAGCTCTTCAATACGCTGCAGTTATATGGTATCAATGGGGCATTATATCAAGCAATTCTTAGTCTTTATTTGAATTGTAAGTCAGCAGTTAGAATTGAAGGAAGTACAGAAAGATGGTTTAATGTTAAATCTGGGGTGAGACAAGGATGTACATTATCCCCTCTGTTATTCATTATTTATATGGATCACAATATGAAGGAAAGTGGTATTAAACATGATATCAAAATTGGAGATGTTAATGTCAGCTCTTTGCTTTATGCGGATGACGTTATACTTCTAAATAAATCCGCTACAAGTCTGCAAGATTCTCTGACTAAATTGAATAGTTGCTGTAACAGATATGGTATGAAGGTCAGCAATAAAAAGACAAAGACAATGAAAATAGGCAGAATCATTGAAAATGTCAACTGTGTTGTGAATGGAGAACCTGAGGAACAAGTAAAACATTTTAGCTACTTAGGCATGATTTTTAATGAAGATGGTAAATTAAATATAGAAATAGACAACTGAATCAGCAAAGCTGGTATGGTGGGAAGTCAAATGAATAAATTCATATGGAATAAGAGAGAAATTAGTCGGAACACTAAATTAGCTGTATACAAGACAGTGTTCAAACCAGTTTTAACTTATGGATCTGAGAGCTGGGTCAGAAGTAAAACACTTGACCAAAGAATAGACTCTGCAGATATGAGAGTCCTGAGAAAGATTATAGGCGTGAACAGATGGCATCAATGGCAATATCATATTAAAAACAAGGATATTAGGAAAGAACTTGATATTGTCAGCATCCAGGAATGCGTTAGCAGAGCTAATCTCAGGTGGTATGGTCACCTAAACAGAATGGGCGAGGAAAGATTAGCAAAACAAGTGTTCTCTGCCAGGTTGGCAGCAAAACGACCCAGAGGAAGACCAAGATATAGGTGGATTGATACGGTACAAAGTGCCTTAGACGATAGAAATATAAGATCTGATAATGTTGGAGTCTTGACAAGTAACAGACTGATTTGGAGGAAAATTGTAGATAGGAAGTTAGTAATGATATAATTTTTTCATGTAGTACTATCGTATCCTGTACACCCTTTGTGGGTACATGGCAGGAATTTGATGATGATGATGAAAATTAAGAAAAATTATAAATTGCACGTAAATCTCATTGCATATAATGCATAAATGCTTTAGGCAAAAAAAAAAAAAAAAAAAGTGTATTTTAATCGTCATCACTCTCTTCAAAACTAACATTTCGTAGATGTTCTTTATTTACGAGTGGCCGGGCGTTGTCATCACTTGAAATCTCTTGCACATTATTTGTATAATTCTCATTGCATACTTAAGCTGATTTAGTTATCAAGAAGTCAGTAATAAGACCTTGCTTACCACTATGCTGCAATTGTTTTATTAAGTTCATAATACAGAGCTAAACAAATATTGAATTGTCTCATGAATTTTTCGGAGAAATCCACTGAGAAATCATTATCAATAAAATAACTTTTTTGCCAAGTTCAATCCTTCTGCTAATTTCTTTAAACTGAATTCTTTAACGGATTCATTGCAATTAGAATCTTCTGCAGCACTCCTCCTCCCCCCAATTTGGTTCGACATCATCTATTAATGGTTCCAGTTCCTTCTCATTTAAATCTATTTCTCCATCAATTAATTCACTAATTTCATTTTCAACCATCACAAAAGCGCTCTAAGTTGCCATTACTATAAAAATAAATTTTTTACATAAAAAAAAAAGATTACATATTGTATGTAACACACTTATGATTTTTAATGCACTTTCCTGCAGAAAACTAAGACAATTTTCAACAATAAGCATTTTATACAGTAAGCAATTGATGTACATGCATGCTAAAGGATATTCCCCTAATATAAATTCGCTACTTATAACTACATGCACGATAGGGCAGACGCAAATTTGACGAAGATAAAATTTGATTTAAGTTATGCGTTGAAAAATATATGAAAAGATAAAGGGTTACTATGGTTTGTAGACCGCGTTGTGTAAGTACCACGTTATACGAGGGTTACCTGTATATACAATTAAAAAAAAAGAGGTTAGGAAAGTTTAACTGATTTATAAAGTACTATCTCCCACAAAATGACAGACGTAAACCATCGGATCTGTTTAAGTTACAAGAGTGAGGTAAAGTTTCACATGTTTCTTATAACATTTTTGCTATCTGGAATGGCTCTTCTGATAAACTACAATGGTTTCTCTCAAAATTAAATGCACTTCATCGGAGGATCCAGTTCATCCTAGAAGTAGAATTAAATAAGCAGTTAGCCTTTTTAGATCTTTTAATTCTTCACCAACCAGATGGTAACCGACATTTCTCAGTCTATAAAAAAAAAAAAAAAAAAAAAAAGTATAAAAAAAGAAGACTCATACAGGCCATTATATCCATGCTGAATCCCATCACCATCCCAGTCAAAAGGCAGGAACTATTAAAACACTGGTTTCATCGGGCTTAGTTCTTTTGTTCTTCAGACGATCTATTACAGAAAGAATTGCAATACATTATTTCTTCCTTTTTATCTAATGGATATAAGAATTTCTTCATCAAAAGAGCTTTGAGTAGTTTTGATATGTCTTCCTCTTCAAATACAGAAGAAATAATGCGTATTCCTATCCCTTATGTACAAGGCATTAGTGAATGCATAGCAAAACTTTTAAAACCACTAAATATTTATGTTGACTTTCGACCAGTCAGAAAAATCTCCACCTTCCTCACTTCTCCAAAGGACAAGCTTCCACATCTCAATTATCCAGGTGTCTACCAGATTTCTTGCTCTTGTGGAATATCTCATTTCGGACAAACAGGAAGATCTGCCTTTATTCAGTTATAAGAGCACCAGTCTTATATTCAATACCTTTGAACCAGAACAGTCTGGACTAGCAGAACATGCCATCAACACTAGACATAGAGTTCATTGCAACAAGACAAGAGAGTCCTTCACAAAAGTTGTTTCCTCATGGAACGGCTTCATAAAGAAACATGTGAAACTTTACTTCATTCTCCTAACTTAAACAGATCCGATGGTTTACATCTACCCGCTTTGTTGGAGACAGTACTTTATAAATCAGCTAATCTTTCCAAACCTTTTTTTTTTTAAATTGTATTGTGATGATGATGATAATAATTATTATTATTATTATCATCATCAAATTCCTGACATACACCCTCTAGAGGTGTACAGGATATGATAGTACTACAAGAAAAATTACATCATTACTAAATTCCTATGTATAATTTTCCTCCAAATCAGTCTATTACCTGTCAAGACTCCAACATAATCAGATCTTATATTTCTATCTTCTAAGGCACTTTTTACTCTATCAATACACCTGTATCTTTGTCTTCCTCAGAGTCTTTTTCCTCCAACCTGGTAGAGAACACTTGTTTTGCTAATCTTTCCTCTCCCATTCTGTTTAAGTGACCATACCAGCTGAGATTAGCTCTGCTAAAGCATTCCTGGATGCTGATGATGTCAAGTTCTTTCCTAATATCCTTGTGTTTAATATGATATTGAACGATATGATTAATGATATCACGACTCTCATATCTGTGGTCTTTAGTCTTTGGTCAAATGTTTTTACTTCTGACCCAGCTCTCAGATCCATAAGTTAAAATTGGGTTGAATACTGTCTTGTATACAGCTAATTTAGTGATTTGCTGATTTCTCTCTTATTCCAAATAAAGTTATTCAGTTGACTTCCTACCATACCAGCTTTGTTGATTTTATTTCCATATTTAATTTACCATCTTCACTAAAAATCGTGCCTAAGTAGCTGAAATGTTTTACTTGTTCTATTGGTTTGCCATTCACAATGCAGTTGATATTATCAATGTTTCTGCCTTTTTTCATTTGTCTTTGTCTTTTTAATGCTGACCATACCATATCTATTACAACAGTCAATCACTATAGTCAGAGAATCTTGCAGACTTCTAGTGGATTTATTTAGAAGTATAACATCATCTGCATAAAGCAAAGAGTTGAGATTAACAACTTTTGATATCATGTTTAATACCACTTTCCTTCATAATGTGATCCATACGGATAATGAATAACAGAGGGTATAATGTATATTCTTGTATGATATACATTTAATATACCATATATATTAATAAATATATACATTTAATACACCAGATTTAACATTAAACCACCTTCCTGTACTTCCTTCAATTCTAACTGCTGACATACAACTCAAATAAAGACTAAGTATTGCTTTATATAATGCCCCATTGACATCATATAACCATAGCATTTCAAACAGCTTCTCTCTTGACACCTTGTCATATGCATTTTCCAGTTCTCAAAACTTAAATACAGATCTTAGTTATATTCCCATGATTTCTCAACTATCTCTCATAAAGTGAAAATCTGATCTTGACAGCCTCTATCAGCCTGAATTCAGCCAACTTGTTCTTCACCAAGCTTCTCTTCCACAATCCTTCTCAACTGTTCTTCAAGTATACTTGCATATATCTCACCAGGAACACTCAATAGTGGAATACCTGTGTATTTCTCACATTCAGTTTTATTTCTCTTTTTAAAAAATGGGTACTATGAGAGCTCTACCCCAATCATCTGAAACTCATCCCTCTGTCCAGGCTTTCTGAACTATGCAGTGCAACCACTGTAAGACTTTTATACCTCCATACTTGAGCATTTCTGGTCGAAAATCATCTCTCCTACTGCCTTTGTACATTTCAGACCTTTGATGGCTTTTTCTACATCAAGTATGGATATAAATTCCTGACTGCATGCTTTGAGTGATTTTTATCACTGTGCTATTACTGCTTGTTTCATTTACCAATTTTTCGAAGTAATTACTCCGTACATCAAGGATATCTTTTTTTTCCCTATTTTCATGTCATGTTTGTCATCTCTAATTTCTACAGCACTTCATTCTCAATTTCTGAGCTTCTTCAACAACCTCCAGAATATCTTTCCACCTTCTTCATAGCTATTTTCTATGTTCTTATCAAAGTCCTCCGATGGCTTTTGTTTAGCAAAAAAGGATTACGAAAGAACATTGGTCATGCAGGCTAAAGAGAATCCTAAACAGTTTTTTAGATACATAGCAAGTAAAAGGGAAAATGTACACGGCAGAATGATTTTAAAGAATGCCGATGGTAGGGAGGTAACTGAATCAGTTGAGATAGCTGAGTTACTGAGTGAGCACTTTGCAAGAATATATCATCCAGGTGGTGACATTGCAGAAACGAATAAACCAGTAGATTATACGGGAATTGTGGTGAATGAAGTGGAGGTGAGTAGCCTATTGCATAACCTCAATGTCAATACATCTGTGGGATTGGATGGTATACCAGCTCGTGTAGTACGAGAAGCAGCTAAAGAATTGTCAGTACCCTTGACCATTTTGTTTAATTTGAGTCTCGGGTCTGGGTTAGTCCTGAGCGGGTGGAAGGAGGGGAAAATAGTTCCACTGCATAAAGGTGGTTCCAAGACTGCTGTTGTAAATTACCGACCGATTAGCATATCAGTAATCATTGTGAAGGTCTTAGAGAAATTAGTCAAGAAAAGAATACAGGATTGGATAGATGAAAATGGGATATTGTATGGGGGACAACATGGTTTTGTGAAGGGTAGATCATGCCTCAGTAACTTGCTCACGTTTTATAACACAGTGACGGCTGAACTGGATAGGGGGTAATGGGTTTACAGTGATACTACTGGACCTTGCCAAGGCCTTTGACAGGATACCACATGGAACCCTAATCAGTAAACTGGAGCAGATGGGGATAGATATAGTGTTGGTAAGATGGATAGGAGGGTGGTTGAAGGAGAGATACCAGAGAGTGGTTTATTCAGGAGTGGAGTCAAAAAGACGTCTTGTGACTAGTGGAGTGCCGCAGGGCTCTGTTATTGGACCACTGCTTTTCAATTTGTTCATCAATGATATAGGAAAGGATTTGAGAGGAAGTGTTCACTTGTTTGCTGATAATGCAAAGTTGGGTAGAGGAATTGTGAGTGCACAGGATGTCAAAATTTTACAGGATGATTTGGATAGTTTGGAGGACTGGGCTAGGAAAAATGGATGTCAGTTTAATGTGGCAAAGCGTAAGGTTATGCACTTTGGGGTGAAAAGAATAGCAGCAGTATATCGCATTGGTGGAACCGTACTCCAGGAGATTGATGAGGCCAGGGATTTGGGAGTGCTGGTGGATAGGGAGTTGAAGTTTAGGGGGCACATTGCAAAAGTGACTAAAACATCTCACCAAATCACTTGGCTTATGAAAAATACTTTAACATGCAGAGACAAACAAGTTGTTGTTCCTCTGTATCGAGCCTTGATAAGACCCCGTCTGGACTACTGTGCCCAGTTATGGGCACCAGGGTTTCTTCGTGATTGGGAGGAAGTGGAGAGGGTCCAGAGACGAGTGACCAAGATGATAGCAGGTCTGTGGAATGAAACTTATGAGAATAGGTTGAGGATTTGTGGGTTGCAGAAATTGGACGATAGGCGAAGGAGGGGTGATATGATTGAGACATTCAAGTTACTGAAGGGTTTTTATAAGATTGATCCAGAAGATATTTTTGGAAATATGACTGGTGGTGGGAGGACTAGGGGCCATGCATGGAAGCTGGGCAAGAGCGTGGTTGACAAGGGTGTTAGAGCTAGGTTTTTTACTTGGAGAGTGGTGAATGAGTGGAATAAGCTTCCAGAGTCTGTTGTGGGTGCTACGACCGTGAATGAGTTCAAGGCAAGATATGATAGATACTGTGTGAATGTTGAATAGTTGTTCCAGACATGATGTTAGGGCCTCCCTCGATGAGTCTGTCGACTCCTTGGAGTTTCCCGGAACAATAATAATAATAATAATAATAATAGAATTTTACACAGTGTTTAGCTTTCTTACATTTGTCTCTGTATCCTCTAAGAGCACAAGCTGACTTATTTGGCAGGAACTATTGATATGCTTTCTTCTTTTCTTTCCCTGCCTCTTTAACTTCCTGTGTCACCATGGTGTTCTGATTTTTTTATCCTTACAGACAACCTCACCACATGCCTCTTGGGCTGAATCAATCAGTGTTTTCTTCAGGGATTGCCACTGAATCTCCAAGGCTTGGTTGCTGTTCTCAAACTCTAATTTTTTCTTCAATCGTGGTTTGTGTATTTAAGTCTACAGTTCACATCTGAGAGCTGTTCAACTTTTATTCGCTTTAAAACTTTCTTACATGTTCTTCTTTTTCATTATTCATTTTTGAAATTATGGATTCTCAAACCATGTTAAAATAACTCTTTTTATTATCCCGATGTTTCGATAAGCTCCGTTACATTTCAAACCGTAAGCTAGAGAAACAATGATTTGATCACATGCTACTCACTGGCATGACCTTTAGTGAAAATAATAATAATAATAATTACATCAAGCTAGATTTAATTTATGATTACATGAATAAACATTCTCGCTTACAGATGATTTTCCTTCCATTAACAGTGATGTCCTATTTCTATTATTACAACTGTTATAGATTTTTTCTTTAACAGTGATTTCTTATTTTTTAGTATTAAAGTTGTTATTTTAGATTTAGGATCCTGGATTTTCTACAGTCCTGTTTATAGTTGTTCTTAGAGAGGAAGGATTCGTCGGACGAATATATGCCTACCATATGTATGGGATTCTTAGACCATCATTATTCTTTAGATTGGGGTGGTTGATAACGATCTCACAAGCTTCCTTAAATTTGCATCCATATCATGTTTTGATGTGATGTAGACAACTAATGCTTTTCCAGTCAATTCTATATAAGGTATTCAGGGCATGATCAGAAAGACCAGCTTCACCATAATTATTATATTTGATGTGTCGTTTATGTTCTTTTTGTCTGATCGGAATTGTGCGTCCTGTTTCTCCTATGTATGGTATGTTGCAGGTGCAGTAAATACGGTATACTTCAGGATGGGCCAGCAGAGGGAGTGGGTCTTTGGATGAGTTGAGTAAGCGTTTTAATTTTGCAGGAGGTTTAAAGGTGGCTTTGAGGTTGTATTTTTGTAGTATTCTGTTTATTTTGTCTGATGTCCCTTTAATGTAGGGAATGGTTATAGTTTTACTGTAGTCTGGTTTGTCTTTGTTTTGTATTGAAGTCTTCTAGAGAATTTTGTTATTAGTATTTTGGCTGTATCCATTTTTTTGAAAAGTATTGCTGATCATTTTAAATTCGTTTTTTCAGTGCCTGTTCATTGGAGCAGATCTTCAGAGCCCTGTTTTTTAGGGTATTGATGACGCCTAGTTTTTGTGTCGGGTGGTGGTAGGAGTTTATGTGCATATATTGACCAGTATATGTCAGTTTCCGGTAAACAGTGAAGGAAAGATTGCCATAGGGAAGACGTGTGACAAGTGTATCTAGAAAAGGAAGTGTGTTATGTTTTTCAATCTCAATTGTGAACTGTATGCATTTGTGTTGTTTGTTTAGGTGGCTAAGGAATGTGTCTAATGTCTGGTGGCCATGAGACCAGATCGTGAAAACATAGTCAATGTATCTAAGCCAGACTTTGGGTTTTAAAGGGGAGGAACCTAAAGCAAGTTGTTCAAAATGTTCCATATAAAAGTTAGCAATCAGGGGGATAATGGCAAGCCCATGGCTGTGCTTTGTAGGTAGAAAGCGTTTTGCCATACAAAATAACAAGAACATAATACATGTGCAAAGACCACCGTGATATCTGAAGGAAATTTGTTCTGTAAAAGAAGAATTGTGTCATATTGGGACATTCGTAAAGAGGGCAGAGACGTCAAAACTGACTAATAGATTATCTTTTTCTAATGTAATATCTTTGATGATGTTTATGAAGTGTTGTGTGTTTTTGATATAGGAGGGGGAATGACCTACCAGCTCCTTGAGTGTTGTCGCTAATTTTTTGGCTAAGTAATAAGGCAGGCTATCAATCCCTTCAACTATAGGCCTTAGCAGTGTTTTTCTTTGTGAATTTTCAGTAGCCTGTAAATTCTCGGGGAACGAGCGTAGTGTGGAAATAGTTTTTTGACCGTATCTTCAGGCCATGTGGTAATTGACTTAAGTAGATTCTCTGTTTTCTTTTTTATTCTATTAGTTGGGTTATAGTTAACAAATTGGTATGTGTTATTGTCTGAGACCAGCAGATTCATTTTTTCCACTTGGAAATGGCACTTCCTTTATCTGTTCTGGTTATTAAGATGTTCGGATTTGACTTTAGTGATTTTATCGCTGTTAATTCGTGTCGAGTTAGGTTGCTTGCTATTGTTTTGTTATGATTTAAAATGTTGGTGGTTTCTAAACGTATTTTTTCTCGTTTATCGTTTTGGGTGCTATGGCATAATTTAATCCTTTGTTAAGTATCAAGATTTCGTCTTTGTTTAAAGCATGGTTGGATAGGTTAACTATATTACTGTTACCTGTAGGTGATTGGTGGCTCCTGTTGTTTCTTGCTTCTGGTTGGTTGTTATTGTTCATTGTGGAGAAATTTGAATATGGCGGCTGGTTCTTTTGATCTTTTAGTCTTTGGAATTTGGAAATCAGATTTTCTTTCTTTGTTTGGAGGGGTTCGCTGTGTTGTCAGTAATCTTTTCCAGGATCATACAGATATCTGCTTGAAATGTTTACATAGCTTGAAAGTTTCATTTTTTCCTTTTGTAGCTGGTTTTGTGTTCTTTCTGGAAGCTTGGATTTGTTCTGAGAAGTGCTTTCTCCATGCGGAAGTATATTCGTTGCGCTTTTGCTGAGGTGAATTTCCTTTTTTAGCCTGATGCAATTAGGAATGATATTGCTGTCCTTACACCGTTTTAAAAAAGCCAGTCAAATGATCAAATTAGAAACCTGATTATTCAGCTTACCATATTGATTGCATCGCTTGTGGGTCAAATCTCCATGAATTATCATAATCCTTTCTTTTAGTGTTACATGGTGATCAGCATTCATTTTTGAAATTATGGATTCTACAACCGTGTTAAAATAACTCTTTTAATTATCCTAACGTTTCAATCTTCATATCAAGATCATCATCTGGAGCATACATAAATATACAAGACAAGCTGCATTACATTTCAAACCGTAACTAGAGAAACAATGATTTGATCACATGATACTCACTGGCATGACCTCTAGTGAAAATAATAATAATAATTACATCAGGTTAGATTTAATTTATGATTACATGAATAAACATTCTTGCTTCTAGATGTTTCCCTTCCGGTAACAGTGATGTCCTATTTCTATTATTACAATTATTTATAAATTACAACATGAACAAACATTCTTTCTTATAGATTTTTTCTTTAACAGTAATATCCTATTTTTTAGTATTAAAGTTGTTATTTTAGATTTGTTTATAGTTGTTCTTAGAGAGGAAGGATTCGTGGGATGAATATATGCCTTCCATATGTATGGGATTTTTAGACCATCATTATTGTTTAGTTGGGGTGGTTGATAACGATCTCACAAGCTTCCTTAAATTTGCATTCATACCATGTTTTGGTGTGATGTAGACCAGCACTTCCTAAACTGTGGGCTGCGGTCCCCTTCGGGGCTGTAGGTTTTGTTGAGTAGGGGCCATGAAATAATGAAAACAAATTTAAAATGTTTTAAGACTAAGTAGATTTTTATCTTAAAAGAAACGTAGTATTTAATTTTAATTTATTATTTCTTTTTTGTTATTTATTTATTTTTTTTTAATGGAAGAAATCACACATTGGTGTTGGTTCACAAATTTTGCTTACTGCGTATTTCGGCGCTTAATGAATATTAGTAAATATATGCTTATTCATATAAGTTTCATTTCAAAGAAGAAATCTAAGAATTGCAGTTTCAAATATTTCACCTGATATTGACTTTTTGTGTAGCAGTATTGAAACACATCCATCACATTAAATTGTTATCAAACTTCTTTTATGTTTTTAATTCTTTCTTTATTACTAATTGTTTTACGTTTCATGTGTTTGTACTGCAAATGTACAATAAAATATATCTATCTATAAAAAAACTATCTATTTTCATTGTGTCAGTTGCTTTCTCTAAAACCTTAAAAAATTGCTACATTTCTACCTTAGTAGAACCTTCTGTGGGACCATAGGCAAAATTAAGTCTCATTGTCCACTTCCCCATTCTGATATTTGCCCATATCATTCTATCTGATATTGCCTGCCATTCAAGAAGATTAGCTTCATATTTAGTGTTGCATACTACAGCTACTAATGGCAAATACCTGTTGGATTTCTGCTCAGGACATGGACTGGTTATTACTAACACGATGGTCCAAAATAAATATGTGCATAAATTCACTTGAAAAGAAGAGGCAAGGAATAAGAAGTCTCACTGACTATGTTAGAAAACATCACTATATTGATAGTGATGTTTTCTTGCAGGACAAAAGAGTATACAGAGGATTGAAATTGGAAGTGATCATTATTTAGTCTTGAGCAGGATAAAACTGAATTTCATATTGAAAAGAAGAACATGTAACAAAATTTTAAAGTGAATAAAAGTTGAGCAGCTCTCAGATGTGAACTGCAGACTAAAATATACAAACATTATTCAAAAAAAAAAAAAAATGAAAGAGTTTGAGAACAGGAACCAAACCTTGGAGATTCCGTGGCAAATGCTGACGAAAACATTGATTGATTCATCCAGAGAGGCATGTGGTGAGGTGGTCTGTAAGGATAGAAAAATCAGAATTCCATAGAGAATTAAAGAGGAAGTGGAGAAAAAGAAGAAGGCATATCGAAGGTCCCAAGTCAACATGTGCTCTTAAAGAATACAGAGACAAATGTAAGAAAGCTAAACACTGTGTAAAACTAGCTAAACAAAAGTCATGGGAAGACTTGGGCAAGAACATAGAAAATAAATATCAGGAAGGTGGCAAAATATTCTGGAGGCAATTGAAATGGAGGAAAGAGTGCTGCAAAAGGAATTACAGATGATAAAGGTGACAATGATAAATAGAACAATGGATAGAAAAGAAAACAAACATCACAGTCAGACAAGAACTATTGTATAAAAAGACAATAATAGAAAAAATTAGAAAACAACATCTGAGATGGTTTGGACATACTGTACGCATGAACACAGACAGACTTCCTAATGTCCTAATCAATACATTTCCATCTGAAAAAAGAAGACCCAGAAGACCAAGAATTACCTGGCTGAAATAATAAAGAACATCTCGGGATGCAGAACATATAAGGAACTTTTTCGAACAGCAAGGAATAGAGAAGACTGGAAGATCCTGCTCAAGAGAAGACTCAACTAGTCTTAGACGGAAGAGAAGAAGAAGAAGAAAGGTGACATAAAAACTGGAGAAAAAGATATCCCTGATGTATTAAGTATTTGTTTGAAAAATTGTTCAATGAAACATGCAGTGACAGCACAATGGTAAAAAACACTAAACAGGCATACAATACATATCCATACTTGAAGTAGAAAAAGTGTTGCTTTTTTTTTGGCTTCACTATAAGATTAGTGTTCAGAAATGCATTTAGCGAGTGATACAACACTACATACATACGTAGCTCATGGCAAAAACATGAAGTTAAAAAAGAGAATCATGATGCCATTATATATTAACAGAATTGAAGAATTTAAAATATTTTAAGTTAAAACTTTGAAGGAAAACACAGATCTAATCCAAGAAGTTGGAAAATTAAAATAAGAGTTAAAAGTAAAAGGCTTAATATGTTATAATAAGGAAAAGAAACATATATATATCATTATAAATTCAGATCTAAGTTCGTAATCTAGGTCACAGCTTCAGGAGCCGCTTGTAAAAAGTCATTCCAGTCATTCTGATAAGCGTGGAAGGTGCATTCTGTTACAATATGTTGCATAGTCTGTCGTGGAGCACCACAGTCACATTCTGGAGATGTTTGTCTGTTCCATTTATAGAGAGTATCTCCACATAGGCCATGATTTGTCTGAATTCTATTTAGTACCGTCCATGTTTTGTGAGGTAGATCTGATCCTGTGATGATTTGATCACCTTTAAAGATGTTATGCAAATGTTCTTTCGTATTTTCCTTCCATGTTTCTTCCCACTTTGATAAAGGATTAAAATTACATAGCACAGGTTCTACTACTGCTCGTAGTGATGGATGGCGAGATTTCAATCTATTGACGTTAAGAGTTGGGAGATCCTGATGAATAGGTAGGTTCGGATTACCAACCATTTTTTGGAATTCATGGACTAAAGAATTCAATCTACATAGTTCTGTAGGAATAATGCCTGCTAAAAGAGGTAACCAATATGTTGGGGTCAATCTAATAGAGCTTGTAATTAATCTTAAGGTATTGTTCAATTCAAATCTTAAGGAATTGATAATCCTTGTGTGAGGGCTATTTAGCCACACAGGAGCACAATATTCAGCACTTGAGAATACCAAAGCAAGGGCTGTTGTCCGAAGAGTAGAGGCTCTAGAACCCCAGGTAGTACCACAGAGTCTCTGTAGGATATTATTACGTGTCCTCAGTTTATATGCCAAGTTTGAAAGATGTTGCCTGAAAGTGAGAAAACGGTCAAGTGTGATTCCCAAGTACTTAGGGAATGCACTATACTTCCATATAATACAATTTTTAGTTTCGCATTTGCCAAGTTATTATTTAGATGAAAACAAGATATTACTGTTTTGCTCCTATTTAAACAGAGTCTCCATCTTTTAAAATATTCATCCAGAATAGTTAAGTCAGCTTTTAGAATTTCTTCTGTACGACTTATGCATTTATGCTGTGTAGTTATTGCTATATCGTCGGCATAACAAAATTTCCTTGATGTAGTGACAGGAAGATCAGATATATACAGATTGAATAATAACAGAGATAAAACAGATCCCTGTGGCAGTCCATTATTTAACTTTCTTTCGCTGCTAGTTTTATTACCTATAGTCACTATAAATCTTCTATCTCTTAGCATATTATTAATAATATGGAGTATTGTTTTACATGGGATAATTTTATATAATTTATATAGAAGGCCTTGTCTCCAAACAGTGTCGAAGGCTGTTGACAAATCAATAAATGCTGCTGATGTTTTTAAACCTTTTTGAAAACCAGCTTCTATGTGAGTTACCAAAGATAGAACCTGGTCACAACACCCACGATTTGGTCTGAAGCCAGCTTGTTCTATTGGAACATTTTTAAAAATTGTGGAGCTTATTCTATTATAAATAAGTCTTTCAAAGAGTTTATAACAACAACTGAGGAGAGTAATAGGTTGGTAACTTTCCAGTTTATGATTAGGCTTACCAGGCTTTAACACTTTCATTGCCAAGCTGAAAATTGGAATTTCGTGTGGTGGCCAAATTTTTTTAATTTTTTTATTTAGTTAGCGACGTCCACGCGATAACGCATGATCGGCCGTTTGGTGAGAACTCGCATCACGCGTATCGTTCATTGCCAAGCTGAAAATTGGAATTTCGTGTGGTGGCCAATTTTTTTTAATTTTTTTTTATTTAGTTAGCGACGTCCACGTGATAACGCGTGATCGGCCGTTTGGTGAGAACTTGCATCGCGCGATATCGCGTGATTGGCAATGAACATGTTAAAACTGAAAGTACTTTTGCTTTTTTTAAAAATAGTGGGAAGTTTACCAGTTGTAAGAATGTCAGTATAGAACTTTGTTAACCATAATCTTGCATTTCTTCCCAGATTAATCAAAAATTCTGGATGAATGTTATCAAAACCAGGAGCCTTACCAGGCTTTAATTCCTTTAAGGCTGCTTCAACTTCTTGCTGCATAAAAGGGTGTGCAAAATTTGAAGTTATAGGTGAAGACTTGATAAATTCTTTTAATTTTCTCTTTATATATCTTGTATGCTTTTGGAACTACCTTTAATCCATTCCTAAAAAATTGCCATCAAACTGCTGTGCAATTTCTCTCATTTCAGTTTTGAAATAATGGGAGAGTTGAGAGTTCATGTTGACAGGAACTCTCAACTTCTATGTTACCTTGAAGGCTATCAAACTAATAGGTAAATGTCATCATGAATTATGCCAGTAAACACAGGATCTTCTTGATTATAACATCTACCTTTTAAGTGGGTGTTATAAGCAAGAAGTTTGGGAAATTTCAGTGGTTACTCTTAATATCTATAGGATATCTTAATAAGGTTTGGCACAGTAGGCATATTAGGTAAAACCATCATTATATGGCTTATCCATTATGTGTCATGGAGGATGGAATCCTTATCCTCAAACTTTTGTAACAACTGCTGATGTTTCACAAAGCTTCTTTGACTTACTCTCTTCCTACTATATCAATGACCTAACTGGACTGCAAATTCAATCCCAGTTTTGCTGATAACAGTACAGTGCACTTCTCTTTCTCATTTCGCAGATCTTGCGCCACACAAATTGGCAAAACTTGCAGGAATATCAACTTCTACAAATCTAAATGTTTATCTTCAAACCATTTGTAAATATGATGCTGATAACTTGTTAATTTCACATATCTTGTACCACACAAACTGCCAAAACTGGCAAACCTCATTAATTTCACTACTAGCAAAACTGAATCCCCCTCTACCACAAACACACACAAAAAGAAACATTTTCTTCCAGTCTTATTTTTGACACCATTCAAATCTTTACACAAGATGAGATTTTTCTTCTTTGGATTGCTGTAAGTTCCAACTCTTGGAATAATCATATTATAAATACTGTCACCACCCCTCGCTCAGTGTCAAAAATATTATATTCTTTCTTGTGCTTAAGGCATTAATTTAATTCTGAATAACTATTAAATCTATACAAATCAAAAATCTGTTCAACCACTGAATAATGTTCTCATTATCAGATCTTAAAAATACTTGACTCAATAAAGATGTAAGCAATCAAGTTGATTAATGACCACTTTTTCATACAGATGTTCAGTTTCTGCTATATCTTCTACAAATATTTTCATGGTCACTGTTCAGAGCTGGCATAATAATTCATCAGGTCTTCAAATCCAATGTTAACTAGTTTCTTCTTTTCTCCATGGTATTGACGTAACATAAATTGAAAAGCTTCTTATGTATTGGATTAGCATAAAAAGCCCACTGCCTAGTTAGATGTAGTGCAATTTGGTTTCAATCCTCAATGTATAAAACCCAAATTAACTAAGCTAAATAGAGAGGAGAAGACACTTATCAACTCAACAAACCAGGCCATCACATATCATTTATATCACATCTTACATGATACAAATAAACATTCTACTAGGGTAAAGAATCTTTTAAAACATCTAAGAATTTATAAAGTAAATAAAATGATATGCACACACACACACACACACACACACACACACACACACACACACACACACACACACACACACACACACACAACAAAATAAATGAAAATCAATTATACCTCTTTTGCAATTTTAATGCAGACTTCATCAGTAACCCAAGTCTGGCACAATGCATTATAACGATAACGAATAGCTGTTTCTATCTCCAGATCCTCCAAATGAAATTCAGCCCATGGATCATCCATATGAAGAGCTTTAAAAGCTGCAGCTTTCCATCGTGATTTGGGATCTATATCTTAAAGTAAAAATACAAAAGACCTATATTTTAAAGAAAAATACAAAACATCATAAGAAAATTATTTCTGAAAAATTTGAAACTATTTGTTTTTACATTAATAAATAAAAGGAAATGTTTTCTTAACTTTTGGTTTGATTAAAAGAATCGTTTATAATATATAAATTATTTCATCACATCGAATTCCTGATACATACCCTCAAGAGGTATATAGGCTACCATGATAGTACTACGTGAAAAGGTTACATTTTTGCTAACTGCCTATTGATAACTTTCCTCTAAATTAATCTTATCTATCATGTCTCCAATACTCATCATTATGTAGAATTATGGAGAGAAACTACTGTTCTAGTTCATTTACTTTGATGAAGTAAATGTGATATATTTCATTTTAAAGTAAAGTAAATGCATTAACACAGTAGTTTGTCTCCATAATTTTCCTCCAAATTAGTTTGTTATCTACCATGTCTTCACTACTTATTACTATGTAGAAATAGAGAAATACACTAATGTGTCAGAGTACTACTTTAAATTAAATTAACACTTGACGTTTTGACTTTTATATCAAGATCATCAGGAATACGTATACATATGTATATATTTATTTAAGCAAACTTTGGATTTGAGAGTTATTGAATCTAGAATGCTATGCTCAAAATGTTCAATATAAATTATTTTTGTGTGTTTTTGGAAGGTTGTAGATACTGGGAATTTGGGGATGGGGAGAACATAGTGCAGTACCATTTTTTTTTTAATGCTCTCTGTTGGTGATGCAGTAACCAGCTTAAGTAATTCAGGTTGTTTTCTTTTTAATGCAATTTGTTGGACTATGGTAAACCAACTGGTCAATGGTGGTGATGGATATTAATAAATTCATTTTTTCTAAATAACCTGTTCAGTTAAAAATAAAAGTAGCATTACCTTTTTTTTTGGTTTCAGTAATAATGAAATATGTTGTTTTTAAGAATTTAACTGCCGTTATTTCTACTTTGGCGAGACTGTTACTTAGTGGTTTATTACTTATTAGGTTGTTAGATTTTTCCAACCATATATATATACATTAGCAGGGAGGAATTTTAGTTCTCTTTCAATGTGGTAGATAAAATACTAGTGGTTGGTGCACCAGTATAGTTTAGCCTTTTTGAAGACACAAACATTTGCTATTGTTTAAAATCTGTGGTTGATTACTTCTCTGAACATTGCTTTTAGGTTATCTGCTAAAGTCATGTTCTTGTAGTCTGGAATTTGGCTAAAAGTTTTTCTTTGTTTTTATCCAAATTGTGTTTTGCAGAGTTTTCAGCAATCCTTTCGAGGACATCCCAAATATCTGGAGTTTGGCTGAGATAAGTTAATGATATATTTGTTATTTGGCCACATGGCTGCCAAACTTTAGACAACTTCCTTAGCCAGTTGAAATAGAGAGGGAGATACATTCAATTGACCAATAAAACTGGAAGTAGTGACAGCTACTTTTTCTGGATACACAAGTCATGTCTTCCCTCAGTCTGTCTATCCTTCTTCACTGTCTACTGGAAACCAGCACGCAAGCACGTGCACGCACACATGGGCAAAAGATATGCGATGACTCATGCCAAAAAAAAAAAAAAACATCCAATGCATAAACTGGGTGACATCAGCATACACAAAAATAAAGCTCTGACAATTTGCTATCATGAGTAGGCACTGAAAAATTAGTTTTAGATAATAAGCAAAAAATTTATAAAAATATCGCTACAAAAAGAAAAACAGAATTGTTCATAAAAATGAAACTAAAAATAAAAATGATTATAATGACGCCATAATCATTTTTATGGCTATCATTATCATAATTGGGAATAGACATTCCCAACATTAGGAGAGAGAATGTTTGGAAAATATCTGAGAAAACAGATAAAATAATGCAAATATACAATATTAATGCCAAATTTAAACTATTAACAAAATTAAAAAGTATACTCGATTCTTCTAGAATTCTCTTCTTTCCCTTGCCTACTCAGAGTTCCAATGCACATATAATTTATCCTACACAGGAGAAACAGAACATACAATAGCAATAAGAAAAAAAAAAGAACACAAGCAAAAGATCAAATTCTTAAATTATGGAAAATCAAGCGTTTTATGATCATGCACTTCAAACAGCCACAGAACTGACTGGAAAGGCATTCAAAGTCTTTGCATCAAGACAAAACCTTATCATCATCATCATCATCAAATTCCTGCCATGTACCATCAAGGGGTGTACAGGATATGATAGTACTACATGAAAAAAATTACATCATTACTAACTTCCTATCTACAATTTTCCTCCAAATCAGTCTGTTACTTGTCAAGACTTCAACATTATCAGATCTTATATTTCTATCATCTCAGGCACTTTGTACCGTATCAATCCACCTATATCTTCGTCTTCCTCTGGGTGGTTTTGCTGCCAACCTGGCAGAGAACACTTGTTTTGCTAATCTTTCTTCGCCCATTCGGTTTAAGTGACCATACCACCTGAGATTAGCTCTGCTAACGCATTCCTGGATGTTGACAATGTCAAGTTCATTCCGAATATCCTCATTTTTAATATGATATTGCCATTGATGCAATCTGTTCACGCCTATAATCTTTCTCAGGACTCTCATATCTGCGGGTCTCTAGCCTTTGGTCAAGTGTTTTACTTCTGACCCAGCTCTCAGATCCATAAGTTAAAACTGGTTTGAACACTGTCTTGTATACAGCTAATTTAGTGTTCTGACTAATTTCTCTCTTATTTCATATAAATTTATTCAATTGACTTCCTACCATACCAGCTTTGCTGATTCTGTTGTCTATTTCTATATTTAATTTACCATCTTCAGTAAAAATTGTGCCTAAGTTGCTGAAATGTTTCACTTGTTCCACTGGTTCTCCATTCACAACACAGTTGACGTTTTTAATGATTCTGCCTATTTTCATTGTCTTTGTCTTTTTATTGCTGACCTTCATACCATATCTATTACAGCAGCTATTCAATTTAGTCAGAAAATCTTGCAGACTTGTAGCGGATTTATTTAGAAGTATAACATCATCCGCATAAAGCAAAGAGCTGACATTAACATCTCCAATTTTGATATCATGTATAATACCACTTTCCTTCATAATGTGATCCATATAGATAATGAATAACAGAGGGGCTAATGTACATCCTTGTCTCACACCAGATTTAACATTAAACCATCTTCCTGTACTTCCTTCAATTCTAACTGCTGACTTACAACTCAAATAAAGACTACGTATTGCTTGATATAATGCCCCATTGACACCATATAACTGTAACGTATTGAATAGCTTCTCTCTTGGCACCTTGTCATATGCCTTTTCCAAATCGACAAAATTTAAATACAGATCTCTGTTATATTCCCATGCTTTCTCGACTATTTGTCGTAAAGTGAAGATCTGATCCTGACACCCTCTATTTAGCCTGAATCCAGCTTGTTCTTCACCAAGCTTTTGTTCCACAATTCTTCTAAACAGTTTCTCAAGTATACTTGCATAGATCTTGCCAGGAACACTCAGTAGGGAAATACCTTTATAATTCTCACATTTAGTTTTATTTCCCTTTTTATATATGGGTACTATGAGAGCTCTACTCCAATCATCGGGAATTCGTCCCTCTGTCCAGGTTTTCTGAACTATGCAGTGCAGCCACTGTAAGACTTTTATACCACCATACTTCAGCATTTCTGGTAGAATATCATCTACTCCAGCTGCCTTTTCACATTTCAAGCCTTTGATGGCTTTTTCTACTTCAAGTATGGATATGTATTCCTGCCTGCATGCCTGGTCAGTGTTTTTTACCACTGTGCAGTCATCACTGCTTGTTTCATTTAGCAGTTTTTCAAAGTAATTACTCCATACTTCAAGGATATCTTTTTTTTCATTTTTTCATGTCACTTTTATCATCTCTAACTCCTTTTACAGCACTCCTTCCTCCATTCCTAGGCTTCTTCAACAACCTCCAGAATATTTTGCCACCTTCTTGATATTTATTTTCTATATTCTTGCCAAAGTCCTCCCATGACTTTTGTTTAGCTAGTTTTACAGTGTTTAGCATTTTTGCATTTGTCTCTGTATTCTCTAAGAGAACAAGCTGACTTATTTGACAGGAACTTTTGATATGCTTTCTTCTTTTCCTTCACTGCCTCTTTAACTTCTTGTGTCCACCAGGGAGTTCTGATTTTTTTTCCTTGCAGACAACCTCACCACATGCCTCTTTGGCAGAATTAATGTTTCCTTCAGAGCTTGCCACTGAATCTCCAAGGTTTGATTCCTGTTCTCAAAATCTTTCACTTTTTCTTCAATAATCTTTGTATATTTTAGTCTACAATTCACATCTGAGAGCTGCTCAACTTTTATTCGCTTTAAAACTTTCTTACATGTTATTCTTTTCAATATGAAATTTTCAATTTTATCCTGCTCAAGACTAAATAGTGATCACTTCCAATTTCAAATCCTCTGTACACTCTAGTGTCCTGCACCAGGGAGAAAACATCACTATCAACAATAACATAGTCAATGAGACTTTTCTTATTCCTTGCCTCTTCTCTCCATGTGAATTTGTGCACATTTTTATGTTGGAACATGGTGTTAGTAATAACCAGTCCATGTTCTGAGCAGAAATTCAACAGATATTTGCCATTATTATTAGCTTTGCTCTTTTCTCCAAATTCTTCCAAAATATTTTTGCATGTCTCACAATCATTTCCTACTCTGCTATTTAGATCCCAACAAGGACCAACTTTTCCTTTTTCATCGTGTCAGTTGCTTTTTCTAAGCCTCAAAAAATTCCTCCACTTCTACCTTAGTAGAACCTTCTGTGTGGACCATAGGCACAAATAAGTCTCATTGTCCAGTTCCCCATTCTCATATTTGTCCACATTACTCTACTTGAGACTGACTGCCATTCAAGAAGATTAGCCTCGTATTTTGTGTTGGATACTATGGCTACTCCTTCTTTTCCTTGATTGTCATTGCCTGAATATAACATTTTGTATTTATTGCTCAGAAAGATCTCACCAGTTTTGGTCTTTTTTGTTTCAGTCACCCCTATTATGTCGATCTGGTACTTATCTAATTCCTCAGCTAGCTCCATTTCTTTGCCATTCAGGCTTCTTATGTTGATAGTACCGATCTTTAACTCTGTTGATGTTGAGTTGGGGTTTGTTTTCAGATTTGTTCCAGTAGCTGACTTTTCACTGTTCACTCTGGTTCCCTGGCGAAAACAACGGGGACCTTGTTTAACCGGGCGACGCCCCAGCCGGCATGAAATTTTGTGATTTCATGACGAAACCTTGTGAGAATGAAAATTCAAAGAAGTCTGTGTGATATATTATTTCAATACCTACGAGAATGGCAGCCTAAAAGTTCCAAGAATTTGAATGGTTCCAAAATGCAACCAAACACAACATCTAGGAATAAAAAATAAATAACAATAATAATAGAACTCCAACAGTTCAGCAAACATTAAGTGTATATTGGAAACAGAAACCAAGAAAAATAGAAATATAGATGGGCTCTTAACCAGTAGTTAGTCCTCAGAAAATAAATGTAAACCTTAAAAATAACAGGGTATTAGAGAGCTAAACTCTAACCAATAGGCAGTGGTGTAGTTTCACTTATGTTATTGTATTTATGTATTTAATTATTACTAATTGTTTCATTATTTATTTATTTCTTAGTTAGCTAACAAATCCCAACTTGACATCAGCAGAGTTCAAAACTGACACCATCAACATGATAGCATCAATGGAAAAGAAATAGAACTAAGAGAAGAATTTTATTTTATAAGTATACCAGATTAATAGAATAGGTGTTACTAAAAAAAAGAACAACAAAAACAGGTGGGATGCTTCAAAGCAACAAATACAAGACATTATATTCCAGCAATAATGATCAGGGAAAAGGAGTCGCTCTAGTTTTCAACACAAAATACAAGGATAATCTTCTTGAAAGGCATGCAGTATCAAGATAGTGATGCAAAAAAATATCAGAATGGGGAAGTAGATAATGAGATTTATTTGTTCCCATGGTTCCAACAGAAGTTGCATTAAGAGAAAAGTTGAGGAATTTTTCAAGGCTTCAGAGAAGACAGGTGACACAATGAAAAAGAGATCTAAAAAAAAAAGTAGGAAATGAATATCAGACACAAAGAAATGATTGTGAAAATTTGGAAAAAAATATAATATTAATGATGATAATAATGGGAAGTACCAGCTGGATTTCTGTTCAGGACATGGATTATTTAATTACCAACACTACATTCCAACATAACGACTGCAAATTCACACGCAGAGAAGATGCAAGAAATTAGGTCTTGTTGGATATGTTATTGTTCATGTTATACTTATGTACTTGGGTATACTTGTGTTATGCATCAATTGATGCATAACACAAGTATATACAGGGGATTAGAAATGCAAAGTGATCATTTAATTTTGAGCAGAATAAAACTGAATAACGGTGCTGAAGAAAGTGCTTTTTAATTGATGAATAGGTCATTTTTTCTAAGTTTTTGTAGTGCTAAGTTGTTTCTGGAATATGAGTGTTCTTCAGTGGTTATTTTTTGAAGTTAGTTATTATCGCGATATTGTATATTTTGGTTAATGAGAAGACAGGGTCAGAACCGAATGCGTAACGGTGGAAGACAAGACGAATGATAAGTTTTCATTATTTAGTTATTTCATTTTATTTATTTATATCTAGTGTACTTAAATATTCTGTTTGTAATTGTTTGTACTTGTTCCTTCCTAATACTTATCAGCGTTTATTTTTTGACACTATTTTGAATAATGGCAGCAGCGGCAGTTAAATTTGCAAATGGTGAATCGCCAAGTCGTCCCCCCCATTTAAGGACTCCATTTTGTGCGACATCGTACAGGATTTTGTAGCATGCAGGACTTGCAGAATGTATATGTGGCAGGAGAGAGAAGGGGGAAAACGTATGTGCGCAAAATGCAGGCAATGGGAGGAACTTGGTGATTTAGAAATGACCATAACTGACCTCGTTGAGTCAGAGACGGGAGATTCTCCACCACGTAGAGAGATGACTGGTATGATAGAAGGCGAGAGAAGTAACAATAAAATAAGAGTGGGGAGTATGGAAAGGTTGGATGATTCTGAAGTTTTAGGAGATAGTCTCAATTGGGAGGATGTATGGCAAACTTACAGAGAGAGATAGATGAGCTGAAAGAGCAGGTGGAATGTCTGAGGAATGAGATGAGAAGTGTGAAAGATGAGATTAGGTGGATGGAAGAGACGTATGCAAGGTGAATCAGAGGAGGAGTGAGAGAGTTATGGGAATGAGAGAATAGGAACAACAGAGGAAAGGAAATGAGAGAGAGTTATGGGAGTGATAGAAGAGGAGAGAATGGAAGCAGTAGAAGAGAGGGAATGAGAGAGTTGTATGAATGATAGAAAAGGTGAGAATAGGATAAGTGGAAGAGAGGGAACGAGTGTCAGATATAGGAATGATAGAAGAGGAAAGAATGGAAACAGTAGGAGAGAGGAAATGAGAGAAATGCAAGGGAGCACAGGGACTAGGGATAGAGTGATGTCAGGAAGGCAGGTAAGTAGGGGAGCAAAGAGAGAAACTGTTACAGGAGAGAGAGTGAGGGATGCATGCATGCATGTGAGCAATCGAGGAATAGGGTGGAAAGAGGTGCAACGTATAGGGACTCAATGATTCGTGGTGTTCAAGATAGGATGCGTGAGAAGTGTTTGCCAGGAGGAAAGATAGAAAGCGTGGCTTTGGCAGTTAAGAGAGGTGAAAGCATGGATGAGATGATTGTGGGAACAAATGACTTGAGTGGTGGTGTAAATAGGGCAGTGAGAGATATGAGATTCTTGCTTGAGGTGGTACGAAAGAAGACACAGAGAGAAAAGATAGTGTGTATGTTGCCTAGGAATGATAATGACGAGCTGAGCAGAAGAGCAGTGATAATGAATGGTATAATAATGAGAATGCATCAGAAGAGAGGGTTGGAATATGTGGATGCTTGGAGTGCGTTTGAGGAAAGAGAGGAATTGTATGTGAGAGACCGCTTGCATTTGAATGAGGAAGGACGTAGGCACCTGGAGAGATTGCTGTTCTGAACGAGTCAGTGTGTCTCAGTGTGGATGGTAGCAGGGGTGGCCTCTTGTGGGAATGGGTAATTGGGAGAAGGGGGAACGACATCAGGCAACACTGAACCCAGCGGAGTCTAGAGGGGATAATGCTGGGTATAGAAATAATGGCATTTTTATGCTTTATACTAATGCCACGAGTATTCGGAACACAGGAGAGGAATTGGTGGCACTGATAGCATCAGCGTGGCCAAAGATTATTGGGAGCACCCAGATGTGGTTGACAGAAGAGGTTATAATAACAGGAATGGAAGTAGCTGGGTACAGCATTTTTCGGCAGGATAGGAAGGGAAAGTGTGGTGGTGGAGTACTGCTTATGATAAGTGATGACCAATGCCCTCTAAGAGTGGAAAGAGTGGCTTTGGAAAGCTGTGACACTAATGATTTTGAAAGCATATGGTGTGAAGTGGAGGTGGGCAAGACAGGATACTTAGTGGGGGTGTTGCTACAGACCGAGGAGCACAGAGGGTTGGGACCACAAGATGTTGAGACAGTTGAGCATGGCAAGTGCAAGAATAATGATTGTTATGGGAGATTTTAACTACAGCAGTATAAATTGGGGAGAGGAAGATGGATGTAGCAATAAGGGAATGGAATTTCTAGAATTCTTGAGGGACAAATGTCTTAGGCAACATGTAACAGAGGGAACAAGAGGTTCAAGAGTTTTGGATTTGGTTATAGCATCAGAAGAGTTGATAATAACTGAGATGACATCTCTCCCACTAGTTAGAGAAAGAGTGACCATATGGTTTTGACTTGAATAGACATGCAGAAGTATCAAAGAGATGGGAAGGAACGTGGAATTATAAAGCAGGTGATTATAATAGTCTTAGACGTAAACTTGGTGAAGTTTCGTGGAGGGAGGAATTGGAAGGCTGGGATATCATTAGCGCTTGGGAAATTGTGAAGGAATATTTGTTAGCAGCAATGGTAAGCTGTATTCCACGAGTGAAAAAGCGGACACAATTTGGAGTAAAGTGGATGACAAACAATATTAAACAGGAACTGCATGCGAAAAAGAGGCTATGGAAGAGATACAAGGAGACAGGTGAAGAGAAGATGCATGAAGAATATAAGAGACAGGCCAGGAGAATGACTAGTATGGTAAAGAAGGCAAAACTGGAATATGAAAAAAGACTGGCTCTTAGATCCATGGAAAATCCTAGGGAATTTTTTTTTAGCTATGTGGCCAATAGGAGGAGAAATGACTGTGGAAGAATGACATTGTGGGATAAAATGGGAATAGAGTGACTGATGCAGAGGACATAGTGGAATTGTTCATTGAACATTTTATTGGAGTATTTCATCCTGGAGGAATCAATTTTAATACTAGAGGGATAGGGCAGGTTCGAGGTTTAGAGGTACAGGAGGAGAGTGTGTTTTAAATACTGAGTACTCTGGATGTCAGTAAAGCTGTGGGATTGGATGGTATTTTTATCACAAGTTTTGAGAGAATGTGCTAGGGAACTGAGAGTGCCTTTGACCTGGCTTTTCAATGAAAGTCTGGCTGCAGGAAAGGTGCCCATGGAATGGAAAGGAAGGTAAGATAGTGCCATTGCATAAGGGCAGCAGCAGACTAGAAGTGTCCTAATTATAGGCCAGTTTGTGTGTCATCAGTAGTTAGTAAGATCTTGCAGAAAGTAGTGAGGGACCATATACAGCATTGCGCAGATGAGGGTAATGTTATCTGTGAGAGTCAACATGGATTTGTGAAGGGACGCTCTTGTTTTAGCAATATGCTAGCCTTTTATAATAAAGTTACAAGAACATTAGATGAGGGAAAGGCATATACTGCAATTTTCTTAGACTTAGCAAAGGCATTTGACAGGGTGCCACATGATAAGCTGATATTTAAGTTGCAGCACATGGGTCTGGATGTCAGATTGGCAAATGGATTCAGGATTGGCTGTCCGATAGGTATCAGAGAGTTGTGTATGGTGGAGCAGTATCAAAGAGGCAGAAGGTTACAAGTGGTGTTCCACAGGGCTCAGAGCTGGGACCTATATTGTTTAACCTTTATATCAATGACATGGTGAATGGATTGCAAGGGGATATTCAGTTGTTTGCGGATGATGCGAAGCTGCGAAGGGTTATTAGTAATAGTGCAGATGTGGTAGCCCTGCAAGAGGATTTGAATAAGCTAGACAGATGGGAAAATGAATGGGGGGGGGGGATCTCAGTTTAATGCAGCAAAATGTAAGGTCTTTGGGTTTGGGACACATCGATAGGATGCTGCATATTCTATGGGAGGAGTTAAACTGGAGGAAGTAGGGGAGACAAGAGATCTGGGGTTGATGATTGATAAAAACCTGAAATTTAGGGGACATATTGCAAAGGTAGTGAAGGTAACACAGAGGATTGCTGCAAAAATGAGAAGGACACTGACCTGCAGAGATAAAAGGGTTATCATTCCGTTGTATAAGACTCTGATCAGACCACACTTAGACTATTGTTCTCAGATCTGGTCCCCAGGATTTAAAGGGGATAAATTACTTGTGGAAAGGGTACAAAGATGGATAACAAAGATGGTGTCAGGACTGTACAATGTTAGTTATGAGGATCGACTGAGGGAATGTGGGACTGCAGAGTTTGGTCGATAGAAGAAGGAAAGGTAATATGATTGAGACTTTTAAACTGTTGAGAGATGGTTACAGGGCTGACACTGGGAAGTTCCTTCGCTTGGTTGAACAGCAGGAAGTAGTCATGACAAGGGGCAGTCCCTGGAAACTGTGAGAAAGAAGGTGAGGAGTGGTTTCTTTGCATAGAGGGTGGTTGAACCATGGAATGCATTGCCTGATGGAGTGGTGAAATTGAGAACAGTCAATGATTTTAAGGAGTGGTATGATAGACTTTGTGTTTCTTACGGGGTCCTCCCCTTGATGAGGCTTGATAGACTTGTGTTTCTTAGAAAGGACCTCCCACGATGAGTCTTTTGACTCCATGGAAGCCTGAATAATAATAATAATAATATTGAAAACAAGTTTTAAAATGAATTAAAGTTGAGGAACTTTCAGATGTGAACTGTAGACCAAATACACAAATATTATTCAAGAAAAAAATGAAACCATTTGAAAACAGGAACCAAACCTTCAAGTCTCAGTGACAAATACTGAAGAAAACATCAACTACAGCCAAAGAGGCAAGAGGTGAAATTGCCTCCAAGGAAAGAAAAATTAGAACTTCATGCTGAACTCAGCAAGTTAGTGACAGTCAAGGAAAAGAAGAAAGCACATCAGAAGTTTCTAGCAAGTAAGTCATCCTGTGCTCTGAAAGGTACACAAAGAAAAAAAAAAGCAAAGTTCTGTGTAAAAATGGCTAAACAAAAGTCATGGAGGAACTTTGGTAAGAACATAAGAAATAAATATGAAGAAGGTGGCAAAATATTCTGAACATTACTGAAAAAGCTTAGAAATGGAGGAAAAAGGAATCAAAGATAAGGGTAACGTGAAAACTGAAGATAAAGATATTCTAGATGTCTGCAGTAATTACTCTGAAAGACTGCTAAATGAAACAAACAGTGACAACAACATGGTGGTAGAAAACATTCATGAGGAATGCAATCAGGAGTACGTATTAATAACTAAGGCAGGAAAAACCCCATCAAAAACCTGAAAAGTGGATTCAAGTAGAGCAGATGACTGGAATAGAGCTCATAGTATCTATTTATAAAAATGGAAATAAAACTGAATGGTAAAATTTATGCACGTATACTTGCAAAAAAGGCTAAGAAAAATTCTGAAAGGGTAATTTGGAAAAGAAAGCTGAGGTTATTTTATTTTAACCTAAACAGTCAAGAAATCATGAGAATATGACAAGGATATACATTTAAGTTTTATAGATTTGGAAAAGGGATATGATAAGGGAACCTAGAGAAAAGCCATTCAAAATGCTATGATTATATGGTGTAAATAGGCCATTATATTGAGCAAAATGTAGCCCATATCTAAGATAAATGTCAGCAGATGAAATTAATGGAAGTACAGAAAGATGGTTTGATGTTAAATTAGGCCATGAAACAAGGGTCAAATTATCATCACTGTTATTCATCATCTATATGGTTAAAAGAAAATTGCATTAGGCCTGTTATCAAATTTGGAGATATTCAAGTCAGCTCTTAATTTTGCACATATGATGTTATTCTGTTAAATAAATCCAGTACAAGTTTCCAAGATTCTCTAAAAACACTGAATAACTGTAATAAATTTGGTCTAAAAATCAGTAATAAAAAGAAAATCAAAACAGGCAAAAACACTAAAAATATCAACTTGATCCTGAATGGAGAACCTATAGAACAAGTAAAACATTTCAGCTATTTAGGCACAATTTTTAGTAAAGACAGCAAATTAAATATGGAAATAGACAACAGAATTACAAAGATAGTTTTGTAGGAAGCAAACTGAATAAATATATATGGAATAAAACAGATATTAGTGAAAATGCTACACTAGCTATATAAAAGACAATGTTAACACATGGATCTGAGAGCTGGGTTAGAAATAAAAGACTTGATCAAACACTAGAGACCATAGATAAGAAAGTTATGAGAAGGACTAAGATGGGGAAGAACAGATAGTATCAATAGCAGAAACATTAAAAACAAGGATTGTCTGATGAAAGCAATTAAAACCCGACAAAGTTTTTATGATTTTGTGCATCATAAGACTTAATCATCAGGAGTAGTGGTACATAAACGTTTTACACAACAAAAGCCTATTAATAATTAATTGCACATATTAGATGTTTTTGATAACTTCACAACTGTTAAATATAATTGATAAACCAAAATACAAATGATAAATTTGTTACTGTATGCATGTTGGAACACTGCTAGTTGTTGTTATTATGTTCTGTGGTATCACGTGTGTTATATCCTAGGTCTGTGGCAGTAAAATTTTTGATGAAAGCAGACCATACTTGATGTAAAATTAAGCCTTGATTTTTACTGCATTGTGTAGGTATCCTAAGCATTTGTGAGGCTTCTTTAAATTTTCTTGTGAAACAGTTATTATCAATGTGACATTTTTGCTTGTTGCAGAGTACTTGATGGCCTGTAGTGGTTGTGTGAATTGCCAGGCCTGATTTATGCTCTTTTCTTTTTTTGACGTCTTTTACGTGTTCAGACATGAGGATCTCTCTCAACCTTCCTGTTTGGCCTACATAACAAATGCCACAAGAACAATGAATCTCACAGACGCCTGGATTTTTAATGGGATGATGTGGAGGTTTTGGTGGATGTAGGAATTTTGATATATTGTACTCGCAGAGCAACGCAGCCGCTTTGTCTGTGACGTTCTTGTAAGGCAGCATGATTGCATTCTTGAAATCTTGTTTAAGTAAGGGAGTTGCAGGAGATGTATTAAGAATTTTTCTGATAGCCTTGGATTCAAAACCATTAGGCACGAGGTTCTGTTTCAGTTAGTGCAGTTCTTCATTCCTTTTAATTAATGTGCTTGATTCCTTGTGCTGTCTTGTAAAGTTTTAATTATGCCTATCTTTTGCAATGGATGATGGTATGAAGCAGCATTTAAAAATTTTCCTGTTGTGGTAGGTTTTCTATGTACGGAGAAGGATAACATTTTACCCTCTTCGTTTATTTTGACAAGGATATCAAGGAAAGGTAATTTTTTGTGCTCTTCTAGTTCAAGAGTGAATTTTATATCAGGATGCAAGTTGTTCAGATAATCTTTGAAAGTAATCAGCTCATCCACTGTTCCCAACCAAATGACAAAAATATCATCGATATGGCCAGCCTGGTTGGGGTATCCGCTCTCCAGCCAAAAGGCTGCGGGTTCGAATCCCACCATGGGCATGGATGTTTGTGATTGTCTGTGAAAGTACTAGTGGTGGTAGATGGCATTGGTGTTAGATGATGAAGGTTGGTGGAGTAGTGAGATGAAGAGTTGTAGAGTAGATGCCCTCCTCTGATGAGTCTTCGGACTCCCTGGAGGTGTGATGTAATAATAATAATAATAACGTAACCAAATTTTTGGTTTCTTCTGATAGGTTTTTAATGCATTAATTTCAAAATTTTCCATAAACAGGTTGGCTAGGGCTGGAGAAATTGGGGAGGGGAGGAACCCATGGCAAGTCCTTTTTGTTCCCAATATTTGTCTTGAAATAGGAAAAAGTGTTTTCTATGAGTGTTTGAATAGTCCTACAAGTCCTTTTTGTTCCCAATATTTGTCTTGAAATAGGAAAAAGTGTTTTCTATGAGTGTTTGAATAGTCCTACAGTGTCCGGTGAGAAAAGATTTACAAGTAGATTCATTGTGTCGTTTCTGGGTACACTGGTGAAGAGAATGGCTACATCGAAACTTCCTAAGATGTCAGAAGACAGTAATTCCACATGGCACACACATAATAAAACAATGAAATGATCAAAAAGTTATCTAATTGGCCTAGTTGCTAAGAGTTACTTAGCAACCATTTTACAAGAGCTTATCATTCAAGTGTAGATGCTGCTCTGACAGAAACATGTGTGGTACTTAGAATATTGCAGTATTTCAATAAGAACACACATAAAATTAAATGAGATATCAGTCAGCATATTACAAGAATGTGCAAAAAAATTAGCATCCACTCTGACTAAGCTTTCACTTAATTATCAGGTATATAAATATTTCACATATTTATATAGTGTAGCAAAATAACTACACTATATAAATGAGGCTAAAAGACACAGGGAGTGAACTACAGAATCAATCCTATCTGAAAAGTGGTGATAAAAGTACTGGATAAGTAGTTTAAAGACAAAATTCAGGAATGAGTATAGAGGAATGTGATAGGCTATGGGGTACATAATAGCTTTGTGAAAATGTAGGTCATGCATTAGAGATTGACTCACTTTTATAATTATTATCACAGAGTGACATTCCAGTTGGATAAAGAAATGGATGAATGATGATAATAATGCTGGATTTTGCAAAGGCATTTGACAGGATACTATGTGGAACTTTCTATTTCACAAACTGAAGTAAATAAGAATGGATATGAATTTGGTAATGGATAGACAATATCAAAGATTAATAACTGGAGGAGCCGAATCCAGAAGAAAGGAAGTGACTAAGAGAGTGCTGTAGGACTCTGTCCTCTGCCATTTAATTTGTAAGTTAACGTAGAGGAAATGAATGGAAGGGAAATATTAAATTGTCTGCTGATGCAAAATTGAGTTAGTGTAATAACAATGTAGAGAGCCTACAGAATTATTTAAATAGACTGAAATAGACAGGCAAAAGATGATGGGTGCCAGTTTAATGTGGAAAAGTGAATAGAAATAAAGGATATTAAAGATTCAACCTTATTTCAAATTCGAATATATGTAGAAACTTTGAAAGTTTTAAAATTTTGACAGAGAGCTTATGAGAATACAATAAAATTTAAAATGTTCAAAGACCTCTGATACGAAAGTTCTAAGAAAGAATTAGTGGAGTGAACATGTGGCATCAATGGCAGCATCACATTAAAAATTAGGATATTAGGAAAGAACTCAACATTGTTAGCCCTGAAGAATGTGTTAGAAGAGCTAATTTCAAGTGGTTAAACAGAATGGGAGAACAAAGATTAGCAAAACAAGTGTTCTTTGTAAGGTTGGCAGGAAAATGACCCAGAAAAAGACTAAAATTAGATGGATTGATACAGTAAAAAAAGTGCGTTAAAAGACAGAAATATAAGGTCTGTAATGTTGGAGTCCTGACAGATAATGATTAATTTGGAGGAAAACTGTTGATCAGAAATTAGTAATGTGTAACTTTTTCATGTAGTATTATCATAATTATCTTGTACGTCCCCTGAGTGTACGTATCAGGAATTTGATGAATAAATTTCCGTTTCTACGTGTATTCAGTTTTGAAATGAGGTTGGAACTTTAATATCCCCTATTTCTATATAATTTATGTTGCCAAAATGAAGCCATATGGCTCTTTCTTTGATAAGTGGAAAAGTGTAAATTTACAAATTTTAGGAAGAAAAGATTAAAGCTTTCTACTACACTACACTGCACAAATGTATTTCAGGAAGGTAATGAAGCTAGAGATTTGGAAGTGTTAGTGGAAAGGGAGTTGAAATTCAGAGAGAAAAATGCAAAAGTAGCCAAAGCAGCTGATAGGATTACTTGATTATTAAAGAACACATAATATGCACTGATAAGGAAGTTATCATTCCCTTTATAAGACTTTCATACACATACCAGCTGCTGAATTTGAAACCTTTATAAAGGTGTATGTAAATGTCACTTATACAGCATATATGCAAAATACTTAGTCATATGCATCACATGTTCCAGGCAACCGTTTAAGAATGCTGCTACTCGGTAATCATCAATAGTTTTGATCACAATGGGAAAAACAAAAAATCTTTCAGAGTTCGATAAAGGTCTTATTGCGGGTGCCCATGTGGCTTGAGCTACAATTTTGAAAACAGCATAGCTGATTGGATTCTCAAAAGGTAAGATATCCCAGGTATTTAATGAGTGGAAAAATAATTCACAATGCTTGTCTAAAAGATGTATCTGGTCCTAAGACAGTCTATTAAGAAAAACGAGTTTTCTGTTGCTGAGAAGGCTTGTACAGACAAACAGAACTTCTAGTGAGCAGCAATTGACTGAAGCATTTAATGAAGGCTTCCTGTCCCATATCTCACTGAACTATACAGAGGAAATTGAAGAGGATTAGTATTGGCAGTTGAATGTCTATACAGAAACTAGTGATTTCTGCAAAGAACTGGAAAGTTCATCTACAGTGGTCTCAGGAACGCTGTAACTGGACATTAGAAGACTGGAAAAAAAGTTATGGTCCAAAACGTCAAGGTACATACATCTTGTTCTGTACCAATGGTAGGCAGAGAGTTTGGCAGGCCACATGAACCCAGCTTGCCTTGTAAACACAACTCAAGGTTCTGGAGCTGGTGTCATGGTGTTGGGCATGTTCTGTTGATACGGAACAGGTCCCCCTGATATTGCTGGAGGGTCGGGTGTCCTCCAAGAAATATCTGAACATTGTTGTCAATCAAGTCCATCCTACAATGTTGACTTTTTATCCAGAAAATGATGGTTGTTTCATGGATGACAATACTACTGTCCATTGCTCAAGAATTGTTCAGCAGTGGTTCAGCAAATATGGCAGCAACTTCCACCATTTATGTTGGGCACAACAAAGCCTTGATCTGAACCACATTGAGAATATATGGGACAGGTTAGAAAAACAGATCTCTAAGGAAAGTCCTTTACCACCAAATCTGAGCCAGTTAAAGGACTGTCTGTTGAATGCCTGGTATGTGGTAGAGAAAGATTCAATCCAATAGTTTGTGGAATCTATGCCAAACCACATATGTGCTGTAAATAAAAGTTTCTAATTCAGTGGCCGGCATGTATACAACTGCTGTACCTGAATTACTGTGTGTGTACATCATCTGGTTATCTGGGAGACTTAGAGATGAGGAAATGGTGGAGAGAATCCCAGGTGAATGACCAAGATGGTGAGTGGTCTGTGGAATGCACCCTACAAGGACAGATTGAGTTGATGTGTTCAAACGATTATAACGATAGCCATACTTGATATATTAAATATCACTTCCAAGAGATTCACAATTCGATTATTGTTCTGTACATAAAAGATTTTTCATAGATTATTAATTATGGAAATCTAGCTTGGTCGACTAGCTTGCAACATATTATTAAAGTCATTAATAAATCAAAAGGACGGAGGCCATGAAGAGGATGAGGAATGGAAAATCGGTGGGCCCCCCGACAGAATTCCAGTGGAGGCATGGAAGGCACTGGGGGAAGAGGGAATTGACCTGCTGTGGGACCTGTTCATGAAAGTTTGCCAACAGGAAAATATACCCGAGGAATGGAGGGAGATTACTCTTGTTCCCATCTACAAGGGTAAAGGGGATGCACAAGACTGTAAAAATTACAGAGGAATAAGGTTGATGTCCCACACAATGAAGATCCTAGAAAGGGTTCTTGATGGAAGATTGAGGAAGGAGGTGGAGATTGCAAAGGAACAATTTGGCTTCATGCCTGGTAGATCAACAACAGATGCTATCTTTGGGTTACGACAGATGATGGAAAAATATCGAGAGAAACAAAGGGAGTTACACCTGGTATTTATTGATCTGGATTATTGATTGAGAAAGCATACGATAGAGTGCCAAGGCAAGACGTCTGGCGGTGTCTGAGGGAGAAGAAGGTGCCGGAGAAATATGTCAGGTTGGTGCGGGAAATGTACAGAAATGTGAAGACAAGTGTTCGGACCTGTTTGGGACAGACAGAAAGTTTTCAAGTAACAGTTGGCTTGCATCAAGGGTCAGCATTAAGTCCGTTTCTGTTTAATATTGTGATGGAGGTGGAAGGAAATGTCATCAGGAAGGTGAGAGACTTTAGATACTTAGGTTCGACAGTGGAAGAAGATGGAGGAGCTGAGAAGGAAGTGGGATGCAGGATACAAGCGGGTTGGAGGAACTGGAGGGAGATGGCTAGAGCGTTATGCGATAAGAGGGTGCCGATCAATCTGAAAGGCAAAATTTATAGGGCAGTAGTGAGGCCAGCTATGACATATGCTATAGAAACTGTGGCCCTGAGGAAAAATAACATCAGCAGGATGGAAATAGCAGAGATGAGAATGCTTAGGTGGATGTGCGGTGTGACCAGAAAGGATCGTCTGAGAAATGACTATGTCAGGGGAACAGTGAAAGTTACAAACTTAGGAGCGAAAATACAGGAGGCAAGGTTGAGATGGTTTGGTCATGTGATGAGGAGGGAGGACGAATATGTGGGAAGAAGGGTCATGCAGATGGATGTGCAAGGAAGGCGGAAGCGTGGGCGGCCAAAGAAGAGATGGAGGGAGCTGGTAGAAGAGGACTTGAAGATGAAGAACTTGGATGTGGTGACAGCCCAAGACAGGAAGGTGTGGAGGAAACTCATTACAAACAGTGACCCCACTTAAGTGGGAGAAGCTGCAGAAGAAGAAGAAGAAGATTAATAAATCAAATAAATCTATAGCAGATCCTTTGGATAACTAATGTTTTGATTTTTTTTTTTTTAAGTAGCAGTTGTTGTAGAAGGTGATTCAGGCAATGACTTCTCTAATCTCGTAATAGAATTAGATCTGGTTGCATAATGTTTTGACCAATGACAGTTTTTTGTAGTGCGATGATGGAAGCATTCAGTACCATCCAATTCACACTGGGTTTTCTTTAATTATCAAGAGAAAGAGTGCCATTTATAGTTTTACTGATCAAAGCATCTAAACTATGTGATATGTTTATCAAAGCTTGAGTTTTGGATATCACTAGGGCCAACTCTTCAAATTGCTACTGAAACAGTCTTCTGTGTCAATCTTATAAAATCCCTGTAATAACTTGTGTTTCTATCATGATCCTTCTTTTTCTCCTATCCACTGGTCTTTCAAGCCCAGAATTTGCTTGGAGTGAATAGTGGTTAACTCACTGCTAATCAGTTCTTGGTAAATTTTATTCTTTGACTTAAAGAAGTTTGTTTAAGATAATATCAGAAATATATAGTGATATCAGGCAGAAACTTTTTCTCAATGATGAAAAGAGCTGTCATATTCAAGGCTGACAAGGATGGGTGCGATTTTTTTCTGACTTTTTTTTTTTAGTTTCTCAACAAAATCAGTACAATATTTTCATGAAAGGCTGATTAAGGTAGTAACTGGTCTTTGTGATGTATAATATGAAGACACACAATGAGAGAATGCAATTTGCAAAAGCCCTCTGAATAGGAGGAAGATTCTGTTTGGATTCTGGTGTGTAATGATGAATCCAAGTCTCATCCATAGTAATAAATAGACACACAAAATCAGTTTTATTCTTGTTAAAATGCTCCAAGCACTATTCAGAAATTTTAATGTGAGTGCATTTTTGATCTGAGTTGAGCAAGCATGGTACCCATCTTGCAAAAAGCTTTTTCATTTGCAATTATTCATGCAAAATATATCTTACACGTTCTTTTGAAATGACTATAATCTCAGCAATTTCATCCACTTTGACTCACCGGTCATCCAATACCATATCGTGCACTCGATCAATGATTTCTGGTGTTATTACACTTTTTGGACGTCCTTCACATGGATCATCTTCAAGGCTGGTACGACCACGTTTAAACTCGGCAGCCCATTTCTTAATTGTCAAAAACGAAGGAGAAGAGTGCCCATAAACTTTTATGAACTTCGAATGAATTTCTTTTCTCATTAAACTTTCTTTTACAAAGAATTTTATAACCGCACGATACTCAATTTTATCCATTTCAAGGGATACAGATAACACTTTTGTTTCAGACAGCTGTATAAAACAAACTACTTGAAAGAATGACTTGCAATTTCACATGGATGCTTATGACAGATGTACCAACTTAGAAAAAAAAAACATCTTTCCGATAGTGTTGCCATCTCTGGTCGAGGCCGAGAACTTTTCAGACCACCCTCGTATAAGCATTGCATGGCCACACCAGTTACAAATCCATTAACTTCACTCTTGGCAAACCAGCTTTCCCCCTAATTTCTTCCCTTCTATTTTCATGTATCAGAATAGTACAAATATTCTGAGCCTATATAATATTTTGCAAGGGATACAATTTACAATTATTTTATTTAAGACGAATGTTGAATGTTTATTCAACATTCTTTCCATCCCAACCATTTAATCCATTTACAGTACTAGTTTACTAAATATTTATAGTTTTTACAACCTGCAGTGGCCTGTTATAATTTTTTAATGATCATTATAACAATTAGAACATTACATATAATTTTATGACACAAGGTAGTGTCACCAATATGAGTCTCACCTTGTGTATGACACAAGGTGACACTCATATTGGGAGAATGCTACTTGTGACACTGTTGCTTAGAATGAGCTGCAAGAAAAAGGAAGATAAAATAGATTCCGACATTCCCCTTCACCTTTAGTTCACTCATGGTACTGATATGTGGACAAGAGTAACAAGAATTAACAATCAATATAATGATTTATTTGTTCCACAAATAAGACTGAACTGCAAGAAAGCGATGATAGAAATCTGATTTTGAAATGGCTAAATGCAGAATGCTGGTTTATTATTCAAATAGACTGAATGGCCAAATTAGCATATTTACTCTCCAACCAACAGACTTCAGGTTCAAATCTTGCCATGGACATAGATATTTATGACTGTCTTTAGGTAGGATATGAATTTCAGCTTAGTGTGAAACTACCACCCTGCTTATTGGAAGCATGAAGTGACTTGAAATAGTTCCATGTTTGGTTTCTAGGGCAGGGTTTCTGGATCATGTAAAAAATAAAAAATATATACATAAAATCATTAAAAATGGAAAAACAAAAAATCCTTAGCCCACCCACATTACTAATGTGCTATAGGTTTAGAACCTTTCATCAGTGAGAGTAAAAAGAGAGAGAGAGAGAGAGAGAATAGTCAGTTGAGACATGATCACTTATTAGGGCCTGAAATAGTTCCATGTTTGGTTTCTAGGGCAGGGTTTCTGGATCATGTAAAAAATAAAAAATATATACATAAAATCATTAAAAATGGAAAAACAAAAAATCCTTAGCCCACTCACATTACTAACGTGCTATAGGTTTAGAACCTTTCATCAGTGAGAGTAGAGAGAGAGAGAGAGAGAGAGAGAGAGAGACAGAATAGTCAGTTGAGACATGATCACTTATTAGGGCCATGGATGCAATTTTTTGGAGATCTATATTTTCACCTCTCACACCCAGACATACTACCTTTAACATCACTCAAAGTAAAGGATGATATACTGGCATCATTCTTATAAACTCTGAAATGATGATCAAGGGCAAGTAAAGCACCATTCTCCTCTGCTTACTGCAAGTACCCCTTTAATCAGAAGGAAATTACGAGAATAAATATGATGGTGGGTGGAATGTTATTCATAATAAGAGATTAATTGTGCTCTCTCAGGGTGGAGAATCACAATGGAAATAACACTAACTACTTTGAGAGATGGATCATCATATGACAATTTAATGTTGCTACAGACCAGGGAATATAACTGAGCATGAATTGTTTAAGCAAATTAGTTTGGCAAGTGCAAAGCGAATGATCATTATGGAAGACTTCAACAGTGATATAAATTGGGCAAAGGAGACAGAATTCAGCAAAAAGGGAATTGAATTTATGGATTTCTTGAGGGACAGCATGTGGTGGAGGAAACATGAGGATCAACAGTTTTTGATTTGGTCACAGCATCAGAGGATCTGATTGTGACTGAGATGTCAAACTTGCCTCACACTGGTGATAGCAACCATGTAGATTTGACTTGGAGGATAAACAGGTATGTTGAGGTATCAAAACTGAAAGAATTTATGTGGAATTATAAGGCAGGCAACTATCATAGAAACCAGTTTGCAGCAATTTGGTGTCCAATAGACACCAAGAGAAATTTCACCAAGAGAAATAAAAGGAGAATTGCAGAAGAAATTATGGAAAACATATAAAGAGAGGCAGAGAACAGTTGGATGAGGAATATAGGGCTCAGACGAGTAGAGTGACTGGTATTTTAAGGAGCGAAAAATTAAAATATGAGAGGAGACTTGCACTCAATTGAAGGAGGATCCTCAAGGAGGCTTTTTGTTGTGTGGCAATTAGAGGTGAAAAATGATAGTGGACAGATTACCGTGCTGGATGGAGATGAGAATCAGGTGACATAGTTGAACTATTTAATAATCACTTTATTAGTGTTTCATCCTGGTAGAGCAGTGTATATTCTTAAAAGGATAATGAATGATGAAGTGTTAGAAGAGAAGAAAGAGGATGTATTCCAAATACTGAGTATGCGAAATTTCAATAAGGCAGGGAGTATAGATGGAATTTCACCAAGTGTTTTATGGAAATGTACCATGGAACTAATTGTGCCATAAGCTTCGTTGTTTAAAGAAAGTATTACAATGGGTCAAGTTCCTGGAGAGTGGAAAGAGGATAAGATAGTTCCATTGCATAATGGTGGCAGTAGAATGGAAGTAACAAACTATAGATCTCTTTGTATTTCTTCAGTAGTTAAGATTTTGGACAAATTGGTATAAACTCATATACAGAACTGGGTAGATGAGGGCAATATTATTATTATTATTATTATGCGACACCTCCACAGGGAGTCCAAAGACTCATCAAGGGAGAGTGTGACAACAGCATCCAACGACTGATCCCTTCCAACTACTAACCGCACTCAAACTTGCTTAACTTTTTGCATGAGCCATTAGTAGCAGAAGCTCTACCAATCGAATTGAATAATTATTTATGCAGGGCAGGAAAGATTTGTTAGAAGGTGCTCTTGTTTTAGTAATTTGGTAACCTTTTACAACAGAGTAACAAGAGGAATAATAATATTATAATATTTAATAATAATTATTAAAATAATATAATATAAATTAATAATAATAATAAGGAATAATACTAATAATAATCCCAAATATCTTTTGAATTTCTCAGGGCATGGACTAGTTATTACTCACACAATGTTCCAACATAAAAATGTCCACAAATTCACATGAAGAGAACAGGCAAGGAATAAGAAAAGTCTCATTGACTATGTTATTGTTGATAGTGATGTTTTCTCCCTGGTGCAGGACACCACAGTGTACAGAGGATTTGAAATGGGAAGTGATCACCATTTAGTCTTGAGCAGGATAAAATTGAATTTCATATTGAAAAGAAGAACATGTAAGAAAGTTTTAAAGAGAATAAAAGTTGAGCAGCTCTCAGATGTGAACTGTAGACTAAAACACACAAATATTATTCAAGAAAAAATGAAAGTGTTTGAGAGCAGGAACCAAACGTTGCAGATTCAGTGGCAAGCCCTGAAGAAAACACTGATTGATTCAGCCAGAGAAGCATGAGGTGAGGTTGTCTGCAAGGATAGAAAAATCAGAACTCCATGGTTGAACACAGAAAGTTAAAGAGGCAGTGAGGGAAAAGAAGTAGGCTTATCAAAAGTTTCTGGTGAATAAGTCAGCTTGTGTTCTTAGAGAATACAGAGACAAATGTAAGAAAGCTAAACTCTGTGTAAAACAAGCTAAACAAAAGCCATGGGAAGACTTTGGTAAGAATACAGAAAATAAATATCAGGAAGCTGGTAAGATATTCTGGAGGTTGTTGAAAAAGCTCAGAAATGGAGGAAAGAGTGCTGTGAAAGGAATTAGACATGATGAAGGTGACATGAAAACAGGAGAAAAAGACGTCCTTGATGTATGAAGTAATTATGTTGAAAAATTACTAAACGAAACAATCAGTGACAGTACAGCAGTAAAAAATACTCAACAGGCATGCAGTCCGGAATACATTTTTAAACTTGAAGTAGAAAAAGTCATCAAAGTCTGAAATGGTGAAAGGCAGCTGGTGTAGATGATATTCGATAAAAAATGCTCAAGTATGGAAGTATAAAAGTCTTGCAGTGGCTGCACTGCATAGTTCAGAAGGTCTGGATACAGCGACGAATTCCAGATGATTGGAATAGAGCTCTCGTAGTACCCATATACAAAATGGGAAATAAAACTAAATGTGAGAATTACAGAGGTATTTCTCTACTGAGTGCTCCTAGTAAGATTTATGCAATTATACTCGAGAAAGTGTTGAGAAGGTTTGTGGAAGGGAAGCCTGGTGGGAAGAACAAGCTGGATTCAGGCCAAATAGAGGCTGTCAGGATCAGATTTTCACTTTACAACAAATTGCTGAGAAATCATGAGAATACAACAAAGATCTGTATTTAAGTTTTGTAGATCTGCAAAAGGCATATGACAAGGTGCCAAGAGAAAAGCTATTCAAAATGTTACAGTTGTATGGTGTCAATGGGGCATTATATCAAGCAGTATTTAGTCTTTATTCGAGTTGTAAGTCAGCAGTTAGAATTCAAGAAAGTACAGGAAGTAGGTTTAATATTAAATCTGGTGCTGGACAGGGATGAACATTAACCCCTCTGTTATTCCTTATCTATATGGATCACATTATGAAGGAAAGTGGTATAAAACCTGATATCAAAACTGGAGATGTTAATCTCAGCTCTTTGCTTTATGAGGATGATGTTATACTTCTAAATAAATCTACTAGAAGCCTGCAAGATTCTTCCCTGACTAAGGTGAATAACTGTTGTAATAGATAGGGTATGGTCAGCATTAAAAAGACACAGACAATGAAAAAAAAAAAGGCAGAGACATTGAAAATATCAACTGTATTGTGAATGGAGAACCTATAGAACAAGTAAAACATTTCAGCTACTTAGGCAGTGATGAAAGTGAAGATGGTAAATCAAATATGGAAATAGATAACAGAATCAACAAACATGGTATGGTAGGAAGTCAACTGAATAAATTTATATGGAATAAAAGAGAAATTAGTCAAAACACTAAATTAGCTGTATACAAGACAGTATTCAAACCAATTTTAACTTATGGATCTGAGAAATAAAACACTTGACCAAACACTAGAGACTGCAGATATGAGAGTTCTGAGAAAGTTTAGGGCATGAACAGATGGCACAATGGATATTAGGAAAGAACTCGGCAATGTCAGCATCCAGGAATGTGGTAGCAGAGCTAATCTCAAGTAGTAGTATTGTCACTTAAACAGAATGGGCGACGAAAGATTAGCAAAACAAGTGTTCTCTGCCAGGTTGGCAGAGAACACTTGTTTTGATAATAGGTGGATTGATACAGTAAAAAGTGCCTTAGAAGACAGAAATATAAAATCTGACAATATTGATTTCTTGACAGGTAATAGATTGATTTAGAGGAAAATTGTAGATAGGAAGTTAGTAATGATGTAAGTTTTTCATGTAGTACTATCATATCCTGTACACCCCTTTAGGGGTACAGGTCAGGAATTCGATGATGATAACAAGAGGAATGTATAAAGGTAAGGCATGCATGTCATTTTTTTTGAATTTTTCAAAATCCCTTTCACATGGTGCCATATGACAAGTTGATTTTTAAATTGCAACATATGAGTTTGGATATTGGGTTAGTGGATTGGATTTGTGTTTATTATTCTGGTAGAGATATTAGAGAGTTGTATATGAAAGAGCAGCATCAGGGAGTAGGAAGGTTAAAAGTGAAGTTTCACAAGGTTCAGTACCGGGACCATTGATGTTCAATCTTTATGTCAATTATACTCTCACAGTATTATAGGGAGATGTTCAGCTGTTTGCAAATACTGTCAGGATTATTAGTAATTGAGCTGAAGTTTTGGCTCTTCAATAATCTTTAGGCGGTAAAATGAGTAGAGTGATTGAGGCACTGGATATGAGGAGGGAGCGAGCAAAGGAGTTGATGGTTTTAATAGGTATGAATGATTTGACAGAGGACAAAGAGCACGTCAGAATGGATAAAAAAATAAAAGAAGGATAAAAGAGAATAGCGTAACAGGAAGGGTAGTAAGCGTGTTGCCTAGCTATGAGTGGTTAGATGAGGCAGAGATCAAGGATTATGAATGATATGTTGGCTGAAATGTATGAGGAGAGGGGAGTACAGTTGGTTGATGTGTGGAATGAGTTTGAAGGACAACGTGAACTGTGTGGGAGCGATGGACTGCATTTGAGTGGTTATGGTGTGAGTTGCTTAGAGAGACTGTTGCTGGAAGGTAGGGAAGTGAGTAGAGAGAATGAATCAGATCAAGTGGGAAGTGATGTGGAAGAGCAGGAGAGTAAGACAGGAGAGATTGAAGAAGTGGTTATGAATGGGGAAGTGATCAAACACTAGACTCAGGGTGGACAAGGATACACAGCATGAGAAAGGTGGATGTTCCAAGAGGATGCGACACATAGCCAAAATTGTGAAGACAACACGAAGGCTTCTGGGAATAATGAGGAGGGCACTGATTTGTAGAAGTAGGGAGATTCTTGTTCCATTGTATAAGGCTTTGATTAGGCCACACATGGACTGTTGTTGTTCCCAGATTTGGTCACCTGGTTTTCAGAAGGATGAAGAGATGTTGGAAAGGTTTCAGAGGCGACTGACTAAGGTAGTTTCTAACCTCTGGAATGTTGAGTATGAGGAAAGATTGAGATGTAATTTGCAGAGTCTGGTGGAAAATAGTGAAGACAAGAAGGAAGAGGGGAAGATATGATAGAGATCTACAAGTTAGTTAGGGGTTGTTATAGAATCAATGCTGGAGAAGTTCTACAGAAAATAGCGGGAGAACAGAGGTCATTCCTGGAAACTGTATAAAGAGAGTGCGAGTAGGGGAGCGAGAAGCAGGTTTTTTTCGTGCAGAGTTGTAAATGATTGGAATGCCTTGCCTGAGAGTGTGGTGTCTGCAAGGAGTTTGAGTGTGTTTAAGACACGGTATGATGAGCTGTGTGTGTGATAAAAGGACCTCCCAGATGAGTCTTTGACTCCATGAGGTCTTGGGGTAATAATAATAAGCTGGAAAGATGAACAAATGAATGGGGGGGGGGGGGTAATGCAAATAAAAGTAAGGTTTTAAAATTTGGAATCCCCCAGATGGGATACCTAATACTCACTTGGTCGGATTATACTGGAAGAAGTGGGAGGGGGAGGGGAGCAAGGGATCTCAGGAATGATTGTGGATAGAGATTTGAAGTTCCGAGGACAGGTTGCAAAGACATCTCACACAATTGCTGCCATGTTGAGGAGGTCATCCGCCATTACAGAAGGTGCACAGATGGATAATAAGAATGATATCAGGGCTGTACAACATTATTAGAATAGACAGAGGGCATGCAGACTGCAGAGTTTGGTGGATAGAAGTCAAAGGGGGTGAGTGATCGTGACATTTAAGTTGTTGAAGGGTTATTATTGTATTAACAATGAAGAGTGAAGAGATTTCAGATATGGTAGAAAGAGGGAAAGGAGCAAGGACAAGATAGCCATTCCTGGAAACTGCAAAAGAAGGTGGTGAGTAAAAGAGTAAGAAGTAAGTTTTTTGCATGGAGAGTGGTAGGAGCATGGAATGCACTGCCTGAGAGAGTGGTTAACATGCAGATAGTGAATGAGTTTAAGGAGTGGAATGAGAGATTTTGTGTTGACCTCCAACGACTCCACAAAGTGTCAACCTCACTTTGTGGAGTTCAGGAAAATAATAGCTGAGTAAATTTATATGGAATAAGACAGAAATTAGTCAAAACACTAATGTTAGCTGTATACAATAGTGTTCAAACCAATTTTAATGTATAAATCTGAGAGCCAGGTTAAAATTAAAACACTTGATCAAAAGACTGGAGACCACAGATATGACAATTCTGAAAAAATGAGAGTGAACAGGTGGCATCAGTGGAAGTATGATATTAAAAAAAAAAAGTATTAGGAAAGTGCTAAACACATTTAGCATTGAAGAATGTATTAGAAGAGCTAATCTCAGGTGGTTATGATCACTTAAATAGAAATGGGGAAGTAAAGGTTGGCTAAACAAGTGTTCTCTACAAAGATGGTAAGAGAAGGACCCAGAGGAAGACCAAGATGAAATTGGACTGATACAGTAAATTAGAAGACAGAAATATAAGATCTGAGAATATTGGAGTCCTGACAGTTAAGAGGTTAATTTGGATGAAAGGACAGGAAATTAGTAATTATTATTATTAACATCTAACCTCCATGGAGTCAGAAACTCCATGGAGGTACACACTATTGCATACAATGTTCATCCAACCATGCCTTAAACTGATTCTAATGCGTCTACATTCACAACACACTCAGGCAATGGATTTCACTCACCAACCACTCTCCATGCAAAGAACCTGTTCCTCACTCCTCTACTCACATTTTCCTTATACAGTTTCCAGTGATGGCCTCTTGTTCTACCCCTTTCCCATTCTATGAGAAAGCTCTTCCATGTCAACCTGATAACAACTCTCGGCAAGCTTATATGACTCAATTATATCTCTCTTCTTCCTCTTATAGCCTTATTGACATCAAGGTAGAGCCTCTGCTACTAATGGCTCACAAAAAGTTAAGCAAGTTTGAGCACGGTTAGTAGTTGGAAGGGGTTCAATCGTTCGATGCTGTTGGCACACTCTCCCTCGATGAGTCTTCGGACTCCCTGGAGGTGTCACATATTAATTATCAATAGGTTTTTTCTTTTTGCTTTATTTCCTCAAATACCTCCTGTTCACTCACAATTAAGCAATCCTTTCCTGTCCTCCACACTTAAGCCCCTCGTGATTCTACCCTGATCAGGATGAAACACCCATATATATTGATCACGGAATACCTCAAGAATGTTTTCTGCAGCAGTTACCATTCTACCATTTTCATCCATTGACATCTTATCTTGATCATTCTTCCATCTCCTTGCCATATCTAAAAAATTCTCTAAGGTTTTTCTTTGCCTGATTTGCCAATTTCTGCTCATAGTGCACTTTTGTTTTCCTTACTAAGTGAGTCACTCTCCTGGCTTTTTCTTTATACTTTCATGTAACTGATTTTTACCATTATACATCTTGTACTTCCTCCAAAGTACCTTCTTCTTCTTCCAGATTTCATGCTTAAGACCTTGATTCGTTCATTTTACATCTACCTTACTCAGCCTTTAGGCCTTCAGAATACATTCACACATTGATGCTGTTATGTATTTCTTGGTCAGTTCTCAAGTTCCCAATTCTATGTTATGGTTCCAAGCTGTCTCCTAAGCTTGTCATAATTGCCAGCCTTATAATTCCACATATACTCTTTCCTCACAGAAGTCTGCATATGGCAAGTCACTACCCAGGTGGTCACTCTCACTAACTGCAGGAAAGTCTGGAACTCCATTCACAATTACATGCTCTGATGAAACGATCAGATCTAAAACTCTCAATCCTCACATGCCTTCCTTCACGTGCTGCCTGAGATAGTTATCTCTCAAGAACTTGAGAAATTTATTTTCCTTATTCACAAATGCCATCTCTTCATTCCAATTAAAATCACCCATAATAATTAAATTCCTCTGTTCACTAAACCAAGTTGTTTATACATTTCTTCATCACCACCCTTCACATTACCTGGCCTATAGCAACATTCAACTAAGTATGTCTTCCTGTCAACCTCACTTTACACCACACTGACTTATAACCATTGCCACTATATAATGATGTAAGATTTTCATGAAGTAGTATGATAATATCCTGTACACCCCCCCCCCCCCCCCGTGAGGGTACATGTCATTAATTAGATGATGAATTAATCCCAGCTTCTTTCCAGAATAAGAGCTGATTAATTTTAAAACGTGCAAAACTGTAAAAAATTCTGTGGGCTACCATAATTAATAGGATGCCAGGAAAAATCAAAAAAACATTTTCTTCTATCTCAAGGATAGCATAACCAAATAATTCATTTTCACCCAAATGCAAAATTTGAAATAATAACAATAATAATATAAAGTTTATATATATATATATACAGGGTGTTCGGGATAAATTTGACAGTTTCGTAAGGAAAAAGAAAATCTTCTTTGTATCTATTAAATTTAATGAATTGACAAAAAAACATTACAGGCAGAGTTAATTACAATACTATCAACAAGATTTACTCAAAATAACCACCATTAGCATCGATCACAGCTTCAATTCTGCTTCGGAACCTCGAACAAGCTGATGCTACAGTCTCCCTGGGAAGGGCCGCAAAAACTGTTTTAATTTTATCCATTAACTGGGCTTTTGTATTACTGGAAGTGCGATTGGTGTCTTTTTCAACTGCGCCCCATACAAAATAATCCATGGGGTTAAGGTCTGGGGAGTTTGGAGGCCAAACATTTGGACTGGTGAAGTCGTAGAAATTTTCAGACAACCATTTTTGACTTTTCCCAGAGGTGTGGCAAGGGGCCGAATCCTGCTGCCATACATACGGCCTACCATTGGCTACCCTTGTTATCCAGGGCTTGACTACAGTTAGCAACTCCACGAACAAAGCTCGAATTCCAATGCCAGGGTTCTTCAACACCTGTTCCTGCAGATTTGCGAGGAATTCTGCTGTACGAACGCAATCAGATCGTCTGCTAGGGATCTTTCTTCTTGCTACATCCTCGTAGTCACCATTGCAAGTCTCTAGTTCATGCCTGATTGTTTTTACTGTATTCAGGGAGCATTGGGCAGCAGTCGTAATATCCTTATTTTGATGGCGGGCACAAATCATCGTGATACAAGTTATTCTCTTCCATGATTCAGGTGGGTTCCAGCTATCCATCCTTTCTGACATCTTGTATATGAATGAAGAAGGGTCCAAACTTTTAAATGAAGAGAAGTGTGTGTTAATACATGTAACTTACGGAAAAATATAATTAATTATAAATATGTCAAATTTATCCCGAACACCCTGTATTATACAAAAAACCTGGGTTTTTTCAAATTAATTCTCCCACATTGCCTAAGCCGCCCACCCCCCCTTTCAACACCATAACAGCAGAAGTATGCACACCGCAGAAAGAAGACAGGCAACAACATCCAAAAAAAAGTTATGTGCGAATTTTCTTCTATTATGCTACATATATTTGTCTCTAAAATACATCTGCAATGCCCTAAGAATTCTTGAGTAAAATGCCAATGACATTAAAACAGGGGCACTCCTAAACAAAAGCAGACAAAATAGACATAAAAATAATAATAATCAAGTATATAATTTTTAGGTATCTTTAACATATAATAGAACAAAGGTAAAAAAAACAACTTTCAACATACATGTTGCTGCAACCAGAATTCTTTCTTTCTTCCATTTAAAAGTTAACCCTCTGTTGTTTTTATACATCCTGTGTAGAAATCCAGTATTCGTATGGCTTTCTCTGATATTTTTTTGTCCTTTTTTAGCTTACACCTGATGAAGTCTGTCTTCAGACAAAACTAGTCGTGTATATTAATAAAGTTTTTTTACTCAAAATCTCGGTTTTTTAGTCATTAAATTAAAATTTTTAATACACACACACACACACACACACATATATATATATATATATAGAAAGTATTTTACCTTGGGTATAATAAATGTTAAAGATACCAAGCTATTTTAAACCTGGTTTTACTTCAATTTCCCAAGTAAGCAAACACACAAACAAGTCAAGTTTGCGCCTGCACGTATTGCGAGTCTAGCTGACCCTCAAAGTAGTACAAGTCAAGGCAACTTATGGTAAAAGTAGAATAAGCTCTGATCACTATTCTTAATATCTAATAGCATCATACATCTCCTCAAGGAGATGGGCTGTGCATTAAGGGTAAATATTAAGAATAGTGATCAGAGCTTATTCTACCTTTACCATGAGTTGCCTTGACTTGCACTACTTTGAGGGTCAGCTAGACTCACAATACGTGCAGGTGCAAACTTGACTTGTTTGTCTGTTTGCTTACTTGGGAAATTGGAGTAAAACCAGGTTTAAAATAGCTTGGTATCTTTAACACACACACACACACACACACACATATATATATAATATACGTAGAAAGTATTTTACCTTCGGTATATTATACGTTAAAGATACTAAGAAATTTTATATACTTAGTTTTAATCCTTTTTTCCCAAGTAAGCAAACAAGCAAGCAAGCCAAGTTTGCATCTTAAGTATTTTCAGGTCTGAAGCAACTCGTGGTAAAGGTGGCAGAGATTTTTATTTAATAAGGTCAATGCACCTTGTAGCAACTCGTATAGGTAAATATAAGTTCTGAATTACTTCAACCTTGGTATCACCACCTCTGGGTCTGGCTCCCACTGACGAGACCTCAATAAAGGCCGAAACTGGTCTAGGTGGTAACCATTCCCATAATACATAGCATTATACATGTCCATAAGGATATGTGCTTTGTATTGTGAGATACTTAGGCAAGTAATCAGAGCTTATGTCACCTTTACCATGAGTTGCCTCAGACCTGAAAATACTTAAGGTGCAAACTTGTCTTGCTTGCTTGTTTGCTTACTTGGGAAAAAAGGATTAAAACCAAGTATATAAAATTTCTTTGTATCGTTAACACACACACACACACACACATATATATATAGCCTGCAAAATGGCAAAAACAGTAAAATACATACGTTTCTTATTTTGAATAGTACAAACATGACTGGTTCTTCTTTTTAAACCCATTGCAACAGAAAAAATATGGGATGGTCTCCTCTCCCTTGAATAACTAGCTCCACCATCCACTTCATCATTACAGCAATAGTCAGCATTCCTTTTTAAATCAGAAAATGTCAGCGGATGTATTATCAAATCAGAAGGATCATCATCATCCAAATCTTCAGAAGGCATCCTGTCATAAGTTCTAAATAAAAGTGAGAAGAAAAACATTCTAAACAAATCATTTAAAGAATTGCTTAACAATTATTTATTGAAAATTAAATAGATAAAGAAGAATTACAGAAAAGCACTCATATGTTTTAAACCAGCATAGATTACAGTTTTGCAATCTAGAACTAAAACTAGAAAGTTAAGAACTAGAGAAATATATATGTGTAATAAGAAACAGTTTGGATACCCCTAAATGAAGTGTGATTTTAAAAACAATCTAAACATGCCAGTATATTTTAATTACAGAAATCATCTAGCAGATAATTACGTTACTCTTACATGATTTATTAGAAATTCTTTCCATATGATCAATGTGTTATATATATATATATATATATATATAAAGGATACCGAGTAATTTTATAAACTTGGTTTTTTTATTCCTTCTCCCAAGTAAGCAAAACAGTTAAGTTTGCACCTGAACATAGTTCAAGTCTAAAGGTAGTGCAATGGCAGGGCAACTCGTTGTAAAGGTGGGTAAAGCTCTGATCACTATTCTTAGTATTTCCCATAATGTAAAACACATCTCACTAAGAGATGTATACTGTTATACATTATGGGTGTGGGTGTGTGGGGGGAGTAACTACCCAGACCGGTTTCAACCTTTTTCGAGGTCTCCTCAGTGAGTAGCTAGACCCTGAAATACCAGAGCCTTATCAACTTTACCTATACAAGTTGCTACAAGGTGCTTTTACTTTGAATAAGAAACTCTGGATGAGATAAAGATGTAAAAAGTTTTTTACCTTGGGGATAATATATATTAAGGATACCGAGTAATTTTATAAACTTGGTTTCTTTTACATTATGGGAAATACTAAGAATAGTGATCAGAGCTTTACCCACCTTTACAAGAGTTGTCCTGGTGTCACTACCTTTAGACTTGAACTACGTTCAGGTGCAAACTTAACTCTTTTGCTTACTTGGGAGAAGGAGTAAAAAAACCAAGTTTATAAAATTACTTGGTATCCTTAATATATATTATCCCTAAGGTAAAAAAACTTTTCACACATATATATATTATCCCCAAGGTAAAAAACTTTTCACACATATATATATATATTATCCCCAAAGTAAAAAACTTTCACACATATATATATATTATCCTCAAGGTAAAAAACTTTTCACACATATATATATATATTATCCCCAAGGTAAAAAACTTTCACACATACAGGGTGTTCGGGATAAATTTGACAGTTTCGTAAGGAAAAAGAAAATCTTCTTTGTATCTATTAAATTTAATGAATTGACAAAAAAACATTACAGGCAGAGTTAATTACAATACTATCAACAAGATTTACTCAAAATAACCACCATTAGCATCGATCACAGCTTCAATTCTGCTTCGGAACCTCGAACAAGCTGATGCTACAGTCTCCCTGGGAAGGGCCGCAAAAACTGTTTTAATTTTATCCATTAACTGGGCTTTTGTATTACTGGAAGTGCGATTGGTGTCTTTTTCAACTGCGCCCCATACAAAATAATCCATGGGGTTAAGGTCTGGGGAGTTTGGAGGCCAAACATTTGGACTGGTGAAGTCGTAGAAATTTTCAGACAACCATTTTTGACTTTTCCCAGAGGTGTGGCAAGGGGCCGAATCCTTCTGCCATACATACGGCCTACCATTGGCTACCCTTGTTATCCAGGGCTTGACTACAGTTAGCAACTCCACGAACAAAGCCCGAATTCCAATGCCAGGGTTCTTCAACACCTGTTCCTGCAGATTTGCGAGGAATTCTGCTGTACGAACGCAATCAGATCGTCTGCTAGGGATCTTTCTTCTTGCTACATCCTCGTAGTCACCATTGCAAGTCTCTAGTTCATGCCTGATTGTTTTTACTGTATTCAGGGAGCATTGGGCAGCAGTCGTAATATCCTTATTTTGATGGCGGGCACGAATCATCATGATACAAGTTATTCTCTTCCATGATTCAGGTGGGTTCCAGCTATCCATCCTTTCTGACATCTTGTATATGAATGAAGAAGGGTCCAAACTTTTAAATGAAGAGAAGTGTGTGTTAATACATGTAACTTACAGAAAAATATAATTAATTATAAATATGTCAAATTTATCCCGAACACCCTGTATATATATATATTATCCTCAAGGTAAAAAACTTTTCACACATATATATATATTATCCCCAAGGTAAAAAACTTTTCACTCACTCACTCACTCACACACACACACACACACACACACACACACACACACACACACACACACACACACACACACACACACACACACACACACACACACACACTATTATTATTAAGAGAGACTTCCAGGGAGTCAGGGACTCTTCGAGGGAGGCCACATACTACATACACACCAGCAATAAGACTTGGTCTTGAATTCATTTACACTGTTTGCACACGCAACATCCAATGGCAATCCATTCCAATCACACACCACCTTATGAGAAAAAAATTTAACCCTCACCTCCTTCTTGGCTTCCATTGATGCCCTCATGTCCTTTCCTCCACCCTCCATAAAATGAAAATTTCCATCAATTGAAATCCTGTATGGCCCTTTCAGAAGTTTGAAAGACACAATTATATCACCCCCTCTTTTTCCTGTATGCTAGTGCCTGCAGTCTACAAATTTTCAATCTGTCTTCATAAGCAGTATTCCACAATCCTGATATCATTTTTAACTCTCCTTTGCACTCTCTCTCCACTGTATTCAGAATCACAATGGAAAACAGGAGATCAAACCTGCACACAATAGTCCAAATGACATCCTTATTTTTACACATAAAAGTTCATTTCAGCAGTGCAATTATCTTTTTAGTTGTATTTGCAATCTTTGCTATATAGCCCCTGAATTTCAACTTGCTATCTACTAACATGCCTGATCAGTTTCTTCTAGCATAATCCCACCAATATAACATGACATTGAATATCTAATTATGCCAAAGTATATGATTTTACATTTACTGATGTTGAAATGACATCATTTTCCCATGCCCACAATTCCAGCCTATTCAAATCATTCGGCAAGTACTGCATATCAGCAGCATTCCTGATTACCCTACCTATCTTTGCATCATTAGCAAATGGTTACATGCTGACTATCAAATCTTTCCCAATGTCATTAATGTACAGATTGAATAACAGTGGACCAAGGACTGATCCTTGTGGTACACTGCTGGTTATTTTATTTATTTATTTATTTTTTAAAATTAATCTTTGTACTGTTATGGGCAGTACTACCCTTACATCATGTCCAGACTTAATATAGGCCTAAGCCTTTACCAGTATTTTACCCTATGCCTGTTCTAGTTATCATTGTAGTCATTCTCTGGTGGCAACGCCATGCCACCAATGTGCCCTGTAGGGCCCTCAAGGAAAGAACTTTTATATCCTATTGCATAATCCAAGCTGTTTTAAGTCCTTATAGCTATCTGCACTACATACGCCATATAAAGAGATTGTTGTGCTGACAAACCTCGAAGTTGCCCCATGCTCCTCCCGTATCTCACTAACTAGATCTTTGTTATTCTTATAATAGTTTACCTTATTATTATGGCTATAGGCTTAGTGGGCACCCTGTTCCCACCACCTGGGCATCGATTACCCAAACGTCACATCTCTTTTAATCACTAAGTCTGGTTTACGCAAACTCGCAGAGGTTCTATAATGTGGTTCCACTGCAGTCTCCCAACCTTTGTTCTTAAAGTGGTTGTTCAGCATGGAGACCACGGCGTTATGCCTCCACACATGGACCCCCCCCCCATAGGTGCAGAAGCAACACTGGGCTATATGAAACAATGTCGCACTGTAGTGGCAGCCAGCCCTACAGTTTAAGTTGTCACTACCCCATCGAGCTGTGCAGGACATTGATCCTCGTCCTGATGAGGTCAATATACTCAAACCCAGGAAGGTACCAGACATGACACTTTTAAAGGAGCACCATCTACAGAATATAGCAGCAGAGATGCCCATCTCCTGTGTTCTGCAGGTGCTGACTTCAATCTTGCAGACTCACATCCACCAGATACCATTTTTTGATATCTGTCAGTCAGCCATCCTCTTATTCATGCTAATATTTTATAATCCAAACCCATATTCTTCAATTTGTGCAATAGTCTTCCGTGCTGTATTCTGTCAAAAGCCTTAGCAAAATCCAGCACGGAAGACTATTGCACAAATTGAAGAATATGGGTTTGGATTATAAAATATTAGCATGAATAAGAGGATGGCTGACTGACAGATATCAAAAAATGGTATCTGGTGGATGTGGGTCTGCAAGATTGAAGTCAGCACCTGCAGAACACTAGGAGATGATGTATGTATCCATTTCCCCTTGTCTAGTTCAATGGTAACACTATTATTATAGAATGCGAGCAAGTTACAAAAACAAGAATTTGCCTTAGTAAACCCATGCTATTCATTGCAAAGCTGAGATTCGTTTCAAAGCTCACCACCACCACCACTCCTGGGATGCTGCCTGGTCGATAATTGGATATACCGGTCTTTGCACCACCCTTGTGCAATGGGATTACTATACGTTCTTTCCACTCCTGTGGAATCTTCCCTGTTCTGAGACTCAAATTATATAGCCTACTATTACTACTACTCCTTGGCATTACAGTCCATTTAGGACCTCGGCCTGTCTCAGGATAGCCTTCCATTCTTCACGATTCTGTGCCTTGTCTCTCCAGTTCTTTACTCTCATTTCCTTTAAATCATCCTCCACATTGTCAACCCATCTCCTTTTTGGTTGTCCTCTTGGCCTAGATCCACCAAGGCAGACATGACCTTTTTTACAGCTCTATCATCCCCATTCACTGAATGTGTCCTTAGTCATCTCAGTCTTCTCACATTAATTTCAGTAATACACTCTCTTCAATGCTCCTGGTCTGTTCAGGCTCAAGACATTCCCGCTTCCAAACCAATATTCATAATCCTTTTCCCATTGTTCATTTGATGTCCGTCCGGTTAATTTTCCATTTGACTTTCTTAAGAAGTTGAATTTTTACAGGGCAGGGTTGTTAGCCCTGCACCCAACCTCACAAGAAGGAACCCGGCTATACCCCCGGGGACTGGGTACCCATTTTAGTTGCTTTTTACAACATGCATGGGCTACATTGGAACTATTCTTTAACCCCGGTCACCACATGGGGGTAAATTATATAATTGAATGTCAAAGGAATAGTCAGTTCAGCTGAATGCTCTTTTTAGCACCTGTGCTGATATCCAATCAGCCCCTATTATTGAATTCTTATTCAGTTTGTGCAACAGCTCTAATATCTCCTCTTCATACACCTGAGTTTCTTCATCCAGTGAAGAGATAGCAGTGAACTCTATGTTACATACACCAGATTGATAGCTTTTAGCAAAATGGGCACTCATTAGCTAAACAACCTCTTCTACATCTATCACCCTCACACCATCTGCATTGTGTACAGTTATTTTTTCATGTTCATTCTTTCTTTTACTTGCAGCATATCAATAGATTTCTTGTGGGTTGTATTTAGCATGCAGAGTCAGTTTCTTTTCATATTCAGACTTAGCTTTCCATACAACAGTTATGACTCCTCTGGCCTGCTGCTTATAATTTTCGTAACGGATACCATCTTTATACACACATCACCTTCCACATCATCCTTTTCTTATGAATCTATTGCTTAATAAGATTACACATCCATTTGACTCCTACCTATTTATTCTTTGAACTCTTGGGACACATTCTGATATTGCATCATTTAAGTATTTATTAAATACTTTCCATTCACTGTCGATATTCTTCCCATCCAGCAACGAATAGCAGTGCACTGAACTCAGTATACTCCTCAGTTGGTCATAATTTCCTGCTTTGTAGTTCAGCATGTACTGAACGAAACATTCATACACTTAGCCACTTCCCAAGTTAGTACCGCATGATTGCTGTCACCGATCAGAGGCAGAATAATCTTTAACTGAAACACCCTCTGACACAATTTGCATACTCAAATCTAACACTCTGTGACCTCAAGTTCCTTCTGTCACATGCTGTATGAGGAAGTTGTTTCACAACAGCTCAATAAATTCTATTTCATTCTTCTCATGAGATTTTACTGCTACCCAATCAATAATAATTAAAGACTTTCATAATTACTCCTTTTGTGCCCATCATCTCTATTTGGTGATGGACGTCTTCATCACTAGCAACCGATCCACCAGGTCTGTAACAAGACCCCACTATGTATTTGATCTTGTACGATTCCCCCCCTCACACTAGATGGATTCAAACTCACTGGCACATGAAATACTGTTAGTAGTACTACAATCATAGGTCTCAACTCTAACTGGATTCAAGTCATCTGATATCATGAGTGCATGCCCTTCCTCTACTATCCTGTCTATCCTTCCTAAAAATACTGTACCCCTTGACACTTGATACCAATTAGCATGCCTGATTCTGATCGATAGGTCTCACTAATGGTTACAATCTGAGGTGCCAACATATTGACCAGGGCAACAACTCTACCCATTTGTTTCTGATACTCTTAGCATTCATGTACAGACAGAATAATCTACCTGTATGTGTTATTGCATACTCTTGTCTGCATGATACAGTTGGACAACTTGAATATCTCTATTCATTAGTGCCTTATACATGTAGACATCTTTGCACATGTTTAAATGGTCTGAACCAAAACGAACATAAAGTTGAAATCATTCTCTCTCTCATAATCATTTCCATGATAATGCTCATTCCCGTCATTAATACGGTTATATAACAGTGTTGCTTTTACACTCATATTCTTACCATACCCCCCTTTATAATTTAGTTTCACTAACTCTCTGTGTTCGGTCTCATACCAATTATTAGTTTTTCAGGACTCCTGATACCAAACACATTCAAGTATAGGCTGTCCCTCTTGTATAAATCCAATATTTCCCACTCCACACATACAAAAACTCATATTCATTCCTTCTATACAGCCTATGCATCGAATCATTTGCCATCATAGCCCTTCTTCATAATTCATTTTTATTATATTGAGGTAAGATACCAACTATTTTCACTTTCTCACTCTTCAATATATCAATCACACATATACATGAGAGGGAAAATATGTGGGCAAATGGTTAGAGGGAAAAAAGAAGAAAGGAATCTGTTAATATTTTCTTGACGAGCTGGATATGGGGAAGACTATTCTCAAAGAACAGAGAATGCTAAGTTAGTTTGACAAGTTTGGAGCTGAACTGTATAAATGACCAGGAGCTATCCGTGTTTGTACATGATTAGAGAAAAGTGAGGAACTGTGGTGATGACCAGCATTAATGGAAATCCCTACAGAAAAGCCATAATACAGAATAGGGGATTATTTATTAATAAAATAGCTCTCTATTGGAGAGAGCTATTTTGGGGCGCCCACACCCTCAAGCATTCTGCAAGAGGGTGTGGGCACCCCAGATATGAGAACAATATTTTAAGGTTAGGAGTTGAGTATAAGAGAAGTAATATTTAGAACAAAAACAAATTTCAAGATTTTTGGAAGCTATGGACATGAAGTTGCCAGGATAAGCTAGTGTGAAAGTCAACCCAAAAAGAGAAAAACTATCTTGGTTGGTGAGCAGAATGTTATCAAAAGTTAGGGAGAGTGAGATATGGTCTTTCTTCTGAGAAGTAAGAATGACTTGAAGATCAGTGTTTAAGGCAGTGGACACAGAAGATTTTGAAGCTAGAGTCATTGGAGCACTACAAGGTTCTGTAAACGATGAAAAGTAATACAGTTGAAAGCTAGAATAGGATAACATTAGTGAGAAAAAAATCATTGTTATATAGAAGAAAGAGTAGATGAAACTAACACAGACAATATTGAAAATATTAAGTGCAACTACAAGTTTTCTAAACTCAGCAAGTGCAATTTGCAGAAAGGATCATTTTACTCAGCAGTGGTTCCACTCAGTGACAGGTCCATCCTGCCATGGAGAGAAACCATCAGTGGTTGCTCTGCCCAGTAGCAGGATCACTCCCACCCACCTGAGCCATGAACTCAGCAGTGGCCCCAAGCAGGGCCGCTCATATCTCAGTGCAGCAACCACTTCTACATAAAAGGGCATCAGTGTGAACAAGCCCCAGAAGTGATATCAAGTTTAAGAAATGTAGAAGTTATATCTCCATATACAAGTAGTCAAAAGATGTCTCATCTTATTACTAAAATACTGTGGATTAGGGACGGATATTGAACATTTTTCCACTTGGTTATACTATAAATTAAAGAAGCCAAGAAATTATACTCTTGCTTTCATCCTTTATCCAAGGATCAGCAAACAAAGTTTGCTGATGAAGTAACTTCATAAGTGGGCAACTCGTATATAGAGGAAAAAACTTTCAACATTGAAGAGAGATACACAGTAGTATACTTAGATTTTGCAAAAGCTTTTGTCAAACTAGAGCAGTTGGGGTTGGATATTAGATTAGTGCACTCAATCAGAGACTGGCTATGTGACAGGTATCAGCAAGTTAGATATGGGGGGAGCAATATCCCAGAAGAAGAAAGTTACTAGTGGTGTGCCTAAGGGGGTCTGTTTAAGGGCCAGTGCTGTTTGACCTGTATGTTAATTATATTGACAAAGATTTAGATGGAGATATTCAGTTGTTTGCAAAGATGATGCAAACTATGAAGAATAGAGAAGATGTTGTGGCCTTACTTGAATAGATTGAGTAAATGGGCAAAGGAATGGGATGCCAGTTCAATGTTGCAAAATGTAAGGTTTTAAAATTTGGGAAACAAAGAAGGGATGTAGAATTTACACATGGTGGGGATATAATTGTTGGAAGTGGAGGAAATAACAGATCTTGGGATGACAGCAGATAAGGATTTTGGAAAGGGTCTGAAGTGACCGACTACGGTAGTTTCTGATATCTGGAATATCGAATATGAGGAAAGGTTGAGAAGATGCAATTTACAGAGTTTAGTGAATAGAAGTAAAAGTGGTGATATGATAGAAGTTCTAAAAGTTAGTAAGGGGTTGTTATAGGACCAGTGTTGAAGAGGTTTTACAGAAAATGGTGGGAGATCAGGGTAGGCTAGTCATTCCAGTCATTCACAGCTCTGCATGCAAAGAACCTGCATCTCACTCCCCTGCTCACACCCTCCTAATAGGTGTGGTGTCTGCAAAGAATTTGAGTGTGTTTAAGGCATGGTATGATGAGCTGTGTGTATGAGAAAAGGGCCTGCTAGGTGAGTCTTTGACTCCATAGGGCTTTAGGGTAATAATAATATCTATCTATAATCCAGAGTATATTAGTAATAAGGTGTGACAACATTTGGCTACTTGTGTATGGAAATATGACTTCTGCATTACTTCAACCTTGGTATCACTTCTGGGTCTGGCTCCCACTGATGAGACCTCGATAAAGGTCAAACCCAGTCCGAGTAGTAAGGATATGTTCTTTGCTCTACCGGCCAGGACGTCTATAGACGTCCAACTAAATCTGGATATGTTTCAGCCCACCTGTTTAAAGAACCTGGATAAGAAGTGCAATTTGACTGTCATGTCCATTAGAAGGTGTGATAAACCCTCACGCTGAAGAGAACGGTTAATCGGATTATCTCACGTTCGTAGCTACCTCTCAGTTGCCTATAACAAGAAACGCACATACTTGTTCTATGCTGGTCAACTGGATTTTAGTTATATATGATAGACTAAAAATAGAGAAATTATTTATATTTTTGTTTTCTCTTTTTATTGTACAATACAATTTTAATTTCTGGACAAAATAAAGGTCTCGCATAATTTCTTCACTTAAATATTGCCTTACCTTGGAGAACCACTTTAATTATTTATTTTTTTGCGCTAATTTTTTTCTAATCGCTTACTAGACAAAAGATTTTTCTTTGTGCTTGAAGAAATTAATTCATGATAATTAATTGAAATATTCTTTTAAAAAAAGAAAAGAAAACCGGCTGCCGACGTTCCAGATTATATTCTTTTTATTTTTGTACAAAACCATCGAAATCGAATAATACTTCACAGATTTCCTTTAGGACACGCTTGAGCAACTTTGCTTTATAGAGAATAACATGAAATTCTTTAATCATATTACTAAATTTTTTCTTCATGTTGTATAGTAATCTGTACTTTCACTTTCTTGGTTTCCTTGTATAATTGGCCATTACAAAATGAAATTAACAGTTATGATTTAAATTTAGATTTTCTGCATAATTCAGATATTTTATTCTCCAATTTTTAATGTAAGCGATACATTTGCTTATTTTTATCATTCAAAATATGTATATCAAATGTGAAATTTCATTTCCATATTTTTACAATAGAACTGAACTTTATTTCGCCTCTGATAGTTTAACCCCCCCCCCCCCGTTGCATTACTATCACACACCCGAAAACTGTTATGAAACATAGGTACAGTTTTTATTTAATTCGTTATTTTTCTCTAGTAATTGTTCCACATAACTTTAATTTTTCGATACTGAAACTATGTGGTAATTATTATAAATTAGCAAATTATAAATCAGACAATATACATATTTCCTGATTATTATAAATCAGGAAATGATGTGATATTCGGATATAGGTGAAATTAATATTTAAAATCACTGTCATCCTTCAAATGCAATATCAGAATAAAGAAAGTGGAAAACCCGAAGTTTCGAAATACATTTCGAAAGCCCGCTCTCGAAATGTATTGGTCTACAGACTGGATTCTGAACACGCCAATGTTTCGTGATGTTATGACTGAAAAACAATTCAGTCTCATCATGAAGTATTTGCATTTTCAGAATAATGGGGAATACGATCAGGCAACACATCCTTGCCCAGTCCTCAACAAAATTTATGATTTTCTGATGAAAATCCATCAGAAATGTAGATCACTCTACATTCCTGAGAGAGACTTGAGTATCGATGAAAGCTTATGCCATTCAAAGGTAGACTGAAATGTAAGCAGTATATTCCCAAAAAGAAAGCGAAGTATGGAGTAAAATTTTTTATGCTTTGCGAATCGGAAAGTGAATATCTTTGGGATTTCAAATCTTATACGGGAAAGCAAACTGTAATCGAGCATGATAAATATTCGGATCTCCCCTTGTCGATGTGTGCAGTAATGCAGTTACTAGACCCTTTACTGGGGAAAGGTTACTGCATTATAATGGATAATTACTATATATGTGTGCTGAACTCGCTGATTTGCTTTTACAGCATCGTACAGATAGTTATGGTACTGTAAATGCAAAATGGCGAGATATGCCTCCAGATCTGGCTTCAGGAAAACTATCGAAGGGGGATATCCGAACTTATCAGCGAGGGAAAGTCTTTGCACTACGTTGGAAAGACAAAAAAGATGTTTTTCTGCTGTCTTCCCTGCACAATCCATCAACGGAATGCTTTTTGAAGAAACTTTCTTTCTTCAAACCATGCTTCTCCATTGATGGAGAAGCATGGTTTGAAGAAAGAAAAACCCATTGCTGTGTCTGCATACGACGACACTATGGGAGGAGTCGACAGGTGCGATCAGCAGCTATCATTCTACTCTGTAATGAGGAAACAGCATAAAAATATTACAAAAAAGTGTTTGGACATGTTTTGGATTTTGTTATTTGGAACAGTTTCCTCCTGTACAAGAAAAAATGTTTGTCTACCATAACATATCTAGAATACAGAATAGAAATTGCAAAAGCATTTGCACATGCACCTTCTTCAGCAAGCAGAAAATCCTGCCAGACATCTGAGGTTGAACGCTGCTAACTCCAACCATTATCCCGAAAATCTACCACCAACGGCTAATAAAAAAAAACCTGCACGCAAATATTATGTATGTAATAAAAAGAATATCAGAAAGGAAACAAAAATCTGGTGCCCTGAGTGTAAAACTGCTTTGTGTGTTTACCCTTGCTTCAAGGTGTTCCACGCTGTTCAAGAATTTTAAATTCTGAACAGTATGAAATAAAAAATGTTTGTTTTCAAGACCATCAAAACAGTCCTTTTCAGGACTACAAATATTGATAGAGGGATACCCGAATGCACTGTTTCTTTATCATCCTGAAGGCTAATTTTTAAGTTCTTTTTATGACACAGAGAAACTGGAAAGAGTATTCCAGGTAAAGTAATTCATCAAAACAATAAAAAATAATGAAATAAAATCTACCCTATATATATAGGGTAGATCTACCTATCTATCTATCTATCTATATATATATATATATATATATATATATATATATATATATAATGATAAGCCTTTTTATGTCATGTTTATCGAAACGTTTTGAAACTCAGGGGCTACCCTGAGTGTCGAGTCTTCAAAATTCGAGTCATCAGAATTCAGGGGCGGAACTCCCTTTCGAGTTATCCCATTTGAAGGAGAACTGGCCTACCATACCAGAACACGGAGGGGTTGGGCATAGGCCCCCTAGTTAATAAATGAAATATATAAATAATAACGGGAACATTTTCACCTTGCCAACACTCAACATTGATGTGATATGGGTTCCAAATTTCTTGTTTCGGATATATATATATATTACAAAGTTTTGTAATAAAAATTTCTGCTACAATGAAGTTTGGCAGAATCAACAATATTATTGCTACCTTATTTCTGTTTCTCGTGTGGGAGAAAAACGGTAAAATGTCACTCTTATAATTATATGAGATGTTATAATGGCAAAAATAGTAAGAAAAAAGTCATTTGCACTTTCTCTTCAAAACACAAAGAAAGAACATTGTAAATTCAGCCAGTGGAAAAGAAAATACTACATATTTTTCTCCTGTTATCTGATTTTTTTCTTGTAGTACAAAGAAGAAATCACTGCATATAACATGAAGTCCGCAGAAGGGAAAAAAAATCTGGAAATTGGTTACATTATAACGAATAGAGAAATCATATCAGAAAAATTATTCACGTAAGATTCTAATCTCAGCAGACATAACATTTTCTTCTAGATTGCATATCTAAAGTAACTGAACCTTTGCTACTATTTTACACTAAAATGAATGGGTATGTTCCCCAAGTGATTTACGTTTGTAACAGCTGTCTTGCGAACGATTTATGAAATAAATTATTTGAAATATCCGCAGATTGATTAGGTCTACACCCCCCCCCCCAAAAAAAAAGAAGATTAGGAAACGCACATGCACCTTTTCTTTGAAAATAATTCAAATCCTCTTTTTCAAGATAATTGTATGATTTAATTTCTAATTTTTCATAATATAAGTGAAACTGATCATTATAAATTAAGCAATTATTTTGGCATAAATAATGTATAAGCATGTAAACGAAATATCAGTATTTCTGTTAGGATATAGGTAATCAACAATCGAAAAGGAAACAAGACATTCTTGACATATTCTACACCACAGCCTGAGGCACTTTAGTGTTCTCCCCTTTCTTCTCAATAGCACTGAGAGTAATAAGCCTTCAACTTTTCCTCCAGCTAAGAGGATATTACCAAGTATTTACAAGAAGTAGATTATTTCAGAAATAGCTTCCAACAGCAGAAGAAGTAATATTTAGATTTTTTTTAAAGAAAAACAAACACAAATAATACTACTGAACTTTCTTTTGTGTGGTATGCATATAAACAATTTTGCATGCTGAAAATATACCATATTATTTCTAAAATTTCACATAATTTTAGCAGACAGTAGAACAGCTGATTTTAGATTGCAAATAAATAGAACAGATTTAGAAGCTTCAGATACAATCTGATTGCCATATATCTATTGTCAAAATGGTAAAATGGAGTAATTGATTTTGAATGCTGTCTAGAAAAGCTTTCAAACCTGTATAGAAATTTAGAGTAGTTATGCAATTGAGTTCCAGGAGAGAATAAGGAGGGGGGGGCACTAGAAAATCTTCAAAATGAGCAAAAATGTTGAATCATTCCGTATATGATATTTTTCACATTATATTTTCAACATATCTACGAGGTTATGCACTAGATATTATCATAATATGCATAATACAAATAAATAAATAAATGACGAAGGCGAAGAATCACTGCTAAAATATCATTGGATATAAATTTTTGATACCAAAAAGACACACAATCGGAAACCGAGCAATGCAATTTAGCATTTTAATGTTTTTTTTTTTATTTTGTCTTTATGAATAACAAAAAATAGTTTCTAAATCTGAAATGTGATGATCCATATAATGCTATTTGGCTAGAAACGAAAGAAAAAGGATATATTTATTTCAATAAATATTATTTAAAAATATAAATATTTGACATAATATTTTCAAAGCAAACATTTTAAAATTCGAAAATTCGAAAAAAAATTATTCAATTATTATAAGTAAAGTGAAAGAACAATCAGTGCAACTCTTCCGGTGCACTGATTTGTAGAATAAAATACACCAAATTTACTATCACTAAATAGATTCATTGCAAAAGCTGATCAGTGGTCATTTCAGGATTGATTTTTTTCGCATATGTGAAATTCGTTTCATTTTTTAGGAAGAGATACAATAAATCATTTTAGAGGCAAGATAGGTCAAATAACTTAGGACTGTAAATGAAATTCTAAGCAACACAATAGACGTAAAGACAGGGAGAGGGGACACAAAGGTCACTCAGCAACAGTTAATCCACTAATGGCTATGGAATAGCCGTAACGAGATTAACGGCAGAGGAAGGTAATGGCATGATAAAAGGTAGAATGCCGACGAAGTTTTGATCCATGAAAAAAGCTAGGTTGAATATTTCATCCACACTGGCCGGTTGGGAGGTTAAGGCATGGTATGATGAGCTGTGTGTATGAGAAAAGGGCCTGCTAGGTGAGTCTTTGACTCCATAGGGCTTTAGGGTAATAATAATATCTATCTATAATCCAGAGTATATTAGTAATAAGGTGTGACAACATTTGGCCACTTGTGTATGGAAATATGACTTCTGCATTACTTCAACCTTGGTATCACTTCTAGGTCTGGCTCCCACTGATGAGACCTAGATAGGTCAAACCCAGTTCGAGTAGTAAGGATATGTTCTTTGCTTTATGGGATACTCAGGCAATCGATGTGGCGCCATTAGCCTCTCTCTCTCTCTCTCTATATATATATATATATACGAGTTGCCAAGTCATGAAGTTACTTTGGGCAAACTTTGTTTGCTTATGCTTGGATAAAGGATGAAACCAAGAATATAATTTCTTGGCATCTTTAATTTATGAAGTTTCCCTGTCAATTCAAATGAAATATTATTAACAAAAATGTTAAACAGCAGGGTCATAAAAACAGAATCCTAAGGCATATCACTGGTTACTATTCTTTTTTGTGACAATGCTCCATCATGCTAGCACCGTTCAGAGCCAGTCTCCAATCCATTTCTTCCCATCCGTTGCAGCCAGAATACCACTCTATCTTAGGGTAATATATCTAATGCTTTTGCAAACTCCAAGAAAATCACTGTTTTTTTTTTGTCACATTCATCATTTTTATCTTCTATATTCATACCGAAGTCTTTTGAGTTTTGTTTATCTATTTTTACACACACGACTTAGTTCTCTTACATTTTTCTATATACATTCTTTTAGGACAATGCTAATTTGTTTGCTAGTAAGTTACCCGCAACACTGCTGTGTACTTAAACCAAAAAGTACATAAATATGTGAAAAAACATGATTTTTGAAAGTATTCCATAAAATCTTTTCAACTATTTTTTTCTCCAATTAAAGCCTATATACATTGAATAGTCATATTGATACTGTTTAAACATAATCATCTTAAGAAATTGACTATAATATTGCATTCTCATAAGTAATATAGAATGTACATGATTATTATTATCATTATCTTCAGGAGTTCTGAGACTCATTGTGCGAGACCCAAATTAACCATTATACACATAAAACCTATCATACCTCTCCTTAAACTAATTAACTATCAGGCAGTGGTGTAGCTAGAGCTTTTGCCACCCGGGGTGGTCCCTGAGTTTTCCGCCCCTCTCAATACACACCAAAAATACTACAAAAAGTCAAACGACGTAGAGGGAAATAAATTAAAACACTATGTTTATTTTTGATGTAAAACTTTAATTTCAACATTCTAAAATGTTATTTTTCTTTCTTTTCTCTTAGCAAAATCGTCGATGACATTGGCAAAGGCTATTTCATTGTAATGTAGATAATTCTTAATCAATTTTATTTAGAAAAACTCCTCTCACAACTAGCAATACTTACAGCAATTGTGAGGGAAATTCGCAGTAGTATTACAATAATTGGAAATGAGTTCTTGAGACTGTATTTTAGAATCAACTGCAAAAGTTTAAAAAGGTTCAAAGTGCCCTCCTAGCTACGTATCTGCTATCAGGGCACACAAAACTAATTCTGGCAATCCATTCTACTCATTTACCATTCTCCACACAAAAATTCTAGTCTGCACACACACTTTGTAACTAGGGTTCATCTATGGAAGTTGTGTAAGAGTGTTACACAACTTCCATTTGCTCTTACACAACTTCCATAGATAAACCCTAGTTCTCTATTTGTCATATACTGAAAAATTTTCTTTGCATCAATTTCATAAAACCCCTTTAATATCTTATAAGTTTCTATCATGTCTCCCCACTTTTCTGTCTATCAACTAAACTTTGTAATCCACACACCTTAAACTTATCATCATCAGAGGTAGCATTCCACAGACCTGTCACCTACTTAATCACTCATCTCTGAAACCTCTCTACCACTTCATGATCCCAAAAAAACCCCAGCTGATCAAATCTATGCACAGTAGTCAAGATGCAGTCTAGTCATAATCTTATAAACAGTAAAAATAACTTCCTATCTTTACTTGTTAGCATGTTTTTCAACATCCAAGTAATCCTTTGAACTATCTTACCAACTATTGCAATATGCTCTCTGAACTTCAAATCTGTCCACCATCTGATAATACTATCATTATTATTACCTGACATCTTCAAGGAATCCAAGGTCTCTACATCAATCAAGGGTACTCTACTCCACTCCACTACATACTGTCTCCCTTACTACGTAATTCTCCAACTACAAACAACACCATAAATTATAGTTTAATCCTTTATCCAAGTATAGGCAAACAAGTTTGTGCCTGAAGTATCTTCAGAACTGGGGCAACTCGTAGCAAAGGGTATAAGTTCTCATCACTTGCCTTAGTATCTCCCATAATGCAAAGCACATCTCCTTGCAGACATGTATAATGATATGCATTAAGGGAAGAGCCACTACCCAGACCAGTTTCGACCTTTATGAGGTCTCATCCATGGGAGCCAGACCAGTAGTGGTGATACCAAGGTGGAAGTAATGGAGAAGTTATATTTAACTATAAGATTTGCCAAAAGGTGTCACACCTTATTATTAAATTACTCTGGATTAGAGAAAGATGTTGGAAGTTTTTTTCCACTTGATTAGACTATAAATTATATATATAGTTTAATCCTTGGGGTGCTTAAGGGTCAAAGATGTATAACTGAGAGGAGACCTCCACATAGCCTTTAAAGGAATGCGGAGAACCAACCAGGGCTTCTGACCAAATGTCCAATCCTCACTTTCTTGAGGTGCACCATGTTGGGTATCTACCTGGATACTGATGAACGAGGATGGGCTGACAATTTCGGATTTAGCCGACCAAATTGTATTCTTATTGGTTAAACCAAAATAAAAAATGCTGGTACAACATGACAAAATTTCGTCGCCCGGTTAAACAAGGCTACCATTGCTTTCGCCAGGGAACCTGGGCGAACATCAAAAAGTCAGTTACTGGAACAAATCTGAAAACACATCCCAACTCAACATTACCAGAGTTAAAGATCGGTACTATCAACATAAGAAACCTGAATGGCAAAGAAATGGAAATAGCTGAGGAATTAGATAAGTACCAGATCGACATAATAGGGGTAACTGAATCAAAAAAGACAAAAACTGGTGAGATCTTTCTGAGGAACAAATACAAATGTTAAAGTCAGGAAATGACAATCAAGGAAAACAAGGAAATCCATAGTATTCAACACTAAATACGAGGCTAATCTTCTTAAATGGCATACAGTCTCAAGTAGAGTGATGTGGGAAAATATCAGAATTGGGAACTGGACAATGAGACTTATTTGTGGCTATGGTCCCACAGAAGGTTCAACTAAGGCAGAAGTGGAGGAATTTTTTGAGACTTTAGAGAAAGCAACCGATACAATGAAAAAGGAAAAGTTGGTCCTTGTTGGGGTTCTAAATAGCAGAGTAGGAAATGATTGTCAGACATACAAAAAATATTTTGGGAAAATTTGGAGAAAAGAGCAAAGCTAATAATAATGGCAAATACAAAAGAATAGCATGTAAGAAAGTTTTAAAGCGAATAAAAGTTGAGCGCCTCTCATATGTGAACTGTAGACTAAAATACACAAAGATTATTCAAGAAAAAATGAAAGAGTTTCAGAACAGCAAGCAAACCTTGAAGAAAACCCTGATTGATTCAGCCAGAGAGGCATGTGGTGAGGTTGTCTGCAAGGATAGAAAAATTAGAACTCCACGGTGGACACAGGAAGTTAAAGAGGCAGTGAAGGAAAAGAAGAAAGCTTATCAAAAGTTCCTGGCAAATAAGTCAGCTTGTGCTCTTAGAGAATACAGAGACAAATGCAAGAAGCTAAACACTGCGTAAAATTCTAGCTAAACAAAAGTCATGGGAGGACTTTGGCAAGATCATAGGAAATAAATATCAAGAAGGTGGTAAAATATTCTGGAGGTAGTTGAAGAAGCTCAGAAATGGAGGAAAGAGTGCTGTAAAAGGAATTAGAGAATTACTCCATAACTTCAAGATATCCTTGAAGTTATGGAGTAATTACTTCGAAAAATTGCTAAATGAAACAAGCAGTAATACCACAGTGGTAAAAATCACTCAACAGGCATGCAGTCAGGAATTGATATCCATACTTGAAGGTAGAAAAAGCCATCAAAGGTCTGAAATGTCGAAAGGCAGTAGGAGAGATGATATTCGACCAGAAATGCTCAAGTATGGAGGTATAAAAGTCTTACAGTGGTTGCACCGCATAGTTCAGAAATCATGGACAGAGGGATGAATTCCAGATGATTGGAGTAGAGGTTTACTCATAGTACCCGTATATAAAAAGGGAAATAAAACTGAATTTGAGAATTACAGACGTATTTCTCTACTGAGTGTTCCTGGTAAGATATATGCAAGTATTACTATTATTATTACTATTATTACGGGCAACTCCAGGGAGTCATTGGACTCATCGAGGGAGGCCCCAAATCATATTCATCACAACTATTTGACATATATACAGTATCTATCATACCTCGCCTTAAACTCATTCACTGTCACAGCATCCACCACAGACTCAGGGAGCGCATTCCACTCATTCACTACTCTAAAAGTAAAGAACCCAGCTCTAACACCTTTACTAACCACACTTCTGCCCAGTTTCCATGGATGTCCCCTAGTCCTCCCACAACCAGCCCTGTTCTCAAAAATTTCTTCTGAATTAATTTTATAGAAACCCTTCAGTAATTTGAATGTCTCAATCATATCTCCCCTCCGCCTATCAACCAATTTTTGCAACCCACAAATCCTCAACCTGTTCTCATACGGTTCATTCCACAGACCTGCTATCATCTTGGTCACTCGCCTCTGGATCCTCTCCACCTCCTCCCCATCAAGAAGAAACCTAGGTGACCAAATCTGAGCACAGTAGTCTAGATGGGGTCTTATCAAGGCTCGATACAGAGGAACAATAACCTGCTTGTCTCTGCTTGTCATCGTATTCTTCAGCAACCAAGTGATTTGATGAGCTGTTTTGGTCACTTTTGCAATGTGTCCCCTAAATTTCAATTCCTTATCTACCAACACTCCTAAATCTCGTGCCTCATCAATTTCCTGGAGCACGGTTCCACCAATGCAGTAAACTGCCGCCAATCTTTTCACCCCAAAATGCATAACCTTACATTTTGCCACATTAAATTGACATCCATTCTCCTTAGCCCAGATCTCCAATCTATCCAAATCATCCTGCAAAATTTTGACATCATCTGCATTCACTATTGCCCTACCCAACTTCGCATCATCCGCAAACAAATGAACTGTTCCTCTCAGATCATTTCCTATATCATTTATGAACAAATTAAACAGCAGTGGTCCAAGAACAGATCCTTGTGGCACACCACTAGTCACAGGCCGTCTTGTGGACTCTACTCCCGAGTAAACCACTCTCTTATATCTCTCTGTCAACCACCCTCCTATCCATCTCACCAACCCTATGTCCATTCCCATATGCTGCAATTTACTGATTAGAATTCCATGTGGAATCCTGTCAAAGGCCTTGGCAAGGTCCAGTAGAATCACTGTAAACCCATTACCCTTATCCAGTTCAGCCGTCACTGTGTTATAATACGTGAGCAAGTTACTGAGGCATGACCTACCCTTCACAAAACCATGCTGTCCCCGATACAGTATCCCATTTTCTTCTATCCAATCTTGTATTTTCCTCTTGACTATTTTCTCTAAGACCTTGACAATGATTCCTGATATGCTAATCGGTCGGTAATTTACTACAGCAGTCTTGGAACCACCTTTATGCAGTGAAACTATTTTCCCCTCTTTCCACCCGCTCGGGACTAACCCAGACCCGAGACTCAAATTAAACAAAATGGTCAAGGGTACTGACAATTCTTTAGCTGCTTCTCGTACAACACGAGCTGGTATACCATCCAATCCCACAGATGTATTGACATTGAGGTTATGCAATAGACTACTCACCTCCACTTCATTAACCACAATTCCCGTATAATCTACTGGTTTATTCGTTTCTGCAATGTCACCACCTGGATGATATACTTTTGCAAAGTGCTCACTCAGTAACTCAACTATCTCAACTGATTCAGTTACCTCCCTACCATTGGCATTCTTTAAAATCAATCTGTCATGTACATTTTTCCTTTTACTTGCTACATATCTAAAAAACTGTTTAGGATTCTCTTTAGCCTGCATGGCCAATGTTCTTTTGTAATCCTTTTTTGCTTTTCTTACCACACTCGTCACCCTTCTGGCCTGTGCTTTATACCATTCATGTGCCTGCCGGTCACCTTTCTCCTCAAATTCCCTCCATAGTTGTTTCTTTTTTTGCAGCTCAAGCTTAATGGTGTTATTCGTCCATTTAACCCCTACTTGATTTATTATTCAAACTCTAGGTATACAGTCAGCCATCGCCTCATGCAAACACTTCTTACACCCCCCTACCATGCATTATCAACATCTAGTCCTTGCAGTTTTACATGCCATGGCACTGAACCAATCAAACTCCTAAGCTTGTCATACTTACCAGCCCGATAATTCCACATGTACCCTGTCTTAATTGTGAATTCCACACCTTTAGCCACCTCCCAAGTTAAGACCCTATGATCACTCTCACCGATTGGTGGCAATGTGGTCATATTTGTTACAGCCAAATCCTCAGATGTAATTACTAGGTCAAGCACTCTCTGACCCCTAGTATTTTCCATTACATGCTGTCGCAGATAGTTATCCCTTAATAACCGCATAAAATCCACTTCCTTCCTCCCGTGTGTCCTCTCCTCACTCCAATCAATGCGACCATAGTTGAAATTGACACCATATAACTGTAGCGTATTGAATAGGTTCTTTCAAGTATACTTGAGAAAAGGTTGAGAAGGATTGTGGAAGAGAAGCTTGGTGAATAACAAACTGGATTCAGGCCAAATAGAAGCTGTCAGGATCGGATCTTCACTTTATGACAAACAGTTGAGAAATCATGGGAATATAACAAAGATTTGTATTTAAATTTTGTCAATCTGGAAAAGGCATATGAGAAGGTGCAAAAAGAGAACCTATTCAATACGCTACAGTTATATGGTGTCAATAAAGCATTATTGCAAGCAATACATAGTCTTTATCTGAGTTCTAAGTCAGCAGATAGAATTGAAAGAAGTACAGGAATATGGTTTAATGTTAAATCTGCTGTCAGACAAGGATGTACATTATCTCCTCTGTTATTCATTATCTATATGGATTCACATTATGAAGGAAAGTGGTATTAAACATAATATCAAAAGTGGAGATGCTAATGTCTGCTCTTCGCTTTATGTGAAATATGTTATACTTCTAATAAATCTGCTACAAGTTTGCAAGATTCCCCGACTAAATTGAATAACTGTTGTAATAGATATGATATGAAGGTCAGCAATAAAAAGACAAAGACAATGAAAATAGGCAGAAACATTCAAAATATGAACTGCATTGTGAATGGAGAACCTTCATATAAAACATTTCAGCTATTTAGGCACGATTTTTAGTGAAGATGTTAAATTAAATATGGAAATAGACAACAGAATCAACAAAGCTGGTATGGTAGGCAGTCAATTGTATAAATTTATATGGCATAAGAGAGAAATTAGCCAAAACACTAAATTAGCTGTACACAGGACAGTGTTTAAACCAATTTTCACATGGATCAGAGAGCTGGGTCAGAAGTAAAACACTTGACCAAAGACTAGAGACTGCAGTTATGAGAGTTCTGAGAAAAATTAGAGGCATAAACAGATGGCATCAATGGCAATATCATATTAAAAACGAGGATATTAGGAAAGAATTTGACATTGGTAGAATCCAGGAATACATTAGCAGACCTAATCTCAGGTGGTATGTAACTTAAACAAAATGGACGAGGAAAGATTAGTAAAACAAGTGTTCTCTGCCAGGTTGGAAGGAAAACGACCCAGAGGAAGACCGAGATATAGGTGGATTGATATGGTACAAAGTTCCTTAGATGATTGAAACATAAGATCTGATAATGTTGGAGTCACCTAGGATGTATGATCACTTATGAAAATGAAAAAGATATAAATATAAAAATTGCAAAATATTTAAAAATAACAGGAGTAATTAACTCTATATTTAAACCAAACCTAGTTCAAAAACAAACCAGACTAAAAGTATACAATACATTAGCCCTACCAGTCTTAATGTATGGAAGCGAAATCTGGACAATAAAACAAAAACACAAACAAAGATTAACAACAGCAGAAATGAAGTTTATGAGAAAAACTGCAAAGTATACCCTATTTGATCACAAAAGAAACAAAGATATTATGAAAGAATTAAACCAAGAACCAGTAATTGAAAAAATTAAAAAATATAAACATAGATGGATGGAACGCGTTCAAAGAATGAAAACAGAAAGATTACCAAAACAAGCCTTAAAGTACAAGCCATTAGGAAAAAGAAAACCAGGACCTCTTAAACGATTCAACGATGACTTCTAAGGCCGGAACAGGCCATACTAGGCCTAAATCCTTGATATGTATGATGATGATGATGATTATTATTCAGTCCTCCATGGAGTCAAAAGACTCATCGTGGGAGGTCCTTCTTAAGAACATAAAGTCTGTCAAGCCTCGTCAAGGGGAGGACCCCGTAAGAAACACAAAGTCTATCATACCACTCCTTAAAATCATTGACTGTTCTCAATCTCACCACTCCATCAGGCAATGCATTCAATGGTTCAACCACCCTCCATGCAAAGAAACCACTCCTCACCCTCTTTCCCACAGTTTCCAGGGACTGCCCCTTGTCATGACTACTTCCTGCTTCTCAACCAAGCGAAGGAACTTCCCAGTGTCAACCCTTTAACCATCTCTCAACAGTTTAAAAGTCTCAATCATATCACCTTTCCTTCTGCTATCGACCAAACTCTGCAGTCCACATTCCCTCAGTCAATCCTCATAACTAACATTGTACAGTCCTGACACCATCTTTGTTATCCGTCTTTCTACCCTTTCCACAAGTAATTTATCCCCTTCAAATCCTGGGGACCAGATCTGAGAACAATAGTCTAAGTGTGGTCTGATCAGAGTCTTATATAACGGAATGATAACCCTTTTATCTCTGCAGGTCAGTGTCCTTCTCATTTTTGCAGCAATCTTCTGTGTTACCTTCACTACCTTTGCAATATGTCCCCTAAATTTCAGGTTTTTATCAATCATCAACCCCAGATCTCTTGTCTCCCCTACTTCCGCCAGTATAACTACACCTCCGATAAAGTATGCAGCATCCCATCGATGTTTCCCAAACCTCAAGACCTTATATTTTGCTGCATTAAACTGACACCCCCATTCATTTGTCCATATATCTAGCTTATTCAAATCCTCTTGCACGGCTACCACATCTGCACTATTACTAATAATCCTTTCCATCTTCACATCATCTGCAAACAACTGAATATCCCCTTGCAATCCACTCACCATGTCATTGATATAAAGGTTAAACAATATAGATCCTAGTACTGAGCCTTGTTGGACGCCACTTGTAATCCTCTGCTTCCTTGAAACTGCTCCACCATACACAACTCTCTGATACCTATCGGACAGCCAATCCTGGATCCAGTTGACCAATCTGACATCCAGACCCATGTGCTGCAACTTAAATATCAGCTTATCACATGGCACCCTGTCAAATGCCTTTGCTAAGTCTAAGAAAATTGCAGTATATGCCTTTCCCTCATCTAATGTTCTTGTAACTTTATTATAAAACGCTAGCATATTGCTAAAACAAGAGCGCCCCCGTTCACAAATCAATGTTGACTCTCACAGATAACATTACCCTCATTTGTGCAATGCTGTATACGGTCCCTCACTACTTTCTCCAAGATCTTAACTACTGATGGCACACACAAACTGGCCTATAGTTAGACACTTCTAGTCTGCTACTGCCCTTATGCAATGGCACTATCTTACCTTCCTTTCCATTCCATGGCACCTTTCCTGCAGCCAGACTTTCATTGATAAGCCACATTAAAGGCACTGTCAATTCCCTAGCACATTCTTTCAAAACTTGTGGTGAAATACCATCCAATCCCACAGCTTTACTGACATCCAGAGTATTCAGTATCTGAAACACACTCTCCTCCTGTACCTCCAGACCTCGAACCAGTCCTATCCCTCTAGCATTAAAACTGACTCCTCTAGGATGAAATACTCCAATAAAGTGTTCATTGAACATTCCACCATGTCCTCTGCATCAGTCACTCTATTCCCATTTTTATCCCACAATGTCATTCTTCCACAGTCATTTCTCCTCCTACTGGCCACATAGCTAAAAAAAATTCCCTAGGATTTTCTTTGGATCTTAGAGACAATCTCTTCTCATATTCCAGTTTCGCTTTCCTTACCACACTAGTCACTCTTCTGGCCTGTGTCTTATATTCTTCATGCATCTGCTCTTCACCTGTCTCCTTATATCTCTTCCATAACCTATTTTTCGCATGCAATTCCTGTTTAATATTGTTTGTCATCCACTTTACTCCAAATTGTGTCCTATTCTTCACTCGTAGTATACAACTTACCATTGCTGCTAACAAATAGTCTTTCACAATTTCCCACGCACTAATGATATCCTGGTCTTTCAATTCCTCCCTCCATGAAACTTCCCGAAGTTGACGTCTAAGACTATTATAATCACCTGCTTTATAATTCCACATACGTTCCCGTCTCTTTGATACTCCTCCATGTCTATTCATTTTCCAAATCAAAACCATATGGTCACTCTCTCCAACTGGTGGGAGAGATGTCATCTCAGTTATCAACTCTTCTGATGCTATAACCAAATCCAAAACTCTTGAACCTCTTGTTCTCTCTGTTACATGTTGACTAAAACATTTGTCCCTCAAGAATTCTAGAAATTCCATTCCCCTATTGCTACATGCATCTTCCTCTCTCCAATTTATACTATTGTAGTTGAAATCTCCCATAACCATCATTATTCTTACTCTTGCCAAACTTAACTGTCTAAACATCTCCAGGTCCCAATCCTCTGTGCTCCTGGGTCTGTAAGAACACCCCACTAAACATCCTGTCTTGCCTACCTCTACCTCACACCACATGCTCTCAAAATCATTCGTCTCACTTCCTTCCAAAGCCTTCACTCTTAGAGGACATAGGTCGTCACTTATCATAAGCAGTACCCCACCACCACGCTTTCCCCTCCTATCCTGACGAAAAATGCTGTACCTAGCGACTTCTATTCCTGTTATTATATCCTCTTCTGTCAACCACGTCTCAGTGATCCCAATAATTTTTGGCCAGGCTGATGCTATCTGCGCCACCAATTCCTCTCCCTTATTCCAGATACTCCTGGCATTAGTATAAAGCATATAAATGCCATTGTTTCTATACCCAGTGTTATCCTGTCTAGACTCCACTGGGCTCAGTGTTACCTGATGTCGTCTCCCTTATCCCAAGTATCCATTCCCACAAGAAGCCACTCCTGCAATCATCCTCCCTGGGACACACTGACTTGTTCAGAACAGCAATCTCTCCAGATGCCTACGTCCTTCCTCATTCAAATTTAAGCAGTCTCTCGCATACGATTCCTCTCTTTCCTCAAACGCACCCAAGCATCCACATATACCAGTCCTCTCTTGTCACACATTCTAGCTATTATGTCATTCAATATTACTGCTCTTCTGCTCAGCTCGTCATTATCATACCTAGGCAACACGCACACTCTTTTTCCTCTCTCTGCTTTCTTCCGTACAGCCTCAAGCAAAAATCTCATATCTCTCGTTGCCCGACTTACATTACCACTCAAGTCATTTGTTCCTACCATCACAATCATCTCATCCACCCTTTCACCTCTCATAAGTAACAGACAGATTTCGAGGTAAATTGTAGATAGGAAGGTAGTAATGACGTAAATTTTTCATGTAGTATTATCATATCCTGTATATCTGCCCTGGAGGGTATATGGCATGAATTTGATGAAGATGATGATGACTTTAATCTTTTATACAAGTGCAGGCAACCAAGTTTGGGCCTGAAGTATCTTCAGGACTGGGGCAACTTGTGATAAAAGTGGAATAAGTTCTCATCATGTGCCTTAGTGGTGGAAAAAAACTTCCAACATCTTTCTCTAATCCAGAATAATTTAATAATAAGGTGTGACACCTTTTGGCAACTCGTATAGGTAAATATTACTTCTCCATTACTTCCACCTTGGTATGACCACTGGATCTGGCTCCCACTGATGAGACCTCAATAAAGGTCAAAACTGGTGTAGGTAGTGGCCCTTCCCTTAATGCATTAATGCACCCAGGGAGGGGCCCAAGGGGACTTTCCCCTCCCCCCAAGTAAAAAACACCAGAAAAATTTCCAAAAATATTTTCCTAATTAAATTTTTTTAAAAAAAATTTATGTTGTGTTTTCTATTTCAATGCTACTTATAAATTAGCGATCACATAAGATGGGACTAGCCTATAGCACTTGGGAATCCTGGCCGCTTTGAACGCAAAGCGAATGAAGTAGTGCTCACACACTCCTTCGTTTGCCCGAGCTGGGTCAGAGGAGATCATTGGTATCATGTATTGGCGATCACTGCAGAAGCTCAGTCATAGCTCGTATGCAATGCGTAGTGTGTATTTTCAAATCGTCTACTCAGCTTGCCCCCACAAGATTAAATCTTGAGTGCTCGGCCCCCTCCAAGATTAAATCCTGAGCGCACCACTGCCTTAACCCTCTCATGCATGAATTTCCGAAATGATGATTAAAAAAATATTTTAAGTATTTTTAGGCTATTTAGGATATAAGAAAACACTGTAAATTTTATTTCAATGTTTTTCATAATTCAATCCAATTTTCAATCATGTCCACTGTAGTGGACTATATGCATTTAGGCTTACAGACCTTCATTTTTCCGAATGGAAGCCGGCAAAGCAGTCCAGGCACAGTGGTTCGTTGCACTTTACACACATGTACTTCGTTTGTTTCTTTTGCAGTGTGTATCGTGCCATCCATTTGCATTCTAAATATCTGTCAGCTTTGGCCAGTGATTACCTTCGTGGAATCTTACTTCCAGTGGAGCTTTGGTGACTGCACGTCTATTCAGACTAAGAGGGATTGAGCTCAGTCGTCCTCTTTTGACTCCTGTCTGGTCGTGTGTGCCGACATTTATTAGTGCTCATACGATTGAAGTGTATTGAAATCCAAAAGGAGTAAATTGCTTCCAGCTGTCCTGTATAAAAACCAGGAGTTTACAACTGCAACATCGATGAAATGATGCACTGATCCATTGGGTCTACACCCCCCCCCCCCATATGAGTGTTATAGTATGTTAGAGCAAATGGGCGGGTTATATTGATTATCTTCTTTCCATTCTTGTTACACCATTCAGCTAGGTCTTGGGGATGATGTCTGGCACATGTTGATGCAATATGGATACAAGAATTATCTGCCCACCACGCAATTGTTACATTGTTCTAATTCGTAACTGATCTGAATGAGCCCCGAGCCTTCCGTTTTCAATTCTTGCTCCATTGGTAGTTGTGATTGAGCCCCTCTAATCTGTTGGCCCGACAGGTTCCAGTACCATAAATGCAATGTTTTTTGAGTTCTTCAAGCATGAGAATGCTTGTAAATAAATTATCGAAGAGACACTTTGTGGCCATTATGACGAATATCATCACAGAGACGAAGAACAACATTGGAACACATACCAAATTTACTGATATTCTCTCTCTTCCACCACTCGCTCCTTGGTAAACTTCGAACTGATAAACATAACCAGAGCTACCACCACGAACCCACACTTTGTGTCCCCACAGTTTAGGCTTCTTTGGCACATATTGCTTTATCGTGCTTCGACCTTTGAACGGGATTATCTATTCATCAATTGACTGATGTTTTTCCGGGACAACTGCTCTCAAAAATGAATTCTGTAAGTGATCAAGTACGGGCCTGATCTTGAAAAGTCTGTCTACAGTGAAATGCAGAAATCTCATAATCGCTTCGAATCGATTCATTGGCATTGCATTTGTGATCGGATTCATCCTCATCACCAAATTCATTCCCAGAAACGTTTTTAACTCGGCCACTGTAAAACACAAATTCTCTTTCCCGTTCTGTATACAAATTTGTTTCATACACAATCTGTTCTAAAACTTCTTTGGACACCAATGAAAGAAAGTATAGTTTGCCCACCGTTTGTAGGTCCCTGCTTCGCGTCTTTCCAAGAATAGTCGATTCATGCTGAAGGGGAGAAAGAAATGAAGGACGTCCGAATTGGTCTCCAACACGCGGAATCGCGTGCTTTATAGGTAAAATTTTCCAATTGTTATACAAGCAACATAGTTAACTACAATAATCATAAAAGAGAAGTTATTTTTCCAACCTGTAATAATAAACAACTCATCCCACAATACGGACTGATTACCCTATTATCGGAATGGATTCTCCTTTTTCTGAGATGCGCAGAAGTGTCGAAGGATCTCTAATCGGTGGGCGAACTATAGTCGACAGGACTGTCCCCTTGAACATTCAGTGTATGCTTACTGCTGAAAGGTGGAATAGATCCCGCAAAAGAATTGTCTGTGTTGGTGCATGTGTACTTTGTCTTTTTTGTTTTCTTCCGAGCACACAGTTCTACTGTACGAGGCAAAATAGGAGGATTATCAACCGGTTCATTCACACTCTCATCAATTTCCTCCTCTGAGCTAGAGCTTGTTTCTGGAATGATAACTTTCCGTGGTCTTGAAATATTGAAATGAAAGATAATGTAATGAAAGATAATGTAGAAGTGGACATTGTAATTATAATTATCAAAATGTGTATGGATATACATTACACAATGTCCACTTCTACATTATCTCTCATTAGCTATTGCATTAGCTATAGTCATTTCTATAAAATTCAACCACAATTGGTCCACTGAGCAGCACTAGGGTGTAAATGCTTGTCTTGGTCTTTTATTATCCAACATGCATGCAGTCCACTACAGTGGACAGGTATATATTGTATGATATCAACGTAGTTATAAAGCTACAATGAAAAAATTACATTTCAGGTAACATTAGATACTATAATAAATTGAAACATATTTATTTATCACACTTGAGGCTTTTCCATAAAATAATCTTGTGGAAATTGTACTGCCATGTGCACCTGCTATCTTCAAGTCTGCCATCTTGGCTATACAGTACAAATTAAAAGCAATTTGCGACTGTCGCATTCTTAGGCATTCTTGCAGAAGTCGCATTCTTAGGCACTAGATAACACCACTATGCAGAGGAAATCCACTGGAGTAGACTGCATGCATTAGAGTTTACAAAACATGTCTCATGGAATTGTGAAGTAAACCAATTGTAGCCATCCACCACAGTGGACATGATGCATGAGAGGGTTAATGCTTAGCATTATACATGTCTGCAAGGAGATGTGCTTTGCATTATTGGAGATACTAAGGCAAGTGACGAGAACTTATACCAGCGTTACCATGAGTTGCCCAGTCCAGAAGATACTTCAGGCACAAACTTGTTTTGTTTGTCTACACTTGGATAAAGGATTAAACTAAATATATAATTTATAGTCTAACCAAGTTGGGAAAAACTTCCTACAATCAACACTATCTATTGCCTATCACCATCAACAACATATTTTTTGTCTATAAACTGCACGTGTTCTGATGGCTGATTTGCATGTACACGAGATGAAAAATTTGAGTTTCTGGGAGAAAAAACCCTACTACCTCAATATGAGATCAGCTAACTCACCTTCAACTGAAAAAGCACAATAAAGATTCCTCTCATCACAACAAGAATCGAACTCAGGCCTTTTCCAATCGATGAGTGCAACGTACTATCATTCTTCCAATTGCAATACAGAGGGCTTAAAAAATTCGCGTATTCCTGAGAATCAAACTCAGGCCTTTCCCAATTAACAGCACTAAGTCCATTCAGAGGCACTTAAATATACAAAGATATACAACTGCAATATAGAAGAGTAATGGGATATACAACTAGAGTAATAGTGTACTACAAATAGTGTGATGTACAAGTGTAGTGGCCCTAGTATAATGATAAGATCATTATCCCCAAGTCCCTAGCCTCATCAGTTTCCTGCAACCCAGTACCATCTATTTGATACACCATATATAACCTTTTCAACTCTATAATCTTACATTTTATAACATTAAATTGACAATCATTATCCTTTGCCCACAAATTATTTATTTAAACATTTATTTTATTTAAATCAAATTTAAATCCAATTTATTTAAATCATCCTGCAGAATATCTGCATCACGTTTATTTTTCCCTCCAGTGTTTTCTTTTTTTTGCAGATCTTGCTTTATTATTATTATTAGGGGTATCTCCATGGAGTCAGTAGACTCATCGCGAGCGACCCAAACCAGCAAAACAATATCTGTCATATCTCTTCTTGAATTCATTTACAGACGAAGAGCTCACAACTAAGTCAGGCAATGAATTCCACTCATTCACCACCCTCCAGGCAAAAAAACCTTGTTCTGACACCCTTGTTAACCACACTCTTCTTTAATTTCCAGGGATGACCTCTTGTTCTTCCATCACTATCAACACAGCTGAAACATTTCCCCTGCATCAATCCTATAAAAACCTTTCAGTAATTTAAATGTTTCTATCATATCCCCTCTTCTCCACCTATCAACTAACCTCTGCAATCCACAAGCTCTCAATCTATCAATGTGGGGAGCATTTTTTACATTACTTACCAACTTAGTCACTCTTCTCTAAACCCTCTCCACAGCCTCCTCATCTCCAAGGAATCCAGGTGACCAGACTTGAGCACAGTAATCCAAATGTGGAAGTATCAATGCTTTATAAAGGGGATTAATAACCTCTTTATCTCTGGATGGCAGTGTGTTCCTCAACAACCAAGTACTCCTATGTGCAATCTTGGACACCTTAGCAATGTGTCCTCTGAACTTCATCTCCCTATCTACCAACACCCCTAAGTTCTTAGCCTCATCAATCTCTTGGAGTACTGTTCCATCAATGTAGTACACAGCTGGTAATCTTTTAATCCCAAAATGCATGACTTTACACTTTTCCACACTGAATTGACATCCATTACCTTTTGCCCATTCTACCAGTTTATTTAAATCACCCTGCAAACTTTCAACATCAGCTTGATTTTTTATTGCGCTACCCAACTTTGCATCGTCAGCAAACAACTGAATATCTCCCTGTAAGCCCTTTCCTATATCATTTATATACAAATTAAACAACAATGGCCCAAGCACAGAGCCCCGAGGCACAGCACTGGTCACCTGCCTCGTCCTGGACTTGGCTCCTCCATACACCACCTTCTGGTATCTCTCCCTGAGCCATTCTCCTATCCATATCACCAATTTAGTATCCATTCCCATCTGCTCCAATTTGCATAACAGTGTTCCATGGGGTATTCTGTCAAAAGCCTTAGCAAAATCCAGACGTACCACTGTGTAGCCAGTTCCTTTGTCCAACTCAGATGTCATTCTATTATGAAAAGTTAATAGATTGCTAAGGTAGGATCTACCTTTAACAAAACCATGTTGGCCTCTATAGAGTATCATATCCTGATCCACCCATTTTTGAATTTTGTCTTTAACCAACTTTTCCAATACTTTTACCACTACTCCTGAGATGGTGATTGGTCTGTAATTAACTACCGCAGTTTTAGAGCCACCCTTATGCAAAGGAACCACTTTGCCTAACTTCCACTCCCTAATATATCTCTACTCCTGCACTTAATCCCCACTTGGTTTATCCTCATAACCTTAGATATGCAGTCTGATATTGCTTCTATCAAACAATCCCTGGTCACTTTCCAAGCACTACTAACAGTCTTTCCTTGCAGCTTCTCAAGTTATGGCACTGTTCCAAGAAGACAGCCTCCTAAGTTTGAGGTACTTCACTAAACACCCTTATTCTCCTAGATTCCACTTCTTAATTCAGCACTTTCTTTAAATGGGAAACAAAGAGTGACAAACTTTAAATATCTCGGATGCTTGTTAAATGAAGAATGCAAACCAGAAATGTAAACAAAAGTTAGAATTGAAATGGCAAGAAAAAATTTTCTCCTGATGAAATCAATGCTGCATAGCCACAATTTAAATTTAGTGCTTAGAGTACACATGGTTAAATCTATGTATGGTTCAGCTGTATGGTGCAGAAACCTGAACAGTGAAGACAACATCAATAAAAAAACTTGAAGCCTTTAAGATGTGGTTATACAGATGAATTTTACTGGAACAAATGGGGAAATCATAAGAAGGAAAACTGCATATCTTCATCCAATGGCGCACCCAGGGAGGGGGGGGGCAAGGGGCCCTGACCCCCCTCCAAAAAAAAAAAAAAGAAAAAGGAAAAAACAATAGAAAAATATTTTCCTAATTAAAATGATTATTATTTTTTTTTAATTTATGTTGTGTCTTCTATTTCTATGCTACTTATGAATTAGCGATCACATGAGGTGGGAATACCCTAAGCATTTGGGAATCCTGGCCACTGTGAACACAACGCGAATGAAGTAGTGCTCGGGTGCTACTTCGTTTGTCCGAAACGGGCCAGAGGAGATCACGGGGTATCACGTACTGGCGATCACTGCAGATGCTCAGTCATAGCTCGTATGCAATGCGTAGTGTGTATTCTCAAATCGTCTACTCAACTCGCTCCCCCCCCCTCCAGATTAAATCTTAGTGCTCGGCCTCCTCCAAGATTAAATCTTGTGTGCGCCACTGTCTTCGTAATGAAAAATATAAGATACTTCAACTGATTTTTAAAGGGAAGATAAATGGAATCAGAGGGCAAGGAAGACAACGAAAATCTTGGCTGGCAGAAAGTGGATGGCATGAGTTCTGAGGGACTGTTCATTCGCTAAGGATCGCTCAAGATTTGCCATGCCGATCTCCGATTGCGGTGGCACTCAAAGACGAAGACACACACATATATATTACTGTATATTAATAGTATGCAAAAAACATATCTTTTGAAGAAATAGAGAGATGAATGTAGGAGAAAAAAAAAAAAAAACGAACGCGAACTGTCTTCATGTGCAATATATTTGTGCTGCACTAAACTAAACATATGTGAGGTGTGTTTGATTAGTTTCCTTACTGCTTAAGTAAAAAGATTATATATATATATATATATATATATATATATATTTACATAGCAGAACGAAATAATTTCTACACATTTTATATCTGTCAAAACATAACACTGAAATAAGCCTTATTCACATAAAAAACCAACAACTTTCGTTTGTACTTTCACTCAACCTTTTTTAACAACAAATCAATTTCTGCATGCAGTATAGTATAAGAATATTTCGTACGCTAGAGAAATTAGACAAAATATATATTTAAAAAAAAAAAAAAAAAAAAGCATACTCAGCCTATTTATTCCCAAAGTATCGAATTCAGTAACGTAATCGCGGAGAAAAACAAGTAACACGTGCTTGCACACATCGATAATTCTGGGGATATCTTTTCCTAATATGTAGGCAGAAACCAAAAGTTCGTATTCAAGTAATGTCAAGTTATTAATAATTTGTTTTTAAATCAAGTTAATATTATCTCATTTCACAGTGACTCATCTAAGATATACGAATATATATGTAAAAATTATACCACTAATGTAAATAAAAACACCATCAAATGGATATTTATAGATATTGCATTATCTATAAATATTCATCCACTTCCTTACAGCTAAAATAATAAAAATAAATTAAATTAAATAACATAACAAAATAATATGTATAATTTATAATAACAATAAAATAATTTACATTTAACAACAAAGAAAATAAAATGACCTACGACTAACATAACATAAATAATATATAAGATACTTAAATATAAAGAGCTAACAGGCTTCATTTCGGCGAATTAACATTAATTAAATTAAGGGGATATTAGATCCCACATTGTTTTAAAACCGAATAAGAAACTCAAAGATTGGAATCAGAGAGTTTCATGCCGAATATAATATAAAAAACTATAAAAGTATCGGCGAATTCTTTTATATTCGCCGATACTTTTATAGTTTTTTATAAAATGATTCTAATTTTTGAGTTTCTTATTCGGTTTTAAAACAATGTGGGATCTAATATCCCCTTAATTTAATTAATATATAAGAGTTCGCGCGATTAGCCTAGTGGCTATGCGCTTCGCAACCATATGCCTGGGGAAGGAGTGTCTTAGGTTCGATTCTCGTCGACGACGTGAGGAGCTTAAGGATCTTCTTCAGCCATAGCCAAGTTAACTGGGCGTGGACACCAGGGTTTGTTCCCCCAGTTTATTTGGGGTTATCATCCCGCACGCAGGCAAACCGGCCTCGTGAACACACACTGATACAGTCATGAATATCGCCCTTAAGGGATGCAGGAGAGGAGTGACGATCTGGCTACATTAATAGGCCAGTAATCCCTCATTAGGAGGGATTACTGCATTGATCTACTAATCTCAGTAATCTGCATTGAGTTTACTTAGAGTTTACATTGAGGGATTACTCAATGCATTAGGAGGGTACTCAACCCGTCCTAGACGGATGAGAAGGATGGGATAGGAACCCTTTTATGCCCAAAAGAGAGAAGGTGAAAACATTTAACCATAACTTTTGAAAAAAACTTGATCGCTATTCTTAACTCCTAGCCAATCATATGGAACAGCTGGCCCAAAACTAATAACAATTTCGGCTTGCCATTCTGGAAGAGAGCATAGAATTGATCCGCTGCCATTTCATTATAACTAACTCTAATACTATATATATTATAGTCTGAAATAGCAATAGTACAGGTTGGGTGACCAACTCTTGATCAGCCAATTTTGGGATGTTGACCATAAAAATCAGGACACAACCAAAAAATTCGAAGTTTTTTCATAAGAACATCAGATTCAGTGGCGGCCCGTACATAAGCACTGCAACACTGCAGCACTCCCAAGGAAAAAAATATAAAATACTGATAACTGATGTGGCATGATGGATATCAGTCACAAGGACTCCAATCTCTTTGTCTCTATGAAATAGTCTTGCATTAAAGATTAGCGAGCACTTGGCTCACCCTATTTAGGGCTGTATGGAGGCACCTGAACCGATAAGCAGAGCTGTTTTCGGGCGCTTATGTTTCCACCTGTCGTGTTCGTCATAGTTAGAAGACTCTCGAATGAGTTGATTTGGATGAACAGCTGCTTTGGCAAAATAAGCAGCAGCACTGTTATGGAGGAACGTGGGAATATCTGGAATATTGGCATCACGGTGTAAGAGAGCATTTCTGACAAACCACGGAGTGTTAAAATCATATGGAGGCACTTGTTTTGAATACCTTGTAGCATATTGATGTTGGTGGGGGAAGTGTGACCCCAGGCTAGAGATCCGTAAGTTAACGATGGTCTGATAATTGTTTTATAGATCCGTAGTTTGTTTTCAGTGCTAACTTGACTTCTTCTATTGAGGAGAGAATAGAGTTGTACAATTGCAGAGTTTGCTTTTTTGCATGCATAAACTATGTGAGAGTTAAAGTTTAAATGGTTATCAAGCTGAATGCCTAGATATTTGGTACTAGATCATGGGATGGCTGTGTTAAAAAGCTTAACTTCTCCAGAGTGAGATACTTGTCTTCTTGTGAAGAGAATGGCAGTGCTTTTATCGGCATTTACAGATATTCTCCATTTTCTGAACCAGTCCTCCAATTTTCTTGCTGCAGTTTGTAAGCGCTGAGTAGCTATGTTAGGCCTGAGAGATCTGCTAAGAATTGCCAAATCGTCCGCATAACTAGCTATAGTGGTTAGTGGTGCGCTAGGAACATCAGAAACAAAGATGTTAAAAAGCAGCGGTGAGAGCAGCGAGCCTTGAGGGACACCAGCAGTGATTTTTTTCAGTGAGGATCGAATTCCGCGCAACTTGACCTGGATTTTACGGTCCTGTAGAAAGGAGTTAATAATTTTAGTAAGGTAAAGAGGGATGTTGGGTGTAATTAATTTATAGATGAGACCTTTGTGCCACACCTTATCAAATGCTTTTGCAACATCTAAAAAGACAGCTCCTGTGTGCTGTTTCCAGTTAAAGCCTGTAGTGATGAATTCAGTCAGTCTGTGAATTTGCTGTGTAGTGCTATGTCCGGTACGGAAACCAAATTATTCTTTCGGAATTATGTTATTTTTATTCACCTCCTCATTAAGTCGGTTGAGAATGACTCTTTCTGCGATTTTTCCTAAGCATGATAAAAGACTGATAGGTCTATAGCTCTGTGGCATTTGAGGTGCCTTACCAGGCTTGAGAATAAGGAATATATCAGCTTGTTTCCATCTTGAGGGGAAATAATTTAATCTCAGAATTGCATTAATAATGGCTACTAGATGCATGACAGCTTTGTGTGGGAGGGCTTTAATTGTTTTGTTGGTAATTTCATCTGGACCAGGGGCTTTTTTGTTTTTAAGCTTCCTAATGATTGAATAGACCTCTTTAGGTGAGGTGGGACAGATATTTTCACAGCTATAAGGTTTCCAAAGCGCAGAGCATACACGACGGTGTATCCTCTCTATGAAGGTCAGATCAGCATACGTATAATTAGGACGGTATTGAAGCTGGAGGGCATCAACGAAAGCTTCCGCTTTTTCATTATCTCTGTAAACAAGACCTCTTTCTCCGTGAATGGGGTGGATGTTAGAGCGATCTGTACGGAGAGCTTTAGTCAACTTCCACAGAGAATTATCTTCAGCTTTGAGAAAACAGAGTTTTCTTTTTCAAAGAAAAGATCTAAAAAGGCAAATAAGCAGTTAGCCTTTTTAGATCTTCTAATTCTTCGCCAACCAGATGGTAACCTACATTTCTCAGTTTATAGAAAGAAGACTCATACAGGCCACTATATCCATGCAGAATCTCATCACCATCCCAGTCAAAAGGCAGGAACTATTAAAACACTGGTTCATTGGGCCCACTCCTTTTGTTCTACAGACGATCTTTTACAGAAAGAAATACGATATATAACTTCTTCCTTTCTATCTAATGGCTATAAGAATTGCTTCATTAAAAGAACTTTGAGTAGATTTAATATGTCTCCCTCTTCAAACACAGAGGAAATCACGCGCATTACCATCCCTTATATACAAGGCATCAGTGAACGTATAGCAAAAATTTTAAACCCATTGAATATTTTTGTTGCCTTTCGACCGTTTCGAAAAATCTCCACCTTTCTCGCGTCTCCAGAGGACAAGCTTCCACATCTTAATCATCCAGGTGTCTACCAGATTCCGTGCTCTTGTGGATTATGTTATTTCGGACAAACGGGAAGATCTGCCTCCATTCGGCTAGAAGAACACCAATCTTATATTGAATACTTTAAACCTGAAAAGTCTGGACTTGCAGAACATGCCATCTTCACTAGACACAGAGTTCATTGGAAAAAGACAAGAGTTCTTCACAAAAGTCAGTTTCTCATGGAACGCCTTTATAAAGAAGAATGTGAAACTGTACTTCATTCTAATAACTTAAACAGATCCGACGGTTTACGTCTATCCCCTTTATGGGAGATAGTACTTTACAAATCAGCTAATCTTTCCTAACTTTTTATTGTATTAATTTTTTTTTTTTTTTTTTTTTTTTTTTTTTTTTTTTTTAGGAAAGTTATTGACCTTTTTAGTTATCTTACACCAGCTACTTAGGTGGCGCTTTTTGGAATTGTCAGTTAGTGTTTAATTTTTGTGCCTAATTGTACTGAAGATGCCTGTGACACACAGGCGAAAATTATACTATTAAATAATATTTCTACGTGAGTTTTTCCGTGATTTATTTGTATACCTCTGTCATTGAGTCTGTCATTTCTAAGTAATGAGTAGTTTCTGTGTTTGGGATTATCGCAGGGACGTAGGTGAGTCTCATTAATGAGGAGAATATCAATTTGTAAGTGATCTGTAAGTTCCTTAATTCCGAAATTTTGTTGTTGAGACCGTTTGCATTCCAGAATATTATCTGTATAGAATTTGATGTTGAAGCTGGATTAGTCATTAATCATGGAGAAGATGACTTGAGTATTCCTAAGGAATTTGTTGGTATCGGCCTGGCTTGGATTTGTTTTGCTGAAGGCCATTAGCATCTCCCCTAGTTAAGCAGCGAGAATTGCTGAGGAATTTTGACTGCTAGCTGTAGTGAGTACCTCGGTGTTACGTGAGGAAACCACAGAAGCATAAGATTTATCTGGTGTAACTTTTCGTGCTATGATTTCAGGCACAGATCTCACAATATTTTTCTGTGTGTGCTGAATTAACTCCTGTCTAGGTTTTTGAAGGTTGGATGGGTGGAGAGAACGATGCTTGTAATTAGCAGGATGTGAACCACTGCAGTTCGCACATTTAGCAGGTGTGGTCTTTGGCTTGACGCAAGTGTGCGAGGGATGGTTGCCACCGCACTTCACACACTTGTAGTCTGCCCTGCATAACATTTGTGCATGCCCAAATTTTTGGCAGCGATGGCATTGACCAGCCGACGCCTTTCTTCTCAGTGGCTCGGTCTTGATGACCAAGTTGCAGACTATTCTAAGATCATAAATTTCTCTCTGATCTTTACTGATCTCTACTAAGACCAGAGGCATGGGGCGCTTATCTGCCCGATACATTCGAGAAACCTTGATTGGTTCCAAGCCTTGTAATCTGAGATCAGTAGCTATCTCCTCTGATGTTATGTTTTCTACCAAACCTCTGATCACTACCTTAAGGTTCTTTTCAATTTTTAGTTGGTAAGTATGATAAGGGAATTTATGATCATCCATAAGTCTGGTGAGCTGGCGGTAGTCCGGTGTTACTTCAGGCTGTATGCGGACTCCGTCATCTGTGTTTTTGGCTGATGAGAACTTGATGTTATTTTTCTTCATCGTCTCTGCAAGCAACGACCATTTTTCCTTAGATCGCAAGACAACTGGTGGAATCCTCTCTTTTGGCCGTGTCGATACATTTGTCTCTGTTCTTGCACTAGATAGTGCTGATGTGTCCATTTGAGGTGCAAATTCAGGTTCTGCAGCAAGAGACTCTTTCTTTCTCTTCTTTCTGCTGACTTCCTGATAATCATTGGAATCTATGTCAGTTATTGTGACGTTGTCATGTGTACTGTGAGGAGAAATTTCGGAGGTTTGAGGGTCTTCTGTCTCGACCTCCATAATCTGATGAACTTCAACTCTTCCTGGCCATTTCGTGTGCAAGATGTTACCAATTTGCCGAAAAATAGCTAGAAGTTCTTTGAAAGAGAGATCCTCATATGGTGAATCCATAATTAAATCTAGACTTGAAGTAGGGGAAGGATCTGCCTTGTCCCTTCAACCACCAAGTGCTGCACAGGGCAGGGCCGGAAAAATGTTTTTGAAGATGAAATAAAAGTCTTACCTGCTCTGATGATCGAGCACTCTGTTGACGCTGGTTAATGCACTGACGAAAATTAAGCGACTGTTTATAACAGCAAGCTATTAACTACTATTACAATGAATAAACATAAAAAATCGCTAAAACATATCAATTAAATTCACAATTCATCATCAATAATACACGATACGAAACACTAATACACTAGCTGCCATCCTAACCGTAAAACCCAAATTAAAATATAAAATTTTCTTTGTGTTTATAAATAATAACAATATTTATAACATTATATAAATGCAGTACAACATATTAAAGGTTGCAGCTTATGTTTTGACATTGTTTGAATAGTTAATAATTGCAATTGTTCGATTAACGGTTTAGATTATGAAACAAATCCACAACGACACTGCAGTGTCGTGACGTTCTATTTTCATGTTATGTTCTAAATCCGCCATCTTGTTTCAAGTCACTCTTATCAATATATAAGAACTAATTGCAAATTGATCACCGATCCAAAAGTAAAGAAATTTATAATTATACTGCGCCACCCTATTTTTAGATTAGTCTATATAAAATAGTAGGATCAATTCTTAATTAAGTTAGCAGTCTCCTCATTTATTTAGGCCGAATTATTTACTATTCCACTTGGGGTTCCTGCAAGATTCGAATTTTTTATGAACGGTGCAATAAAATGGAGTTCAGGCAAACACAATATTTATCGTTACAAAATAAAACATTTAATATATGACATATAGCAAATACATGAATTCTACTTTTAAATGAAACAATACAATTAACTTAATACATCTTACTAAGTCACTCATTACAATTCAATGTTCTAATCTTTAACATACAATTCACTGCTTCAAAATTACAAGTTTTCTTAACTCAAGTTAATAAAATAAAACTTCTCATTTGATCAGTCTGCACACACATCTATCAGTTGTACTTAATGTTTAAATTCACAGCAGGCACTAATCAAGGTAGACAATATTCCAAACAAACTTATTCCGGACTTTGAACTTCGAAGATACGCTATAGTTAATGTTAGAATAAATAAACATGTATGACTACTCTTACCAGATACAATCTTCAATACATCAATCTATTGCGAGCACACTTATAAATTAACTTATTTGAGCTAGCGGAACACATTAAATAAAATTCTCCAACGCTTTAACTGAACTACTGTTAATCGCGCTTCACTACTCTAAAAAAAACAGCAATAAGGTACTGATATCTTTCCTTGTTTACTTTTCTGCAACTAGTTAAATTCATTATAATTCTTCTCAGGGCAACAGAGAATTAAGACGTAATCCTAAATTAACTGGAACTAATCAGAATTTCCCATTCAATGTCCAGTTCTTTATTTATCCGATTACGACATCAGTTTTCCTCTATAGCAACAGCTGATTTCACTTGCAGCTGAGTATAAGATTCACTACGTTCCTTGCTACTTCTAACCACTATGCTCTTGAATTTCTGCCCTAAAGAATTCACAATTTTCTTTCACTTCCTTGCTTATATCTTACTTTCCTACGGGCTCCGCAAATCTCCCCTTTTCTCTCAATAAAAATTCTTATTGCCTCCCTTTCTCCTTTCTGGTTCCAAGGTCACGCACTCTTCGACTCGTGCTTGTTTATTTCAAGCGTCTCCATGACAACGCATGAACGTAAACATTTCGCTAATGTAATACAACGCTCTACTCTTACATAACTAATTACATAACATTAAAATTTCACAAATAAGAATAAACAGAATATTTGAGCTACATAATCAGCTCTTTCATTACGTATACAATTATTTATAATAATACTTTTCGTTACACCATATATATATTTTAGTTATTATAAATTCTACACATATTATTGCCTAATAAATTAATAGTAGGTTACGTTTAGAATAAATAATTAAATAGGGAATTATTTATTATTCCTTAATTAAGGAATAATAAATAATTTTTATACAAATCATGATTAATATATAATAAGCAATGTTAAATGTGAATGAAAAAAATAATAAATTACACAACATAGTTTCATTCACAATTTAACAGCAGTACCCCAATGAAAAAATTAAAAAATTAAATTTTGTTTGTGTTTATAAATAATAACAATGCTTACAATATTATATAAATGAGGTACAACATGTTAAAGGTTACAGCTTATGTTTTGACATTGATTGAATAGTTAATAATTGGAATTGTTCAATTAACGCTTTAGATTAAGAAACAAATGCACTTCGATCTATCGCCGATATTCGTTTTCTCTTGTCATTGCACGTTACGTCATTCCTAACTGTAACTGCTCAAATGGCAGTGTATTTTTAGTAAGCTTACGCACCTTATTTCTGTGAGATAAGAAACGTTTATTATTCGTGCATGTGCCTGGTGAACTATTTTCTGTAAATTTTATTTTATTAAAATGACATATAATTATTTATTTATTATAGATACAAGGGTGAATTATGACGAGTGTCACTGTTGAAAATATGAAAATAATAATATTTTTTTAATTATCGTTACACGAAACACGAAATTATCGTTACACGAAACTGCGATCTAACGCCGATATTCGTTTGAACTTCTCATTGCTATTGATACTAAACTTTTATTATTGGAGTTTGTTCGCGGTTAGGATGAAATATTTTTAATAAAGCAATTTTTAATATGTAAATTTATTTATTAATAAATTCGTTACTGATTAGGGAAAAAGTGTCTTTTTATTTTATTATTATTATTATTATTATATATGCAACACCCCCACATAAAATTTTAACCATCGAGTGAGAGTGCATGAGTGACCTATTTTGATGTGAACGGACGTATTATTTCAGACTGAGCCTGATTATTTTGTTTACAAGGTTTTTCACGAAACGCACACTGCACTAGCGCAGACATAGTCTGTTTCCTACTGTCTCCTCCTCTGCATGAAACATGCAAAAGGTCTAATGGCCGGCAGGCCCTACCCGCAGTGAGGACTGGTGGTGGATTGATGGTTTTATTTAGGGAGGTAGGATTTCAATCTGCGGCCAAGTGATTTTGTGACACTCCTTTTCCCTATCATAGGACAGCTAGTTTTATTTTATTGCTGGTAGACACCTAAGAGTGTCTATGGAATTTGCTAGTGGACCCTTAAATGTCCACAGGATTATCTTTAACCTGCACGGGACACCTGAGCAATCTCTACTCTTTATCCATCTGTGTCTTAACATGTTTCTAAATTATTTCATGGCAAAACGCTTCTGAATGAGGCAAATTCCAGGAAGAATACATGGAATTCCTCAGACTAGTAAAGTTACTGAGTGATAATTGGCCAGGAAAAGTCAAGCTCTTTGAAACATCCCCCCTGACATAAGAGAAGAGCCCATAACTCTGACGCAATCAGATTTTGCACACTCCCCATGTATGGAAGATGCTACATCCCAAGACAGCAGCTATCATACTTGGACACATACAGAGTTCCAAATGATCAAAAAGAAGAGGAAAATCTCTGCCTATGTGGAAGAACCCAAAACAACAGGGATAGAAGCACTCAATGGACCTAAAGAAAAGATACCACCAGTCATATTAAGGGATAAGGAAAAATGGATCGCTGTCTCGTCAGCCCTAAGAGAACAAAACATCACATTTTCATAGGTCAAAAACTCACATTAGGGAGTTAAAATACAACCCACTACTGTCATGGATTACAGGCAAATACCAGATTTTGGGACAATGCTAACGTCCCGTATCACACCTTCATTTTATCCAGCGAAAAGAATATGAAGGTAGTTGGATAGCTACGTGGGATAGCTGAAGGTATCACTCCTGAAGTTGTAAGCACTGATCTCGCCAGACAGGGCCTGTCCCCAGTAAAACTGAGCAGGATGCTCAGATCTGATAAAAGACCAATACCTTTGATCCTGGAGGAAATAAACAACACACAAAAGCAGATCTATGAATTCACAGTAGTATATAGTGCGGACTCAAGTTTTCAACTAAGCCTCTTAGGAAAAGAGCATCTTCAGGTCAGTATCGTAGATGTCAAAGTTTTGGACATGCCCAAAAATTATGTAAGGCAGCCTTCAGGTGCTTGAAATGAGACGAGGGACACCAGACCATCACATGCACCAATGCACACATAACTCCAGCTGGCTGTGCAAATTGCAGAGGACCTCACCCCACCAACTACAAGGGATGCCTTTCCAATCCAAATAATCGAGAATCAATAAAAGTTAATCTTGCTCCTCCACGCAACAACGTTTTAAGCAACGAAACAGATCGTCTTCCAGTCCGAAACACCTCGCCTTCAACCTCACAGGAAGGAACAACCATGACCAAAACATATGCTGAGGCTGCAAGAACTAAGCCTCCTATATTTCTCGAGCTAGAAAGCTTCAACATAACATCCGTTTTAAATCCTCACATGCCACCATGCTACAGGAATTTAGCAAAATATGCCCCTCACCATCTTCCAGAGGGAGATTCCTGCAAGGCGCTCAAAACATTATAACAGCCATCTGTCATGAGTAAAAAATTCAAACCAAAAGCTCTTAAGTTAGTTGCATGGAATGCAAATGGATTGATGAACAAGGTTTTGGAACTTCAAGTATATGCAACTCGTCTCAGTGCTGATATCATATTGATTGGTGAAACACATCTAAGAAAAGCTAATAACCCAAAAATCCGCGGATGGATGCACTATGTACAGAAACGACAGAATCGGCACAAGAGGTGGAGGCACAGCCACATATATTAAGAGTTATTTGAATCATAATACAATAGACAAGCCCAAAACAGTAAACCTGGAGGTGACCAGTGTGGAGGTACATACCTTTAATGCTGGGAGTCTCAAGCTCTATGCTGCTTATAACTTTCCGAGCATTCCTCTGCTGACAAGAGATCTGGACTCCATAATTGGTCCAAATGATTTCATAATAATAGCAGGAGATCTCAACTCAAAACACACAGCTTGGTACAGCTCATCAACTAACACCAAAGGCCAAACACTTTTCAACTTTGCAATGCTCAACTCTGTTGTTGTGGCCAGCCCTATTGAGCCCACCCAATTCAGCCTTTCAGGTAGCTCGGATGTACTAGACATTGTTATCTTTAAAAATTGAAGATACCAATTCAAATTGGAATCAGTCAACGAATTATCTACTAAGCACATTCCCATTGTGCTTAATCTGGGTTTATCAGATCAATTCTCTCCTCTGCACACATTCATACCATGGGACAAGTTAGCGAAGGTTCTTCCCGATCATATTGGTCAGGTGCCCAATATCACTAAAAAGAAAGAGATTGACACAGCAGTAAATACCTTAACCATACAAATTCAGAAAGCAATAGAATCAGACAGACAATCCACTGTCTTTCACCCAACAGACCGCATTCCTGAAGAAATCATGGAGCTAATCAGAGCAAAAAATAGAGCCAGAAAGAGATATCACAATACCAGAGCCCCAAAAGACAAAAGAGTATTGAACAATCTCAACAGGCAGGTCCGGAAAGCTCTTCAAAAACACAGAAACGATCAAGGGGAAACCAAATTGGCTAACATCAATACTGAACATCATTCCGTATGGAAATTCTTAAGAGAAATCCGTACTAAAAAGCAAGTGATATCATCATCATCATCATGCGTATCAAGGATTTAGGCCTAGCATGGCTTGTTCCAGCCTTAGAAGACATCGTTGATTCGTTTAAGAGGACGTGGTGGTTTGCTTTTTCCTTATGGCTTGTACTAAATATTTTGCAATTTTTACGTTTATATATTTTTCATTTTCATATGTGATCATACGCATTAGTTAGTTAAATGAATTCACCTGTTCTAAGATCTTGTTATCTATTACTATTTTAGTTCTTGCTAGATCTTGTCCTTTAAAGGCCATAGTCTTTGATTTTTCTGCTGATATTATCATACCATAATCTTTGGATATCTCATTTAGATCTAAAATAACTTTCTGTAAGTTATCTTCAGAATTTGTAATTATCATTTGGTCGTCGGCAAAGAGGAGAGTGCTTAAGTTTACTGCAGGAGAAAATATAATTCCTTGATGTAAGTTTTTATTCCATTTTATTATTTCATTTAAGTAGATATTAAAAAGAGTTGCTGAGAGGGAACATCCCTGTTGGAACCCTTGGTTTATCTCTCTCGTATATGATAGCTTTTAGGATATTATTTGGTATTTGTCTTTCTTTTAATATGTTAAATAATATGTTTCTTTTAACTTTGTCAAATGCTTTTTCAAAGTCAATAAATGCAATATGTGTTTCTGAATGTATTCTTTTCTTTTCTCTATTATTAATTTTAGGCAAAAGGCTGGTTCTATACGTGATCGTGCATTTTAAATCCATTCTGTACTTCTAAAATAAAGTTTTCGGAATATTTTGTCAGTTTACTATTTAAGATTCTGCTATATATTTTGTAACAGGAATTTAGTATACTGATACCTCTATAGTTTTTAGGGTAATCCCTATTACCTTTTTTAAAGATAGGAATCACAATTGCTTTTTTCCATTCTATTGAGGGGATACCGTTGAGTGAATGTTATTTAAAAATAATAAGAGTCTTTCTTTGAATCTTGTTTCTGCATATTTATATAGTTCTGAACCTAGCTTATCTTCTCCAGGTGATTTTCCGTTTCTTGTTTCTTTCAGGCTGATTACTATTTCTTCTTTAGTTATTTCCTTTTCATTTTTTGTTAATTGTGCCAGTTGTCGTTTTTAAAATATTTGTCTATCCACAGTTCTTTGTGGTAATTTAGAAATTCTTCTAATTTCAATTTCAGTGTTTAATTTTATCTTTTCTTTGGTCTCTGCATTTACGTGTTTCAAAATTTTATATACATTGGGTCTTATTTTATATAAATCATATTCTAAATTAGAAACAAATTTGTTCCATGATTCCCTGTCTTTTACTGACTTCTCTTTTAGTTATGGCTTTTATTCTTTTATATACTATTTCATCTTCTAATCTTTTACTGCTTAACCATTTGTGATAGGCTTCTTTTTTCCCTTTGATTATTTCTGTGATTGTATCATCCCAGATCTTAAGTTTTTTCCTTTTATTAAATTTTTTGGCCTTTCCGAAGTTTTCCTTTGCTGCTGCATTTAGTTTCGTTTTTATATTAAGCCATTCTATTTCTATTTCTTCATTTTGTTTTATTTTATCTAGATATTGGTTAATTCTTTGTTCATATAGCCATTGTACATTTGTGTCATTCAATAGTCTAGTTTTATAAACAAATGTTTCAATTTTTCTTTCTATTCTTGTTACTTGTAGCCATTTAGGTGGTAATCTTAATTTTATTTTAACAAGGAAGTGGTCACTGCTTATTTCATATCCTCTGTGAACTCAAACATCTAATGAAAATTTTGCTGTCTTTTCATTTTGTATAAAGTAATCTAATATTGATTTCCATTCTCTTGCTGCCGAAGTATATTTATGTATATCTTTATGTTTATAGAAGGAATTCATTATTTTTAGGTTATTATTATAAACTACAAAGTCGATCAATTTTTTTACCATTCCTGTTTAGAGTATGTTCTCCATGTATTCCGATATTACTATTAATTTTCGTGTTTCCAATTCTTGCATATAAGTCTCCTGCTAAAATTATGTAGTTATTTTTATTTATTTTATTATATATGTTTTGTAGCTGATTATAAAAATCAATATTATCCTGTTCTCTTCCTTCTTCTGTGGCATATAAACCAATTATTGTTAAATAGCCTCTATCTATTTTTATTCTAGCTTCTATTAGCAACTCATAGCAACCCATACCCCCTATACAAACCAAGAAAGGGACAGTTAACAAAGATGAAGAGAAAGCCGAAGCACTAGTAGATAACCTAGAATCTCGGTGCAATTCACCGTATACAAATCTAAATATCAACCTTATGTACAAGATTCATCGTCATGTTAGGACAACCTTAAGACAGATCATTGTTAACTCCGAATATATCACTCCTTCAAATTCGGCAGAAATGATAAATATCATCTCCTATCTAAACAGTAAAAAAGCCCGAGGATTGGATGGCATAACTAACTGAATAATAAAACTACTTTCAAGAAAGGCCATAGTCAATCTCGTCAACATTACAAATGCCATCTTTAGATTCCAGCATTTCCTTACTACATGGAAAACAGCCACTATTTTGCCATTGAAGAAGCCAGGAAAAAATTCTCACCTTTCCGAAACCTACAGACCCATAAGTCTATTGTGCAGCCTCGGAAAACTGACAGAGAAAGTGATCCTCTCATGATTCCAAGTAGAATCAGATAAGTTAGGAATTTTGCATAATGAACACTTCGGCTTCCGTAAGGCCTATAGTACGCTCCACGAGTGCACCTGCTGGTTGAAATTATTACTAAAGGTTTTAACTGGAAACTCAATACAGTTGCCATCTTCATCGACGCAGAGAAGGCGTTTGACGAAGTATGACATCACAGCCTTCTATACAAACTGATAAAATTAAACCTGCCAGTCAAGTTAATAAAAATAATACATTCTTACCTGAAAGACAAATATATTCAGGTCAGGGTCGGCGAAACCGTTTCGACTAGACGCAGGATCTCGGCAGGCATACTTCAGGGATCTCTTCTGGCACATCTCCTGTTCTCAATGTATGTAGTGGACAGCCCTGTGAACCCAAGAACAACATTCACTGCATTAAATGCAGATGATACTGCACTGATGGCAAGATCACTGAACCCAAAACTGGCAACTAAAAGACTCCAAACCAGCATACATACTTTTTAGAAAAGTGGATGGCAGAGTGAAGGATCCAAGTTAACCCCCACAAAGAAAATCCATACCATGCAGAATATTTATTTATTGGGAATAAAGATTCCATGGCAGACTGAATTGAAATATCTTGGAGTGATTCTTGATAGTAAACTCCTATTCAGCAAACGTATTAGTTACATTACGTCAAAGACATTCAATGTCTTAGTACAGCCCTACCCTATGATCAGCAAACAAAGTAAAGTGGACATGCAAACAAAATTAACAATTTACAAGATGGTAATTTGACCGGTCAGCACTTAGTCATCCCGAGCATGGAGCCACACCGCGAATTCAAACATTCTAAAATTTCAGAGATTACAGAATAAATGTCTGAGAATGATTGTGGATGCCTCTTGGTTTATAAGAAACACCCAGATCCATATCGAAGTTAATTTCCCTTATATCTTTTCCTTTTTCATAAATCTAGCTGAGAAGTTCTTTACCAAGACAAGTAACAATCCAAACCCGTTAATCAAGGAAGCCTCGGAATATAATGAAGCAGAAAGTTACAAATATAAAAGACCAAAGCCTATCTTAAATTCAGCTGAATACATCTAACTTCACTGCCCTCAAATGGGCGAGAATATAGCTCACAAACACTCCATTCAAAATTCTTTCATTACAAGAAAAAAGGGGAATATAAAAAGCAATTTTTCTTCACCCATCTAGCCAGAAATGCTAAATTAAATTATTTAAATTTTAACCAGCCGCCATTGATCAGATTACAAATTAGTTTTTGATATTAAGGTATGTACATGTGCCTTCTTGGTTATTATACATATTTAGGTATATCTGGCCATTAATTTTTAAAATGGGTAGGTTGAATAAATAGGATGCACATAGATAGATAAGTAAACTATTTATGGATTATTATGTCAAACAATGAAATGAATAGATTTCTAAAGTAAAAAATTAAAAAAATTCGCTAACGCCTTTTATTCCCGAATAGGGAGTAGGCGATGCCACTTTTAGCCTTATCTAACTTTTTTTGGAGACTAAGGGTGTGTGTGTGGGGTGTTCAGTCTCCACCATTAGCGAATCAGAGATGACTGGCCTAAAACTATCATTAATTATACAATTAAAAAATGCTGTCATCTCGTGGTCCCTAATTGTTATGTTTTGTTTATTGTCTGAAAAGGGTGTGGGTTCTATGATCGATTTTCTTGAGTTTACGGGACGGAAAGTCCGAGTTTCTGCTGAAAGAACTTGAAGATACAAATTGGACTACTTTGATAAAGTTTTTTAAACCCTTCTTCTGCTAAAAGTTTTGTGTCATTTTTGCATGAAAATGTTGCTTAGTTTTCAGTTTTCCTTTTTTGAAATCATAATATTCCACTATTCTTTAACTAGAGTTTATTCATTGTGAAGTTTGTCAATGTTTATTATGCTATCAAGAGATAATTTAGTTAATGCTTCACGAAGTTCCTCAAAACTAAACTTAGTTTTAGTGGGAAATTACATGGCAGACAAAGTACTATACACTAAAAAATTGAAAAGGTCTTCAGTATACTTCAAAACATTTTTAGACACATTTTCTGCCTTTTTACTTCATTTTAATTTCATTTTCTGCCTTCATTAACTGCCTTTTAATAGAACACTGCTCGGATATCGGCAATTGTTTTAATATATTTGAAGCTACGAAACCTATAAATTCGTAAGCAATTATTAGTGTCAGCTTGGTCTTAAAATTAGGAAGTATGTCATATATTTCAGAACTTATAGTGTCATCTTCTTCTAATAATATTACAGTTTCATGAAACACTTTTAAAATATTGAAAGAAGACCTGGTATCATTATTATATGGTATCTCGTGGAGTTCGGAGACTCATAGCGGGAGATCCAAACTAAAATACACACTAAACTTGTCATACATCTCCTTAAACTCTCACTGTCAGGTCCTCACCTAATTCTGGGAATCCGTTTCACTCATTCACAACTGTCCATTCAATAAATATGGACAATACATCCCTACTCATCACACTCTTACACACTTTCACTGATGCACCTACTTCTCTGACTATTTACCATATAATGAAAGAATTCCTTTCCATCAATTTTATAAATCTCCTTTAATATCTTATTGGTTTCTATGAAGTCCCGTCTTTTCCGCATACCAACTAAACATTGTATCCCATCAATCTTTAACCTGCTCTCAAAGGGAAGCTCCACAGACGCTTCACAAATTTAATCACCCGTCTCTGGTTCTTCTCAACCACCTACTGGTCCCCAAGAAATAAATCTGTGCACTAGATGACATTCCATTTTCTCAGTATATAATGTAAATTTCAGCAAACCGGTTGACAATTTTACTCCGTTGACATAATGCAAATTTTTAAAGCAGAAATTCCTTTTAAAAATCTTTTGATTTCTGTTTGTAAAGAAATCTATCGTTTAGTAGCATGGTCGAAGTGTACTTTGATGATCAATATCAGCTTCTTCAAAACAAATTTACTTTTGATGAGAGCGGATGAATAGCAATCAAAACGGACAGGAAATAGCCGGGATGGTGAGCAATACGGTGTAAGATTGAGGTCAATAAGACAAAATATACAGATGGTTGTTGCTGTAGGCCAGAGATTTCCACAGATGATCTGGAAGATATGCATCGTCAAATTAGTACAATGATTACAGTTCTAATTATTATTATGGGGGACAATGGAGATATAGACTGGAAGGAAGAAAGATCACATGGCAAGAAAGAAATAGATTTATGCACCTGATATGAGATAATTACTTAAGGCAGCATATGACGGAAAGGACTAGGAGTGGGAGAGTACCAGACCTGGTCGCAGGATCAGAAGAGCTATCCATAACCAAGTTGACCAAATTGCTTCCGATTATTGAATGTGACGATGCGGCCTTAAATTGGGAGATTTTCAAACATGTGTTGTACAATGAGTTGAATTATATTAAGAAGGGTTATATGTGGGCATACAAGCAGATGATTATGAAAAGCATAGGAAGAAGCTCAAATCTGAGCCAAGGGAAAAAACCGCAGGATAAGGATGTTAGTAGTGTATGCAATCAGTTAAGTGTTATGTAGATGAAGAAATATTAAATTGTATACCTAGGGTAAGGAGGATTAATCAGGTAGGAGCTAGATCGATGAGTAATATTATTAATCATGTGCTGAAGAAGGAGAAAATACTCTGGAGGGAATTTATAGAAATCAAACTCGCCAACACTAGAAGGCTCAGGCAAGAATGGTGAACAGCATTGCATGGAAGGCAAAATCAGATTATGAGAAGAGCCTAGGGAAGCAGGCCAAGGGAAATCCCAAAGATTTCTTTCGTTATGTTGGGAGTAAGAGAAATAATGGTTATAGCAGATTAACATTGATGGGTAATGATGGTCACGAGGGGACTGAAGCATATATAATAGCTGGGTTACTAAGTGACCACTTTGAAAGATTATATCTTCCAAACTAGGTTACTGCTTTACCACATAAATATAGATGTGGGATTAGACGAGATATCAGCTAGTGTTTTGCGAGAATGTTAGACGGAAATGGCAATGCCTCTCACTAGGCTCTTTAATTTAATTCTCAGCTCTTGTATATTTCGAAAGGAGTGAAAAAAGGTAAAATAATTTCTTTTCATAAATGAGGTTCTAAGACTGAAGTAACAAATTACAGAAAAATCAATATCACAGGTGTAGTGGTATAACTACAAGAGAAATTAATCAAAAATATAATTCAATGGATAGATAAAAATATGATTCTATATTACGGGCAACATGGCTTTGTGCAGGCTCTGTCATGCTTTAGTTATATACTAACTATAGGGCAAAAGCAGTGTTGGGTAAAGGAAATGGCTACATGATGATTTATAAATATAGATGTGGGATTAGACGAGATAAACAATAAACTTGAAAGATGGGCCACTGGGTTATTCTACTGGCTTGATCTCGAGAGAAATTAAAATAAATATAAGTTTGATTCTCACGTTTTTAACACTAATAAAACAAATATCTTCAAGAAGCTTCAGTAACACTGATGTTTTTCAAGGTTCTAATAATTGCTTTGTTTAGTTTCTAAATATAGAAGCTGATTTTTCAAGAAAGGTCTTATAATCAGAGTGCATAGTCAAATTTCTTTTGTCCATAGGAACTAAAGAATACACTTCTAGCTCCAATGTTTTGAAATTGATGAATGAATGAATGTGTGTGTTGAATATTAAAAAAAATTCTGAGCTACTGTGAAAAGGTGGCGAATGCATGCGCCTGCTTAAAAGTCTACAAAATTCTTATACAACTAATGGTTGTTTGCACAACCAATCAATGTAAGTGGCACTTGCATCTCTGCACTAGGCCTCTTGAAGATAGACTTTAGTTCAAATCTAGTTGCTGAGTAGAGGTTCTTTTTCTAAGCATTTCTTCGACCGGTATTCTCGAGATAGTCGATCTCCGGAAAGGCAAGTTGGCTTTTTCACCTGGAAACTCGGGTGTTTTTCCACATAAACTCACGAAAATCGAAAATAGTACCTACGTTACTTCAGACAATAACATATCCTGTTATAATTTCCTACCAGGAGATGGCAGCTGTTGATTGTAAGTTTCATAATCGGTTATAATTACTGATAGTCTTAGGCCTCTTTTCTCTGATTGGCTACCGTTGGTATTGAACTGCTGCCCAGTCTCCAAAAGATAGGGTTTGAAGACCTGGCATGCTTGGTATAGAGGAATAAAAGGTGTTAATTTATTTTTGATTTATTTTTCATTGAAAAGTCTGGAGTACACTCTTTACAATAACACACATTGAAACTTCCAGAGAAATCTGACAATCCATCTAAAAATAACAGCTAGCAGATTTCTGAAAGTTGCCCTATGCTAAACAGTATAAAATGCATAGCGAATTTCAAATGCATCAGCAAACTATTTCAAACCCTTAAACCTTTTCATGGCATATCTCCCGATGTTTAAGATGAGGAGGCAAGAGATGTGTATTAAGATAATGACTGGCTAAACCCATTTTAGTGTCATTGTTAAGTTGACAGTTTCCTGGCATTGAAGATGGTGACTACTGTAGATCTTTCCTTTAAATTACAGAAATATGATATGAAAACATTAAATAGATAGTGTGATGGTAGACATTTGTCTAGTTTTATTGTTTATTTATTTTTATTTTTTTGAGAATCATCTTTATAGGGCTTATTCCAATTTGTTAGTCTTGAAGCAGATTATAGCGCATAGATAATGCAGAATATGTGAGTTTGTTTTAATTCAGGTGGACATCTCTTTAGTGCTACTGATGGGCTGCCATCAGATTATGAAACCATTTCTATTCACGTTATTCAGCATTTTCTGACGACTCTCTGCTGGTGAGCTACAGCAGCGTTCTTCAACCTTTTTACACCTGCGGACCGTGAAAAATAGGAGAAATATTTCTCGGACCGGCTGACGGCTAAGACTGCAACATAAACCAATGTAGATAGTAATTTATTTATTAAATCCAATGTTATAAAATTACAATTTTTAGCTAGTGTGACATCTGATGCTGCTTAGAGGTTAGAAAATTTGATATACGTGGCTGAAGCGTTGTTTCTGAGAGACGAAGAAATTTTTGGAAATTTGCTGCTGATCGCCAAGAAATTTCAACCTGTGATGGAAACTTCAGATCGCCAGAAAATTTCAACCAGGAAACCTCAACCTGTGGTCCGCGGACCGGTTCCGGTCCACGGACCACAGGTTGAAGTTTTTTTATAGTTAAATTTTATTTAACTATAACAAAGTTATTTTTTTATAGTTACATTTTTTATAGTTATTATTATTATTATTTTTTATCAAGCCACTTACGTTTTGACCATTCTGACACTCTCTTTTGATGTCTATGGATTGAATACTGGTGCGACTTATGAAGAGAGATCGGGGAATGAATACCCTCGTTCTAATACAGATTTTTGGATATTTTGACGTCCGGTAGAAAAGTATAGTAATAACCCTAATGCGGATTTCAAAATATCCAAATTGAACTGCCACTCTCTCTTTCTCCAACTCCCTATAAGAGAATAAAAGGCATTAACTGATGACATATGTATATATATATATATTTTTTTTTCCCCTATTTTTTTTTGCCGATGGAAGGCGCTACGTTTGTAATTGTCAATAAATCTCTCTTCTTTCTGAATATGTGATTCAAAATGTGTATGTTATGTATATATTTGTTATATCGTACGTGTTGGTTTTGTTATGTATCGTGAATGGTGTGGGCCTTGTGGTTACGTAAATGAAATTTCGTCTTATTATTATTTTTGTTCCCAATACTAATATAATTTCCATGTAAATGAATTTACGATCCCTGTAATATTAATTTTTCGTTTATTATACCTATAAAATTGCGCATCGATTATTGGAATTTATGGTGATTATAAGTTATTTTATTATTTAATATTGCTTATATAAATAGTTCGATAGAGTCGAATGATTGAAATTTTCCATTGGATTAAACAACCCTAAACGTTGATAACTGTGCACCTTTCAAGTGATGTATTAAAATTCATTTTGAGAATCTTCTCTGACATGATGTTATTCCGATAGCAGCACACTTATGATTACATTATATATTAAGGAATAGTATCATTATTATTGCTAGGCGCTTCTACGAAGTACAGACAGGCGTTCGTAACCCACTAAGGAACTCGGGCAGTACGTAGGAGCGGCAAAAACTGTTAAAATTGTATCTCAACCACAAAAACGCTTAAATTTTACATATTTTCTTGAATTTATGGATAGCAAAATAATGCTTGTCAATGGATGACCCTGGTGCCAGGCCATATAGTTTGTTCGTGTACATATATTTTTATCTTATTTGAGAACGAATATTTAATAAAGTACCCATCACTGATTAATACAAAGTAGTGAAATAATTCCATTTGAGTACCCATCACCATTTCATACCAATTAGTAAAATATTTTCATTTGAAACTTCATAAAAGTTTGACAAATGAGCAAGAGTATGCTATATTTCAAGCTTCCAGAAATGATATGGTACTGCCCTATTTAAAGCATGAACCCCATCTAAGACACCACATACAATAAGCTGAAATGGGAGATATATTTCATTGCTTGATGTGAGACCATCCCTGCTTATTGGAGGCTTGAAGTGGATTGATACAGATCTGATATGAAACTTTTTTTTTTTTCTTCTAAGACCTTTTAGGCTTTCAGTAAGTAGGTTTGTGGTCTCACACTTGGGGATGAAATTTATCAGTTCCAGACCTCCATGGTGTTGGACACGTCATCGGGGGTACAAACTATCACATCAAACAGTTTCATTCATTATATCAGAATTCACTACACCCTCATGTAATGCATCTTACTTGCCAAAAACTTTCAATGCAAAGAACCTTCTCACTCTTTTTATCACACCTTCCTTATACGGTTTCTGGGAATGGCCTCTTGTCTACTTCCTCTCATCTATGAAAAATTTATTCGATGTTAACTAGTTAACCATCCCTTCAAGTGGCTTTGCAAATTGCATTCCCCAAATCTGTTGTGGAGAAAGAATTCAATCTTTTATCTGGATTCTTTCTGATATCTCTTCATCCTTTTAAAAACCACGTGACCAAATTTGTGTGCATCAATCCTTATGTGGCCTGATCAAGGTCTTGTACAATGGAACTATAACCATTACTTCTGCAGGTGAAGGTTTCTCCTATTGCTATATTGTGATGTGACAACTAAGTATACCACAACAAGTGTATACTTTGCCGACCAAATTTCAGAATCTTATACTTTGCAACATTGAACTAACAGTTCTGCTTACCTGTGGACACCTAAAAAAAGACATCTGCAAATCATCCTTGACCAAAGTGGCATTATAACTCATTGTAGACTATGAGTACTATTCATTTGGCCTCTTAGGCCTGCACTTCAGTTATGTTGTGAATGTAAAATGGCAAACCCACAGATTTCAAAAGATACCATATGTGTCTAATATGACATAAGCACATGGGTGGTCTGAAATGTTCTCGGCCTAACAATGAAAAATCGAATTTATAATTTCAAAATTATTTTTATTTTTCAACATAATCTCCCTTAAAACTAATGCATTTATTCCGGTGATGCTCCAGTGCCATTATCCTGTCCCTGTCGCAGGTCTCAGTAAGATCTACAAAATACCCCTCTACAACTGCAATCACCTCTTGATTCGAAGAAAAATGCTGACCAGCAAGGAAACGTTTTAGTTTTGGGACGAGATAGAATTCAGAGGGAGCCAAATCTGGGGAATAGGGTGGATGTTCCAACAATTCATAGTGCAGATCCCTTAATTTTCCCATTGCCAAAACACCTTTGTGGGCAGGTGCATTGTCCCGATGATTTTTTTTCTTCTGCAAACCAGGTCTTTTCTCACGAATTTTTTTCATCTAATCCAGTTAAAAGATTGGAATGATATTCCCCGGTTATTGTTTTACCATTTTCAAGATAATTAATGAACAAAATGCCTTTAGCATCCCAAACCTCCAAAACAATGATGCCATGACCTTGTCTTCTTTGGCGCTGAACAACTGGTCTCTGTCCACTGTTTTGACTGCTGTTTGGATTCTGGTATGTACTGGTGAATCCAAGTCTCATCCATAGCAATAAATCGATGCACAAAATCAGTTTTATCCTTTGTTAAAATGCTTTAAGCACTGTTCAGTGATTTTCATGCGAGTGCGTTTTTGATCTGCATGGCACCCATCTTGCGCAAAGCTTTTTCATTTGCAATTTTTCATGCAAAATGTATCCTACGCATTCTTTTGAAATGCCTATAGTGTCAGCAGTTTCATGCACTCTGACTCGCCGGTCATCCAATACCATATCGTGCACTGATCAATGATTTCTGGTGGTGTTACACTTTTGAAGGAGAAGAGTGCCCATAAACTTTTATGAACTTCTAATGAATTTCTTTTGATGTTAAACCTTCTTTTACAAAATTTTATAATCGCACTATACTCAATTTTATCCATTTCAATGGATACAGACAACACTTTGACTTCCGACAGCTGTATAAAAAAACTACAGTGTTGACATTTATGGTTGAGGCCGAGAACTTTTCAGTCCACCCATGTAAATGACATTGCACATCCAGTATAAACTCTAAGCAATATTATCACTTATGTGAGGTTGCCATATCAGCTAAGAAATGCAGGGTTTTTTTTTAATCTAAGAAGTTTTTTTTTTTTTTTTAATATCTGCTCTACAAATGAAAGGTCACAAGACCTATAGCACACTAGTGCTGTGTGTGGGCAAGAGGAATAGGACAAAGGAGGAGTCTGTTAACATTTTGGTTGGACAACTGAGGATTGTAACCTTTGGGGAAGGTGAAGTGAGGGAGACTGTTCCAAAGGACAGAAGTAGATGGAATAAAAGAGGAGGCAGTGAAGTTGGTTCAGTGAGTTTTAAGATAGACTGTAAAAGGGTGTTGGCTCTTGTTTTAATGATTTTGGAGGAGAGTGGAGTAATAATAGTGGCCAATTCAGCAGAGCACTGTCCATGGACTGTCTGTAGAAGAGGCACAAGGCAGAAACTGACCATCTATCAGAGAGGGATCATTAATTAGCCAGATTGCTCTCTTCTGGATAGAATCGAACAATCTTAGAGAGGATTTTGGTTCACGACCCCAAAGTGTGGGAGCAATATTCTTTGGCTTTGCAGAATTGGGCTTTGTATAGAGTTAGTAGCTTTGAAGGTGTGAAGTAGTGTCTTGTACAAAAAAGTATGCAGTTTTTGGGTAGCTGCAGAAGCTATAGTTGAAATATGGTTGTTTCAGGAGAGGTCAGAGGAGGAAGTCAGTCCAAGAAGAGAATTAATTTTATTTAGCATATGGCATAATAAAGACGCATGACATCAAAATATATAAATACATATTTGTGCAGACAATAAAAATGTGACAAGTAATGCACATATACAAATATCAGGGTATCACAAAAAGTCTCTCAGGTCACTAGGGTAGGCTCTTATGTTGCAGTCCTCCACAATGTGCTGGATGGTTCGGTTTATGGCCCCATAATCACATTGGAGTGTAGGTGATCTTCCCCACTTATGTAAGCTGTCTGCACAGATATTATGTCCTGTGCATATCCTATTTAAGCTTTTGCATAGATGACGTGGACGCTCAATCCTTTTTGGTTTTGGTTGGGAAGAATACTCTTGTTTAAGTCTGGCAATTTTTCTTTCCAAGTTTCTAGCCATTTTGAATTAATGTTGAAATTGCTGTTTACTTGTTCTTCAGCCAGTATTAATGGAGGCTGTCTGGATTTAAGGTGCTTTATATTATATATGGGAGGTCTTCATGTATTGGTAACAGGGGATTACTGTTTATTTTTTTGTACTCTTTTACTAGAGTATCTTGTCTGCACAGGTTTGGTGGTGCAATGTTGCTGAAAGTTGGAAGTCAGTAGAGGGGAGTGGATTTGACACAACCTGTTATTGTCCTCGTCGCTGCATTTATTTGTATGTCAATTTTCTTGATATGAGGACTGTTTAGCCACACTGGTGAACAATATTATGCTGCAGAGTAGACTATGCCCAATGTGGAACATCGCAGTGTAATAGCAGAAGAGCCCCATTTAGAACTACACATTTTTGTATGATGTTATTATGGCTTCTGATCTTTAAAGAGATACCAAGAAGAGAAAAGTTTACAAGGTTGTCCTTGTCCCACTGAGATATAGCTAGGAGATCTGAGTTCAGGTCCCTTTTTGTGGTAGATTTTGAAGATTCTAATACTTGAGCACTAACAGGTTTGTCAGAGAAGGAATGGAGTGTACTGTCATCATCAAAGCTATGGATAAGATTGGATGCCATAATCTGTGGCTAATATGATATAAGTAAACGACATTGTGTATCCAGTATAAAGTGTAAGTAATATTATCGCTTATTATGTGAGGTTGTCACATCAGCCAAGAAATTTTAACAAGTTAACATTAAAAGACCAAATGGTACTCATAAGGATTATACAAACATCCCAACAGTATGATGCAGAAATGATCCAGAAAATCAAAAATCTATACAGTCTTGTACAATATCTATGGAAGAGCATCTGTACAAACTATAAACTTCATAAATTAAAGATATCAAGAAATTATATACTTGGTTTAATCCTTTATCCAAGTAGAGATAGTTGTTGGAAGTTTTTCCAAGCTTCTTTATACGAGTTGCCCCAGTCCTAAAAATAGTTCAAGCAAACTATTTTTAGGACTGGGGCAAACTTGTTTGCGTACACTTGGATAAAGGATTAAACCAAGAATATAATTTCGTGGTATCTTTAATTTATAGTATAACTAAGTGGAAAAACTTCCAACAACTATAAACTTCATACAAAGCCAAAGTTTTTTTTTTCCCCTCCTCTTGGCAAGAAATTTATATTCTTGATTTAATTCTTTATCCTAGTGTTAGCAAACAAAAGTTTGCATGTGAAATATCTTCATGACTGGTTCTTGTATATAAAGGCTTATTGACTTCACATCAAATTCCATGTGGCATAATGTGCAGGACAATCCCTTTCATATTTTAAAACAAGCAGCAGCTGCCCAACATCCCTTTTTTAGTACCATTGCAAAGATACCGAACCTTCTTCTTTATTTAGATTAGTCTTAGTAGGATCGTGAGTTTTTTTTGCAAAGGCATTTGATAATTACCACATGACAGATTGGTATAAGCTGCAGAAGATGGGATTAGATAGCAGATTGGTTGGATGGATTGAAGATTGGCTTTCTGAAAGATACATGAAGTTGTTTATGATGGAGCAGTATCTCAGAAAATGAAGGTTACCATTGGCATGGCCCAGGGTTCTGTTCTTGGGCCTCCTACTGTTTAACTTATTTGTTAATGATATTTCATGTGAATTAACTGGGGATCTTCAAATGTTTGCCGATGATGCAAAGTTAGGTACTCTGAAAAGTTAGGTACATTGAAAGGTACTCTGTGCATGCATGCACAGAGTACCTTTCAATGGCATGGCCCAAGGTTCTGTTCTTGGACCTCCTACTGTTTAACTTATTTGTTAATGATATTTCATATGGATTAACTGGGGGTTTCTTCAAATGTTTGCTGATGATGCAAAGTTAGATAGAATTATCAGGAGTGGTGCTGATGTTAATTCTCTACAGGAAGATTTGAATAGACTTTTAGCTTGAACAAATGAGTGGAGTTGCAGTTTCGGGATCTTGGAATGACAGTGGACTGAAGTTCTGAGGGCTCATCGCACGTGTTGCAAAGACTGCACATCATATTGCTGCTGTGATAAAAGTACATTTATATGTAGGGATAAGGAGATTGTGGTGTCTCTATAAGGCATTGGTCAGACCACATGGACTATTGTTCTCAGATTTGGTTAACTAGTTTTCATTGTGATGCACTAGAGTCCAAAGACAAATGACTTTGTGATATCAACTCTGGAGTTTGGTTATGAAGAGCATTTGAGGAAATATGGATTACTAGGTTGGTGAGTATAGAGGAGAAAAGAGAAGATATGATAGAAAGCTTCAAGTTAAGAGATTTTATCAGATTAATATGGAAAGAATTATGAAAAGAGTGGATGTTAAGATGGAAACGAAGGAGAGGCCATCCCTGGAAGTTGTATAAACATGTGAAGAGTAAATTTTTTAAGTATAGAGTTGTGAGTGAGTGGAATGTGTTGCCAGCATGCATTGTGAATGCAGGTAGTGTAAATAACTTCAAAGCTCATTATGATGGACATGCTGGTTGAGTAGGCCTCCCATGATGAGTCAGTTGACTTCATGGAGGTAACCATAACAATGATAATTTATTCCATCTTCTGGAACAGCCCTTCCCATAAAGTTAAACAACTACAATTTCTACCTAATCGTGAAAAATGTCAATAGATGTTTTCTTTTTCTTACAAAATTACAAAATACTATAAAAAAAAATGCATAGTACCATGGTTGGGTTATGTTGTTATTATATGAAGAAAGTGAAGAAGAAAGTGATTTTTAATCGGTGAATAGTCTGCTTTTCCCCCCGTTTTTCTACGTTTTTGAGTGCTAAATTGTTTCTCTGAATACGAGTGTACTTCAGTGGTTGTTTTTTGGAAGTTAGTTGCTGTTGCGATATAATATATTTTGGTACCGTCGGAATCGAACGCGTAACGGTGGAAGACAAAACGAAGCTAAGTTACTGTATTTAGTTATATTTCATTTTATTTAATTATATTTCGTACTTAAATGTTCTGATGTTTGTACTTTTTTTCCCTCTTATTTATTAATTGAATAATTATTAAAGATTACGCTACTCAGCAGTAAGGAATGATGGTGGATTCAGCAGCAGTCGTAAGTGGCGTAACGCCAAGTCCTCTGCCATTTAAGAACTCAATTATTAGCAATATCATAAGGGACTTTGTGGCATGCAGTACTTGCGGCATGTATGCGTCTCGGGAATTACATATGTGGCTTGTTAAAGAGAGTGGAGAGCGTATGTGCGCAAAATGCAGGCAGTTGGAGGAAATAAGTACATTAGATATATCGATATCCGACTTTGTTGCTCCAGGAATGGGGAATGAATGTAGGAAGACAAGTAGTGTGATAGGAAAGAATGAGAAAATAATAGTTGATAGTGTGGAAGGTGTGAGTGACTGTGAAAGTTTAGGAGATGGTTTTGTTTGGGAGAGTGAATTTAGATTAAGAGTGACTGACCTGCAGAGGGAGATAGACGAGTTGAAAGAGGAGGTGGAATGTCTTGTGAATGAGAGCAGAAGTATGAAAGATAAGATTAGGAGAATGGAAGAGATAAATGCAAGGCGAATCAGAGTAGGAGAGAGAGAATTTAGGGAGTATGAGTGAGAGGTATGGGGGTGCTAGAAGAGGAGAGAATGGAAACAGCAGAAGAGAGGGAATGAGAGAGAGAGGTATGGGAATGCTAGCAGGCGAGAGGATGGAAACAGTAGGAGAGACAGAATGAGAGAGAGATATGGAAGTGCTAGAAGAGGAGAGAATGGAAACGGTAGGAGAGATGGAATAAGAGAGATGTATGGGAATGCTAGAAGACGAGAGGATGGAAACAGTAGTAGGAGAGACAGAATGAGAGAGGAATATGGAAGTGCTAGAAATGGAGAAAATGGAAACAGTAGGACAGAGGGAATGAGAGAGATGTGTGGGAGTGCTAGAAGAGGAGAGAATGGAAACAGTAGAACACTTAAGGAATTGAACAACGTAGTTAAGGATATAAATTAAATTAAACTTTAATAAATATTTTCCGATATTTCGGCAACGTCATGTTGCCATCTTCTAAAGGAACTTACAAAAAAAGTTACGTGCACGTAGGCACTACAACACAGAAACTGGGAATGAAGAGATGAAGCTATTGTTCTCCTAACAGTCCTGATGGTGCCCTCTAGCAGGCTAAGTAGGTGTTCTTGGCCATTGGGCTGAAGGTCTGCTGATGTAGGCCTCCCAAATTTGGGGCAGTCGCATACAACCAAATTTGTTGAGGTTTGGAGAATTTCTTAGGGCTGAGGCTGATTCCATAAAAAGTCTTTCAAATTTGTATTTGCTACAGTGTATCACTGTAGCTTTCTTCCACCGTATTCTGTGGCATGTATCCAGAGCATGGTCCGCAAGCCCAGAATGACTGTATTTGTGAAAACGGATGTAGTCCTTGTGTTCCGAAATTCTGATATTCGCTGTCCTGCCTGTTTGGCCAAAGTAAGACAGTTTACAACTGCAAGGGACCTGGTAAACACCAGGTAGGTCTAGGGGAAGTGGTTGGTCTTTAGTGGAGCGGATAAGGGATGCCAATTTTCTGTAAGGCCTGTAACAGGAGGTGAGGTCATGTTTTTTTAGAATTTTGGTAATTTTTTCTGAGGTGCCTCGGATGTAGGGAATGGTGATGGATTTAGAGTAATCTTTTTTGTGGAGGGGGGGGGAGGGGATCTGTGGTTTGTAGGTTCTAATATTTTTTGGATTTTTTTGGGAGGGTAGCCATTGGCTGAGAAAGTGTTGAAGATGTGATTTAGTTCAGTGTTTAGGGCCAAGTCGTTTGAACAGATTAGTTTAGCCCTGTTGTATAGTGTTTTCACTACTCCATATTGTTGTGAGGGGGGGGGGGAATCGTTGGTGAACGTATCTGCCTGTTTGGGTGGGTTTTCTGTAAACTGAGAAAACCAAGGTTCCATTAGGCTGGTGAGTGACTAGTGTGTCTAGGAAAGGGAGGCTGTCGTTTTCCTCTTTTTCTAGAGTGAATTTGATTCTGGGGTGTTGGTTGTTTAAGTGTGTTAAGAAGGAGAGAAGTGTTTCAGAGCCATGTAGCCAAATAGCGAATACATCATCAACGTAGCGAAGCCATATGGTTGGTTTTTGTGGGGCAGAGGCTATGGCTTTTTCTTCAAAGGTCTCCATAAAGAAATTGGCCAAGGGTGGGGAGAGTGGTGAACCCATGGCTGTCCCCTCTATTTGTTTGTAGAATTTTCCCTGCCAAACGAAATAGCCTGAGTTCATTGTGAACTGAAATAAGGCTGAGATATTGGGAGAAAATTTAGCTTGGATTAGCTCTAAAGTTTCCTTGAGTGGGACATTTGTAAATAAAGAGGAGACATCAAAGCTGACCATTATGTCAGTATGTTGGAGTGTAAGGTTTTCTATGCGGGCTTTGAAATGGGCTGAGTTTTTTATGTGTGATGGTGTGTTGCCAGTATAGTGTGTGAGCTCTTTGGCCAAATGTTTAGCTAATTTGTATGTGGGGGAATCAATGCCATCCACTATGGGACGTAATGGCACATTTTCTTTGTGTATTTTTGGGAGTCCGTAAATACGGGGGTGTATAGAGTTAAACGGCTTTAATCTGTTGGTAACTTCTACAGGCCAAGAAATGACTCTCTTAAGGAGCCTGTGAAGTTTTCTAATTTGAGAGTTGGTGGGATTGTAATTGATAGGGAGGTAAGTGGCCCGATCTAATAGAAGAGCATTCAGCTTACCTGTGTAGTCCTTTTGGTTAAGTACTACAGCTGCATTTCCCTTATCCGCTTTGGTGATAACTAATTCTTTATTATTCTTCATTTCCTGTAGAGCTTTATATTCCTTGTTGGATAAGTTGGTTTTTGGTGGTCTTGCTTTGGAAAGGACACAGGCTACATCCAGTCTTACACTGTTGGCAACTTGATGTGGAAGGTGGCGGATTCCACATCCCCCCCCCAAAAAAATCCAAAAAATATTAGAACCTACAAACCACAGATCCCCTCCCCCCCTCCACAACAAGGATTACTCTAAATCCATCACCATTCCCTACATCCGAGGCACCTCGGAAAATATTACCAAAATCTTAAAAAAAACATGACCTGACCTCCTGTTACAAACCTTACAGAAAATTGGCATCCCTTATCCGCTCCACTAAAGACCAACCACTTCCCCTAGACCTACCTGGTGTTTACCAGGTCCCTTGCAGTTGTAAACCGTCTTACTTTGGCCAAACAGGCAGGACAGAGAATATCAGAATTTCGGAATACAAGGACTACATCCGTTTTCACAAATACAGTCATTCTGGGCTTGTGGACCAAGCTCTGGATACACGCCACAGAATACGGTGGAAGAAAGCTACAGTGATACACCGTAGCAAATACAAATTTGAAAGACTCTTTATGGAATCAGCCTCAGCCCTAAGAAATTCTCCAAACCTCAACAAATTTGGTTGTATGCGACTGCCCCAAATTTGGGAGGCCTACATCAACAGACCTTCAGCCCAATGGCCAAGAACACCTACTTAGCCCGCTATAGGGCACCATCAGGACTGTTAGGAGAACAATAGCTTTATCTCTTCATTCCCAGTTTCTGTGTTGTAGTGCCTACGTGCACGTAACTTTTTTTGTAAGTTCCTTTAGAAGATGGCAATGTGACGTTGCCGAAATATTGGAAAATATTTATTAAAGTTTAATTTAATTTATATCCTTAACTACGTTGTTCAATTCATTAAGTGTTTTAATAATGCATAACCAACGTATAAGCTTGGATACGGGGAAACAGTAGAAGAGAGAGGTATGGGAATGAAAGAAGAGGATTGAATGGAAACAATAGGAGCGAGGGAATGGTAAGAGTTATAATGTATGGCGACTCAATGATCCATGGTGTTCAAGATAGGATGCGTGAGGAGTGTTTGCCAGGAGGAACAATAGGAAGGGTGGCTATGGCAATTAAGAGAGGTGAAAGGGTGGATGAGATGATTGTGATGGTAGGAACGAATGATTTGAGTAGTAATGTAAGTCGGGCAGCAAGAGATATGAGATTTTTGCTTGAGACTGTACGGAAGAAGACAGAGAGAGGAAAAATAGTGTGCGTGTTGCCTAGGTATGATAATGATGAGCTGAGCAGAAGAGCGGTGATATTGAATGGCATAATAGTGAGAATGTGTGACAATAGAGGACTGGTATATGTGGATTGGAGTACGTTTGAGGAAAGAGAGGAATTGTATGCGAGAGACAGTTTATATTTGAATGAGGAAGGACGTAGGCATCTGGAGAGATTGCTGTTCTGAACGAGTCAGTGTGTCCCAGGGAGGATGATAGCAGGGGCGGCCTCTTGTGGGAATGGATACTTGGGAGAAGGGAGACAATGTCAGGTAACACTGAGCCCAGTGGAGTCTAGAGGAGATAATGCTTGGTATAGAAACAATGGCATTTATATGCTTTATACTAATGCCAGGAGTATCCGGAATAAGGGAGAGGAATTGGTGGCGCAGATGGCATCAGCCTGGCCAAAAATTATTGCGATCACTGAGACGTGGTTGACAGAAGGGGATATAACAACAGGAATAGAAGTCGCTGGGTATAGCATTTTTCGTCAGGATAGGAGGGGAAAGCGTGGTGGTGGGGTACTGCTTATGATAAGTGATGACCTATGTCCTCTAAGAGTGGAGAATTTGGAAGGAAGTGAGACGAATGATTTTGAGAGCGTATGGTGTGAGGTAGAGGTAGTCAAGACAGGATATTTAGTGGGGTGTTGCTACAGACCCAGGAGCACAGAGGATGGGGACCAGGAGATGTTTAGACAGCTAAGTTTGGCAAGTGCAAGAAGAATGATTATTATGGGAGATTTTAATTTCAGTAGTATAAATTGAAGAGAGGAAGATTCATGTAGCAATAGGGGAATGGAATTTCTAGAATTCTTGAGGGACAAATGTCTTAGGCAACATGTAACAGAGGGAACAAGAGGTTCAAAAGTTTTGGATTTGGTTATAGCATCAGAAGAGTTGATAATAACTGAGTTGACTTCTCTCCCACCAGTTGGAGAGAGTGACCATATGGTGTTGACTTGGAAAATGAATAGACATGCAGGAGTATCAAAGAGACGGGAACTTATGTGGAATTATAAGGCAGGTGATTATAATAGTCTTAGACGTCAACTTCGGGAAGTTTCATGGAGGGAGAAATTGGAAGGCCTGGATATCAATAGTGCGTGGGAAATTGTGAAAGAATATTTGTTATCAGCAATGGTAAGTTGTATACCATGAGTGAAGAAGAGGACGCAATTTGGAGTAAAGTGGATGACTGATGACATGAGGAATATAAGACACAGGCCAGAAGAGTGACTAGTGTGGTAAGGAAAGCGTAACTGGAATATGAGAGGAGATTGGCCCTAAGATCCAAAGAAAATCCTAGGGAATTTTTTAGCTATGTGGCCAGTAGGAGGAGAAATGACTGTGGAAGAATGATTTTGTGGGATAAAAATGGGAATAGAGTGACTGATGCAGAGAACATAGTGGAATTGTTCAATGAACACTTTATTGGAGTATTTCATCCTAGAGGAGTCAGTTTTAATGCTAGAGGGATAGGACTGGTTCGAGGTCTGGAGGTACAGGAGGAGAGTGTGTTTCAGATACTGAGTACTCTGGATGTCAGTAAAGCTGTGGGACTGGATGGTATTTCACCACGAGTTTTGAAAGAATGTGCTAGGGAATTGACAGTGCCTTTAATGTGGCTTTTCAATGAAAGTCTGGCTTTGGCAAAGGTGCCCAGGGAATGGAAGGAAGGTAAGATAGTGCCATTGCATAAGGGTGGTAACAGATTGGAAGTGTATAATTATATTCCAGTCTGTGTGTCATCAGTAGTTGTTAAGATCTTGGAGAAAGTAGTGAGGGGCCGTATACAGTATTGGGCAGATGAGGGTAATGTTATCTGTGAGAATCAACATGGATTTGTGAAAGGACGCTCTTGTTTTAGCAATATGCTAGCCTTTTATAATAAAGGTACAAGAACATTAGATGAGGGAAAGGCATATACTGCAATTTTCTTAGACTTGGCGAAGGCATTTGACAGGGTGCCACATGATAAGCTGATATTTAAGTTGGAGCACATGGGTCTGGATGTCAGATTGGTCAACTGGATTCAGGATTGGTATCAGAGAGTTGTGTATGGTGGAGCAGTTTCCAGGAGGCAGAGGGTTACAAGTGGGGTCCCACAGGGCTCAGTACTAGGACCTATATTGTTTAACCTTTATATCAATGACATAGCCAGTGGATTGCAGGGGGATATTCAGTTGTTTGCAGATGATGCGAAGCTGGGAAGGATTATTAGTAATAGTGCAGATGTGGTAGCCCTGTAAGAGGATTTAAATAAGCTAGATAGATGGGCAAATGAATGGGGGTGTCAATTTAATGCAGCAAAATGTAAGGTCTTGAGGTTTGGAAAACATCGATGGGATGCTGCATACTCTATGGGAGGAGTTATACTGGAGGAAGTAGGGGAGACAAGAGATCTGGGGTTGATGATTGATAGAAACCTGAAGTTTAGGGGACATATTGCAAAGGTGGTGAAGGTAACACAGAGGATTGCTGCTATTATGAGAAGGACACTGACCTGCAGAGATAAGAGGGTTATCATTCCGTTGTATAAGTCTCTGATCAGTCCACACTTGGACTATTGTTCTCAGATTTGGTCCCCAGGATTTGAAGGGGATAAATTAACTGTGGAAAGGATACAAAGATGGTTTCAGGACTGTACAAGGATAGTTATGAGGATCGGCTGAGAGAATGTGGACTGCAGAGTTTGGTGGATAGAAGAAGGAGAGGTGATATGATTGAGACTTTTATACTGTTGAGAGGTGGTTACAGGGTTGACACTGGGGAGTTCTTTCGCTTGGTTGAACAGCGGGAAGGAGTGATGACAAGAGGCCATCACTGAAAGCTACGAAAGGAAACTGTGAGCAAGAGGGTAAGGAGTGGTTTCTTTGTGTGGAGGGTGGTTGAGCCGTGGAATGCATTGCCTGATGGAGTGGTGGGAGCGAGAACGGTCAGTGAGTTTAAAGAGTGGTATGATAGACTTTGTGTTTCTCAGGGGCGGACCTCCCCTCGATGAGTCTTGACAGACTTTATGTCTTAGGAAGGACCTCCCTCGATGAGTCTTTTGACTCCTTGGAGGCCTGAATAATAATAATAATAATAAAATTAGTCAAAACATTAAATTACCTGTATACAACACATTGTTAAAACCAATTTTAACTTATGGATCTGAGAGCTGGGTCAGAAGTAAAACACTTGACTAAAGACTGCAGATATTGTGAATAGAGAACCTATAGAACAAGTAAAATATATCAGCTATTTAGGCATGATTTTTAGTGAAGTTGTAAATTAAATATGGAAATAGACAACAGAATCAACAAAACTGGTATAGTAGGAAGTCAAATGAATAAATTTATATGGAATAAGAGAGAAATTAGTCAAAACATTAAATTAGTTATATACAACATTGTTCAAACCAATTTTAACTTATAGATTTGAGAGCTGGGTCAGAAGTAAAACACTTGACCAAAGATTAGAGACCGCAGATATGAGAGTCCTGAGAAAGATTAGGGACATGAACATATGGCATCAATGGCAATATCATATTAAAAACAAGAATATTAGGAAAGAACTTGACATTGTCAGCATCCAGGAATGCATTAGCAGAGCTAATCTCAGGTGGTATGGTCACTTAAACAGAATGGGAGAGGAAAAACATCAGGCAATGCGTTCCATGGTTCAACCACCCTCCATGCAAAGAAACCACTCCTCATCCTCTTTCTCACAGATTCCTTTCATAACTTCCATCTTTCTCTCTTATTCCATATAAATTTATTCATTTGACTTCTTACCATACCAGTTTTGTTGATTCTGTTGTCTATTTCCATATTTAATTTAACAACTTCACTAAAAATCGTGCCTAAATAGCTAATATGTTTTATTTTATTTAATATCACTTTCCTTCATAATGCGATCCATATAGGTAATGAATAACAGAGGGGATAATGTACATCCTTGTCTCACACCAGATTTAACATTAAACTGTCTTTCTGTATTGCCTTCAATTCTAACTGACTTACAACTCAAAAAAAGGCACCTTTTTTTTTTCTTGACACCTTGTCATATGCCTTTTCCAGATCTAGAAAACTTAAATACAGATCTTTGTTATATTCTCATGCTTTCTCAACTATTTGTCTTAAAGTGAAAATCTGACCCTGACAGCCTATATTTGGCCTGAATCCAGCTTGTTCTTCACCAAGCTTTTCTTCCACAATCCTTCTCAACCTTTTTCAAGTATAATCATCTTACCAGGAACACTCAGTAGAGAAATACCTCTGTAATTCTCACATTGTTTTTTTCCAATTTTATATATGGGTACTATGAGAGCTATACTGCAATCGTTCATAATTTGTCCCTCTGTCTAGGCCTTCTCTGCAGTGCAGCCACTGTAAGACTTTTATACCTCGATACTTGAGCATTTCTGGTCGAATATCATCTACTTCTGCTGCCTTTCCACATTTCAGGCGTTTGATGGCTTTTTGTACTTCAAGTATTGATATGTATTCCTGACTGCATGCCTGTTCAGTGTTTTTACCACTGTGCTATCGCTGCTTGTTTCATTTTTTTCCATAAGTACTGCTGTATTATTGCTGTACTCCATAAGCATTACTGTATTACTTTATCAAAAATCTGAATAATTATTTTAAAACAAACTCCAGTTTAACACTAGTAAACTTCTTTCTGTTCAGCAGTAGAGAATGCCAAAATTAGGACCCTAGTTCTTATTTTATGTCCGTTTAAAATTTTTCACCCTACCAAGTGATTGTTCTTGCTTGTGTACATTGACAAATTAGTTGCCACTATGCACAGGATTTTGAATTTTTTTATCTATGTGTTGTGAAATAAATGGTTGGATAAAGCATCCAGATGTAGAATAATCTTCATGAAGAAATGCACAGGTGTCCTTGGTGATTCATAATAATGATTTACTCAATAAACAACACCAAGAGAGAGAAAAGAAAAACCATTTATTAAACTCACTAATATTTTGCTGCTTTTCTACCCAATTTTAAGTGTGACAGACATGCAGCAGTATACTAAGTAATTGTGGAATACAATTTGAATTTTAACTGACAACAGAACTAACTTCCTTACATGGCATCCTCTAGTGCAGTGTTTCTTAAACTTCAGATATATCTGTGTAGCCCTCCTTAAATTTTCATTATTACCAAGTACCCCCTTATCAAAATAATAATGAATATTTCATTGTAAACATCTATTCTATTTGAATTTATATGTTCATGTAAACAAAAAATATGATTTATTTTTAATAGAAGAAAATTTGGAATAGGTCTTCATTTCCTGTCCATGAAAATCCACATTTCAAGTACCGTATTTGCCCATGTATAAGACGCATTCCCTTTTTTGTACACATTTTTTAGGAAAAAAACTTGATCACTGAATATTATAACGAACTTACAGTATTTCAAATATATAGTAATAAGTAGGTCTACATTCAACAAATACCTAATCTAACTAGGAAAAGAGTACCCACCTTTTAATCTTCTTCTTCAAAACCCAGAAATTCATCTCCAGAGCTAAATGAAGAGACACTTGAAACTTCTTCTAAATCAGAATCTGAGTCCTCATACAACAAATTTGCCTCTGTACCATCCAGTGCATTACTAATGCCATACTTCTTAAACGATTTAACCACTATCTCAGTTTTCACAGCATCCCATGAAGTTTTGACCCACTCACAAACTTGCAAAATGTTAGACTTCTTCCTGGTGGCATAACCTCAAAATCTGAAGACTGCATCCAGCTGTTCCACTTGTCCTTCATAAATCCTTTAAATTTATTAATACAGACATCTAAAGGTTGAAGCTGACTAGTTAGACCCTTCTGAAATTACAGCTAACTGAGTTTTCAATTCCTTGAGTTGATTTTTAACATCTTCTATTCTGTGAGTATCTGAGTATCGGTGTATAAGACGCACCCTGTTTTTCAGACCTATTTCCGAAGGAAAAAAGTGCGTCTTATACACCGGCAAATACTGTAATTCATATCATACTTATAAAGATTTTTCATCTTCTTCCTAGTTGGCTCTCTAGAGATGTCAGACGACACACCCTTATCAATTTCATTTGATCCAGATACAATATCAAGGTTTTCTTGTTGCTTACAGCTACTTGTATTTGCTATATTGCTCTTTTGTGCATTTTATAAATCCAGTCTTTAAATAGTGATCCATACTTAAGAATTTGAAAGCTAAAAAAATTGCTGTATTTACTCAAATATAACTTGCACTTTTTCCCAAAATTAAAGCTATAAAATCATCATGCGAGATATATGCGGGGATTTTCATAAATGAAAGTTTTCAGAAAAAAACTGAAAACGGTGTGACTTACCAAGAAGCTCCTATTCGCTATTGTTACTTTTGACATCGAGAACAGTTTGTGTGTGCATTGTCAAAGTCATCTACCCAAATAGCTTCATCTTCTTTCCCATTATTTCAAGCAAAAATTACCAGTAATTTACAAGACTTGAGATACATAATGAACAATCCTTCACAAATGACTAATGAGAAGTGAAAGCAGAGCGCGAAACAGACAGCAATGGTAGGCCAGTAGAGATAGAGCAGCTATGAAGAAGTGCATATGATTGGTGCAGTATTAACAAAAAATCACACGAACCAAAGACAAAGGCAAGCCAACACTTTAGTTGAAATGCTAATTCTCTTCACCCGAATTCCATAATATCTGAAGCACATTCACTATATATTTCTTAGCTTTAACACGTTCACGACGGGGTGGTGTCAAGTAAAACCGTATGTTGCACTGGCAACATATAGTTTTGCTTGCGTCTATATAGCAGTTTCTGTTGGAGGGGAGATGTGATTCATTAGTTAGTGCCGTTTTTATCCCAGTTGTCTCTAATTGCACTATTTGTTGAGTAATATATTACACAGACTGCAAATGTCTTTGTACCTTATTCAGCGATACAATAATAGTAGCAAGGCTTATACGTTGGTCAGACATAACTGGTAATTAGTTTACGGAATTAACAACGCATATAAAGTATATTAATTAAAGGTAACTTTAATGAATAACTTCTATATTTCGGCAACTTCACATTGCCATCTTCAGGAACATAAAGATATGGTATGTGCACGCAGGCACGAATACAAAGCAAATGAGGAAGAAAGCAAGAAACTAATATTGTTCCTAAAGTCCTAATGGTGCCCTCTTGCGGGCTAATTTGGTAGTCTTGGCAGTTGAGCTGAAGTTCTCATAATGTAAGTCTCCCAAATTTGGGATAGTTTCATGCACCCAAATTTGTTGAGGTTAGGAACGTTTTTTAGAGCTGCTGAAGATTCTTTGAATAATCTTTCTTATTTAAACTTGCTGCGATGAATTATTTTTGTTTTCTTCCAACGAATTTTCTTCCAACGAATGGCTGTACTGGTGAAACCGAATGTAGTCTTGGTGTTCTGAAATCCTGATATTTGTTGTTCTGCCTGTTTGGCCAAAGTAGTACAATTTGCAGCTGCAAGGGACCTGGTATACACCAGGTAGGTCTAGCGGAAGTGGTTGGTCTTTGGTAGAGCAGATAAGGGATGCCAACTTTTTATATGGTCTGTAACAGGAAGTAAGGTCATATTTTTTGAGAATATTGGTTATTTTCTCAGAGGTGCCATGGATGTAGGGGATGGTGATAGATGGTGTAATCTTTATTGTGGAGGGGGGGAGGGGGTTGTAGTTTACTGGTTTTAGTATTTTTTGGGGTTATAGCCATTGGCTAAGAAAGTGTTGAGGATGTGGTTTAGTTCAGTAGTTAGGGCCTTGTCATCTGAGCAGATTAATTTTGCCCTGTTATATAATGTTTTTATAACCCCATATTGTTGTGAGGGGTGGGTGGGACTGCTGCTGAATGTATCTGCCAGTATGGGTGGGTTTTCTGTGAACAGAGAAAACCAAAGATCCATCAAGCTGGCGGGTGATTAAAGTGTCTAGGAAGGGAAGGGTGTTGTTCTCCTCTTTTTCTAAGATGAACTGGACTCTAGGGTGTTGGTTGTTTAAGTGTGTTAGGAAGGAATGGAGTGTGTCTGAGCCATGTGGCCAAATAGCAAACACATCATCCACATAACGAAGCCAAATAGTGGGTTTTTGTGGGGCAGAGTTTAAGGCTTTCTCTTCAAATGTCTCCATAAAGAAATTGGCCAAGGGTGGGGAAAGCGGTGAACCCATGGCTGACCCCTCTATCTGTTTGTAGAACTTTCCTTGCCAAACGAAATAGCCTGAGTTCATTGTGAACTGAAATAGGGCTGAGATATCGGGAGAAAACTTGGCTTGGATGAGCTCTAGGGTTTCTTTGAGTGGGACATTAGTGAATAGGGAGGAGACGTCAAAACTGACCATTATGTCAGTGTGTTGGAGTGCGAGGTTTTCTATACTGGCTTTAAAGTGGGCTGAGTTTTTTATGTGTGATGGTGTGTTGCCAGTGTAGTGTGTGAGCATTTTGGCTAAACGTTTGGCTAATTTATATGTGGGGGAATCAATGCCATCCACTATGGGATGCAATGGCACATTTTGTTTATGTATTTTTGGGAGTCCATATAATCGGGGGAGGGGGGGTGTCTGGAGTTATAAGGTTTTAGTTTGTTGGTGACTTCCACAGGCCAAGAAGTGACCTTCTTTAGGAGTCTGTGGAGAGTTCTAATCTGAGAGCTGGTCGGATTATATTCAATGGGGAGGTAAGTCGTAAGGTCTAGTACTAAAGCAGTTAGCTTACCTTTGCAGTCTTTTTGATTGAGCACCACAGTGGCGTTTCCCTTATCTGCCTTGGTGATTACTATTTTTTTGTTGTTTTTCAATTCTTGTAGGGCTGCATATTCGTTTTTGGATAAGTTGGTTTTTGGAGGTTTGGCTTTAGTGAGAACTCTGACTACATCCAGTCTAATGTTGTTGGCGATATGGTTAGGCAGGTTGCGAATCCCACGTTCTATCTGGATCATGATTTCTTCGGCAGGTATTCTTTTTGGAGCTAGGGCGAAACGTGAAAATGCAGCGAGTGCTTCAGGCTTTAAAACTGCCGACGAGAGGTTGACTACAGTGTTGGGTGGTGGCTGTGGTGAGGAGGTAGATTTCTTTGTCAGGTTTTCATATTTTTTCAAGTGTCGACTTCGTATTTTTTTGAATTCTTTTTTTGCCGATGCGCATGAGACGTCGTAAAGTATTGACCATAGATCACGGCCGAGTGTATCCGAAAGCTCTTCCTACGCCCGTAAGGTTTTGTTTTCGTCGGCAAGGAGAATGCATGTTGCGGTAATTTATTCTCTTAACAGGGCGAAGCTAGTGCGATTATAAATGCGCAGAGCTTTCTCGGAAGTAAAACGGTGCGTCAATTTAACACAATTAGGGATCACTTTGTTATCCCTTTGCTATCTACACGCAGTAGTCAAGATGAGATCTTATCAAGGCTCCATAATGAGGAACAATAACCTGCTTGACTCTGCTCATCAAAGTATTCTTCTGTAACCAAGTGATCTGATGAGCTGCCTTAGCCACTTTTGCTACGCCCTTTCCTAAACTTTAACTGCTTATCCACTAACACTCCCAATTATCTGGCTTTGTCAATTTCCTGGAGTACAGTTCCACTAATGTTGTATACAGCTAGTAATCTTTTCATCCTAAAATGTATAACCTTACACTTTGCCATTTGCCACATTAAACTGACATCCATTCTCCTTTGCCTAGTCTGCCAATCTACCCAAATCATCCTGCAAAATTTTGACATCATCTGTATTAACTATTGCTTTAGCCAACTTTGCTTCGTAAGCAAACAACTGAATGTCCCATGTTAAATATTTCTCTAATACAGAACTCTGAGGCATTCTTTTATTCCACCCCACCATATGCTCTCTGGTGTCTGTCTGTCAGCCACCCCTCTATTCATGCTATTAGCTTCATATCCATTCCTATTTGTTAAAGTTTTAACAAATAGGAATGGATATGAAGTTCTTTGCTGAACTTTGTTGCAAAGGCATTTATTTGACAGCAGTCTGTCAGATAAATGCCTTTGCGATGTTCAGCAGTATTATATTATAGTCATTTCCATTATCTAATAATTCTGCTGCTGTCACTCTGTTATAAAATGTGAGTAAATTACTAAGTATTTTACTGCTGTTCACCACAGAGTATCGTATTCCTATTCACGCAGTGCTGGGTTTTACCTTTGTTTTAATGATAATTTACCTGGGTTTTAATGGTAATTAAAGTACTTTTTCAGTACTTTAATTACCATTTCTGAAATATTAATTGGTCTGTAATTTACTTTTTCTGTCTTTGAGACACCTTTATTTAATGAAGCTATCTTACCCTCTTTTCACTCTCTTGAACCTTTGCTTGAACAGTTTCATCAGAGGCACTGCCAATTCCCTTCCATATTCACTTAACACACAGACTGACATACTTGCCATTCCTACCGCTGTATTCACATCAATATCCTTCAATATGCTGAGCACCTCCAGTTCATTTACCTCAGTTCTGCACACAACTGCAAAATCTCCACTTGGACGAGTTACCTTTTGTAAAGTGATCACTCAGCAATTCAACTACAGAACGCGGTTTTTATTATTACATGCACTAAAATTGTCAACACTGACCGGCGACTCCCGGGTGCCGCAAGTGACAGTCCAGAGCCATTTTCATGCAGTAGTTATTCGATTGGCTCTCACTTAGACACGTTCGTTCCCTGCGGCGTTTTATTATTTAAGTATGAGAAAAGAGACGAAACAAACAAGACACCGTTGATGTAACAAAAAAAAAAACGCAAATGGTTGACATTAGAGAAGAAACTTGAAATTATAAAATGTCATGAGAATGGCGCTTCGTTTGCTAAAATAGCATGTGAGAATTCAATGAATGAGTCATCTGTATGAACAATTATTCAGAGCAAAGAAAAGATTAAACAACATGGAATGAGCACCGCTTCTTACATGTCAAAAGTGATCACGAGAAATCGATCTTCTACAATGGAAAATATGGAACGCCTTCTAATGATCTGGATTGAAGATTGTAATCAGAAAAAAATTCCTTTGAGTCGAATGATAATCCAGGCAAAAGCAAGAAGTTTATATGACAAAATAAAAGAAAATGAAAGCGAAAATGAAGGAGGTACAACCAGTGAAACTTTTATAGCAAGTCGTGGGGGTTCTACAATTTCAAAAAGCATATGGGACTCCATAACATAAGAATCCAAGGTGAAAGCGCAAGTGCTGACACTAAAACTGCAGAATTATTTCCCAATGAATTGAAGGAGCTTATTGAGAAGGAAGGCTATACAGATGATCAAATTTTTAACGCTGACAAGACTGGCTTGTTCTGGAAAAGAATGCCATCGCGCACATATCTAGCAGAGAAGGAAAAAGCACAAGCTGGGTATAAAGTGTCAAAAGAACGATAGACACTTTTACTTTGACTAGGAGGTAATGCATCAGGTGATTTAAAATTGAAGCCACTGCTAGTATACAGAGCGGAAAACCCAAGAGCTCTTAAGGGCTTTACAAAGAACAATTTACCTGTTCATTGGCGTTCGAATAAAAAAAGTGTGGGTTACTCGTTCAATTTTCGAAGACTGGTTTAAAACTTGCTTTTGCCCTGAAGTTAAAAGCTATTGTAAAAAGAATTTCTTTTAAAAATTTTCTTTTATTAGACAATGTGCCTGGCCATCCAACTCTGTTGACTTAGATGAAAATGTCAAGATTCATTTTTTCCCTCCAAACACAACATCAATTCTACAGCCGATGGATCAAGGCGTTATCTCCACTTTCAAGGCTTACTATTTAAGACGAACTTTTGCTCAGGCTATTAAAGATGCAGCAGAAGAAGATTCTTGGACTTTGAATGAATTTTGGAAAAAATGTAACATAGAAGATGCCATTCAAAATATTTATGAATCTTGGCAAGATGTGACTCAAAGCAACATGAGAGCCATATGGTATAATATCTTGCTGCATTGTTTAAAGGACTTTGTTGCTTTTGTAACACAGAAATCTCAACAGAAATTGTGCAGATGGGCAAAGATCTTGGTTTTACAAGTTTAGATTGTAACAATGTGAACGAATGTATTGATTCTCATTCAAATGATCTGGATGATGAAACTCGTTGTTGTTCCAACTCCCTTTTGGAGTTGGAACAACAACGAACCTATGAAGCAGAAGAAGATGACCCCACTGATGTCATGGTTGAAGAATTTTCCTTTGCTGACCTTTCAACTTTTGTGAGAAAAATCGACGAAGCTTCCGACTTTCTCATAAATGCCGACCCGAATTTGGAAAGAAGCATCAAAGTGACACAAAGTCTCAATAATGCCATCAAATGCTACAGAGATCTAGTACTTGAAGAGACAAAGAAGACAAGGATGGTTTAACGAACACTAAAATACTGCTTTAGTAAAAAGTAAATTACTGTACGCTAATATTGAAGCAATATTTGTTTTGTTTTCTACAACTCTTATATCAGACTAAAAGGATTTTATTTGTTATTCAGTTAATAAAAATAACATTTTTTTTTCATTTTTAAAGATTTTTATTATCCTAAATTTTTGTAATAAACAAATTAAATTGAAAACCTTTATAAATAGACCTCGAACAACGCGGTTTTGCATAGCGCGGACTCTTCTTGGAACCAATTAACCGCGCTATACAAGGTATTCCTGAATTTCATTTGCTTATGTCACTTTTTACCATCAATATTGATTCAAGTCATCATCATCCACTCAGGATGGATTGAGTGTTCCATGGAATCTTTTCCTCTATTTGATTCTGAGTCTTCCTCTGTCTTGGTTGACCTCAACCCTTCCTTAAAGAAGACATAAGGCAGTCTTTCTTGGTACATCCTGGTTATGTGCCCAAATTACTGGAAGTGTCTTTTGTGTATTTAGGATGTTGTCAATGTAACCTAGCTCTTCCCTTACTTTATAATTTGTTGTTTTTTCAGTTCACTTTGTGGTGTTGATTCTTCTTGAACAGGATTCAAAACATTTTAATCTGTCTTCTTGTTTGTTAGCAATTCAGCCTGAAGTATCATTGAGTTGAAGAGTTTAGGCTATGGCTAATGTTTTAGTTTCTTCATGTTTTTTTTAAACTACTTATTCATTGCTAACTATCCTAGACTTATTCTGTGTTCATATTTGTTCAGTCCATTACCATGATTTTTGTTTTTTCACTCCAAGTTGTATTTATTGTTGGTTAGATTTAGATCAGATGATTCATATCATCCTTCCAAATCATTCTTATTCTTACTTGCTTCGAAAAACTCTTTTGGGTTTACTTTGGTCTGCTTAGCTAATTTTCTCTCATAATCCTATCCTTTCTTACTACTAGTTATCCTTCTTGCCTGCACTTTGTGCTTCTCTTGAGTATGCTGATTAACTTTTTATATTTTTCCCACAATGCTTTCTTTTTTGCAGCTCTTGCTTTATATCTCTAATCATCCTGACTATTGGTATATAGTTCAGTACTTCTCTCAAAAAATCTCTAATCACTTCCTGTGTACTACTGACATTCTTTACTTGTATTTTCTCAAGCTATGACACTGCTCCAAGATGTCTCCTAAGTCGGTCATAATTACCAGCTTTATAGTTCGACATTAACCCTTTCTTGACATAAAATTCCACATGAATCTAGAACTAGGCTGCACGGTTATTCTCCCTGATTGTAGGCAGAGTGCCTATCTTGGTTATGGATACATCCTCTGATGCTGTTATCATATCCAGCACTCTCTTGGTCACTTCCATCATATGCTATTTTAGCTAATTATACCTTAGCAACTGTATAAATTTTACTTCCATCTTACCATGTCACCTTACCTCCCTCCTATATGTCTCCATAGATGAAATCCAAATCTCCTATAATAATTGCTTGGCTTGCACTCATGTTAATATGCCAATCCAAGGCATTCACATCTGCATGTGGACCTCTGTTCTCTGCATCAACCGACAATGTATTTTGTCCTATTGGTATCTCACACCAGATAGCATCAAATGAATTATAGGAAGGTAAATGGGAAGAATGAATATGTGAGTTCCAGATAGAGAAATCTCTCTTAGCAGAATATGTTGGAACCAGTGGTGGCTCATCCATAAGAGCTGCAGCCCTTCCAGTATAAAATGACAGTTCCTGTTTTATTATCACCATTCTTAAATGTTTATATATTTATCTAAAAACTGTTATTTTCTTGTTTGTAATACAATACCACTTGATAGTCAAAAATCAAAAAAAAAAAAATCAACTAACGCCTTTTTATTCCCGTATATACGGGAGTAGGCGAGGCCATTTAGCCCTATCTAACTTTTGGAGACTGAGTGGGCAGTTCAATCTCCACTGGTACCCAATCAGAGACAGATGGCCCAAGGCTATCACTAATTAAGCGGTACGCAGTGAAGAGAGACGGCTCAAATGTGCCGCCATCTCGTGGTCCCTAACCCTAATACAATATATTTAATGTCTGAAATAATGTGGGTTCTACGGTCGATTTTCTTGAGTTTACAGGACGAAAAACCCGAGTTTCTGGGAGGAAAAACCTGCTTGCCCGTGCCAGAGATCGACTAACTCGGGAACCGGTCGAAAAAAGGCTTAGAAAAATTTCCTCTAGTCGCCGACTAGACTTGAAACCAAGTCTTCCTTCGTGCGGCCAAGCGCGGCGGTGTGCAAACGCCACATCCGCTGAGCTACACAGGCTCTCCACTTGATAGTATTTTATATAATTCATTTTGTAACAATAGTTGTATTTTGCAATAGTCAGTGTGCTGTGCAGGCTAGGGCTAGTATCAGTACTGACTATTATACTCAACACTGGAACTGCATTCAATGCAGACCACACCAAACCACTACCTAGTGGGGATAACGCGTGATTGAACACAGAGCATTCTCTGTCTCTTTAAGTCCACCTCTGCTGCATGCCCTTGAGGTCATTGATCTCATACAAGAAGTACTCGTACTCCAACTGTGGCCTTGGACAGTGCCTCTTGCAAACTCCTATACTCAGACTTCTTTTCGGTACAACCTGGTAAAGTAAGTAACAGTAGTAGGATTATTTACCACTTAATCGGAAGTTTCCCTGAAGAGTTACCAACAGATTCGATCCTGTGTACTATCTGGTGGCAACCTGCTGAAACTGTTTTATGGTTGTGTCCTCAAATGCAGAGGCATTGGCTCCCTAAGTTAAATATTTGCAGTGTTGAGTTGTTCAGCAAACTTTAATAAACATTTGAAGCTAATAGAACAGGAAGAAGTCTCAAACTCACACCTAGAAATGCAAAGCCTTAGCAGATTAGTTGCTTGTAAAGTTATTAAGTTTCATGTAAAATAATATTTTTTCCCTAGTTTATTTCAGTTCATTCTTTACTTCAAAATTGAAAAGGCAAATAAGGATTAATTTACAATTTCTTATATTTCTTAGAAATTATAGTGCTTATGTACCTACTTTTTGGTATTTCATTTCATCGCGCATTGTTTTTTAAGCAGGCAACTCTAATACAAAGCAAGGTCTGGGTATTTGTATGTCACTTAAGGATCAAAGCTAGATGACTGGAAGGAGAACTCCATGTAACCTTTAAGGCATGTGGAGAACTGACTGGGACTTTGATGTAATGTCCAATTCTCATGTGGTGCACCCCATTAGTAGGTACCAATGGATACTGCATGAATGAGAATGGGCTGGCGATTTGGCAATTAGCTGACCAAATTGTATTCTGTATTGGCTTAAATCAGAAACAAACAAAATCATCACAAAATTACATATAATGGAATTTATGCCCACTGAATGGATGTAAATAAAAGTTTAAGATGTACATAAAAGATAAGTTTAAATGGTATTTTTATTTTCAGAAAAACTTCATATTAAAAAAAAAACTTTATAAAATAAAGGAAAAATTCAATCTCATGAGTATTTGATATAAAATGATCAAATTAATTTCACATTTAAAATGAATGGAATTAATTAATTATTACTTTTATCAATCCTTCTATAATTTATTTTAAGGGTGGTACATCCTTTCCTTGGCTGGGGAAAAAAGCTATGAATGGAAATGTATCTGTTTGGCCAAACATGTTATTTCATGTAAGTTATCTAAAAAAATTATTTTAATTTATGTTATTCTTATTGAACAGCACCATATTTTGAATCATTATATAAATACCTTATCCCAACATAATTGACAAATGTGATTTGCTGACATAAATCCAACTTTTGGTAAAATGCCAGAGAAAACTTAAAAAAACATGTTAGGGTGGTTGGAAGTTTTTGTGTTGTCAGGAATTGAGTACTTTCTCACTCATTTTTGAAATTGTAGTAAACCTCTAAATGGCATTTATTTGCTGTAGGCCTTTCTGCTTCTTGTGTGTGTGTGTGTGTGGGGGGGGGAGAATTATGACAATAATTAAAAGCATTTCCAAATGGTTACATCTTATTGTATTCAGTTTCCTTTCTTTCTTTTTCCCCCTTCCCCAACTTTTTTTTTTTTTTTAAATGTATTTTTATGCTTGTATAGTTGGCATCACCCTTAGACCCAGGCAAGAAAGCCACCTGCCCTGAACCTGCATATCATAAACACAAAAAAAATTTATTAAAAATAAAAGATTCAGAATCAGTCTTATGGAACAATACATTTTATTGAATTAATATATAATTTATGAATGCCTTTATTTTATTACTCATCAACAAAACACCCATACATGCACAGCAATAATTAAATTCAGCCATATTTGATATTTTGCTGACTTTCAGTTATACGAAAACCATAGATTTGCACATTTTTCAATTTTTAATCTTTATTATTATTATAACATCTCCAGGGAGTTGGACTCATCGAGGGAGGGCACCTACTCTACAACTCTGTCTCCACACTCAGTCTACCAACTACAATGAACTGCAACTACCATCATCATCTACACCAATGCCATCTACTGCCCATCACCACCACTATTATTTTCACAGACAATCACAAACATCCATGCTCACGGCAGAATTTGAACCTGCAGCCTTTTGGCTGGAAAGTGGATATGCTGACCAGCCAGGCCAGACCAGTCCTTTATGAAGGTATATTTGTCAAGGTTGCTCCAACTTATTTTATTTAACAGTCTGTTAGTTTCATTTATAAAATTTAAATATTTAAATAAAATAAGTTGGGGCAACTTTGCCATGTTGTACTATCGTTTTTTATTTATGTCTGGGGTGCTTAAGGGTCAAAGCTGTATAACTGAGAGGAGATCTCCACATAGCCTTTAAAGGAATGCAGAGAACCGACCAGGGCTTCTGACCTAATGTCCAATCCTCACCTTCTCGTGGTGCACCCTGTTGGGTATCTACTTGGATACTGAACGAACAAGGATGGACTGGCAATTTGGGATTTAGCCGACCAAATTGTATTCTTATTAGTTAAACCAAAATAAAAAACGATGGTACAACATGACAAAATTTCATGCCCGTGGAGCGTCGCCTGGTTAAACAAGGCCCCAGTTTTTTCGCCAGGGAACCAGGGTAAACAGTGAGAAGTCAGCTACTGGAACAAATCTGAAAACACATCCCAACTAAACATCACCAGAGTTAAAGATCGGTACTATCAACATAAGAAACCTGAATGGCAAAGAAATGGAAATAGCTGAGGAATTAGATAAGTACCAGATCGACATAATAGGGGTTACTGAAACAAAAAAGACAAAAACTGGTGAGATCTTTCTGAGCAATAAAAACAAAATGTTATATTCAGGCAATGACAATCAAGTAAAAGGAGTAGCCATAGTATTCAACACAAAATACGAGGCTAATCTTCTTGAATGGCAGTCAGTCTCAAGTAGAGTAATGTGGGCAAATATGAGAATGGGGAACTGGACAATGAGACTTATTTGTGCCTATGGTCCCACAGAAGGTTTTACTAAGGTAGAAGTGGAAAAAGCAACTTACACAATGAAAAAGGAAAAGTTGGTCCTTGTTGGGGATCTAAATAGCAGAATAGGAAATGATTGTGAGACATACAAAAATATTTTGGGAAAATTCGGAGAAAAGAGCAAAGCTAATAATAATGGCAAATATCTGTTGGATTTCTGCTCAGGACATGGACTGGTTATTACTAACACCATGTTCCAACATAAAAATGTGCACAAATTCACATGGAGAGAAGAGGCAAGGAATAAGAAAAGTCTCATTGACTATGTTATTGTTGATAGTGATGTTTTCTACCTGGTGCAGGACACCACAGTGTACAGAGGATTTGAAATTGGAAGTGATCACTATTTAGTCTTGGGCAGGATAAAATTGAATTTCATATTGAAAAGTATAACATGTAAGAAAGTTTTAAAGCGAATAAAAGTTGAGCAGTTCTCAGATGTGAACACTAGACTAAAATACACAAAGATTATTGAAGAAAAAATGAAAGAGTTTGAGAACAGGAACCAAACCTTGGAGATTCAGTGGCAAGTCTTGAAGAAAGCCCTGATTGATTCAGCTAGAGAGGCATGTGGTGAAGTTGTCTGCAAGGATAGAAAAATTAGAACTCCATGGTGGACACAGGAAGTTAAAGAGGCAGTGAAGGAAAAGAAGAAAGCATATTAAAAGTTCCTGGCAAATAAGTCAGCTTGTACTCTTAGAGCAGGGGTGGCCAACCTTGTGTAGTTCAAGCGTCAATTTTTTTCATTTTTTTAGTTAAGATGCACCATACTAACTTATACTACTTTTCAGACCTTTTAAAATATGGTAATATGGATATATTTAACAGTTATGCATAAATGATTTATTATGTATATGGTAATATAGACACTTTTAACAGTTTTAAATGAACAAATTTCATATAAAGACAAGATAAACATTAATTATTTTATTGAGACTTTTGAAATTGCTTTCCTTTTGCTAAGCTTGTAATGTTTGGAGTTAAATCAGTTACAGAAAGCATCAAACAGTTTTTCAAATTTGAATCAGTCAGTCCCGACTGTAGTTTGTTCTTAATCATTTTCATTGATGAAAATGCTTGTTCGCATCTGCATGTAGTTAGTTCCAAAATGACAGATATAACTCTGAGCAAATTTTTTCAGTTCTGGCAACGATCGCCAGAAATTAATTATATCAGAAACATCTGGGAGTAATGGAAGTTCATTAAATTTCATTTTCAATAAAGAATTGGTTTTGAGTAATAAATAAGTTCAATAAGTTCCATTTGTATGTTACTAGGTATTGTCAAGATTTTTTGTTCAGTAAGTGAAAAGGAATTTATAAATACAAGTATGCAGTCTTCTTCTTCAGCAAAATCGCTAAAACGACTGTTAAAGGACTCTTGCAATAATCTGAGTTTCTCAGTATATCCTGTAAAGTTGCCATTATCTTCAACAGATTCACTATGTTCTTTTATGTGGAAATTGACTTAAATCCACATTTTTCTAACTGGGAGATGAACAGCTTTAATTTCATTTTGAATGTACTGATGTCATTTACTAAGCTAGGAAACAATTTGTTCTTGCCCTGCAGTTCCAAATTTAGATCATTGAGGTGGCTGGTAAAATCAACTACAAATGCTAAATCAAATAGCCATTTCTCATCACACAACAGGGCTTTTTTCCTCATGCAGCTCATCCTTCTCTTCCAGAAAATTACGAAAACTTTCTTTCAGCTTCCAAAATCTACTGAGAACTTGTCCTTCAGAAAGCCAGCGCACATCACAATGAAGGATGAGATCACCATATTCCTATAGCAGTTCACAATATTCTCTGAATTCTTTTCTGTTTGACACTCTTGCTCTAATTTTATTCACACACTTTACAACTGGTATCATAACATGCTTCAAATTTAGAGTTTTTCCACACAGAGATTCTTCATGTATAATACAGTGATACTTTAGTAGAGAACGACCTAAAATACTCTCAAGTAAAGTTACATTCCCAGAAACTCAACCTGCCATTGACCGGTGCTCCATCAGTGCAAACACTGATGAGCTTACTAGAATCTAGTTGTTGATATTCTAGACATGACTTTACTTTGTCAAATGTGCTGACCCTCTGGTTTTTCCATGAAGTGACTCAAGACCGATAAGTTCTTCAAAGATGCTAAAATTATCATCAATTCCTCTTATAAAAATGCTTAATTGGGCTACATCACATATGTCAGCAGATTCTTCCAAGGCTAAAGAAAAGAAAGAATAAGCATGAACACGGTCTTTCAATTGCTCAGTAACATCATGGGAAAGTTCTTCGATGCATCTTGTAATTGTTTGCTTGGACAGAGCAATTTGGTTTACTTTTTTTTTCAACATTCTTATCATCAAGACATTTTGCAAATTTTTCGAGACAGGGCTTAACAACTTCCTCTCCATCAGAGAAAGGCATGTGTTGTTTAGCCAACACAAAGACAATTTCATAAGACGCCTCCAGCATTGCCACACTTTCACAACTTCGTTTCACAAATATATTTTCTCTCTTTTTTATTTTTTCCTTTTTCTTAACCACATATTCTTTCCGCAACTCAGACCCAGGAACTAACTTCAGTTTTTCTTCTAATTCAGCTTGATGTTTTCTATAGTGTCTGTTAAGATCATGTCTTCTATTATCTGAGAGAATGCTTTCACAAACAATGCACAACGGTTTTCCTGAAGGACCCGCAATAAATAAGAACTCATTTACCCACAGTTCATTAAACTGGCATTTGCTATCACCTCCTGCTTTTCTTCTGCTCAGTTTCTTTTGCAGAGTAATAGGTAACTGACTGTAAAAAAAATTATTTCAAAAAGTAAATCTTATTATTAAATAATTTGTTTAAATTATTTTATCGTTTTAAACATTATGAACGTCAAAAACAGTTCTACAAGTTTAAGATAAGATTCCTATTTTCATGAAGGCCTAATACAGTTCTATAAGTATAAAAATCATATATATATTTTTTTTCATACAGAGTTTTCGTCTCTCTCTCTCGCAATATATTATGCCCAATGAAATATGAGATCGCTTCTTGCCATAATCAGCTGGCAATCACACACACACACAATCCAAACATTCTCATTACGAACGCTTTGCTGATGATCAGTTCAATTTTAGGAATAAACCTACTATACGTAAATCAAAAGGAAAGATATTGTATAAAAAAAAAAACATATAAACACACACATACAAATACACCGAATAATTGCAAGTTTCAGTAATCAGCAAATTAGGGGAGTGGGCAAGAACTTGACATACGTGTTCACAATGAAAAAATTTATTTTTAAATTTACAGAACAATATTAAGCCTTCATGAAAACAGAAATCTTATCTTAAACTTAAAGAACTGTTAATAAAAACATATAAGTTCGAAAACACAGAATTGTTCACTCACATTGAATCAGAAGTTCACCGAATGTTATGACACGAGAGTCAGCTGTAAACTGATTGAGTAACTGGTTACGCATGTCAGCATTTGCCGGTGCCTATTGTTTCAAGATCAAACAAGTATAATAAGTGCGCACTGTAGAATTCAGTCCTAGGTTAATTGTGTGTTTATATATATATAAATATATATATTTATATATATATATATATATATATATATATATAAATCGTATACAATTTTTTTTAAAAATTTTTCTCTGGGGTTCAGTGTGCCACTTCTAATCATGCAATGCGCCACTTTTGGCACATGCGCCAAAGGTTGGCCACCCCCTGTCTTAGAGAATACAGAGACAAATGCAAGAATGCTAAACACTGTGTAAAACTAGCTAAACAAAAGTCATGGGAGGACTTTGGCAAGAATATAGAAAATAAATATCAGGAAGGTGGCAAAATATTCTGGAGGTTGTTGAAGAAGCTTAGAAATGGAGGAAAGAGTGTTGTAAAAGGAGTTAGAGATGATAAAGGTGACATGAAAACAGGAGAAAAAGATATCCTTGAAGTATGGAGTAATTACTTTGAAAAACTGCTAAATGAAACAAGCAGTGATGACAGCACAGTGGTAAATAACACTGACCAGGAATACATATCCATACTTGAGGTAGAAAAAGCCATCAAAGGCTTGAAATGTGGAAAGGCAGCAGGAGTAGATGGTATTCGACTAGAAATGCTGAAGTATGGCAGTATGAGTCTTACAGTGGCTGCACTGCATAGTTCAGAAAGCCTAGACAGAGGGACGAATTCCCGATGATTGGAGTAGAGCTGTAATAGTACCCATATATAAAAAGGGAAATAAAACTGAATGTGGGAATTACAGAGGTTATTTCCCTGCTGAGTGTTCCTGGCAAGATCTATGCAAGTATACTTGAGAAACGGTTGAGAAGAATTGTGGAAGAAAAGCTTGGTGAAGAACAAGCTGGATTCAGGACAAATAGAGGCTGTCAGGATCAGATCTTCACTTTACGACAAATAGTCGAGAAAGCATGGGAATATAACAAAGATCTGTATTTAAGTTTTGTCAATTTGGAAAAGGCATATGACAAAGTGCCAAGAGAGAAGCTATTCAATACGCTACAGTTATGGTGTCAATGGGGCATTATATCAAGCAATACTTAGTCTTTATTTGAGTTGTAAGTCAGCAGTTAGAATTGAAGGAAGTACAGGAAGATGGTTTAATATGTTAAATCTGGTGTGAGACAAGGATGTACATTATCCCCTCTGTTATTCATTATCTATATGGATCACATTATGAAGGAAAGTGGTATTAAACATGATATCAAAATTGGAGATGTTAATGTCAGCTTTTTGTTTTATGCGGATGATGTTATACTGCTAAATAAATCTGCTACAAGTCTGCAAGATTCTCTGACTAAATTGAATAGCTGTTGTAGTAGATATGGTATGAAGGTCAGCAATAAAAAGACAAAGACAATGAAAATAGGCAGAATCATTGAAAATGTCAACTGTGTTGTGAATGGAGATCCTGTGGAACAAGTAAAACATTTCAGCTACTTTGGCACGATTTTTACTGAAGATGGTAAATTAAATATAGAAATAGACAACAAAAATCAACAAAAAAGCTGGTATGGTAGGAAGTCAATTGAATAAATTCTTAAGGAATAAAAGAGAAATTAGTCAGAACACTAAATTAGCTGTATACAAGACAGTGTTCAAAGCAGGTTTAACTTATGGATCTGAGAGCTGGGTCAGAAGCAAAAAACTTGACCAAAGACTAGAGACTGCAGATATGAGAGTCCTGAGAAAGATTATAGGCATGAACAGATGGCATCAGTGGCAATATCATATTAAAAATTAGGATATTAGGAAAGAACTTGACGTTGTCAGCATCCAGGAATGCGTTAGCAGAGCTAATCTCAGGTGGTATGGTCACTTAAACAGCATGGGCGAGGAATGATTAGCAAAACAAGTGTTCTCTGCCAGGTTGGCAGCAAAATGACCCAGAGGAACACCAAGATATAGGTGGATTGATATGGTACAAAGTGCCTCATACGATAGAAATATAAGATCTGATAATGTTGGCGTCTTGACAAGTAACAGACTGATTTGGAGGAAAATTGTAGATAGGAAGTTAGTTATGATGTAATTTCTTTCATGTAGTACTATCATATCCTGTACACCCCTTGAGGGTACATGGCAGGAATTTGATGATGAACTATTTATGCCTGAAACAGATTGAAAACAAAAACCAAACCTTGGAGTCTCAGTGGCAAACACTGAAGAAGACATTGATTCAGCTAGGGAGGTATATGATTAAGTTGTCTGTATGGATAGAAACATAAGAACACTATGTTGGACACAAGAAGTTAAAGAAGCTGTCCTTTCCAGGACGGCTTCTTTAACTTTTGCTTCTTTTAAAGAAGCAAAAGTTCTTAGCAAATAAGTCGGCAGATGCCCTTAAAGAATACAGAGAAAAATGGAAGAGAGCTAAGCTATGTATAAAAGTATATAAACAGAAGTCATGGAAACACTGGTAAGTGTATGGAAAATAAATATCAGGAAGATGGCAAAATATTCTGGAGGTTATGGAAAATGTTTAGAAATGGAGGAAAGAGTATTGTAAAGGAATCAAGAATGATAAAAATGACATGAAAACTGAAGATAAGGATATCTTACATGTCTGGAGTAATTACTTTGAAAGACTGTTAAATGAACCAAGCAGTGATAGAACTGCTTGGACTGCTACTGTTTAATTTGTTCATTAACAATATAGGAAAGGATCTGAGAGGAACTGTTGAGTTATTTGCTGGTGATGCAAAGTTAGGTAGAGCAATAGTTAATACAGATGATGTCGAAATTTTGCAGGAAGATTTGGAGATTGGCAAACTAGGCAAAAGAGAATATGTATCAGTTTAATGTGGCATGTATGGTTATGCATTTTGGGGTAAAAAAATTACCAACTTTATACCACATTAGTGGAACTGTACTCCCAGAAATTGACGAAGCCACAGACTTGGGAGTGTTAGTGGATAAAGAGTTAAAGTTTAGGGAGCACATAGCAAAAGTGGCTAAAACAGCTCATCAGATCACTTGGTTACTGAAGAATACTTTGATGCGCAGAGACAAGCAGGTTATTGTTCCTCTTTATGGAGCCTTGATGAGACCCCATCTTGACTACTGCGTGCAGATCTGGGTGCCAGGGTGTCTTGACAGTGGAGAGGATCCAGAGGCGAGTGAACAAGATAGTAGCAGGTCTATGAAATGAACCTTACAAGAATAGGTTGAAGATTTGTGTGTTACAGAAACTGGTTGATAGATGGAAAAGTTATGACATGATTGAGACATACAAATTACAGAAGGGGTTTTAACAAGATTAATTCAGAGGAAATTTTTCAGAACAGGTGCGTTGGTGGGAGAACTATTGCGCAAATGTTGAATAGTTCTTGACAATGTTTAGTGCCCCCCTAGTGACCATAAATGGAAACTGAGTAAGAGTGTAGCTAGCAGGGGTGTTATTACTACGTTTTTTGCTCGGAGAATAATGAATGAATGGAATAGGTTGCCAGAGTCTATTGTGGGTGCCATGACTGTGAATGAGTTCCAAGCAAAGTATGATAGATATTGTGCAAATGTTGAATAGTTCTTGACAATATTTGGTGCCTCCCTCATTCAGTCTGAGGACTCCTTGGAGTTGCCCATAATAATAATAATAACTGTACTACTCTTTGATTTCAAGAGAAATCAAAGAGTAGTACATATCGGTACTTGAGGTAGAAAAAGCCATCAAAAACTTGAATTGTGGAAAGACACCTCAAGTAGATGATATTCAACCACAAATGCTTAAGCATGGAAGTATAAAAGTTTTGCGGTGGCTACACTGCATAATTCAGAGGGGGAGCTCAAATTCCCAATGAGTGGAGTAGAGCTCTCATAGTACTCATTTATAAAAAAAAAAAAAAAAAAAGGTGATAAAGCTGAATATGAGAATTATTACAAAGGAATTTCTCTTCTAAGTCATCCAGGTTAGATTTATGCAAGCATACTTAAAAACAGGTTGAGAAAGATTGTGGAAGAGACTTGGAGAAGAACGAGCTGTATTCAGGCTGAATAGAGATTCTCAAGATTAGATTTTCCCCTTAAGACAAATAGTTGAAAAATCATGAGAATATGACAAGGATCTGTACTTAAGTTTTGCAGATCTGGAAGGCATATGAAAACACTACAGTCAAAGGGGGGGGTGGGGGGTGAATGCAACATTATACAGAGCAATACATAGTCTGTATGTAAGTTGTCAGTCAGTAGTTAGAATTGAAGGAAATAGGAAGATGGTTTGATATAAAATCCAGGGTAATTCAAGAATGCACATTATCTCCACTCTTATTCATCATCTATGTAAATCACATTATGAAAGAAAGTGGCCTTAGGCCTGATATTATAATTGGAGATGTCACACTTAGCTCTTTGCTTTATGCAGATGACGTATCTTAACACATATAGTGCAATTCTCTAGGATTCTGTAACTAAATTGAATAACAGGTGTAACAAATTTGCTACACCTAAATGCATGAAAATCAGCAATAAAAAGATCATACCTGTGAAGATAGACAGGAGCACAGAAAACTTCAGCTGCATTCTGAATCCAGAGTCTATAGAACAAATAAAATATTTCAGCTATTTTGGCTGCTTTGCCAAGTGGAAATTCGCTGGAATGTTTGTGTAAAGAAGGCTCCCCAGTTCAGATCAGTTTTTTTGATTGACTAATTACCGTATTTTTCTGACAATAAGACTATATGACTTCTGACTATTGTTGTCACTCAAAAACTGCGTCATCTGCGTAAAAAAACTGCGTAAAGCTGCATCAAAAACTGCGTAAGACTATAAGACTTCTGACTATTGTTGTCACTCAAAAACTGCGTCATCTTCGGTACCATCCATCACATTACTTATCCAGCATTTCTTAAATGACTTTATAATCGTCTCTTCTTTCACAGTTCCCATGAGTTTTTCACCCAGGTACATCAGAAATTGTTGGCTGTTTCATACATCCTGTTACTGTACATCGTGATTTGGCTTTGCCATCTATTTGTTCCACTCTTCCTGCATAAAATTTTTAATGGTTTATCATCCAAGGGTTGTAATTGACTTGTAAGGCCTCCAGGAATGACAGCTAATTCTATATTCGTTTCTTTTAGAAGCTTCTTGGTTGATTCTGTTTTATGAGCTCTGAATTGATCCTACACTAACATTGCAGGCATTTTTAAAAAATGCACCTGAACGTTTTGCCCATATCTTTTGTATCTATAATTTCATTCCTGTTTCGTCCATCCAGCCTTTATCTTGAAAGTGGATAATAATGCCATGAGGAATTTCATTTCTCGGTAACGTTTTTCTCTTCAAGATTAACATGGGGGGTAGTTTTGTTCCGTCCGTGCAACAAGCTAAAATTACAGTGTAGTGAGTTTTTTCATGACCTGTTGTTTTGAACACTATTGATTTGGTGCCTTTTGAATCTACTGTCTGATTTGAAGGAACATCAAAAGTTAGAGGCACTTCATCCATGTTCGCAATTTGATTAAGCTCATAGTTAAATTTCCTTCTCGCTGATATTACAAATCTATGGAATTCTATAATTTTAGCTTCATAGTCAGCCAGCATTTTTTGGGCTAGAGTGGTTTTTGTATGCATGTATAACCCGTTTCTTTTCATAAATCTAAAGCGCCAAGACAGTGATCTGGTAAAATGTAAAATTCCATTAGCAGTTGCCCATCGTTTTGCTTCAAAAATTATTATTTTCGTAGAAACAGATATTCCCATGTTTCGATGATTTGTTACCCCAATTTTTCATATGTACTTCTAATTCTGGCCATTTTTCTAGGTGCGAACGGAATGTTTTCTTGTGTTTACATAGCAGTTTTAATTGTTCCTCTTGTTTTCTCCACTCACGAAACCATTTTTTCTGTTGTGGTGGACCAAAATGTCTTTCTGCTGCTCTGTTTCCATATTGTTTTGCATAATTTATCACATTTAATTTATAACTCACGTTATATGAAAGTCTTTTTTGTTTTGCTCATTTTTTCTAATTTTAAGGTAAAAATTTTAACGACTTATAAAAAATAATTCAAATGAACCGTACAAAAGCGCATATGTTTTCACACTAATGACTATTGACGCTCTAAATCGGTGATTCACCCACATGCAGCGAGATAACTTAGGTACCTACCTTCAGTGGCGTACTTACTAATTTTATTAACATATTGCGCCAGTAAATGAACTTCACTAACAGCTTCGGTACAGTGTAAAGATTTGTATATTAATGTTACATTCGGACCATAAGACGCACCCCAATTTTAAGTTGATTTTCCTATGTAAAAAGGTGTGCCTTATAGTCCAAAAAATATGGTAATTGTAAATAAATGTGTGAGTATGAGTTGTAGTAAAAGCTGCAACTCTTACGCTGCAAACACTGCAAGCGCAGTGTTTGCAGTGTGTGGGCCTGTTTTTTTAAGTTTGCATAAAAATCATTAAACTTAGAATGGAGTATAGTAACTGACAAAGGAAAAATGGTTGCAGCTTTGTCTTTACAAGAATTTAATTTAGATTTTATTCGTTTCTTGAAATGCGAGGTGTGCTATATGTATTTGTTTGATTATGTAGTTAAATTATGGATATTTAAAGTGGATGGAAGGAAGGGTATGTGTGTGAAGTGCAATTTGAATGACTTGATGAGACTAACGTATTGGTAACAGGAGGTGTTAGTAGCAAGAATGGCACGAGAAGGATGAGTACTCATTTGATAGCAAAGAGAAACAGTGTAAAAGAGCAGTGAAAAATTGGTAAAAAAAAAGTTTTGAAAAAAGCAAATGAGCAATCTGATGAACTTAACAATCAGTGGTAGTAAGAATGATGAAAGCGATATGAACATAGTGGAAGTTGAAAAACAGAGTCCAATTAACAGTAAGGTGGTGAATGACACTGACAAGGAACAAGCATGTATGACTGGCAGTAAAATTGAGAGAGTGAATGAGAGCAGAAAATGACCTAAGGTTTGAAAGCCGAGTTAACTAATATGAGGCAAGAGATGAAATAGATGTCGAGTGAAATGAATAGAATTATAGATATGTAAGGAGGAGTGAAGAAGACGAAAACAAGTGATGTCAGTATAAAAGAAGTAACAAAAAAAACCTGCGAGTGGTGCATGGAGGATTCTATTATTAAAAATGTGGTAAACAAGAAGATGCACAAGGTTTGTTTTCCTTGAGGTAAAATGAATTGAGTGATTGAGGCATTAGAATGAGGAGTAAGCAAGCTAAAGAGTTGCCAGTGGTAATAGGGACAAATGACTTGACTGGGAAGAAAAAAAAACGTGAGATTGAATATCAGGAAGTTGTTGAGAAGGAAAACAGATAATAGTGTGATAGGAAAGATAGTCGGTGTGTTGTCCAGATATGATGGGTGAAATGAGGTGGACAGCCAAGATTGTGAATGATATGTTAATGGAAATGTATGAGGAGAAAGGAGTGTGTTAATGTGCTAAAAAGTGATGGACTGCATTTGAATGATTTTGGTGTGAGTCATTTGTAGAGACTGCTTCTACTGGAAGGTAGAGAAATGAGTGCAGAGAATTAATCTGATCAACTAAGAGGCAATGTGAAAGAGCAGGAGAATAAGGAGCATCTTGGATTTGATCATCTCATTGGAGGAAGTTATTATAAATGAGGTGTCAAATCACCCTCTAGTTAGTGAGAGAGTGACCATGAAGTTATTACCTGGGTGGTTGCCAGCAGTGTGATGACTTCTGTGAGAAAAAGGTAAATATGTTGACCTACAAGGCTGGTGATTATTAGAAACTCAGGAGACAGCTTGCAAATGTAGCATGAAATGAGTTGGGTGGAAAGGAGATCCATGCTGCTTGGGTAATATTCAAGAACTATTTAGTAGAAGCAATTTAAATATATTCCAAGGTTTAGAAGTTATAATAAGGTAGGTGTGAAATGGATGAATGAAGAGATTAAGCATGCAATACAGAGAAAAAAAAAAGCATTATGGAAGCAGCATAAGAGGAGTGGTAATAATCAGTTCCATGAGGATTACAAAGAACAGGTAAGGTTGGTGACTCATTTGGTAAGGATAGCAAAAGTTCCGTAGTATGAACAGCAGTTAGCTAATGAACCCACCAAGAAAATCCTATTGAGTTCTTTCGATATGTACCAGCAAAAAAAAAAAAAAAAAAGAATGATTATGGTAGCATGACACTGTTTGTAGAAAACGGTATAAGGATAATTGCTGTGAGAGGATATAGTTGAGATATTTAATGAACAGATCATAAAGGTCTTTTATTCTTGTGGATGTGACATCATGGTGAGTTTGAGAGCAGTGGATGATGAAGACAGACTGAATGTAAGTGATCAGGCAATGGAGAATTGAGCAAACATGATGTTAATAAGGCTGTGGTGATGGCCCATTCCTTCAAAATATGTGGTGATATATTATCAAGGAAGGGGCCATGTAGTTGACATTGCATCGACACATTTCTTTAATATGACTCTTGCATTGGGTCAAGTTCCGAAGGAATGGAAGGGAGGCAAGACCATGCCTTTCATTAGAAAGGTGACAGAAATCAAGCATCAAATTATAGGTCTATCTATATATCAGTTGTTGTGGTGGTTCAAGTGTTGGAGGCTGCTGAGAACCAGGATCCAGAATTGGGTTGATAACAATGGTATTATCTTTGGACAGCATGGATTTGCTAAAGGGGAGGTCATGTTTTAGTAATCTGTTTACTTACTACAATAAGGTGACAACTTCATTGGACAAAGGAGATGGATACACAGTAGTATACTTAAATTTTGCAAAGGCTTTTAATTGATTACCATATAATAAGTTGATAGTCAAATGAGAGCGATTGGGGGGGTTGGATATTAGAGTACTGCATTGGATTGGAGATTGGCTATCTGATAGGAATTGCAAGGGGGGGGGGGAAATATCCCAAAGAAGGGAAAAAGTCACTAGTGGTGTGCTACAGGGATCTGTTTTAGAACCATTTCTGTTTAACCTGTATGTTAATGATATTGGGGAAGATTTGGATAGAGATATTCAGTTGTTTGCAGATGATGCAAAGTTGGAATGAACTATGAGGAGTAGTCCAGGTGTTCTGGCCTTAAAAGAAGACTTGAATAGATTAAGTGAATGGGCACAGAAATGGGGATGCCCATTCAATGTTGCAAAATGTGAGGTTTTAACATTTGGGAAACAAAGATGGGATGTAGAATTTACGCACGGTGGGGATATATTGTTGGAGGTGGAGGAAATAAGAAATCTTCATGCAATGGCGGATAAGGATCTAAAATTTAGAGGACATATTACTAAAATTGTGAGGACAACACAAATTATTTTAGAAGTAAGAAAAAGCTTTTTCCATTGTGTAAGACCTTGATTTGGTCACATATGGACTACTGTGTGCAGATTTAGTCACCTGGTTTTCAAAAGGACGAAGAAATGCTGGAAAGGTTTCAGATGCAATTGCCTAAGGTAGTTATTACTAATATTTGGAATGCTGAATATGAGGAAAGGTTGAGAAGATGCAATTTACAGAGTCTAGTGGATGGGAGGAGGAAGAGGGATGATATAATATACATACAAGTTGGCAAGGAGTTGTTATAGGATCAGTGTTGAAGAGGTTTTTCATAAAATGATGGGAGATCTTGGGAGAACATGAGGTCATCCCTGGAAGCTGTATAAGGAGGGTGTGAACTTGGGAGTGAGAATCAGGTTTTTTTGCATGCAGAGTTGTGAATGATTGGAATGCCTTACTTGAAAGTCTGGTATCTGCAGAGAATTTGAATGTGTTTTAAGCAAGTTATGATGAACTGTGTATGACAATGGGACCTCCTAGATTATTATTCAGGCCTCCATGGAGTCAAAAGACTCGTCACGGGAGGTCCTTCTTAGGAAACACGAAGTCTGTCATACCACTCCTTGAACTCATTGACCGTTCTTGCTCTAACCACTCTCTCTCTCTCTGGCAATGCATTCCACGGTTCAACCATCCTCCACACAAAGAAACCACCCCTCACCCTGTTGCTCACAGCTTCCTTTTGTAACCTCCAGGGATGGACCCTTGTCATCGCTCCTCCCCGCCGTTCCACCAAGCGAAAGAACTCCCCCATGTCTACCATGTAACTGTCTCTCAACAGTTTAAAAGTCTCGATCATATCACTTCTCCTTCTATTTATTAAACTCTGCAGTCCACGTTCCCTCATTCGATCCTCGTAACTGACATTGCGCAGTCCTGAAACCATCTTTATTTGCCTCTGTTAACCTTTCCACAGTTAATTTATCCCCTTCAAAATCATGCAGACCAAATTTGAGAACAATAGTCTCTGTGGTCTGATCAGGGTCTTATACAACGGAATGATAACTCTTTTATCTCTGCAGGTCAGTGTCCTTCTCAGTATTGCAGCAGTCCTCTAGTTTACCTTCACCACCTTTGCAATATGCTTCCTGAATTTCAGTTTACTATCGATCATCACCCCCCAGATCTCTTGTCTCTCCTACTTCATCCAGTATAGCTCCAATCGAGTATGCATCCGCCCATCAATTCTCAGACTTCAAGACTTTACATTTTTCTGCATTAAACCGATATCTCCATTCATTTACCCATCTGTCTAGTTTATTCAAATCCTCTTGCAGGGCTGTCACATCTGCACTATTACTGATAACCCTTCCCAGCTTCACATCATCTGCAAATAACTGAATATCCTCTTGCAATCCATTGACAATGTCATTGATATAAAGGTTGAACAATATGGGTCCCAGTACTGAACCCTGTGGAAACCCCACTTGTAACCTTCTGCTTCCTTGATATTACCCCACCATACACAACTCTCTGATATCTATCGGACAGCCAATCCTGAATCCATTTGACTAACCTGACATTTAAACCTGGTGCTGCAACTTAAACATCAGCTTATCATGTGGCACCCTGTCAAACACCTTTGCAAAATCCAAAAAATGGCAGTATATGCCTTTCCCTCATCAACTGCTCTTGTCACTTTATTATAAAAGGCAATCATATTACTAACGCAACAGCACCCCTTAACAAATTCATGTTGATTCTCACAGATAACATTACCCTCATCTGCCGAACGTTGTATATAGTTTCCCACTAATTTCTCCAAGACCTTAACAACTACTGATGACACACAAACCGGCCTATAATTAGAGACTTCCAGTCTGCCAATGCCCTTGTGCAGCTGCACTATCTTGCCTTCCTTCCATTCTTTGGGTGCCTTTCCCACATCCAGACTTTTATTAAAGAGCCAGGTCAATGGAGCTGTCAGTTCTTTAGCACATTCTCTCAAAACCCGTGGTAAAATACCATCCAGTCCCACAGCTTTACTGATATCCAGAGTACTCAGTATTTGGAACACACTCTCCTCTTGCATCTCTAAACTCTAAACCTGTCCTATTCCTCTAATATTAAAACCTTCTTCAGAATGAAATACTCCAATAAAGTGCTCATTGAACAACTCCCCTATGTCCTGTGCATCAGTCACTCTATTCCCATTTTTATCTTACAATGTCATTCTTCCATAATCATTTCTCCTCCTACTAGCCACATAGGTAAAAAATTCCCTAGGATTTTCTTTGGATCTTAGTGCCAATCTCTTCTCGTATTCCACCTTTGCCTTCCTTACCATACTAGTCACTCTCCTGACCCGCATCTTATATTCTTTGTGTATCTGCCCTCCACCCCTCTCCTTATATCTCTTCCATAATCTCTTTTTCAACTGCAGTTCCTATTTGATATTGTTTGTCATCCACTTTATACCAAATTGTCCGCTTCTTCACTCATGGAATACAGCTTACTATTGCTGCTAACAAATATTCCTTCACAATTTCCCAAGCACTAATGATATCCTGGCCTTCCAATTCTGTCAATTCTGCCTTCCATGGGCTGCCCCTAGTTGATAACTAAGACTATTATAATCACCTGCCTTGTAATTCCATATATGTTCCCTTTTCTTTGATACACCTGCAAGTCTATTCATCTTCCAAGTCAAAACCACATGGTCCCTACAACTGGTAGGAGAGATGTCATCTCAGTTATTATCAACTCTTCTGATGCTATGACCAAATCCAAAACTCTTGAATCCCTTGTTCCCTTTGTTGCATGTTGCCTAAGACATTTGTCCCTCATGAATTCTGGAAATTCCATTCCCTTATTACTACATGCATTTCCCTCTTCCCAGCTTATACTGCTGTAGTTAAAACCTCCCATAATGATCATTCTTCTTGCACTTGCCAAGCTCAACTGCATAAACATCTCCTGCTCCCCACCCTCTGTGCCCCACTAAGTATCCTGTCTTGGCCACTTCTCCTTATGTCCTCACTCTTAGAGGACATAAGTCATCACTTATCATAAGCAGTACTCCACCACCATGTTTTCCTTTCCTAACCTACCGAAAAGTGCTGTACCCTGCCACTTCAATTCCTGTTATTATATCATCCTCCGTCAACCACATTTCAGAGATCCCAATAATTGACCAGGCTGATGCTATCACCTCCACCAATTCATCTCCTTTATTTCGGATACTCCTGGCATTAGTATAAAGCATAAAAATGTCACTGTTTCTATACCCTCTTCTCGATCCCCACTGGACTCTGTGTTACCTGATGTCTTCCCCCAGGCACCCATTCCCACACGAGGTCACCTCTGCTACCATCCAACCTTGGAATTCTAGTTTCCCTGCATTTACACACTGACTCGTTCAGAAAACAGCAATCTCTTCAGATGCTTTCATCCTTCCTCATTCAAATGCAAGCAGTCTCTCGCATACAGTTCTCTTCTATCCTCAATTGCCTTCTATCCTCAATTGCCAAATATTATACTATTCAGTATTACTGCTCTTCTGCTCAGCTCGTCACTATCATACCTGGGCAACACACATACAATCTTTCCTCTCTGCATTTTCTTTTGCACAACCTTGAGCAAGAATCTCAGATCTCTCTCGCCTTCCGATTTACATTGCATCCCAAGTCATTTGTGCCCACCATCACAATAATTTCATCCATCCTTTCACCCCTCTTAATTGCCATAGCCACACTTTCTATCGTCCCTCCGGGCAAACACTCCTCTAGCATCCTATCTTGCACATCACAGATCGAGTCTCCATACATCACACCTCTTACCACTCTATTCTTTGATTGCTCATCTGCTTCCCTCACTCTTTCTCTTCCAACCCTTTCTCTGTGTGTTCCCCTACTTACCTGCTGTCCTGGCATCACTTTATCCCTGGTTCTAACACTCCCTCGCATCCTTCTCATTTCCTCTCTCTGACTGTTTCCATTTTCCCCTCTTCTATCATTCCCATAACTGTCTCTCACTCCCTCTCTTCTACTGTTTCTATTCTCTCCTCTTCTATCGTTCCCATACCTCTCTCTCTTTCTCTCATTCCTTCTCTTCTACTGCTCCTATTTTCTCCTCTTCTAGCATCCCCATACCTCTCTCTCATTCCCTCTCTTCTACTGTTTCTATTCTCTCCTCTTCTATCATTACCAAAACTCTCTCACTCCTACTCTGATTTGCCTTGCATTCGTCTCTTCCATTCTCCTAATCTCATCTTTCATACTTCTCATCTTGTTCACAAGACATTCCACTTCCTCTTTCAGCTCATCTGTCCCTCTCTGGAAGTTAGTCACTCTTACTCGCCATTCATTCTCTCAATCAAGACAGTCTCCAAAAACTTCACAGTTATTCAAGCCTTCCACACTCCTGAACCTTATTTTCTCATTCATATTTCGCTCATCATTCTCTCCTATCACACTACTCGTCTCCTGAAATTCATTTCCTGTCCCTGACATAACTATGTCGATTATCAAAATATCTAATTCACTTAATTCTTCCCATTGCCTACATTTTGCGCATATACGCACTCCCCCCCCCCCCTTTTCTCACCTGCCACATATCTAACTCCTGGGATGCATACATGCCACAAGCACTGCATGCCACAAAGTAACATAATAAAGGATACGTGTAATAGAGTTCTTAAATGGCAAAGGACTTGGTGACACGCCATTTGTGATTGCAGCTGCGGCCACCATCATTCCTTACTGCGGGGGAACTACTAAATTAAACACTAAATATATATAAACACTGTATTATATATATATATATATATATTCTGAACATTCATTTTTACTCAGTAGAAAATATAAATTATTTTAAATGACTGATACCGAGAGATAAAGAGATGACATGGTTTATTTAAAAAGATACTACTAGTTTACTAGTTTCGTTGAATGGATCAACTTCTTCAGGTATCACAATTAAAGAAATATACAAAAAATAACAGAGACTCAAAAATTGCATTAAGAGTACTAGTCCAAAAAATAGTAGTACATTTTGAAAACAGTAATGTGAGCTTGAGTTCCAAATAAAAGTTGACTACATGCTGTCACAAGTGCGCCAGTATTGAACAGAGGCAATGTGTGTGTGTGTCGGAAAGATTGAAACTTAGGGAGTTATTGATATGGGAAGAATCTAAGGCAATTTCTCTTAAGACAATTAACAAAAGAATTCATACTATACACAGTTTAAAAAAACCACTTTTTTTTTTTTTTTACCAAATATGGGGAAATATGTCAATTCTGCATTAATTCATCTTTGGTATCTATATTTGCCCAACCAAATTCAACAAACAGTTTTATCAGCTATTTTGAGCAAAAATGTTAATTGAGTTTACCAAAGCAAACCCTATCCAGGACTCCATGAGGAAGTTTGTAAGACATACAAATAGTCCCTACTGTCTTACTTGATAGTTAACAAACATAGAAATATATATAAACGCTATATTCAACTATACTAAATACGGAAAACTTCTCTTCTCTTCCACCGTGCTAATTCCATGGTGCTGACTGTGACCTCGCCTTCTCGGTAACCCCGAAACTCTCTACAGATGAAATGCCAATGCGCTAAGAAATAACATTCCTGAACTACAAAAATTTGCGATATGCTACAGTGCTGAGGTAATCCTTCTAAACAAAACATATCTCTGACCAGCTGACAAACTAGAGCTCAGGAACTATGTTCTACACTACTTGAAAAGAAGTCAACAGACACCCTCCATGGGCAAGATGCATTGTGCCGTGTAATGAGTTGTGTTTGTAGCCTGTATAAATTGGAGGAATATGATGTTCCCAAGTCAGTGTAACTGTGTACATGTAAAATGGCTACAAGAAGGGAATTTGAAAGAGGCATTGTGATAGGATCCCATGTTACAGGCCTATCTGTTTGCAAAATTGTTGACAAATTAGGCCATCCCAGTAATACCATGCTAAGATGGAAGTGCAGGGAATTAACTGCAAGTGCTATCTGCAGTGAATGACCATTACACTCACCGAACTTGACTGTCAGATGCTATGAAGAATAATATGTAAAAACTGGTATTAGTCAGTCAACACATCAAATGCGGAGTTCTAGACATTGACTGGAACACGAATTGGCATAAAAACATTCAGAACTGACACTCACAACATGGGTTTCCATGGTAGGACCGTAATATGCTAGCATTACCTGAAGCAACATTCAGCAGTAGTGCAAAAGCATGTATGGGTTGTGGAAGCTTGGAAAGCTGTGTTGTGGAGCAAGAAATCATCCTGCAACTCTACTCAGCAGATGAAGACTGTTTTGGTTCTAGCAGATGCCCAGCAAACATCTCTTACCCCAGGGAATAACTATGAAATTCGGAGGTGGTGGTGTAATGGTATGGTCCTGTTTTTCCTGGTTTAGCCTTGGGCCTCTGTTTGTGGTGCCACGAACATTGAACTCTGAGAGGTATCTGAACATTCTGGACAATGCAATTCTTCTTACTTTATGGCATTTCTACGGAACTGACCATTTTCTCCTTCAGCAATACAGTGCACCTTGTCATAAGGCTGCTGCTATAACAGCCTGATTTGTGGACATAAATGTTATCACCACACTTGACTGGCCTCCACAGAGATCTGTTTTTTAACCCTATTGAACATCTGTGGGATGAACTGGAGTGTTGTGTGAGGAAGGGATATCTTCCCCACAACCATCCAGGACCTCATTACATGCCTACAGGAAGAATGGTCCAAAATTCCCATTGATCTCTATCATATACAAGTATTTCCCATAGGATTGCTGCAGTTGCAGCGAAATGAGGTCTTACATCTTATTAATGTGGGTGCTATGGCTGTTTGTTCTTCATAATATGCTGTCTGTTGACTTCTTTCCAAGTGCTGTATACTGCCGTTTTATATGCCACTGTATACTGCAATTTTTGTTAAGCACGATATAGAATGCAATGATATTGTAAAAACCACTGCTGCCTGCATACACATCATGGGATTGGGGTCCAAACCACAAATGCATTTCTCCTGAAAATATACTCTGTATATAACTCTCTCCAAGCAAACATTTACTGGAAGCATAATTAATTGAAATTCTGGACACTAACAAAGTAATTCTAGTAGCAGACCTTAATGTCAAGCACATATGTGGGTGGTCTGAAACGTTCTCGGCCTCGACTATACATGGCAACACTGCTGGCAAGATTTTTTTTTTCTAAGTTGGTAAATCTGCCATAAGCATCAATGTGAAATTGCAAGTCATTCTATCAAGTAGTTTTTTTTATACAGCTGCCGGAAGCTAAAGTGTTGTCTGTATCCCTTGAAATGCATAAAATTGGGTATCGTGCAGTTATAAAATTCTTTGTAAAAGAAGGTTTAACACCAAAAGATATTCATTCAAAGTTCATAAAAGTTTGTGGGCACTTTTCTCCTTTGTTTGTGACAATTAAGAAATGAGCTGCCAAGTTTAAATGTTGCCGAACCAGCCTTGAAAATGATCCATGTGAAGGACATCCAAAATGTGTAATAACATTAGAAATCATTGATCAGTGCATGATACGGTATTGGATGACCAGTGAGTCAAAGTGCATGAAATTGCTGAGACTAGGCATTTCAAAAGAACGTTTCTTCATTTTACATGAAGATATTGCAAAAGAAAAAGCTTTGTGCAAGATGGGTGCCGTGCAGATCAAAAATGCACTCGCATGAAAATCTCTGAACAGTGCTTGGAGCGTTTTAACAAGAATAAAACTGATTTCGTGCATCGATTTATTACTATGGATGAGTCTTAGATTCACCATTACACACCAGAATCCAAACAGCAGTCAAAACAGTGGACAGAAGCCGGTTGTTTAGTGCCAAAGATAAAGTCATTTCCATCAGCAGGAAAGGTCATGGCATCAGTGTTTTGGGATGCAAAAGGCATTTTGTTTATTAATTATCTTGAAAAGGGTAAAACAATAACCAGAAAATATTATTCCAATCTTTTAACCAGGCTAGGCAAAAAAAATTTGTGAAAAAAGATCCGATTTGCAGAAGAAAAAAAAATCATCTTTCATCAGGACAATGCACCTGCCCACAAAGGTGTTTTGGCAATGGGAAAATTAAGGGATCTGCACTATGAATTGTTGGAACATCCACCCTATTCCCCAGATTTGGCTCCCTCTAACTTCCATCTCTTCCCAAAACTAAAACTCTTCCTCTCTGATCAGCATTTTTCTTCGAATCAAGAGGTAATTGCATCTGTAGAGGGATATTTGGCAAATCTTACTGAGAACCACTACAGTGACGGGATAATGGTGCTGGAGCATCGCTGGAATAAATGTATTAGTCTTAAGGGAGATTGTGCTGAAAAATAAAAATAATTTTGAAATTATAAATTCATTTTTTCATTGTTAGGCCAAGAACTTTTCAGATCACCCACATAGTCTGGAATAGCAGAACTACAAACTGAATTTTTTTAAATTTTTTTTTTTAGATTGACACTTTCAAGGAGTCCAAAGACTAATCGAGAGAGGGTACCTTCTCTACAACTCTGTTTCCACCATTCAATCCACAAACTACAACGACCACAACTACCATCATCATCTACACCAATGCCATCTACTGCCCATTACCACTAGTATTTTCACAGGGGCAACCATAAACATCCATGCCCACAGTGGGATTTGAACCTGCAGCCTTTTGGCTGGAGAACAGATATGTTAACCATTTGGCCAACCAGGCTAGCTGAAATGATAGATCTCAATGAATTTGTTGCCGCCAGCAGTTCCTTGAAACTCCAGAACCCATGTACTACAGTGGCCGGACTTCCTGGTGTCTTCAGTATAGCAATACTAGAAAATATCATGTGCCAGTACCAAATAAATGTGATGAATGATCTCTGCTCTGACTATAACCCAGTTTATTCCAACTAGGCTTACGACATGAAAATATCCCAGATTGGCTTCTGACCATCTGGATAAAACTAATAACCACTGTACAACTACTGGCCCAGTTCCCAACATCAGTTTGAAGGGAAAAATTCGATGAATACAGTTATCTGGTTTTCCAAGCTCCAAAATGAGTTAACAGCTGCCATGCTCAAACTGCAACAGACTTCTAGAAGAGAATAAAAATCTCATCCATGAAAAGAACAGCCAGAGCCAGTCTGGTTGGCTGTGTGGTTAGCATATTCATTCTCCAAGCAGCAGGCTGCTGGTTCGAATCCCACCATGGGCATGGATGTTTGTGATTGTCTTTAGGTAAGCAATGAATTTCATTGTATGGTGTGAGATCACCATCCCACTTATTGGAGCCTGAAATGGCTTTTAAAAGAACTTTTAAAAGCCAGCATGGCTTTCAGGCTAAGTAGGAGTAGGCTAAGTTTCAGGCTGAGTGGGAGCCACATAAAAATTATCACTATCAACAGTGTGGGAAAAAACTTGTCTTATGAGCCTGCTCTTCTGCTTAGAAAAAATAGCAGAGAGGGTTATACTAACAAGACTGCAGAAAGTTACTAAAGAATGAAATCTCATCCCTGATGAGCATTTGAATTTCAAGAGAACCACTCCACCAAGCAATTGTAAGCACACATGGACAACATCCTAGATGTTGCCAAGGCATTTGACAAAATATGGTAAAGTGCTTTTTAAACTCCTGGAAGCCAAATTTCGTTATGACTTGTCAAATTTATCAAATCTTACCTCAACTATTGCAGACTCCGAGAGAAGCTGCACAGGCATGATCACTGAATGCAAAATCACAGCAGTTGTCCCACAGCACTGTTATTATTCCTGCTCTTCCCATCTATGTGGCTGACATTTCATGCACTGTTGCCACCACAACTGCCCTATATGCAGACAATACTGCAAGAATGGTACATTCTCCCCAATCTCAGAACTGGAACAGTGTTTCAAAAGGTGATGAATTGATGTCAATGCAAATAAAAATAATGCTGTGCTAATCACAAGACTAGTATCCTCAGAGGCAATGTTTGGCACCCACATTTCATGGCAACCAGTTGCCAAATGCTTAGATAAAAGGCTTGGCTTCCTAACTCATGTTGATCATGTCTGCTTAAAAGAATAGGGCAATAGGACAGCTATATATGTTACTCAGCATGGAACTTATACTACTCCTATACAAGAAGCTGATCAGGATTATCAGTTCTGACATATGGCTCACATACTGGGAGTCACATGGCAGATTCATACATTAAGAAATTACAGATAATCCAAAGCAAATGATTATGAATAGCATTCAGTGCACCATGGTTCATAAATGTACAGCTTCATTGAGAAGCCTGTATCCCTGCGATCAAAACTTTCCTACATGAAAGTGCTGCAGAATTCTTTACATATGCTGCCATCTCCCGTAATCTGCCAAGTGGTGGAATGCAGGGAGTATGATTCTGCAAAATACACGTCCAAAAACCAGTGGCAGCCCATACATAAGCACTGCAACACTGCAGCATCCCCAAGGAAAAAATGAAAAATTTAAATTTTGTTTGTGTTTATAAATAATAACAATGCTTACAACATTATATAAATGTAATACAACATGTTAAAGGTTACAGCTTATGTTTCGACAGTGATTGAATAGTTAATAATTGGAATTGTTCGATTAACGCTTTAGATTATGAGACAAATACGCTGCAATCTAACACAATGTCCATATTATCACGTTTGACCAATCACAGTCAGACTCACCGATATTCGTTTGCGCTTGTGATTGCACGTTACAAGTCACTCTGACACTGCTCGTTTCAGCAGTGTATCGTATGTTTGCACGCATTATTTCTGTTAGATATGAAACTTTTATTATTGGTGCGTGTTCGTGGTGAGGGTGAACTAATTTTTCAAATTTTATTTTATTTTGTTAAAATAACATATTATTTATTTATTATAGATACAAGGCTGAATGATGATGAGTGTCACTGTTGAAAATATGAAAAGAATTATATTTTTCAATTATCATTATACGAAACAAATATACTGCGATCTAATGCAGTATCAGAATTATCACATTTGGCCAAATGCAGCCATCTCGCTGCTGTTCATTTGCACTTGTGATTGCACGTTACAAGCCATTCCGACACTGTTCGTTTGGGCAGCGTATCGTATGCTTGTGCATTATTTTTGTGAGATACGAAACTTTTATTATTGGTGTTTGTTCGTGGTGAGTGTGAAATATTTTTAATAAAGCAATTTTTTAATATGTAAATTTATTTATTAATAAATTGGTTACCGATTAGGAAAAAAATAATTTTATTTATTTTTTATTTTTATTTTATATGCAGCACCCCGCACTTAAAATTTTCACCGGCTGCCACTGCCCAAAACCATACTGAACTGATATGTTTTTTTTTTTTTTTGTTTTTTTTTTTCCTCATTGCCAGAATACTAACATGAAAGAGCCAAAGGCTCAGTGATATTTCAACTGCCATGTGGTCTGCAATCTAGTGGTAAACTACAACAAACATCCTGTAAAAAGTCACACCAAACAGGTATTTAATAAAAATTAAAAAAGAAAATAATATTCTCATTAGTCCACAATGGATGAGCCACGTGGTCAATAATCATTCTTAACCCAGCATTTTCTCCATGTCAGATAAGGAATAAAGGACACAAGCTCTATCAATTCATCATACTAGTAAACTACTTCATGAAGATATTTCATGTGCAAACTTTGCTTACACTTGGATAAAAGATTAAACAATAATATAATTTCTTGGCAAATGCAATTTAATTCATGTACATTAAGAATATAAAAAGAAAATTCAAGCAGTTTGATTTTAAATAAGGGGGAGGGAAGAATGCCTTTTATAATAAAGTAAGATGAGCAGTTGATGAGGAAAAGGAATATGCTGCCATTTTTTGAATTTAACGAAGGCATTTAACAGGGTACCATGTGATAAGCTAATACTTAAGTTACAGCACATGGGTTTAGATGTCAGGTTAGTGAATTAGATTGGGGATTGGCTGTCTGATAAATACAGTAATCCCTCGATTAATGCACCTAACGTATTCTTTAAAATAGGCGCATTAATTGAAAACGTACTAATCGAATATAATAACCTGTGGGAAAAAGTATAATTCATTCCTCAGATTTCTTTTATGACCCTTAATTTTTTTATAAAAGAATTAGGGTATGTCTCAGAGCCTGGTTAAAGGAAAACCATGAAGCTGAAAGACAATAAAACATATTCAGAATATAAATTTATTATTCTGCTTCTTAACAAAGAATTCAGCTAACGTACTTTGGCGGGAATTCTGTTTCTTTTTTTCATACAACTGATGGTGTGGCCCTGTTGCCTCTTCTGCAAATTTTACTGGTTCTCTTTTCACCAGGGTCAGTCTCTAAGCATTGCTGCTTAAAAACTTTGATTGTATGAAAACTATTTTCAAATTGTTTCTGTGAAACCTCTTTGGACTTCTCAGTGATTAAATTTTCTTCATATTCTTCAGGATCTTCCTGCTGTGCATCTAAATTTAGCAGGTCGGAATCACTCAACTTCTCAGAATGAGATTTAATTAACTTAAATTCATTTGAAAAGCTTCTAAAATCATTTGCACAATGTGGAAGAATGTGCTTCCAAACAGCTCGCATATTGCTAGCAATAATTTCATTTGACTTTGCGACTTTATAACCAGGCTGAGATTTTTCTGATTTGGCTAGAAAAGTCTCAGAATGCATTTGCTTCCAAAAAAAGGCCGGTTTCATCGACATTAAGAAGGGGACAATAGTCCCCTTTTTACACATTTTCTTCAAAATCTCTGGATATCTCATTATCTGCACTTGCAGCTTCACCTGTGATTAGAACATTATGTAGTCTATTTCTCTTTTTGAAATGCTCAAATCACCCAGAACTAATGTGCAATTCTTCTTTTTTTCCATCATTGATAGCCCTTTCTTTCCTGGTTATAAAGAGACAATGCTTTTGATTTAATGAGGCCAGTGTTTAGTGGGATCCGTTTTTGGTAACAATCTTCGATCCATGTAAAAAGAAGTCTCTCTAATTCGATCATTATAATACTTTGATTTTCAGTGCATGCATGACAAACTTCAAGCAGCTTTACCTTTCTCTTTGTATTCAGCAGTTGATTCACCCATTTTTGTGTTCTTGTCCTATCTTTGCTCTGGACTCGCCTTGTTCATTTTTCTTTATTATTTCAAGTTTTTCTTCCAATCAGATTACTTTTCGAATGATTTTCACACTTCCGTTTTTTGCTCACTAATTCTTTTACTTATGAATAAAGGTTAGGAAAATAATTTAAAATAAAGTATGGAAAACAATTGCACGAGATATGATCAGCAAAATGCTATGTAAAGCAGATGACATAAATTTTGGCAGTAAATTTGGAACATAATGTAGATGGAAATAGTGTAATATGCCATCATGGTGAGTGATTTTTTAAAATAGCCATAAAAAATGTATAGATCGAAAATTTTTTAAATCTGTAACATTTATTTTTAAGATGTATATAGGTGCACTAATCGAATTTGGGTATTGAAAAAAAATGATGCACTAATCGAAAACGCACTGATCGGGGACGCGTTAAACAAGGAATTGCTGTATCAGAGTTGTGTATGTATGAAGGAGCGGTATCAAGGAAGCAGAAGGTTGCAAGTATCCCAGTACTAGGACCTGTATTGTTTAACCTTTATATCAGTGGCATTATCAATTGTTTGCAGGGGGATTATTCAGTTGTCTGCAGATGATGTGAATTTGGGAAGGATTATTAGTAATAGGGCAGATATCTAGGTGATAGATGCCTTTCATCACTTGGTGAAACACCACTACCCTGCTTCGAAGTGTGAAGTGGCTTTTGCCATGTTTCATCCCAAAAGTAGGGCCTTTGTCCCCCCCCCCCCCCTTTTCTTCTCACCTGCAGTTTGGCTGATGGCTTTGCTAGGCATACTCTTTACACCATTACCATTATATAGTACATAGGACCAAACCTGATGGTAATGCATCTGTTGGAGGCTTCCTGATCAGCAGCTGATGAATAATCCTGCCCTGATAGGTCACGACTGGAGTGAGACTGGGTCAGTGGTATGCAGGGGGAACTATCTGAGGTGACACTTGTACTGGCGTCTGGACATTTCCTTTGTGTGAGTTATGTCCCTTCTCCTTGTTTCCTGTATCAACCACCCTACATATGATCAAAAAATACTAGTGTTTTAACTGCAGATACAAAAAAAAATCTCCCTTAAAAACTAAAAAAAATCTAAAAATATGAAATATATATAAAAAAAAATGAAACAAATAATAAAAATACATCCAACCCACCCAAAATAACACCAAAACTTTTTCCAATAAAAAACACTTCATATCCATTTCACTAACATTTGAGGATTAATGCAAACATTAATGATATACATCCCACTTACAGACAACATCTGATCTCTTTTTCCTAATAGAACCTCAATTGCCTCCATGATTACAGTCCACCTCAGCTGTACCAACTGCATGCTGCATTTTGTAGAAAGGGCAGAATGCATACTTTGTGAAATCTGATATCCCTTGTCAAAGTCTATTCAACTTGGAATTCCCACATTTCGATCTGCTCTGGCTCAGGATTTCCTTACCTCAATTTACAGCCTTCATTTGTGGCCTTTCCTAACTCTGACAATCATGCTGCCCATTCGGACCAACTATCACTAAAAATTAATTTCTTACAAACTGATTACCCAAATTGTGAGGTTGTCTTCCTTGGAGAATTCAATGTCTATAACACAAACTGGCTCTCCTACTCCAACTTCACAGATCATGCTGGAAGTGAATCTGAATCATTTGCCATCACTTATAGCCTAACATGAATAGTCAATCTACCAACCAGCCAGATAATCTTCATCATTCTACCAACATTCTTGATCTTTTCCTAACTAGCTCTCCCTCCAAATACACTGTGGATGTCTTCTTTCCTCTTGGCAATTCTGACCACAATTTTATTCGTCTCCTTTTCTACAGTTTGTCCCTGCACTCTCAGCCAACCTCAGCCTCGTACTCTGTGGCACTATAATTGTGCCAACTGGGATGACTTCTGGAATTTGTGTGCTATTTTTCCATGGTCAGATTACTGCTTTTTCTCTCAGGATCCAAACACATGCACTGAAGTAATGACCAAAATAATCCTCACTGGAATGGGTGCCTTCATCTCCCCCCTCCCCCCACGACCTGTATCCAATACCCAGTTCTAAAAAAAAATGTGCCTCTGTGGTCCATGATAAAAATGCAGCTTATGTTCAATGGCTTAAATTAAAAATGAAATCTTCTCATTCAGCTTACACAACAGCCAGAAATGTGTTAAAAAAAAAAAAAAAAAAAAAAAAAAAATTGTCAATGATTCCAAAGCAGACTTCATAAGAATGAAATGAAATGCAGTAAATTTGCCTCCTACTCAACTTTCAGTCAAGTCTTGTGCTCTCTTGCTAAAGTTGTTGAGTGTAACTTTTGTCCTATCTTGTTGGCACTATGGTAATCTCACCCAAGGAAAAGGCAGACCTCTTGGCATCAGTTTTTTCCCTCCAACTCCTGCTTGGATGACTAAAGCAGATCACCTCCCATACTACCACAAACTGCCCACTCTGCCTCCTCTGAATTTTTGCCAAAAAGGACATCAGGAAAACCCTCTTTAACCTTGATATTAGTAAGGCTCCTGATCCAGTTGGCATTCCTCGAGTTGTGCTCACAATTTGTGATCCAGAATTGACACCCATCCTGTGTTGCCTATATAAACTATCATATTCTACTGGCATCTGCCAAATAGCATGGAAGTAAGCCACATCTGGCCCAAAAAAAAGGAGACAAAAGTTAGCCATCTAACTATTGACCCATTGCTCTCACTTCAGTATGAGAATGAAGAATCCACACTGGAGACTCATCAGTTAATTAGGTGATCACCAGTATGGATTCCGCATTCTATAACTGACCTCCTAGCTTAACTTGTCCACCTTTGGACACATGCCATGGAAAGATCTGGAGAAACTCAGGGTATTACTCTTGCTATTTCAAAGGCATTTGATCGTGTCTAGCAACGAGACATCCTGAACAAGCTGCCATCTTATGGCCTCCTTCCTACACTTTTTAATTGGATTGATAGCTTCCTCACTGGTCATTGTGTCTCTCTCATATTTCTCTTTCATGGGTGAGAATCCTAGAGCACTCCAGCAATGATGGGCTCTAGGATTCTCACCCATGCTCTTCCCCTTTTACCACAACGACTTCCTTTCTCTGACTTCAAATGCTCTTCACAGTTTCACCGATGACAGTTCCTCTTCCTCATTTGATAAACTCTGTAGTTATCTAATGTTAGATGCTTCAAGATCGTTAAGTTCTTGCTGCTCCATTGATGGAGCAGCAATTGAACATGACCTCTTCAACATCCTCAAATGGGGTGAAAACAACTTATTAAATTTAATTGCCCAAAACTCGAGCATGCCATGTTGTTACCTGCAAGAAAAATCCCACCTCACCCCGTTTCACATTTTGATAACGTTTCACTTTCCTTTCAAGATCAGCTTTCTCTTCTTGGGTTGACTGTCACATCCAGTGTATCTTAGCACAAACATATACTGTTGTCCAAAAGCTAAGGATGAACTACTTTTTACCTATATATAAAAACATTTTTATATCTACAGCCAGATGTGGACATACATTTATTACCAGCATACTAATAAATTATATTACACACACACAAAAAAAGTAGTAAGTGTCGTACAAATTAAATTCCAATATGTTTTTGGTAAAAGTTGCAAATTTTCTAAGGATGTAGTTAAGGAATTAATGTACAGTGCTTACAGAAAATATATTGTGGAGAGACATTTCAGTATAGAATATTACACCCCCTAACTGCAATGTAGCTCTCACAACATTGTTCCATGCTTAGCACCAAGTGATTCAAAAGTTCTTGATGCAAACTCACCCACTCCTCCTTCAGAGCAAAGATAAGGCCTTGTTTGCTTTCGGGAGGGGAATTTCAAGCAGCATTTGGTCTCACTATTGCATCCCAAACCTGCTGTATGAGGTTGACGTTTGGGGAGCATACTGGGCAACCTGATTTGATTAATATCCTTGGTCTCCAGAAGTATCTCCACTGCTTGCGTACAATGTGGTGTGGTATTGTCATTTATAAAAATGAATTCTTTGCCTTCAGCACCATGGAACAATTGAACATGATGTTGAAGGACTTCATTGCACCAGCCATAGCCCTTTTTCCAGCACTCGTAGCTTGGTGCATCCATTAAGTATAATGCCTCCCCACACAACTCCTGCACCACTGTATCTATCTCTTTCAAAAACATTCTCTTGATAGTAAGCAGTACCAGTTTCATGCCAGATAAAGTGTCATCTAGAATTGAAGGAAAGACTAAAACGACTCATCTGTGAAGAGTACATAGCACATTGGTGTCTTGTCCAATTTTTATAGATACAACACCACTGAAAATGTGCTTTATGATGAGCTGTGGATGAAGGGTTGCAGGCCTTCGGGCATATAGGCCGACTTGTTACAGATGTCTTGCCACAGTTTTTCGAGATATCTGCATACCTGTGCTTGAATGGAGCACAGGTATGCAGGACTTGCAATCTGATTACTACTCGCACACTCAACATCCAAAGGCAGTCATTCTAATCGCGCACCACTCTATGAGAGAAAAATCTAGCCCTAACCCCCCCCCCCCCCTTCTTGACATCATTCATTCTCAACTACCATGGATGCCCATGCATCCTTTCCCTTTATAAAATGAAAATTCCATCTACTGAAATTCTGTATGACCCTTTTAGAAGTTTGTAAGTCTCAATCATATAAACCCTCATTTTTCCTTTTTGCTAATATCTACAGTCTACGAATTCTGAATCTGTCTTCATAATTAGTCTTCCACATTCCTCATATCATTTTTGACACACTCCTTTGCACTCTCCCACAGTATCAGAATCCCATGGAAACCAGTAGACTGGACCTGCGTGCAATAATCCAAGCGAGGTCTTATCATGGTCTTGTAAAGAGGTAAAATGACTTATCTTTATATGTCAAGGTTCATTTTTTTTGCATTGCAAGTATTCTCTGATTTGTATTTACAATTTTTGCTATATTACCCTTGAACTTTCTGTCTACTAAAATTCCAAGATACCTACCCCGATCAATTTCTTCTAGCATAATCCTATCAATATAATATGACATTGGATATCTAATCACACCAAAGTGCATGAACTTGCATTTATTAACATTGAACTGATAGTCATTTTCACATGCCCACAATTCCAGCCTATTCAAATCATTCTGCAAGTACTGCACATCGTCAGCTCCTGATTACCCTGTTTATCTTTGCATCATCATCAGCAAATAGCTGTATGTTACATGTCGAATTCTTCCCAATGTCATTAATGTGCAGATTGAATAACAATGGACCAAGTACTTAAGGCACACCACTGGTTACCTTGAATCTTGCAGATCCCCCCCCCCCCCCCCATGACTTTTTGATTTCTGTCAGTCAGCCATCCTCTTATCCATGCCAATAGTTAAGAGGATGACTGAAGCCATCCTCTTATCCAATCCCATATTCTCCAATTTATGCAGCAGTCCTCCATGCTGTATTCTGTAAAAAAGCTTTAGCAAAATCCAAAAGTATCATGGTGCATCTAATCAGCTTGTCTTAACTCAGTGGTAACATTATTATAGAATGTGAGCAAGTTGCTAAAACATGACTTTCTCTTAGTAAACCCATGCTGTTCGTTGCAAAGTAGAGATTCTCTGTTAACCCTTTTTTTGAATAGCAGCTCTAACTAACTTTTCCAAAATCTTTATCACCACTCCTGAGATACTGATTAGTCGATAGGTGGATACGTTGGTATTTGCACCACTCCTGTGCAATGGTATTACCATACATTCTTTCCACTCCTGCAGAATTTTCCCTGTTCTGAGAATCAGATTACATAGCCTAGTCAAAGGAATAGCCAGTTCAGCTGAACACTCTTTTAGCATTTAGTAGAACTGATATTCCATCAGTTCCTATTGCAGAATTCTTATTTAGTTTGTGAAACAACTGTAGTACTTCGTACTCATCTGCATGAGTTTGCTCATGTGGTGGAGAGATAAAGGTAAATTCAATGTTTCATATACCATGTTGCTAGCTTTTAGCAAAATAGCTGCTGACGAGCTGAACAATCACTTCTGCACCAGTCACCTGCATTCCATCTGCATTCAGTAGAGTTATTCTCTCAGATTCATTCGTTCTTTTACTTGCAGCATAACGATAGAATTCTTTTGGGTTGTCTTTAACTTGCAGAGCCAGTTTCTTTTCATACTCCTACTTAGCTTTCTGTACAACACTTGTAACTCTTCTGGCCTGCTGCTTATAATTATCACAATTGACATCATCCATATGCACATAATATTCTTTTCACATCATCTTTTCCTTATGAATCCCTTGCTTAAGTAATTACACATTTATTTCATTCCTACTCTATTTATTCTTCAAACTCTAGGGACACATTCTAATATTGCATCATTTAATTATTTTTTAAACACTTCCCTCGTGCTATCAATGTCTTTTCCATCCACTAACTGATTCATGGTACAGAACCCATCATACCCCTGAGGTGTCCATAATTTCCTGCTTTGTAGGTCAACATGTAACCTTTTCTGAATTGACCATTCATAAACTTAGCCACTACCCAAGTGAATACTGCATGATTACTGTCACCAACTAGAGACCGAATAGTTAAGTCTTTAACCTTCCCTGACACTATAATCAGATCTAACATTCTTTGCCCACAACTTCCTTCTGTCACATGCTACTTGAGGAAATTGTCTCACAACAGCTCAATAAATTTAGTTTCATTTTTGTCATGTGATTTCATAACTACCTAATCAATGTTTGGATAATTAAAGTCTCCCATTATGGTTACTCTTTTCACGCCCATTGTATTTATTTGTTGATGCATTTCTTCATAATTAGCAACTGATCCATCAGGTCTGTAACAACATCCTGCTATGTATTTAATCCACCTCACACCAGATGGCTTCAAATTCACTGCCACATGAAAAACTGTTGCTGGTATTGCAGTCCTAGGTATCAACTCTAACTGGATTCAAGTCATATGGTATCATAATAGCAGCACGAGCCCCCTCCTGTCCTGTCTATCCTTCCTAAAAATACTGTACCCTTTGCACTTGATACCAGTTAGTACATCTGCTTCTAATAGCCAGGTCTCACTAATGTCCATAATATGAGGTCCCAATATATTAACCAAGGCAACAAACTCTGCTCCTTTGTTTCTAATACTCCTGGCATTCGTGTATAGATACAATAAATTATCTGCATGTCCTTTTGTATACACTTGTCTGTGGTCTGCATGACACAGTTTGACAACTTGCAGATCTCTGTTCTTATCAATATTATCTGCATGTCCTTTTGTATACACTTGTCTGTGGTCTGCATGACACAGTTTGACAACTTGCAGATCTCTGTTCTTATCAAGTTCCTTATGCAGACATCATTACACATGCTTGTTAGGTCTGAAATGGATGGAAATTATTATGGAAATTATCATTTCCATAATAATAACCAGTCCCATCATTAATACAGTTATCTAACATTGTTGCTCTTACACACAGATTGTCACTAATCTTCCCATCAGAATTCAGTTTCCCTGAATCTCTGTGTCAGGTCTGATATCAATTAATAATTTTTGAAGACTTCTGATGCTATATGCATTCAAATATAGGCCATCCCTGGAGTAATGGAGTAAGTTTGAGGGAAGATTGGATTTGTATAAGTACAAATCCAATCTTCCCTCAAACTTACTCCACACATCCAAAAACTCACATCTTCCTTCTTCACAGCCTATGCATTGAATCATTTGCTATCATAGCCCTTCTTCATAATTCATTTCCATTATATCTAGGTAATACACTAACGAATTTTATTTTCTTACTCTTCACTCTCGCTTCTTCCAACAACCATTTTGTGTCCTCTCTCATATTAAATTTATCACTAGTTAAGTCATTGTCACCTTAAAGAATTACAACCTCTTTTTGCTTTTCTTTTCTTCAATTGTTGCATTATATTTTTCATTTTTTTCCTCTGGAAAAACTTGACAGTATAACCTGCTCACCATTGGCATGTTTCAAGATAGTCACCATATTAAATATCTGTTCTTTTTATAATCAACTTTCTTGCCAGATTTTTGTTATTACTCATTAGCTTACCTGATTCCTTGCTTTGTTTTTCATTTTGATGCTGAACTTTTTTATTCTTTGTATGTGCCTCTAAATGCCTCTCGCCTTTCTGTAGTTCCCTCGTCATCTGTCTACTGCTTTAACCTAGTGATATCAGAGGTTAAGTTATTTTCAATATCGTCTTCAATATCATCTTTAGTGAACAAAACCTCCTTGTTCACTATTTTGCTGTTCTTGTTAGCGTTTTTTTTTTTTTTTGTTTTTTTTGTCACCATTTTACATCTATATTTAATATTAAAATATCACAATAAAAATATGTTATAATGACACTAAATACTCTAAAATCACAAAATCTCCTGTAATATACTATAAAGCACTAATTTTCTAAAAAACAAACAATAAAACAGATAAAAATTTTACACAAGGCTAAATTGCACCAACCACTCCTTAAATATCTATTGTTTTTTTTTTTTTCATTTCTGTTTTCTGGAGAGGAAATTATCTTGGTGATACATGCATTTAACAGATATAACACAAAAAGCAAATTGATATATAAGAATAATTTTGACTGTGGATGTAATTATCTTTCTTAAACTAGTATTTAAATTTCATTATTAAATTAACAGTTGTATTGTGTATTGATGGTAGTATTCACTGGTAATGTTGACCAATTTGCTTGGCAACGATTGCAGTTTTATCATTGCAAGGTGATAACTTGTAAATAATTTAGAATTTTAAATCAACTTTCAAGTTTGAACTAAATTAAATGGCTCTATCAAATTTTAATAACAACCCTAATTAAAAAATTTCATCAGAACCCAGACAAAGGTAAGTTACTAGGGTGGTCTGAAAAGTTCTTGGCCTAACAATGAAAAAACGAATTTATAATTTCAAAATTTTTTATTTTTCAACATAATCTCCCTTAAGACTAATACATCATGGGGTGCTTAAGGGTCAAAGCTGTATAACTGAGAGGAGACCTCCACATAGCCTTTAAAGGAATGCGGAGAACCGACCAGGGCTTCTGACCTAATGTCCAATCCTCACCTTCTCGTGGTGCACCCTGTTGGGTATCTACTTTGATACTGAACGAACGAGGATGGGCTGGCAATTTGGGATTTAGCCGACCAAATTATATTCTTATTGGTTAAACCAAAATAGAAAATGATGGTACAACATGACAAAATTTCATGCCGGCTGGGGTGTCGCCCGGTTAAACAAGGCCCCCCGTTGTTTTCGCCAGGGAACCAGGGCGAACAGCGAAAAGTCAGCTTCTGGAACAAATCTGAAAACAAACCCCAACTCAACATCACCAGAGTTAAAGATCGGTACTATCAATGTAAGAAGCCTGAATGGCAAAGAAATGGAGCTAGCTGAGGAATTAGATAAGTACCAGATCGACATAATAGGGGTGACTGAAACAAAAAAGACCAAAACTGGTGAGATCTTTCTGAGCAATAAATACAAAATGTTATATTCAGGCAATGACAATCAAGGAAAAGAAGGAGTAGCCATAGTATTCAACACAAAATACGAGGCTAATCTTCTTGAATGGCAGTCAGTCTCAAGTAGAGTAATGTGGGCAAATATGAGAATGGGGAACTGGACAATGAGACTTATTTGTGCCTATGGTCCCACAGAAGGTTCTACTAAGGTAGAAGTGGAGGAATTTTTTGAGGCTTTAGAAAAAGCAACTGACACAATGAAAAAGGAAAAGTTGGTCCTTGTTGGGGATCTAAATAGCAGAGTAGGAAATGATTGTGAGACATACAAAAATATTTTAGGAAAATTTGGAGAAAAGAGCAAAGCTAATAATAATGGCAAATATCTGTTGGATTTCTGCTCAGGACATGGACTGGTTATTACTAACACCATGTTCCAACATAAAAATGTGCACAAATTCACATGGAGAGAAGAGGCTAGGAATAAGAAAAGTCTCATTGACTATGTTATTGTTGATAGTGATGTTTTCTCCCTGGTGCAGGACACCAGAGTGTACAGAGGGTTTGAAATTGGAAGTGATCACTATTTAGTCTTGAGCAGGATAAAATTGAATTTCATATCGAAAAGAAAAACATGTAAGAAAGTTTTAAAGCGAATAAAAGTTGAGCAGCTCTCAGATGTGAACTGTAGACTAAAATACACAAAGATTATTGAAAAAAAAATGAAAGAGTTTGAGAACAGGAATCAAACCTTGGAGATTCAGTGGCAAACTCTGAAGGAAACATTGATTGATTCTGCCAGAGAGGCATGTGGTGAGGTTGTGTGCAAGGATAAAAAAATCAGAACTCCCTGGTGGACACAGGAAGTTAAAGAGGCAGTGAAGGAAAAGAAGAAAGCATATCAAAAGTTCCTGGCAAATAAGTCAGCTTTTACTCTTACAGAATACAGAGACAAATGTAAGGAAGCTAAACAGTGTGTAAAACTAGCTAAACAAAAGTCATGGGAGGACTTTGGCAAGAATATAGAAAATAAATATCAAGAAGGTGGCAAAATATTCTGGAGGTTGTTGAAGAAGCTTAGGAATGGAGGAAAGAGTGCTGTAAAAGGAATTAGAGATGATAAAGGTGACATGAAAACAGGAGAAAAAGATATCCTTGAAGTATGGAGTAATTATTTTGAAAAACTGCTAAATGAAACAAGCAGTGATGACAGCACAGTGATAAAAAACACTGACCAGGCATGCAGTCAGGATTACATATCCATACTTGAAGTAGAAAAAGCCATCAAAGGCTTGAAATGTGGAAAGGCAGCAGGAGTAGATGATATTCAACCAGAAATGCTGAAGCATGGGTATAAGAGTCTTACAGTGGCTGCACTGCATAGTTCAGAAAGCCTGGACAGAGGGACGAATTCCTGATGATTGGAGTAGAGCTCTCATAGTACCCATATATAAAAAGGGAAATAAAACTGAATGTGAGAATTACAGAGGTATTTCCCTACTGAGTGTTCCTGGCAAGATCTATGCAAGTATACTTGAGAAACGGTTGAGAAGAATTGTGGAAGAAAAGCTTGGTGAAGAACAAGCTGGATTTAGGCCAAATAGAGGCTGTCAGGATCAGATTTTCACTTTACGACAAATAGTCGAGAAAGCATGGGAATATAACAAAGATCTGTATTTAATTTTTGTCGATTTGGAAAAGGCATATGACAAGGTGCCAAGAGAGAAGCTATTCAATACGCTGCAGTTATATGGTGTCAATGGGGCATTATATCAAGCAATACTTAGTCTTTATTTGAGTTGTAAGTCAGCAGTTAGAATTGAAGGAAGTACAGGAAGATGGTTTAATGTTAAATCTGGTTTGAGACAAGGATGTACATTATCCCCTCTGTTATTCATTATCTATATGGATCACATTATGAGGGAATGTGGTATTAAACCTGATATCAAAATTGGAGATGTTAATGTCAGTTCTTTGCTTTATGCGGATGATGTTATACTTCTAAATAAATCCGCTACAAGTCTGCAAGATTCTCTGACTAAATTGAATAGCTGTTGTAATAGATATGGTATGAAGGTCAGCAATAAAAAGACAAAGACAATGAAAATAGGCAGAATCATTGAAAATGTCAACTGTGTTGTGAATGGAGAACCTGTGGAACAAGTGAAACATTTCAGCTACTTAGGCACGATTTTTACTGAAGATGGTAAATTAAATATAGAAATAGACAACAGAATCAGCAAAGCTGGTATGGTGGGAAGTCAATTGAATAAATTCATATGGAATAAAAAAGAAATTAGTCGGAACACTAAATTAGCTGTATACAAGACAGTGTTCAAACCAGTTTTAACTTATGGATCTGAGAGCTGGGTCAGAAGTAAAACACTTGACCAAAGACTAGAGACCGCAGATATGAGAGTCCTGAGAAAGATTAGAGGCGTGAACAGATGTCATCAATGGCAATATCATATTAAAAATGAGGATATTAGGAAAGAACTTGACATTGTCAGCATCCAGGAATGTGTTAGCAGAGCTAATCTCAGGTGGTATGGTCATTTAAATAGAATGGGAGAGGAAAGATTAGCAAAACAAGTGTTCTCTGCCAGGTTGGCAGGAAAACGACCCAGAGGAAGACCAAGATATAGGTGGATTGATACGGTACAAAGTGGCTTAGACGATAGAAATATAAGATCTGATAATGTTGGAGTCTTGACAAGTAACAGACTGATTTGGAGGAAAATTGTAGATAGGAAGTTAGTAATGATGTAATTTTTTCATGTAGTACTGTCAAATCCTGTACACCCCTTGAGGGTACATGGCAGGAATTTGATGATGATGATGATGATGAGACTAATACATTTATTCCAGCGATGCTCCAGCGCCATTATCCCGTCCCTGTAGTGGTTCTCAGTAAGATCTGCAAAATATCCCTCTACAGCTGCAATCGCCTCTTGATTCGAAGAAAAATGCTGACCAGCAAGGAAGAGTTTTAGTTTTGGGAAGAGATAGATGTCAGAGGGAGCCAAATCTGGGGAATAGGGTGGATGTTCCAATAATTCATAGTGCAGATCCCTTAATTTTCCCATTGCCAAAACACCTTTGTGGGCAGGTGCATTGTCCTGATGAAAGATGATTTTTTTTCCTTCTGCAAAGTGGGTATTTTCTCACGAATTTTTTCGTCTAGTCTGGTTAAAAGATCAGAATAATATTCCCCAGTTATTGTTTTACCCTTTTCAAGATAATTAATGAACAAAATGCCTTTAGCATCCCAAAACACCAATGCCATGACTTTTACTGCTAATGGAACCGACTTTGTCTTCTTTGGTGCTGAACAACTGGCTTCTGTCCACTGTTTTGACTGCTGTTTGAATTCTGGTGTGTAATGGTGAATCCAAGTCTCATCCATAGTAATAAATCGACATACAAAATCAGTTTTATTCTTGTTAAAATGCTCCAAGCACTGTTCAGAGATTTTAGTGCGAGTGTGTTTTTGATCTGCTATGAGCAAGTGCAACACCCATCTTGTGCAATGCTTTGTCATTTGCAATTTTTCGTGCAAAATATATCCTACATGATCTTTTGAAATGTCTGTAGTCCCAGCAATTTCATGCACTTTGACTAGCCAGTTATCCAATATCATATCATGCACTTCTCGTGTTACACTTTTTGGACATCCTTCACCTGGATCATTTTCAAGGCTGGGTCGCCATGTTTAAGCTCGGCCGCCCACTTCATAATTGTCAAAAATGAAGGAGAAGAGTGACCATAAACTTTTATGAACTTCAAAAGAATTTCTTTTGGCATTAAACCTTCTTTTACTAAGAATTTTATAACTGCCTGATACTCAATTTTATCCATTTCAAGTTATACAGACAATGGATTCAGACAGCTATATAAAGAAACTACTTGATAGAATGACTTGCTATTTCACATGGATGCTTATGACAGATGTACCAACTTTGGAAAAAAAAAAAAAAAATCTTGCCGATAGTGTTGCAATCTATGGTCGAGAACTTTTCAGACTGTCCTCATACATTTGTATAAATGGACAACTTGATGCTAAGTGTTTATGCATGCTGCAAAACACATTTTGTTGATATTCCTATATTTTTTACTTTCATTATCAAATTATTTCTTAAGCTCACATAGTATCTTAGTCATTAGTCCTTGTTCAAACAATTTTATACATATTAGGATGGAGGTGATGAACCATTTTCAGCATACATTGAATACTTAAATTTGTTACAGAAGAGAAACAGGTATGTGTGTGCATGCTTTTCTACTTTTTCCTGTAATTTAAGTGATCTACAATGTACAATAAATTTCCAATATATCATTAGCCAATCTTTTTCAAATGCGTTTTGTTTCTTTAAATATTCATAATAGACAAAAATGACCATTTTTCAAAACGATTTTTTTTTCCAGCACACATATTTTTGGACATATGTAAATTTATATACACATAGTATGGAGTATAATTAAACTAAGCATAATTTATAATTAAATAAATAAAAGTATAATTATATAATACATTTTAATGCACATTACCTTCTAATTTAGGTAAAAATCTGCAAATCCCATTTCAATATCAGCAGAGTTCAAGATTGGCACCATCAAATTAAGAAGCATCAATAGAAAAGAAATGGAACTAACAAAAGAATTGGATAAATTATGTAGGAGGATGGTTTGAGTCTTGGGATGTATAGGGACAGAAGGTGAGCAGACAAGAGCAAGTGTGGAAATGTCACAGGTTGGGGGGATAGTAGAGTAGGACTGGTTATAGACCAAGATTATGCTTATTATGAACACCAGGAGTATCAGAAATAAGATAAATGCAATTGTTGCATTTAGCAACTTTATTTGTTCCAAAATAGTTGGAATAAGTGAAACATTGTTGCATGAGAATCTTTAGCAGAATAGAATTGAATGGATATATGATGTTCTTCATGAAGATAGGAAGGGAGGGGGGGGGAGAGTGCTGCTGACAACAGCAGGGAAATTATCTATTTTGAGATAGAAGAGGAAAAAAGAAGTGCTAGTGATTTTGAAGCAGTATGATGTGAACAGGAGGTTGATAAAATGAGATATTTGGTTGTGTGTTGCTACAGGCCGGGGAAGATGGAGGGTGGCAAAAATGAAATGTATAGGCAAACTTCGTTTAGTGAGCAAACGAAGGGTGATCATTATGAGTGATTTCAATTACAGCAATAATGATTTGAATGAAGAGAACATCAAGGTTAAAGGAGAATGAATTTCTTAAGTTCTTCAGGGACAACAGTCTTAGGCAATGGAGGACACACGAGGGCTAAGAGTCTTAGATCTAGTTATATCATCAGACAACAAGACTGTGAATGGAGTATCTAATCTTCCCACCAGTTGATGAGCATGACCACGAAGTGATCATCTGGGTTGTAGCCAGTCATATGAGAACTTCTAAGAATAGATATACGCTATCTATCAATAATTGTCCGGACACTTTAGCAATTTACAATTGATACCTGCAGGTGAATCCTAACATCAGGTATGTCCACCTTTGGCTTTGATCACCTCCTGCATCCTTTGTCTATCAATGTGTGGCAGACATCAGGTGGAATTTACCTCAATTGCTGCTTCAATTCGTCCCACAGGTGTTCGATGAGATTGAGGTCAGGACTCTACACTGGCCAGGGCAGTCATTTAACATCCATCTCTTCATCCCATTTCATAATAGCTGCAGCTTTGTGGGATGGGGCATTGTCATCTTGATAGTAACACAGGTCCGTTCCATAAAAACTCCATAGTGTAGGCAGCACCTGATTATCCAGAATATCAGGTACTGAGCTGCCTTCATGGAACTACGGACAGCGACCAGTGGTCCCACTCCAAACCAGCTGAATGCATCCCAAACCATTACTCTTCCATCACCAAACTTTATTGTGGGTACAACACACTATGGTAGCAAGCGTTCACCAGGCTGCCTCCACACCTACATCCTGTCATCAGACTAAAAACAGGTAAACCTTGATTCATCATTCCAGAGTACTGTTTTCCACTGGTCAGTTGTCCAGCAATTCACAAAGAGTAAGTGAATTCACATGCTCTTTGCACCAATGGCAGATGAGCAGCCTTATTTGTTCGTTGTTTTGATGTTCAGCTTGTGTGCTGCTGCTGCTCTACCATGGAAACCCAGTAAATGGAGTTCTTTTTGTACAGTATTTAGTGCTCATCATGGTGTCATTGGTGCTCCGGAACTCATCACAGATGGTCTGTGCCAGTTTTTGCATGCCACCCTCCTGTCCCTGTGAGTCATTTTCTGTGGCTGCCTTAGTTGTTTTTCTTCGTTAATGATGCCAGAACATATTCATTTGTTGATCATGTCATTGATTTTGAGCCAGTTGAGCAGCAATGTCACATATGGACATGCCACCAATGTGACAGCCCATGATGACACTTCTCTCGAAGTCACTGAGTTCACGTCATGTTGCCATATCATCTGTATTCAACTGCTATGATGAAATACTACTTCCTACTATCTATACACTGGTTTTTATTTTATTAGCAAACCTGAAATGTTCCATGACTTCAAATAACAGGGTGTCTGGACAATTATTGGTAGATAGTGTATGTGGGACTACAAGGGTGGTGGTTATGAAAAGCTTAGGAGATAACCGGGAACCGTTGAGTGGAAAGGAGACAGCTGCTGCTTAAGCATTGAACAAAAGCTATTTAACAACTACAGTGTATGAGTGTATTCCTAAGGTGAAAAGGATAACAAGATAGGAGTAAAATGTATGAATGAAAAGATCAAATTCCTGCCATGTACCCTCAAGGGGTGTACAGGATATGACAGTACTACATGAAAAATTTGCATCATTACTAACTTCCTATCTACAATTTTCCTCCAAATCAGTCTGTTACTTGTCAAGACTCCAACATTATCAGATCTTATATTTCTATCGTCTAACGCACTTTGTACCGTCTCAATCCACCTATATCTTGGTCTTCCTCTGGGTCGTTTTCCTGCCAACCTGGCAGAGAACACTTGTTTTGCTAATCTTTCCTCTCCCATTCTATTTAAGTGACCATACCACCTGAGATTAGCTCTGCTAACGCATTCCTGGATGCTGACAATGTCAAGTTCTTTCCTAATATCCTCATTTTTAATATGATATTGCCATTGATACCATCTGTTCACGCCTCTAATCTTTCTCAGGACTCTCATATCTGCGGTCTCTAGTCTTTGGTCAAGTGTTTTACTTCTGACCCAGCTCTCAGATCCATAGGTTAAAACTGGTTTGAACACTGTCTTGTATACAGCTAATTTAGTGTTCCGACTAATTTCTCTCTTATTCCATATGAATTTATTCAATTGACTTCCCATCATACCAGCTTTGCTGATTCTGTTGTCTATTTCTATATTTAATTTACCATCTTCAGTAAAAATCATGCCTAAGTAACTGAAATGTTTTACTTGTTCCACAGGTTCTCCATTCACAACACAGTTGACATTTTCAACGATTCTGCCTATTTTCATTGACTTTGTCTTTTTATTGCTGACCTTCATACCATATCTATTACAACAGCTATTCAATTTAGTCAGAGAATCTTGCAGACTTATAGCGGATTTATTTAGAAGTATAACATCATCCGCATAAAGCAAAGAGCTGAATTAACATCTCCAATTCTGATATCAGGTTTAATACCACTTTCCTTCATAATGTGATCCATATAGATAATGAATAACAGAGGGGATAATGTACATCCTTGTCTCACACCAGATTTAATATTAAACCATCTTCCTGTACTTCCTTCAATTCTAACTGCTGACTTACAACTCAAATAAAGACTAAGTATTGCTTGATATAATGCCCCATTGACACCATATAACTGCAGCGTATTGAATAGCTTCTCTCTTGGCACCTTGTCATATGCCTTTTCGAAATCGACAAAACTTAAATACAGATCTTTGTTATATTCCCATGCTTTCTCAACTATTTGTCGTAAAGTGAAGATCTGATCCTGACAGCCTCTATTTGGCCTGAATCCAGTTTGTTCTTCACCAAGCTTTTCTTCCACAATTCTTCTCAACCGTTTCTCAAGTATACTTGCATAGATCTTGCCATGAACACTCAGTAAGGAAATACCTCTGTAATTCTCACATTCAGTTTTATTTCCCTTTTTATATATGGGTACTATGAGAGCTCTACTCCAATCATCGGGAATTCGTCTCTCAGTCCAGGCTTTCTGAACTATGCAGTGCTGCCACTGTAAGACTTTTATACCACCATACTTCAGCATTTCTGGTCGAATATCATCTACTCCTGCTGCCTTTCCACATTTCAAGCCTTTGATGGCTTTTTCTACTTCAAGTATGGATATGTATTCCTGCCTGCATGCCTGGTCAGTGTTTTTTACCACTGTGCTGTCATCACTGCTTGTTTCATTTAGCAGTTTTTCAAAGTAATTACTCCATACTTCAAGGATATCTTTTTCTCCAGTTTTCATGTCACCTTTATCATCTCTAATTCCTTTTACAGCACTCTTTCCTCCATTCCTAAGCTTCTTCAACAACCTCCAGAATATTTTGCCACCTTCTTGATATTTATATTCTATATTCTTGCCAAAGTCCTCCCATGACTTTTGTTTAGCTAGTTTTACACAGTGTTTAGCTTTCTTACATTTGTCTCTGTATTCTGTAAGAGTAAAAGCTGACTTATTTGCCAGAAACTTTTGATATGCTTTCTTCTTTTCCTTCACTGCTTCTTTAACTTCCTGTGTCCACCAGGGAGTTCTGATTTTTTTATCCTTGCACAGAACCTCACCACATGCCTCTCTGGCAGAATCAATCAATGTTTTCTTCAGAGTTTGCCACTGAATCTCCAAGGTTTGATTCCTGTTCTCAAACTCTTTCATTTTCTTTTCAATAATCTTTCTGTATTCTAGTCTGCAGTTTACATCTGAGAGCTGCTCAACTTTTATTCGCTTTAAAACTTTCTTACATGTTATTCTTTTCAATATGAAATTCAATTTTATCCTGCTCAAGACTAAATAGTGATCGCTTCCAATTTCAAATCCTCTGTACACTCTGGTGTCCTGCACCAGGGAGAAAACATCACTATCAGCAATAACATAGTCAATGAGACTTTTTTTATTCTTAGCCTCTTCTCTCCATCTGAATTTGTGCACATTTTTATGTTGGAACATGGTGTTAGTAATAACCAGTCCATGTCCTGAGCAGAAATCCAACAGATATTTGCCATTATTATTAGCTTTGCTCTTTTCTCCAAATTTTCCAAAAATATTTTTATATGTCTCACAATCATTTCCTACTCTGCTATTTAGATCCCCAACAAGGACCAACTTTTCCTTTTTCATTGTGTCAGTTGCTTTTTCTAAAGCGTCAAAAAATTCCTCCACTTCTTCCTTAGTAGAACCTTCTGTGGGACCATAGGCACAAATAAGTCTCATTGTCCAGTTCCCCATTCTGATATTTGCCCACATTACTCTACTTGAGACTGACTGCCATTCAAGAAGATTAGCCTCGTATTTTGTGTTGAATACTATGGCTACTCCTTATTTTCCGTGATTGTCATTGCCTGAATATAACATTTTGTATTTATTGCTCAGAAAGATCTCACTAGTTTTGGTCTTTTTTGTTTCAGTCACCCCTATTATGTCGATCTGGTACTTATCTAATTCCTCAGCTAGCTCCATTTCTTTGCCATTCAGGCTTCTTACGTTCATAGTACCGATCTTTAACTCTGGTGTTGTTGGGTTGGGGTTTGTTTTCAGATTTGTTCCAGTAGCTGACTTTTTGCTGTTCGCCCTGGTTCCCTGGCGAAAACAATGGGGGGCCTTGTTTAACTGGGCGACGACCCAGCCGGCATGAAATTTTGTCATGTTGTACTATCATTTTTTATTTTGGTTTAACCAATAAGAATACAATTTGGTCGGCTAAATCCCAAATTGCCAGCCCATTCTCGTTCGTTCAGTATCAAAGTAGATACCCAACAGGGTTCACCACGAGAAGGTGAGGATTGGACATTAGGTCAGAAGCCCTGGTCGGTTCTGCGCATTCCTTTAAAGGCTATGTGGAGGTCTCCTCTCAGTTATACAGCTTTGACCCTTAAGTTGACCCTTAATGAAAAGATTAAGAATGAAATATGGAAGAAGTCACTGTGGAGGCAACACAAGATGAATGTTGGTAATAATCAGTTGCACGATGAGTAGTCCATGAAGGTGATTCAGTTGGTAAGGACAGCACAAGTGCAATATGAGTAGAAATTAGCAAATCAAACTAAGAAAAATTTTAGTGAATTCTTTGAATGTGACAAGTAGAAGAAAAAAAAATGACTATGGGAGGATGATGACACTAGTAGATTGATAACTGATGCAGCAGACATTGTTCAAGTATTCAGAGAGCATTCATGGGAAGCTGGATGTGGAGGGTATGGTGGAAAAGGGACTGATGGTGAATAAGCAGAAGGTAAATATAGCAATTAAGTAAACTTGTTGTTAGAAAAGCAGTAGAACTTGACAATATAGTGCCACGTGTCTTGAAGTAATGCCTTATGAAATTAATGACACCTTTGTCATTCCTGTTTAACATGAGTCCTGCAAGAGTCGAGTCTCAAAGGAACAGAAGGTGGGAAAAATTGTTCCACTTCACAAAAGCGGGGATAAGACTGTCACTACAAATTATAGACCAATCTGTCTGGGGTTGTTGTTAAGGTATTAAGAAGTTGCTGAGGGCTGGGATTCAGAAATGGGTTGATAATATCAGTATTCTTTATGATGGTCAACAGGAGTTTGTTAGGGGAAGGCCATGCGTCTTTAGCAGTTTGCATACATATTACAACAAAGTGACAAATCCACTGGATAAAGAAGATGCATATATAGTGGTGTACTTGGATTTTTCAAAGGCCTATTATAGATTGCCAAATGACAAGCTATTAGCTAGGAGTAGCTAAATTGAAACAAGTGAGATTAGATCATAGAATAATGAGTTGGATAGCTGATTGACTGTCAAATAGGTATCAGCAGGTTGTGTATGAAGGAGGGGTATCTCAAAAGAGGAAGGTTAGTGGAGTACCCCAGGGATCTGTTTTGGGACTATTATTCTTTAACTTGTACATTAATGACATTGGGACCAGTTTAACTGGAGATGTGCTGCAGTTTTATCTATGATGCAAAGTTGGGAAGAACTGTGAAAAGTCGAGCAAATGTTGTGGCCTTGCAGAGGGATTCCTGTTAACTATATAAGGAGGGTGTTAGTAGGACAGTGAGAAGCAGGCTCTTTGCATGGAAAGTGATTGGTAAGTGAAATTCATCGCGTGAATGTATGTTGCGTGTATAAACTATAAATTGGTTTAAGGTGGTTTAGTGATCTTTTTGCATGAGAGAGAGAGTGTGGACTTTTGTGATGAGTTCTTTGATTCTGTGGAGATCAGATGTTAATAATAAGTACCAGAATGACATAATAGGTGATACTGAAACAAAGATAAAAACAGGTGTGATCTTACTAATCAACAAATACAAGATGTTCTATCCAAGCAATAACGAGCAGGGAAAACAAGTAGCTATTAGTGTTCAAAACTAAATATGAAGACAATCTTCTTGAATGGCAGGTAATATAAAGTAGAGTGATGTGGAAAAATATCAGAATGGAGAACAGGACAATAAGACTTTACTTACAATTATAATAATGGAATTAAAACTCTTGTAAAATATTCTTTATTAGTAGATTTTTCGCCTGATTATCACAGGCATCATCAGTACAGGTAGAAGACCTATTTGTACCTGTGGTCCCATAGAAGGTTTTTTTTTTTTTTTTTACTAAGTAAGAAGTTTATGCATTAGAGAAGACAGTTGACACAACAAAAAACAAAACATTTGTTCTTGTTAGAGATAGAAACAGCAGAGTAGAAAATGATACTAATCATATAGAAGTGTTTTGGGAAAATTTGGAGAAAAGAACAAAACTAATAATAATAGTAAGTACCTGCTGGGTTTCTATTCATGACATGAACTAGTTATTACTAACACTGTGTTCCAACATAAAAATGTACATAAGTAAGTTTGCATGGAGAGAGAGAGATGAGATGTACAAAAAAAAAAAAGAAAAAAAAAGAAAAGCCTTGTTGACTCATAATGAGTGTGTATTTTCTTAATCACAGAACTAATGTAAATAACTATTTGGGAACATTGATCTAGTGTAAACGGGTAAGTATTTTAATACCGACTAGTTTCTGCAGGCGTAGACTTCTGTGGCTAATTGTTTTAAAAGATTTATTTCGGCGATTACACCACATTTTTAATTCAGTTATTCAGTTATATAAAACACTGAAATAATAGTTCCCGACAAGTTTCGTAAATCGTAGGATTTACATCTTCAGTTATATATAAGAAAATTTAAAGGAGCTGCTAATATGCTAAAAAACCCAACCCAATGCATTAAAAATCAAGGTTTAATTCTCCATCAGCTCTAATAAAAAATCTACCTCAATCTGAGCTCGGACTGTATGAACGAGAACAAGAACACGTGACATTGACCAGTATTGTTCAACGTCAATAACGTTATATATCTGCATTCTGTTATTTGAGTTTTATGAATAGCCAGACGGTTATGAATTGTATTTATTAATTCTCTTGTGTAAACTTTAAGTTATACTATTTACCCCCTGAAGATGTAAATCCTACGATTTACGAAACTTGTCGGGAACTATTATTTCAGTGTTTTATATAACTGAATAAAAAATGTGGTGTGATCGCCGAAATATATTTTTTACCGACTAGTTTCACCAAACATAAACTGTTGGCATCATCAGGATACAAGCACTGAGGTCAAAACATATCACAAAATAGATCTTAACTGTAAATTCTTAAAATTATAGTTCCAAACTAAAATAGCATTGAACGTGAATAATACATGTATTGCGTGTACATGATTTACTAGTTGTTGCTAAGGAACGTTCTATAGTTAGCATTAAAGTTCATTTCTTGTGTGTTCAGAGATCTAATTAGGGTTTTCCATATCTCTGGAAGTATTAAACCTTGGTTCCTGTTACGGTTTAAAAAAGACTACCGCTCTAATGTTTAAAGAAGCAGCCACAGTCGCACGCACTACAGATAACCTTAACAGGAACCAAGGTTTAATATGATTAGTCTAGTGAAGAAAGTACTCCTAATAAACCATCTATAAGTATCTTAATGATATAGAAAATTTCAAATATAGTTCTATCTGATTTCAAGTTATATTTTTATTTGCAGTTGAATATTTGCTTTATGCGAATCAGTTAATTTCTGTACCCATCGACTGCAATACAGACAGATGTGATTATATATGTTCTGCAACTGAAAATTTGAAATAGGTCGTTTTTAATTGAATACAGTATTTTGTGCTGCAGCAAAACTATTTGTTTTCATGCAACCATTCAGTATAGTTTCTTTGTGAGGGGAGGTGAATCCTGTGTTTTGCAAGAAAATTAATCCTATATTTTACAAGAAAAGCACTGCATCTGCTCATCTCCAACAAAATATTATAATATCCAAGATATCTTCTGAATGAAAAAAGTATGAAAGAGCAATAAACTGAGTGCAAGAAGATATTATGGGTATTACGTAGAAATTTGATAAAAAGAGGTACTTAATGTGCACAAATTCACATAGAAGAGGCAAGGAATAAGTAAAGTCCCATTGACTATGTTGTTGATAGTGATGTTTTCTTTCTGGTGCAGGACACCAAAGTATACAGAGGATTTGAAATTGGAAATGATTACCATTTAGTCTTGAGCAGTATGAAATTGAATTTCATACTGAAAACAAGAACATGTAAGAAAGTTTTAAAGCAAATAAAAGTTGAGCAGCTCTCAGATGTAAACTGTAGACTACAAGAAAACTTTTAGGACAGGAACCAAACCTTGGAGATTCATTGGCAAGCCCTGAAGAAAACACTAATTGATTCAGCCAGAGAGCCATGTGGTGAAGTCGTCTGTAAGGATAGAAAAATCAGAACTCCATGGTGGACACAGAAAGTTAGAGGCAGTGAAATAAAAGAAGAAAGCATATCAAAAGTTCCTGGCAAATAAGTCAGCTTGTGCTCTTACCTAACACTGTAAAACTAGCTAAACAAAAGTCATGGGAGGACTTTGGTAAGAACATAGAAAATAAATATCAAGACGGCAAGGTATTCTGGAGGTTGTTGAAAAAGCTCAGAAATGGAGGAAAGAGTGCTGTAAAAGGAATTAGAAATGATGAAGATGACATGAAAACAGGAAAAAAAGATATCCTTGAAGTATTGAATAATTACTTCGGAAAAATTGCTAAATGAAACAAGCAGTGATGACAGCACAGTGGTAAAAAAAAAACACCGACCAGGCATGCAGTCATCATCATCATCATCAAATTCCTGCCATGTACCCTCAAGGGGTGTACAGGATATGACAGTACTACATGAAAAAATTACATCATTACTAACTTCCTATCTACAATTTTCCTCCAAATCAGTCTGTTACTTGTCAAGACTCCAACATTATCAGATCTTATATTTCTATCGTCTAAGGCACTTTGTACCGTATCAATCCACCTATATCTTGGTCTTCCTCTGGGTCGTTTTCCTGCCAACCTGGCAGAGAACACTTGTTTTGCTAATCTTTCCTCTCTCATTCTATTTAAGTGACCATACCATCTGAGATTAGCTCTGCTAACGCATTCCTGGATGCTGACAATATCAAGTTCTTTCCTAATATCCTCATTTTTAATATGATATTGCCATTGATGCCATCTGTTCACGCCTCTAATCTTTCTCAGGACTCTCATATCTGCGGTCTCTAGTCTTTGGTCAAGTGTTTTACTTCTGACCCAGCTCTCAGATCCATAAGTTAAAATTGGTTTGAACACAGTCTTGTATACAGCTAATTTAGTGTTCCGACTAATTTCTTTCTTATTCCATATGAATTTATTCAATTGACTTCCCACGATACCAGCTTTGCTGATTCTGTTGCCTATTTCTATATTTAGTTTACCATCTTCAGTAAAAATTGTGCCTAAGTAGCTGAAATGTTTTACTTGTTCCACAGGTTCTCCATTCACAACACAGTTGACATTTTCAATGATTCTGCCTATTTTCATTGTCTTTGTCTTTTTATTGCTGACCTTCATACCATATCTATTACAACAGCTATTCAATTTAGTCAGAGAATCTTGCAGACTTGTAGCGGATTTATTTAGAAGTATAACATCATCCGCATAAAGCAAAGAGCTGACATTAACATCTCCAATTTTGATATCAGGTTTAATACCACATTCCTTCATAATGTGATCCATATAGATAATGAATAACAGAGGGGATAATGTACATCCTTGTCTCACACCAGATTTAACATTAAACCATCTTCCCATACTTCCTTCAATTCTAACTGCTGACTCACAACTCAAATAAAGACTAAGTATTGCTTGATATAATGCCCCATTGACACCATATAACTGCAGCGTATTGAATAGCTTCTCTCTTGGCACCTTGTCATATGCCTTTTCCAAATCGACAAAACTTAAATACAGATCTTTGTTATATTCCCATTCTTTCTCGACTATTTGTCGTAAAGTGAAGATCTGATCCTGACAGCCTCTATTTGGCCTGAATCCAGCTTGTTCTTCACCAAGCTTTTCTTCCACAATTCTTCTCAACCGTTTCTCAAGTATACTTGCATAGATCTTGCCAGGAACACTCAGTAGGGAAATACCTCTGTAATTCTCACATTCAGTTTTATTTCCCTTTTTATATATGGGTACTATGAGAGCTCTACTCCAATCATCGGGAATTCGTCCCTCTGTCCAGGCTTTCTGAACTATGCAGTGCAGCCACTGTAAGACTCTTATACCACCATACTTCAGCATTTCTGGTTGAATATCATCTACCCCTGCTGCCTTTCCACATTTCAAGTCTTTGATGGCTTTTTCTACTTCAAGTATGGATATGTATTCCTGACTGCATGCCTGGTCAGTGTTTTTTATCACTGTGCTGTCATCACTGCTTGTTTCATTTAGCAGTTTTTCAAAGTAATTACTCCATACTTCAAGGATATCTTTTTCTCCTGTTTTCATTTCACCTTTATCATCTCTAATTCCTTTTACAGCACTCTTTCCTCCATTCCTAAGCTTCTTCAACAACCTCCAGAATATTTTGCCACCTTCTTGATATTTATTTTCTATATTCTTGCCAAAGTCCTCCCATGACTTTTGTTTAGCTAGTTTTACACACTGTTTAGCTTTCTTACATTTGTCTCTGTATTCTGTAAGAGTAAAAGCTGACTTATTTGCCAGGAACTTTTGATATGCTTTCTTCTTTTCCTTCACTGCCTCTTTAACTTCCTGTGTCCACCAGGGAGTTCTGATTTTTTTATCCTTGCACACAACCTCACCACATGCCTCTCTGGCAGAATCAATCAATGTTTCCTTCAGAGTTTGCCACTGAATCTCCAAGGTTTGATTCCTGTTCTCAAACTCTTTCATTTTTTTTTCAATAATCTTTGTGTATTTTAGTCTACAGTTCACATCTGAGAGCTGCTCAACTTTTATTCGCTTTAAGACTTTCTTACATGTTATTCTTTTCAATATGAAATTCAATTTTATCCTGCTCAAGACTAAATAGTGATCACTTCCAATTTCAAATCCTCTGTACACTCTGGTGTCCTGCACCAGGGAGAAAACATCACTATCAACAATAACATAGTCAATGAGACTTTTCTTATTCCTAGCCTCTTCTCTCCATGTGAATTTGTGCACATTTTTATGTTGGAACATGGTGTTAGTAATAACCAGTCCATGTCCTGAGCAGAAATCCAACAGATATTTGCCATTATTATTAGCTTTGCTCTTTTCTCCAAATTTTCCCAAAATATTTGCAGTCAGGAATACATATCCATACTTGAAGTAGAAAAGGTCATCAAAAGCCTGAAATGTGGAAAGGAAGCAGGAGTAGATGATATTCGACCAGAAATGCTCAAGTATGAAGATATAAAAGTCTTACAGTGGCTGCACTGCATAGTTCAGAAGGCCTGGACAGAGGGACGAATTCCAGATGATTGGAGTAGAGGTTTAATCATGGTACCCGTATATAAAAAGGAAAATAAAACTGAATTTGAGAATTACAGACGTATTTCTCTACTGAGTGTTCCTGGTAAGATATATGAAAGTATACTTGAGAAAAGGTTGAGAAGGATCGTGGAAGAGAATCTTGGTGAAGAACAAGCTGGATTCAGGCCAAATAGAGGCTTTCAGGATCAGATTTTCACTTTACGACAGATAATTGAGAAATCATGGAATATAACAAAGATCTGTATTTAAATTTTGTAGATCTGGAAAAGGCATATGACAAGGCACTAAGAGAGAAGCTATTCAAAATCCTTCAGTTATATGGTGTCCATATAACTGTAGAGTTTGGACTGTAAAATTTCTCACCCGTTGCCTTCTAAAAAAGACAAACTTGCACCTCTATCATTAGCTGGCGTTTATCAGATACCGTGTGAATGTAATTTAACATACTTTGGAAAACAAGCTGTTCTGTTGAAAAAAGAATGAATGAACATCAATATTATATCGAATACTTGAAACCTCAAAAATCTGGTCTGCCACAACATCGTATCGACACTAAACACAATTTTCAGTGGGATAAAGCTCGTCTTCTCCATAGATTCAAGTTTAAATACAAATGCCTTTTCAAAGAAAGTTGCGAAGCCTTTTACATTGGCCAAATCTGAATTGCAATGATTGTCTCTCTCTCTCCCAAAAATTTGGGAGATTCTTATCTTATGTAACACCATCAAAGAAATAGTTTTTAAGAATTATTTAATAAAATTTTATTAATATTAATTTCTAGCACACGGCAACAGTTTTTAATTGGTAATCCGGTGACTGTTATGTACTTTGTATTCCATTCCTTTGAACTGCTTGTTGTCTGCACTGATGATGTACTGTTAATTTCAGTACGAAATATTTGTACCTTTATTTCATTAAAGATAATTACTGTGGTTATCATGTAATTTATTATTTATAGTTATGTCAGAGATTCCTTTTAAAGATTAGAATTATCAGATCTTATATTTCTATCTTCTAAGGCATTTTTACTGTATCAATCAACCTATATCTTGGTCTTCCTCTGTGTCTTTTTCCTGCCAACCTGGCAGAGAACACTTGTTTTGCTAACCTTTCTTCTTCTTCTATTCTGTTTAAATGACCATACCACCTGAGATTATCTTTGCTAACACATTCCTGGGCTAATAATGCCAAGTTCTTTCATTGAAATTGATGCCATCTGTTCACACTCCTAATCTTTCTCAGGACTTTATCTGTGGTCTCTAGTCTTTGGTCAAGTGTTTGATTTCTAACTGGGCTCTCAGATCCATAAGTTAAAATTTGTTTCAACATTGTCTTGTATACAGCTAATTAGTGTTTTGACTAATTTCTCTCTTATTCCATATAAATTTATTCATTTGACTTCCACCATGCTGGCTTTGTTGATTCTGTTGTCTATTTCTATATTTAATTTACCATCTTCACTAAAAATTGTGCCTAAGTGGATGAAAGTTTTTTCTTGTTCTATAGGTTCTCCATTTACAATGCAGTTGATATTTTCAATGTTTCTGCCTATTTTCATTGTCTTTATCTTTTTAATGCTGACCATACCATTTCTATTACAACAGTTATTCACTTTAGTCAGAGAATCTTGCAGACTTCTAGTGGATTTATTTAGAAGTATAACATCGTCTGCATAAAGCAAAGAGCTGAGATTAACATCTCCAATTTTGATATCAGGTTTAATACCACTTTCCTTCATAATGCGTTCCATATGATAATGAATAACAGAGGGGATAATGTGCATCCTTGTCTGATACCAGATTTAACATTAAACCATCTTCCTGTACTTCCTTCAATTCTAACTGCTGACTTGCAACTCAAATGAAGACTAAGTATTGCTTGATATAATGCCCCACTGACACTATACAACTGTAACGTTTTGAATAGCTTCTCTCTTGGAACTTTGCCATATGCCTTTTCCAGATCTTTCTTACTGTCCTCTTCTGTCGGGGATGGGTTGAGTCTTCTGTCTTTCCAGAAAAACCTCTGGGAGGCTCAGTTTTTTGCATAGCTGGTGAGCTGTCTATATGTTTGTAATCCAGAGTTGACCTTTATTGATATTATCCATTTTGTTTTTAGTCTTCTTTTTTTTCTTTTTTATTTTAATCTTGCATGCAGAGCAAGATTGGGTATCCCTTTTGATGGCATTCTCTCGACATGTCCATACCATTGAAGTTATCTTCTTTTGATCTTTTCTATTAATGAGTCTGTATATTTTAGGTCTTGTCTTACAGTTTCATTTGTTTTCTTTTCTGTCCATTTTGTTTTATTTATTTTTCTGAGACGTTATCTTGAAAGCGCCTCCAGTTTTCGTATCTCTTCTCTTTTTTTTGAGTGTTCAAGTTTCTGAATCTTTAGCACAGTGGGTATTGTAATTGCATTATATAATTTTATTTATAGAGGTTTGGAGATTTTATTATTTTTCCAAATTTTACCTAGCTTATTGAATTATGACCATGCAGTTGCTATTCTATGTTTAATAGTGGTCATGGTATGTAAGTGTTCTGTTATTATTGTTCCTAAATAGTTGAATTGTTTTATCTGTTCAATTGTTGATCCATTCAAGGAGAAGTTTACTTTTGCTTTTTCCAATTATCAAGATTTTTTTGTTTTGTATGTATATATCAGTCGTTCCCAAACCTATGCCCGCAGGCACAATGGCGCCCGTCGACCAATTTGTGTGTGCCCGCTGCTGTTCAACCGTGTGCCGTATAGTTTGAAATAATCGCGCAACAATTCACGGCATGCTATATAATGCATGCGTTAATGACACATTACGAGTATTAAATGCACACAATGTAAAGTAGAAGCACATTCGAAGTTGTTCATTCCAGTTTAACAACTGGAATATCATCATATTCTCCTAATTATGAAGCACTGGCCAATGAAATGCAATGCCAAAGATCACACTAACTTACATATATATATTTAAATTTTTATATAATGTAAACTTTTAAGTAATAAAACATTTGATTTTAATGTAAACTTTGTATGTATTCATTTAACAAAAGAATTCAAAAAATTGCTTGAAAAAAATGGATGGTGCCCGTCGCCCTACCGGTATTTTAGAATGTGCTCTAGGAAACAAAAAGGTTGGGAACCCCTGGTATATATGATTATGGCTCATTCTTTAACCGTGCTGTTTAGTTTGGTTGTTAGGTTCAGCATTTTTTCTTTTGTGCTGTATCATTACAATGGCATCTGCATATTATATGTTATGCCAGGTTAGGTTGAAACCTTTTTTTTTTTTTCTTCTCATTCCAAAGCTTGGTTAACCATATCCTCTAGGTAGATGTTAAAAAGGTTATGGTTAGATTTGACATCCTTGGGCTGTTTCTTTACTGTTGTTTATTTTATCTGTTATTATATTGTTCTTCTTCTTCTTCTGCAGCTTTTCCCACATAAGTAGAGTTGCTGTTTGTGGTGAGTCTCCTCCACACCTTCCTGTCTTGGGCTGTAGCCACATCCAAGTTCTTCATCCTCAAGTCCTCCTCCACCATCTCCCTCCATCTCTTCTTTGGCCTTCTGTGCTTCCTCTTCCCCTGCACATCCATATGCATGACCTTTCTTCCCACATACTCTTCCTTCCTCCTCATCACATGACCAAACCGTCTCAACCTTGCCTCCTGTATCTTTGCTCCTAAATTCGGAACTTTCACCATTCCCTTTACATAGTCATTTCTTAGATGATCCTTCCTAATCACACCGCACATCCACCTAAGCATTCTCATCTCCGCTACCTCCATCCTGCTGATGTTATTTTTCCTCAGGGCCACAATTTCCAAAGCATACGTCATAGCTGGTCTCACTACTGTCCTGTAAATTTTGCCTTTTAGATTGATCGGCACCTTCTTATCACATAGCACTCCAGCCATCTCTCTCCAGTTCCTCCATCCTGCTTGTATCCTACATCCCACTTCCTTCTCAGCCTCACCATCCTCTTTTATTGTTGAACCTAAGTAACGTATCTAAAGTCACCAACCTTCCTAATGACATTTCCTTCCAGCTCCAGATCTGTCTTCTGGCTGCCATCCACTTTGCAACACATATACTCGGTCTTACTTCTGCTCAGTCTCATACCTCTCTCTTCCAGTTCTTTTCTCCAACTTTCCAGTTTGGCTCCCACTTCTTCTCTTGATTCTGCACACAGCACGATGTCATCTGCATACAACATAGTCCAAGGCGTGTCTTCTCTCACTTCCTCCATCACCACCTCCATCACAATATTAAACAGGAACGGACTTAATGCAGACCCTTGATGCAAGCCAACTGCCACTCCCAGGCAGGTTCGAACACTTGTCTTCACATTTCTGTACATCTCCTGCACCAACCTGACATATTTCTCCGGTACCACCTTCTCCCTCAGACACCTCCAAACTTCCTGCCTTGGCACTCTATCATATGCTTTCTCGAGATCATTAAATACCAGATGTAGCTCCCGTTGTTTCTCTCGAAACTTTTCCATCATCTGTCATACCCCAAAGATAGCATCTGTGGCCGATCGACCAGGCATGAAGCCAAATTGTTCCTTTGCAATCTCCACCTCCTTCCTCAGTCTTCCATCAAGAACCCTTTCTAGGATTTTCATTGTGTGGGACATCAACTTTATTCCTCTGTAATTCTTAGTCTTGTGCATTCCCCTTTACTCTTGTAGATGGGGGGACAAGAGTACTTTTCCTCCATTCCTCGGGTATATTTTCCTGTTGGTAAACTTTCATGAACAGGTCCCACAGCAGGTCAATTCCCTCTTCCCCCCAGAGCCTTCCATGCCTCCACTGGAATCCTGTCTGAGCCCACCGATTTTCCATTCTTCATCCTCTTCATAGCCTCCTTCACTTCCACTCTGCTGATGTTCTGCACCATCCCCTCAGAAGGCTGCCCATCTTCTCTGTGAGTCCTCGCATTTTCCTCATTCAAAAGTCCCTCGAAGTATATTCTCCATCTGTTTCTTATGTCTACATCCCTCCATAATATTTTTCCTTCAGCGTCTTTGATCTGCCTCACATGTACGATTTCCTTTGAAGCCTTATTTCTACATTTTGTCAATCGATAAATCTTTTTCTATCCTTCCTTTGTTTCTAATCGATCATAAAGGTCTTGATATGCCATGGCCTTCGCCTGTGCAACAACTCTCTTGGCTTCTCGCTTTTTCTCTCTGTATTCCTCTCTGTCCTCTTCCCCTCTTGACTCGTCCCACTTCTGCTTTGCCTTCCTCTTAGCCGTCACTGCTTCTTGTACATCATTATTCCACCACCAACCCTCTTTCTGCTCTGTAATCTTTCCGGATGTTTCACCAAGCACCTCAATTGCACAACTTAGAATTACTTTTGAATTATGTCTCCACCAGTCTTGTACACTTTCTAGTCCATCCGAAATCCTCTCTAACACTTCCCTAAAACGGTTCCTCTCACTCTCTTCTTTTAAGTGAAACCACTTAATTTTTTTCCTCCCATGGCTTCTAAAGGTTCTTATCTTCGACTTTATTTCAAAGTCTGCACACAGCAGCCGGTGTTGCTGCACCACTTGATCTGTTGTTATACTGTTGAATTTAATTATTGCTTCTGTGAGACTATAATAATTTTCTAAGAAGTCTAGGGTATCTTCATCGATTTGTTTTAATGTTTTTTAATAAAGTTACTCTCTGTTTATTCAGTCGAGTGCCTGTTTAAAATCTATAAAAAGTAATAGATATTTCTGTTCCCAGTATAATTCTGCTAGTCTATTATGAACATATAATTCTGCTTTGTATTATGAAGATCTGATCCAATGTTGAGCGATTCTCTTTGAAGCCTGCCTGTTCTTCTAAGAATGATCTCATATGTGCTCTTTATTCTGTTCTGTAATACTCTTGTAAATATTTTGTAAGCATGGCTGAGTAATGTGATTGGTCTGTAATTTTTACAGTTTTTCTTATCACCTTTCTTGTAAATTGGTATGATAATTCCTGTTCTCCAGTCTTCTGGTATTTCTTCTGATTTAATGATATTAGCTACAGTTTGGCTTGTAGTTTAAAGTATTTGCTGAGTTGTGGCAGTAAATCAGACATTTCACTCAAAAGGGGAATTATGAATACAGCTAGGACTGCTGTTGAGTTAGGTGATATATTTTAAGAATAAATTTTCAATCAAATATAGGGGAGAAAGAAATAATGTAATACAGTAATCCCCCGATTAGTGTGTCATTTTTTTTCGATACCTGAATTCGATTAGTGAGCCTCTAAAATTCGATTAGTGCACCTCTAAAATTCGATTAATACGCCCATATACATCTTAAAAATAAATGTTACAGATTTTAAAAATTTTCTATCTATACATTTTTATGGCTAACTATTTTAAAATATCACTCACCAGAATGAAATAATTTAGTTACTGATTTAAAACATTTTACAAAGTTATTTTTAATGGCATAGTACATTACTTCCATGTACGCTATGTATACTATGTTCCAAATTTTTACTGCCAAAATTTATGTTGTCTGCTAATTACATAGCATTTTCCTGATCATATCTCGTACTTCCTTTGCGATTATTTTCCTTGCATTTTTTTTTTTTTATTTTAAATTATTTTTCCAACCTTTCATCATGAATTAGTGAGCAAAAAAGTGGAAGTGTGAAAATGATTGGAAAAATAATCTCATTGGAAGAAAAACTTGAAATAATAAAGAAAGTTAACAAGGTGAGTCCAGAGCAAAGATAAGACAAGAACACAAAAAATGCTATAAGAGCAATTTTAAGCAGAGTTGCTGAATACAGCTGCTTTGCTTAAAAGTATTATAATGATTGAATTACAGAGACTTCTTTGTAAAGGGTGTCCCAAAATTCACGCAAGAAGTAATTTTGATAGAAAACACAGGTTTTTAATTAAAAATTGTAATTTCTTATTGATTCATAAAGTATACAGTATAGGGTTATGCATGGAATAGCATATTGGGTAAATGGCCTCAACGGCTTTGCTGGCACGTACGCACTCTTTTGTCGAAATTTTCCATGACGATTTTGCATAAATGTGGCTGAATTTCGTTGAGACAGTGCTCAATTTCCTCCTTCAAGGCGTGGGTGGTCGTGGGCTTGTTGGCATAAACCTTAGACTTCAAAAAACCCCAAAGAAAAAAGTCCAACCCCGTTAAGTCACATGATCGGCCAATTCTGATCACCAAAACAGGAAATTACACGACCAGGAAATGACTCATGCAGTAATTGAATTGTTTCTCGGGCTGGATGGCATGTGGCACCGTCTTGTTAAAACCACATGCCGTCCAAATCCATATCTTGCAATTTATGCACAAAAAAACTGGATTATCATGTCGTGATAGCGAGCACCATTAACTGTTATTGCCTTACCAGCCGCATTTTCAAAGAAGAATGGACCGATGATGCCTCCAGCTCAAAATCTGCACCAAACAGTGACACGTTGTGGATGCATTTGTTTCTCAACAATCACTCATGGATTTTCTGAACCCCAAATGCGACAATTTTGTCGATTAACGAAGCCATCAAGATGAAAATGAGCCTCATCGCTGAAGATGATTTTGTTCGAAAAATAAGCATCCACTTGTTGTGTTCCATAATCCATTCAACGAACTCTCTTCGCTGTGTGTGGTCAGTAGGCTTCAGTTCTTGAGTCAATTGAACTTTATTTGCATAAAGATGCAAATCTTTCGTGAGAATATGCTGTAGAGAGCTTCTCGAAATGCCCAATTCAAGACCACGGTGCCGAATTGATGTTCCTGGACTCTCAGCAACACTCTCACGAACTGCTTCGATGTTTTCTGTTGAACGACTTGTTGAAGGACGGCCAGTGTATAAGATCACTAATTGATCCAGTTTCCTTGAATTTTTTAATTAATCTTTTCAAAGTTGAAGTTAAATCACTATTCCGACCATATTTTGTACGAAAATTGCGAACTGTAGCTGCCAAACCTTCATTATTTTTAAAGTATTGCTCAACAATGAAAATGCATTGTTCTTTCATGTAGCGCTCCATTTTTAATAACCCTGAACTGTCAGCTGTCATGCTGTCTTTTTTTTCTCGTTGGCAACACTTTACCGCACAAATGGCGCTAAATTTAAATCTTGCGTGAATTTTGCGATATCTTGTACACGTGGATCAAAGATTATAACCAAAAACCGATCCTGCCAAGAACTGACCTTATTAAATCAAAAGCATCAAGTCTCTTTGCAACCTTGAAAGAAAAGGCTATCAATGATGGAAACGAAGAATTCCACATTAGTGCTGGGTGGTTTGAGAAACAGCCTACATAATGTTGAAAGTTTATTTTTCTCTAAATCCAGAGTAATTTAATAAAAAAGGGTGGCACACCATTTGGCAAATCCTATAGGTAGAGATGACCTTGCTAATGCTTCTGCCTGGTATCTCCACTTGGGCCTGGCTCCCACTGAAGAGACCTCAATAAAGGTCAACACTAGTCTGGGTAGTGGCCCTTCCCTTAATGCGTAACATTAGACATATCCGCAAGGAGATGTGTTTTGCATTATGGGAGATACTGAGATAGGAGTGTTGGTAGCTTGCTCCACCTTTGCAAGGAGTTATCCTGGTGTTGTACCACCTTACCCCAGTCCTGAAGATACTTTCAGGCGCAAACTTTGTTTGCTCACACTTGGATAAAGGATTAAACTAAATTTATTATTAGCCTACATAATGTTCTAATCACAGGCAAATCTGTAAGTGCCGATAAGGAGGTGGCTGCAAATTATCCAGAGATTTGAAGAAAATTGTATAAGAAGGGGGCTGTTGCGACCAACAAATATTTAATGTCAATGAAACTTTCTTTTTTTTGGAAACCAATGCCTTCCAAGACTTTTCTGGCTAAAGCAGAGAAATCTCAGCCTGGTTATAAAGTCTCAAAGTCAAATGAAATTACTGCTAGCAATATGTGATCCATTTGGAAGCACATTGTGCAAATGATTTTAGAGCCTTTTCAAATGAATCTAAGTTAATTAAATCTCATTCTGAGAAACTGAGTGATTCCGACCTACCTGCTAAATTTAGATGCACAGTGGGAAGATCCTGAAGAATATGAAGAAAATTTAATCACTGACAAGCCCAAAGAGATTTCATAGAAACAAATTTAAAATATTTTTCGTATAACCGAAACTTTTAAGTAGCAATTCTTAGAGACTGGTCCTTGTGAAGAGAGATTCGGGAAAATTTGCAGAAGAGGCAATAGAGACATACCGTCAGTTGTATGAAAAACGAAACAGAATGCCTGCCAGAATAATAGATTTATATTTTGAATATGTTTTATTGTCTTTCAGCTTCATAGTTTTCCTTTAACTAGGCCCTGAGACATACCCTAATTCTTTTATAAAAAAAAATTAATGGTTAAAAAAGAAATTCGGAGAACGAATTATACTTTTTCCCATAGGTTATTATATCCGATTAGTGCATTTTTGATTAATGCACCTTTTTAAAGAATGCAGTAGACACACTAATTGAGGGATTGCTGTATACAGTGTTATAAAAAAATTAACAAAAATTCAACTATCACTCCAAGAAATTCTTTGAAAATAAAAGAATACCCAAGTGTTTTTTTTTTTTTTTTTTTTTTTTTTTTTTTTTTTTTAAGTGTAACTTTGAAATGATTTCAAGTGGCATCAGTAAATAATTTTAATTAGTCAAAAATATGAAATTAAAAAAAATTATATAATTATTTTTTCAAAAAAAATGCATTGGTGATTGATACTTCCATTTATATCAGTAATGCTCTGTTTTTATCAATCTTTTTGGCATACTTTTTAAATTAAGAATATTAAGTTACGAAACTGTTCAAATCCAGATTATCAGTTTAGGCACAGTAAATTAATCACCAAATAATTGCAAATTGCAGGAATTACATTTAAAAAATATAATTGATTTTACATTAATATGTCTCAGGATTATGATACAGATATTAATGAAGGTTTTAATATATTAAAATCTTTTTTAATAATTTTTTAAAGCACATCTGATGAAGTACTTCAGCTGTACTTTTTCTCTTTTTATTCTTTTATCAGCTTTACTTGTTATATTCTTTCATAAGTACTAATTGAAATTACTGTATTCAGTATTATACTGAAAATATATGTTAATATTATTTCTTATTGAGATTGATATGTAAATTAAAAAAAAGAAGCAAGATGGAAATGGAGCTTGAACAACGTGAAAAAGGTTTCTATCTGTATGCCAATGGGGCTAATTCTGAAAAATATTATAACAGAGAAAAAACTTCCTTAACTTTGAAGCATAATAATCATTATTCTTCTTTATGCAAAGGTGAGATTAAGAATCTAGTTTTTATTGAAGAAGGAAATGTTAAATAAGACATTCACAGGCATATTTATCATTATTTTTTATGTAATTTCACTTTTCATTTTTGATCTTTGTCACAATTTATTATTTAATTTACTGTATATATAATTTAATTTATATAAGAGAATTTTCTCTTTGAAGAAGTAAAAACTATTAAACAACTTTTCTTCACAGAGATTTTAGAAATTTAATTTTTGTAGTTGATGTAAAATGCCTGAGAATGTATGTAAAATATCATTTGACGATGATTACAGTATTAGTATTACTAGTATTTAGTACACTTCCAAGGCTCATTTAAGGAAAGTTGAACATTAACAATAACTATCATACCTTTCCTTGAAGATGTTCAGTGGTGGAGCACTCACCATCCACTCTGGCAACACATTCACCAACTTTCTCATTCCACTCATTCACCAACCACCATGCAAAAAAATCTCCTTTTCACTTCCTTACTCACATGACCTTTGTACAGTTTCTAGGGGTGATCTCTTGTTCTTGCATCACCATTATTCTATGCAGTAATTTCCCTTTATCTGTCTGATGGGTTTCCCAAACCAATTTATATATCTTTTATTTAAATTAAGAGGATATTTTATCCCACATTATTTCAAAGCCGAATAGGAAAATAAGATAGAAATCAAAAAGTTTCATACCGAATATAGCAAACTATAAAAGTTCGGCGAGTCCAAGCGTGAGCAAACACCTGGGTAGTACAATACCAGGCAACTCGTAGTAAAGCTAGGATCGTTATTCTTAGTATTTGCCCTAATGTAAAACTCATCTCCTAGGAGATGTATGTTGTTTTACATTAAGGGAGATAGGTCACTACCCAGACCGGTTTCAACCTTTATTGAGGTCTCATCAGTGAGCAGGTAGACCAAATAATGCCAAGATTGTAGTAATAATAGCTTTAATACTCTACAGTACGAGTTGTCAAAATATATATCTTGATTATATTAGCCTTCCTTTCCCCCCATCTATCCAACTCTGAAGACGACATACTCGGTATTCCAGAGTCCTGAGACAGTTTTAGCTATTCAGTTCCACACTCTTTCCAGTGTTCCCTGTCACCAATATAGCCAGGTGACCAAATTTGGGCATAGAAATCTAAATGAAGTCTGATTAGTGTCTTATCCAGTTGAATTATCATCTTGTGGTATCCATATTGTCGGCATTCTTCATGTCATAGTAGCAGTTTTCTGGAAAGGCCTTACCACTTTCGTGATGTATCTCCTGAACTTCAGGTACCTATCCATCATGATCCCCCAGGTCTTTATTCCTCGCCAACTTCTGAAGCAAAGTTCCTCCAATATGATAAATCTCATTCCATCTTCTCTGGCCAAAGTGCATGACTTTATACTTAATAACATTTAAATGATATTCCCATTCTTCAGTCCAAAGCCTCAATCTATTCAAATTCAACAAAAACGCAGCAGAGCTTCCTGACATTGCTCTAATTTAGCATTATCAACAAACAACTGAATATCTCCTCTCACATCATGAACCATATAATTGGTAATATAAATTAAACTGTGGTCCCAGAAGAGAACTCCACTCATCACCTTCCGTTTTTGTGACACTACACTCTTATACATCTCTCTCTGAATCCTATCAATTAACCACCCCTGAAACCAAGCTACCAAATGATTATTCTTCCCAATTCTGCTCAGTTTCAACAGTAGATTATCATGTAGTACCTGATCATTGCAGAAAACAAGGAGAAACTGCTGCACTATCTTCCCAAGGACATTACTCTGGAGAAAAAACTTCAAACTATGTCCATGAGTTCTCGACATCCCTTTAATGGGACAGGGGTACTAAGAATCCCTGGACAAAATTCAGTGAATCCCCACGTAATGAAGAAATGAGAAGGGATGCAGTAAATTACTTAACAATACTAACAGTGTACTATATGTTCCTGACTTTTCATGAGTGAAATAATTATAAAAATGATGAAATGATTGAAAAAACAAAAATATTATTAGTCTAGATATTAACCTCTCACATGGAAGTTTGTAAATCTCATATTTTTAAATCTCAAACCTTCAGAGTTGATTCCAGTGGATCTTGCCATAATAACAAGTATTGCTAGATCTCTCTAAACAACATGGCCTCTCTAAACAACAACAAGATAGTTGTTGATATGCTTTTTGAAGTAGTACCAAAACAGAGATTCTATACATGGAAATCACCAGGAGATGTTACATGATACCTGATTGATTATATACTTCTCAAGAAGAGAGAAAAATCAAAAGCTACCCAGGAGCTGAAATAGAGAGTGACACCACTCACTTGTTATTGCAAAATGTAAAATAAAACATAATATATAGAATAAAGAGGAAAAATGGAATATTGAAACTACTGAAGTCCTCAGATATAAAATATTAATAAAAAAAAAAGACTGCTTGCTTGAGATGAACAGTGAGAAAGACTGGATAGTCATCAAGGAAATAACTAAGATCAGCAGGCAAAGTGTTAGGATCAGATATCCAATGTTGTATTATATTGGTGGCATTATGTTAGAAGAAACTGATCAAGCTAGAGATCTTGGAGTGTTATCAGATAGGAAGTTGAAGTTCAGGGGCCATATAGCAAAGATTACAAACACAACTCAAAAGATAATTGCAAAGCTGAAACAAACTTTGACATATAAAGATGTAATTTTGCCTCTTTACAAGGCCTTGATAAGACCTCACTTGAACTATTGTGCACAGGTCTGGTCTCCTGGTTTCTGTTCTAATTTTAATACAGTAGAGAAAGTTTAAAGGAGGGTATTAAAAATGATATCAGGATTGTGGAATAATGCTTATGAAGATAGATTGAGAATTTGTAGACCGCAGACACTTGCAAACAGGAGAAAGAGGGGTGATATGATTGAGACTTTCAAACTTCTGATTCATACAAAATTTCAATTGATGGAATTTTTCAATTTATGAATGGTGGGGAAAGGACAAGAGGGCATCCTTGGAAGCTGAGAATGAATTCTGCTGAGGAGATTGAGGGCTAGATGTTTCTCTCATAGGATGGTGCATGATTGGAATGGATTGCTATCGGATGCTGTGTGTGCAAGTAGTGTGAATGAATTCAAGAACAAGTATGACAGCTGGTGCGAATAGTATGGCCTCCCTCGATGAATTCCGGACTCCCTGAAAGTCTCTCTTAATAATAATATTCCATTCATTCCACAGCTTTAACATCAAGGCTACTTAATATTCTAAACTCTTCCTATTCTTGAACTGGTCAGGCTTGATTTCTGGTATGAAACACCAGGAGCAAACTAGTACTAAGTTCAGTTAAGGAGGATAGTAAATCCCATATTATTTTACAAGCAGGTACGAAACTCAGTTAGTACTAAGTCCTTTGGAACACGTGCAGCTGCCACCCAACATTCCTTCACAGTACACCTTGAAACCCACAGAACAAGTTTTTTTTCTCTCTTCCTTCATCCCTACTAGATGATATTATAATGGATGGATAATATTAGAAAATTGACTAATTCTTTGTTATCCACCTTGTCAAGGAGATCCTAAGACAGAAACACCTGGAGAGAGAGTATGTTAGAACTGTAAACCTTTATAGTGCCTCAACGGTCTACATACACTATGTAGACCATTGAAGAACTACAGAGATAACGAAACCTATTAGTTCTGCTTCTAAAACTTGTGGCCTCTTCTGGATAAAAAATACATAAAATACATAGTTTGTATTAGTACTATGTATGGGTAGTGGACTGGGAAAGGAGAAACTTGTTGACATTCGATTTAAAAGCCTGTATATTGTATTCTTTGGGAACCACATCAGCAGGAAGATTGTTCCACAATACAGTAGTAGCAGAGATGGAGGAGGAGAAAAATAAATTTATGTGAGTTTCAAGGTATACTGTGAAGGGATGTTGGGTGGCAGCTACACATGTTCCAACAGATTTAGTACTGAGTGGGGAGAATTATTGATGCTATTTCAGATGAACGTTTACCATGGAAATATTTTTAGAATACACATATTGCAGAAACCATACGGCTCTGCAAAAGAGGGAGGAGCGAGTTGATAAGAGATGGATTATTAATCAATCTAATAGTCATTCTCTGTATTGAGTCAAGCATTTTAAGGGAGCTCTTAAGGCCCTCCCCCCCTCCAAATGTGAGAGCAGTATTCAATAGCGCAGATTTGTGATTCATATAAGGTTAACAGCTGTTCAGAGATGAACATTTTCTCTTCTCTGAACAGCTAGGATTTCTCATCATCTCTGAACAGCTAGGATTTCTCTTTTGCCTTTTTGTTTCTAAAACACTAGGATTTCTCTTTTGCCTTGAGCAAAAGAGCAATCCTAGTGTTTTAGAAACTTAGGATGCAATGGTTGTGATATGTTTATGCTAGGAGAGGCTTGATGTCAAGTGATTCCAAGAAGAAAAATCTCATCTTGTCTGGAAATTTGAATGTTGTCAAAGATAATACTGGGAGAAAATAGTTCTTATTTGTGAGAAATAGACAAAACTGGGTTTTGCTAGCATTGAAATTGACGAGGTTATCTGAACCCCATTAAAGGATGGCTCAAGATCAGAATCTATGTTCTGCAGGTTGAAGTGATTTGTGTCCAGTAAGGTTTCAAATGAAAGGGATGAGTGCAATATGCCATTATCTGCAAAACTGTGTATTGGATTGGAGAAGTAGGTTCGAAAAGTTTCCATTCTGACATACAAAATTCGTGCTAATATTAAAATGCATACATGACAAATAGCACTAGCTACGGGAAGCTAAGTGCACCAGTTTCAATGCTCTACCTGCATTATTAAGTTGGAGGCACTCATTTGACTAACATGTGGCTGTAATGTTAAAAATTGAGTACTGTGCTGTGATAAAGTTTTCACCAAAGAAGGGCTTTCTCCAAGTGCTCTCAAACAGCAATTGGATAGAGTTTATGAGGAAGTTTCTTCTTCATATTCCACCATGAAGGAATGAGCTAAACAGTTTCACCGAAGAGAGAGCATCGAAGATGATCCTCGTGGTGGTCAGTCTGTGGCAGTTGTGACTGATGAAAATGTCTCTCTTGTTGAGGAGGAACTACTCAATGACAGACAGCTGAAGCTCACAAAAATCTCAGCAGGCTTGGGGATTTCTATAACAACCGTCTTTCACATCATTCACAAGAAGCTACACATGATGAAGGTCCGTGCAAGATGTGTGCCCATTCAATTCAGAAGGAGCATCATGTGACCTGTTCCTGTAAGTTTTTAAAGCTTTGCAAAGGGAATCAGAAGTGCTAGAATCCATTGTCACCAGTATGCAACCAATTGCACAAATCCTGGGGTAGACCAAATGATGGGAATTTGTTTTGTAAGCCTTTGTGCCAGACCCTGTCAAAAGGTTTGGAGATATCAAGTGCAACTACTTGATTCACCAATCTTCTCTGTGGCATCGCCATCACCTATCAAACTCACTAGTCTGTCATCCAGTCCCATCTGCTTCAGTTTAGTGACCAACTTGTGGTGTGGCAATCCATCAAAAGCATTTGCAAAATCTAAGCACACCATTGTATATGCTGCATCTCCCTTGTCCTATACATTTGTCACCTTGTTATAGTATATAAGCAAGTGTGCAAAACACAACCTCCATTTAACAAACTCATACTGACAAGCAAAAAGAATACCATTGTTATCAATCCACTTTTGTATTCTAAATCTCAACAGCCTCTCCAGTACTTTTACAACTCCACGTATACAGATCAGCCTATAATTTGTTGCCTTATCCCTTTCAGCACCTTTGTGAAATGGAAGAATTTTGCCTTCCTTCCACTCCTTTCATTCCATTTTTGCTCTCAAATACATGCCATATATCCACAAACTGCACTTTCTTCTCCTCACACAGCTCTACCAACATATCATTCATGATTCTGGCCCTCTGTCTCAACTCATCATTGTCATACTTAAGCCACACACTGACAACCTTTCCTACTATAGTGGTATCTTTCACTCTCCTCAATAATCTACTGATATCTGCACTTACATTCTCCTTATGTCCACTTAAATCATTTGTGCCCACAACTTCCACTAATTCTCTTGCTCATTTCCTCCTCATGTCCAAAGCATGAATTATCTTGTTTATTCTCCCTCCCTCATGGATAGTGGACCTTATGGACTCTCTCAGTAACCAATCCTCTAACAATGGAATCTCCATACACTGCTATTTTTGGATCACTTCTCTTCCTTTTTGTTCGAATTTCATTCTGTTGTTTTACACACTTTCATTTGTTTACAATAAATGGCTTTATCACCTTGCATATTCCATGTTTTGTGCTACGATAGATAGTTCCATTATATAAAGGTGGCTCCAAGACAGAAGTAGCAAATTACAGACCAATTAGTATGTATCTCTAGAGTGCAGTAAAGTATTGGAAAAGTTGGTTAAAAGTAAAATTCAGGGATGAGTGGATAGGAATGTATACTCTATAGGGAGCAACATGGCTTTGTAAAAGGTAGTGCCTGCCTCAATAATTTATTCACATTTTATAATCATTGTGACAGCAGAATTGTATACAGGAAATGGCTACATCATAATACTTCTGGACTTTGCAAAGGCATTTGACAGAATACCACACGGAAGACTAGTGCATAAATTGGAACAAATGGGAATGGATATGAGGTTAGTGGCATGGATAGGGGGATAGCTGATAGACATCAGAAGGTGGTGGAGTGGAATCAAGGCAAATTAGAATGACTAATGGTGTGCTCCACACTTCTGTACTAGGACCACTACTCTTTAATTTGTACATTAATGATATAGTAGAAAATTTGAGGGGGTGGAGAATATTCAGTTGTTTGATGATGCAAAACTGGGGAAGGCAGTAATTGATAAAGGTGATATAGATATCTTGCAAGATGATTTAAATAAATTGACAGTGTAGACAAAGGACATGACTGTCAATTTAATGTTGTAAAATGTAATCTAATGCACTTTAGGATGATAGGATTACTTACTTTATATCATATTGATGGTACTAGATTACAGGAAATTGATGAGGCTAAATATCTGTGGGTGATGGTGGATAGAGATTTGAAATTCAGAGGACATACTGCAATAGTTGGCAAAATAGTTCAGAGAATTACTTGAATGTTGAAGAACATATTGAGAAGTAGGTATGTTATTATCCCTGTTTTTAAGACTATGATTTGGCTACACATTGATTACCGTGTACAGATTTGATCACCTGCATTTCTAGGGGACTGGGAGATTGTGGTGAGGATTCAGAGATGAGTGACCAAGCTGATGACAGGTCTGTGGAATGTTCCCTGTGAGAATAGATAGAAGTTGTGTTAGTTGCAGAGTTTGGCTGACAGGTAGAGGAGAGAGTGATAGAAACTTTTTTTAAGTTACTAAAGGGATTCTGTAAAATGGACACAGAAGAAATTTTTTAATACAAAGGTCACACTTGAAAGTTATCTAAGAGTGTGGTTTATGGCCTTGGGAACTAGATTCTTGACTTGGAGAGTGGTGAAGGAGTGGAATGGATTGCCAAAGGTAGTTGTGAGCAGACCAACATTTAATAAGTTTAAGATGTATGATTGGTATTGTGTTAATGGATAGTGTGGGTCTTCTGCAGTGAGTCTTTTGACTCCATGGAGTACCTGTATAAATAATAATAATAATTGCCATAATCTGTTGCAGTATTCTTACAATTTTAGCAATGTAACCCCTAAACTTCAAGTCTGCCCTCCCTTTACTCCTAGATCTCTTCTTTTCCACCTCCTTCAAACTTTTCCATTAATTGTATCCTCTGCATCCCAGCCTTGTCTACCAAATTTCAAGCCCTTACAATCTGCAACATTAAACTGGTAGCTTCACTCATTTGCCCACTTATACAGTAGATTGAGATCCTCCTGCAAGGCAACAACAACTGCTCTGTTTCTCATAGTTTTCATCAGAGAAAACAGCCGCATATCTCCAGTTAAGCTCGTTCCATTGTCATTAACCTACAAGTTAAATAGTAATGGTCCCAAAACAGATCAGTCCACTACTGACATTTCTTTTTTTGGGGAAGCATTCCTCTATACACAACCTGTTGATACCTATCTGACAGCCATTCAGATATCCAACTCACTAGTCTGTTATATACTCCCATCTTTTTCATTTTCGCTCCCAGCTTCTATGTGGCAGTTTATCAAAGGCCTTTGAAAAATTCAGGTATTTACCACTTGAGTATTTATGCACAAGTATTTATGCAGGTGAACTTGTCAATTGTTGTAATTATAAACCCATTAATGAATTCTAGTTCTCACCAACTTCTCTAACACCTTAACTACAACTCAAGACATAAAGACTGACCTATAATGTAGCTTTGGTCTTCTTCTTCTCTATTTTTGAAGTGGAACAATTTTTCCCACTTTCCATTCCTTTCTCTAGAGCATTCTTTCAAGACATGTAATGATATATTGTTTTCAACTGATTTCAGTTCTTACTGCTTTATTAACATGAGTCCTTCCTCATGAAGTTGCCTTGATGAGGATGAAATACACTGAGAAACTGCTTATCGAATACTTCAACTATGTTCTATGCATCGGTTACCAATCTACCAGTGTTATCAACTAGTGTCATACTCTGGTAGTAATTTTTTCCCGTCTACTTGACTCATATCAAAAGAACTCACTCGGATTTTTCTTAGCTGGATTGGATAATTTCTTCTCATATTGCACTTTTGCTGTCTTTATTGACCGATTCCATTACTCCTTTCTGATTTCATGTTTAATATTTGTCTATTTTACTTCTACCTTATTTAGTCCATTCACCTTTCGAATATACTCAGACTTTGCTGCTATTAAATAGCCATTGATTAATGCCCAAACAGTATCCTTTCCACTAAGCTCCTCTTTCCATGCTTCTCATAAGTTTTTCATAACCACCAACTTTGTATTTCCATATATACCTCCTCTTCTTGGAAGTTCTTATATCACTGGCTACAGCTCAGATGATTACTTCATGGTTGCTCTCACTAAGCAGTGAAATGAGGGTGGAAAGGAGGCAAGCAAACTATAGAGTTTGGTGGATAGAAGATCAAGGGAAGGAGGAAGATATGATTGAGATATTTAGTTATTGAAAGGTTATTATTGGATTGACATTGAGGAAATTTTTCATATGGTAAAACAAGGGTAAATCAGCAGAGAGGAGAGACCATCCTTGGAACTGCAAAAGGAAGTATTGAGTAAGATGGTAAGAAGCAAATTCAAGGGTGGTCTGAAAGGTTCTTGGCCTAACAATGAAAAAACATTTTTATAATTTCAAAATTATTTTTATTTTTCAAATAATATCCCTTAAAACTAATATATTTATTTCAGCGATGCTCCAGCGCCATTGTCCTGTCCCTATAGTGGTTCTCAGTAAGATCTGCAAAATACCCCTCTACAGCTGCAATCACCTCTTGATTTGAAGAAAAACGCTGACCAGCGAGAAAGAGTTTTAGTTTTGGGAAGAGATAGAAGTCAGAGAGAGAGAGTCAAATCTAGAGAATAGAGTGGATGTTCCAACAATTCATAGTGTAGATCCCTTAATTTTCCCATTGCCAAAACACCTTTGTGGGCAGCTGCATTGTTCTGATGAAAGATGATTTTTTTCTTCTGCAAATAGTCTTTTCTCACGAATTTTTTTTGCCTAGCCTGGTTAAAAGATTGGAATAATATTTCCTGGTTATTATTTTACCCTTTTCAAGATAATTAATAAACAAAATGCCTTGAGCATCCAAACAGAGATGCCATGACCTTTCCGGCTGATGGAACCGACTTTGTCTTCTTTGGCACTGAACATCTGGCTTCTGTCCACTGTTTTGATTGCTGTTTGGATTCTGGTGTGTAATCGTGAATCCAAGTCTCATCCATAGTAATAAATTGATGCATGAAATCAGTTTTATTCTTGTTAAAATGCTCCAAGCACTGTTCAGAGATTTCATGCGAGTATGTTTTTGATCTGATGCGAGCAAGTGCAGCAACCATCTTGTGCAAAACTTTTTCATTTGCAATTCTTCCTGCAAAATATATTGTACGCATTCTTTTGAAATGCTATAGTCTCAGCAATTTCATGCACTTTGACTCACTGGTCATCCAATACCATATCATGCACTCAATCAGTCATTTCTGGTGTTGTTACACTTTTTGGATGTCCTTCATCTTCAAGGCTAGTACGACCATGTTTAAACTCGGCAGCCCATTTCTTAATTGTCAAAAACGAAGGAGAAGAGTGCCCATAAACTTTTATGAACTTTGAATGAATTTCTTTTGGTGTTAAACCTTCTTTTACAAAGAATTTTATAACCGTACGCTACTCAATTTTATCCTTTTCATCAGATACAGACATCACTTTTGCTTCAGAGAGCTGTATAAAATAAACTACTTAATAGAATGACTTGCTATTTCACATGGATGCTTATGACAGATGTACCAACTTAGAAAAAAAAAAAAATCTCGCTGATAGCATTGCATCTATGGCTGAGAATTTTTCAGAACACCCTCATATTTTGTATAAAGAATGTAGAAGGATAAAATGCATTGCTTGAAAAGATGGTAAAAATTCAAACAGTGGATGAGTTTAAGAATTGTTTCAATCAACTTTGTGTTTTCCAGTGTTCATCTCTCATGATAAGTCTTATGACTCCCTCCATGGAGGTGTCAGAAAAATAAAAATAGTAGAGGCCAGTAGGACAAAATATATTTTTGATCACTGCAATAGACTGAAGGGGAGAGGGTTGAGCTTCCACAGAAAGACATCCATGCAACATAGCACAATGAGTGCAGACTTCAACTATGAGGGCATACATTGGAGGGAGGGAGGGAGGAAAGGTTGCATGGCAAGATGGGAATAGAAAATCAGCAGTTTCTAAGGGATAATTAACAGGGAGGGGGACTGGATCTTGTAATAGCATTGAAAGACATACCCACAACCATTGTAGACATCTTTTCTCTGAATGGGGGGAAGGTGATCATAGCGATGTTCTGGATTGTGAAATGTGGAATTCTCAGTCAGAAATGGTTTAAATGCAACTACAGTGCTGTCGGTTATGACAAACTTAGGCAGCAGCTTGGAGCACTCCTGTGACTTGAAGGAAAGGAAGTGCATGGGTAGTGGTCAGGGATTGTTTCAGAGAAGCAGCAAAGAAAAGAAAACATTGTAGAGGGAATTAGCATATTCATTAGCAATACAAAGCTCAGGAAAGAAGGGTGACTAATATGGTAAGAAAGACTAAATCAGATGGTGAGAAAAAATTAGTCAAACAGGCTAAAGTAAATCTAAAACAGTTTTTTCAGTGAGTTAAGAAATCTAAAACAGTTTTTTCAGTGTGTAGTGAGTTAAGAAAGAGTAACAGAAACAGAAGAAATAGTTGGGCTACCTAGCAATCTCTTTGCAAGGCTGTAATCCAGGTGGAGACTTCACAGTTGCTGATGTGATAGAGATTGATGCGAGAATTGAGGTAGATGAACTAGAGTGCTTGTGAGTACAGCACTATGGCTGTATGATATGACATGTCCTACGAGAATACGTAAGTTGGCTCCAAGACAGAAGTAGCAAATTACAGACCAACTAGTATCTCATGATGGCAGTTCAAGTATTGGAAAAGCCGATTAAAAGTAAAATCCAGCAGTAGATGAATAGGAATTCAGTACGCTGTGGTGGGCTGCTGGGATTTGTAAAAAGGTATGTCCTTCCTCACATTTTATAATGGAATGACATCAGAATTAGATTAGGAAAATGGCTACACATGGCATGATCCTGTTTGACGTTGCAGAGGCATTTAACAAAATTCTGTATGGAAGACTGTTACATATGTTGGAGAAAATGGGAATGGATAGGAAGCTGGGATAGGGAGATGGCTGACAGACTCGAAGAGAGTAATATATGGTGGAGTGGAATCTAGGAGAATGAGGGAGACTAGTGGAGTGCCTAAGGGCTATGTACCAGGGAAAGTATTTTTTTTAATTTGTGCAGTGTATATTAATGACATAGGGAGTGATTTAAGGAGAAGGATATTCAGTTGTTTACTGATGATGCAAAACTGGGGAAGGTGATATAAATATCCTGCAGGATGATTTAAATGGTGTTCTTGGTGAAGGATAATTGTTATCAATTTAATATTGCAAAATGTTAAGCTTATGTACTTTGGATTAAAAATATTATATAATGTATTACATTGAAGGTACTGGATTGCAGGAAGTTGATAAGGCTAGGGACTTGAAAGAAATGGTGGCCAAGAGTTGAAGTTCGAAGAGCATATTGCAAAAGTTAGCAAAATAGCTTTCTGAAGGGTTACTTGGATGTTGAAGAGGACATTAACAACTAAAGATAAGAAAGTTATCTCTCTTTAGAAAGCTATGATTCTTGCCACATTTTGACTACTTCACACAGATTTGGTCACATGGGTTTCTTGTGAATCAAGAGGTGATGGAGAGGATTCAGAGATGAGTAACCAATCTGTAGAATGCTCCATTGAAGATATATTGAAGGTTTATGGGTTGCAACGTTTAGTTGATATGCAGAAAGGAGGGGACATGATACTCTTACAAGTTATTAAAGGAGTTCTATTAAATTGATACAAGAAAATTTTCAGTTCATGACGAATAGAAGAGAACTAGGAATCACTTCTGGAAGTTGTGTGAGAGTTCAGTTAGGGTCATGCAGACAAGATTTTTTTTTTTTTTTTTTTTCTGGAGAGTGATGAATGAGTGGAATGGATTTACAGAATTAGTTATGGGTGCCATGATAGTGAATGAGTTTATGGAGAGGTGTGATGGGTATTATGTGTATAAAGGTTAGCGTGGGTCCTCTGTACTGAGTCTTCTTATCCATATAATAATAATGTAAACTGCATATGTTGGTTTTTTTGTAATGGTATTATTTAAGGATATTACAATGTAGAATTTATATATTTATAAGAATTTAAAAATATTATTTTGGAAAAGTCAAACCTCTGTCATTGAGTAACAAAGTACAGACTGATATTTGCATTTGTGCCCTACATTGGGTAAGCGAGACTGAAGCAGAAACTAGAGACAAGCTTCAAGTTCAAAATAGTGTACCTTAGTGAGCTAGAATGTACATGCTCTTGGTTGATATTTGAGGATGAGCACTTTCCAAAATTTAAGACAGTTTGATACACTCCAATTTGAGGTTTAGATTTTTTTTTTAAGCTGAGATTTCTTAAAGTTAGTTTCTTTAACTTCACTGACCATGCTTTGGACACCTACCACAGGATATAATGGAAAGAAGTCTACCTTACTCCATTACAGCAAATATGAGAGAATATTTCTAGAATATTTCACCTTTAAAAAAAAAACAAAAAACTATTCAAGCCACAACAAATTTGGGTTCAAAAGTACCTCACAGAGCCTGTGTTGTGATAACCCATTTAAAGTGGTGCTTTAAAGTGTGCAAAGATAGAGATAATATCTGATGTGAGCTGTTACAAAAAAGATAAGTATTACCAGAAAGATATTATTTTGTTGCCAGTACTGGTTTTTAAATTTGCGCTATTCAAATTGATGATTTTTGTTTTTGTATGATTGTCACATTTTGTTAGGATTTTATTGTGTCAGTGTTGTTTCCATCTGCATCGATTGTATTCAATATGGTGACCACCGGTTTTAGCACCTCACCGAGCCTACCACCATTTAAAGACTACGTTATTCATAGCATAGTTGATGATTTTGTAGCTTGCTATGCATATGGTATGCACTTGTCCCATTCTTTAAAAATGTGACAGGTATGGGACAGGAATGTGTATGTGTGCATAAAATGTTGGCAGCGGAAGGTGCTGGAGGACATAAATATGTCAATATTGGGATTTAGTGGCAGCAGAGATGGTGCTTTGGAAATTTGTGAAATTTAGTTTGTGGATACCAGTAGTGTGTTGGAGGGTGGAGAGAATACTGAAGATGTACATATGAATTTAATCTTGGGCAGTGCAGTAGATGGAGGTAATTTGTCTAATGGCCATGTTTGTGTGTGTGTGTAAATGTAAATTGAAAGCAGGATGTGTGGAGAGAGAGAGAGAGAGAAATAGGATTGCTGAAAAAGGAGATGAAAGGAATGAAGGCTGAGTTGAGGAGGGTGAATGAAGATATTAGGAGGATGGAGAGGTTGACTAGTGTGAGAAATACGGGAGTAGGTGTTAAGAGAATGGCATCAGAGAACAAGGGAGAGAGGAAAGGGAGAGTGCAAATTGCAGAAAATCAAGAGTGTGGAAGCAAGGGATAGAGAAAGAGATTAGAAGCTGTAAGAGTCAAGGACACCAGTGAGAGAAGGATGAATGAATCTGTTTGGAGTGTCATGTATGGAGATTTGATGATTCAGGGTGTGCAGAGTAGAGTTCCAGTGGAGTACTTGCCTGGTGGAATGATAGCGTGGCACTGACAGTGAAGAAGGATGAAAATGATAGTAATAATGGAGGAGATGATAGTAATGGTTTGGATGAATGACCTGAAAGTTAGCGTCAAGTCGTGTAGCATGAGAATTGTGATTGATGTTAGAGATAGTGTATCAGAATTGTGTCTGAGGAAAGATAGTGCATATGTTACCTCAGTATGATAATGCGTACTGGACGAGAAGAGTGGTGATAATGAATGAGATGATAGCTAGAATATGTGCAGGAAAAAGATGCATGGAATATGTGTGGAGTACATTTGAGGATACAAGGAAGTTGTATGCAAGAGATGGATTACATTTCAATGCAGAAGGAGGCAGGCATTTCAAGAGACTGTTGTTTTATGAGCAAGTGAGTGTGTCAAGGCAAGGAAACTAGAATTGCACATGTGGAATGTAGTAGGGATGGCCTCATGTGGAGATGGTGGCTTGAGAAATGAGGATGTACAGAGAATTAACAGAGCCAGGTGGAGTATAAGAGGAGTAATAATGGCTATAAGAATACTGGCATTTGTTTTTCTGTATACAAATGCTTGGAGCATTATGAATAAAGGAAATGTGTTTGTGGCATTGATTGACTTCGTCTCTCCAAAGGTTGTTGGTATCAGTGAAACTTGATTGAGGAGTATATTCCAATAGGGATAGAAATCAAAGTCATTTTGAGGCTAGGGAGAATAAATGTGGTGGTGGAATGTTACTCATCATAAGAGATGAATTGTACCCTCTCAGATTGGAGTATCACAGTGAATACTACTATTGACTTTGAGAGTATATGGTGTGAGATAATGTTTATGAGACAAGATATAAAATTTATTATTATTATTATTACGGGCAGCTCCAAGGAGTCCTTAGACTCATCGAGGGAGGCCCAACATCATGTCAAGAACAACTGTTCAACCACTCATTTACCACTCTCCAAGTAAAAAACCTAGCTCTAACACCCTTGCTAACCACACTCTTACCAAGCTTCCATGGATGGCCCCTAATCCTCCCTACCAGTCCTATTCTCAGAAATATCTTCTGAATTAATCTTATAGAAACCCTTCAGTAATTTGAATGTCTCAATCATATCACCCCTTTTCCACCTATCAACCAATTTCTGCAGCACACAAATCTTCAACCTGTTCTCATAAGGTTCATTCCATAGTCCTGCTATTATCTTGGCCACTCGTCTCTGGATCCTCTCCACCTCCTCCCCATCGAGAAGAAACCCTGGTGCCCATATCTGAGCACTGTAGTCTAGATGGGGGTCTTATCAAGGCTCGATACAGAGGAACAATAACATGTTTTCTCTGCTCGTTAAAGTGTTTTTCAGCAACCAAGTGATTTGATGAGCTGATTTTGCCACTTTTGCGATGTGTTTCCTAAACTTCAACTCCCTATCCACCAACACTCCCAAATCTCTGGCCTCGTCAGTCTCCTGGACTACAGTTTCACCAATGTGATATACTGCTGCTAATCTTTTCACCCCAAAATGCAAAACCTTACATTTTTCCACATTAAATTGAGATCAATTCTCCTTAGCCCAGTCCTCCAAACTATCCAAATCATCCTGCAAAATTTTGACATCCTGAGCATTCACTATTGCTCTACCTAACTTTGCATCATCTGCAAACAGATGAACAGTTCCTCTCAGATCCTTTCCTATATCGTTAATGAACAAATTAAACAGTAGCAGTCCAAGAACAGACCCCTGTGGCACACTGCTAGTCACAGGCCGTCTCTTTTGGACTCTACTCCTGAATAAACCACTCTCTGATATCTCTCCATCAACCACTCTCCTATCCATCTTACCAACCCTACATCCATTCTCATATGCTGCAGTTTACTGATTAGAATTCCATATGGTATCCTATCAAAGGCCTTAGCAAGGTCCAGTAGAATCATCATAAACCCGTTACCCTTATCCAGTTCAGCCATCACTGTGTTATAGAACGTGAGCAAGTTACTGAGGCATGATCTACCCCTTCACAAAACCATGCTGTCCACCATAGAGTATCCCATTTTCATCTATCCAATCTTGTATTTTCCTCTTGACTATTTTCTCCAAGACCTTGACAATATTTTCCTGATATGCTGATCAGCCGTTAATTTTCAACAGCAGTCTTGGAACCTCCTTTATGAAGTGGAACTATTTTCCCCTCTTTCCACCCGCTTGGGACTAACCCACACCCGAGACTCAATTTAAACAAAATGGTCAAAGGCACTGACAATTCTTTAGCTGCTTCTCGTATGACACGGGGTGGTATACCATCCAATCCTGCAGATTAGTTGACATTGAGGTTTTGTAATAGACTATTCACCTCCTCTTCATTCACCACAATTCCCACATAAGCTGTTTGTTCTTCCATTTCTGCATTGTCGCCACATGAATGATATACTCTTGCAAAGTGCTCACTCAGTAATTCTACTATATCAACTGATTCGGTTACCTCTCTACCATTCTTTAAAATCAATCTGCCATATACATTTTTTCTTTTACTTGCAACATATCGAGAAAACTGTTTGGGATTCTCTTTAGCCTGCATGGCTAATGTTCTTTCATAATCCGCTTTTGCTTTTTTTACCACACTGGTCACCCTTCTGGCCTGGGCTTTATACTGTTCATGTGCCTGCAGGTCACCTTTCTCCTTAAATTCCCTCCACAGTTGTTTCTTTTTTTTTCAGCTCAAGCTTAATGGTGTTGTTCATCCATTTAATCCCTACTTGATTTATTATTCGGACTCTAGGTATACAGTCAGCCATTCCTTCCTGCAAAAACTTCTTAACTGCCTCCCATGCACTATCAACATCCAGCCCTTGCAATTTTACATGCCATGGCACTGAACCAATCAAACTCCTAAGCTTGTCATACTTACCAGCCCAATAATTCCCCACATGTACCCTTTCTTAATTATAAATTCCACACCTTTAGCCACCTCCCAAGTCAAGACCTTATGATCACTCTCACCAATTGGCGGCAATGTGGTCATATTCGTTATAGCCAAATCCTCAGATGCAATTACTAGGTCAAGCCCTCTCTGACCCCTAGTATTTTCCATTACATGCTGTCGCAGATAGTTATCCCTTAATAACCGCATAAAACCCAATTCCTTCCTCCCGTGTGTCCTCTCGTCCCTCCAATCAATGCTACCATAGTTGAAATCTCCCATAATATTACCCTCCTTCCACTCATTTCCTTTATTTGTTTATGCATACTATCTTCACCATCTTTTCCATCACCTGGTCTATAGCAGCACTCAATTGTATATTTTGATATGCTAGCCTCAATCTCACACCAAATGGCCTCAAATGTGCTCTTTTCTTTATCCTGCAATTCAACTTCTATTCTCCTTGGCTGTAGGTCATCAGCTATCATCAATAACACTCCACCCCCCATTTTATTCTCCCTGTCATTCTTGAACACGCTATACCCCTCACATTCAATCCCACTAGCAATATTAAGATTTAACATATATAATAGATAAAGATATTAGTGGAATGTTGCTACAGATCATGAAATATAAATGGTGATTAGCAGGAAATGTTTAGACAGATTCAGTGGCGCACCCAGGATTTAATCTTGGTGGTGGGGGGGGGGCGAGTTGAACGGATAAAAATATTTTTAATACAATGAATTTGCATTAAAAATATTTTTATCCGTTCAACTAAAATTCGTTAAATTTCATTCATTTAATAAAATTCATTAGGTGATTATAAAAATTTATTTAAAGAATAAAATCCAGTTTTCTTTTCTTTTTACAAAACTCTTGAATTATTTCAGTCATGGTTACATTAATCTCTCTGTTTGTGTGTGTGTGTGTGTGTGTGTGTGTGTATAGCAAAGCCAGTCCGTTCAATCATGATTGTGTCATGGTAGATCTTAAATATGTTTTTTAAAAGGCATAAGTTAGAAAATGACCTTTCACTGACACATGTTGTTACTGGAAGCGTTGCAAATATTTTTAATAAGTTATAGATGTTAGGATATATCATTTTGTTACACTTTGAAACTGCATCAACGGCATTTTTGGATGGAGCTATTGCAAATGGTTTTTCAAATTTCAAATTTGAATTCGGCGTTCAAAATTGCTGGATTTGTATAAGGCATAAAATTCACACAATTGACGAAAATCTTCCATTGTACTTGCTGTTGGAGCATCTTTTCCATTTGGTGGAAGAGAAAAAAATATATTTCAAAATGTTGCGGTGCCGAGTGAAGCGTTCATGAAGTTTAGTCAATGTTTGGTCTATAAATGGAATGAAATAGTTCTCCTGAAATACTCCTACAGAATCAGCTGGAACATTGTACGTAATCTTTGTTTTGATTAAGTCCTTGGCTTTATAATATCAATATTAAAATTATTGGCTTTTAAACATGCTTCATCGTAAATATCTTTAAATGAAGAATCTGGTGTTTCACGAACGGTATTTAATTGAGCCACAACATCATCAACAAAATTTAGGGCAATTAAGCTGTCACTGTCAGATTTTTGCATTATTTTAGATAATGGTAAGGTGCACGCAAATATTTTGCAAGCTAAATAAAAATATTATAAATCTTAAAAGATATTTATATTATAATATTATAAACAATAAGGACGTCCTGTCTTTTAGGGATATTAAAGAAATTGTGTACCTTTTCAATTATGCCAATGCAATTTCTTATTTGTCACAGATATAGCATTTCTAAGTGCCAAATTCAAACTATGTGATGCACAATGAACATATAATAAAGCTTGTCGATATTATTATTACATAACACCTCCAGGTAGTCCAAAGACATATCGAGGAAGGGCACCTGCTCTACAACTCTCCATCTTCACCAACCACAACTACAATCATCATCTACAGCAACACTGTCTACTGCCGACAACTAGTATTTTCACAGACAATCGCAAACATCCATGCACATGGCGGGATTTGAACTCACAGCCTTTTGGCTGGAGAGTCGGCCAACCAGGCCAGATATATAGATAAAAAATTAAATTTTGTGGATAAAAATTAAAACAAAGTTTTAATTTTTATTAAACAAATAAATAAAATGATATAATTATGTTACTATTTACTTTTAATGAGATGGATGAGCTTCTTGACCTTGCAGAGTTGCCGGATATCTGGCTCAATATTGGTCAACTTCAGTCGAAGATCAACACACACACTAAGATGAATTCTGTATTGTGTTTTATTTGAAGGAGTGATGAAAATCGTTTCTCGCAAAGATAGGTTGTAGAAAACTGCATGACGATTTTCGACTTCTTCAAATAATTCAGGAATTTCACTTCTCACTGACTGCGAGATCCAGATTCGAGCCAAACCACGATCATGGAATTGCATTTTAAGCCCACTGTCACTTAAAAACTCAATTAGCTGTTCTTTTTTTGATAACGAAAGTCGTTCTCGTGACTGCAAGCCTGAAATGAATCGTGAAATCACAGAAATTTCTTTTAAAAAGTTATTCGGAAAATGTTTCCAAATTCAATTTCAGAGTTTTGAGGTGGACACAAATGCTTTCCCAGTGGTTAAATTCTAAACTAATAAGTTTCGGGGCCCTATACAAAATAACCAATTTTATTTACCTTTTCAATACTATCCGGGGAAGATCCAAACCTCCCTGGTCCTTTCATCAAGCATTCATAATCAGGCTACTGTTGATATTGACTTTATATACACATTCAAAACTGTAAACAATTATTGAATAAAAACACAATAATGTAGGCATAATTACTGTAAAGGGAGAAAAGTCGCAAAACAGAAAAATGTTCCTACAAATTAAACAATTGTATTTACCTTTGAATGCGATCCACTGGTCGAGTGTCCAGCAAGTCAGCAAATCTTTCCTTTCGTTAAGCGTATTAATATTATCGCATTGCAACTGATGGGAATTCTGTTTCTGTGGATTCATTACAGACCTCTTTCACTTCAGAAACTACACGCAAACTGTCATTACAAATTCATTTTGTATTATTACTGTCATCCGACATATTTTTCCGTTTAAAGAAGGTACCAGTATTTCTATTATGGACAGTGTACTTGTCCATAATAGAAATACTGTACTTACTCACATATAACTCTCACCCCTGATTTTACTTTTCAAAAAAAGAAATGAAAAAGTTTCACATATTCCTCGCAAATGAAAAAAAGCTGAAACACGTTCAGAGCAGGGCGATAGTAACTTACTCCCGTGATAAACAACACGCCTTCCCCCAATAGCCACTATATTGCAAAGGCAAGAAAAACAAAGTTGTATGATATAAACATGTACGCACAAGAAAGATATTTAATTAGCCAAATATTTCGGTCTGAAAATTGCAGACCATCTTCAGTGGCAATGCAAGAACAGTTTTAAAATACAAGGTGGAATACTAACGATAGATCATTTATAAATAGAACAAGCCGTGTGATGTTATATCACTAAGTATTAAAGAGAAATATGTTTAAGCAGAGACATGATTGAATTAAAAATATTAATTAATAATTTCAATAATTTTAAATAACATAAAATTAATATGAATTAATGAGTTATCCTGATTAGACTTTCCCAGATTTGTTCTAACCAGAATTGGAATGACTGTATATCTGTATCAAAAATCTGGGAAAGTCTAATCAGGATTGTAGATAAAGTGTAAAGTGAATGATCATTATGGAGGGGGGGGGGCACTTTTCCTGCCTAAGACAACTATCTCAGGCAGCATGTAATGGAGGGAACACAAGAATCAAGTGTTTTTGATTTGGTCATAGCACCAGAGGATCTGATTGTGACTGAGATATGTCATACTTGTCTGTCTATTGGTGAGAGTAATCATGTCGTCTTGACTTGGAGGATGAATAGGCATGTGGAGGTATCAAAACAAAGAAGTTGTTTGAGATTATAAGGCGACTATCATAGACTTATCTTTAAAGCTACCTGTGGAATAACTATAAGCAACAAATTACATGATAAACACAGTAATTAACTTTAATGAAAGTACAGATATTTAGTACCAAAAATAACAGCACATAATCAGTTATAAAATGGTATATACACCAGTTGGTTTACCAATTAAAAACGGTTGCTGCAAGCTAGAAATTAATATTAGTAAATAATATTAAAACTATTTTTGATGTTTACATAAAATGAGAATCTCCCAAACCTTTGGGGGGGGGGAGAGAGAGACAAATGTTCTGATTCAGGTCATGCTGATATGTATGGGTTATACAACTTTCATTGAACACTTTTTCAAAGAAAGTTTTTAAGTCCTTTTAAGTGTAAGGCATGGATTGCCATTTTTAAAATTTTTTATTTTTATTTTTCAAAGGCATTTGACAGGGTGACACATGACAAATTGATTTTTAAGTTGCAACCTTGAATTTGGATATGATATCAGGTTAGTGGATTGGATTTGTGATTGGCTCTCTGATGGATATCAGAGTGTCTTATATTATCAGGAAGTAGAAGGTTAAGTGGAGTTTTGCAGGGTTCAGTTCTGGGACCATTATTGTTCAATCTTTGGCACTGATATTGTCACAGCATTACAGTGAGATGTTCAGTTGTTTGCAGATTATGCAAAACTTGGGAGGGCTATTAGTAATAGTGCTGATGTTTTGTCTCTTTAAGAGGATATGAATAAGCTAGAAAGGTGATAAGACGAATAGGGGATGTCAGTTTAATGCAACTAAATATAAGGTTTTAAAATTTGGGATCCTTCATACTCACTTGGAGGAGTTATACTGGAAGAAGTGGAGGAAGCAAGGAATCTTTGGGTTGATTGTGGATAGAGATTTGAAGCTCTGAGTACATATTGCAAAGATTGTGAAGACATCTTAGAGAATTGTTACGATGTTGACCATGAGAGATAAGTGTGCTGGTCCTATTGTATAAAGTTTTGATCTGAGCATATCTGGATTTCTGTGCTTAGATCTGGTGACCAGATCTAAGCACAGAAATGCATGCTCTCTGCATGTCTTCTATCCTCAGTACTGTACAATGTTAATTATGAGGATAGAGGGCATGCAGACTGCATGCCCTCTATCCTCAAGCAGAGCATGCAGTCTGCATGCCCTCTAGTTTGATGGATAGAAGACAAAGGGGGATATGATTGAGACATTTAAACCATAGAAGGGTTGTTAGCATGTTAACACTGATGAGAACTGATGAGATTTTTCATATGGTAGAACGAGGGGAAAGAGCAAGGACAGTGGCCATTCTTGGAAGTTGCAAAAAGGTATGGTGAGTAAAAGGGTAAAAAGTAAGTTTTTTTGCATGGAGAGTAGTAGGAGCATGGGATGCATTGCCTGAGAGGTTGGTGGACGTGCAGACAGTGGATTAGTTTAAGCAGTGATAGGATAGATTTTGTGTTTTATCTCCCACAATGGGTTTTGTAACTCCATGGAGGTCAGGAAAATAATATATGTAACCAACACATACTAAATGTATCTCTCATATTTCTAAATGTGTGTAATGAATTGTATCTTCTTTTTTGAGTGCCGCCATCTATCGGAGGCAACCACCTTGGCAAATTTTGAGCAATCCTTAGCCACCCTGAAGAGTCCCTCAGAGCTCATGCCATTTCACTGTAATTCCACTGTCTGATGTCTGTCTGCCAAGATTTTCTTCATCTTCCTTATCCTCTTTTTCCATTTATCTTCCCTTTTATAATCAATTTGAAGTATCTGATATTTTCATTACGAAGTAGGTGACCAAGATATGTAATTTTTTTTTCTTTTCATGGTATCTAAAAGTTCATTGTGATTTTCCCATTTGTTCCAGTACTTCTTGAGTGGACGTTTTTGCTGCCCATGGGATTTTTAACATTCATCTGTATAACCACATCTCAAAGGCTTCAAGTTTTCAAATTACTGTATAGCAGTCTTTAATTATTCTGTAATTCTGAAGGTTCTGTTTAAAAGAATAGAAAGATAATAAACATAAAACATCTGAAACTGAAGAAACCTGTCAATTTTGAAAAAAATAATAAATTTTCAAATTAATAATTACCAGTATAGAAAACTTTCATTTGTCAGAATATATAACAATGTAGTCTGTTTTTCCTCTTCAAATATGTTAATTATGGTATGTAAAATTTTAATTATGAATTATTTTTGTGTGTTTTAAAATAAATAAAACCCATCAGGGAAAAAAAAATTATAGAGTGCATGACATGTATTATAATAAGTTTAGTTTAATCCTTTATCCAAGTGTGAGCAAACAAAGTTTGCGCCTGAAAGTATCTTCAGGACTGGGGTAAGGTAGTACAACACCAAGGCAACTCATTGCAAAGGTGGAGAAAGCTCTCCTCTCTCCTATCTCAGTATCTCCCATAATGCAAAGCACATCTCCTTGCAGATTTGTGTAATGCTATGCATTAAGGCAAGGGCCTTAATGCATAGCATTACACATGCTATGCATTAAGGGCCTTAAAATTTTACATACCACTACCCATACCGGTTTTGACTTTTATTGAGGTCTCGCATAGCATTACACATATCTGCCAGGAGATGTGCTTTGCATTATGGGAGATACTGAGATAGGAGTGAGGAGAGCTTTCTCCACCTTTTGCAACGAGTTGCCTTGGTGTTGTACTACCTTACCCCAGTCCTGAAGATGCTTTCAGGTGCAAACTTTGTTTACTCACACTTGGATAAAGGATTAAACTAAACTTATTATAGTCTAACCAAGTGAAAAATAAACTCGCAACATGACATGTATTCTTTGTCTTTCAGAATTTTTGATTATCTTCTTTCTTATAAATTAAAGATGCCAAGAAATTATATTCTTGGTTTAATCTTTTATCCAATATAAGCAAATAAATTTTTTTTTTTTTTATCACTTCTGGGTCTGGCTCCCACCAATGAGACCTTAATAAAGGTCGAAACCAGGCTTGGGTAGTGATCTCCCCCATAATGCATAGTATTATACATGTCCGTAAGGATGTGTGCATTATGGGATACTAAGGTAATTAATGTGAAGTCATTAGCCTCTACATACAAGTAGCCAAGTCGTGATTTTACTTCGCATGCACATTTTTATTTGCTTACACTTGGATAAAAGATTAAACCAAGGATATAATTTCTTGGCATCTTTAATTTATAATATAACTAAGTAAAAAAAACTTTTAAGTAGCTTGTTTCTTGCAGCTTGCCACATAATATCTTATGGTAGATCTTCAAAGTTTAAGTACAGTACAGTACAAATAACACAATTCTCTTCATATTGTCTAATTCTTGTTTACTTTGACAGATTCCAGTAGAAGTTATTTTAACAAGGAAACGTTTGATGTAGGAACTAGGAAAATATATTCATTTGGACATGGAAGAAGAAGACAGTGGGAAGAGAATCATCATCATATTATGACTGAAAGTGGCAGCACTATCAGTGTCGATGTACCAGGTACTATAGAAATTAACTACAAATTGTTTATCTTCTGATCAAAAACTGCTTATGTATTTAATTTTTGTCAAGAATGTTCTCTCATAATGTTGATAGACTAACATGAAATTCCATCATTGTTAGTTTTTAAGCCATAGTTTTTTAAAAGTGTGTTATTATTTGTTTGGTTTCTAAATTGATCTGCCTCTTATGCTTCCATCTTTTAGTCATCCAAATTGCATCAGTCCATCTCCTTATTTCTGCTTCATAGTATATTTTTGACTCCAGGAATCTGTCTTATGATTTAGCTGATCAAATTGTATTCTGTATTGGTTTAAACCACATACTGGTATGATATTCGTAAAACTTCATTAAATGTTGGAGAATTACCAATATTAACAACTGACATAGGCTCAGCATTAACATGGATGCTGTTTTGTCAGGGAACTAGGGCAAACATGAGAAGTTGAGTAGGAGAACAACTTCAAATCCTATTTAAATGTAAATAGGCACTATCAACTTAAGGAACATCAGTGATAAAGAGGTGAAGCTAGTCAACAATTAAAGAAATATCATGTGAACATAATTGGCATTAATGAAATGAAAAAAAAAAACAAGGTGAATTTTATGAAATAATATTGAGATTTCAGACACTATTGTTCACGGGGTGCTTAAGGGTCAAAGCTGTATAACTCAGAGGAGACCTCCACATAGCCTTTAAAGGAATGCGGAGAACCGACCAGGGCTTCTCACCTAATGTCCAATCCTCACCTTCTCGTGGTGCACCCTGTTGGGTATCTACTTGGATACTGAACGAACGAGGATGGGCTGGCAATTTGGGATTTAGCCGACCAAATTGTATTCTTATTGGTTAAACCAAAATAAAAAATGATGCTACAACATGACAAAATTTCATGCCAGCTGGTGCGTCGTCGGGTTAAACGAGGCCCCCGTTGTTTTCGCCAGGGAACCAGGGCGAACAGCGATAAGTCAGCTACTGGAACAAATCTGAAAACCAACCCCATCTCAACATCACCAGAGTTAAAGATGGCAAAGAAATGGAGCCAGCTGAGGAATTAGATAAGTACCATATCGACATAATAGGAGTGACTGAAACAAAAAAAGACCAAAACTGGTGAGATCTTTCTGAGCAATAAATACAAAATGTTATATTCAGGCAATGACAATCAAGGAAAAGAAGGAGTAGCCATAGTATTCAACACAAAATATGAGGCTAATCTTCTTGAATGGCAGTCAGTCTCAAGTAGAGTAATGTGGGCAAATATGAGAATGGGGAACTGGACAATGAGACTTATTTATGCCTATGGTCCCACAGATGGTTCTACTAAGGTAGAAGTGGAGGAATTTTTTGAGGCTTTAGAGAAAGCAACTGACACAATGAAAAAGGAAAAGTTGGTCCTTGTTGGGGATCTAAATAGCAGAGTAGGAAATGATCGTGAGACATACAAAAATATTTTTGGAAAATTTGGAGAAAAGAGCAAAGCTAATAATAATGGCAAATATCTGTTGGATTTCTGCTCAGGACATGGACTGGTTATGTACTAACACCATGTTCCAACATAAAAATGTGCACAAATTCACATGGAGAGAAGAGGCTAGGAATAAGAAAAGTCTCATTGACTATGTTATTGTTGATAGTGATGTTTTCTCCCTGGTGCAGGACACCAGAGTGTACAGAGGATTGGAAAGTGGAAGTGATCACTATTTAGTCTTGAGCAGGATAAAATTGAATTTCATATTGAAAAGAATAACATGTAAGAAAGTTTTAAAGCGAATAAAAGTTGAGCAGCTCTCAGATGTGAACTGTAGACTAAAATACACAAAGATTATTGAAGAAGAAATGAAAGAGTTTGAGAACAGGAATCAAACCTTGGAGATTCAGTGGCAAACTCTGAAGAAAACATTGATTGATTCTGCCAGAGAGGTATGTGGTGAGGTTGTCTGCAAGGATAAAAAAATCAGAACTCCCTGGTGGACACAGGAAGTTAAAGAGGCAGTGAAGGAAAAGAAGAAAGCATATCAAAAGTTCCTGTCAAATAAGTCAGCTTGTGCTCTTAGAGAATATAGAGACAAATGCAAGAATGCTAAACACTGTGTAAAACTAGCTAAACAAAAGTCATGGGAGGACTTTGGCAAGAATATAGAAAATAAATATCAAGAAGGTGGCAAAATATTCTGGAGGTTGTTGAAGAAGCTTAGGAATGGAGTAAAGAGTGCTGTAAAAGGAGTTAGAGATGATAAAGCTGACATGAAAACTGCAGAAAAAGATATCCTTTAAGTATGGAGTAATTATTTTGAAAAACTGCTAAATGAAACAAGCAGTGATGATAGCACAGTGTTAAAAAAACACTGACCAGGCATGCTGTCAGGAATACATATCCATACTTGAAGTAGAAAAAGCCATCAAAGGCTTGAAATGTGGAAAGGCAGCTGGAGTAGATGATATTCGACCAGAAATGCTGAAGTATGGTGGTATAAGAGTCTTACAGTGGCTGCACTGCATAGTTCAGAAAGCCTGGACAGAGGGACGAATTCCCAATGATTGGAGTAGAGCTCTCATAGTACCCATATATAAAAAGGGAAATAAAACTGAATATGAGAATTACAGAGGTATTTCCCTATTGAGTGTTCCTGGCAAGATCTATGCAAGTATACTTGAGAAACGGTTGAGAAGAATTGTGGAAGAAAAGCTTGGTGAAGAACAAGCTGGATTCAAGCCAAACAGAGGCTCTCAGAATCAGATCTTCACTTTACAACAAATAGTCGAGAAAGCATGGGAATATAACAAAGATCTGTATTTAAGTTTTGTCGATTTGGAAAAGGCATATGATAAGGTGCCAAGAGAGAAGCTATTCAATACGCTGCAGTTATATGGTGTCAATGGGGCATTATATCAAGCAATACTTAGTCGTTATTTGAGTTGTAAGTCTGCAGTTAGAATTGAAGGAAGTACAGGAAGATGGTTTAATGTTAAATCTGGTGTGAGACAAGGATGTACGTTATCCCCTCTGTTATTCATTATCTATATGGATCACATTATGAAGGAAAGTGATATTAAACATGATATCAGAATTGGAGATGTTAATGTCAGCTCTTTGCTTTATGCAGATGATGTTATACTTCTAAATAAATCTGCTACAAGTCTGCAAGATTCTCTGACTAAATTGAATAGTTGTTGTAATAGATATGGTATGAAGGTCAGCAATAAAAAGACAAAGACAATGAAAATAGGCAGAATCATTAAAAATGTCAACTGTGTTGTGAATGGAGAACCTGTGGAACAAGTAAAACATTTCAGCTACTTAGGCACGATTTTTACTGAAGATGGTAAATTAAATATAGAAATAGACAACAGAATCAGCAAAGCTGGTATGGTGGGAAGTCAATTGAATAAATTCATATGGAATTTATACAATAGTCGGAACACTAAATTAGCTGTATACAAGACAGTGTTCAAACCAGTTTTAACTTATGGATCTGAGAGCTGGGTCAGAAGTAAAAAACTTGACCAAAGACTAGAGACTGCAGATATGAGAGTCCTGAGAAAGATTATAGCCGTGAACAGATGGCATCAATGGCAATATCATATTAAAAACGAGGATATTAGGAAAGAACTTGATATTGTCAGCATCCAGGAATGTGTTAGCAGAGCTAATCTCAGGTGGTATGGTCACCTAAACAGAATGGATGAGGAAAGATTAGCAAAACAAGTGCTCTCTGCCAGGTTGGCAGCAGAACGACCCAGAGGAAGACCAAGATATAGGTGGATTGATACGGTATAAAGTGCCTTAGACGATAGAAATATAAGATCTGATAATGTTGGAGTCTTGACAAGTAACAGACTGATTTGGAGGAAAATTGTAGATAGGAAGTTAGTAATGATATAATTTTTTCATGTAGTACTATCATATCCTGTACACCCCCTTGTGGGTACATGGCAGGAATTTGATGATGATGATTGTTCAGGGAAAGCAAAGAACAGTTGTAGTATTATGAACTAACATGAAAAAGTTTTCAAATGGCAGGCTATTTTAAGATGAGGTTCATTTGTTCCTAGAGTCCCACAGGAGGCTCTCTTAGAGAAGAAAAAGTTTTTTGAGGTAATTATAGAGAAAAAACTAACATAAAAAAGAAGCTAAGTCTTGCTGGAGGCCTAAACTGCAGAGTAGGAAAAGAATACCAGAAATTATTAAATGCTTTGGGAAAATTTGAATGAAAAGTTCAAAACTAGTAATGATGGAGTACATGCTAGATTTCTGTTAAGGATATGGATGAGCCATTATTTACACTATGTGCAAGTATAAAAATGTAAAGAACACACATGAATTAAGAAAGCTTTCATTGCTTACATTATTGCTGACAGTGATATCCTCATTCTGGTTCAGCACACATGAGTATACCAAGTATTTGAAATATGGAAAGATCACCATTTAATTTTAAGCAGGATAAAAATAGATATATTGAAAAGAAAAATATAGACTAAAGTTTTAAAAAGAACAAAGTTAAGTAGCTTTCAGAATTGACAGCAGACTCAAATATACAAATATTATTCAAGAATAAATGATTTGAAAACAACTAAATGTTGTTTAGAAATGTTGAAGACTCAGTGGTAGATTAGATTCTGAAGGAAACATTGACTGATTCAGCCAAGGAGGACATTTGAAGTGTATGTAAGGATAGAATAATTTGAACATTATACTGGATTTCAGAAGTTAAAGGTTGACCTGAAAAGGAGGAAGGAAAAAAATCAGTTAGGTCAGCAGGTGTTCTAAGAGAATAAGAGTAAAATATAAGAATGTTAAAATTTGTGGAAAAGAAGGTAACAAAAAGTCATGAGAAAACTTTGGTAAGAATATGACAGATTATATTATGAAGGTGGTACAATGTTTTAAAAACTGTTGAAATTACTTTTAAATGGAGAAAAGGGTAATGGCAAGAGGGAATTAGAGAATAATAAAGGTGATATAAAAATTGAAGATAAAATTATTCTGCTTGTCTCGAGAGTAATACTTTCAAAAAAAAAAAAAATGAAACAAGCAAAGATTGAAAGCTGGTGGAGAATATTTAAAAGGAATGCTATCAGCACTTGGGGTAGAAAAGGCATCAGGAACCTGAAATGTGGAAAGGCATGTTGGAGATGATGATGATGATGATATGCAATCAGAAATGCTTAAATATTGAATATAAAGGTTTATATCAGTGCTTTGCAAATTTCTAATAATTGGAGTCAAGTTCTCATAATATTAGAAAAGTGAAATAACACTACATACAAGAATTAAGGGGAATTTTCCAAAAATGGTGGAACAGAAGTTGAGGAAGTACAAGCTGGGTTCATGCCACATAGAAGATGGTTTGTCAGGATCAGATTTTTTTTCTTTAGGGCAAACAGTGCAGAAATTTTGTGAGTGATGATTCATCGGATTTGTGATACAAGGATCTGTAATTAAGTTTTAGATCTGGAAAGGGCATGTGACAAGTTGTCAGTGGAAAGCAGTTCAAAACACTAACTTACATGGGTTGAATTAAACCATTATGCAGAGAAATACATAAGTCAGCAATTAGAATTGAAGGAAATGCACGAAGATGATTTGATATAAAATTAGGTTTATAACAAGTGTTCACACTATTTTCATTGTTGTTCTCCACTGTTGAAAAACGACATCCTTCATAATATGAATCATATATGAAGGAAAGTAGCATTACATAGTGCAAAAATTATAGATGTTTAACTCAGCTCTTTACTTTGTGTAGATGATATTATACCCCTAAATAAATCCTATTTAGTTTGTCATATGTTATTATATCTTCTTGATCTCCATGCAGGCAGAAGACTTATCACTGGAAGTCAGTACTAGTCACTACAAAGTATAATACCACTTCTTGAACTTATCCACTGTTTCCATTTTTGCCACCCTCTAAGTCAGTGCATTCCATGCAAAAAACCTTCTTCTTACCCTTTTATTCACTGCTTCCTTTTGTAACTTCCAAGGATGGCCCCTTGTCCTTGTTCCTTCCCCTTGTTCTAACAGATGAAAAATCTTCTCAGTGCTAATACAGTAAGAACCCTTCAACAGCTTAAATGTCTCAATCATATTCCCTCTCTCCCTCCCTTGTCTTCTACCCACCAAACTTCACATTCTGCATGCACTCAGTCTAGCCTCATAATCAACATTATACAGTCCTGATATCATTTTTATTATCTCTCTCTTCACCCTCTCCAAGGATGCTTCACCCCTCCCCTCCCCTTCAAATCTCAGTGAACAGATCTGAGCACAGGAATTCCAGATGTGGTCTGATAAATGCTTTATACAATGGAACCACTACACTTTTATCTCTCATGGTGAGTGTCCTCAACATTGCAGCAGTTCTCTGAGATGTGTTCACAACCTTTACAATATGTCCTCTGAACTTCAATTTTCTATTCAAATTTCAAAACCTTACATGTAGTTGCATTACACTGATATCGCCATTCATTTGCTCACCTTTCCAGCTTAACATCAAATAATGAATATCTTCCTGTAGTCCTGTGATAATATCATTGACATAAAGATTGAATAGTAATGGTCCCAAAATACTGAACCCTGTTGAACACCACTTGCAACCTTCCTACTCCCTAATACTGCTCTACCATATACAACTCTCTGATATCTATCACAAAGCCAGTTACCAGTCCATTCCACTAAACTGACATCCAAACCATATTTTGCAACTTGTCGTGTGGCACCCTGTCGAATGTCTTTGAAAAATCCAAAAAATGACACTATATGCCTTACCCGATCCATTGCTCTTGTTATTCTATTGTAAAAGGTAACCAGATTACTAATCAGACAACAAATCCATGCTAAGCTGCATAAATAATATTGCCTTCATCTGTCTATTTCTGTATAGGAGTTATTACCAATTTCTCCAAAATCTTAACAACTACTGGCATATAGTTAGATACTACCATTATATTACCACCCCCCTTTTTTTTTTCACTCTAGGAACCTGTTCTGTTGCAAAACTTATTAAACACTCAAGTCAATGCACGTTCCATTCCACAACACATTCTCTTAAAACATGGTGAAATTCCATCTAGTTAGCATACTCAGTATTTGGAATACATCCTCTTCATTCCCATCTAACACTTCACCACTGTTTATCTTTCTAGGAATAAAGTATGCTCTACCAGAATGGAACACTCTAATAAAGTGATCATTAGATAGTTCATCTGCATTGGTCACCCAGGTCTCCATTTCCAACCCACAGTCATTTTTGTTCCTACTCACCACATAGCTAAAAAAAAACTCCTTCAAATTCTCCTTGGATTTCAGCACTAGTCACTTTCCTAGCCAAAGCCTTATATTTCACATACAACTGCTCTCCACCTTTCTATTTATATGGCTTTCATAATCTCTTTTTGCATCTTTAATTTGTGTTTAATTTCTCTAGTAATCTATTTGACTTTAAATTGCTTTATCTTCTTCTTCACTTGAGGTATACAATCAGCTGTTACTATCAACAATTTTTTTAAGTATCTCCCATGCATTGCTGACCTACTCTTCCCTTCAATCAAATTCTTTCATCCATTGTACTGCTGTGAGTTGGTTTAAGTCTACAGTAGTCACCTGCCATATAATTACCCATAAATACTTTTGCATGCCTATTCATCTTCCAAGTCAGTACTACATGGTCACTCTCACGAAATAGGGGAAGTATGACATATCATATCAGGCAAAATCAGATATGATGCTGTGACCAAATCAAAAACTCTTGATCCTTATGTTTCCTCCACCACATGTTGCCTAAGACAATTGTCTCTCAAGAAATCCAAAAATTTGGTTCTCTTAGTAGTGAATGCTACCTCCTCCGCCCAGTTTATATTGCTATAAATGAAGCTCCACCAAATGATCACTCCCTTTGCACTTTTTTATGTTGAGCCTGTACACAAGAGGTTGGTTAATCACCCTATAGTATGTTGGTACTGTGTATGGGTAGTGGGATGGGAAAGGAGAAATTTGTTTACATTTCATTGAAAAGTCAGTATATTGTATTCTTTGGGAAACACATCAGGGAGGGAAGACTTCCACAATACAGCAGTAGTAGAGATGGAAGATGAAAAGAAACTCGTTTTGTAGGTTTTCAGGTGTATTGTGAAGGGAGGTTGAGTGGCAGCTGCACGTGTTCCAATGGACTTAACATCAATAATTCCCCCACTTAGTATTATTTCAGGTGAACATTTGCCATGGAAATATTTATAGAATACACATATGGCAGAAACCAAATGTCTGTGCAAAAGTGAGAGGAGTGAGTTGGTAAGGGATGGATCATTTATCAATTTAATTGCTCTGTGTATTGAGTCAAGTATTTTGATTTTGAGGGAGCTCTTAGGGTCCCCACCCCTCTCCAAATGTTGAGAGCAGTATTCAATATCTGGGCAGATTTCTGATTTGTATAAGGTTAACAGCTGTTCGAAGATAAGTAATGTTTTGAGCGAAAGAGAAATCCAAGTTTCTTAGAAGCTGAGGATGCAATAGTTGTGATGTGTTTATGCCAAAAGAGGCTTGATCTCAGAGTAATTCCAAGAAGAAAAACCTCAAATTGTTTGGAAATTTGAGTGTTGTTAAAAGTAATACTGGGGAAAAAATGTTGCTTTTTGTGAGAAATAAGACAGAACTAGGTTTTACTAGCATTGAAATTGATCAAGTTATCTGAACCCCCATCGGAGGATGACTTGGAGATTAGAATTGAGGACAGTGGTGGTTGATGTTCTGCAGATTGAGGTTTGTTGTGTAGAGTAAGGTTTATCAAATTCTCTGGGTTGGAGGTCAACTGAAGTAGGTCATTGATGTTTAGAAGGAAGAAAGTTGGTGAGAGAACAGAAATTTATGGAAACCTGGGATTAGTTGAATAGTGAGAGGATAAGGAACCATCCACCATCACATAGTGTGCATCCAGACAAAGCTGGCAATCCAATTGCAGAAGTCCTGAGATAGACCAAATGATGAGAGTTTGCTTAGTAAGCCTTTGTGCCAGATCCAGTCAAAAGCTCTGGAGATATGAAGTGCACTGAGATTCACCAAACTTCTCCATGGCATATGTCTGGAGGTGGGTGATATATGTGAGTAGGAGTTGGGAATTGATGGTTCTCTCCATTACTTTAGATAGACTGAGGTGAGTGAGATAGGGAAGTAGTTTTACAGTAGTGATTTTGTTGCCCTTCTTGGGAATGGATTGAATAAAGGCCAATTTTTCAGGCTGTGAGATAGATATCAGTGAAGTAAGAGAACCTATATAGGCAACATAGGATTATGAGTCAATTCTGGTACACAAACCTTCAGGACAATTGGAGGAATGCCATTAGAGTTAGACTTTTTTTTGTCTAATTTGGAGAATATTTTTCTGATTTCTTTCTGGTAAAAAGATATAGGGAGCATGGTATATAATGCATCTGGAATGACATTTACTATTGTCAGTTCTATGTACTTTGGAGGCAAAGTGGGAAACCAGGAGATTGGCTTTTTCTATGGGTAATGATGCGATGGAACTATCTGGGAATGATAGGGGTGGGAATTGTATTGGGCAAAAGTTAAGACTGGTTGCTTTAGCAAGTGACCCAAAGGGCTTGGCTATCATTTGGACAGGCTGCTTTTTTATCTCTTTCAAGCTCTGTTTATTATTATTATTATTAACGGCATCACCATGGAGTAAGAGACTCATGGCAGGAGACTCAAATCAAACATTGTACACACAAATCCCATCATACCTCTCCTTGAATTCATTCACTGTCATGGAATTTGCAACCAATTCTGGCAATCCATTCCACTCTTACCACTCTCCAAGCAAAAATGGTCCACATACCCTTACTAACCACACTCTTACACAACTTCCATGGATGGCCTCTAGTTCTCTATTTGGCATACATTGAAAAATTTCATTTGCTTCAATTTTATAAAACCCCTTTCATATCTTAAAGTTTCTATCATATCCCCTCTTTTCTAGCTTATCAACTGAACTTTATAACCTACAAGCCTTCAAACTATCCTCATAAGGAGTATTCCACAGACCTGTTACCATCTTGGTCATTCATTTCTGAATCCTTTTAACCACCTCCTGTTTTTACTTTTTAGCATATTTTTTCAACATGGAAAAAAGTTATTCGTTAAGCTATTTCACCAACTTTTGCAAGATACCCTCTGAACTTCAACTCTTTTCCCACCCTATCCCCAAGTCCCTAGCCTCATCTATTTCCCACAAACCAATACTATCAATATGATACACCCTATGCAGCCTTTTCAATCCAAAGTGCATAACCTTACATTTTGTAACTTTAAATTGACAATCATTATCCTTTGCTCACAATTCTTATTCATATCATCCTGCAGGATATCTACATCACCTTCATCAACTATTACTCTCCCCAGTTTTGCATCATCAGTAAACAACTGAATATCCCCACTTAAATCTTTCCCTATGTCATTGATATACAAATCAAAGAGTAGTGACCCTTGTACCGAACCCTGAGGTATTCCACTAGTCACCATCGTTCTCCTAGACTCCACTCCACTATTTACTACTCTCTGCTGTCTATCCATCAGCCATCCTCCTATCTATGCAACTAGCCTCATTTCCATTTCCATCCCTTCCAGTTTTTGTAGTAGTTTTCCCTGTGGTATTCTCTCAAATACCTTGACGAAGTCGAGCAGTATCATGGTGTAGCCATTATCTTTATCCAATTCCACTGTCACTTCTACTTCAATGTTGATATGCACCTCTGTAACATCAGCAACTGTAAAATAACTACCTGAATGATACACCTTTGCAAAATGATCACTCAGCAATTCATCTATTTCTTTTGATTCAGTCACCTTACTATCATGAGTATTGTTTAAAGTCATTTTTCCTCTTACTTGCTATATAATGAAAAAAACTGTTACTTTGGCCTGTTTGTCTAATTCTTGCTCTTAGTCTGATTTGACCTTCCTTACCGTACTAGTCACCCTTCTTGCTTGCACTTTATACTGCTCATGAGTATGCTGATCACCTTTTCTTTACATTTATTTTACAATGTTTTCTTTCTTTTGCAGCACTTGCTTTATATCCCTACTATCCACTTACTTCCAACTTGGTTTATCCTCCTGACCTTGGGTATACAATCTGATATTGCTGCTCTTATGTAATCTCTTACCACTTGTCATGCACTACTGACATTCTTTCCTTGTAGCTTCTCAAGCAATGGCACTGTTCCAAGATGACTCCTGAGTCTCTCATAATCACCAGCCTTATAGTTGATCATAAACCCTTTCTTGACAGAACTCCAATCATTTGGAGTTCTGTCAAGAAAGGGTATTCTTCCTAAAACAAGACCGCATGATCAATCTCCCCAGTTGGAAATAGTGTCTACCTTGGTTATGGATACATCTTATGATGTTGTTATCAGATCCAATACCCTCAAACTTTTTGTCTCCTCTGTAACATGTTGTTTCATGTAATTATCCCCTAGCAACTGCATAAACCCCACTTTCATCTTGCCATACCCCCTTTCCTCCCTCCAGATGATGTTCTATAGTTAAAGTCTCCCATAATAATTGTTCAGCCAACACTCATTGTGCTGATTTGCTGATACATGGCAATTTACATCTTGCTGTGAACTCCCTGGTCTATAGCAGCACCCAGCAACGTATGAACAACAAATGAACCATCTCCCTCAGACCTAATATTATTATAATTAAGAGAAACCTCCAGAGAGTCAGGGACTCATCGAGGGAGGAGACATACTTATTGTTGAATTTATTCACACTGCTTGCACTCACAACATCCAATGGCATTCCATTCCAGTCGTACACCACCCTATGAGAGAAAAATCTAGCCCTCACACCCTTCTTAGTGGCATTTATTCTCAGCTTTCAAGGATGCCCTCTTGTTCTTCCCCCACCCTTCATATATTGAAAAACTGTTATGACCCTTTCAGAAGTTTGTAAGTCTCAATCATATCACCTCACTTTCTCCTGTTTGCTAGTGTCTACAGTCTACAAATTCTTAATCTGCCTTCATAATCAGTATTCCACAATCCTGATATCATTTTTAACACTCCTTTGCACTCTCTCCAATACACCTGAATCACAATGGAGACCAGACCTGCACATAATGGTCTTTTCTCATTGGTGGGGATTCTGCAGCTATCATCAGCATTATCCCTCCCCCTGTCCTGTTCCTTGCCTGAGAATACAATACCCTTTACATTCTATCCCCGTAACTATATCATTTTCAATCAACCAGGTCTCACTAATAGCCACAAGTTTTGGCAAAGTCGAGCTTACCAATGTCGAAAACTTCTCACTCTTATTCCTGAACCTTCTTACATTTGTGTACACGCATTTCAGCATCCCTTTGTATCCATAGTTACTTTTGTGTAACGTCATTACCTACCCACTTAAATTGGTGACCTGAAATCTTGTTCAGCAGTGCAATTATACCCATGCTCATTTATCACAGGGGTTGCCAAACACATTCTTGATTTCATCCACCTAATATCTCTGGTTTCTCTGGTTTACACTTTCAAGCTCTTATTGCACAGCTCTCTCTCCAAGCACTTAATTCAAAATCCATTAAAATGTAGTCCGTTAGACATGTATAAGTCCTTTCATCCATCAAATTCACTCTCTATATCAATGAACTGCACATCATTCCTCCTGCACAATCTTCTCATTGACTTATTGGTAATCATGACTCTTCGTCTCAGTTCTTCGCTATCATACCAAGGCAGCAGACAAATAATCTTTACTTTCTTACTCTTCATTTTCATTTCCACTAACAACTCTTTCATATCTTCTCTCTACATATTTCTCACAAAATCCCCCCCCCCCCCCCACCTCCATGAAGCATGGAACCAAACTCTGGTCTTCCGAGTTTTTGAGGCATTTTTGTGCAGCTGATTCAGCTTGTCTGTAAACACTAAAGAAGAATGATGTTCTTGATGTAAGCCTGTTGTGGTATGCTTGATTTTTTTATTTTTACAGCCTTGGCATATCTTTTGGGAAGAAGTAATTCTTACATGCCAGTAAGGATTACTTCTGTGCTACATTCAGTGCATATGTTTGAGTTGGAAATAGTCCAACCATGGGAATGAGGCATATAAGTCATGGAAGCTGTCCCATTTGGTACTGTTATAATGCCAAACTACTCTTATATGGGAGCAGTTGTGTAAGCATTGTTGCATGGGAGAGGAGTACTAGATTGTGGTCAGAATTACTTAGGTGGTCCACTACATTGTTTATTTGGAAGGATCATTGGTGGGGAGATCTAGGATGTTTGGAGAGTAGTTCAGGTTATCTGGTATTCTGGTTGGCATATTAACTATTGGTGTAAAGTTGGTGATGTCAAATGTTTTAGCATCTCTGCCTGCAAGATTTGTACAACGGAAGGAGACAAGCCAGTTGGTGTTGTGGACATTAAAATCTCCTAAGAGGATGATTATACTGTTAGGCAAGTGGGACTGGATAAAATCAGTTTTTAAGCAGAGGAAATTAAAGAGCTCAGAGTGATTGATGGCATTAGAGGGGCAATAGAGACAGCAGATAAATTAGACTGAGTGGGAAAGGGAGATTTTCAACCAAAGAAGGTGAAAGTTGGGTGATTCTAGATTGGGTGCTCTCTGCAAGGTATGTCAGAGTCGATATATGTGCAAACACCAGCCACCCTTGGGTTGAAAGGAGTTAAAGAGTGTGTTGTTTAGAAAGTTGAACTGAATAGTGCTGGAGAGAGAGGAGGTGAAATTTGAGTTTCTGCCAAAAAGAGTAGGGGGGGGGGATGGGAGATGGTAGTGAACACTATTAAGGTTGTAATTGAGATCACGGATGTTAGTGAAGTGGATACGAAAGGCTCTGTGGGGTATATATTTGATCACAAGGGTCCTGCATGTTTTCTATGCAGTGCCTGCATATTGGTGATATTCCCCCACCCTCTTCCAATTCCTCAATGCATGAAACTGCCCGAAACTGATTTCTAAGATTATTATAATCACCTGCTTTATAATTCTACATATATGCCTTTCTCTTTGATAAATCAGTGTGTCTGTTCATCCTCCAGGTCAAGACTATATGATCACTCTTTCCATCCAGATGCTAGGATGACATCTCTGTTACAATCAGATTGTCTGATGCTAGGACCAAATCCAAAACTTGAACCTCCTGTTCCTTTTACTACATGTTACTTATAACATTAGTGTCTGAAATATTCTAAAAATTCTATATGCTGTTTCTTTCCAATTTATGCAGCTGTAAAATGGAAGAAAATTAATAGATTTTGCTTCTTACAACTTAAAAATAATGAATAGTTTTTTAAGACACAAAGATGTTTATGAATTTATCTGGGCAACCAGGGATCAGAAATTGAGAATTGACTACTTGATAGCTAATAATAAGCTAACAAAATTAATAAATATCATAAGAGCCTTATAGATAGTTTAGTAATAGGAAATATAACAGTGCCAACAAATTATGGAAAGAAAAGAAAATTATGATGAACATGTATATAAATAATTCTCTTACTACATACAGAAAAAAAGAATGCATGTCAAGAAAATGAAAACTTAAAAGAAACAAAAAGGAAGGAAGAAATAGATGAATGAATAATCTACACTAATTATTCATAAAACAGCAGAAAAAAGCTGAGGAAAAAGGGGAAAAAATGGAAAAGAAAATAAGGACTCTGATTATGGAATGGTGAATTCAAGAATGTAATTGAATACAAAAAACTGCATACATTAAATGGTTCTGGGGGACCATTTAATGTATTCGAAAAATCTGAGTTTCCGGGTGGAAAAAACCCTCTACTTTTGTATGAGACCTGCTCTCACTTTTCATCAGAAGAGACCAGATAAAGATTTCTCCTGTCACTGACGGGAATCGAACCCAGGTCTTCCCAACCAAAGGGCTTAGTCTATACCAACTGATCTACAGAGGCTCTAGAATCCCTAGAATCCCTTTGATAACTTATAGGCAGTAGTGAGTTATGGAAATTTTAACAAAGAGCTCGCATCGTCGAGCAAAAAAAAAAAAAGCCATATTTCACACAAAAACTTTTATTAATACAGCTTGTGTTTATTTTTATTAATATAACTTGTGTACAAATTCCAATCAAAAAGTATGAGAGGACAATCAACGTCTAAAGGCTATCATTTTTAAACAAATATATCATGATCTAAACATGAAATATCTGCACACAATCAACTGTGTTAATTTATCTTACATAAGAAAAACATTTTTTAACTATAAAAATATAACAGAATGAAATCTTTTATAATCTTTTATAAAACATTTGATTGGCTACTGGTTTTACCATACGATTGGCTACTAGAAGAGAGAAGGGTAAAGATAGTGCATGCGCTTATTTTATTTTCAAACTTGGGCGCATTCGTTATAGAAGAGTTGAAACAATAATTCCAAATAATCTATACACTGCCAAATAGACTAATTTTTGTTAGGTTACCTTATGAGTTTGTTGCTTAATATGTTTCAAAAAAATTTTTTTTTGAAAAAATAAAGTAAACACGAAGAACAAGAGGCTCGCAAATTTGAGAAAAATTTAACAGAGGGCTCGCGTGAGCCCCTTATAGCTCGCCATTGCTTATAAGTACGTATTCTATCTCTTCTCCTCTGCCTGTAAACTAAACTCTGCAACTCACTTTGAATATATTCTCATATGGAGTATTCCACATACTTCCCACCAGCTTGGTTCACTTTCTCTGAATCAATCCTCTTTATCCTCTCCTGATTGCCATGAAACACGGGCAACCAAATCTTTGTGCAGTAGTCAAGAATCATAGTTTTCTAAATAACCTTTGTTTCTTTACTGGTCATTGTCTTCATCATCCAAGTAATTATTTTGCCTACTTTTGCAGTGTGTCCTCTGAAATTCAACTCTCTGTCCACCATTACCTCCAAGAACTTCATCAATTTCCTACAATCAATTACCATCAATGTAATACTCAATATGTAATATTTTCAACCCAAACTACATAACCTTACATTTTGCAACATTTAATTGACAATCATTATCTTTCACCCTGAATGCCAATTTATTTAAATCATCCTGCAGGATATTATTATTATTTGACACCTCCAGGGAGTCCAAGGACTCATCAAGGGAAGGCACTTGCTCTGCAACTCTGTCTCCACCATTCAATCATTAACTGACCGTAACTACACCAACGCCATCTACTGCCAACCACCACTTCAGACAATCACAAACATCTATGACCGCAGCAGGATTCGAGCTCACAGCCTTTTGGCTGGAGAGCAGATACGCTATCCACTTGGCCAAACAGTCCAGCTTAAATGTTCCTCTGTCGGCAGCTAGACACGAACTTATAAATCTTTCTTCATGCGGTCAAGTACCGTGCAGTGCAAACGCCACTCCTACTGAGCTACACAGGCTCCCGTCATATCAATATCACCTTTATCAACTATTGCATTCCCCAGTTTTGCATCATCAGCAAACAATTGAATGAGTGTGTGAATGGACAAAAAATACAGAATCTAATCTCACAGACAAAAATATCAAATGGGGTAGTCACTTCAGGATGTAAAGATGATTGGAGGCCTATGCTACAGTTTCTGTATACTAATGCTAGAAGCATCAGGATTATGAGGGTGGTCTGAAATGTTCTCAGCCTGTCAACACTATCGGCAAGATTATTTTTTTCTAAGTTGGTACATCTTTCATAAGAATCCATGTGATGCAATCATTCTATCAAGTAGTTTGTTTTACAGCTGTCTTGAAGCAAAAGTGTTGTCTGTATCCCTTGAAATGGATAAAATTCAGTATTGGGAAGTTATAAAATTCTTTGTAAAAGAAGGTTTAACACCAAAAGAAATTCATTCAAAGTTCATAAAAGTTTATGGGCACTTTTCTCCTTTGTTTTCGACAATTAAGAAAGGCACTGCCGAGTTTCAACATGGCCGTACCAGCCTTGAAGATGATCCATGTGAAGGACATCCAAAAGTGTAACCAGAAATCATTCATCAAGTGCAAGATATGTTATTGGATGACCGGCAAATCAAAGTGTGTGCAATTACTGAGACTATAAGCATTCCAAAAGAATGTGTAGGATATATTTTGTATGAAGAATTGCAAATGAAAACGCTTTGCACAAGATGGGTGGTGCACTTACTCACAGCAGATCAAAAACACATTTGCATGAAAATCTCTGAACTGTGCTTGGGGCGTTTTAACAAGAATAAAACTGATTTTGTGCTTCGATTTATTACTATGGATGAGACTTGGATTCACACCATTATACACAAGAATCCAAACAGCAGTCAAAACAGTTGTTCAGCATCAAAGAAGACAAAGTCTGTTCCATCAGGAGGAAAGATCATGGCATCGGTGTTTTGGGATTCTAAAGGCATTTTGTTTATTAATTATCTTGAAAAGGGTAAAACAATAACCAGGAAATATTATTCCAATCTTTTAAGCAGGCTAAGCATAAAAAATTCGTGAGAAATGACTCGGTTTGCAGAAGAAAAAAAATCATCTTTCATCAGAACAGTGCAGCTGCCCACAAAGGTGTTTTGGCAATGGGAAAATTAAGGGATCTGCACTATGAATTGTTGAAACATCCACCCTATTCCCCAGATTTGACTCTGACTTCTATCTCTTCCCAAAACTAAACTATTCCTCGCTGCTCAGCTTTTTTCTTCAAATCCAGAAGTGATTGCAGCTTTAGAGAGGTATTTTGCAGATCTTACTGCAAACCACTACAGGGACTGGACTGGAACTTGCTGGAATAAATGTATTAGTTTTAAAGGAGATTATGTTGAAAAATATAAATAATTTTGAAATTATAACTTTTGTTTTTTCATTGTTAGGCCGAGAACTTTTCAGACCACCCTCGTAAGAAGTGAGAAAGTTATAGATATTAATGAGAGTTGGCTGACAGCAGATGACATCATCAAATTCTTGACATGTACAGGATATGATAGTACTACATGAAAAATTTACATCATTACTAACTTCCTATCTACAATCATTCTCCAAATCATTGTTACTTGTCAAGAATCCAACATTATAACATCTTATATTTCTATCATCTAAGGCACTTTGTACGGTATCAATCCACCTATATCTTGATCTTCCTCTGGGGCGTTTTCCTGCCAATCTGGCAGAGAACACTGGTTTTGCTAATCTTTCCTCACCCATTCTGTTTAAGTAACCATACCACCTGAGATTAGCTCTGCTAACGCATTCCTGGATGCTGACAATGTCAAGTTCTTTCCTAATATCCTCGTGTTTAATATGATATTGCCATTGATGCCATCTGTTCATGCCGCTAATTTTTCTCAAGACTCTCATATCTGCTGTCTCTAGTGTTTGGTCAAGTGTTCATTTCTTACCCAGCTCTCAGATCCATAAGTTAAAACTGGTTTGAACACTGTCTTGTATACAGCTAATTTAGTGTTCTGACTAATTTCTCTCTTATTCCACATGAATTTATTCAATTGACTTCTTACCATACCATCTTTGTTGATTCAGTTGTCTATTTCCATATTTAATTTACCATCTTCACTAAAAATCATGCCTAAGTAGCTGAAATGTTTTACTTGTTCCACAGGCTCTCCTTTTCACAACAAGTTCACATTTTCAATGATTCTACCTATTTTCATTGTCTTTGTCTTTTTATTGCTGACGATCATACCATATCTATTACAACAGTTATTCAAATTAGTCTGGGATATCATGATTAATACCACTTTCCTTCATAATGTGATCAATATAGATAATGAATAACAGAGGGGATAATGTACATCCTTGTCTCACACCAGATTTAACATTAAACCATCTTCCTGTACTTCCTTCAATTCTAATTGCTGACTTGCAACTCAAATGAAGACTAAGTATTGCTTGATATAATGCCCCATTGACACCATATAACTGTAACATGTTGAATAGCTTCTATCTTGTACCTTGTCATATGCATTTTCCAGACCGACAAAACTTAAATACAGATCTTTGTTATATTCCCATGCTTTCTCAACTATTTGTCATAAACTGAAGATCTGATCCTTACAGCCTCTATTTGCCCTGAATCCAGCCTGTTCTTCACCCAGCTTTTCTTCCACAATTCTTCTCAACCGTTTCTCATGTATACTTGCATAGATCTTGCCAGGAACACTTAGTGGGGAAATATCTCTGTAATTCTCAAATTCAGTTTTATTTCACTTTTTATATATGGGTACTATGAGACCTCTACTCCAATCATCGGGAATCCGTCCCTCTGTCCAGGCTTTCTGAACTATGCAGTGCTGCCACTCTAAGACTTATATACCACCATACTACAGCATTTCTTGTCGAATATCATTTACTCCTGCTGCCTTTCCACATTTCAAGCCTTTGATGACTTTTTCTACTTCAAGTATGGATATGTATTCCTGACTGTATGCCTAGTGAGTGTTTTTTACCACTGTGCTATCACTACTTGTTTCATTTAGCAATTTTTCGAAGTAATTACTCCATACTTCAAGGATATCTTTTCTCCCATTTTCGTGTCACCTTTATCATCTCTGACTCCTTTGACAGCACTCTTGCCTCCATTTCTAAGCTTCTTTAACAACCTCCAGAATATTTTGCCACTTTCTTGATATTTATTTTCTATGTTCTTGTCAAAGTCCTCCCATGACTTTTGTTTAGCTTTCTTAGATTTGTCTCTGTATTCTCTAAGAGCACAAGCTGACTTATTTGCCAGGAACTTTTGATATGCTTTCTTCTTTTCCTTCATTGCATCTTTAACTTCCTGTGTCCACCATGGAGTTCTGATTTTTCTATCCTTGCAGACAATCTTATCACATGCCTCTCTGGCTGAATCAATCAGGATTTTCTTTAAGGCTTGCCACTGAATCTCCAATGTTTGGTTCCTGTTCTCAAACTCTTTCATTTTTTCTTCAATAATCTTTGTGTATTTGAGTCTACAGTTCACATCTGAGAGCTGCTCAACTTTTATTCCCTTTAAACTTTCTCACATGTCATTCTTTTCAATATGAAATTCAATTTTATGCTGCTCAAGACTAAATAGTGATCGCTTCCACTTTCCAATCCTCTGTACACTCTGGTGTCCTGCACCAGGGAGAAAACATCACTATCAACAATCACATAGTCAGTGAGACTTTTCTTCTTCCTTACTTCTTCTGTCCATGTGAATTTTTGCACATTTTTTATGCTGGAACATGGTGTTAGTAATAACCAGTCCATGTCCTGAGCAGAAATCCAACAGGTATTTGCCATTATTATTAGCTTTGCTCTTTTCTCCAAATTTTCCCAAAATATTTTTGTATATCTGACAATCATTTTCTACTCTGCTATTTAGATCCCCAAGAAGGACCAACTTTTCCTTTTTCATTGTGTCAGATGCATTCTCTAAAGCATCAAAAAATTCCTTCACTTCTACTTAGTAGAACCTTCTGTGGAACTATAGGCATAAATAAGTCTCATTGTCCAATTTCCCATTGTGATATTTGCCCACATCACTCTACTTAAGACTGCCTGCGAAGATTAGCCTCGTATTTTGTGTTGAATACTATGGCTACTCCTTCTTTCTTTGATTGTCATTGCCTGAATATAACATTTTGTATTTATTGCTCAGAAAGATCTCACCAGTTTTGTCTTTTTTGTTTCAGTCACCCCTGTTATGACGATTTGGTACTTATCTAATTCCTCAGCTAGCTCCATTTCTTTGCCATTCAGGCTTCTTATGTTGATAGTACCGATCTTTAACTCTGGTGATGTTTAGTTGGCGTGTGCTTTCTGATTTGTTCCAGTAGCTGACTTTTCACTGTTTGCCCTGGTTCCCTGGCAAAAACAATGGGGGCCCCCTTGTTTAACCGGGTGATGCTTCACCCAGCATGAAATTTTGTCATGTTGTACCCTCATTTTGTATATTGGTTTAAGCCAATAACAATACAATTTGGTCATCTAAATTCCAATTTGTCAGCCCATCCTTGTTTGTTCAGCATCCAGGTAGATACCCACAAGAAGGTGAGGATTGGACATTAGGTCAGAAGCTCTGGTCAGTTCTCTGCATTCCTTTAAAGGCTATGTGGAGGTCTCCTCTCAGTTATACAGCTCTGACCCTTAAGCACTGACATAATGAGTGTTATTTTCAACCGCACGATATTAATTAAAAAAGATAACCAAAATTGGGTTTTATTGGTCGGAATAAGATACAATTAGTAACTTTACTAGTTTCGCCATGTTAACTAGCGACTTCTTTTGGGTTCAATGGGTTACTAGTTGTATCTAATTCTGACCAATAAAACCCAATTTCATCTATCTTTTTGAAGCAGATGACATAGTGACAGGGATAGATTGTGATGGATTTAATGTTTTGGTGGAGAGTAGAGTAGATAGGACAGGAAGTGGGTACTGCTAATGCTATTAGATAAATTACAGCCAACAAGAGGAAGAGTCACTCAAGCAGATTGCACTTCTTTTGAGTTAGTTTCATATGAGAATGAGACCAATAAGACAAAATATAAAATTGTTGCTGCTATAGGCCATGGAGTGCAAGGGGTGATGTGTAAGAGATGTATCAGCAGATTATTACAATGAGTACAAGTTGACTAATTATTATATGCTGAGGGTCTTCAACTTCACTGATATAGATTGATTAAAGATCACATGGCAGGAAGGAAATGGAATTTATACGCTTTTAGAGAGATAATTACTGAAAAAATTATTTGAATCATTCTGACAGAGGAGACTCAAGATATGAGCGTGTTGGATCCTGTTATAGGATCAGAAGACCCGTCATAACTAACGTGGCTACATTGCCAATTGAGGAAGTGATGGTGTGATCTTAGCAAAATATTTGGAAATTCCAGTTCAGAAGTAGTATATGTAGAACTATAAGGTAGGTGGTTATGATACATTTAGGAGGCAGCTTGAAGCAGTAACATGCAGTAAAGATTTGCAAGGGAGGGATGTTCACAGTGCATGGTGGATAGTGAATGGGACTGGATAATATGAGGAAGCAGTATCTCACTCTGTACTCAATGGCAGGAGGTTAAATTGAGTAGGAGTTAGATGAGTACTATCATGAAGTATGAGCTTCAAACAAAGAAAATGTTGTGGAGGGTATATAAGGAGAAAGGTGATCAGCTAACTCATGAACAGTACAAGGATCAGGCAAGAAAGATAAAGAGCATAGTAATGAAGGCAAAATCAGATTATGATAAGTAATTAGATGAACAAGTGAAAGGAAATCTCAAACATTTTTTTCATTATGTGACAATTACAAGGAAGAATGACTACTTCCTTGTAATTGTCAAGGAAGCAGTCAGGTATTGGAGGCAGATGAAATTGTTGAGTGCCTAAGTGATCATTTTGCAAGGATATATCATCCAAATAAAGATACTGTATGACAGAGGTAACAGGGACTGATGTGAGACCAGAGGTTAAGAATTGAAGCTGCTTAGTATAATGCAGAATCTGGATGCAAATACAGCTATGAGGTATCAGCTTGCATTTTACAAGAATGTGCAGGGAACTGTAAGTCTCAGCTCTGGCAAAGTCACAAGAGAGTGGAAGGAGATCAAAATAATTCCTTTGTGTAAAGGAGGATCTAAGTCTGTGGTAGCAAATTATAGTACCTGAGACATGGCAGGAAAAGTACTGAAAAAGTTGGTCAAAAAGAGAATTCAGGAATGGATAAATAAGAATATGATACCCTATGAGAGGCAGCATGACTTTGTGAAGGATCGGTCATGCCTTAGTAATCTATGAACGTTTCATAATATGGTGACAGCTAAGTGGGATACATGAATGGCTACATGATAATACTGCTGGATTTTGTAAAGGCGTTTGACAGGATACCACATGGAACTCTGTTATGCAAACTGCAACAAATGAGGATGGATATAAAACTAGTGATATGGATAAAAGGGTACTGATGGACAGATCCCAAAAAAGTAGTATATTGAGGACCAGCATCTAGGAGAAGGCAGGTGACTAGTGATGTACCGCAGGACTCTGTGCTTGGAGCCACTGCTGTTTAATTTGTACATATATGATATAGAAACTAATTTGAAGGGAGATATTCAGTTGTTTGCTGATGATTCAAAGTTAGTTAGGATAATAGTTAATCAAGGTGATGTAGAGAGCTTGCAGAATGATTTGAATAGGCTGAACAGTATGGACAAAACATAATGGATGTCAATTTAATATGGAAAAGTGTATAGTCGTGCATTTTGGGATAAAAAGATTACAAGCTGTGTACCACATCGAGGGAACTGTACTCCAGGAAATTGATGATGCCATGGATACGGTAGCTCACAGGATTACTTAGTTATTGAAGAACACGCCAACAAGCAGAGATAAGGAAGTTATCATTTCTGTTTATAAACCCTTAATATGACTACATCTGAATTACTGTGCTCAGATCTGGTCACCTGGATTTCTTGAGGATAAGAAAGTGGTGGAGAGGATCCACATGAAAGGAACCAAGATTGTGAGTAGTCTGGAATGCCCCTTATGAGGATAGATTGAAGGTTTGCATATTGCAAGAGTTGGTTGATAAGTGAAAAAAAAAAAAAGAGGGGGAGAATTATGATAGAAACATTTAAATTACTTAACGATTTTATAGGATTGATGCAGGGGAAATGTTTCAGCACTTGGCTAAAGGGAGCAGAATAAGAGGTCATCTCTGGAAGTGGGTAAGTGTGTTAGCAAGGCCATGAATACTAAATTTTTTGCTGGGGAGTGGTGAATGAATGGAATGAGTTGCCTGAGTCAGTGTAAATGCTTTGTCTGTTAATGGTTTCAAGGAAGAGGCATGATAGATATTGTGTTGTTAATTTGGGTGTCCCACGATGAGTCTTAGGAATTCATGGAGATACCTGTGCAATAGTAATAATAATAATCTCCTCCTTTAAATCATTCGCTATATCATTAATATACAAATTAAAGAGTGCTTGCCATAGTACAGAGCTCTGAGGCACCCCACTGGTCCCCCTCATGCTGCAAGATTCCACTCAACCATATCACTATCTGGTGTCTGTTCCTATCCCAGCTTCTTATCTGTTCACATTTGCTCCAATATAGGTAACAGTCTTCCATGTAGTATTCTGACAATTGCCTTTGCAAAGTCAAGCAGCATCATGGTATAGCCATTTTCCTTATCTCATTCTGCAGTCAATCTATTATAAAATGTGAGTAAATTACCAAGGCAGGACCTACCTTTATAAAGCCATGCCACCTCAATAAGTATTGTATTCCTATTCATTCCCTACTGAATTTTACCTTGAATCAGATTTTCCAATACTTTAACTATCGCTCTAACGATATTGATTGGTCTGTAATTTGCTACTTCTGTCTTGGCACCATCTTTATGTAATGGAAATATAGTAGTATTTTTTTCCACTTCTTTTTAACATTGCTATTGCTGAGACTTAGAATCAACAACTTGGTCAGAGGCATTACCAGTTCTCTTGCACATTCTTGTGGGACACATGCCATGCCATCCAGCCTCACTGTTCCATTCGCATTGATATTTTTTGTTATGCTGAGCATTCTAGTTCATCTACCTCAATTCTCATTAGAAGATTGAAAATCTTCACCTGGATTACACCTTTACAAAGTGATTGCATAATAGCTCAACTATTTCTCATGTTTCTTCATTTTCTACCATCAGCATGGAATAAAGTTCATCATCAAATTCCTGATATATATCCTCAGGGATGTACAGGATATGATAGTACAACATGAAAAATTTACATCATTACTAATGTCCCAACTACAATTTTCCTCCAAATCAGTCTGTTAAATCTCAAGATTAATATTATCAGGTCTTATGTTTCTGTCTTCTAAGGCACTTTTTATTGCATCAATCCACCTATATCTTGGTCTTCTTCTGGGTCTTTTTCCTGCAAACCTGGCAGAGAACACTTGTTTTACTAATCTCACTCTCCCATTCTGCTTAAGTGACCATACTACCTAAGATTAGCTCTGCTAATGCATTCCTGGATGCTGAAAATATCAATTTCTTTCCTAATATCCTCGTTTTTAATATGATATTGCCGTTGATGCCATCGGTTCATGCACCTAATCTTTCTCAGGACTCTCATATCTGTGGTCTCTAGTCTTTGGTCAAGTGTTTTACTTCTAGCTAGCTCTCAGATTAGTAACTTAAAAATTGGTTTGAACAATGTTGTGTACAGCTAATTTAGTGTTTTGGCTAATTTCTCTCTTATTCCATATAAATTTATTCAGTTGACTTCCTGCCATACCAGCTTTATTGATTCTGTTGTCTATTTCCATATTTAACTTACCATCTTCACTAAAAATCGTGCCTAAGTAGATAAAATGTTTTACTTGTTCTATAAGTTCTTCATTCACAACGCAGTTGATATTTTCAATGTTTCTGCCTATTTTCCTTGTCTTTGTCTTTTTAATGCTGAACCTCATACCATATCTGTTAAAACAATAATTCAATTTAGTCAGGGAATCTTGCAGACTTGTAGCGGATTTATTTAGAATTAAAACATCATCCGCAAATATGAGAATGGGGAACTGGACAATGAGACTTATTTGTGCCTATGGTCCCACAGAAGATTCTACTAAGGTAGAAGAGAAATATTTGATGCTTTAGAAAAAGAAACTGACACAATGAAAAATTAAAAGTTGGTCCTTGTTGGGGATCTAAATAGCAGAGTAGGAAATTATTGTCAGATATACAAAAATATTTTGGGAAAATTTGGAGAAAAGAGCAAAGCTAATAATAATGGCAAATATCTGTTGGATTTCTGCTCAGGACATGGACTGGTTATTACTAACACCATGTTCCAACATAAAAATGTGCACAAATTCACATGGAGAGAAGAGGCTAGGAATAAGAAAAGTCTCATTGACTATGTTATTGTTGATAGTGATGTTTTCCCACTGGTGCAGGACCCCAGAGCATACAGAGGATTTGAAATTGGAAGTGATCACTATTTAGTCTTGAGCAGTATAAAATTGAATTTCATATCGAAAAGAATAACATGTAAGAAGTTTTAAAGTGAATAAAAGTTGAGCAGCTCTCAGATGTGAACTGTAGACTAAAATACACAAAGATTATTGAAAAAAAAAAAAATGAGAGTTTGTGAACAGAAACCAAACCTTGGAGATTCGGTGGCAAGCCTTGAAGAAAACCCTGGCTGATTCAGCTAGAGAGGCATGTGATGTGATTGACTGCAAGAATAGAAAAATCAAAACTCCATGGTGGACACAGGAAGTTAAAGAGACACTGAAGGAAAAGAAGAAAGCATATCAAAAGTTCCTTCAAATAAGTCAGCTTGTGCACTTAGAGAATACAGAGACAAATGCATGAATGCTAAACACTGTAAAACTAGCTAAACAAAAGTCATGGGAGGACTTTGGCAAGAACATAGAAAATAAATATCAAGAAGGTGTTAAGATATTCTGGAGGTTGTTGAAGAAGCTTAGAAATGGAAGAAAGAGTGGTGTAAAAGGAGTTAGAGATGATAAAGGTGACATGAAAATGGGATAAAAAGATATCCTTGAAGTATGGAGTAATTACTTCGAAAACTGCTAAATGAAACAAGCAGTGATAGCACAGTGGTAAAAAAACAGTCAACAGGCATACAGTCAGGTATACATATCCATACTCGAAGTAGAAAAAGGCATCAAAGGCTTGAAATGTGGAAAGGCAGCAGGAGTAGATGATATTCGACCAGAAATGCTGAAGTATGATGGCATAAAAGTCTTACCGTGGCTGCATTGCATAGTTCAGAAGGCGTGGACAGAGGGACGAATCCCCGACGATTGGAGTAGGGCTCTCATAGTACTCATTTATAAAAAGGGAAATAAAACTGAATGTCAGAATTACAGAGGTGTTTCCCTACTGAGTGTTCCGGGCAAGATTTTATGCCAGTATACTTGAGAAACGGTTGAGAAGAATTGTGGAAGAAAATCTTGGTGAAGAACAAGCTGGATTCAGGCCAAATAGAGGCTGTCAGAATCAGATCTTCACTTTATGACAAATAGTTGAGAAAGCATGGGAATATAACAAGATCTGTATTTAAGTTTTGTCGATTTGGAAAAGGCATATGACAAGGTGCCAAGAGAGAAGCTATTCAGTATGCTACAGTTATACGGTGTCAATGGGGCATTATATCAAGCAATACTTAGTCTTTATTTGAATTGTACGTCAGCAGTTTGAATTGAAGGAAGTACAGGGTTTAATGTTAAATCTGGTGTGAGACAAGGATGTACATTATCCCCTATCTATGTGGATCACATTATGAAGGAAGTGGTATTAAACATGATATCAGAATTGGAGATGTTAATATATATCCTTTGCTTTATGTGGACTATGTTATACTTCTAAATAAATCTACTACAAGTTTGCAAGATTCCCTGACTAAATTGAATAACTGTTGTAATAGATATGGTATCAAGGTCAGCAATAAAAAGACAAAATGAAAATAGGCAGAATCGTTGAAAATGTCAATGTGTTGTGAACGGGGAACCTGTGGAACAAGTAAAACATTTCAGCTACTTAGGCACGATTTTTATTGAAGATGGTAAATTAAATATGGAAATAGACAACAAAAATCAACAAAAAAGCTGGTATGGTAGGAAGTCAATTGAATAAATTCTTAAGGAATAAAAGAGAAATTAGTCAGAACACTAAATTAGCTGTATACAAGACAATGTTCAAAGCAGGTTTATCTTATGGATCTGAGAGCTGGGTCAGAAGTAGAACACTTGTCCAAAGATTAGAGACCGCAGATATGAGAGTTCTGAGAAAGATTATAGGCGTGAACAGATGTCATCAATGGCAATATCATATTAAAAACAAGGATATTAGGAAAGAACTAGACTTTGAAAGTTTAATTTTCACTTGGTTAGACTATAATAAATTTAGTTTAATACTTTATCCAAGTGTGAACAAACAAAGTTTGCACGTGAAAGTATCTTTAGGACTGGGGTAAGGTGGTACAACACCGGGAAACTCGTTGCAAAGGTGGAGCAAGCTAGCATCACTCCTATCACAGTATCTCCCATAATGCAAAACACATCTCCTTGCAGATATGTATAATGTTATGCATTAAGGGAAGGTGTTTTGCATTATGGGAGATACTGAGATAGGAGTGATGTTAGCTTGCTCCACCTTTGCAACGAGTTGCCCAGTGTTGTACGAACTTACCTCAATCCTGAAGATACTTTCACGTGCAAACTTTGTTTGCTAACACTTGGATAAAGGATTAAACTAAATAGACATTGTCGGCATCCAGGAATGCTTTAGCAGAGCTAATTTTAGGTGGTATGGTTACTTAAACAGAATGGGCGAGGAAAGATTAGCAAAGCAAGTGTTCTCTGCCAGGTTGGCAGGATTACAATCCAGAGGAAGACGAAGATATAGGTGGATTGATACGGTACAAAGTGCCTTAGACGATAGAAATATAAGATCTGATAATGTTGGAGTCTTGACAAGTAACAGACTGATTTGGAGGAAAATTGTAGATAGGAAGTTAGTTATGATGTAATTTTTTTCATGTAGTACTATTATATCCTGTACACCCCTTGAGGGTGTATGTCAGAAATTTGATGATGATGATGACATCATTAGCATAAAGCAAAGATCTGAGATTAATTAATCCAATTTTGATATCAGGTTTAATACCACTTTTCTTCATAATGTGATCCATATAGATAATGAATAAGTGAGGGGATACTACTACTGTACTATACTTTCATTTCTAACTGCTGACTTACAACTCAAATAGAGACTTAGTATAGCTTGATGTAATTCCCCATTAACACCGTATAACTGCAGCATTTTGAATAGCTTCTCTATCTCTTGGCACCTTGTCATATGCCTTTTCCAGATCTGCAAAACTTAAATACAGATGTGTCAATTTTTTTTTTTTTTTTTTTTTTAAAACCTTGACTATTATTTATAAGACTATTACACTTTTTTTTATATAATGTTTGTCAAGTAGCTTTATTTTATTGTCCTACATGTTTCGCCAATTTTTTTCTATCGGCATCTTCAGGGAATACAAACTAGTAAGCTATATGAAGGTAACAGACTAGGTTATAACTGATGGTGGTTCTAATTCATACAAAAAATTAGTATTGAACGAGACAATGCGCTTGTCTTGGGAACGTGATTTATTCGTTATGGCTTATGATGTAATTGTCATGAAAGTTCATTTCTTTGATGTTTAATGATCTGATTAAAGCTTTCCAAATTTCTGGTAAGGTTAGGCCTTGATTCTTGTTTAGGTTTTCAGTTTTAGTGACTGTAGCTGCTTCCTTGAAGGTTCTTGAATGGTAGTTATCTTCTATATAGGGCATAAGGCTCTTATCCCACTCAATGTGATGGTTAGTAGAGGCAAAGTGGCAAGAAAGGCCTGAAATGTCTTGTCTGTTGTTTCTGACCTATCCTATGTGTTCTTTCTTTCTCATTTCAAAGCTTCTAGAGGTCTGATCTACACAACTAATACCACATGAGCAAGGTATATTATATACTCCAGAGTACTTGTAGAATGGATGAGGATCTTTTGGTGATCTTAAAAATTTCTGAATAGTGTTGATTGGCTTGAATGCTACTCTGATATTATGTGGTTTTAGAAGGTTAGCTAATTTTTTGGAAATGCTGCTAACAAATGGAATAGTAATAGTACTGATGTATTGGACGTCATCATATGTCCAATACATCACATGCATACCTTTTGTTTGGTATGCAATCTCGAAGGTTTAAAATGCAAAAAAGCTAGGTATTTAAACCATCTGACTTTTTTAAAAAGATGTAGAGACAATTGCGTGATCCCAAAATTTCTTCGTTTAAAACAATATTATAAAACTAAAAAAAGCTAACATGATTTACCAACGAACTTCATGTGCACTTCTCAAAGAAAGAATTTGCCATACGAGATTCATGCTTAGCAAAATAGACTCATAGTGCTATAACTTATTCACAGATATCTCTAATAACCTTGATGCAGAGATATGGCAACTATTAGACAATATGATTAACAAAAGTTTTACCAAAACATTTAACTACAGCAATAAGACACAAATTGATAAATTCAATATGCTGTATGATAATCATATCAACTATAAACCGTCTCTACTAAATAACCAAGTGATAATTAACCTATCTAAACACGTTTTAACTAAACCTGAGATCTCTATCCTCAAAAAAGGATTCAGTTATGCCTTAAAACCCACTGCCATTCCTAAAATAGAGTTCATCTACAACTTAGAAAAAAGCCTTCTCATTGCTACCACTTCCAATAGCTAATGACTTACGATTAAAAAGCAGCATAATCCTTTCAGCTCCGACAAGATCTCCTAACTCCAACTCTAACCAAATGGAAAGAAGAATGCTTCTCAAATTAAGAAATAATAAAGACATCATCATACTCAAAGCCGACAAAGGTAATAATACGGTTATATTAAATACTAAAGATTATGAAGAAAAAATTAAAAATCTATTATCTTACAGGTCTGTCTATGAAGTTCTCAGTAGAGATCCGACCATAAAAAACCATAATGACACCAATGAACTATTACATGGAATGACTAACTGGCCTATAGAAGTAATAAGAAAGTTAAAATCAATGCACCCACTAACTCCTAGACTGTATGGCGTTCCTAAAATTCATAAAGAAGGTATTCCATTATGTCCAATAGTTGACGGAATCTATTCTCCCACTTAACTTCCAAGTACCTTGCTAAGATTTTACAAAAACACATTCACGTTTCGGATACTTATATTAAAAACTCGCAACATTTTATAGATAAAATAAAAAACATCCCTATCTATGAAGAGGATATACTAGCAAGCCTAGACATTACATCTCTGTTTACAAACATTCCAGTGGTTGAAGTCATCAACATCTTAGACAACTTGTTCCCAAGAAACATCACTACTTTGTTCAATCACTGTTTAACTTCTAGCTATTTTGTTTGGCAAAAAACTGTCTACAAACAACTCACCGGATTGCCATGGGTAGCCCCCTCTCCCCTCCTTGTGCCGACTTATTCATGGAAGATGTAGAAGAAAAAATCTTATCCCAGATCATTCCAAAACCGAAAATTTGGTACAGATATGTGGATGATATCTTTCTCATTTGGGATCATACGAAAGAAGAACTAATGGATTACCTTAACCAAATCAATAGCTTCCACCATACCATCAAATTCACATTAGAAATTGAAAAAAAAAGATGGAAAACTGCCATTCCTTGACATCCTAATAAAGAAACAAACCAATAATAGTATCAACCTATCTGTTTATAGAAAACCTACAAATACTGGATGTTACCTCCATTTCAACTCATCTCATTATATAGCTCAGAAACTTAGCATTATCCATATGCTCAAGAAAAGAGCTATACAGTACACAACAGATAAGAATGACTTGCAAATGAAATTAACTACAATATCCAGAGAACTATCTTTAAATGGTTATCCAAAAAGACTCTACAACAAGATTCTCTTGACTGATATACCACATAGACAACGTGATGTCTATGTGGTATAACTACATGTCTGGTCAGTGTTTTTTACCACTTCCTGTCATCACTGCTTGTTTCATATAGACAATCGTTTCCTACTCTGCTATTTAGTTCCCCCAACAAGGACCAACTTTTCGTTTTTCATTGTGTCAGTTGCTTTCTCGAAAGCCTCAAAAAAATTCCTCCATTTCTGCCCTTAGTAGAACCTTCTGCGGGACCATAGGCACAAATAAGTCTCACTGTCCAGTTTCCCATTCTCATATTTGCCCATGTCACTAAATTTAAGACTGCCTGTCATTCAAGAAGATTAGCCTCGTATTTAGTGTTGAATACTGTGGCTACTCATTCTTTTCCTTGATTGTCATTGCCTGAATATAACTTTTGTATTTATTGCTCAGAAAGATCTCACCAGTTTTTGTCTTTTTTGTTTCAGTCACCCCTATTATGTTGATCTGGTCCTTATCCAATTCCTCAGCTTGCTCCATTTCTTTGTCATTCAACCAGGCAAAGAAAGCATTATGTAAGGAATATAAACAAAAAAGTGATCAAGCATGCTCATGACCAATACAAAGGTCAGACAAGTAACAGCGAACTAGTATGGTAAGCAAGGATAAATCAGATGAGAGAAAATTAGCTAAGTAAGCCAAGTAAATCTAAACATTTTTTTTTGCTATATAGCAAGTTAGGGAAAGCTTGATTATGCAAAATAACCTTATTCCATGATGATACAACATGACAGAATTTCATGCCAGCTGGGGCATCACCTGGTTAAACAAGGTTACATCAAACGCATGGAGCATGCTAACATACACTTCCATTCATTTCATGTAATGTTTCATTTGAATTTTGATAATAATTAGCATTTGTTATGTTTTAACCTGATACTTTAGCTTGTTTCAGTTCTGTTTTGTTGCTTTTCGTGTGCCCAGATGAAGCCAACAGTCAAGTCGGCGAAACTAGTAGTCTATATCTCTGTACAAATCTCCGACCAATTAAAACCCAATTTTATGTGTTTATATAATATTCAGTGGTTGAAAATAAAATTATCATAAAGATATGATAATGTTTGAGTTTTGACAGGTAGATAGTGGTGATGTATTTCATGTAGTACGATCTTATCCCGTAGACCCCTTGAGGATACATGTCAGGAATTTGATGATGATAGAGGCTGTCAGGATCAGATTTTCACTTTGCAACAAATAGTTGAGAAATCATTGGAATATAACAAAGATATGTATTTAAGTTTTGCTGATCTGAAGAAGACATATGACAAGGTGTCAAGAGAAAACCTATTCAAAAGGCTTTAGTTATATGGTGTCAATGGGGCATTATACCAAGCAATACTTAGTCTTTATTTGAGTTGTAAGTCAGTAGTTAGAATTGAAGGAAGTACAGGAAGATGGTTTAATGTTAAATCTGGTGTCAGACAAGTGAAGGAAAGTGGTATTAAACCTGATATCAAAATTTGGAGATGTTAATCTTAGCCATTTACTTTATGTGGATGATGTTATACCTCTAAACTAATCTGGTACAAGTCTGCAAATTTCCCTGACTAAATTGAATAACTGTTGTAATAGATTTGGTATGAAAATCAGCAATAAAAAGACAAAGCCAATGAAAATAGGCAGAAGCATTGAAAATATCAACTGCATAGTGAATGGAGAACCTATAGAACAAGTGAAACATTTCAACTACTTGGGCACAATTTTTAGTGAAGATGTAAATTAAATATGGAAATAGACAACAGAATCAATAAAGCTGGTATGGTAGGAAGTCAACTGAATAAATTTATATGGAATAAGAACGAAATTAGTGAAAACACTCGATTAGCTGTATACAAGACAGTGTTCAAGCCAATTTTAACTTATGGATCTGAGAGCTGGGTTAGAAATAAAACACTTAACCAAAGACTAGAGACCGCAGATATGAGAGTCCTGAGAAAGATTAGGGGAGTGAACAGATGGCAACAATGACAATATCATATTAAAAATGAGGATATCAGGAAAGAACTTGTCTTTCTTAGCATCCAGGAATGTGTTTGCAGATCTAATCTCAGGTGGTATGGTCACTTGAACAGAGCGGGAGGGTAAAGATTAGCAAAACAAGTGTTCTCTGCCAGTTTGTCAGGAAAAAAGACCTAGAGGAAGACCAAGATATAGGTGGATTGATACGGTAAAAAAGTGCCTTCGAAGATAGAAATATAAAAACTGATGATGTTGGAGTCTTGACAGGTAATAGATTGAGTTGCAGGAAAATTGTGGATAGGAAGTTAGTAATGATGTAATTTTTTTGATGTAGTACTATCATATACTGTACATTTCTTGAGGGTGTACAGAAATGGTTGAATTTTTGAGTGCCTCTGAATATTCAGAAAACAGTTTCTTAAATTTACTCTGATGTAGCTTTGTGGTTTTCTTCCTGGAGATTCTGAGTGAAAATCTAATCCTGACTTCTGTTTCTTCTGAACCCAGCTTGTTCTTCTCCAAGCTTCTCCTCCACATTTCTTATCTGTTTCTAGTAGTAAGGCTTATACGTTGGTCAGACATAACTGGTAATTAGTTTACGGAATTAACACATATAAAGTATATTAATTAAAGGTAACTTTAATGAATAACTTCTATATTTCGGCAACGTCACATTGCCATCTTCAGGAACATAAAGATATGGTATGTGCATGCAGGCACTAACACAAAGCAAATGAGGAAGAAAGCAAGAAACTAATATTGTTCCTAAAGTCCTAATGGTGCCCTCTTGCGGGCTAATTTGGTAGTCTTTGCAGTTGGGCTGAAGTTCTCATAATGTAAGTCTCCCAAATTTGGGGTAGTTTCATGCACCCAAATTTGTTGAGGTTAGGAACGTTTTTTAGAGCTGCTGAAGATTCTTTGAATAATCTTTCGTATTTAAACTTGCTGCGATGAATTATTTTTGTTTTCTTCCAATGAATATTATGGTGGGTATCTAAGGCATGGTCTGCCAGCCCAGAGCGGCTGTACTGGTGAAACCGGATGTAGTCTTGGTGATCTGAAATTCTGATATTTGTTGTTCTGCCTGTTTGGCCAAAGTAGGACAATTTGCAGCTCAAGGGACCTGGTATACACCAGGTAGGTCTAGGGGAAGTGGTTGGTCTTTGGTAGAGCGGATAAGGGATGCCAACTTTTTATATGGTCTGTAACAGGAAGTAAGGTCATATTTTTTGAGGATATTGGTTATTTTCTCAGAGGTGCCCTGGATGTAGGGGATGGTGATAGACTTGGTGTAATCTTTATTGTGGAGGGGCGGAGGGGGTTGTGGTTTACTGGTTTTAGTATTTTTTGGATTTTTTTGGGATTATAGCCATTGGCTAAGAAAGTGTTGAGGATGTGGTTTAGTTCAGTAGTTAGGGCCTTGTCATCTGAGCAGATTAATTTTGCCCTGTTATATAGTGTTTTTATAACCCCATATTGTTGTGTGTGGGGGGGGTGGGACTGCTGGTGAATGTATCTGCCAGTATGGGTGGGTTTTCTGTGAACAGAGAAAACCAAAGATCCATCAAGCTGGCGGGTGATTAAAGTGTCTAGGAAGGGAAGGGTGTTGTTCTCCTCTTTTTCTAAGGTGAACTGGACTCTGGGGTGTTGGTTGTTTAAGTGTGTTAGGAAGGAATGGAGTGTGTCTGAGCCATGTGGCCAAATAGCAAACACATCATCCACATAACGAAGCCAAATAGTGGGTTTTTGTGGGGCAGAGTTTAAGGCTTTCTCTTCAAATGTCTCCATAAAGAAATTGGCCAAGGGTGGGGAAAGCGGTGAACCCATGGCTGTCCCCTCTATCTGCTTGTAGAACTTTCCTTGCCAAACGAAATAGCCTGAGTTCATTGTGAACTGAAATAGGGCTGAGATATCGGTAGAAAACTTGGCTTAGATGAGCTCTAGGGTTTCTTTGAGTGGGACATTAGTGAATAGGGAGGAGACGTCAAAACTGACCATTATGTCAGTGTGTTGGAGTGTGAGGTTTTCTGTACTGGCTTTAAAGTGGGCTGAGTTTTTTGTGTGATGGTGTGTTGCCAGTGTAGTGTGTGAACGTTTTGGCTAAATGTTTGGCTAATTTATATGTGGGGGAATCGATACCATCCACTATGGGACGCAATGGCACATTTTGTTTATGTATTTTTGGAAGTCCATATAATCGGGGGGGGGGGGGGTCTAGAGTTATAAGGTTTTAGTTTGTTGGTGACTTCCACAGGCCAAGAAGTGACCTTCTTAAGGAGTCTGTGGAGAGTTCTAATCTGAGAGCTGGTCGGATTATATTCAATGGGGAGGTAAGTCGTAAGGTCTAGTACTAAAGCAGTTAGCTTACCTTTGTAGTCTTTTTGATTGAGCACCACTGTGGCGTTTCCCTTATCCGCCTTGGTGATTACTATTTTCTTGTTGTTTTTCAATTCTTGTAGGGCTGCATATTCGTTTTTGGAGGTTTGGCTTTAGTGAGAACACTGACTACATCCAGTCTAACGTTGTTGGCGATATGGTTAGGCAGGTTGCGAATTCCACGTTCTATCTGGATCATGATTTCTTCAGCAGGTATTCCTTTTGGAGCTAGGACGAAATTGTGACCACGTGAAAGTGCAGTGAGTGCTTCAGGCTTTAAAACTGCCGACGAGAGGTTGACTACAGTGTTGAGTGGTGGCTGTGGTGAGGAGGTAGAATTCTTTGTCAGGTTTTCGTATTTTTTCAAGTGTCGACTTCATATTTTTTTGAATTCTTTTTTTGCCGATGCGCATGAGATGTCGTAAAGTATCGACCATAAATCATGGCCGAATGTATCCGAAAGCTCTTCCTCTAGCGCCCGTAAGGTTTTGTTTTCGTCGGCAAGGAGAACACACGTCGCGGTAATTTGTTCTCTTAACAGGGCGAAGCTAGTGCGATTATAAATGCGCAGAGCTTTCTCGGAAGTAAAACGGTGCTTCAATTTAACATAATTAAGGATCACTTTGTTATCCCGGCAGCGTTTTAGGAACGTCAGACAATTTATTTGCCTCGATATCTTCAACCTCAATTTGCCGTATTGACGGGCCTTTCGTGCGATAGCATCTCCGTGGATGATCACGATTCTAGTAGTAAGGCTTATACATTGGTCAGACATAACTGGTAATTAGTTTACGGAATTAACAACGCATATAAAGTTTATTAATTAAAGGTAACTTTAATGAATAACTTCTATATTTCGGCAACGCCAATATCCTCAAAAAATATGACCTTACTTCCTGTTACAGACCATATAAAAAGTTGGCATCCCTTATCTGCTCTACCAAAGACCAACCACTTCCCCTAGGTCCCTTGCAGCTGCAAATTGTCCTACTTTGGCCAAACAGGCATAACAACAAATATGAGGATTTCAGAACACCAAGACTACATCCGGTTTCACCAGTACAGCCGCTCTTGGCTGGCAGACCATGCCTTAGATACCCACCATAAAATTCGTTGGAAGAAAACAAAAATAATTCATCGCAGCAAGTTTAAATATGAAAGATTATTCAAAGAATCTTCAGCAGCTCTAAAAAAACGTTCCTAACCTCAACAAATTTGGGTGCATGAAACTACCCCAAATTTGGGAGACTTACATTATGAGAACTTCAGCCCAACTGCCAAGACTACCAAATTAGTCTGCAAGAGGGCACCATTAGGACTTTAGGAACAATATTAGTTTCTTGCTTTCTTCCTCATTTGCTTTGTGTTCGTGCCTGCGTGCACATACCATATCTTTATGTTCCTGAAGATGGCAATGTGAAGTTGCCGAAATATAGAAGTTATTCATTAAAGTTACCTTTAATTAATATACTTTATATGCGTTGTTAATTCCGTAAACTAATTACCAGTTCTTATCTGTTTCTTAAGAATACTTGCATAAATCTTAACAGGAATATTCATTATAGAAATTCCTCTGTAATTCTCACTTCAGCTTTATTCCTTATTTTATATTATGAGTGCTTCACTGTATAGTTTTTATACACCTTCATTTTATATCATTAACTCCAGCTGCCTTTCCACATTTCAGATTTTTGATAGGTTTTTCTACTTCAAGTACAGATATATATTCAAAATGACATTCCTGTTGAGTGTCCTCTACCACCATTCTGTCACTGCTTGTTTCATTTAACAATCTTTCAAAGTAATTACTCCATATATCAAGAATATCTCTATCCTCTGTTTTAAAGGCACCCTTTATTATCTCTAATTCCTTTTACAGTACTCTTTCCTCCATTTCTGAGTTTTTTCACTAGCCTCTAGAATATTTTATCACCTTCCTGATATTTATTTTCAATGTTCTTACCAGTCCTTCCATGAATTTTGTTTAGCTAATGTTACACAATACAGTACTTTGCTTTTTTACATTTTTTCTCTGTATTTTCTAAGAGTGCAAGCTGACTTACTTACCAGAAATTTTTGATATGCTTTTTTCTTTATCTCTATCCTCTGTTTTCAAGGCCCCTTTATTATCTCTAATTTCTTTTACAGTACTCTTTCCTCCATTTCTGAGCTTTTTCACTACCTCCAGAATATTTTACCACCTTCCTGATATTTATTTTCAATGTTCTTACCAGTCCTTCCATGAATTTTGTTTAGCTAATGTTACACAATACAGTACTTTGCTTTTTTACATTTTTTCTCTGTATTTTCTAAGAGTGCAAGCTGACTTACTTACCAGAAATTTTTGATATGCTTTTTTCTTTATCTCTATCCTCTGTTTTCAAGGCCCCTTTATTATCTCTAATTTCTTTTACAGTACTCTTTCCTCCATTTCTGAGCTTTTTCACTACCTCCAGAATATTTTACCACCTTCCTGATATTTATTTTCAATGTTCTTACCAGTATTTCCATGACTTTTGTTTAGCTAATGTTACACAATACAGGACTTAGCTTTTTTACATTTTTTCTTTGTATTTTCTAAGAGTGCAAGCTGGCTGACTTGTCAGAAATGTTTGATATGCTTTTTTCTTTTCTTCGACTGCTTTATCTTCCTGAGTTCACCATGGAGTTCTGATTTTACTATCCTTGCAGATTACCCCACCACATGCCTCTCTGGCTTAGTAAGTGAATAAAATTTTCTTTAGGGTTTGCCACTGAATCTCCAAGGTTTGGTTCTTGTTTTCAAACTCTTTCAGAATCCACAGTTCACTTCTGGTAGATGTTCAACTTTAATTTGTTTCAAAACTTATTTTTACACCCCCTTCTTTTCAATATGAAGTTCAGTTTTATCCTGTTCAACACTAAATGGTGATCACTTCCTCTTTCAAATCCTCTGTATACTGCTGTGTCCTGAACCAGTGTGAAAACATCACTGTCGACAGTAATAGTCAATGAGACTTTTCTTATTCCATGCATCTTCTCTCAATGACAATATGTGCACATTTTTGTGTTGGAACATGCTAGTAATAACTGGTCTGTCTTGAACAGAAATCTTTCAAGTACTTACCATTATTATTATTAGCTTTGTTCTTTTCTCCAAATTTTCCCAAAATATTCTCATATGTCTGATAATCATTTCCTACTCTGCTGTTTAGATCTCCAACAAGGATCAACTTTTCCTTTTTCATTGTGTCTGCGGCCTTTTCTAATGCCTCTTAAAATTCCTCCACTTCTTTCTTATTAGAACCTTCTATGGGACGATAAGCACAAATATGTCTCACTGTCCAGTTCTCCATACATTAGGTTGATATTGGCCTGCCATTCAAAAAGATTATCCTCATATTTAGTGTTTAATATTATTGCTGCTACTTCTTTTCCCTGATTGTTAATACATGAATATAACATTTTGTATTTGTTGCTTAGAAAGATGCCGCCTGATATTTGTCTTCTTTGTTTCAGTCATGCCTATTGTCTATCTGGTACTTATCCAATTCTTCTGCTGGTTCCATTTCTTTACTTTTATGTTGATGTTTCAATCTCGATAAATAAATATTTAAAGGATTAAACAAAGGATTAAGATAGAAATATAAGAGCTTGTCAAGTATATTATACTTCGTAAAGAAGTGATAAAAGTTTCCATAAAGGTATCACTTTATTGAAGAATAATGCAGATTAGTGTATAGGATGCTTTATTGATGATCTTCAAGCTCGAGATCTTTGAGCACTACAATTTGTGTCATATGAGTAGGAGAATGGAAAGTACTATGATCAGCAAAACTGCAAGTATGGTTTGATGACAGTGAGTGCAGTTGTTTATCTATAAGAGCAAGAGAATGGTGAAATAACCAAGTCCTGAGGAACACCTGCATTAATAGGACAGTCTGAATAGAGAACTTCCGCCATAATGTGCAGTAAATTTTTTGAGTGAAAGCTGGTAATATCGTTGCGAAGGAAGGAAGGCATTTTGCATCAAGATGACATTAGCTGTGAAGCCATCAATGCCAAACCTTATTGGATGTCTTTAAAATGTCAAGTGCAACAGCAAGGTTTTGCCAAATCTTTCCATGGCATATGTCCAGAGGTGGGTTTTGTAGATGATGATATCTGTGTATCTTGGCTGGCAAAATCCACACTGGTAGACATTCGTTAGGTGATAGTTTCCTAGGATTTGAAGAAGTTGACTGTTGAAGACTTTTCCATTACTTTAGACCGCAAAAGTGCAAGAGCAATAGGTCAATAGTTTGATGAAGATAAGAATTGAAGATTCTTCTTTCATTTTTTTGAATCATCTGTTATGGGCTTGTTATGTTATGGATTACATAACAGATGTAATCTGTTATGTAATCCAATATTGTGGATTGGATTACAGTAGACCAGTGGTGTTCAACCTTTTTTACTATGAGAGCTACTTTTCTATAAAAAGTTATTCGGCAATCTACTCTCTTATATATAAGTTATTCGGTGATCTACTCTTATATAGATCATGTTCCCCCCCCCCCCCCGACCTGATATCTGATTACGCACAAATAAACAACTAAAAAAAATACACAACTAAAAACTTTATTTGTGTATTTAAAAATTTATTTATTACTTTTAATTATTTTAATACAACAAAAAACAACAACAAATATATTGCAATAAAATATTTATTTCTCTATTTTGGAAAACCAAAGTTAGAAAAAAAACAACAGATTGATTACAAACTCACAAGTTACAGGCAATGCTACTTGATTAAAAAAAAAAAAAAGAAAAAAAGTTAATGTGAAATTTGGCATTGTTTGAACCTCGCAATATTTTCATAGTCTAGGTGATATGAAGAAGTGGCCAATCGCAGACAATCATTCAAATGATCATTTGTAATTTGGTTTCTTAATTGATTTTTTATGGCAGTCATATTTGAAAAAGCAGATTCTGACAAGTATGTTGATCTGAAACACGACAGAATTTTTTGTGCAGTATCAGTTAATATTGGGAATTTTTCATGTACATACTTCCAAATGACTTCATTGTTTATTGATTTTAAATGTAAACTATTCTGAATGTTTATTATCTCAAGTTCTACTTCAGCTTGGTTTATATCAAACAGCCCACTAATTTTATTCGAAATTTCTGTTATGTTCAAGTTTATTATTGATAAAAGATACAATCATTTCAGTTTTGTTAAAATCTTTGAATCTTGAATTTATTTCTTCCTCAACTAATTCTATTTCACGAATAAATTCTTTTAAATCATAGCAAAGCATTTCTTGATTTTGTTCAAAAAATTTTAATAAATATGGGAGATGTCTAAATTCACAGTCATTTATATTTTTCTTTAATAAAAGTAAGTATTGTTGGAAAGTTTTTATTGAACTTGACATGTCAATTAAATTTTTATCTCTACCTTGTAACTCTAAATTTAAATTGCTTAATTTCGTACAGAAATCTACTAAAAATGATAAGTGTAACAACCATCTTTTATCACTCAATTGTGGATAAATATCTCCATTTTCATCAAGAAAAATTTTTATATCGTTGATTAATACAAGAAATCTTTTTAAATGACTTCTGCTGAGCCAGCGAACGTTATTCTACAACAGAAGTTCCCTATCATCATCATCTACCTTTTTAATTTAAATAATTGCCGTTGCAGGGCTTTTCCTCGAACAGAATTTACAATTTTAAATTTAATATCCAAAACATCTTTTGTGTTTAATCTTTTACTACACAGTACTTGTTGGTGAATAATACAGTGGTACGTTAAAAAAATCTGGATGTTTGTCATCGTTTTTACATAATGAAATGAAGCCTGATTTATTACCTATCATTTCAGTAGCACCATCAGTAGTAATATACACAAGTTTAAAAAGTGGAAGTTTGTGTTGTTTCACAAATTCATCAAATGCCGAAAAAATGTCTTCTCCCCCTATTCCTTCCCAATAATGGTATAATTTTCAAAAGCTCTTCTTTACTTGAATAATCTTGAAATACCATGCAAATAAATACCATTAACTGATCAATATCAGTGAAGTCGTTTGATTCATCAAATTGTAATGAAAACGCAACACACTGGTGAATGCCTGACATTAACCTGTCCTGGAAAGTTTTCTCCTGCAATTGGAACTCTTCCTTTTGGCAATTTGAAACATTGTTTGCAGCCTAGAAGTAGTCGCTCTCTCTCTAGCGACATCTCAAACTGCGAAGCTCCTTTCTGGAAGTGGGGAACTCCTCTCTCAAGTAACATGGATCCGGGCAGTCTCTCTGATGGCGACTCTGGACCGGGCGACCTCCTCTCAGACAGTAATTCTAGAACTGTGACCCTTTTTGCCTGCTTCAGTCCCTTTTTATTACTTCCTCTGAGACCTTGCATGAAGTTTTTTGCAACCCCAAAGAATCGGTATGAGTCTTTCATCTTAAGTTTCAAGTTTGGCACGCCTATTGTTCTGCTCCGCTTTCTTTTGATTGTAAATTGCCGGCCATCGGAAAGTTGTTTGAACTCTTTCTGACTGACTTTGGAGATGTTTACACTTAGAGCCTGCAAGCCTTTCTCATACATACAAGTTTCAATAACAATCTTTCTAATGCCGCCATGTACAGCTTCGGCACAAAAACATTGCCTTTGTTTTTAACACTCTAACATATTCTTATTAAAGCAGTATATACAGTTAGCTTCAAAAGAGTTATTTACAAAAACATCTAATACAAACTATACCAATACAAACAAAGTTTATTTTTTTACAATATTCACATGGGACTTAACCTAAGTAAAAAATTGATGTGATGTGCTTTGGAATATTTAATATTTAAGCTACAATCGAGTTTTTACCCTTTGCTTATAATCGTATTCACTCGACTCGCTGTTTGACTTCCACTGATCCAAATTAATTCATTTACCTGGACTTATAAGAAAATTACTGATTTGACAATTTTAACGAAAAATAAATAAACTATAGCAATACACTTAAAGTGAATTAAAAATAATAAAAAAACAATGATAAATAAAATATTATGTTTTCAGTTTTAATTAAATTTGTAAGTAAGGAGGAATACACGAGATCTACCAAAAATCGCTCTGCGATCGATGGGTTGAACACCCCTGCAGTAGACCATCATCATCTGGTATAGAGAGATGATAAAGGACAAGTGTTGAAGAACACATCTCTTGTGCACAAGTGATGGCATACCATCAGGACTAGAAGCCTCTTTTGGTATCCAGGTTGTTTAAGATTCTTCTGATGTCTTTCTGGCATAAGGGTACAAGAGACATATGGTGCAATGTTCTAGGTAAAGTTGTTGATTTACCTTGCTCATCTGTGTGTTCAGGAGTTGACCAAGAAGAATAATGCCAAGAAGTCAAAATTATATTTAAGTTGTGCTCAACAGCTTTTGCAGGATAGTCAAGTCATGACTACCTTTATCAGTCATGACTGATAAAGGAGAGGTTTTTACATTTAGCCCTTTCATCATCAGACTTAATCTTGTTAATCTTTGTTTTCAAGTATTGCCAACTTTAATATAGTCTGTGAATGAAACCCATGTTTTTGTCTCAAACCACTTATTTATTATATGTTTTTTTTTTTTTTTCCAATTGGACTACCCTGGCATCCTTCTGGGAAAATGCTATAGCTTAAAAACTGATTGGAAATTTTGAACAAAATAAGGAATGTAGGCCATCTTTTCAACATGGATTATTTCTGTCATAACGCTGTCACAACAAGGATCTGGAGAATGGAAGCAGTAGTCTTACCATGGAAAACAAGAGTAAAATTTTCAGAAATCATTCCACTTGGCATTCTTATAGTGATAAAGGATATGAGGTCATAAATGACTGAGGGGGTAGCATGTTCTGTTAGAGATGAAACTTGTATGAGATTATGATCTAATTTACCAAGAGATAAGGTCACTTCAGCAGTCCACCTATAAGGAGAATGTGTTAAGAAAATATTGGGTGGACGAGTGGAGAGATTGTCATATATAATAACAATATGCATTAGGTCATTGTTTGCAGTATATACTTCAACTTGTCTTCCTGTTTAGTTGTTAGAATTGGAAAAAGTAAACCAGTTTGGTGTTGTGAACATGAAAGACAACAAAGAAGATAACTTCACTTTTGGGTAAGTAGGAAAATTTTCAAGGATAAGATGCCAGAAGAATTTTCAGAATTTCTGATGCATAATGAAGCAAAGAAATGTTACACTACAGAAGGTCAAAAAGAAGAGATTTGAGATTAGGCACACACTTGTGAGATTGCACAAGCACAAGTTAGCACCCTTTTGTTGGCAGGAATTAGAGAATTGGTTAAGGTGGACAGTGATTCTTGTGGCAGTAATTTGGGGTTTATATTCAAAAAAAAAAGATTGGGTTTATGCCACCAGTTTTGCTGAACTAAATTTGGGAAGATTTTTTAGTTACTTTTTTGTGGACTTTTGAGGGAAGTTTTTTATTTTCCTTTTATTCTCCCACTTCATATCTCCATGTTCTCTTAAATCCAGTTTAAGAGAACATGGAGATATGCAGTGGGAGAAGATGCTTTTAAAGCATACAGAGAGCATCCACTTTACATGCTATTATGTGGTCTCAGTGGTGTCCTCGCCCACATACCACTACATATCTATCCCCTCTAGCAACGATCTGGTGTAGTTGGCAGTGGGATGAGTCAACTGATAAGGAAGCTACTTGAACATGTTACTGTATGAACAGTCCCATAATCTATCTGGCAGCTAGGCTGTAGAAACTGCTTTACTACTATATCTTTAAAGATGAGCTCTGGATCTCTACAGTATGTTTGGCATCCCCTTGAAGTGTATCACATGCACTATATTTTATAAGGTTAGGGATAGATAGAAGCCTGAATCTTTGCTCTAGGGATTATACATAGCACTAACTGCTTCAGAGCTTAGTAAGTAAGCAAGATATATTGCTGTGGTATCTGATTTGAGATGCATTCTTCACCTAAAGGAAATTGAACATTTTAAAAGAGGTCACTATTCCATGTTTCAATAACTTGTATCAAAAATGTCTTCCTGCAGTAGCTGATTTTCTTGTATTATCAAAAGTTTTCAGATAATCACTCTCCTTCACACTGGTTAGCTGTTGCACATCTGCTGCCATATCCTCTTGCAGGGAATCGTGAAATGGAATGATACCTCACTTACCCTCACCTTTCTGAGGTAGGCAATCAAGTAAAATAAAATACGGATAGTGTAAAATACTAGTATTAGTGGATATGCTGTAACGATTTACATACCACTGATAGGAGGTGTATGTAACTGGGAATGACAACCACATTGGAATTATCATCATTACTTCAGTTGTATGAATTTTATTTATAATGTGTGTGTGTGTGTGAGAGAGAGTGGGGGGACATTTTTGGCAGATTGGAAACCGTGTGATCTTTCTGCAGATGTATTTCTTAGGACTGTAAGTGATCTCTTTTGACTTTGTCCAGAATTATGACATTTGGTGTGGTTTAAGGAGAAATACAATGGGCATATTCATTCATAAATTAAAGATGCCAAGGAATTATATTCTTGTTTAATCCTTTATTCAAGTGTAAGTAAACAAAGTTTGCACCTGAAGTATTTTCAGGACAGAGCAACTCGTATATAGAAGCTAATGACTTCACATCACTTACTTTAGTATATATGAGTTGCTCTGTCTTGAAAATACTTCGGGTGCAAACCTTGTTTGCTTACACTTGGATAAAGGATTAAACCAAGAATATAATTTCTTGGAATCTTTAATTTATAGTATAACCAAGTGGAAAAACTTCCAACAATATTCATTCACATGCTGCAATACAGATAAGGTGAAAAGTTGACATAAGATTTAGTGGGAATTAATTCAAATTAATTCATTGTTTCAAATTACTTCAGTAATTTGAAAATCTAAATGTATATATTAGTATTATGAGTGGGCTAAAGTATTTAAATATTTATTAGTATTATTTGACACCTACAGGGAGTCCACAGACTCATCGTGGGAGGGCACCTGCTGTATAACTCTGTCTCCACCACTCAATCTACTAACTATGCCAACGCCATCTACTGCTGACTATCTCTCCGTTGACCAATGCCATTTGATTTAGTGGTCACTACTCTTTCCTTTACCTTAATATATATAAGTTGGCCTCTGTCTGCTATCTTTGACCCTTATATATCCCTAAATCGTTTGCCTAACATTTGAGTATATGATCTTACTGCTAATCTGACAATCTCTAAATTTTGGACCCCCAGAAAATACCTATTCCCTGATCTCTATAAGTCATCCACATTTGCTCAAACAAATTTATATCCTGTGCTAGCCTGGGCTTTAAGGACAGATTCAAACTCGGCCTAGAATGGTTGTAGAGTATCATATACTACTAATATAATTTGCTTGAAATCAGAAGCTGTAGGTTTTCTAGTCTTTTTGCAGTCGTGCCCCTTTTCCTTTCCTACTTAGGATGTCCCCACGCACGTATATGATCACCAGGTTCGTATTTTTATGAAGGGTCTAGGTCAGTCAACATGGTCAGAAAAACAAGCATGAAAGGTAACATAAAAATTTAATGAATTCATAATTAATTACAATACAAAGACAAAATTTATATTAATGCTAGTTTAAAACTCTTAAGTTTCTCTCACTCTCCCATTCTTAGATAAACATGGATTTCTTAATCTTTACAACACTATTCCTTCAACTTATCAAATATTTGGTTTACAACTTAATAGGAGCCAGCTAGGTATTTGGCACATTATTGATCTCCCTCGAGTTGGTCACAACAGAATCTCTAGTAAGTTAATAGTTCTCAGAACTCAGTTTTAATGGTATAGAGTCATACACACACACATTAATTCTTCATGCTTATCCTTATCATAAATTCAAGATACGCTTTCTTCCGTTTCTGTTAGTCAAGTTCTCTAAAGGGCTAGAATATGAAAAAGTACTTATCTACTCTATCTTAGGTTATTTCGGGATTTTCTCCGTTCTTCCTTCTTGCGAGGTTCTGTCTGCCTTGGTTCTGTTGCCACGTGGGAATCATGTGCTCTCCCTGGATCGGGTGCTCGGTTTCTTTACTAAGGATTTACGTCGATGCTATTCCTTACCGATGGCCTGCGCTCAAAATTTGCCGAGTTCTGTGGCAGTGCCATACTGGGATTTCTCGAAGATCAGCTCTTAAAGGTAAGAACTGAAACACGATGACCACTCGAAGCACACGGTGAGAATACAGGAACAAACAAAACAGGGCCGTTTCAATTCTGTGTTGCAGGTTTTATATGCTCCCCATGAGCGCCACCTTTTCGAGTTTGATTTCTCCTTTCACCCCTTTCGATTAGTCTCTGACTGGATGACTTCACCATTCCTCATACGAGGCTTTCCAATTCCGGAAATGCATGCGTCTTGATGTTTTCTCAGAGGTAGCACCCACGAACGCTTATGCTGCTATTGTAGTATTGGGTGACCTTTGCCCCCTTCTTACCGAATTATTGGTATTCTTTCACGTGTAGAAATTCACTGATAATCGCTCTCATGTGAGCCCTTTTTGTTTGACTTACAGTTACAATAAAGTACAAGCAGTTCTTATTCTAATATGCCAGTTATTTCTTTTAAGACATAGTTAAATTATGCCAAAATGATAAGTATGCTCATTTAATGGATATCTTCTATTAGACTATGGAAAGGTGATGTCATTTGGAATGAGGTCGCCAGTTTCAGATCTAACACTAGTATACTTGAATTGTATATTTATAAATACTATGTATATGTGATGAGAATAATAAACTTTGTTATTGTCATTTTTTTAAAGAAATAACTTTGTTAATCAAATTATCTTGATCAAATTAAAAGATTCTTTTAACCATGTTATTAAAAAAAAATTGCTCAGAGTTTTATATGCTTTACTTTGTTTAATATTTCAGGAGGTTATGAGTATGAAAGAAGCAGTTGTGTTACTAGTGTTTGTGATGTATCTCCTGTAAATTCTGAGGTAATTAAGACAAATGAACAGTTATACCAAAATTGCATGTTTTTAAAATTTCTGATAATAGCTTCAATATTTCCTGTTCTAAAATTTTGGGATGGTGATACTTTTCATCATTTTTTATCAGAGTAAATAAGATATTATAACAACTGCAGTATTTTCCAACAAATTGCTGTCTTTACTCAAAAAAAAAAAAGAGTACTTAAAAAATAACCAACTTTTTTTTATCCCAAAAGTTTTTTTTTTTTTAATCTTACAAAAATTATCTTATAATTGTGAATAAGCTTATAAACAAAAAAAAAAAAAAAAAAAAAAAAAAAAAAAAAAAAAAAGATGGTACAACATGACAAAATTTCATGCCGGCTGGGGCGTCGCCCGGTTAAACAAGGCCCCCGTTGTTTTCGCCAGGGAACCAGGGCGAACAGCGAAAAGTCAGCTACTGGAACAAATCTGAAAACAAACCCCAACTCAACATCACCAGAGTTAAAGATCGGTACTATCAATGTAAGAAGCCTGAATGGCAAAGAAATGGAGCTAGCTGAGGAATTAGATAAGTACCAGATCGACATAATAGGGGTGACTGAAACAAAAAAGACCAAAACTGGTGAGATCTTTCTGAGCAATAAATACAAAATGTTATATTCAGGCAATGACAATCAAGGAAAAGAAGGAGTAGCCATAGTATTCAACACAAAATACGAGGCTAATCTTCTTGAATGGCAGTCAGTCTCAAGTAGAGTAATGTGGGCAAATATGAGAATGGGGAACTGGACAATGAGACTTATTTGTGCCTATGGTCCCACAGAAGGTTCTACTAAGGTAGAAGTGGAGGAATTTTTTGATGCTTTAGAAAAAGCAACTGACACAATGAAAAAGGAAAAGTTGGTCCTTGTTGGGGATCTAAATAGTAGAGTAGGAAATGATTGTGAGACATACAAAAATATTTTTGGAAAATTTGGAGAAAAGAGCAAAGCTAATAATAATGGCAAATATCTGTTGGATTTCTGCTCAGGACATGGACTGGTTATTACTAACACCATGTTCCAACATAAAAATCTGCACAAATTCACATGGAGAGAAGAGGCTAGGAATAAGAAAAGTCTCATTGACTATGTTATTGTTGATAGTGATGTTTTCTCCCTGGTGCAGGACACCAGAGTGTACAGAGGATTTGAAATTGGAAGTGATCACTATTTAGTCTTGAGCAGGATAAAATTGAATTTCATATTGAAAAGAATAACATGTAAGAAAGTTTTAAAGCGAATAAAAGTTGAGCAGCTCTCAGATGTGAACTGTAGACTAAAATACAGAAATATTATTGAAAAGAAAATGAAAGAGTTTGAGAACAGGAATCAAACCTTGGAGATTCAGTGGCAAACTCTGAAGGAAACATTGATTGATTCTGCCAGAGAGGCATGTGGTGAGGTTGTGTGCAAGGATAAAAAAATCAGAACTCCCTGGTGGACACAGGAAGTTAAAGAGGCAGTGAAGGAAAAGAAGAAAGCATATCAAAAGTTCCTGGCAAATAAGGCAGCTGTTACTCTTACAGAATACAGAGACAAATGTAAGAAAGCTAAACAGTGTGTAAAACTAGCTAAACAAAAGTCATGGGAGGACTTTGGCAAGAATATAGAAAATAAATATCAAGAAGGTGGCAAAATATTCTGGAGGTTGTTGAAGAAGCTTAGGAATGGAGGAAAGAGTGCTGTAAAAGGAATTAGAGATGATAAAGGTGAAATGAAAACAGGAGAAAAAGATATCCTTGAAGTATGGAGTAATTACTTTGAAAAACTGCTAAATGAAACAAGCAGTGATGACAGCACAGTGATAAAAAACACTGACCAGGCATGCAGTCAGGAATACATATCCATACTTGAAGTAGAAAAAGCCATCAAAGGCTTGAAATGTGGAAAGGCAGCAGGAGTAGATGATATTCGACCAGAAATGCTGAAGTATGGTGGTATAAGAGTCTTACAGTGGCTGCACTGCATAGTTCAGAAAGCCTGGACAGAGGGACGAATTCCCAATGATTGGAGTAGAGCTCTCATAGTACCCATATATAAAAAGGGAAATAAAACTGAATGTGAGAATTACAGAGGTATTTCCCTACTGAGTGTTCCTGGCAAGATCTATGCAAGTATACTTGAGAAACGGTTGAGAAGAATTGTGGAAGAAAAGCTTGGTGAAGAACAAGCTGGATTCAGGCCAAATAGAGGCTGTCAGGATCAGATCTTCACTTTACGACAAATAGTCGAGAAAGCATGGGAATATAACAAAGATCTGTATTTAAGTTTTGTCGATTTGGAAAAGGCATATGACAAGGTGCCAAGAGAGAAGCTATTCAATACGCTGCAGTTATATGGTGTCAATGGGGCATTATATCAAGCAATACTTAGTCTTTATTTGAGTTGTGAGTCAGCAGTTAGAATTGAAGGAAGTACAGGAAGATGGTTTAATGTTAAATCTGGTGTGAGACAAGGATGTACATTATCCCCCCTGTTATTCATTATCTATATGGATCACATTATGAAGGAATGTGGTATTAAACCTGATATCAAAATTGGAGATGTTAATGTCAGCTCTTTGCTTTATGCGGATGATGTTATACTTCTAAATAAATCCGCTACAAGTCTGCAAGATTCTCTGACTAAATTGAATAGCTGTTGTAATAGATATGGTATGAAGGTCAGCAATAAAAAGACAAAGACAATGAAAATAGGCAGAATCATTGAAAATGTCAACTGTGTTGTGAATGGAGAACCTGTGGAACAAGTAAAACATTTCAGCTACTTAGGCACAATTTTTACTGAAGATGGTAAACTAAATATAGAAATAGACAACAGAATCAGCAAAGCTGGTATCGTGGGAAGTCAATTGAATAAATTCATATGGAATAAGAAAGAAATTAGTCGGAACACTAAATTAGCTGTATACAAGACTGTGTTCAAACCAATTTTAACTTATGGATCTGAGAGCTGGGTCAGAATTAAAACACTTGACCAAAGACTAGAGACCGCAGATATGAGAGTCCTGAGAAAGATTAGAGGCGTGAACAGATGGCATCAATGGCAATATCATATTAAAAATGAGGATATTAGGAAAGAACTTGACATTGTCAGCATCCAGGAATGCGTTAGCAGAGCTAATCTCAGATGGTATGGTCACTTAAATAGAATGGGAGAGGAAAGATTAGCAAAACAAGTGTTCTCTGCCAGGTTGGCAGGAAAACGACCCAGAGGAAGACCAAGATATAGGTGGATTGATACGGTACAAAGTGCCTTAGACGATAGAAATATAAGATCTGATAATGTTGGAGTCTTGACAAGTAACAGACTGATTTGGAGGAAAATTGTAGATAGGAAGTTAGTAATGATGTAATTTTTTCATGTAGTACTGTCATATCCTGTACACCCCTTGAGGGTACATGGCAGGAATTTGATGATGATGATGATGATGATGATGACAAAATTATGGATTGAAACCAGAAATGCAGCTGTTGAATTGGTTTAGCATGGTATGTTCAGCTTCATATCAAGTTTGGAGTTTTGCCATGCTGAGAAAATGACTATTTATATAACAAAATTATTAATATTAATGATGGTCTTGGAATAGACCTTGACTGCGGCCTGGGATTTTATACTTCCCATTCTAGTTATATTGTTTAATTCTTTTCTCTTATCAGGACACATACCAAGTGAATTTGTAGCAAAGCATACCAGCCTCATTCAAAAACCTAATAGAGATCACGCCTTAATCAGCAGCTGGAGACCTATTTCTCTATCTAATACTGACTAGAAGATATTTTTCTGCATTATCAATAACAGACTCAAAGTAGGAATAAGATACATAATTAAAAGCACACAGGTGTGTGGAATTCCAGGCCAAGCAGTAGAATCTAATTTGTTTCTGCTACATGACCTGACCCACTCCACTTAGTCAATACAAAAAAGCAACCAATGGCAGTGCTATCAGTAGACCTTATTCAAACATTTGTTAATGTCCTGCATCCCTTTCTGTTCCACATCCTCCAGCAAATTGGTGTGGATACAAAGCTGCTATCCATTATTAAAGGAGCCTATACCAATTCAACTATACACTTCCTAATTAATGGGTTCCTATCAGTGGGCCCAGCCCTAGGCAGGGGTGGAACGGGCAAATGCCTCAGACAGAAAAGTAAAAGGGCGGAAAACTCAGAGTTTGTTACAATTAATCGGAAATTTTTATTTAGTAATTTAATATTTTAATATAAAAAAATTTGATATATTAATAAATATAAACATTTTGAAAAAATTAAAAATAATTTTTTTAAAACTATATTATAGTCGTATCAGATGTTATTATCTATAATTATAAATTGTTCACATATCTGCAAAATTTTCTTACATGCTAGTTCGCTATCCCTGTATTAGTGTGTATTATATTATTAGCTTGCTGAATGAATTTTGTTACCTCGTATTTATGAAGGCAAGTTTGTAGTTAAATATGTGATTTATCTTAGTAATGATTTTTGAAATAAATTATTCATTTCATTTTCTTTGTAGCTATAGCTGTGGTTGTTTCTAATTTTTTTTATTTTACAAACTCTTGCATATATTTGAAATTGTGCCAATTGACTGCTATATGGAGTTTTACATTAATATTAAAGAAGGTAATTTTTAATTTTACTTTGCTAATTTATTTGTTTTCTGAGTGCAGTAAATATCAGATAAAAAATGATCGTATAAAGGGGCGATACTTGGCAAATGACGATTCAATTCTAAATTTTTTTACGTTGTTTTGGGCCCATACTTTATGAAAAAAAATAAACTTTTTTTATTATTTCAGAAACAGATAAAAATGGCAGACCAGAGAAAAAAAATTAAAACCCTTTCCAGTCATCAATACAGAAAAAGACGAGCAGAACGAGAAGTTATTCGGGCTCAACAAGAAATCAATTGCAGAAATTTTTAAAATTATCAGAAACAAGAGTCGGTGAAAGTGACGTTCCTGTGTAGTCCGACTGGCAATCAGTCTGAGAATTCAAATTTGTGTTTAGATGATAATCAGGCTCTTGAGAAACATCCAATAGCTTCGACTTCAAATACAAATACCTCAACACTTTAATTACGAGCTTTTTGATGATCCAGCTTTATGGCCAAACTTGTCCAATTCAATAATTGATATATTAGTAAAACAAGGTCCTCCTGCTGAATCAAAAGAGACTTTTTTTTCCATGTGATGAACATAATAGAAGTTTTCATGTATCGCATTATAATAGGATTTTAAGTAACAGAGGAAACCATTAAAAGATCTTGGTTAATTTACTCAAGTTCAAAAAATGTAGTATTTTGTTTCTGCTGCAAATTATTTTCTAATATTTGAACTATGAACTTAATTTCAGAAGGAAATAACGATTGGAAACATATGTCCCAAGTTCTTCAGGACCACGAAAAATCCCAAGAACATTTTAATAATTTTGAAAAATGGATTGATTTGGAAAAGCATATAAAAAATGAAACTACAATTGATCAACATCAGCTAAAATTATTCAAAAAAGAACAAGAACACTGGATGCATGTTTTAAAATGCATAATATCGGTTATTAAATTTCTTGCAAAAGAAAACATAGCTTTCAGAGGAAGTTCAAATAATCTATATATAAATAATAATGAAAAATTTTTGAAACTGATTGAATTTTAACCTTTATAGCAGTGAATTGCAGATCATGTGAAGCTGGGAAGGGAAGTAATAGTGCAGATGTGGTAGCCCTGCAAGAGGATTTGAAAAAGCTAGACAGATGGGCAAAGGGGTGTCGGTTTAATGCAGCAAAATGTAAGGTCTTGATGTTTGGGACACATCGATGCCTACTCTATTGGAGGAGCTATACTGGAGGAAGTAGGGGAGAGAAGAGATCTGGGTGTGATGATTGATAGAAACCTGAAATTTACGGGACATATTGCAAAGGTGGTGAAGGTAACACAGAGGATTGCTGCAATAATGAGAAGGATGCTGACCTGCAGAGATAAGAGTTATCATTCCATTATATAAGACCCTGATCAGGCCACACTTAGACTATTGTTCTCAGATTTGGTCCCCAGAATTTGAAGGGGATAAATTAACAGTGGAAAGGGTACAAAGGCGGATAGCAAAGATTGTTTCAGTACTGTACAATACAATATTAATTATGAGGATCGGCGGAGGGAACGTGGACTGGAGAGTTTGGTGGATAGAAGAAGGAGAGGTGATATGATCGAGACTTTTAAACTGTTGAGAGGTGGTTACAGAGTTGACACAGGGGAGTTCTTTCGCTTGGTTGAACAGCAGGAAGGAGTGATGACAAGGGCCATCCCTGGAAGTTACTGGGGGAAACTGTGAGCAAGAGGATGAGGAGTGGTTTCTTTGCATGGAGGGTGGTTGAACCATGGAATGCATTGCCTGATGGAGTGGTGAGAGCGAGAATAGTCAATGAGTTTAAGAAGTGATATGATAGACTTTGTGTTTCCTAGGAAGGACCTCCTGCGATGAGTCTTTTGACTCCATGGAGGCCTGAATAATAATAATATTTATTATGTAGTATTATCATTGTATCTTGTACATCCTTTGAGTGTACATACATATCAGGAAATTGATGACTGTTTTTATTCACAGAGATTATCTACTTAATACAGCTGCAGATTCATGATGTGTTGTTCCCAAAAATCTGTAGCAGTTAAACTGAAACATGTTGTTCGTTAAGACAAAAGTTCCACACAGCAAGGGGTCACTCAAAACAAACTTCACAGTACTGGTTGGAAAATGCTATGTTCCACATATATATGATCTTACTATGTAATTATCACATTTTTCTCCTTGTTGGCAATTATACATGCAGTAATTTTGAAAGTGAGAGGCATTGGATATAAAGTTGAGTTGTTTTTTTTCCTAATAAAAATATGGACTTTCATAACAGCAGTATTTATAATCTCATAGGAATGGGTTCAGTTCTTTTTTTTTAACATAGAGTACTTTGTTTTTTTATGAATGTTTGAATAATTTTAACCTTGAAATGATACAAGCATTTTTGATCACCTGATAATTTAAACTATTATGTTCGTTTAAACAATTATTAGTAGAGCAGTTTTTTTTTGAAGCAAGCACAAGAGACCAAACACCCAAGGAAGACCTCAACATAAGTTATACTATTGCAGATAGTCTGCCTTAGAAGACAGAAATACGAGACTTAAGGTTTCATTATATCAAATACCACATATGTATGATAAAAATTGTCAGCACAAATAACATATTTACCTTAGGTATAAATCTGATTATCTAAAAAATAACTGATGACAGTTTAATAATTTTAACAAAAAAAGTAATAATTTTAATCAGCAATTAACAAGTTTTTTATTCTTAGCTGAATAAGGGAAAGGACCAAATGTGGGAAGTGCAATATTCTGATGAGCCATATTCTGATGACATGTTCCTACTCATATTTAAACAAGCCTCATAACTGCAACGGTAGTTAAGAAAGATTGTGCAAATGTTCAGAAAATGTGTGAAAGTGATAGTAAGGAAAACAGTTCAATTGATGATAAAGCACAATAATAATTATTTGGTAACCTCTACAGACTCATTGTGGGAGGCCCACTCAACCAGCAACAAGTCTATCATAATGAGCATTTACACTGCCTGCAATCACAAAACACTCAGGCAGTGCATTCCAATCACTAACAACTCTCCACTTGAAAAATCTACTCTTCACATGTCCCTTCACCACATCTTTATGTAAATTCCAGGGATGGCATTTTATTATTCCCATCTTAACTTCCACTCTTTTTATAATTTCTTCTGGATTAATCTGATAAAATCCCTTAACTAACTTGGAGGTTTCTATCATATCTCCTCTTTTCCTCTGTAATCCACATTTCTTCAAACTCGCTTGATAATCAACACTCCAGAGTCCTGATATCACTTTGGATATTCGTCTTTGGACCTTCTCCGGTGTTTCCACATCACAATGAAGACTAGGTGACTGAGCACAATAGTCCAATGGTCTGAGCACATAACAATGTTAAAAAAAACGGTAAGTTAAAGATGCAAGGAAAGTATGTTCTTGGTTTCATCCTTTATCCAAGTATAAGCAATCAAAGTTTTCGGATGAAGTCACTTCATCACTGGGCTACTTGTATATAGAGGCTAATGACTTCACATTAATTGCCTTAGTATCCCATAATGCAACTCGCATATCTTGAGGGAAAAAAGCATATACTGCCATTTTCTTGGACTTAGCGAAAGCATTTGACAGGGTGCCACATGATAAACTGATATTTAAGTTGCAGCACATGGGTTTGGATGTCAGGTTGGTCAACTGGATTCAGGATTGGCTATCCGATTGGTATCAGAGTTGTGTATGGTGGGGCAGTTTCAAGGAGGCAGAGGGTTACAAGTTTAATCTTTATATCAGTGACATTGGCAGTGGATTGCAGGGGGATATTCAGTTGTTTGCAGATGATGTGAAGGCTGGGAAGGGGTAGCAGGCCACCCCTGCTACCATCCACCCTGGGCATTCTAGTTTCCCTGCATTGACACACTGACTCGTTCAGAACAGCAATCTCTCCAGATGCCTATGTCCTTCCTCAATCAAATGCAAATGGTCTCTCGCATACAATTCCTTTCTCTCCTCTCAAACACCCAAATATGTTTACATTATTGCTAATCTCCTGTCAACAATTTTCATCACAATTAGTTTATAATTTAGCACTCCAATATCATTGGATCTTATAGTTCTATATTCTAAGTAATTTTGGTTGCATCATTCCATCTAGATCTTGGTTATCCACCAGGTCTTCTTTCTTGTCATCTTGTCATCAAGCACTCGTTTGCTAACCTTCCATCTCCCATTCTGTTTAAGTGACCATAACACCTTGGATTAGAAAAAAGAAAAATTAGAGGATGTAAGAAAGTAAAGCAGTGAGTAAAAGCAGATAAAAAAAAAATTGCTTGACTTTGGTAAAAAAAAAAAAAAAAATATATATATATATATATATATATATATATATATATATATATATATATATATATATATTTGAGATAAATATCTGAAAGGTGACAATGTTCTGGAAGTTGCTGTAAAAGGAATTGAAGATAATAAAGGTGACATGAAAACTGAAGATAAAGATATTTGTGATGTCTGGAGTAATTAGTTTGAAATATTATTGAATGATACAAGAAGTGACAGAACAATTGTAGAAAATAGCCAAGAGAAATGCAATCAGAAGTACATAGTGATACTTGAGGTAGAAAAAGGCATAATAAAACCTGAAATTTGGAAAAGCAGCTGGAGTAGACAATATTATTATTATGATTACTAAAAAAAAAAGAGTCATACAGATTCATTTTGGCAATGTAAAATTACATAGGCAAAGTGGATATTAGATCCAACATTATTTCAAGGCCGAATGTTTGTAGAAACTATGAAAGTTTTGTAAAAATGACCAGAGAGCTTATGAAAATACAATCTCAGCATTGGAGTTCCCTTAGTTTGCACTACTTAAAAGACATGAATACTGCCCAAGTGTTCATACATTTTCCTTTTATCAGTGCATTTTTTAAGATTGCACTGGCCTGACAGGTTTCTGTCTGGTCTCAGAAGAGATCCAACTAATTCAAAACAGCTGTCAGACTAGTGAAAATGAAAAACTCAAGTTTCTGGCAAGGATAAGTTACCTCTCATATGAGGCCAGGTAACTTACCATTAATTGTAAAGTCCTTATAATAGTTCTTCACTCTTTAGACAGAATACAAATCCCAAGACACGGCTGATATCAAAGGACATGTTGATATCAGCCGAGCTGTTGAGGATCAGGTATACGGATGGATACATATACTAACAGGAAAGCAAGTATGGGACATAGAATCAGAAGTCACGATTCTTATGTGCCTTGTAGAGACCTCACTTATCTAAATTAGACCTCTAAACAACCATATGACATTCTATGGGGTTTTATATTAAAATTTCTAAAAGCATATTACTATTTTTTTTAAATTTTCAAATTGATCTGTAAATGTTACATTAATTATTAAGGTATGTATATTTCCTCAAGCAAGCTTTTGAAATATCCATTACCCTGTAATTAAATATTCTATTTTCAGTGTTCTGATATTGACATAACAAAAGACAGCCTTGAGCTTAATGAAACTCTTCATTCTTCTGTTTCCAGTGAGTAATTTGTTACTGTTAATATTTTTGACTGAAACATTTAGATATTTTAACCGTGATATGCTCATGAAATTTAATATGGTTTAAGGTATGAATATTTTTGCTTCACTTCATTATTTTGTGTAAATGTTCTTATCAAAGTAATGACTGTTGTTATTGGCCAACTATGGATATGATTGGAGGTCATTTACGAAAGAAGAAAGAAAATAGGTTAATGTTCAGGAACTTGGGCTGCTCCAGCATTGGAGAACAAATCTATATAATATAGCAGCATACAAAATTTGTATATATTTCCTTTGGAATATTACAGTAATGTCATCCTCTTCTTCACTAACTGGTCAGTGGTTTTTGAAGTATGTAGTTAAGCACATAAAACTAAGAATATTCGTGTGATCATTGATCTGTTCACACACTCTTATACCACTTCCATGGGTGACACCTTGTTCTCTCCCTACTCATCATGCATTGAAAAATTTCTTTTATATCAAACTTACATAACTCCTTTAGTTATTAATGAGTTTCTATTCATGTTCCCTCTCTTTCATCTATAACTAAACTCTGCTCACACTTTCAATCTGTCCTCATAAGGAGCATTCCATGGGCCTATCACTGGCTTGCTCACTCATCTCTGGATCCTCTCCACTTCTTCTGATCCCTAAAAACCCCAAATGACTGAAGTTGTGCATAGTAATTAGCCAAATAATAGCCTTATAAAGAGGGATAATAACCTCCCTATCTTGACCACTTTTTTTTTTTCAGTATGCCCTCTTAACTTAACTCTGTCCAACATCACTCATCACCTAGCATCATCAGTTTCTTTCAATCCAGGATATTGAAATTTACCTTGCGACAAAAAGATTGCATACTTTGTATCATATTATCAATATGATACAAAGTATGCAATCTTTTTGTCGCAAGGTAAATAGCCTTATTTTTGCAACATTAAATTGACAACTATTCCTTTGCCCACACTGCCAATTTATTGAAATCCTTCTGCTGGATATGTGCATCACCTTTATCAACTAATTGCCAGTTTTGCATTGTCAGCAACCAACTGAATATTTCCCTTAAATATAAAAATATACAAATTAAATTAAATTAAATAAATTAAAATATACAAATTAAAGAGTTCGAGGGTTGTTTGAAAAGTTTGGTAAATTTTCAATAGACAGCAACACAATTGGTTCATTCATACCAGTGTTGGCACGTATTATCTTTTTCATGACCCTTGGCAAAATTTTAGCCACGTGCGATGCATAGTTCTCGTTTGGCAAACATTTAAAATGACTGTGTTTGCATTTTTCATAAAAATGGAGAAAAACGAGTTTCGTGCAATGATAAAACACTTTTATTTGGAGAAGTGGACAGCCACATAGATCAAAACCGAGTTAGATGTAGTTCATGGGGACTCTGCACCATCATTAAAGACTATTTACTTTTGGATAAATGAATTTAAACGTGGTCTTAAGTCCATCGAAAACGAAGCATGCTCAGGATGCCTGACTGAGGTCACTATGAAGGAAATGATTGACAAAATCTATGGTATTGTTATGGATGACCATCGAGTGAAAGTGTATGAGATTGCTGAGATTGTAGGCATCTCAACTGAATGGGTGTATAACATCCTGCACAAAAAATTGCACATGAAAAAGCTGTGTGAGCGATGGGTGCTGTGATTTTTGTTGACTGTCGATCAAAATCCATGTGAAAAGACATTTCAATGCAGTGTTTGGTGATGTTTAATTGCAATTTGCAGGATTGTTTGCATCAATTTGTGACTGTAGATGAAACTATGTCATTGTTGGACCATTTAAAAGAAGAATTAAAGAAAAAACGACCAAGATTGGCACACAAAAAAGGGCTCTTTCATCAAGACAATGCACTGTCCCACACATCAGCTGTCACAATTGCAAAATTGCATGAATTGAGGTTTGAATTGGTTCCACATCCACATATTTTCCGGACTTGGCTCCATGTGACTTCTTATTGTTCCTGAACTTAAAAATTTGGCTTGGTGGGAAAAAATTTTCTTCGAACGAGGATATCATCAAGGCTGTCAATTACTATTTTGCAGAATTTGACAAATCCTACTTTTAGATGGGATGAAAAAATTGGAAACTCGCTAGACCTTTTTTTGTAGACCTCGATGGAGACTGTTGAGAAATAAAGCTGATTTTTCTTCCAAAAAAAATGTGTTTAACTTATTTTTTTACCAAACTTTTCAGACAACTCTCATATTTGACCCCAGTGCAGAGCCCTGAGGCACTTTGCTATTCATGCTCATTTGCCTTGATTCAGTACTGTATACTACTCTCTGGTGTCTGTCAACCCCCCCCCCCCCCCCATCCATGCCACCAGCTTCTTAACCATTCACCTTTGTGCCTACATATTTAATAGTTTCCCATGAAGTATTCTGTCCAATTCCTTTACAAATTTCAGTAATATCATGGTATAGCTGTTTCCTTTATATAAATTAGCTGTTGCTGTATTAGAGAATGTGAAGAAATTACTAAGGTGAGGGTCTACCTTTTACAAAGCCATGCTGTCCACCAGATAATATCATATTCCTATCCACCCATTTCTGGATTTTACACTTTACCAACTTAAAATCCTGTGAAGAACTTTACTTAAATGCACTGTTTTTCTCCTAACTGCAGCTTTATCACATTACCTTCTGCCATATCTTTCATGTTCTCATTTGTATTTTGATCCCTATTGCTTATTACTTCCACTACATTCTCTGCAACACTCCATAAATATTAGTCACTTAATTCTTCTGCTTTTCACATGCCTCACATTTCTTGCAATCACTCATGAATATTTCCTACACATCCTCTTTCCTTTCTTGCTTTAATACCCTGAACTATTCTCATCAAAAGTTCCCGGCAAATAAGTCAGCTTTTGCTCTTAGAGAATACAGAGACAAATGTAAGAAAGCAAAACACTGTGTAAAATAGCTAAACAAAAATCATGGGAGGACTTTGGCAAGAACATAGAAAACAAATATCAAGAAGGTAGTAAGATATTCTGGAGATAGTTGAAGAAGCTTAGAAATGGAGGAAAGAGTGCTGTAAAAGGAGTTAGAGATGATAAAGGTGACATGAAAATGGGAGAAAAAAAATATCCTTGAAGTATGGAATAATTACTTTGAAAAATTGCTAAATGAAACAAGCAGTGATAGCACAGTGGTAAAAAACACTCAACATGCATACAGTCAGGAATACATATCTATACTTGAAGTAGAAAAAGCCATCAAAGGCTTGAAATGTGGAAAGGCAGCAGGAGTAATGATATTCGACCAGAAATGCTGAAGTATGATGGCATAAAAGTCTTATAGTGGCTGCACTTCATAGTTAAGAAGGCCTGGACATAGGGACGAATTTCTGATGATTGGAGTAAAGCTCTATGCAAGTATACTTGAGAAATGGTTGAGAAGAATTGTGGAAGAAAAGCTTGGTGAAGAACAAGCTGGATTCAGACCAAATAGAGGCTGTCAGGATCAGATCTTCACTTTACGACAAATAGTTGAGAAAGCATGGGAATATAACAAAGATCTGTATTTAAGTTTTGTCGGCCTTTTCCAGATTGACAAAAGAGAAGCATATTCAATATGCTACAGTTATATGATTGTCAATGGCAAATGCCAAGAGAGAAGCTATTCAATATGCTACAGTTATATGGTGTCAATGGGGCATTATATCAAGCAATACTTAGTCTTCATTTGCAAGTCAGCAGTTAGAATTGAAGGAAGATGGTTTAATGTTAAATCTGGTGTGAGACAAGGATGTACATTATCCCCTGTGTTTTTCATTATTTATATGGATCACATTATGAAGGAAAGTGGGATTAAACATGATATCAGAATTGGAGATGTTAATGTCAGCTCTTTGCTTTATGCAGACGATGTTATACCTCTAAATAAATCCACTACAAGTTTGCAAGATTCCCTGACTAAATTGAATAACCGATCTAATAGTTATAGTATGAAGGTCAGCATTAAAAAGACAAAGACAATGAAAATAGATAGAATCGTTGAAAATGTCAACTGTGTTGTGAACGGGGAACCTGTGGAACAAGTAAAACATTTCAGCTACTTAGGCATGATTTTTAGTGAAAATGGTAAATTAAACATGGAAATAGACAACAGAATCAACAAAGCTGGTATGGTAGGAAGTCATTTGAATAAATTCATATGGAATAAGAGAGAAATTAGTTGGAACACTAAATTAGCTATATACAAGACAGTGTTCAAACCAGTTTTAACTTGTGGATCTGAAAGCTGGGTCAGAAGTAAAACATTTGACCAAAGACTAAAGACCACAGATTTGAGAGTCCTGAGAAAGATTAGTAGCGTGAACAGATGGCATCAATGGCAATATCATATTAAAAACGAGGATATTAGGAAAGAACTTGACATTGTCAGCATCCAGGAATGTGTTAGCAGAGCTAATCTAATGTGGTATGGTCACTTAAATAGAATGGGAAAAAAAGATTAGCAAAACAAGTGTTGTCTGCCAGGTTGGCAAGAAAACAACCCAGAGGAAGACCAAGATATAGGTGGATTGATACTGTACAAGATGCTTTAGACGATAGAAATATAAGATCTGATAATGTTGGAGTCTTGACAAGTAACAGACTGATTTGGCGGAAAATTGTAGATAGGAAGTTAGTAATGATGTAAATTTTTCATGTGGTACTATCATATCCTGTACACCCCTTGAGGGTACATGGCAGGAATTTGATGATGATGATAATATATATATTTCCCATTAACAAGTAGCAAAAGTATGTCACCTTATTATTAAAATATTTTGGATCAGAGATAGCTGTTGATAATTTTTCCACTTGATTAGAAATTAAATTAAACTCGCCAATAAATTATTTCTTGTTTAGTCCTTTATCTAAGTATAAGCAACGTTTGCAAATGAAATAGCTTTGCAACTTGTATATAGATGCTGATGACATCACATCAGTTGCCTTAGTATCCCATAATGCAAAGCACAATTCCTTTCAGAAGTGTATTGCTATGCATTATGGAATGGATCACTATCCAGACCAGTTTTGACCGTCATCGAGATCTCATCAGTGGAATATATGTCAGTTTGCTTTTTTATGTAGACTTAAAGGGAATAATTAGGAGAGATAGCATGTTTGACAAATATGTGCATTAAGATTAGATAGTATGTGGGTTTGAAGATTGAAGGTGAACAAGCTTCGTTTGGAATTTAGGTAGGCTCTGTGTTAAATTATCCTAAAATGTTTTGTGGATTGCAGATATTTTAGGTCAACTTAGTTTAACTAAATTTTTTTTTCTATGTTGTTTTAGATAGGTGGAGAGGATAAAAAATGAAGTTGTTACTGTCATAAATATGAAGAATTAACCTCTGAAATCCATCATACAAATTAATAAACATCAGGCTGCTCCTACTTTGTACGCTTGGCTGTCATTTCTCTGTCAAGTGGTGGTGGTAATCTAAATATGTAGTTTTCTTCTTCTTGCCAGAATGAGTTGTTCCTATAGTATCATCATCATCAAATTCCTGAGATGTACCCTCAAGGGGTGTACAGGATATGATAGTACTGCATGAAAAATTTACATCATTACTAACTTCCTATCTACAGTTTTTCTCCAAATCAGTCTGTTACTTGTCAAGACTCCAACATTATCAGTTCTTATATTTCTGTCGTCTAAGGTAGTGGTCTCCAAACATTTTTGATTGCGTACTCCAAGACAGAAAAAATAAATAGCGTGTACCCCCCAATTGATTGAGCAAAAATCTATTGTGATAAGTATTATAAAGAGGTAATATGCCTTGTATCATCATATAATAATTAAAAACGCTAGATATTTTTACACATTATTTTTATTATTAACAGCTTCCAAACATATTTATTACAATATTTAATATGAACAATGGCCTTACATTTCTTTCGTAATTTCTTGAAATTCTTGTTTGATGGCTTCTGATACTGCGATATTAAGGTCTGGTTCCAAGTTTAATTTATTTTGATATTTGGTTTTAATACCTGTCATTGCAGAAAATGATACCTCACATAAATAAATAGAACCAAACGGTAGGAGTGCATCATTTGCTGTGTTTACTAAATTGCTATACTCAGACTTCAGTCCCATCCACCAATTGTGAAGAGATTTCTGTTGAAATTCGTTTTTCAAAGTTGTGTTGTATCTAATGTCAATTAATTGCTCTTGAAAAATAATTGGAAGCTGGTAAATTTTTACATTTTTTGCAAATGGGTATAAAATCCATTGAAATCGCCAGGAAGATCTGTGAATAAGTTACAAAAATATGTCTCTAAAATTGATAACATCCTACAGTATTTTGTGTATATCAGGCTGCATTGTTTTTGCCGCAGTAGCTTGCCTGCGGATAATACAATGAATGAATTTGACATGTGGTGCTATTTCAGTTACTTTTCCTTTGAATCCTTTCTTTGTACCAATTAAAGTAGCTGCTCCATTGCTAGTTATGCTTAAACAGTTTTTTCACAAAATATTGTTTTTAACAAAGAAGTTATTTACTGTTGAGAAGATATCTTCCCCTGTACATCTTTTTTGAAGTGCCTCACAAAAAAGTAGTAATTCATTATTAAAATAATATCTAGTAAATTCCAATAACTGAGACATGTTGGCAACATCTGTGCTTTCATCAAGCTGTATAGCAAATTTCCCACATTGAGTCATTTGTTTTAATAGTTGCTTCTTTAAATTATCTGCAATGATTTCTATACATCTACCAATAGTATTTGCTGATAAGGGAATACATTTCAGTTTATCTGCATATTCTTTTCCATGAATTATTTCTACCATTTTTATGGCGGTTGGGAGTACAAGTGTTTCCCCAATGGTGTGTGTGGCTTTTGGTCTTTTGCAATTAAGAATGCAACCTCAAGAGATGCCTCCAAATATTTATCGTTAATTTTAGTGAATTTTTTTTAAGTTGTTGGATTGAGAATTACATGTCTTCAAACATCTTTCAAAGTATTGTAAAGATTTGTGTTCATGTTCAGGATGTTTAGTTTTTAAGTGTCTTACTAATAATGATGGTTTTATACTTCCATTACATAGCGTCTCATGACACAATTCACATGTAGGACGAGGTTCATTGTTGACTATCATCGATGTAAATCCCCATTTCAAGTAATCTTCTTGATAATTTCGAACTTTCTTGGGCAAGGTTTTGTTAAGTTTCAGATTAATGTTTTTATCTCTTAATTTGACTGATAACGAACTTGTTTGAATAGAAGAATCAATCCTATCTTTTCCTTGTTGTTCATCTGATGTAGAAGTACTATCATAATTATCTTCAATTTGCAGTTTCTTTGAAGGAAATTTTCCATTTATCCATTTTGTGAGGGTTAATTTGTAAAATTTAAATATAATTCATTTACTATTCATAATATCAAACACTTTTAAAAAATGTAAGCAATTTTGATAATATTAATTCACTATTTCTAGTGTAAACAAAAGTAAGAACAAAAAGGCGTTGGAATTGCACAGAAACAATATATACTAAAAAATCGTTAAACTTACTATTAATAGTCAAATAATTAATGCAACTGTGGTGCCATCTGTAGATAGCAGGATAACTAAGCAATTTTCCTTCTCTAGTTGGGCTTGTCAACACTAGGATGCTCTACAAGCAATGGCAATGATAAGAAGTAAGAGATTTATTCCCTAGTTTTAAAAAAAAACATGACAGCTTTCACGGACGATTATGCATGCAAAGTCGCTCAATGTGTGCTACTCGCAAATTTAAGTTTACAGGATCTTTATAACGTCTTTGTCTATATTAGATATATGTTTAATTGATTAAAGAAAGTAATATTCTTTATCTTTAATTAATTACTTAATCTTTTTCCTATCAATATAAAACTTTTTTTGACGTACCTCCACATATCGACTCGCATACCCCCCCCTCCCTGGGTACGCGTACCACACTTTGGAGACCACTGGTCTAAGACACTTTGTACCGTATCAATCCACCTATATCTCGGTCTTGCTCTGGGTCATTTTCCTGCCAACCTGGCAGAGAACACTTGTTTTTGCTAATCTTTCCTCTCCCATTCTGTTCAAGTGACCATTCCACCTGAGATTACCTCTGCTGACGCATTCCTGGATGCTGACAATGTCAAGTGCTTTCCTAATATCCTCGTTTTTAATATAATATTGCCATTGATGCCATCTGTTCACACCTATAATCTTTCTCAAGACTCTCATATCTGCAGTCTCTAGTCTTTGGTCAAATGTTTTACTTCTGACCCAGCTCTCAGATCTATAAGTTAAAACTGGTTTGAACACTGTCTTGTATATAGCTAATTTAGTGTTCCGACTAATTTCTCTATTATTACATATGAATTTATTCAACTGATTTACCAGCTTTGTTGATTCTGTTGTCTATTTCCATATTTAATTTACCATCTTCAGTAAAAATCGTGCCTAAGTAGCTGAAATGTTTTACTTGTTCCACAGGTTCTCCATTCACAACACAGTTGACATTTTCAATGATTCTGCCTATTTTCATTGTCTTTGTCTTTTTATTGCTGACCTTCATACCATATCTATTACAACAGCTATTCAATTTAGTCAGACAATCTTGCAGACTTGTAGCGGATTTATTTAGAAGTATAACATCATCCGCATAAAGCAAAGACTAACATTAACATCTCCAATTCTGATATCATGTTTAATACCACTTTCCTTCATAATGTGATCGATATAGATAATGAATAACAGAGGGGATAATGTACATTCTTGTCTCACACCAGATTTAACATTAAACCATCTTCCTGTACTTCCTTCAATTCTAACTGCTGACTTACAACTCAAATAAAGACTAAATATTGCTTGATATAATGACCCATTGACACCATATAATTGCAGCGTGTTGAATAGCTTTTCTCTTGGCACCTTGTTATATGCCTTTTCCAGATCGACAAAACTTAAATACAGATCTTTGTTATATTCCCATGCTTTCTCAACTAATTATCGTAAAGTGGAGATCTGATCTTGACAGCCTCTATTTGGCCAGAATCCAGCTTGTTCTTCACCAAGCTTTTCTTCCACAATTCTTCTCAACTGTTTCTCAAGTATACTGGCATAAATCTTGCCCGGAACACTCAGTAGGGAAATACCCCTGTAATTCTCACATTCAGTTTTATTTCACTTTTTATATATGGGTACTATTAAAGCTTTACTCCAATCATCAGAAATTCGTCCCTCTGTCCAAATTCTTCTTAACTATGAAGTGCAGCCACTATAAGACTTTTATGCCATCATACTTCAGCATTTTTGGTCGAATATCATTACTCCTGCTGCCTTTCCACATTTCAAGCCTTTGATGGCTTTTTCTACTTCAAGTATAGATATGTATTCCTGACTGTATGCATGTTGAGTGTTTTTTACCACTGTGCTATCACTGCTTGTTTCATTTAGCAATATTTCAAAGTAATTATTCCATACTTCAAGGATATTTTTTTTCTCCCATTTTCATGTCACCTTTATCATCTCTAACTCCTTTTACAGCACTCTTTCCTCCATTTCTAAGCTTCTTCAACTATCTCCAGAATATCTTACTACCTTCTTGATATTTGTTTTCTATGTTCTTGCCAAAGTCCTCCCATGATTTTTGTTTAGCTAGTTTTACACAGTGTTTAGCTTTCATACATTTGTCTCTGTATTCTCTAAGAGCACAAGCTGACTTATTTGCCAGGAACTTTTGATATGCTTTCTTCTTTTCCTTCACTGCCTCTTTAACTTCCTGTGTCCACCATGGAGTTCTGATTTTTCTATTCTTGCAGACAACCTCACCTTTCTGGCTGAATCAATCAGGGTTTTCTTTTAGGTTTGCTACTGAATCTCCAATGTTTGGTTCTTGTTCTCAAACTCTTTCATTTTTTCTTCAATAATCTTTGTGTATTTTAGTCCACAGTTCACATCTGAGAGCTGCTCAACTTTTATTCCCTTTAAACTTTCTCACATGTCATTCTTTTCAATATGAAATTTAATTTTATGCTGCTCAAGACTAAATAGTGATCACTTCCAGTTTCAAATCCTCTGTACACTCTGCTGTCCTGCACCAGGGAGAAAACATCACTATCAACAATAACATAGTCATTGAGACTTTTTTTATTCCTTGCTTCTTCTCTCCATGTGAATTTGTGCACATTTTTATGTTGGAACATGGTGTTAGTAATAACCAGTCCATGTCCTGAACCGAAATCCAACAGGTATTTGCCATCATTATTAGCTTTGCTCTTTTCTCCAAATTTTCCCAAAACATTTTTGTATGTCTGACAATCACTTCCTACTCTGCTATTTAGATCCCCAACAAGGACCAACTTTTTCTTTTTCATTGTGTCAGTAGCTTTTCTAGAGCCTCAAAAAATTCCTCCACTTCTACCTTAGTAGAGCCTGCCATAAGCGCTAATAAGTCTCATTGTCTAGTTCCCCATTCTGATATTTGCCCACCTCTCTCTACTTGACACTGCCTGCCATTCAAGAAGATGAGCCTTGTATTTTGTGTTGAATAGTATGGCTTCTCCTTCTTTTCCTTGATTGTCATTGCCTGAATATAACATTTTGAATTTGTTGCTCAGAACGATCTCACCAGTTTTTGTCTTTTTTGTTTCAGTCACCCCTATTATGTCGATCTGGTACTTATCTAGTTCCTCAGCTAGCTCCATTTCTTTGCCATTCAGGCTTCTTATGTTGATAGTACCGATCTTTAACTCTGGTGATGTTGAGTTGGGGTGTGTTCCTATAGTAATTTATTTTAATTCTCTTTCACTCCTCTTACCATCTAGAATATTATATTTAATCCAAGCATTTACTTAAATTCACTTGATTGTGTGAAATAAATACTAGAAAAATCGAACTTCTTAAAAGATTCAATGTAAGGCAAAACAGATTTAATTAGAAAATATTCTGGAAATAAACTTTATTCTTAAAGAAATCTTTTTTTAATATATTTAAAACTTTCGTTATATAAAGTTATTTTAATTAGAATTATTTGTATATTTACAGATGTTTCTAATCAGAATGTTAAATCGAAGCTTCTAGAAACTTCTACTCATGTAATGAAGGAGGAGGATTTTAATCCAGTCTTTCAAGCATCACTATATAAGAATAGGACAAAGTGTTGCAATTATGCTATAAATAATGAATCTTATGTTTGTGATTGTAACGTGTTTAAAGATGAAAATGATAGAGACTATAAATATTTGAAAAATAGACAAGATAAACATGTTACAAATAAATCAGGACATTCAATAAATAAGGATCCTGAGATTTTATATGAAGTGCAAGGGTTTAGTGATTCATATTTAGAAGGTAACAAATGTGATAAATCAAGTTCTACCAAAGATACCATTATAGAGCAGTACCATGGATTAAGTGTGGAAGTTTTAGGAAAACTAGTGCAGCATGTCATTCAAATGGAAGCAGGGTAAGGTTACTTTTTATCATTTTTATATTTAATACAGTAAGCACTATTTGTTTTATTTGCATAATACGAACTATAATTAATTTTGTTCATAACTAAAAAATACCACAAGTCTACATAATTTATTAAGTGTGAAAAGATTTCACTGTGATTTAGTAATCAAGCCTCAATCATAAAAATTACAGCTAAGTTTTTCTACTACATACAGATCTCATAATATCATAGCATAACATATATCACAATATGTAATCACAAAACATCATGTCACATATATCAAATAAATTTGTTACAGTGATATTTTATTTAATTTATTTTTTTGTAATTGTAGTAAAGTGAAAACCATGTGTTATTGAAGTTTTAGACTCTAAAAGGGCACTGCGGGCATTCTTCTGGATATATCAAGCAAGAATGCATAATTTTGAAGTACCTTGGCTAAATCTTGATGTTTGAAGTGTTTATGGAACTCATACATGATCACAGTCTATCTGCATGCTGAATTTCAGTGGTCCAGTTGATCTGCACCAACCACCTATACGATGAGTCTGTTAGTATCACTTAGCCAACAGGCAATTGACCATCAAACCAGAGAAACCTGTGATTAAATAAACACAGGTTAGAGGGGGTATAATCAAAATGTGACATCCACATCTTCCCCTTCCTAAGTGGCAGGAAGAAATATTCTTCCTGCCACTATTCTGCTAAGTGTACTGATAGAGAGCAAAGGGGGGAAGTGCACAGTGCCAGAGCAATAATTTGCAGTTGGGTTAGATAAAAAAAAAAAGTACTTCAAAGAATCCGTTACTATATTTTCCATGTGTCTTTTTCAGCTTCAACTTACATGACAACCATGATAAGTTGAGCAAATAAAAATGGATAGCATGCTGAAAAAAAGAGACTTCTCTATAACTTTTGAATTTACTTCAAAAATACACGTATTCTTAGTTTCAACCTCAGCGATGTCTGTCTGGGTGTAGTTTGACAAATCCAATCACATATTAATATATAAAAATATTAATTTTGGGAAAATAGATTATTAGAAGCTAGTAATAATGTAAAATTAATCATGCACTACTTGCAAAGCAGTATTCCTTAAGGAGCAAGAATTTAAAGAGGAAGATGATTGGAATCAATACACATGAAATTCACATTGTCTTTAATACCAGTTTTTTATGTTTATTGTCTATAATAAACATAACTAATTCAGACTTTAGCAGTTTTTTTTTTTAATAATGATTCATATATTAAATAAGTAAGGAAATGATTCCAGACTATCATAAAATAATACATTGATAATGGTAGCATAGTAGTTGATGACACCATTCATCACAACTACTCCACTTCTTTCTGAGATCCTTCTATTGAACCATATGCATAAATAAGTCATGCTGTCCAGAATACACAATTTTACTCTGAGTGGTGTGACTTCTTTCTAAGAAAGAAGTGGAGTAATTTTTGAGTCATAGAGAAGATTGAAGCAAATTGGGGGGGAAAAAATGACTGACATAAATAAGTTGACACAATGCAAAATAAAAAGTTGGTTCTAGTTTCAGATCTAAATTGCAGACAAAATGAATATTAGACATGTAGAAATGTTTTGGGAAAATTTGGAGAAAAGTTCAAAGTTAAGAATAATATGCATCTACTGGGGTTACTTAAAGGTCAAAGCTAGATAACTGGAAGGAGACCTCCATGTAACTTTTAAGGAATGTGAAGAACCAACCAGGGCTTCTGACTTAATGTCCAATCCTCACTGTCTCGTTGTGCCCTGTTAGTAGATATCTACCTAGATACTGAACAAATTAGAATGGGCTGGCAATTCTGGATTTAGCTGACTAAACGGTATTCAAATTTGCTTAAATCAAAATAAAATGATAGTATTTCACATTAGGAAACCAGGCAAACAGCAAAAAAAAAAAAAAAGTCAACTACTAGAATGTTCCCTAACTCAACATCAGTGGGGTTCAAGATTAGCATCATCAACATAAGAGGCATTAATGGTAAAGAAATCGAACTAGCAGAAGAACTGATAAGTACCAGATCAACATAATAGATTTTACGGAAACAAAGAAAACAAAATCAGGTGAGGTTCTTCTAAGCAACAAATAGATGTTATATTCAGGCAATAATGATCAGTGAAAAGAGGAGGTAACTATAGTATGACACAAAATATGAGGATAATTTTCATGGAATGCCATGCAATATCAAGCAAAGTGATATAAGCAAATAACAATGGTATTCCATAGAATATTCTACTAAGGAAGAAGTGGAGAAATTTTTTCAGATATTAGAACAAAAGGAAAAGTTGGTCTTTGTTGATATAAACAGCAGAGTAGGAAATGATTATCAGACTAAAAAGATTTGGAGAAAATTTAGAGAAAAGAGCAAAGCTAATAGTAAATACTTGCTGGATTTCTATTTAATGTTTCTTACTGACAATAATATTCCTTACTAACACAATATGCATGAAGAGAAGACACAAGAATTAAGAATTCTCGTTGGTTATGTTGTTATCAATAGCAGTATTTGAAACAGGAAGTGATTACCATTTAGTTTTGAGTAGCATAAAATTTGAATATTATATTGTAAAGAAAAGTTTGTAAGAAAATTTTAAAAATTATCAAAGTTGAACTGCTTGAAAAGGTGAATTGTGGACTCAAAATACTCAAATATTATCAAAGAAAAAAAATGAGAGTTGAAAACAAGAAACAAACCTTGGAGATTCACTGACAGATCTTGAAGAAACATTGACTTGATTAACCAGCAAAGTTTTTAGTGAGGTTGTCTATTAGATTGGAAAAAGAAAAATATCAGCATCCCAAAAATCAGAACCCCCTAACTCAGGGAGTTAAAGAAGCAGTCAAGGAATAGAAAAAAAAAAAGCACGTTGAAAGTTCCCAGGAAGTAATTCAGCTTGTGCGCTGAGAGACTAGAGAGAGAGAGAGAGAGAGAGAGACTAAATATCAGGAAGGTGGCAAAATATTTTGGGAGCTATTGAAAAGGTATAGAAATGAGAAAAGAGCACTGTAGAAAGAATCAGGGATGAGAAAGGCAACAGTAAAACTGAAAATGATATTCTAAACATCTGGATTAATTGCTTTGATAGATTACTAAATGTAACAAGCATTGATCGTGCAGCAGTAGAAAACATTCAAGGGGAATAAAAATAAAGTTGCCAAGAAATCGTATTCTTGTTTAATCCTTTATCCATGTGGAAGCAAACAAAGTTTGTGCATGAAGTATCTTCATGATGGCTACTTGTATATAGAGGCTAATGACTTCACATCCCATAATGCAAATCACCCCCTTTCAAGCATGTATAATGCTATCCATTATGGGAAGGACCATTACCTGGACCAGTTTCTTCTTTTATTGAGGTCTTATGAGTGGAAGTCAAACCCAGAAGAGATACCAAGGTTGAATAAATGCAGAAGTTATATATTTAAACATTCAAGGGTAATGGAATCATAAGTACATATCATTGTACTTCACAAATGTGGAAGTACAATGGGATAGATGATATTTGACCACAAATGAACTTTATGGAGGTGCAAAATTTTTATGTTGGTTACTCTGCATAATTCATAAGGGATGCTGAGAGTTGAATTCCAGATGTGATTAAGTAGAGATATCATGATATCCCATCTATAAAAAGGAAAAGTACCAAAGAGAATTACAGAGGAATTTCTGTACTGAATGTTTCTGGTAAGATTTATGCAAGCATAATTGAGAAAAGTCTAAGAAAATTATGGAAGGGAAACTTAGAGAAGAACATTCTGGGTTCAGTCTAGTAGAGACTGTCAGAATCAGATTTTCACTTTAAGATAAATAGTTAAGAATTCATGGGAATATAACAAGGATCTTTATCTGAGTTTTGTATATCTGGAAAAGGTATATCACAAGGTGCCAAGAGAAAAGCTGTTCAAAATGTTACAATTATATGGTGTACGTTGCACATTATATCGAGCAATACAGTCTATATTTAAATGGTTGATGTTAAATTGTGCATGAGACTGATGCACATTAACTCTTCTGTTATTTATCATCTAAATGGATGATATTATGAGTGAAAGTGGCATTAAACTTTATATCAAAATTGATGTTAATCTCGTTTCTTGTTTCTTAACTTTATGCAGATGACAAAATAAATCCAGTACAAGTCTGCATAATTTCTTAACCAAATTGAATAACTTAAATTTAAAGATGCCAAGAATCCTTTCCTTTAGTGTTACACAGTAATCAGCATTCGTTTTACATAAATTATGGACTCTACAACAGTGTTATAAATAATTATTTTAATTTCCTGATGTTTCGACCTTCATAGTAATGTCATCATCTGGAGTACACACACACACATATATATACAGGAATACCTCGATTATCGCGATTCTTGATTTGTCGCGGTTTATAATTTGATACTAAAATTCCAATTATTTCACTCCAAATTCTAATTATTGCCCGCAAGATGTAGCCCACTGCATATGCAACCAGTTCGAGTCGCCACTCTCCAGATATCGCTCTCTTGTAGTGCTTCGTTTTTATCTGACGGCACCTGCTCACCAGCAACCGTCTGCCTTTGCCTAAAGTACATGTGGATGTTTATTTCTCTTCTTATTTACCCCTACAATGAATGCTAAAAGAAACAAGGATGATATCAAGTCTACAGCTATCAAGAAGAAACGTAGAGTGATCAGCTTAGAAGATAAGTTGCATATGGTAACTATGAAGCAGGCATAACCAAAGTCAAAATTGCAAGAGAGTACGGTCTAAATGAATCAACTGTTCGCAGTATTTTAGACCACGCTGCAAACTATAAGCAACTAGGACAAAGTGCATTGACCTCGTCTGGGTCCCAAACTACGAGAAACAGAAGCCATCTTATGATTAAAATGGAAACGCTATTGTCAGTGTGGATAGAAGATTGTAACCAAAAGAGAATTCCTCTTAGTCAAATGACTATAAAAACAAAAGCATTGAATTTGTTTGAAACTTTAAAAAGAAAACAATTAGAAAGCGAAAATGATTCGGCGTCAGTAGTGGAAGAACCTTTCTCTGCAAGTTCAGGGTGGTTTGATTGGTTCAAAAAGCGATTGAGCATTCATAGTGTTCGTGTACAAGGTGAAATGGCAAGTGCTGATGAAAAAGCAGCAGCTGGTTTTTCTGATGAATTGCAACAGATCATGGAAGAAGGAAATTATACCGATGATCAGATATTTAGTGCTGACGAAACTGGCTTATTATGGAAAAAAATGCCCACTAAAACATTTTTAGCAAAAAATTAAAAATCACAGCCTGGCAACAAGGTTTCGAAAGAGCGTGTAACTTTTACTATGTGGCACTGCTTCTGAGATTACAAGATGAAGCCTCTCTTTATCGTTCACAAAATCCTCACCAGCTTAGAAGTTTAGATAAAAATTTTCTCCCTGTTCATTGGAGATTCAATAGAAAAGCTTGGATGACAAAAGCTATTTTTGAGGATTGGTTTAAAAACTGTTTTTGTCCTGAAGCTGAAAGGTACTGTCATTAAATCTTGATTTTAAAATCTTGTTGATATTAAATAATGCACCTAGTCATCCAACAGCACTGAATGATTTGTGCGAAAATGTAAAAGTTATTTATTTACTACCTAATACCAGTTCCATCATCCAGCCAATGGATCAAGGTGTAATCGCATCCTTTAAGGCATATTACCTACGAAGAACGTTTTCACAAGCAATAGAAAAGACTACAGGAGATGAAGCTATGACTTTGACAGAATTCTGGAAGGCATTCAGTATCAAAAATTGCATTGAGAATGTCAAGGAAGCATGGAGTTAAGTAACATCTAACAACCTGAGAGCGGGCATGTCAAAAGATTATTCCTCATTGTGCAAATGATTTTAAAGGATTTGAAAATGAAGTAACCTGTGTTATCAATGATATAATCAAGCTTGGCTTCGATCTAGGACTAAAAGAAATCGAAAAAGGTGATGTTCAGGACCTGCTTGTCACATGATAAGGAGCTGGATGATGAAGACCTAATTAACCTTGAGAGAAAATGTGCTTATGATGCTCAAATTGATGATAATGACGAACAAATTGATGTGGCTTACCCTCAAAGAAATGGACGAAATGTTTAGAATTGCTGAAAATTTTAAAGAAAAAAAATCTTGAGTGGCGATCCTAATCTTGAGCGATCAATGAAAATTCGCCAGGAAATTGAAAATTCCATCCGTTGCTATCGAGTTTATGCGAAGAAAAAAGAAAGAAAAAATTCCACCAGACAACTCTACATCAATTTTTATCTAAGAAAGAATAATTGTATGTACTCCTTATATATATAAATAAAGATTAAAGAATAATCTTGTTTTTCTAAATGAATCTTCATTTTTTACTTAACATGTTTAACACATTTCTTTTTTACTTCATATATAAAATTTAATTAATAGATTTGAAAAATCCTTGGAAATGATCACCCATTTTACACACATTATTTATCCCGATTATTGCGGTATTTTTTGTGGCAACAATAACTGCAATAATTGAGGTATTTCTGTATATACAGGGTGTTCGGGATAAATTTGACAGTTTCGTAAGGAAAAAGAAAATCTTCTTTGTATCTATTAAATTTAATGAATTGACAAAAAAACATTACAGGCAGAGTTAATTACAATACTATCAACAAGATTTACTCAAAATAACCACCATTAGCATCGATCACAGCTTCAATTCTGCTTCGGAACCTCGAACAAGCTGATGCTACAGTCTCCCTGGGAAGGGCCGCAAAAACTGTTTTAATTTTATCCGTTAACTGGGCTTTTGTATTACTGGAAGTGCGATTGGTGTCTTTTTCAACTGCGCCCCATACAAAATAATCCATGGGGTTAAGGTCTGGGGAGTTTGGAGGCCAAACATTTGGACTGGTGAAGTCGTAGAAATTTTCAGACAACCATTTTTGACTTTTCCCAGAGGTGTGGCAAGGGGCCGAATCCTGCTGCCATACATACGGCCTACCATTGGCTACCCTTGTTATCCAGGGCTTGACTACAGTTAGCAACTCCACGAACAAAGCCCGAATTCCAGTGCCAGGGTTCTTCAACACCTGTTCCTGCAGATTTGCGAGGAATTCTGCTGTACGAACGCAATCAGATCGTCTGCTAGGGATCTTTCTTCTTGCTACATCCTCGTAGTCACCATTGCAAGTCTCTAGTTCATGCCTGATTGTTTTTACTGTATTCAGGGAGCATTGGGCAGCAGTCGTAATATCCTTATTTTGATGGCGGGCACGAATCATCATGATACAAGTTATTCTCTTCCATGATTCAGGTGGGTTCCAGCTATCCATCCTTTCTGACATCTTGTATATGAATGAAGAAGGGTCCAAACTTTTAAATGAAGAGAAGTGTGTGTTAATACATGTAACTTACGGAAAAATATAATGAATTATAAATATGTCAAATTTATCCCGAACACCCTGTATATATATATACACAGAAACAAGCTAAATTACATTTCACACAGTATGCTGAAGAGATAACGATTTGATCAGCAGTTATTTACTGGCCTGACCTCTAGTGAAAATAAAATTAAATTACAATAAATAAATGAAATAAAATAACTACATCAAAGCTATATTCTTTTAAGACAACATTAAAGAAACATTCTTTCATATAGATAGTTTTGTTACATTAAAAATGATGTCCTAATTTAACATGACAATTGTTATATTAGATTTAAGATCCTGGATTACTTGTGGTCCTATTTATAATCAACTCTTAGGGAGGAAAGGTTAAGTGGATAGAATATGTGCCTTTCATATTCTTGAGATTTTTAGACCATCATTATTGTTAATTGATTAGGGTGGTTGATAAGAATCTCAGGCCTCCTTAAATTTATGTTCATGCAATATTTTGGTGTGATGTAAACAACAGGTGTTTTTTCAGTCAATTCTATGTAAAGTGTTCAGGGCATGATCAGAAAGACCAGCTTGACCATAGTTATTATATTTGATGTGTCGTTTATGTTCCTTTTTTTCTGATAGAAATTGTGCCTCCTGTTTCTCCTATATAGGGCAAATTACTGGTGCAATGAATACGGTATATGCCAAGGTGGGCTAGCGGAAGGAGTAGATCCTTGGATGAGTTGAGTAAGTTCTTTAATTTTGCAGAAGGTTTAACCCCTCAATTTAGCACATTGCTCAGAATGTTCCATGTGAAAATTAGCAATGGGGAAGGGGGGGAATAATGGTGATCCTATGGCTGTACCTTCTTTTTGTAGGTAGAAAGTGTTTTGCCAAAGGAAATAGCCAGAACGTAGTACATGCACAAAGTGCATTGTGATATCAGAAGGGAATTTGTCCTGTAATAGAAGAATTGTGTCATTATTGGGACATTTGTGAAGAAGGCAGAGAAGTCAAAACTGACTAATAAATCATCTTTTTCCAGTGTGATGTCTTTGATTTTGTGTACAAAGTAGTGTGTGTTTTTAATTTTAATATAGGAGGGGGGGGGGAGGATGACCTACCAACTCCTTAGATGTTGATGCTAGTTTTTTGGCCAGGTGATAACTGGGTCTATCTATTTCTTCGACTATAAATCATCTTTTTCAGTGTGATGTCTTTGATTTTGTGTACAAAGTATTGTGTGTTTTTAATATAGAGGGGGGGGGGGGATGACCTACCAACGCCTTAGATGTTGATGCTAGTTTCTTGGCTAGGTGATAACTGGGTCTATCTATACCTTCGACTATCGGCCAGAGTGATGTGTTTTGTTTGTAATCTTTGGTAGACCATAAATTCTTGGGAAATGAGCGTAGTGCGGAAGTAATTTTTTAACTGTATCTTCGGGCATGTAGTGACTGATTTCAGCAGCTTCTCGGTTTTCTTTTTTATTTGATCGGTTGGGTCATAGTCAACAAGTTGATAGTCCTGTTGTCCGAGACTATTAGATTCATTTTTTCCAGGTACGTAGTTCGATTTAGAATAACTGTAGCACTGCCTTTATCGGCTCTAGTAATTACGATGTCTGGATTTAATTTTAGTGATTTCACTGCTGTTGATTCAGATTTTGTTAGGTTGCTGGTTATGGTTTTTGTATAACTTAAATTTAAAATGTTAGAAGTTTCCAAACGTATTTTATCTGCTATGATGGTTTCGATGAATCTTAAACTTCTTTCTATATGTTAAATAAAGTCGAGTTTGTTAATTGTTCTGGGTGCCACAGCAAAATTTAAACCTTTGCTGAGAACAGCAAAGGATTATTACAGAACAAACTTCCTCCTGATATCACAGCGCTCTTTGCACATGTACTACGTTCTGGCTATTTTGTGTGGCAAAACACTTTCTACTTACAACAAAAAAGAAGACAGAGCCATGGGCTCACCGTTACCCCTCCCATTGCTAACTTTTACATGGAACATTTTGAGCAACGTGCTCTAGATTCCTCTCTTTTAAAACCCAAAGTCTGGCTTAGATATGCTGACGATGTTTTCGCTATCTGGCCCCATGGGCACAGATAGTGAAAACACAAATAAAGTGCACAGACGTTAGGCACTGTCCTCAGCCACCTAAACAAATGACACAAATGCATACAATTCACAATTGAGATGGAAAAGCAGAACACACTTCCATTTCTAGATTATGATTATCACATATCTTCTTGCAGTCTTTCCTTCACTGTTTACTGGAAATCGACACATACTGGCCAATATATACACATAAACTCCTACCAACACAAAACACTAGGGGTCATTAATACACTAAAAAACAGGGCTTTGAAGATTTGCTCCATGAACAAACACTTAAAGATGAATTAAAAGTTATCAGCAATACCTTCCTAAAAAAAAATTACAGCCAAAATACTGTCAACAAAATTCTGTACAAGACCTTACTTAAAAATAAATAAACTAGATTACAATGAAATTGTAGCCATTCCATATATCGGACAAAATAAACAGAATACTACAGAAATACAATCTTAAAGTCACCTTTAACCCCCCCCCCAAACTGGCCATGACATCTATAGACGACCAGCTAAATCTGGATACGATTCTGTAACACCTGTTGAATAACATGGATAAGAAGTGCAATTTGGTTTCATCTGCCTTAGCCAGTACAGAGATTAAAGATTAAACTTTCTTCAAAATTAAGGAACTTACTCAACTTATCCATGATCCACTTCCTCCTGGCCCACCCTGGAGTATACTGTATTCATTGCACATGTAATTTGCCCTATATAGGGGAGCAGGATGCACAATTCCCATCAGAAAAAAAGAAACATAAACTACACATTAAATATATTAACTATGGTTAAACTGGTCTTTCTGATCATGCCCTGAACACTTTACTTAGAATTGACTGGAAAAGCACCTGTTGTTTGCATCTCACCAAAACATGGTACGAACGTAAATTTAAGGAGGCTTGTGAGATTGTTATCAACCACTACAATCTTAATAATGATGTTCTAAAAATCCCAAGAATATGGAAGGTACATATTCTATCTACTTAACCTTTCTCCCTAAGAGTTAAGTATAAATAGGACCATAGGTAATTCAGGATCTTAAATCTAATATAATAATTGTCTTGTTCAATTAGGACATCATTTTTACTGTAACAAAACTATCTATATGAAAGAATGTTTCTCTGATGTTGTCTTAAATAGAACATTGCTTTGATGTAGTTGTTTTATTTTATTTTCACTAGAGGTCAGGCCAGTAAAATAACTGTTGATGAAATAATGGTCTCTTCAGCATACTGTGTGAAATGTAATTTAGCTTGTCTCTATATCTGTGACTCCACCACTCAATCCACCAACTGACAGACAATCACAAACATCTATGCCCACAGCGGGATTCAAACTCGCAGCCTTTTGGCTGGAGAGCGGACATGCTAACCAGGCTGACCTATATGAAGGTTGGAACATTGGGAAATTAAAATAATTATTTATAACATGGTTGTAGAGGCCATAATTTGTGTAAAATGAAGTTGCCAAGAAATTATATTCTTACTTTATTCTTTATCCAAGTGTAAGCAAACAAAGTTTGCATTTGAAGCATCTTCACAATTAAGCTACCTTTTATATATACTGGCTAATGACTCCACATTAATTGCTTTATTATCTCATAATACAAACCACACATCCTTTTGGGTGTGTATAATGATAAGCATTATGGGAGGGTCCACTACCCAAACCAGTTTTGGTTTGGGTAGTGGTCTCATTAGTTAGAGCCAGACCTAGAAGTGATGATGCCAAGGTTTAAATAATGCAGAAGTCATATGTTTCCCATATAAAGTAGTGAAAAGATGTTATACCTTATTATTAAAATACTGCTTTTGCATTTCTGAATTATTGAGTCTTCCTTTATTTCTTTGTTTTTGTCTTCTTTCTTGCTATTTGCCAAGTGCCTTTATAGTTTCCTCAACTGACATGTAATATTGTGCAGTACTCATCAATCAGCATCATACTGCACTCTTCTTTTTTCCTCTCAGTTTCTTTCATTGTGCTTTCTTGCATTTTCACACCTCTTTCACACTTATTGTCATCTAACAGATTCATTCTTGCTGCAGCCATTCCACTCAGTACTCCACATCATTCATCTCTCTCTCTCTCTCTAACTATATATATATATATATATATGTGTTTCTAAGTCAGTAAATTGGTATAAGATCTGATAATTACTTTAATTAAACACATCATTCTATCTTATTCACGTAAGACTTCTTCAGGTATAAAATAAAATTAAAAGACAAAGAATTGGTGAAAGATTAACATTGTTCAATTAATGAGTGCCCATTTTGCTAATATCTATCAACATGGTTATACCACATGCAGCTTAAAGCTATCTCTACATTGGAAGAATGTTACCAATAGAAACTGCTGCAGCAGTTCTTAGAAAGGCTTAATATCTCATCAAAAATACCCTTAAGTACACTTTAAATGTCCCACTAGAGTATTTTTACTAGTTCACTACCAGCCACTTGCAAGAGCCTGCTCGTCTAATGAGAAAAAAAAGCAAAGATGTTGGCAACAAAATCTAACAAGGGCTGGGCATTCCTGGCATCACTAACACAATGCAGTTGATCATTGCCATTAAATCCACTGTCAAATATCACAGCAGTAGAGTAGATGTCAATGACACTAAAAAAAAGGTCTTCTATGTGACCTGGTTAACTGGAACTATGCAGCTGTTTTCTGGAGATGAAAACTTGAGAAGGGCTATGAGACAAGAACAGATATTTACCTTGCAGGAGGGTCTCACTGACCTATGTGAGTGGGCAAGTGAGTGGAGCTATCATTTTAGTGTTGCAGAGGATAAGGTCTTGAAATTTGGTAGGCAAGGTTGGGATGCAGAGTATATAATTAATACGAAATTTTGAAGGAGGTGGAAGAGATGAGAAATCTGGGAGCGAAGGTGGACAGAGGCTTGAGGTTTAGGAGTCCCATTGCTGAAATTGTAAGATCACAGTGGATTATGGCAATGATGACGAGGACATTGACATGCAGATGCAAAAGGCTTATGGTGCCCTTGTAACTCTTTGAACTGGCCAGATATGGACTGCTGTGCACATATTTGGTTGTCTGGTTTTTAAGTGGATGAGAATGTGTTAAGTTGCATAGCACTGTGAATAGAAGGGTAGAGGATGTGATTGAGGCCTAAGTTTGTGATGAGTTATTATCAGTTTAGTGTGGAGGATATTTTTCATAATGGTGGGAGACAGGGGTAGGACAAGAGGCCATCTCTGGAAGCTGTATAAAGAGGGTGTGAATAGGGTAGTCAGAAGCAAGTTTATTGCATGGAGAGTGATTAGTGAGTGGAATACTTTATGTGAGGGTGTGGTGAGTACAGAAAATGTGAATGGATTTAAGGTATGGTTAAACGATTTTTTTTTTTTTGTTTGCACAAGTGAGTATGGACCTGCTGCGATGAGTCCTTTAACTCCATGGAGGTCAGAGTGAACATTAGTAATAATAATAATTATTTTATTTATTATAATAAGATAATTATTATTACTTATCTGTTCTTATTAATTATAATAAGAACAGATAATTATAATAATTATTATAATTATCTCTTCACCCAACTAGCAACTCCCACATAACTAAGAGACATCTGTCACTGTAAGAATGCTAAGTAGGATAACTTCTGAGAATTTTGTGTCTCATTTCCTTGGTTTGAATGAGGGTTTAGCTTTCTGATGCAAGTATATATGCTGATCACATCACTTTAAGCTTCTCTGGTATGGCACAGCTGCTATTTAGACAAAACATAGTCTGCATTTCATTCTAAATTCCCATTTTCTAAGTAAGTCTCCAAAAGATGCACAGAGGCTATGCAGATGAAGAACCAAGAATAGTGCAACTAGCTATCATCAAGAACTCCACCTTCCCTTACTGCTTATGGTAAGGCCTGGAAAAAAAAGCCGTAAGAAAATCAACAGTGATTGAAACTGATTTGTATAGAGCCAAAAGCAGGAAACTTACAATCTGTCTAAATAGTAGCTGTGCCTTTGTCTCTTGCCAAAGCAATTGGCTATAATTTTTGCCCAACATTGTTTTCACTAGACATCTCCTGGCATGATACATTTTTTTCAGATGTATGCCTAGGTGATTTTGGTAAATGTCCTACAAACATTGAATAATCAATACTGCCCCTGACCTTTTATCAGAAAGTGATCAGAAAAATTCTGATCACTTTCTGATACTGTTCTACTTTGTTGCTGTTGCAACAAAGTAGAACAGTACTCTGAAACATCCTCCCTTCCTACATGTTTCCAAAGGGAACATATTCCCATTCACGGTACAAATGTGCTATAGGTTGACAAACCTACCTCTTGCGTATGGACTCAAGATAAGGGGAGAAAAGCCTAAAAGAATGTTGAGCTGAACTGGTTGTTCATTAACATGGTTATATAATTTGGCTCTCAGAACCAGGCATGTACCTTAGGAGTAGAAAGAATGCATGATAATCCAATTGCACAAGGATGGTGCAAAGACTGATGTGTCTAACTATCGACCGATTAGTATCCCTGTAGTGGTGGTGAAGATTTTGGAAAAGTTGCTAAGAGATTGCTTACAAAATGGGATGATAGAGAATCTATACTTTGCATTGAACAGCATGGGTTTACGGGGAAGGTAACGTTTGAGTAATTTGCCCAAATTCTCTAACAATGTGATCACAATTCACATTTTATAACAGCTGAACTAGTTACTGTTTTGATATGGTTATATAACTTGAATTTCAGCACAGTATAGATACCTCAAGAGTGGAAAAAGTGTTTCATAATCCCATTGCACCAGTGAGGTGCAAAGACTGATGTGTGTCTAAATATCAATCTATTAGTATCTCTGGAGTACTGAAGATTTTGTGAAGTTAGTAAGAGATTGCTTTCAGAAATGGGTTGAGAGAGAATCTGTACTTTGCAATGAACAGCATGGGTTTACTAAGAAAAGGTAATGTTTGAGTAATTGGCTCACATTTTATAGCAATATGATTGTTCAGTTAGACAAAGGGAATGGATACACTATGTGACATTTTTGAACTTTGCTAAAGTTTTTGATACAGTTTATAATGGAAGGCTGTTGTATAAGTTGGAAGATATAGGATTGGATTATAAATTATTAGATTGGATAAGAAGATAACTGACTGACACATATCAAACAGTTATTTGCTGATGCTGCAAAAATATGCAGAAGTATTGGGAATGTTGCTGACCTCTAGTACTTGCGTGATTTGAATAAGCTGAAATTGTGAGCATGTGAAAAAAAGATGTCAGTTTAGTGTTAGTAAATGTAAAGTTAGGCACTTTGATGTAATGAGATATCTAGTGGCATATTATGTTGTTGGGATTATGCTAGTAAAAACTGATCAGCATAAAGATCTGAGAGTTTTGGTAGATAGTAAGTTGAAGTTCTGTCACCATATAATGATTGCAAATACAACTGAGAGGAGGATTTCAGTAATGAAAGAAATACATGTTAGAATAATGAGGTCACTTTCCATCCCCAGTCAGACCCCCCCCCCCCCCCAGTCAGTTTTATGCACAAATCTGATCTACTGCTTTCCGGGGTGATACAGTTTCAATGGAGAGGATGCAAAGGACAGTGTTAAAGATTGGTATCTGGACTGTGGAATGTAGGTTATGAGGAGATTTCAAATTTGTGGACTGCAGACAGGAGAAAGTGGGATGTTATGATAGAGCATACATACTTCTGCAAGGATCATTCAAAATACCAGTAGATGGAATTTTTCATTTTATGGAGGATTGGGCAGATGGAGCAGCATGTGAGTGGAATGGTTTTCCTTTGTAGGTTGTGAGTGCAGATAGTGTGAATGAACTCACGAGAAAGTTTGACCTGTGGTGTGAGTGATATGTGGCCTCCCTTGATGAGTCTCTGATGTTCTGGAATACTCTTGTAATAATAATTATTATTATTTCTGACAAATTCTAACATTATTGTCTGCTTTTTACTAAAAACCACTTACATTCACTAACATTCCAAGTACATAGAACAAAATTTTAAATGTCAGATTTGTACAAAGGAATTCTACACCTACATTTGATATATCTCACACACATTTTATCACTATATAAATAACTGAAATATACAATTCGGCATGTATAATTAACTATACACAACATTAATTAGTAATAAATTAGTAATAAAATTTTTTATACGATGCTATTTAAAAAACACCTTTTCTTAAGAAAAAAATCAGCAAAAATGAACACACTTTGTCACCAACAACCTTGAAAACTAATTTTTGTGATGAGTGCCCCTATTGTATTACAAAAAATATTTGAAATATTTACTAACATATGTAAATCTAAAGTAAACCTAATACAGTTTATATAGAAAGCACTATTGCTATTTTGTAACAAATGCTTATCTTTCAGAACTCTCTTAACAATGATCTTCCCCAATGCAACATTTATTAACCCAATGGTAGTTATTTCCATCCACTCAAAGTTAATGCTATACATAATAATTTCAAAATGTTTTGTTCTTACAGGTATCATAATTCAAATATAAGTTATTAGACAAATTTTAGTGTAGATTTCCAAACTGTAAATTTCTATAAAATTTCCTGCTGAATCTAGAAATAATTATTATATAGATATGGCTTACACATTTTGTGAAATGTTTTTGTTATAGTTTTCTGATAATTCAAGGAATTGGTTTTGGAAAAAAAAAAATCTTTTTTCTTTTTAAAAACTTTTTATAAACTAAGTGTCTTTTAATTAGTATATAATTTGAAACAAAAAATTGGAGTAATTTTGCTACCCTCCATCTCTGATAGATTTTATAACACATTGATATTTTCTATTGTTTTCAGGCAACAAGAAGCCCTGTTGAAATCACTAGGTATACTGGAATTCTCACCTGATGGCACAGTTAAATCCAACTCAAGTAGCACGTCAGAAAGTTGTATGCAGGGTTTAAGTCAAGACCCCAGTCAGTTTTCTCTAAGTTCAGAAGGCATATCTGGTAGTTGTAATAATATGGAAGTATGTCATATATTAATAATATTACACTTTCATTTGTCATTTTAAGTAGAATTTTATCTTAGTGTAATTATAATGTGTGTGTTTTTCTGACACAAGAAACTAATTTACTTAGTTTTTTTTGTCTTCTTTCATTTTAGCTCTATGTCTAACATGTTTTTTCTGTGTTCTTTCTCTCTCTCTCACATATAGAGGTAACTGTAATGTGCTTTTGTTATACACAAATTGCTGTTTCCTATCCAAGATGTGAAAACGTCTGTGCATACACCTTCCATACCTCTGTCTGATGTACTCAGTTTCTGTGTCCATTTTGCACCCCTATTGGCTTCTTGGTCTATGTGATATTCTCTTTATCTGTAAATAATTTCTGTGCCCTGCGCAATGAAGATCTTCTGGCTATGGATAAAGCAGATCTGTTAGGATCTGAATGAGGTCTCAAGCTTTTAAGCTGATAGATGATGCTGTGACTTTTTTTGAAGAAAATGACTGACCACAATTCTAAGTCAAAAATGAAATTGAAAATGTCCTTAAATGTTAGCTGCAATGTTAGCTAAAATGTCCTTAAATTGAAAGCTGCAACTCGCATTTCCATTGAAAGAGACTTACAAAAGCAGCCTTCATCCTCCTGAGAGCCTTCAACTTCAACACACCAGCTAAAGAAAATGTGATTGAGATGTAGTTATGACATATTAATCTTGAAAATAAAGAACTACTTTAATTGTTATTTGTTTTATATGTACTGAATATTTTATTTACTATTTGATATGTATGAAAAGTAGGTACATTTTCGTGTAATTTTTTCTTGACTATTATGTATAAGACTATTACACTTTTTTATATAATGTTCGTCAAGTAGCTTTATTTTATCGTCCTACATGTTTCGCCAATTTTTTTCTATCGGCATCTTCAGGGAATACAAACCAGTAAGCTATGTGAAGATAACAGACTAGGTTATAACTGATGGTTCTAATTCATACAAAAAATTAGTATTGAACGAGGCAATGCGCGTGTCTCGGGAACGTGATTTATTCGTTATGGCTCATGATGTAATTGTCATGAAAGTTCATTTCTTTGATGTTTAATGATCTGATTAAAGCTTTCCAAATTTCTGGTAAGGTTGGACCTTGATTCTTGTTCAGGTTTTCAGTTTTGCAGGCGACTGTAGCTGCTTCCTTGAAGGTTCTTGAATGGTAGTTATCTTCTGCATAAGGCTCTTATCCCACTCAATGTGATGGTTAATAGAGGCAAAGTGGCAAGAAAGGCCTGAAATGTCTTGTCTGTTGTTTCTGACATATCCTATGTGTTTTTTCTTTTTCGTTTCAAAGCTGCTTCTAGAGGTCTGACCTACATAACTAATACCACATATATAATATACCTTGCTCATGTGGTATTATGTAGGTCAGACCTCTAGAAGCAGCTTTGAAACGAGAAAGAAAGAATACATAGGATATGTCAGAAACAACAGACAAGACATTTCAGGCCTTTCTTGCCACTTTGCCTCTACTAACCATCACATTGAATGGGATAAGAGCCTTATGCTTTATATAGAAGATAACTACCATTCAAGAACCTTCAAGGAAGCAGCTACAGTCGCCCGTAAAACTGAAAACCTAAACAAGAATCAAGGGCTAACCTTACCAGAAATTTGGAAAGCTTTAATCAGATTATTAAACATCAAAGAAATGAACTTTCATGACAATTACATCATGAGCCATAAAGAATAAATCACGTTCCTGAGACACGCGCATTGCCTCGTTCAATACTAAATTTTTGTATGAATTAGAACCATCAGTTATAACCTAGTCTGTTACCTTCATATAGCTTACTAGTTCGTATTCCCTGAAGATGCCGATAGAAAAAAATTGGCGAAACATGTAGGGCGATAAAATAAAGTTACTTGACGAACATTATATAAAAAAAGTGTAATGGTCTTAAGGACATTTTCATTTACTAATTGATCTTTCAAGATTTCACTAATCTTGAAAGATCAGAAACCTCCTTTTTTTGGGAACGCAACCTCTATTATTCCATTTTATAAGCCTCTTGTTTTATGTGTTTTCCATATAGGCAGTGATTCTCGAGAGCATACCCCCCCACCCATGTATAACAAGAGTTATCTGTACACACACACAAGATTTGTAATTAAGTATAAATTGAATATTTTGTGAGCTAGTGATTGGATTGGTCTGTATAGATAGTAGAATTGAGCTGTGCTTTTTTTTTTAAAAAAAAAAGAAAAAAAAGTGGATAGGAGCTGGTTAAAACGCATGGTAGAATACTGCCCTTCCAGAGTTGGAGCAATTTCTGTATTTTTATATGATTTGATTAAGATGTTGATACTACCTAATTATGTCCAAGAAATAATGATGAAAACATATAAAATAGGTTAATTAATGAATTATAAATTAACTACTAAATGAAATATTAGGTTTGTTCATTGCTGAAAAATGCCAGCAGTAAAGAAGCAGAGAATGAAAAAAAAAACAAATTTTTGTTGAAAATCTAACTGACAGAGTAGAAAATTAATCCCAGATCTACTGAAATATTTTGGGAAAATTAGAGAAAAAGGCAGAGCTAATAATAATCGTACCATTTAATAATGTTAGTAGATATCCACTTGGATAGCCAATGAAATTGTATTATGATTAATCTTATTTGTTACAGTATCTCATTTTCATCAATTCATTCCTGTATTTTTCCCTTGACAACGACTCCTGATATGCTGATCGGTCGCTAATTTGCCACCATAGTCTTGGATCCTCCTTTATGCAGTGAAACTATTTTCCCCTCTTTCCACGCCTTCGGGACTAAACCAGACCCGAGACTCAGATTAAATAACATGGTCAAGGGAACTGATAATTCCTTAGCCGCTTCACGCAAGACCCGTGCCGGTATACCATCCAATCCCACAGATGTATTCACATTAAGGTTCTGTAATAGACTATTCACCTCCACTTAGTTCATCACAATTCCCGTATAAACTAATGGTTCCTTCATTTTTTCAATGTCACCACCTGGATGATATACTTTTGCAAAGTGTGCGCTCAGTAATTCCACTATATCGACTGGTTCAGTGACCTCCTTACCATCGTCATTCCTTAAAATCATTTTGACATGTACAGTTTTTTTCTTGCTTGCAGCATATTGAAAGAACTGTTTGGGATTCTCTTTTGCTTGCACATAGCTAGTTTCCTTTCATAATCGGCTTTTGTTGTTTTTACCACACTCATTACCCTTCTGGCCTGCACTTTATACCGTTCGTGTGCCTGCAGGTCACTCCTTTTTTTAAATTCCCTCCACAGTTGTTTCTTTTTTTCCAGCTCAAGCTTAATGGTGTTATTCATCCATTTAACCCCTACTTGTTTTACTATTCGAACCCTAGGTATACAATCAGCCATAACCTCCTGTAAATGCTCCTTGACCACTTCCCATGCTCTATTGACGCCCAGCCCTTGCAGTTGTACATGCCATGGCACTGAACCAAGCAAATAATCCCAAAGAGTTTTTGACATGTTGCATATAAAATGAATGTTTATAGCAGAATAATTTTAATGAATGCCGATGGGTGGGAGATAACTGAATCAGATGAAATAGTTGAATTATTAAGTGAGCACTTTGCAAGAGTATATCATTCATCTGGAGATATTGTAGTAACAAGAGAGACAAGGGCTTGTATGAAAATAGAGGTAAACAAACTGGAGGTGCATTGGCTATTACAGAACCTTCATGTAAATACAACTACAGGAATAGATAGTATACCAGCTCTGAGTTAGTCCCAAGGAGAGTGGAAAGTGGGGGAAAATAGTTCCATTGCATAAAAGAAGCTTCGAGCTGAGGTAGGCACTCTGGTATTGGAAAAGTTGGTTGAGTGCAAAATACAGGAATGGGTAGTCAGGAACAGGGTGCTATTTGGGGGGGGGGTGACAACATAGTTTTGTGAAGAATAGGTCATGCCTCAGTAACTTAACTTTTATGATACAGTGACAGCTGAGTAAAGGTAATGGGTTTACATTGATACTGCTGGACTTTGCGAAGGTTTTGACAGGATACCAAATGGAATTCTAATCAATAAATTGCAGCACATGATGATGGATATAAAGTTGAAGTGGTTAAGAGGGTGGTTGACAGTGATACCAGACAGCGGTTTATTGAAGAGGAGAGTTCAGTAGAAGGCTTGTGACCATTGTCATTCCTCTGAATTCTGTTCTTGGGCTGCTACTATTTAATTTGTACATGAACGATATAGGAAATGATCTGGGAGGAACTATTTAATTGTTTGCCAATGATGCAAAATTGGGTAGAGCAGTAGTTAATAAATATCATGATAACCTCCCTACTGGCCAGGACATATATACATGCTCATCAAAACCAGGATACGCCCATACCATCTGTTGAAAGAACATAGATAAGATGTGTAAATCAGCAGTCATATCCATTACAAGGTGCAATAATTCTTCATCTGAGAAGAACAATTTACCAGATTACATCACATTCGTAGCTGTGTTTTCAGTTACCTATAGCAAGAAACGTAGTTCCTTGCCATGTAGTTGGTAAATGGAGTCTTAGTTGTATTAGACTAAATATCTGCTAATTATTTTTTCTATTTCATCGTCGTCGTCAATTTCCTGATATGTACCCTCAAGAGGTGTCAAGTTACTAAGACAGCACTACATGATTAAGTTTACATTATTATTAATCTCCTGTCAGCAATTTTGATCAAAATTAGTCTATTATTTGTGAGCCCTCCAATATTTTTATATTTAATATTGTGTTTTCTAAGACACTTCTGACTGAATCAATCCACCTAGACTTTGGTATTCCTCTGGGTCTCTTTCCTGCCATCTTGGTATCAAACACCTGTTTTGCTAATCTTTCCTCATCCATTCTATTTAAGTGACTATACCACCGTAGATTAGCTTTTCTGACACATTCTTGAATGCTAATGTCAAGTTTGTTCCTAATATCTTCATTTTTAATATGATTCTGCCATTGATGCCATCAGTTCAATACCCTAATTTAAAAAAAAAAAATTTATATTTTTAATATTATTTATATTTTTTACAATATTTTATATTTAATATTATATACTTATAAGACACTTCTGACTGAATCAGTCCACCTAGACGTTGGTATTCCTCTAGGTCTCTTTCCTGCTAAACACCTGTTTTGCTAATCTTTCCTCACTATTTAAGTGACTATACCACCATAGATTAGCTTTTCTGACACAGTCTTGAATGCTAATGTCAAGTTTGTTCCTAATATCTTCATTTTTAATATGCTTCTGCCATTGATGCCATCAGTTCAATACCCTAATTTTTCTCAGAACCTTCATATTTGTGGTCACTAATCCTTAATCAAGTGCTTTATTTCTCACCAATTCTCAGGTCCATAACTTAAAACTGGTTTAAACACTGTCTTTTATAGTGTTACTTTGGTGTTTTGGTTAATTTCTCTCTTATTCCCATAAACTAATTCAGCTGGCTAAATACCAGCTTTGCTTATTCTGTTGTCTAATTCCATATTTAACTTATCATCCTCACCAAAAACTGTGCCTAAATAGCTGAAATATTTTACTTGTTTTATAAGATCTCCATTCAGAATCCAGCTGACGTTTTTTGTGCTCCTGCCTATTTTCATAGTTTTTTTTTTATTATTAATGATTTCACTGCCAAATTTGTTACAGCCATTACTCAATTTAATTAGAGAATCCTGGAGACCTGCACCTAGATATGTTTAGTAGTAGAACATCATCTGCATAAAGCAAAGAACTAAGCTTGACATTTCCAATTCTAATGTGAAGGGTCTAATGTTACTTTCTTTGATAATGTGATCCATAATGATGATGAATAAGAGTGCAGATAATGTGCATCCTTGTCTTACTCCTGATTTTATATCAAACCATCTTCCTGTATTTCCTTCAATTCTGACTGACAACTTACATATAGAATATGTATTACTCTGTATAATGATCTATTTACTCCATATAATTGTAGTGGTTTGAAAAGTGTTTTTCTGGGCAACTTGTCAAATGCCTTTCCCAGATCTACAAAATTTATCCTGAACTCAGCTTGTTCTTCTCCAAGTTTCTTCCACAATCTTTCTTAACCTCTTTTCAAGTATGCTTGAATAAACTTTACCTGGAACACTTAGTAGAGAAATTCCTCTGTAATTCCCACATTCAGCTTTATTCCCTTTTTTGTAGATGAGAACTATGAGAGCTCTACTGTAATCATCTGGAATTTCACTTTCTGACCAGGCCCTCTGAATTATGCAGTTAACTGTTAACTTCTATGGCAAGATGGACGTCAATCCCTTGGATTTTTATCCCTTCATCGCTAGATTGTGATTATTAATAATGACAAATTTTTGAGTGCCTGGCTCACCCAAATTAGGGTTGTGTAGAATCGTTTGAAGCGATGATCAGAGCTGCCTTCAGGCATTTGTGTCTCCATCTGTCGTTATCATCATAATTTGATGAATCATGAATGAGTTGGTTGGGATGGAGTGATGCCTGGACGAAGTACTTGGCAGCAGTGTGGTTGAGATACGTAGGTATGTCTGGCATGTTTCTGTCTTGGTGGAGGAGAGCATTCCTAACAAACTACGGGGCGTTGAAGATCATTCGGAGGCACTTATTTTAGTACCTGTAGTCTTTTGATGTTGCTGGGCGAGGTGTGGCTCCATGCTGGTGATCCGTACGTTAGTATGGGTCTGATGATTTGTTTGTATATTGTTAGTTTGTTTTCTGTACTGACTTTGCTTCTTCTGTTGAGTAGAGGGTAGAGTTGAGCTATTGCTGCTTTGGCTTTGTTGCAGGCATGTGAGATGTGGGGGTTGAAGCTGAGTCGGTTATCTAGTTTGATTCCCAGGTATTTCACTTCTTTTTGCCAAGGGATATTAGTGTTGAACAACGTGACTGCTCTGTGGTGGGTTGTTTTCCTTCTTGTAAAGAGTATGGCCGTGCTCTTGTCGGTGTTTACATCAATCCTCCATTTCTGAAACCATTTTTCAAAATTTGTTACTGCATTTTGTAGTCGTTGTGTGGCTAGGTGTGCCCTGAGTGATCTGGTCAGTATCGTCATGTTGTCTGCATAGAAAGCCATGGTGGTTGATGCTGTGCTTGGGACATCTGAGATGAAAATGTTGAAGAGTAGCGGTGATAGGAGGGAGCCTTGTGGGTATGTCTCTGATGCTTCTCGTGGAGGATCTGAGGCCACGTAGCTTAACTTGAAATTTTCGGTCTTTTAGATAGGATTCTATGATTTTGGTGAGGTTTAGTGGGTATTTTGCAGCTATTAGTTTGTGGATGAGGCCTTTGTGCCATACTTTGTCAAAGGCTTTTGCCACATCCAGGAAGATTGCACCTGTGTGTTGTTTCCAGTTGCATCTGGTAGTTATGAATTCTATAAGTCTGTGGACTGTTGAGTTGTGCAGTGGCCTTTGCAAAATCCCAATTGTTCTTTTGGGATTAGGTCGATCTTGTCCATTTCTTTTGTAGGCGGTTCAGAATTATCTTTTCCACGATTTTTTCCAGATTCGATAGGAAGCTGATAGGTCTGTAATTGTGGGGGAATTGAGCTGCTTTCCCTGGTTTGTGGATGAGGATTACATCTGCCTGCTTCCAGCAAGTGGGGAAGTAGTTGAGTCTTAGCATCGCGTTGATGATAGCCACTAGATGCATAACTGTTTTATGGGGGAGTGCTTTTATGGTTTGGTTTGAAATCTCGTCAGGACCTGGGGCCTTTCTGTTGTTGAGGTTCTTGATGATTTGATGTACTTCCTTTGGGGTAGCATAGTTTGTGTTTTCTTGGCTGCTGGTTTGATGAAGTGCACAGCGGACATGCCTGTGGATTTTTTCAATGAAGAGCAAGTCCGCATGCTCATTGTTTGGGCTGAAATGCAGTTCCAGGGCATCTGCAAAGGCTTCTGCTTTCTCATCGTCTCTGTAGGCTATGCCCCTTTCTCCGTGGATTGGTTGTATGTTGGGGCGATCGCTGCGAAGTACTTTATTCATTTTCCATAATGAGTTGTCTTCGGTGTTTAAGGAGCTTAGTTTCCTCTCCCACAGTTGGCTTGTGATCTTTGATCACATATCCGACTAGGTTTGTTGCCCTGTTTAGCTCTTGTCTATCCTGGGAGGATAGTGTTGTATGGTAACAGCGTCTGATCCTGTTTTTGCTGCGGATGAGCTTTAGAATCTCTTCTGGGAGCAGGTTGGCTTGAGCTGGAGCATTAATGGTGGAAGCTGCTGCAAGGCCAGCTCGAATTGTGCTTTCCAGTTTTCTGATCACTGTGTCTATTTCTTTAGGTGAGGAGATGGTTGGGATGGGGCCTGTGAGGTTGTGGAGTGAATATTGTGCAGGACTGCCTGGGGATGATTTCTGTTTCCCCACCTAGACTTAGTAGCACCGGGTTGTGGTCGGAGCTAAGATCATTAACTACCTGTAACTGGAATTGGTGCGAGGTGTTCCTGAAAATGGCTATATCCAGCACATCAGGTCTGCCCAGTGGTCCGTAATGTGTTGGTTCACTGGGGCCTGCTATGATGATATCATAGCGAACTTGTGTGGGCTCTTCCTGTTGTTGTTGGAGTTCCTACTGTTCCATGTGGGATGTTTTGCATTTAGGTCTCCCACCACAATTGTTGCTTCGTTTGTGTCGAGGAGCTGGGAATGATCCGAGGCTAGTAGTGGTTTGCCTGGAGGGTTGTGGAGTGAATATAGATTTAGGTTGCCTGCATTGTGGTGTGTATCTCAATTCCAGTTTCTTCCAGGTTTGTAGTCATTGTCTTCTCAATCTCTTTGTATCTTATGTCTTTTTTGACAAAGATAGCCATGCCACCTCCTCTGGCATTGAGTCTGTCATTCCTAAGTAGTGCATGGTTCCTTAGTTTAGTGTTATTGCAAGGCCAAAGGTGTGTTTCGTTGATTAAGAGGATGTCTATTCTATATCATGCTATAAATTCTTGTAGTTCTAGGAGTTTGTTGCTTAGGCCATTGGCATTCCAAAATGCGATCTGTATGAAGTTGTTCGAACCAGGCATATTACTCATTGCTTAACATTGTGAATATGACTTGAGTGTTTTTTAAGAACTTGTTTGTATCACTCTGATTGGGGTTGGTCTTGCTGAAAAATGTTAGCATCTCCCCCAGGGTGGCAGCTAGGATAGCAGCTGTGTTTTGATTGTTGGGCATAGGTTCTGCTGGTTTAGCCTTTGAGGTGACTGCTGCAGCATATGAGTTGTGTGATGTTGTTTGCTGATGGATTCCTTCTTCAAGAGGTGTTGCATGTTTTTGAGCTGGTAGAGTGCCTGCTTTTCTGTTTCTTGCCAGGTTAACTGGGTGGAGAGTGCAGCCACTATAGTTCGCTGGGTGTGGGCCACCGCAGTTTGCACATGTGGCTGGAGTTGTGCATGGTTTGGAGCATGTGTGAGTAGGGTGACTGTCCCTGCACTTCATACATTTGTACTCTGCTCTGCACAGTTTCTGTGTGTGCCCATATCTCTGGCAGCGATGGCATTGTTCTGCTGTTGCTTTCTTTCTGAGTGGTTTTGTTTAAATCATGAGGTTGCAAACTGTTTTGAGATCGTAAATCTCTTTGCTCCTTACTAATTTCCATGAGAACCAGCGGCATGGGATGTTTGTCTGCACAGTACATTCTTGATATTTTTATTGGCTCCAGTCCTTGAGATCTGAGGTCGATGGCTATTTCTTCGGACGTGATTGCTTCTACCAGTCCTCTGATGACAACTTTTAGGTTTTTTTCGCTTTTCAGTTCGAAAGTGTGGCATGGGATCTTTAGCTCGTCCATTAACTTTGTTAGCCGATGGTAGTCTGATGTCCCTTCGGACTGGATACAGACTCCTTCGTCGGAGTTTTTGGCTGTTTTGAACTTAATCTCGGAGTTTCTCATGGCCTCCGAGATTGCTGACCATTGTTCTTTGTCTCTTAGGATTACTGGAGGGGCTCGTTGTTTTTGTTCCACTGTGTCCATTGGCTGGTGTTCTGGTTCTTCGGTTAGTGTCTCTTTTCGTCACTTTTTTCTGCTCACCGTTTGGTAGTCGTCTGGTTCTTCCGGGATCTGGGCTCCTTACTAATTTTATCAAGAACCAGCAGCATGGGACGTTTGTCTGCACAGTACATTCTTGATATTTTTATGGGCTCCAGTCCTTGAGATCTGAGGTCGATGGCTATTTCTTCGGACGTGATTGCTTCTACCAGTCCTCTGATGACAACTTTTAGGTTTTTTTCGCTTTTCAGTTCGAAAGTGTGGCATGGGATCTTTAGCTCGTCCATTAACTTTGTTAGCCGATGGTAGTCTGATGTCCCTTCGGACTGGATACAGACTCCTTCGTCGGAGTTTTTGGCTGTTTTGAACTTAATCTCGGAGTTTCTCATGGCCTCCGAGATTGCTGACCATTGTTCTTTGTCTCTTAGGATTACTGGAGGGGCTCGTTGTTTTTGTTCCACTGTGTCCATTGGCTGGTGTTCTGGTTCTTCGGTTAGTGTCTCTTTTCGTCACTTTTTTCTGCTCACCGTTTGGTAGTCGTCTGGTTCTTCCGGGATCTGGGCTCCTTACTAATTTTATCAAGAACCAGCAGCATGGGACGTTTGTCTGCACAGTACATTCTTGATATTTTTATGGGCTCCAGTCCTTGAGATCTGAGGTCGATGGCTATTTCTTCGGACATGATTGCTTCTACCAGTCCTCTGATGACAACTTTTAGGTTTTTTTCGCTTTTCAGTTCGAAAGTGTGGTATGGGATCTTTAGCTCGTTCATTAACTTTGTTAGCCGACGGTAGTCTGATGTCCCTTCAGGCTGGATACAGACTCCTTCGTTGGAGTTTTTGGCTGTTTTGAACTTAATCTCGAAGTTTCTCATGGCCTCCAAGATTGTTGACCATTGTTCTTTGTCTCTTAGGATTACCGGTGGGACTCATTGTTTGGTTTTGTGCTGCTGTGTCCATTGGCTGGTGTTCTGGTTCTTCGGTTGGTGTCTCTTTTCGTTGCTTTTTTCTGCTCACAGTTTGGTAGTTGTCTGGTTCTTCCGGGATCTGGGCAACTGTTGCTGGGGTGTTCTCTCTTGTGTCATCTTGAGAAGTGCTGGGGAGAGGTTCCTCAGATTCAACTTCGGTGATCTGATGGATCCCTACTTTGCCTGGCCATTTGGTATGGAGCAGATTTCCTACATGTCTGAAAATTGCAAGCAGTTGCTTAAAATCTAGATCATCGTACGGACTGTTCATGGTTAGGCCTGGTCTGTTATTTGCTATACAATCTTCAGAATCACTTCACTATCAATATTCGCTATCACTACATTCTGTGATCACACCTGTCTCAATCCTTACCTTACCTTTACCAAATTATGCAGTGGAACTACTGCAAAACTTTTATACCTCCGTACTTAAGCAGTCAAATATCATCCACTCCAGCTGCCTTTCCCCATTAAAAGTTCTTGATGGCTTTTTCTATCTGAAGTATTACTATGTACTTCTCTTTGCATTCTTCTTGAAAATTTTATAGCATAGTTCTGTCACTGCTCGTTTTGTTTAACAATCTTTCAATGTAATTTCAATGTAATTACTCGAGACGTCTAGGATATGCTTATCACTTTTCATGTCACCTTTGTCATCTTTGATTCCTTTTACAGTATTCTTTACTCCATTTCTGAGTTTTTTTCAATAGCCTTCAGAACATTTTGCCACATTCCTTATATTTATTTTCTGTATTCTTATCTAAGTTTTCCCATGACTAAGCAATTAAACATAATTAGCACCAAAAATTGATAATGACATTTGTTTTCCAAAGTGATGCAATATTTAAAGAAAGTATATGAAATGATCTCTTATTTTGTCCTAACATTCTGTCCAGATATATATATATATATATATATATATCTGTCTCAATCCTTACCTTACCTTTACCAAATTATGCAGTGGAACTATATATATATATATATATATATATATATATATACCGAGATAATATATATATATATATTATCTCGGTCTTGGAGTCATTAAATCTATTTTTTGAAATATATATATATATATATATATATATATAGGTAGATATATATATATCTTAGATATATATTTAGATATATATATTTTCAGGACTGGGGCAATGAGTTGCCCCAGTCCTGAAAATATTTTAGGCACAAACTTTGTTTGCTTACACTTGGATAAAGGATTAAATCAAATATATAATTGGTAGCATAGCCAAGTGAAAAAACTTCCATCATATATTTTATGCATTCATGATATACCTAATTTTTTCTTAATTTTTTCAATATTTGAGCTATGTGGTTCGTCTGCGAGTTTTTTCAAATTGTCACAAATCTCCAAAAATTTTTCCAATATATTTATTAAAAAAAACATAAGTGGACCCGCGCAGTTTAAACTCACGTTTTTCAAGGGTCAACTGGAATTGGTGCGAGGTGTTCCTGAAAATGGCTATATCCAGCACATCAGGTCTGCCCAGTGGTCCGTAATGTGTTGGTTCACTGGGGCCTGCTATGATGATATCATAGCGAACTTGTGTGGGCTCTTCCTGTTGTTGTTGGAGTTCCTACTGTTCCATGTGGGATGTTTTGCATTTAGGTCTCCCGCCACAATTGTTGCTTCGTTTGTGTCGAGGAGCTGGGAATGATCCGAGGCTAGTAGTGGTTTGCCTGGAGGGTTGTGCAGTACATATTATTAAAATATGTACTGCACATATTTTAATAATAACATGACACCTTTCGGCAACCTGTATATGAAAATATGACTTCTACTTTACTTCAACTTTAGTATCACCTCTGGGTTTGGCTCCCACTGATGAAACCTCAATAAAGGTTGAAACCGGTCTGAATAGTGACCCTTCCCATAATGCATAGTATTATACATACCCGTAAGGAAATGTGCTTTGCATTATGGGATACTAAGGCAAGTGAAGTGAAGTCAAGTCTTATGCTTCTATATACCAGTTGCCCTGGTCCTGAAATTAGTTCAGGCACAAACTTGTTTGCTTACACTTGGATAAAGGATTAAACCAAGTATATAATTTCTTGATATCTTTAATTTAAAACACCAAGTAGAGTGGCAACAAACTTGAAATGCTTTGCATTGATTACTGTTTTTACGTAGAGCATTCAAAGAATCAGCTGAAATGATGAAGCATCTGCCACAGTTAAACAAAAAAACAACAGATAATTTTAAAATCTGGTTTTTCTTAATCCATCATGGGGTATACAGTAGTATACAGCACTCCATGAACCAGCAGCCAGCATAATAACAAATGCATGATTTCCATTATTTAGAGGTTTTCAAATATTATTTTTCACTAGAGATATTTAACTGTTTTTTCTTGCTTTCTAGATTTTTGCCTGATGAAGTGAAACAAAGTATTTCATGAAACTAGTTGAAATAAAAACAATTTCTATTTGACATCTGGGTTTGTGGTTTTTTACCAAAAAAAAAAAGTTCTGAAAATGTCCCATCTCTGCAGAAACTTATACAATAAGATTTAGAATATTGTTGTCATGTTTTTAGATTGGTGCATCAAAAATCTTAAAGTTTTGATGTTTTCCAAAAGAAGACTGTCAACTTGTTTAATAAATTACATTTCTATTACAGTCTGTCACTTTCTCTTAAGCATTCTGTTTCTGCTTTATTACCCTTCTGTAGGTATTTTCACAGATAATGTTTTATTAAATGGAGCCACATCATCCTCCACTTTCCACCGAAGCATCTCAAAACCTAAGAGGAAGCCACTGATCCATACAGTTTTACATTTACTTGAATACTTTTATTTTCCCATTTCATTCCATTTATCTCCCCCTCTTTAGAACAGCCTTCATCACAATTTTTTCCTAAGCACTACAGTCTCCAAGAAGCACAGTCAAGTTCCTTTGTTCTCCTTATAAATGAGATAATAAATTTAAGTTTTGGACCATTTTGAAATTCTGAAAAATCCACTTAAAATCTATCCTTATGACAACCAGAATAACAATACTAGTTACTGTTTAAAAGTATATAGACAACTGGTTATTTGAATAAAATAAAAAAACATATGTTGTTGTTGAATTTAATACAACATAGATTGACTGTAATAGGACAATATGTTCTTTTAAAAAGTTTTTTTGTGTTGTTTTTATTCTTCAGGAATCGTATACAGAGAATGATGCACAGAAACAGTCCAACTCTTCAGGTGATTTACGAGCTGTAACTGTTGCCATAAAATTAATAAGTAATTGGGGTCACCCCTCAAGAATAGGTTTGACTGAAGTTCAGTTCTTGAATTGGCAAGGGTTAAAATTAGAAGTGTCAGCAATGGATGTAGGAGGTAGTAGCTTTGAAGATCCTGTTGGAGAGTTATGTAATTTGGTAAATGGAAGAACAAAGGTAAGGCAATGGTTATATTTTATATGAAATTTTATATTTTAATGTTGTTGTCAATTAAAAATGCATTTGAAAACATTTAATCTTATTTATAAAATGTTTCAAAGAAAACATTTTCTAAATAAGATTAAAAGAAAACCATGTGTAAGCAAACAGATATTTTGCATGTGAAGTTTCTTCATGACTAGGCTACTTGTATATAGAAGCTTTTCACTACTACTAACTGGTATGGGTAATGACCCTGCCCACACACACACACACACACACACACACACACACCCAAAAGGATATGTGCTTTGTATTATTGGGACAGTAAGGCAATTAATGTGAAGTCATTAGCCTGTATATACAGTATCCTAGTCATGAAGATACTTCCATACAAACCTTGTTTTATTGAAAGTTGTTGGAAATTTTTTGTTTGTTTATACTTAGGTAAAGGATTAAACAAGAATATAATTTCTTGTTGGCGTTTTTTATTTAATTTATAACCGAGTGAAAACACTTTTTTTTTATGCTGAAAGATAATCTTCTGTTAACTCAGAATACTAGATTACAAGAAAAGTCAAAATGTGTATAGATGACAACTCTCCTAAATACATGTAATGAAAAGCATCATATTCTCTTTTTTGTGTGTATGTGGTGGGGAGAGGAACACATGCCTTTTTTGTATATGACTACTTATATCAAGAGAATGTGACTTTTGATATGTAAAAGGTTAATTCTAAAGTCATAAAGCTAGTTCATGTTAATGGCCAGAAAAAAAGTATGCTATCCACTCAGCCAACTAGGCCAAGTTTTTTAATTTTATTTTTTTTTATATGCATCTCATTAGCATTAGGTTGCAAAACATATCATATGCGTATCACATATCATATTGCAAAACATAACATAACATATCACATATCTTGAATGAGCTTAGGTTTAAGTGATCCAGAAACCAAAACATGGAATGTAACATGGACCAAACATGGAACTTCAAGTGCCTTCATTCTTCTCCTAAGTCAGGGTGATCTTGTACCAGATGATGAAATTCTTCTGCCACCTGATGACATTCAGAAACGTCCATGCATATGGTGAGATTTAACTTCACATACTTTTCGTTGGAGATTGGTAATACTATCCACTTAGCCAATGAAACCAGCCATGTAAACAGTTAATAGGGCACATGATTCTTTTTATCCCTTTGGTGTAATTGTACACTGGACAGCAATTTGTTAAACTATTCATAGCTTCAATACTTCTTGATAAGTTCCCCCCCTGCCCCAATCCTATAATTCCATTTTTTTTATTAGGAAAAGAATTTTTTTCTGACCCACAAACGAAAGGTTACAGAACCTATACTGCATTAGTACTGAATGCTGGAAAGAGGTAAGAAGGTTATGTTGGCATATTTTTTTGAATAACTTAAGGTTTAAAGGAGCCATTTTGAAATGATGGAGATAGTTGGAATGAAAGAGGAAGAAGAGAAGTTGGCTCAGTAAATTTAAAGACAGATAGCAAATGGAGTTTTCCAGCACTGCTCTTGATCTTGCAATTTTGGAAGAAAGCAGAGAGAGAGAGAGATGATAGTGGCTAATTCAATAGAGCACCCATGAAAGTGCTGAGCAAGAGAGAATGGAGTGATTCTGTGTGAAAGAAGGTTCATCACTTAATTAGATTGCCTTCTTCTGGAAGGAAATGTCATCAGGAAGGTGAGAGACTTTAGATACTTAAGTTCAACAGTGGAAGAAGATGGAGGAGCTGAGAAGGAAGTGGGATGCAGGATACAAGCGGGTTGGAGGAACTGGAGGGAGATGGCTGGAGTGTTATGCGATAAGAGGGTGCCGATCAATCTGAAAGGCAAAATTTATAGGACAGTAGTGAGGCCAGCTATGACATATGCTATAGAAACTGTAGCCCTGAGGAAAAATAACATCAGCAGGATGGAAGTAGCAGAGATGAGAATGCTTAGGTGGATGTGCGGTGTGACCAGAAAGGATCGTATGAGAAATGACTATGTCAGGGGAACAGTGAAAGTTACGAACTTAGGAGCGAAAATACAGGAGGCAAGGTTGAGATGGTTTGGTCATGTGATGAGGAAGGAGGACGAATATGTGGGAAGAAGGGTCATGCAGATGGATGTGCAAGGAAGGTGGAAGCGTGGGCGGCCAAAGAAGAGATGGAGGTAGCTGGTAGAAGAGGACTTGAAGATGAAGAACTTGGATGTGGTGACAGCCCAAGACAGGAAGGTGTGGAGGAGACTCATTACAAACAGTGACCCCACTTAAGTGAGAGAAGCTGCAGAAGAAGAAGAAGAAGATTGGAGGAGGACCTATAGAACAAGTAAAATATTTCAGCTGCTAAGGCACAATTTTTAGTGAAGATGGTAAATGAAATTTTCAGGCCAAATAGAGGCTGTCAGGATCAGATCTTCACTTTACGACAAATAGTCGAGAAAGCATGGGAATATAACAAAGATCTGTATTTAAGTTTTGTCGATTTGGAAAAGGCATATGACAAGGTGCCAAGAGAGAAGCTATTCAATACGCTGCAGTTATATGGTGTCAATGGGGCATTATATCAAGCAATACTTAGTCTTTATTTGAGTTGTGAGTCAGCAGTTAGAATTGAAGGAAGTACAGGAAGATGGTTTAATATTAAATCTGGTGTGAGACAAGGATGTACATTATCCCCTCTGTTATTCATTATCTATATGGATCACATTATGAAGGAATGTGGTATTAAACCTGATATCAAAATTGGAGATGTTAATGTCAGCTCTTTGCTTTATGCGGATGATGTTATACTTCTAAATAAATCCGCTACAAGTCTGCAAGATTCTCTGACTAAATTGAATAGCTGTTGTAATAGATATGGTATGAAGGTCAGCAATAAAAAGACAAAGACTATGAAAATAGGCAGAATCATTGAAAATGTCAACTGTTGTGAATGGAGAACCTGTGGAACAAGTAAAACATTTCAGCTACTTACGCACAATTTTTACTGAAGATGGTAAACTAAATATAGAAATAGACAACAGAATCAGCAAAGCTGGTATCGTGGGAAGTCAATTGAATAAATTCATATGGAATAAGAAAGAAATTAGTCGGAACACTAAATTAGCTGTATACAAGACTGTGTTCAAACCAATTTTAACTTATGGATCTGAGAGCTGGGTCAGAAGTAAAACACTTGACCAAAGACTAGAGACCGCAGATATGAGAGTCCTGAGAAAGATTAGAGGCGTGAACAGATGGCATCAATGGCAATATCATATTAAAAATGAGGATATTAGGAAAGAACTTGACATTGTCAGCATCCAGGAATGCGTTAGCAGAGCTAATCTCAGATGGTATGGTCACTTAAATAGAATGGGAGAGGAAAGATTAGCAAAACAAGTGTTCTCTGCCAGGTTGGCAGGAAAACGACCCAGAGGAAGACCAAGATATAGGTGGATTGATACGGTACAAAGTGCCTTAGACGATAGAAATATAAGATCTGATATTGTTGGAGTCTTGACAAGTAACAGACTGATTTGGAGGAAAATTGTAGATAGGAAGTTAGTAATGATGTAATTTTTTCATGTAGTACTGTCATATCCTGTACACCCCTTGAGGGTACATGGCAGGAATTTGATGATGATGATGATGATGATGGTAAATGAAATATGGAAATGGAGAAAAAAATCAACAAAGCTGGTATGGTAGGAAGTCAGTTGAATAAATTTATATGGAATAAGAGAATGAGTCAAAACACTCAATCAGGTGTATACAACACAGTGTTCAAGCCAATTTTAACTTATGGATCTGAGAGCTGGGTTAGAAATAAAATACTTGACCAAAGACTAGAGACTGCAGAAATGAGAATTCTGGGAAAGATCAGTGGCATGAACAGATGGCATCAGTGGCCATATCATATTGAAAACAAGGATTTTAGGAAAGAACTTGACATTGTTAGCATCCAGGAATGTGTTAGCAGAGCTAATCTCAGGTGGTCTTCTTGTTTAGTATTCTGCAGTTGAGCAGGTTCTTCTTTTAGTAGAAGAAACTTTCCTTCCACTCTCTTCTGTTCTGAGCCTTCTCTTTCAAGGTTGTGTACCTGTCTCCATTGAGCATGTCATCTAGCATTGTTTTCCTTACTCTTCCTCTGGGTCTCAGGTGGTATGGTTACTTAGAATGGGAGAGGAAAGATTGGCAAATCAAGTGTTCTCTGCCAGGTTGGCATGAAAAAGACCCAGAGGATGACCAAGATATAGGTAGATTGATACAGTAAAAAGTGCCTTAGAAGACAGAAATATAAGATCTGATAATATAGTAAACCTTTGCAGAATGCAATTTTGCATGTACGCATTATCTTAATTGTTTCCATTTAATTTGTCCAATGCTAAAATTTTATTCATACTCGGTATGCTGCAGAGCGTCAGCTGGCAACCCTGCATGGCGCTGCCTGCTAGCTGAGTGACCCAGGCCGAGTTGCAATCATTTCACTCACATTAGCGGAGCTGTAATTACATATTTATCAGTGTTTATCCTCTTCTCCTTTTGCATTTGTGTTTCTTTTAATTTCAAAAATTCAATATGACATCTAAGAGGAAGAATGAAGATGATAAAGCAGCAAAAAGACGCAAAGTTTTGACATTATCTCAAAAATTGAAATTTTAGATAAGTTGAAAAATGGTACATGTGTTTCATTGCTTGCAAGAGAACTTGCTATAAACGAATCGAGCATAAGAACAATACAGGAGAATGAAGAAAAGATTCGGTCTAGTGTTAAAGCTTCAGGCGATACTTCGGCAAAGGTTGCTCAAGTTTCAAGAAGAATTCTGCAATTGGAAAAGATGGAAAAAATATTAATAGCTTGGATTGACAATCAAGTAAATGAAAAAGGCTCAGTTGTGGATGGTGTTGCTATTCGAAACAAAGCTTTAGATTTGTTTTCTTTCGTTTTAAATAAAGATGGCCAATTGTCAGAGAAAATCGACTTTCAAGCAAGCAAAAGTTGGCTTGAAAACTTTAAGCGTCGTTGTAATTTGCACAATATAAATATTTAGGGAGAAGCTGGCTCTGCAGAAGCAGCAGAGAAATTCAAACCCCAATTTTTGAAATTCATTGAAGAGAGGGGTTATGTTCCGCAACAAGTTTTCAGTGTGGCTGAGACGGGCCTATTTTATAAGCGAATGGGACAACGAACCTACATCACAAAGACACAAAAGGTTGCCCCAGGTTTTAAAGCTTTTAAGGGTAGACTCACTTTGCTTTTTTGTGGAAATGCATCAGGCGACTTCAAGTGCAAGCCTCTGCTCATTTATCGATCTAAAACACTTCGTGCATTGCAGGGAAAAAATTTTGAGCAATTGCCCACTGTGTGGACGTTGAATAGAAAAGCTTGGGTAACAAAAGCCCTCTTTAATAACTGGTTTGAAAATTCATTCGTTAAAGAAGTCAAACATTACGAACAGCAAAACCTGTGCTTTAAAGTTCTCCTAATTCTTGATAATGCTCCAGGACATGATGCTGAAGAATAGGTATTGTGTGAATACTGGATCTCCTGGAATTAGTCTTCTGACTCCATGAAGATACTTGTATAATAATAAAATATATAGAGACAATTTATGGTTATTTGTTTCACAGTGAATAAATTTAGTCTTCTTCCTTTATGACATTATAAAATCGCACTCAATTCATGGTGTGATAGATTGTTATTGTGTAATGTGCTCTCTCCCCATGTAAAAATTTCCTCCATTACTGGGTTATTTTTATTTAACAAATGAAACAAATAACCAATTTATGTTGGTTATTTGTTTCATAATAAATAAATTTAATCTCCTTCCTTAATGTCATTATAAATACAACTAAATTCATGGTGATAGATTATTGTGTGATAAATCTTGATGATTCATCTTAGCATTTCTTATAAGTGATTCAAATATGCTTAGATGCAAAAATCTTTAAAATTGTTATGAAATCAGCTGTATACAATGTTAAATATATTCCAGACAGTAAAAGAGTGCCACATGTGGAGCTGTTCTATCCCTCATGATGGATCTTTCGTCAATTTGACTTTTATTCTGCACTTACCCAACAAATTAGATTCTCTTCTAACAGGATTAGCTGCAATTAGGATATGGAATTATAATAAAAGTGTAAAGGTAAGTTTTATTGAATTTTAACTGTATTTAGTATTTTTTTTTATCTCATACACAAAAGGGAAATCAACATATAGCACATCAGTGACATGCACATAACGATTAAAAATGAAGAAATATATTGACATCTTTCTTAAACAGCTGGGGACTGACATTGTTTGAAAAGACATAATGGGGAAGGGTGTTCCGGGGGGGGGGGTAGAGTAGATGGGATAAATGAGAAAATTTTAAGAATGTGCAGATTTGGGATTTACATGGGAGTAGTAGCCGGCTGGTGTCAAATAGTTTTCTAAGTAGAAAATAATGCCTAGTTCTTTAGGGGTTGCAGAAGCAATTGTAGTGATGTGTTTATGCCAGAAGAGGCTAAAGTTAAATGTCAGTCCAAAGAGAGATCTGATCCTGTCCAGTAATATGTGTATGGCTCTGAGGATAAGGGAAGGTGAGCTAACATTCCTTTTGTGAGAGAAAAGGCAGGACTGCATTTTAGTGGCATTGAAGGTGACCAGGTTATTCTTGTGCCAGTTTAGGATGGAATAGACATCCAGTATTTAAGACACTGGTTGCAGATGATCTAGATGCTCAGGATGTCTGAGAACTGCATACTTTATTGAAAGTGTAGGATGGAGTGTGATGATGTCATTAATAGCGCTATGGATTGGATTGGGTTGTCGATGATTGTGAATTAGGTCATTTACGTATAGGAGAAAGAAAGTAGGCAATGAAACTGAATGAATCAAGTCAGTGATCACTTGGCCAGAGGAAATGATTAAAAAGCTGTTACTGCATTATTCCCATGCCCCAAGAATTTATGGCCTTCCAAAAATACATAAAACAGTACACCACTATAACCGATAGTTGAAGGAATCAACAGCCCCAGTTATAATTTAGCCAAGAAACTAGCAGATACACTTAAGAGTTGGTAGGTTATTTCTCCTCTTACATAAAAAAAAAAAAAAAAAAAAAAAATGCACAAAATTTCAGCAACAAAGATCTATTATTCAGCTTTCACATAACTGTCATTTTCTCTAATATCCTGATCAATGACACTGTTCTCATAGAACATATTTCCATCAATTATCATGCCCCCCCCCTCCTTTTACACACGTACTTCACTCTGAATATTTTTTTTGTAACAGAATAATTTCTACCTACAAAAAAGAAACAAAAAGCAAAGCAAAAAAAAGATTACAAGAATGCCATAACCATACTATACCATTAGGGGAATATCAGAAAAAAAAATAAAAAATAGGTAGAATACTACATAAATACACAATTAAGACAAATTTCAATTCTCCTGCAAAATTAAAAAGTATACTTGCCTCATCTGTGATCCCCTTCCCTACTTTGTTCATTGAAGGTTTACAAAATTCAGTGCACCTGCATAGGAGAAACAGGATTCACCATTCCAACAAGAAAAGATGTACAGAAACACCTCATTAAATTCATTCACTATGGTAAAACAGACCTGCCAGACCATGCACTTCAAATATATCACAGAATCAACTGGGAATTGAGTTCCAAGTCCCTACACTGCACCAAAACTGGTTTGAAAGAAAATTCAAGGAAGCAGGTAAGCTACTCAAACATCATCCTAATTTCAACAAGAATGATAGATTAGTTAATTCTAAGAATCTGGAGAACCCATCTACAACATATATAAAACATCTAAAACATGATGGCAGAACCCCAACACAAGAAAACCTTAAGATAAAAAGACTGTAGAGATGTTTGCTGTAATTTCACCATAAATTGTTTTAATCATCTTTATATTATTATACTTATTATGTATAAAAAATTTTATAATATCTTCATTAATTAAGTAATCTTTTATTTATTATTGAGTGTTTTTTTTTAAATTGTAAGTAATTGCCCAGCATGTGGTTTTGTCTCCATAAATTCTCCACAATGAATGCTGACCACTGTATACCCTTCAAAGTAAGATAGAAAGAATAGTTTGTGTTTCTCAGGTATGATAGTGATGAGTTGTGAAAAAGAGCAAAGATCTTGAATGGAATATTAGGAGAAATATATGAAGAGAAAGGAATGCATTTTTTTGAAAGTTTTTCCCACTTGGTTAGACTATAATGAATTTAGTTTAATCCTTTATCCAAGTGTAAGCAAACAAAGTTTGGCCTGAAGTATCTTCAGGACTGAGGCAACTCGTGGTAAAGGTGAACCAAGTTCTCATCACACTTTGCCTTAGTATCTCCCATACTGCAAAGCATATCTCCTTGCAGACATGTATAATACTATGCATTAAGGGAAGGATCACTGCCCAGACCGGTTTCGACCTTTATTGAGGTCTCGTCAGTGGGAGCCAGACCCAAATGTGGTGATAGTAAGGTGGGAGCAATTGAGAAGTCATATTTACCTATATGAGTTGCCAAAAGGCAGCTTAAACCAAAATACAAAATGATGGTACAATATGACAAAATTTCATGCCAGCTGGGGCGTCGCCCGGTTAACCCCCCCCCCCACCACCACCCCATTGTTTTCGCCAGGGAACCAGGGCGAACAGCAAAAAGTCAGCTTCTGGAACAAATCTGAAAACACACCCCAATTCAACATCACCAGAGTTAAAGATCGGTACTATCAACATAAGAAGCCTAAACGGCAAAGAAATGGAGCTAGCTGAGGAATTAGATAAGTACCAGATCGACATAACAGGGGTGACTGAAATAAAAAAGACAAAAACTGGTGAGATCTTTTTGAGCGATAAATACAAAATGTTATATTCAGGCAATGACAATCGAGGAAAAGGAGTAGCCATAGTATTCAAAAATACGAGGCTAAACTTCTTGAATGGCAGGCGGTCTCAAATAGTGATGTGAGCAAATATCAGAATGGGGAACTGGACAATGAGACTTATTTGTGCCTATTATCCCACAGAAGGTTCTACTAAGGTAGAAGTGGAGGAATTGTTTGATGCTTTGGAGAAAGCGACTGACACAATGAAAAAGGAAAAGTTGGTCCTTGTTGGGGAGTAGGAAATGATTGTCAGACATACAAAAATATTTTGGAAAAATTTGGAGAGAAGAGCAAAGCTAATAATAATGGCAAATATTGGATTTCTGCTCAGAACATGGATTCGTTATTACTAACACCATGTTCCAACATAAAAATGTGCACAAATTCACATGGAGAGAAGAGGCAAGGAATAAGAAAAGTCTCATTGACTATGTTATTGTTGATAGTGTTGTTTTCACTCTGGTGCAGGACACTAGAGTGTACAGAGGATTTGAAATTGGAAGTGATCACTATTTAGTCTTGAGCAGGATAAAATTGAATTTCATATTGAAAAGAATAACATGTAAGAAAGTTTCAAAGCGAACAAAAGTTGAGCAGCTCTCAGATGTGAAGTGTAGACTAAAATACACAAAGATTATTGAAGAAAAAATGAAAGAGTTTGAGAACAGGAACCAAACCTTGGAGATTCAGTGGCAAACTCTGAAGAAAACATTGATTGATTCTGCCAGAGAGGCATGTGGTGAGGTTGTTTGCAAGGATAGAAAAATCAGAACACCCTGGTGGACACAGGAAGTTAAAGAGGCAGTGAAGGAAAAGAAATAAGCATATCAAAAGTTCCTTGGCAAATAAGTCAGCTTGTGCTCTTAGAGAATACAGAGACAAATCTAAGAAAGGTAAACGGTGTGTAAAACTAGCTAAACAAAAGTCATTAGAGGACTTTGGTGAGAACATAGAAAATAAATATCAAGAAGGTGGTAAGATATTCTGGAGGTTGTTGAAGAAGCTTAGAAATGGAGGAAAGAGTGCTGTAAAAGGAGTTAGAGATGATAAAGTTGACATGAAAACAGGAGAAAAAGATTTATTTATTCGTATGGCATGAATATCAAAACATGCAGTACAATACACTTCAATAACATATAAAATTAAAAGTCAAAAGTCATTTTAAAAACCAATAAAATTAATAGGTTACATCCATATTGGTCAGATAGTTCATAGCTTCGGGTGTAGCACTTTAAAAGTCCAATTTATCTCCTGAATATGCTCTGAGATAACACTGAGTCACAATATGGTTCACAGTTTGTCTCTGAGTTCCACAATCACGATGCGGGGATGGTTGTTTACCCCATTTAAAAAACATGTCTGCACATACACCATGACCAGTTCGTATTCTATTAAGCTGAGTCCAGGATGTTCGTGGGAAGTGTGAGCAAGCATCAAAACTTTCTTGTAATTCATTGAGAGAAAATTTTGTGATGTCATCTGTATGGCTCTCCCACTGTTGTTGCCACTTTTGCTTCAAGTCAAAGTTAGAATGTAGTAGTTGGGCTAATTGTAGTGGTGGATGTCTTGATCTCAATCGTCGTACGCTTAAGTCTGGGAGATCTAAATGTATTGGTAGGGCTGTGTTCTCCAAGATTTTCTTATACTCATGTAAGAGAACCTTAGTCCTGCGCAGATTTGGTGGAACAATGTTACTAAGAGCTGGAAGCCAGTGTGTGGGCGTTGATTTAATTGTGCCAGAAATCAGTCTCATTGTATTATTTAGTTGGCTATCAACAAGTTTAACATGTGTGCTATTTAGCCACACTGGTGAGCAGTATTCGGCAACAGAGAAAACTAGACCAAGAGCAGTAATCCGCAGATTATCGGCTGTTGCTCCCCATGTCATGCCTATTAGTTTTTGTATTATGTTGTTACAGGTTCTTAACTTAGCAGAAACGTTTGTTAGGTGTTGCTTGTAAGAGAGCATGCGGTCCAGGGTAATGCCCAAGTACTTTGGAAACTTATTGTGTCGTAGTAAACATCCTTAAAAGAAGATATGTAAAGTGACATCTGCCATGTGATTATTAAGGTGAAAGCTTGATACTTCTGTTTTGTCTGGATTGAGCTGGAGCCTCCATTTTTTATAATATTCACCTATAGTTTTCAGATCTTTTGTAAGTACGTCTTCAGCCTGACTCATGTTTTTGTGTCGAATTGCAATTACAGTGTCATCAGCATAACAGAACTTGCGTGAGATGGTAGCAGGCAAGTCATGTGTGTATAGTTTATAAAGTAAGGGTGCCAATACTGACCCTTGTGGAAGACCATTATTAAGTTTTCGTTGTCGGGACATTTTATTTCCTAATATAACTTGAAAGAAACATTCAGTGAGCATGGAGGAAATTAAGTGTGCAGTCTGTTTACATGGGACAATGCTAAGAAATTTGTATATAAGACCTTCACACCATACTGTATCATAGGCTGCTGTTAGGTCCAAGAAGACAGCTGATATTTTTTCTTGCTTCTGAAATCCAGCTTCTATGTATGATGTTAAAGTGAGCACTTGATCACAGCAACCACGTTTTTCTCTAAAACCAGCTTGCTCAATCGGGACATGCTGCAGAATTGGTGTGGACAATCTGTTGTACAGAAGGCGCTCTAACATTTTATAGGTGCAACTCAATAAAGCAATAGGTCTGTAACTTTTTGCCTCCTGGGGTAGTTTTCCAGGTTTAAGAATAGCAACTATTTTTGACTTCTTAAACTGGCTAGGTAGTCGGCCAGTCAATAATATATCAGAAAAGAGTTCACAGAGCCATTTTATAGTATTTGGCCCACTATTAATCAGAAATTCAGGATGGACACCGTCTAAGCCTGGGGCCTTGCCTGCTTTGATATCTTTTATGACAGCTTTTACTTCATCTGTAGTGAAGATTGAGGCATATTGTGAGAAAGCAGGGGCATTTATTTTTAAAGCTCTAAGTTCTTTCTTAACTTTCTTGGTATGTTCACGGTCCCTAGGTGCTCTTGACATGTTAACGATTTGATTAGCTATTTTCTCAGGAGAGATGATTGTGCTTTTTCTTTTAGGTAAATTAGTTGTGGATAGTTGTTGGAGAAGATTCCAAGCTTTTCTACTTGATCGTTTGAAGTCAAGGTTTTCAACCGTATCAATCCATTTTGTTTTTCGAGTTGAGTTCAGACTATGTAGTAATTCATCTGCTATTTCAGGATCTTCACTTTTTCAGGAACTCTCTGTAGATGTGTTCACTCTCTTCATTCCGACCAGGGACATAATCTTTTCTGTAACCTCTAGGGATATATTTTTTTGCAGTTGATATGATTACTCCTACAAATCTTTTGTACTCTGCAACTCTAGCAGGTATCCACTGAACACATTTATCCAATTCATTCGCAAAATTTCTCCAATTTGCTTTTTTAAAATTCCAACGCGGTCGTGGAAAGAATCTTGCTATAGGTAGTGTCATACCAATTTCCAGTAACACCGGTCGATGTTGACTGTGTGGGAAGTTATTAGGAACAAGAAGGAAGAGTTTTTGGCCATGGTTGGCACTTCCAGACCACAGGTTATTGGTATTAGTGAATCATGGCTGACTGTAGATGATATAGCTAGTGGGATTGAATGTGATGGGTATAGTGTGTTCAGGAATGACCGGGAGAATAAAATGGGGGGAGAAGTATTCTTGATGATAGCTGATGAGCTGCAACCAAGGAGAATAGAAGTTGAATTGCAGGATAGAGAAAAGAGCACATTTGAGGCCATGTGGTGTGAGATTGTGGCTAGCAGAACTAAATATACAATTGGGTGCTGCTATAGACTAGGTGATGGAAAAGATGGTGGTGACAGTATGCACAAGCAAATAGAAGAAATGAGTGGAAGGAGGGTAATTATTATGGGAGATTTCAACTATGGTCGCATTGATTGGAGTGAGGAGAGGACACACGGGAGGAAAGAATTGGATTTTATGCAGTTATTAAGGGATAACTATCTGCGACAGCATGTAATGGAGAATACTAGGGGTCAGAGAGTGCTTGACCTAGTAATTACATCTGAGGATTTTGGCTGTAACAAATATGACCACATTGCCACCAATTGGTGAGAGTGATCATAGGGTCTTGACTTGGGAGGTGGCTAAAAGTGTGGAATTTTCAATTAAGACAGGGTACATGTGGAATTATCGGGCTGGAAAGTATGACAAGCTTAGGAGTTTGATTGGTTCAGTGCCATGGCATGTACAACTGCAAGGACTAGAAGGTGATAGTGCATGGGAGGCAGTTAAGAAGTGTTTGCATGAAGCAATGGCTGACTGTATACCTAGAGTCCAAATAATAAATCAAGTAGGGGTTAAATGGATGAATAACACCATTAAGCTTAAGCTGCAAAAAATGAAACAACTATGGAGGGAATTTAAGGAAAAAAAGGTGACCGGCAGGCACATGAGTATAAAGTGCAGGCAAGAAGGGTAACGAGTGTGGTAAGAAAAGCAAAAAAGGATTACAAAAGAACATTGGCCATGCAGGCTAAAGAGAATCCTAAACAGTTTTTTAGATATGTAGCAAGTAAAAGGAAAAATGTACATGGCAAAATGATTTTAAAGAATTCCGATGGTAGGGAGGTAACCGAATCAGTTAATATAGTTGAGTTACTGAGTGAGCACTTTGCAAGTATATATCATCCAGGTGGTGACATTGCAGAAACGAATAAACCAGTAGATCATACGGGAATTGTGGTGAATGAAGTGGAAGTGAGTAGTCTATTGCATAACCTCAATGTCAATACATCCGTGGGATTGGATGGTATACCAGCTGGTGTCGTACGAGAAGCAGCTAAAGAATTGTCAGTACCCTTGACCATTTTGTTTAATTTGAGTCTTGGGTCTGAGTTAGTCCCGAGGGGGTGGAAAGAGGGGAAAATAGTTCCACTGCATAAAGGTGGTTCCAAGACTGCTGTTGTAAATTACCGACCGATTAGCATATCAGGAATCATTGTCAAGGTCTTAAAGAAATTAGTCAAGTAAAGAATACAGGATTGGATAGATGAAAATGGGATATTGTATGGGGGATAACATGGTTTTGTGAAGGGTAGATCATGCCTCAGTAACTTGCTCACGTTCTATAACACAGTGACGGCTGATAGGGGTAATGGGTTTACAGTGATACTACTGGACCTTGCCAAGGCCTTTGACAGGATACCACATGGAACCCTAATCAGTAAACTGGAGCAGATGGGGATAGATATAGGGTTGGTGAGATGGATAGGAGGGTGGTTGAAAGAGAGATACTAGAGAGTGGTTTATGCAGGAGGGGAGTCTAAAAGATGGCTTGTGACTAGTGGAGTGCCGCAGGGCTCTGTTCTTGGACCACTGCTTTTCAATTTGTTCATCAATGATATAGGAAAGGATTTGAGAGGAAGTGTTCACTTGTTTGCTGATGATGCAAAGTTGGGTAGAGCAATTGTGAGTGCACAGGATGTCAAAATGTTACAGAATGATTTGGATAGTTTGGAGGACTGGGCTAGGAAAAATGGATGTCAATTTAATGTGGCAAAGTGTCAGGTTATGCATTTTGGGGTGAAAAGAATAGCAGCAGTATATCGCATTGGTGGAACCGTACTCCAGGAGATTGATGAGGCCAGGGATTTGGGAGTGTTGGTGGATAGGGAATTGAACGTTTAGGGGGCACATTGCAAAAGTGACTAAATCAGCTCATCAAATCACTTGGCTTCTGAAAAATACTCTAACATGCAGAGACAAACAAGTGTTGTTCCTCTGTATCGAGCCTTGATAAGACCCCATCTGGACTACTGTGCCCAGTTATGGGCACCAGGGTTTCTTCGTGATTGGGAGGAAGTGGAGAGGATCCAGAGACAAGTGACCAAGATGATAGAAGTCTGTGGAATGAACCTTATGAGAATAGGTTGAAGATTTGTGGGTGTTGCAGAGATTGGACGATAGGCGAAGGAGGGGTGATATGATTGAGACATTCAAATTACTGAAGGGTTTCTACAAGATTGATCCAGAAGATACTTTTGAAAATATGACTGGTGGTGTGAGGTGCATGGAAGCTAGGCAAGAGCGTGGTTGACAAGTGAGTTAGAGCTAGGTTTTTTACTTGGAGAGTGGTGAATGAGTGGAATAAGCTTCCAGAGTCTGTTGTGGGTGCTACGACCGTGAATGAGTTCAAGGCAAGGTATGATAGATACTGTGTCAATGTTGAATAGTTGTTCTTGACATGATGTTAGGGCCTCTCTCGATGAGTCTGTCGACTCCTTGGAGGTTGCCCGGAATAATAATAATAAGTTAGAAAGTACATATTGTTTTGCTGGTAATGTTTGCCCTTCTGTGTTTATTGAAACAAAACATAAGTCTGGATTAGACTCTGTTTGCCATGCTGATGATCTAAAGGTGTTTCTATCTTTGTCATCAAATACAAGGTGTATATTATTTATTTCTGCCCATTGAACGAGGGTAGTCCCACAGTCGTTGTTATCACGGTACTTCCTTTCTTCATGATGACTATTAAAATCACCAATCCATATTGTTGGATGTTGATAAGTAGGTATCACATCCATAGACCATGATGTTAAAGGAGGTTTATAGACATCCACTATTGTTATGTTGTGAATTTTCACACTCACAAGATGGGTATCGTTATCACATCTCGTTGTCAGGACAGAAGCATTTTCTATATCATCCATGATGTATGTTGCAATGCCATAATTCCGGTGGTATGTAGCACCAATCAGAGTGTAACCAGTTATTTTTCCTCTTCTGTTAAGGTCGTCTTCGTTTTCAGCATGTGTTTCTTGAAGAAGCACAACGTCAATGTTATTTTCTTGTAGTATTTTGCAGAGATAGTCACATTTTGCTCTGTTAATTCCCTCGATATTCAGTTGACACATCTTAAGGCTAAATCCCAGTTTTTTGTCAGCATCATCAATAAAATTAGAAAAATCAGTATTGCTTGACTGCATGCCTTAGCCAGGAGAACTAATTGTTAGACTGGCTGCCAAATCGCTGTGGCTCAATTAGCGTTACCCAGGGTGCACCACGAGGAGGCGAGCTAGATTACACCCCGGAGAAAAAGATATATCTTTGAAGTATGGAGTAATTACTTCGAAAAGTTGCCAAATGAAACAAGCAGTGATAGCACAGTGGTAAGAAAACACTCAACAGGCATACAGTCAGGAATATGTATCCATTTTGAAGTAGAAAAATCCATCAAAGGCTTGAAATGTGGAAAGGCAGCAGGAGTAGATGATATTCTACTAGAAATCTGAAGTATGGTGGTATAAAAGTCTTACAGTGGCTGCACTGCATAGTTCAGAATGCCTGGACAGAGGGACGAATTCCTGATGATTTGAGTAGAGCTCTCATAGTACCCACATATAAAAAGGGAAATAAAACTGAATGTGAGAATTACAGAGGTATTTCCCTACTGAGTGTTCCTGGTAAAATATATGCAAGTATACTTGAGAAACAGTTGAGAAGGATTGTGGAAGAGAAGTGGTGAAGAACAAGCTGGATTCAGGCCAAATGGAGGCTGTCAGGATCAGATCTTCTCTTTATGACAAATAGTTGAGAAATAATGGGAATATAACAAAGATATATATTTAAGATTTGTCGATCTAGAAAAGGCATGTGATAAGATGCCAAGAGAAAAGCTATTCAATATGCTACAGTTATATGGTGTCAATGGGGCATTATATCAAGCAATACTTAGTCTTTATTTGAGTTGTAAGTCAGCAGTTAGAATCGAAGGAAGTATAGGAAGATGGTTTAATATTAAATCTGGGGTGAGATAAGGATGTACATTATCAACTCTTTTATTCATTATCTATATGGATCACATTATGAAGGAAAGTGGTATTAAACATGATATCAAAATTGGAGATGTTAATGTCAGCTCTTTGCTTTATGCAGACGATGTTATACTTCTAAATAAATCCACTATATGTCTGCAAGAGTCCCTGACTAAATTGAATAACTGTTGTAATAGATATGGTATGAAGGTCAGCAATAAAAAGAAAAATGAAAATAGGCAGAATCGTTGAAAATGTCAACTGTGTTGTGAACGGTGAACTTGTGGAACAAGTAAAACATTTCAGCTACTTAGACATGATTTTTAGTGAAAATGGTAAATTAAACATGGAAATAGACAACAGAATCAACAAAGCTGGTATGGTAGGAAGTCAATTGAATAAATTCATATGGAATAAGAGAGAAATTAGTCAGAACACTAAATTAGCTGTAGACAAGACAGTGTTCAAACCAGTTTTAACTTATGGATCTGAGAGCTGGGTCAGAAGTAAAACACTTGACCAAAGACTGAGACCGCAGATTTGAAAGTCCTGATCAAGATTAGAGGCGTGAACAGATGGCATTAATGGCAATATCATATTAAAAACGAGGATATTAAGAAAGAATATGACATTGTCAGCATCCAGGAATCCATTAGTAGAGCTAATCTCAGGTGGTATGGTCACTTAAACAGAATGAGTGAATAAAGATTAGCAAAATAAGTGTTCTCTGCCAGGTTGGCAGGAAAATGACCCAGAGGAAATACACGATATAGGTGGATTGATACGGTACAAAGTGCCTTAGACGATAGAATTATAAGATCTAATAATGTTGGAGTCTTGACAAGTAACAGACTGATTTGGAGGGAAATTGTAGATAGGAAGTTAGTGATGATGTAAATTTTTCATGTAGTACTCTCATATCCTGTACACCCCTTGAGGGTACTTGGCAGGAATTTGATGATGATTGTTGCCAAAAGGTGTCTCACCTTTTCATTAAATTACTTTAGATTTAGAGAAAGATGTTGAAAGTTTTTTCCCACTTGGTTAGACTATAAGAAATTTAGTTTAATGTTTTATCCAAGTGTAAGCAAACAAAGTTTGCACCTGAAGTATCTTCAGGACTGAGGCAACTCATGGTAAAGGTGGACCAAGCTCACATCACTCCATACTCATCACTCATTGCTCGCATCACCCACCGACGACACCTCAATAAAGTCGAAACTGGTACGGGTAGTGGCCCTTCCTGTAATGCATAGCATTGTACATGTCTTTAAGGAGATGTGCTTTGCATTATGGGAGATACCAAAAAAAGGAGTGATGAGAGCTTGGTCCACTTTTACCATGAGTTGTCTCAGTCCTGAAGATACGTCAGGCACAATCTTTGTTTGCTTAAAAAACTTTCAACATCTTCCTCTAAATCCAGAATAATTTATTAATAAGGTGAGATACCTTTTGGCAACTCGTATAGGTAAATATGACTTCTCAATTGTTTCCACCTTGGTATCACCACCTCTGGGTCTGGCTCCCACTGATGAGACCTCAGTAAAGGTCGAAACCGGTTGGAAGCTTGGGTGATAAATGGCGATGCTGTAGTCCATGAAGTTTTAACTGAGGTTTGGCTGTTATTGTCATCCAGATCCTGGGGGGGGGGGTATTGAATGTCAATGCTGTAGCCCATGAAGTTAACTGAAGCATGGCTGTTACCCCTCAGATGACATATTTGCAAATGAGTGCTATGCTCAGTGGTGGGGTGAGCCTGCCATGTGTTAGAGCCAATGCTGAGAGTTCTTCTCAGTGGCAGGGTGAGCCTGTTACTGAGGGGAAGAATGCTGAGTGTTTGGAGTTTGACCTGTACTTGAACATTCAATAAAGATCGAAACCAGTCTGGGTAGTGGCCCTTCCCTTAATGCATAGCATTATACATGTCTGCAAGAAGATGTGTTTTGCATTATGGGAGATACTAAGACATGGAGTGATGAGAGCTTGGTCCACCTTTACCATGAGTTGCCTCAGTCCTGAAGATACTTTAGGCGTAAACTTTGTTTGCTTACACTTGGATAAAGGATTAAACTAAATTTAATCTATATTATTGTAGTATTATTATAGTCTAACCAAGTGGGAAAAACTTTAAAAATCTTTCTCTAAATTGAGAGTAACTTAATAATAAGGTGAGACACCTTTTAGCAACTCATATAGGTAAATATGGCTTCTCCATTGCTTTCACCTTAGTATCACCACTGGATCTGGCTCCCACTATCGAGACCTCAATAAAGGTCAAAACCAGTCTGGGTAGTGGTCCTTCTTTTAATGCATAGCATTATACATGTTGGCAAAGAGATGTGCTTTGCATTATGGGAGATACTAAGACAAGGAGTGATGAGAGCTTGGTCCATCTTTACAACAAGTTGCCTCAGTCCTGAAGATACTTCAGGTGCAAACTTTGTTTGCTTACACTTGGATCAAGGATTAAACTAAATTTATTATAGAAAGAAATGCAGTTTGTTTGCGAAGAGTTTGAAGGATACTTGGAAACCATAATTGGTGATGGACTTTATCTGAATGATTTTGGATGAGTCTTCTGGAAAAACTGATGCTGGAAGGAAGTGTAATCAGTGATGTGAAAAAGGTATCAGGAAAAACTGATGCTGGAAGGAAGTGTAATCAGTGATGTGAAGAAGGTATCAGAAGAAGTCAGATATGATGCAAATTTGCAGGAAAGTGGACCAGATTAGACTGTGATTGTGAATGGAGAATGTTAGAACAGAAATCAGAGTTGGACAGAGGAAACTGCATGTTCCAGAGATCAGGAGGACACAGTGTAAGAGAGTGGATTCTGAAGGCAGTGAATGAATACATGTATGTGGGTGGTCAGCATGCAAATAGAGTGGCCTTGAATACACGGTGTCTGGTGGGTGAGTGGAGGGGAATATGGAACAAAAGGTGAGCAGACAGAAGCAAATAGGGAGAAATCACGAATGGGGAACAGCATGAGCAGAATTGTTGATAGACCAAGAAATTAATTGCTATGCTTTATTATACAAATGGCAGTTGTATTATAAATAAGGGAGATGCCCTTTCAGCAATATCCTGACACCACCACTATAGACAGACTTTTTTGGTTGTTCACAGAAATCAGTGGGTACCATGTAGCCATGCAACTGCTAATACTGATTCTCTTCAATTCCCTGTGTATAGCTCATGAGATTTGGGTTGGAAAGATTAAATGCTGTGATCAATTGCTGCACACAGGAAGTTCTGTTTGTCCATAGAAGCCTTCTCAGATTACAGTGATCTTGTTCCTGATAGTCTGTCTTAGAACCGCAGTTATGCCTCTTAGATAAGCAATGTAAGTTTTTTTTCTGCTAAAACACCTGGGATATCTCACTTTTTGAGAAGCCAATCAGCTCTGCTGTTTTCAAAATTGTGGTTGCCAGATGGGCACTCACAATAATCCTTTTATCGAAGTCCATTATTTTATCCATTTGATCAACACTGTTAATGGTTACTGACCAGCAACATTCTTAAATAATTGCCTAGAAGACAACATAGTGATGCACTTAACCAAGTATTTAGCATATATGCTTTGTAAATGATGCTTATCTATATCTGCCTAAAGGTTTCTGATTTGTTGGCTGGTGTGTGTGTATATATATATGTTTTTAATGTCCATTTAGATTTCATACCCAGGGCTTTACAGCCAAGTCAAAGGACATCATTTGTACTGACTGAGTTACAAAAGCTAGATCTTCATCTCCCCCTCCAATGTTGAGAGTTAACAGGATTTTTCAGTTATATTTTATACGTGTATGTTATATATACACGATTAAATAAATATAATGACTAGAAGCTGAGAGATACAAAAATATAAAAAATACTATTTATTATTTGATTGCCCAACTATTTTTGCTTTCTTAGAAAACTTCATTGGGTGCATAACATGAAAAGAGAAATACAAAAATACATATAACAATAGGCAGTTATAAATTTACTTGGAAATGTATTGTTGACAGTTGAAGCTATTTTGGGTGCCATAGTATTCTTGAGCATGTTCACACTTGCATGATCCCATATATGCCAAAGTTGGATAGCTGAAGAGTGACAATCAGATAGGTAATAGATGCTCAATACAAATCTGGAATGGTTGAAAGCATCTGCCATTATCAGTTATGCATGCAATGTAGGTAAAGTGTGAAGCCAGGTAATTGGCTTTTTATGTGGGTGATGATGATGATGCAATAGAGCCATTGGATAAATGAGAGAATCTATCTCATTAGGGCAAGCAAAAATTAAAAACATGACTAGATGGTGCACTGACTATCTACTAGAACCAGTCATTTATCCAGTGATCTGGAACAAATCAGAAACACATTTTTAGATGCTATGATGAACTGAGAAGAAGAAGAACTGTGGAATCAACAGAAATTGTCCCAATACACAATTCTTCCTATATCCTTTTGCCAGCAAGAGATCAGAAAAATATTGTCCAAATTAGACACAAAAAAGTCTCCTGGCCCTGATGCATTCCTCCAATTGTTCTGAAGGTTTGTGCACCAGAACTGACTCCTATCCTATGTTGCCTGTATATACTCTCTTACACCCATATCTGTTCCAAACAGCCTGGAAATTGGCTATGTTCAACCCATTCCCAAGAAGGGTGACAAATTACTGCCATCAAACTACTGTCGTATCTAAAGAAATGGAGAGATCCATCAATTCCCAACTTCTACACTACTGCCTCGAATTCATTCAACTAATAAACCACCACCAATAGGGATTTTTCTGCTACCGATTGATATGAAATCTACTCACATATTCACCCATCATTCACACATGCAATCTACTCATACATCACCCATCTTTGGACAAATACCATGGAGAAGTTTAGAGAATTTCAAGTGGTTGCAATTGATATCTCCAAAGCTTTTGACTGGGTTTGGCACAAAAGCTTTCTGTCTAGATACACACTATATGTGATGGTGGATGGTTCCTTATCCACTCAATTCAACTAATGCCAGGGTTCCACAAAGTTCTGTTCTCTCACCAACCATCTTCCTTCTAAATATCAATGGCTTACTTCAGTTGACCTCCAACTCTCTACAAAGTTTTGCACATGACAGCACAATGCACTCCTCCCTTTCATTTGATAAATCTTACTCTACACAAATCACCTCAACCTACAGAACATCAACTATCACTGCCCTCAATTCTGATCTCCAAGCCATCCTCCAGTAGTAGATTAGGGTGTTGGATTGGAGATTCACTGCCTGATAGGTATCAACAGATTGTGCATGGGTGAGTGATTTTCCCAGAAGAGGAAAGTCAATCGTGGTGTGCCCAAGGGTGGGTCTGTTTTGTGACCAATGTTTAATTTGGGTATAAATGACATTGGAAAGGGCTTAAATGTGATATACAGTTGTTTGCAGACGATGCAAAGTGGGGGAGAGTTATGAGAGGTAGAGCAGATGTAGCTTTGCAAGAGGACCTAAATAGACTGTCTGAATGGATAAGTGTATGGGGATGTCAGTTTAATGTTAAAGTGTAAGGTTTCAAAATTTAGGAAGCAAAGATATGATGCAGAGTAGAGGACTAGTAGGGATTTTTTGGAGGATATGAAGGATTTGGGGATTGTGGTAAATAGTGACTTGAAATTTTGTGAACAGTTTGCTGAAATTTTGAGGATGGCACAGAAGATTATGGGAATGATGTGGAGAACACTGAAATGTAGTTGTAATAAGGATGTTTGAATTTCATTGTACAAGACTTTGATCAGGGCACATATGGATTACTGAGCACAGATTTAGTCGCCAGGTTTTCAAAAGGATGATGAAATGTTGGAGAGGGTCCAGAGATGATTGACTAAGTTGGTATCTATGGAATGTGGAATATGAGGACCATTGGTTTACCCAGGGAGGGGGCCAAGGGGCCCTGGTCACACCCCCATATTAAATCCTGAGTGTGCCACTGATGAGGACAGATTGAGAGAATGCAAATTACAGAGCCTTAAGGATAGAAGGAAGAGGAGGGACATGATCGAGATGTTTGGTTGATAAGGGATAATTAACCAGATTAACGTGGATGAGATTTTTCATAGAATATATGGAGACAGGGGTGCTTAATGGTCAAAGCTATATAACTTAGAGGAGACCTCCACATAGCCTTTAAAAGAATGCAGAGAACCGACCAGGGCTTCTGACCTAATGTCCAATCCTCACCTTCTTGTGGTGCACCCTGTTGGGTATCTACCTGGATACTGAACGAAGAAGGATGGGCTGGCAATTTGGGATTTAGCCAACCAAATTGTATTTTTATTGTCTTAAACCAAAATACAAAATGATGGCACAACATGACAAAATTTCATGTCGGCTGGGGCGTTGCCCAGTTAAACAAGGCCCCCATTGTTTTCGCCAGGGTGAACAGCGAAAAGTCAGCTACTGGAAGAAATCTGAAAACACACCCCCAACTGAACATCACCAGAGTTAAAGATCGGTACTATCAACATAAGAAGCCTGAATGGCAAAGAAATGAAGCTAGCATAGGAATTAGATAAGTACCAGATCGACATAATAGGGGTGACTGAAACAAAAAAGACAAAAACTGGTGAGATCTTTCTGAGCAATAAATACAAAATGTTATATTCAGGCAATGACAATCAACGAAAAGAAGGAGTAGCCATAGTATTCAACACAAAATACGAGGCTAATCTTCTTGAATGGCAGTCAGTCTCAAGTAGAGTAATGTGGGCAAATATGAGAATGGGGAACTGGACAATGAGACTTATTTGTGCCTATTATCCCACAGAAGGTTCTACTAAGACCGTTGTGAATGCAAGGCGAAGAAGTTGATGCTTTGGAGAAAGCGACTGACACAATGAAAAAGGAAAAGTTGGTCCTTGTTGGGGATCTAAATAGCAGAATAGGAAATGATTGTCAGATATACAAAAAATATTTTGGGAAAATTTGGAGAAAAGAGCAAAGCAAATAAAAATGAGGGTCCAGGCAGAAATCCAACAGGCAAATACCTGTTGGATTTCTGCTCAGGATATGGACTATTTATTACTAACACAATGTTCCAACATAAAAAATGTGTACAAATTCACATGGAGAGAAGAGGCAAGGAATAAGAAAAATCTCATTGACCATGTTATTGTTGATAGTGATGTTTTCTTCCTGGTGCAGAACACCAGAGTGTACAGAGGATTTGAAATTGGAAGTGATCACTATTTAGTCTTGAGCAGCATAAAATTGAATTTCATATTGAAAAAGAATAGCATGTAAGAAATTTTTAAAGCGAATAAAAGTTGAGAAGCTCTCAGATGTGAACTATAGACTAAAATACACAAAGATTATTGAAGAAAAAAATGAAAGAGTTTGAGAACAGCAATCAAACCTTGGAGATTCAGTGGCAAGCCTTGAAGAAAACACTGATTGATTCAGCCAGAGAGGCATGTGGTGAGGTTGTCTGCAAGGATAGAAAAATCAGAATCCATGATGGACACAGGAAGTTAAAGAGGCAGTGAAGGAAAAGAAGAAAGCATGTCAAAATTTCCTGGCAAATAAGTCAGCTTGTGCTCTGAGAGAATACAGAGACAAATCTAAGAAAGGTAAACGGTGTGTAAAACTAGCTAAACAAAAGTCATTGGAGGACTTTGGCAAGAACATAGAAAATAAATATCAAGAAGGTGGTAAGATATTCTGGAGGTTGTTGAAGAAGCTTAGAAATGGAGGAAAGAGTGCTGTAAAAGGGGTTAGAGATGATAAAGTTGACATGAAAACGGGAGAAAAAGATATCGTTGAAGTATGGAGTAATTACTTCGAAAAGTTGCCAAATGAAACAAGCAGTGATAGCACAGTGGTAAAAAACACTCAACAGGCATACAGTCAGGTATACATATCCATACTTGAAGTAGAAAAATCCATCAAAGACTTGAAATGTGGAAAGGCAGCAGCAGCAGGAGTAGTTGATATTCTACCAGAAATTCTGAAGTATGGTGGTATAAAAGTCTTACAGTGGCTACACTGCATAGTTCAGAAAGCCTGGACAGAGGGACGAATTCCCGATGATTGGAGTAGAGCTCTCGTACTACCCATATATAAAAGGGGGAAATAAAACTGAATGTGAGAATTACAGAGGTATTTTCCTACTGAGTGTTCCTGACAAGATTTATGAGAAACGGTTGAGAAGAATTGTGGAAGAAACGTTTCGTGAAGAACGAGCTGGATTCAGGCCAAATAGAGGCTGTCAGAATCAGATCTTCACTTTACGATAAATAGTTGAGAAAGCATGGGAATAAAACAAAGATCTATATTTAAGTTTTGTCGATCTGGAAAAGGCATATGACAAGGTGCCAAGAGAGAAGCTATTCAATATGCTACAATTATATGATGTCAATGGGGCATTATATCAAGCAATACTTAGTCCTTATATGAGTTGTAAGTCAGCAGTTAGAATTGAAGGAATTACAGGAAGATGGTTTAATGTTAAATCTGGTGTGAGCCAAGGATGTACATTATCCCCTCTGTTATTCATTATCTATATCGATCACATTATGAAGGAAAGTGGTATTAAACATGATATCAAAATTGGAGATGTTAATGTTAGTTCTGTGCTTTATGCAGACGATGTTATACTTCTAAATAAATCTGCTACAATCTGCAAGATTCCTTGACTAAATTGAATAACTGTTGTAATAGATATGGTATGAAGGTCAGCAATAAAAAGGCAATGAAAATAGGCAGAATTGTTGAAAATGTCAACAGCGTTGTGTCATTTCTTTGTGAATATTTGGTAGCCCGTCAATTCTAGTTGGGCGCGTGTAAAGAGGGAGGAACAGTTTTTTGACTGTATCTTTGGGCCATGTTGTAATTGATTTAAGTAGTTTCTCTGTTTTGTTTTTTGTTCTTTTAGTTGGGTTATTAACTAATTTCTATGTGTTATTGTCAGAAAAAAAACATCCGGCTAAGACCTATCGTTGAAGGAATTGATAGCCTGATGTATCATTTAGCCAAAAAATTAGCAGCAACACTCAAGGAGTTGGCGGGTCATTCCCCTTCCTATATGAAAAACACACACCACTTCATAAACATCATCAAAGACATTACATTAGAAAAAGATGATTTATTAGTCAGTTTTGACGTCTCTGCCCTCTTTACGAATGTCCCAATCAACGACACAATCCTTCTCATACAGAAAAAATTCCCTCCAGATATCACGGTGCTTTTTGCGCATGTATTACGGTCGGGTTATTTTGTATGGCAAAACTCCTTCTACTTACAAAAAGAAGGCGCAGCCATGGGCTTGCCATTATCCCCCCCTATTGCTAACTTTTACATGGAACATTTTGAGCAACTTGCCCTAGATTCCCACTCCTCTAAAACCCAAAGTCTGGCTTAGATACGTTGACGATGTTTTTGCGATCTGGTCCCATGGCCGGCAGACATTAGACACATTCTTTAGCTACCTAAACAAACAACACAAACGCATACAGTTCGCAATTGAAATTGAAAAACACAACACACTTCCGTTTCTAGATACACTTTTCACACATCTTCCCTCGGGCAATATTTCCTTCACTGTTTACCAAAAACTGACACATACGGGATGATATATACACATAAACTCCTACCACCACCCAACACAAAAACTAGGTGTCATCAACACGCTAAAAAACAGAGCTCAGACAATTTGTTCCAGTGAACAGGCACTGAAAGACGAATTTAAAATTATCAGTAATAACTTACAAAAAAACGGATACAGCCAAAACACCATAAACAAAATTCTCTACAAAACCACAATAAAAAATAAAGACAAACCAGACTACAGTAAAACTATAACCATTCCCTACATTAAAAGAATATTAGACAAAATAAACAGAGTACTACAAAAGTACAACCTCAAAGCCACCTTTAAACCTCCTGCAAAATTAAAAAGCTTACTCAACTCATCCAAAGACCCACTCCCTCCACTAGCTCACCCTGGAGTATACCGGATTTATTGTACTTCCAACATATCATATATAGGAGAAACAGGACGCGCTTTTCCTATTAGACAAAAAAGAACATAGACAACATATTAAATATAATAATTATGGTTAAGCTGGCCTTTCTGATCATGCCCTGATTACCTTACACAGAATTGACTGGAAAACCACCAGCTGTCTATATCACACTAGAACATGGTATGAACGGAAATTCAAGGAAGCCTGTGAGATTATCAGCAACCACCCCAATCTGAACAACAATGATAGTTTAAAAATCACAAACATATGGAAGGTATATATTCGACCTTCCTCACCAAGAACAACTATAAACAGGACTGTAGAAAATCCAGTATTGTAAATCAAAAATAAGAATTGTAATACTAAAAGTAGGACACCAATTGTTTCTGAAAGAAAACCATCTAAAAGAATGTTTATTCCTGTCATTGTAAAAATAGAATTTAGCTTGATGTAAAAATTTATTTTTTATTTTATTTTTATTTTTATTTTTTTTTCCACCAGAGGTCACGCCAGTAGAATAACATGGGATCAAATCATTGTTTCTCTAGCTTACAGTTAATGATGTAACTCAGCTTGTCCTGTATATTTATGTACGCTCCAGATGATGATCTTGATGTGAAGATTGAAACGTCGGGATAATAAAAAAAGTTTTTTTAACACGGTTGTAAATTCCATAAAATTTTTAAAATGAGTGATGATTATTAGTAATTGTGCAGATGTAGTAGACCTGCAAGAGGATTTGAATAAGCTAGATATATGGGAAAATGAATGGGGGACGTCAGTTTAATGCAGCAAAATGTAAGGTCTGGAGGTTTGGGAAACTTCGATGGGACGCTGCATACTCTATGGGAGGAGTTATACTGGAGGAAGTAGGGGAGACGAGATCTGGAGTTTCTGATTGATAGAAATCTGAAATTTACGGGACATATTGCAAAGGTGGTGAAGGTAACACAGAGGATTGCTACAAAAATGAGAAGGACACTGACTTGCAGAGATAAAACAGTTATCATTCCTTTATATAAGACCATGATCAGACCAAACTTGGACTATTGGTCTCAGATTTGTTCCACAGGATTTGAAGAGGAAAGGGTACAACAGCAGATAACAATGATGGTTTCAGGACTGTACCATGTTAGTTATGAGGATCGGCTGAGGGAATGTGGACTGCAGAGTTTGGTGGATAGAAGGAGAGGTGATATGATTGAGACTTTTAAACTTTTTGAGAGGTGGTTACAGGGTTGACACTGGGAAGTTCTTTCGCTTAGCTGAACAGTGGGAAGGAGTGATGACAAGAGGCCATCTCTGGAAGTTACAAAAGGAAACTGTTTGCAAGAGGGTGAGGAGTGGTTTCTTTGCATGGAGGGTGGTTGAACTGAATGCATTGCCTGATGGAGCGGTGAGAGAGCGAGAGCGGTTAAAGAGTTTAAGGAGTGGTATGATAGACTTTGTGTTTCTCGGGGGGGGGACCTCCCAAGATGAGTCTTTTGACTCCATGGAGGCCTGAATAATAATAATAATAATAATCTGGAGACAGGGAGAGTGAGAAGTCATCCCTTGAAGCTGTATAAGGTGGGTGTGAGCAAATGAGTGAGGAGTAAATTTTTTTCCTTGGGAGTGGTGGGGTGGGTTACTGTAATGGATTGCCTGAGAGTGGTGAGTGCAGGGACAGTGATTGCATTTAAGTGGAGGTACAATAAGCTCTGCATGTGTGAGTGAGACTTCCCACAATGAGTCTTGACTCCATGAGGTCTGTTGATGATAATAATTATCACCCCCCCCTAATTAACCAGATTTATCCCCTCCAGACTAATTTCTATTTCCCAAGTTGAAAATGAAGTTGAAAGGACACCAGTTTGTGGATGTTCCAGCCATCCAGAAATCTGTAACTGATGAATTAAAGACAATCAAAAACTGCATGTCTGCTAAAACCTTTATGGATGTTATTTGAAATATGATATTTAAAATAACAAATAGGTTTTATCTTTCTCTGGTTTTTTATGATTTTTGTCCTAAAACTTATGAACTGCACTGTGTATATATTCTTTTTATTTATTGAATCTAGTTATTTATGTAAGTTTCTAATACCTGGTTGTTTTTAGATTTTTTTTATGAACTTCTTTACACTTGCTATTGTACACCTGTTTTTACAGTTGTTTTTTATACCCACATTTCTATAAGTGCTTATGTTGTTGTTTAATTTCTTTAAGTAATTTTTACATTGCATACTTCAGTGGTGTTTATTGGTGCAATATAATCCTAGCTGTTCTTGAGCCTTTAGACCCTTAACCTAACCCTTTTTGTTCATTCCAGGTGGTTCAACTTTCAGGCTTTTCACCATTCCTTTACATCATCTTGCTGCTCTCATCTGGGCTATCTTCTTCCTTAAGTAATCCATTCTACCAAACATCAGGTTTTTGATCTTTGTGCATCTTGAAAATATTTCCAAAGAATGTTGGCTTTTTCCTAATTATTTTCTGCATTAGATTCTCTTTCCAATTTGCTTTTCTATAGAGTTCTTAATTCATTACTTTTTACATCTATCTAATTCATAGAAACTTTCTATAGCATATTCTTTTGAATTCCAGTATTTACCCCATAGAGCTTTCACCATTCCCCATGTCTCAGGTCCATAGACAGCACTCATAAATCATAAATATGGATATATACAGTACTCTTAGCTTAGGAAAGAAGTGAGCCTTGTTCAAGGATCACTTCTTTCCTTTTCTATATCGTATCCATTTCATGAAGTTTTTCTTTTGCTTTTGTTATCTGAGATCTTATTTTCATTTTAAAGTCTTAATCATGCATCATGTTGTTCCCTAAGTACATGAATCTCCTAACCTCTTCAGCTTGTGTCCACTGACCTTTATTCAATTTTACATTCTTTTTCTGTTTGAATATCATAATGTAGGCTTTTCAGTGTTTCTTATCAATCTATAACTTTTGTGTTTCACTTCAGCAATCTTCTATTTCTTCATCTTCAGTAATGGCTATGTTATCTGTAAATTGTATATTATCAGTTCTTGTATACTGAACTGAAATTCCTCTTATATTTTACTTTATTTTCTATATTTTCCCCTCCATTGTTTTTCTGAAAGCATGATAAAGATGTTCAGGGATATTGGATCTCCTTGTCTCGTACATGGCATTGTCTAGAATCATTTTCCTGTTTTTCAATAGTTTCTCATGGCACCCCCTGCATTATCATTGTAATTTCCCAATAGGTATATCAGGTTCATGTCCCCCTTCATAAGAGTACAGCTCATGCCACTTTGTTATCTGTGCTGTTGTATGCTTCCCCAAATTCCACAATGCAGGCATGAGTATTTATGTTTTTACTTAGAACTTTCTTCAGAATTAATCTTAGTATTAATATATGGTGCACAGCACTCCTGTCTCTTCAGAACCTTGCTTTCTCATTTTTAGATTTTCTACCATTTGTTTCTGTATTCTTTCTGTAATATCATAAGTGCTGTTCTCACATGACTTGTTAGTTCACTTGTTCTGTAATTTTACAGTCCTTTTGTGAGTTGGTATTAAAATTGATATTGTTACTTTTGGTACTTTCCCTTCATCCCATATGATGTAACACAACATGTAGTTCGTTTTTTTATCATCACCACCATTCTTCAACATCTTTCCAGGGATATCATCATTCCTAGGTCTTTTATGATTCTTTAGATGTTTTATTGCCTTTCCAACCTTTTCCCTCGGTACATCCATTTCTCCACTCTGTGCTTAGTGGTGATATTTTCTTCAGTTCATACATCTCCTCGTGTCTTACATGTTTGAGAAGTTCTTGTCCATTTTTCTTTTATTTTGTGTTCATCAACAGTTCATCCTTTTCCTCTTTTATCGTTCTCTACTTTGGGCTCCATTTCATTTTTCTAATCATCTTGTATATTTTTCATGTTTTGTATTCATCATAGTATTTATTGATATCTTTTGCATTACTCTTCTAACCATATTGCCTTATCCTTCCTAACCACCTTGTTTACTTCATTACATTTCACTCTATGCCATTCTTTCTCTTCGATATTTTCTACTATACCATTCTTTCACATTTAGATAAATATTTAAAAAATATGTATATTTTGTTATTAAAGAATTTATGCACTAGATTCATGTAATGAATCAGTTCTATGAATTTCATATTTGACATAGAAAATTACACACTAGGATCAGTTTTACAATTGTTTACTAATTTACTACTTTTTTATTAATTGTCTGTTAATTACAGGTACCATCTAGTTTGTTTGTGTGCACGCACATGCACACCCTAGTTTTATAATTCTTGGCCATGAGTTATAATATATTTATTTTTTGCTTTCTGATACAGGTTCTTTTTTTTATATCATATTTCAGGAATTAACCATTGGAGCAAAACATGTCCTTATTGAAGTTGAAGGCACTTTGGTTTTTGAAGGTGAATTACATAAAGGTTGTGGAACTCAGGTGTTTGATTACAGTCAGACAATACCTTTAGTATTGTCTGAAGAATCTTCATTTGCAGAGTTAACATTATCAGAATCTAGAGAAGAGTTGGATATGTGTTCTGAAGAACCGAGTATGCAAGATGATGGAAATGCAAGCTTAATTCTGTCTGACGAAATAAAAAATGTTAATGTCTCTGAAGGAACTCTTGACCAAGCAGATAATTTAATAGATAGTCATACATGGCCAACAGATATGTCTTCCTTAAATAGAGTAAAGTTTATGCCATCTACTGAACGAGGGAAAAAAAGAAATTCTGAAGGTAATAGAAATTAGAGAAAAAATAATTACTTTGATTAATTGTTTTTAAATCCCTAAAGAATAATACGAATTGCAGTAATTTAACAAACTTGTTAAATTACTGCAATTGGATAATGCATTAGACAACAAAAGATTGGATAATGCATTAGACAACAAAAATTACACTTGTGGTGTGTTTGGAGGGCAGTGTTTTTATTTTATTTTTATTATTACATACTTTCTTGAATTTAGGAGCAGCAAAATATTGCTTTCTTAGGACCTGAATCATCAATATTTGTTGTGTACATTGTGTATTCTCACCTAAATGGGTAAAAATAAATTCTGTCTCATTTGCCATATCTTATGAGCTGGCAGAGGCAATTAAGCAGTTCAAATATTATATTTCTATAACCAAAATTCCTAGTTTTACCTCTATTACTCACATATACACAAATTATTTTATTACAAGTAAAACTCTGCAGTGTACAGTCAGCAATGAAAAAGAGTTTCCTAAAAGAATTATATACTGTGAAGTTTTTTGCAAAAAAAAAGAGTAATCCCATTTTTGATAACTTTGTTGTATAATGTTTCTAATTGTGTGCTTAAAATGTAATAAAGTTATTTAGTGACAGTGAGTCACTGAAGAAATTTGTTTATTTACATAATACTAGATTCTTGGGTTACTGCTATTTTAGAACAGCATAGGATTGGGGAATATGAAATAAAGCTCGACTAATTTCAAACCAAATTAAGATATACATAACAAGAAGATTATGTAGAAGGAATATTGTAAGAATGAGTGAGATGAGCTATGAAATATATAAGGCCCTGACTAGAAAAGTTATGAGTATTTTGTGGAAATCGGAGTATGAAAATAAATTGGCTGTGCATGTTAAATGCAAACCAAAAGGATTTTATTGTTGCTGAAAGTAAAAGAAAGAATAACTTTACTGAATGTAGATTGTATTCTTGTATCAGAAGCTGAAGAGATTGTTCATTTAATCAGTGCTCACTTTGTTAAGATATATCAACCAGATATGTGTAACATGGTGCACAGTACTACTACTACATTGGATGAAGAAATAGAGGTGCAATGATAATGAGGTTGAAAATCTGTAACATAAACTGGATAAAAAGTTGGCAATATGGACAGATGGAATAGCAGCACATATGCTAAAGGAATGTTCAGTCAGATTGGCTAGGCTCTTGACATGTTTGTATAATTTAAATCTACCACAGGAATGGAAAAAATGTATGAAAGTTCTATTGTATGAAGGTTGTGCGAAAAAAATTCGTCTGACTACCAATATGTCATTATCTCTGGAGTGATGTGAAGATTTTAAAGAGCTCACATACAGAATTGGGTTGACTGACAAGCTACACTCTGCAAGAAACAGCATTGGTTTATTAAAAAGCGGTCATGTTTTAGCAATTTGCTTACATTTTATGATAATTTCATAAAGCTGAGTGAGATAAAGGGAATGGATACATTATGATACTGCTGGACTTTGCTAAGGCACTTGGTAGAATACCACATGAAAGGCTTTTGCATAAACTGGAGAATATGGGATTGGAATATAAATTCTTGTCTTGAATAAGTGGGTGGTTTACAGATAGATATCAGAAAGTGGTATATGGTTGGTGTGAATCTTCTAAATTTTAGGTGACCGGGGATCAGTTATTTTACCATTGTTGTTCAATCTCTACATTGGCGATATTGATCTGATATTAGAGGTTGAATTTGCATCATTATCAATTTTGTTGATGATATATGGCACCAACAGAATGATATGAACAAGCTGGAAATATGGATAAATGATAGTGACTATCAGTTCACTGTTAGTGTAAAGTTATGCACTTGGGTATGATGAGGTTTCCAATGGCATATTATATTCATAGGATTATGCTACAAGAAACTGATGAGGCTAGAGATCTTGAAGTTATGATGGATAGAAAAAATTGAAAACACAACTCAGAGGTTATTGCGATATTGATATGGATTTGTCTCGTATTTTTATAAGGATAAGGAAATATTTTTTTCTCTTTACTTGGCCCTGATACTACCACACCTGGACTATTGTGTGCAGATTTGGTCTACTAGGTTCGGAGGGGATAAAGAAGTTGTGTAAAAGGTGCAAAGAAGAGTTAGAAAGATTACGTCGGGATTATGGACCGTAGATAGAGGATAGATTGTGAGTATGTGGACTGCATATACCTCTTGGAAAAAACATAGTTCATATGCTACAAGGTTGCAAGAGCATTACTCTTATTCTTTTCATCTAAGGCTGAGTTATCTGATTTCAGATGTTGGTGACAGCAGGTTTTTCCCTCCTGGAAATTCGTTTTCCTCTGCAAAACATAATACACCAGTACCTCATGGTTTTACTTCCTTATCAGTAATTCTAAATAACCTAAATTAATTTATGGTATTCATTGCCGAATGATCCAGTTTGCACTAGCTATAGATTTGTAATAATTACTTGTAATAATAAACACATTGTTTATTATGCATGTAGTTTGGTATTTTCCTAACTACTGTACACCATGTATGCAAAATATGATTGGGCTTAATTATAATTGATTGTCCACTTTTGATTTCAGACATGTTCAGATATGGCCAAGGAGAAAGATTGGAGTGGGGAACCTAGATTTCCAGGAGGGGGAAACCTTACTATATTTATTAAGGGACCAGTTTACTCACTTTCATTTGAAAAAAAGTTTAAGAATGTTCCTAACATCTTAGACAGGATTGAAACCTTGGTCTTTTCAACCAAAGGATGCAGTCATGCTCTTTGGTTGAAAAATAGAGGTATAGCTCCACATAGAAGTAATAACTAATATTAGATTTATAAAAGGTAAGTTTAAAATGTATTAAATGAAAAAAAAGTCATCATTATCAAATTCCTGATATGGGACATGCAGATATTATTATCATACTACATGAAAAGTTTATATCATTACTAACTTCTTATAGATAATTTTCCTCCATGTTAATTTTATTTGTCAGGACTCCAGTATTGGCAAATGTTATATTTCAGTTTTCTAAGGTTTTAAGGCACTTCTTACTGTATCAATCCATTTTACTCTGGGTCTTTTTTTTTTTTTTTCAGTCATTCTGATGACAAATACCTCTTTTGCTAACATTTCCTCTTCTATTCTGTTTAAAGGACTATAACATCTGAGATTAACTCTGCTCACACATTCCTGAATGCTAACAATGTAATTTTTTTTTCTAATATCCTCATTTTTAATATGATACTGCCACATTGCATATGTTCACTCTTTCCTGGTCTTTCTAACCCACCTCTTGGATCCATAAGTTAAAATTGGTTTGAAGACTGTCTTTTATATTACCAGTTTAGTTTATTAGCTAATTTCTCTCGTGTTCCATATGAATCTGGCTACTCACCATATCAAGTTTGCTAATTCTGTTGTCTATTTGCATATTTAATTTGCATTCCTCACTAAAAATGTGCTTAAATTGTTGAAATGTTTTACTTGTTCGATAGATTCTCCTTTTCAATGAAAGTGGCTGTGGGAAAGGTGCCCATGGAATGGAAGGAAGGTAAGATAGTACCATTGCATAAGGGCCATAGCAGACTGGAAGTGTCTAATTATAGGCCAGTTTGTGTATTATCAGTAGTTAGTAAGATCTTGGAGAAAGTAGTGAAGGACCGTATACAGCATTGGGCAGATGAGGATAATGTTATCTGTGAGAGTCAACATGGATTTGTGAAGGGGCGCTCTTGTTTTAGCAATATGCTAGCCTTTTATGATAAAGTTACAAGAGCATTAGATGAGGGAAAGGCATATACTGCCATTTTCTTAGACTTAGTGAAGGCATTTGACAGGGTGCCACACGATAAGCTGATATTTAAGTTGCAGCACATGGGTCTGGATGTCAAATTGGTCAACTGGATTCAGGATTGGCTGTCCGATAGGTATCAGAGAGTTGTGTATGGTGGGGTAGTTTCAAGGAAGCAGAGGGTTACAAGTGGGGTCCCACAGGGCTCGGTACTGGGACCTATATTGTTTAACCTTTATATCAATGACATTGTCAGTGGATTGCAAGGGGATATTCAGTTGTTTGCAGATGATGTGAAGTTGGGAAGGATTATTAGTAATAGTGCAGATGTGGCAGCCCTGCAAGAGGATTTGAATAAGCTAGAGATGAGCAAATGAAAGGGGGTGTCGGTTTAATGCAGCAAAATGTAAGGTCTTGAGGTTTGGGAAACATCAATGGGACACTGCATACTCTATGGGAGGAGTTATACTGGAGGAAGTAGGGGAGACGAGATCTGGGGTTGATGATAGATAAAAATCTGAAATTTAGGGAACATATTGCGAAGGTGGTGAAGGTAACAATGAGGATTGCTACAATAATGAGAAGGACACTGACCTGCAGAGATAAAACAATTATCATTCCATTGTATATGACCCTGATCAGACCACACTTAAACGATTGCTCTCAGATTTGGTCCCCAGAATTTGAAGGGATGAATTAACTGGAAAGTGTACAAAGGCTGATAACAAAGATGGTTTCAGGACTGTACAATGATAGTTATGAGGATCGGCTGAGGGAATATGGACTGCAGAGTTTGGTGGATAGAAGAAGGAGAGGTGATATGATTGAGACTTTTCAGCTGTTGACAGTTGGTTACAGGGTTGACACTGGGGAGTTCTTTCGCTTGGTTGAACAGTGGGACAGAGTGACAACAAGAGGAGTTGCGAAAGGAAACTGAGCAAGAGGGTGAGGAGTGGTTTCTTTGCATGGAGGGCGGTTGAACCATGGAATGCATTGCTTGATAGAGTGGTGAGAGTGAGAACGGTCAATCAGTTCAAGGAGTGGTATGATAGACTTTGTGTTTCTTAGGGGGGGGGACCTCCCATCGATGTGTCTTTTGACTCCATGGAGGCCTGAATAATAATAATAATAATAAATTCAGGATGCAGGTGCTGTTTTCAATATTCCTGCCTATTTTCATACTCTTTTTTTATTGCAGATTTTTGTACTATGTTTATTATAGCACTTATTCGCTATAGTTAAGGAATCCTACAGACTTGTACTGGATTTATTTAACAGTGTATACATAACAGTAGGGGTATATGTTGGGATAAAGAATTCTGAGAAAGGAGATGAAACATTGCTGGAAGAATTAAGTAAGAAAAGTGAGAGGATGAAAATTGTTGGAACTGTTGCTGAGATTACGATAGTACTGAATTAAGGATAGCTAGGGCTATGATAACAAATGATTTGATACACATGTTATGTAGAAGAAATAAGAGTTAATTTGACAGCAGAAAACATGCATAAAGGGGATGTCCTACACTTGAATGGATTTTGCATCACAAACATGGAGAAATTATTTATTGGTGTGAGACTTAATACAGAAAATCAAGGAAATTAAATCATCATGGTGTTTCCATTCCTTTTTTGTGCTAAAGTATGTAGACATGATAATAATATCAGTGTCAATGAACATGGTTATCAATCTGGTTAAGGATGGACTTATATGTTTTGAGGTCAGACTGTCTTTGTCCATATATGATGGCAAAGAGAAATTTGGTCAACTGTTATGTCTGTACACAAATACCATGAGCATGAAGAATGAAATAGTCGAGTTTAATGTCTTGATGAATGAGTTTTGGCCAAAGTTTTTTGGTGTTGATGAATTCTGGCTCACAGAACCAGATGTAGTAACTGTAATTGATTGTAAAGGATCAAGTATTTTTAGGAAAGGCAGAAGAGAGAGGAGGGGAGGTACTACTAATGATATTAAGTTCATTTAAGGTAGAAACTCATAAAAGCAGTAATAGTAATGATGCTCTATGTAGCAATGAGCTACATAGAGCATTGTGTGAAATTGAGATAACAGGATCTTCTGGTGGTGTTGCTGCAGATCTGACATTTCAGCTACTGGGGATGATGATTGTTGTGATGATGAATCATTGTGCATGACTTCAATTATCTGAAAACTTTTCGGGTAGTAGAGAAAACTTGATAAGAATGATGGAGAATTTATTGAGATGTCATGAGACAACTTTCTCAAGCAGCATGTGAAAGATGGCAACACAATCAGTGTTAGATTTGCTAACAGTGTCAGAAAAGGTCTCAGTTAAGGATGTTTTACCACCATTTCATGACAGTGATCATGCTGTACTGACCTGTGAAGAATAAGTATATTGGATGTTCCAATTAATACAGGTTATATGCTGAACTATAAAGCTAGAAATTATGACAAACTTGGAGAATATTATGTTAGTTTCATGGTTTTTATGTTTTTCTTCTACTCCTTTCACGAACTTTTCTTCTACTCCTTTCTTGCTCTTACCTTGTGGTATTCCACTCTAATACTATTTAACTGTCTTTTTCAGGTTTTCATAATATGTGCTGTATCCATCTCCATTTTCTCTGATTGATATCATGCATGATTGTTTTTTATTTATTTTTGTGTCATAATCTTTATTTGGATATCTGTTCTGGCCATTTTTATTTGTAGAATTCTTCTTAAATATTTATTTACAAAGCTTTGCAGTTTTTTCTAGATGCATAGAGTATAATTGATTTAATATTTGCATTAAATAATCTGATTTTGTTTTTTAAACCTGTTTCCTTTGATCTCTATGTTTTCCTAACATGTTAAAAATTCAATGTGTTCTCTGTATCTTTGATTTCATATCTTTCTTTGTTCATCCTTTTTTTTAATTTATTATTGATTCAAGCTAATTAAAGTTCTCTATTTTTCTAAGATTTGACTATTCAGTACTATGTCTTTTTGTTTGTTATTTATTTTCATTTTTGTTTTCCTTTTATTTATTCTTAATCCAACAGTCAAAGCTTCTCCATTGAATTTTATTGTTTTTTTCCCCTTCATATATTGTATATGTGCCAGTAAACATCATTGCGAAATCTAAGTCATGTATCTGTTCTATTAAACTCCACTGTATTCCTTTTGTGTTTTTCATGGTATTTCTCATAACCTATTCTACAACAATAAGAAATATTGTTGGGGAGAGAATGCAGCCCTTCCGAACTCCTATTTTAATTTCAAACTTTTCTGAAAGCTCTCCATTGTACATGATTTGTATTTTATATTTTTCAAAATTTTTAAAATTATATTGATAATTTTACATGGTATGCCATAATATGACATTAATTTCCATATTGCTTCTCTGGATCTGGATGTGTCTGACTACTGACATTAATATTTTCAGGGCAGTTGATCAAGTCTGGCATTGTGATGTTCCTCTTCCATTGGTGAATAGTTTGCCAGCTTACTCACCAGTTGTTCCTTGTGGTTCATGGTGGATGATTTCCTTTCATCATGTTTTTAGTCAGTGTTGGTGTGCCCCAGGACTCTGTACTTTCACCTACACTCTTCTTCCTATACATCAATGATCTCTCTCTCTCTGACATTCAGTCCTATTCACAGCTTTGCTGACAGCACTCCTCTTGCCATTCTCAAGTGAGGTGAGGATAACCTGGTGGATAACACATGTAGCCTGTTATGGCAAAAGCCTATTATTAAGTCTATAGTCTCTTCTGTCTCCAGAATGTTTGGTATTCTTTTTTGTTCTAAACATTACTTCTCTCCTGCTCAACTTCTGATAATTTATAAAGCTCAAATTGATCTGACCTTAGAACACTGTTTGAACATTTTAGGTGGTGCTTCCAGGACCGCCCTCAGAATACTTAATTGCATGCAGAAGAGAGCACTTCACCAAATTGTGACTCTGTACCTCACTGACTCACTCCAGTTGCTTTTCCATAGATGGTCTATTGCGACGTTATATATTATCAGTAGGTATTTCCATGAGGACTGCTTCACCAAATTAGCCACTATTATTCCTCCCCTTTCTTCTAGTTATGTATGAACACATTCAGCTGCTATATCCAGAGCTGTATTCATGGGTGTGCGAACTGTACGGTGGCACAGGGCCCTGCGCCACCACACAGTTTTTATGCATTTTCTTGGTAAAATAAACACCAAATTTTTCATGAAAATACATTAAAATTATCCTGATAACGGCATGTCGCTCTTTCGTTGGCATTGCACCGCGTTACTGCTCACCCAGTATCTCATGGCTGGAGTCAGACCGGCAGTCTGGTTCCATTATTCGATGAAATAACACTAGGATAAATAGTAATTGGTATAGGGAATAAATTTTAATATCGTAGCGCTAAAGCGGTAGTATTTGAAACTACTCTAAGATATATAACAATATCGTACAACATAGTGTTAAATAGGGAAAAGTGCATTTTAAAACAGGTGTTTTTAATAATTTTAAGGAGTTTTTTGATTTTAGTTTATGATTTTATGAACAAGTAAGTATATACACATACTGTCATGGCAATTTGTGTATGTGACATTACTTGCAAAACATCTTAAAAAATATATTTTTTAAACTGGTTTTAGGTTATCCGACATCAGAATTTTTCTTCAATAGCAGTTTTCAATCTATATTAGATTTATTTATTTTCTAATATTATCTATTTTAGATATATTTTATTTATCAGGTAAATAATTTTGTTTTAATTTATTAACTTATTTAATAATCTATCGTCATTAAATACGATAGATCGTATTTAATTCTAAAGTATGACTAGTCGTGAGAGAGATTATTATGGAAGAAAATACCCAAGTGGGCATGAAAAACGAAAGTGAAAACAAGAAAAAGAAGCGGCTGAGGAGCGTCAAAGAAATTCACTGTTTAAATTTATGAAGTTGAACTCATATTTGTTCAGATATATGAGTTCAACTGTTGATAATGGGAGTTCTGAAATAACTACAAACAGTTCTTCGGCTTCAACATTAATTAATAATGGGAGTTCTGAAATACTCAAAGGAAGCAGAGAACATGAAGCGTTTGGTCTAACAATGAGTATTGAAGATCCTAAAACTGAGACATCAGAGGAAGGTGAACTATTTACTATTGATGATCCAGCAACATGTCCCAAAATTTTGAACAACGCAACACTAACACAAATTGTATAATGTGGTCCACTGTCTCCTCCGACTGAAAATGATTTTCCAAAAGATGACAACAAGAGGTGTTTTTCCACAGCTCACTATGTTAGGACAATTGCAAACGGAGAGAAGCAAAACAGAAGATGGCTTGTATATTCAAACTCTGCCAACTCTATTTTTTATTTTTGTTGCAAATTATTTTCTTCTGATGATAATTTTTTATCTAATAATGGCTTTTCTGACTGGTGACATGTAAGTGAAAGATTAAAGTCGCACGAACGAAATCCATTGCACATGAAATGCATTTATTCATGGACACAAATGGAATGGAATTTAAAAAATCACAATACAATTGATCAGGCAAATCAAAATGTCATAAAATTTGAAGCAGAATGGTTAAGAAATGTTTTAAGACGAATAGTAGCAACCATTCTTTATTTATTCGAACATAATTTAGTTTTTAGAAGTAATTTTGATACTTTGTACACAGCCCATAATGGTAATTTTTAAGGAATCATAGAATTAATTGCAGAAGTTGATCCACTTTTAAAAGATCATTTAATGCGATGTTCGGGGAAAAAAAATTATAGGTAAGAAACAAAATTTGTTGATATGGGAACCAAAATTCAACAAAATATTGTAATTATGATACGACTGACAAAATACTATCAATAATTTCATTAATATTTAGATTTTTACATATATTTAAAGCAGATATTGAAATTCGTGAACACTTTTTGATGTTTTTAACAACTAATGACACTACTGGTAAAGGTATATATGAAAATATAAAATCACTTTTGCATAAATTAAATCTTAAGTTGTCAGATTGTAGAGGGCAAGGGTATAATAATGGAGCGAATATGAAAGGAGTATATAAAGCAGTCCATGCTTACATTTTAAATGAAAACAAAAAGGCATTTTATACTCCTTGTGCCTGTCATTATTTAAATTTGATTTTAGGGGATGTCGCTAAATCATCAATTATAGCTATAAATTTTTTTAATGTTATACAAAAAATATATACATTATTTGCTACCTCAACTTCACGTTGGGGCATATTAAAGAAATTTGTTAAACAATTAACTCCAAAACCGTTATGTGATACAATATGGGAATGTAGAATAGAATCAGTTAGAGCTGTACGTTTTCAAATTCCAGAATTTTTAAATGCACTAAAAGAATTATCTAAAACTGCATCAGATAATACTATCAAAGTAGAAGTGGTTTCAATATATGAACAAATAGATTCATTTGAGTTTATTTATACTAAGCCTTGTAATTTGGTATGAGCTTTTGTCAAAAGGTAATTTAGTAAATAAAGTATTACGAAATGCAAAAATTCCCATAAATGTAGCAACTAAGCATAATAAAGAGTTAGTGCAGTACTTTGAAGAGCAGAGAATATCAGGATTTGATAGCTGTTTTGAGATTGCTAAAGAACTGTCAATTCTAATAGAAATTAAATTTAAAGAAAGTCCAGTACATCGAAGAAAAGTATTTTTTGATTATGAAACGCTTGATGAATCATACATTAGGTGATAAGAATAATAATTTTAGGATAAATTTCTTTTTTTTTTTTTTTGTAATTTTAGATACTGCTGTACAATCTGTCAAAAAAAATTTGAATTGTATGAAATTCACGAAAAATCATTTGGATTTCTTTATGATATGAAATTAATAAGAAAAATGAGAGAAAATGAATTAAAGTTCTGCTGCAACAGCTGTATCAAAAATTAAATACAGATATTGATGAATGGGGTGCTTAAGGGTCAAAGCTGTATAACTCAGAGGAGACCTCCACATAGCCTTTAAAGGAATGCGCAGAACTGACCAGGGCTTCTGACCTAATGTCCAATCCTCACCTTCTCGTGGTGCACCCTTTGGGGTATCTACTGGATACTCAACGAATGAGGATGGGCTGGCAATTTGGGATTTAGCCGACCAAATTGTATCCCTTAACCAATAATTGTAATTATTGGTTAAGCCAAAATACAAAATGATGGTACAACATGACAAAATTTCATGCCAGCTGGGGCGTCGCACGGTTAAACAAGGCCCCCGTTGTTTTCGCCAGGAAACCATGGCGAACAGCGAAAAGTCAGCTATTGGAACAAATCTGAAAACACACCCCAACTCAACATCACCAGAGTTAAAGATCGGTACTATCAACATAAGAAGCCTGAATGGCAAAGAAATGGAGCTAGCGTAGGAATTAGATAAGTACCAGATCGACATAATAGGGGTGACTGAAACAGAAAAGACACAAACTGGTGAGATCTTTCTGAGCAATAAATACAAAATGTCATATTCAGGCAATGACAATCAAGGAAAAGGAGGAGTAGCCATAGTATTCAACACAAAATATGAGGCTCATTTCTTGAATGGCAGGCAGTGTCAAGTAGAGTGATTTGGGCAAATATCAGAATGGTGAAATGGACAATGAGACTTATTTGTGCCTTATGGTCCCACAGAAGGTTCTACTAAGGTAGAAGTGGAGGACTTTTTTGAGGCTCTAGAGAAGTTACTGACACAATGAACAAGGAAACGTTTTGGTCCTTGTTGGAGATCTAATTAGCAGAGTAGGAAGTGATTGTCAGACATACAAAAATGTTTGGGGAAAATTTGGAGAAAAGAGCAAAGCTAATAATAATGGGAAATACCTGTTGGATTTCTGCTCAGGACATGGACTGGTTATTACTAACACCATGTTCCAACATAAAAATGTGCACAAATTCACATGGAGAGAAGAGGCAAGGAATAAGAAAAATCCCATGTTGATAGTGATGTTTTCTTCCTGGTGCAGAACACCAGAGTGTACAGAGGATTTGAAATTGGAAGTGATCACTATTTAGTCTTGAGCAGCATAAAATTGAATTTCATATTGAAAAAGAATAGCATGTAAGAAATTTTTAAAGCGAATAAAAGTTGAGAAGCTCTCAGATGTGAACTATAGACTAAAATACACAAAGATTATTGAAGAAAAAAATGAAAGAGTTTGAGAACAGCAATCAAACCTTGGAGATTCAGTGGCAAGCCTTGAAGAAAACACTGATTGATTCAGCCAGAGAGGCATGTGGTGAGGTTGTCTGCAAGGATAGAAAAATCAAAATCCATGGTGGACACAGGAAGTTAAAGAGGCAGTGAAGGAAAAGAAGAAAGCATGTCAAAAGTTCCTGGCAAATAAGTCAGCTTGTGCTCTTAGAGAATACAGAGACAAATCTAAGAAAGGTAAACAGTGTGTAAAACTAGCTAAACAAAAGTCATTGGAGGACTTTGGCAAGAACATAGAAAATAAATATCAAGAAGGTGGTAAGATATTCTGGAGGTTGTTGAAGAAGCTTAGAAATGGAGGAAAGAGTGCTGTAAAAGGAGTTAGAGATGATAAAGTTGACATGAAAACGGGATAAAAAGATATCGTTGAAGTATGGAGTAATTACTTTGAAAAACTGCTAAATGAAACAAGCAGTGATGACAGCACGGTGATAAAAAAAAAAAAACACTGACCAGGCATGCAGTCTGGAATACATATCCATACTTGAAGTAGAAAAAGCCATCAAAGGCTTGAAATGTGGAAAGGCAGCAGGAGTAGATGATATTCGACCAGAAATGCTGAAGTATGGTGGTATAAAAGTTTTATAGTGGCTACACTGCATAGTTCAGAAAGCTGGACAGAGGGACGAATTCCTGATGATTGGAGTAGAGCCCAATAGTACCTATATATAAAAAAGGGAAATAAAACTGAATGTGAGAATTACAGAGGCATTTTCCTACTGAGTGTTCCTGGTAAGATTTATGCAAGTATACTTGAGAAACAATTGAGAAGAATTGTGGAAGAAAAGCTTGGTGAAAGAACAAGCTGGATTCAGGTCAAATAGAGGCTGTCAGGATCAGATCTTCACTTTATGACAAATAGTGGAGAAATCATGGGAATATAACAAAGATCTGTATTTAAGTTTTATCGATTTGGAAAAGGGATATGACAAGGTGCCAATAAAGAAGCTATTCAATATGCTACAGTTATATGGTGTCAATGGGGCATTATATCAAGCAATACTTTGTCTTTATTTGAGTTGTAAGTCAGCAGTTAGAATTGAAGGAATTACGGAAAATGGTTTAATGTTAAATGTGGTGTGAGAGAATGATGTACATTGTCCCTCTGTTATTCATTATCTATATGGATCAAATTATGAAGGAAAGTGGTATTAAACATGATATCAAAATTGGAGATGTTAATGTCAGCTCTTTGCTTTATGCAGACGATGTTATACTTCTAAATAAATCTGCTACAAGTCTGAAAGATTCTATGACTAAATTGAATAACTGTTGTAATAGATATGGTATGAAGGTCAGCAATAAAAAGACAATGAAAATAGGCAGAATCATTGAAAATGTCAACTGTATTGTGAATGGAGAACCTGTGGAACAAGTAAAACATTTCAGCTACTTAGGCACGATTTTTACTGAAGATGGTAAATTAAATATAGAAATAGACAACAGAATCAGCAAAGCTGGTATGGTGGGGAGTCAATTGAATAAATTCATATCGAATAAGAGAAATATTAGTCGGAACACTAAATTGTCTGTATACAAGACAGTGTTCAAACCAATTTTAACTTATGGATCTGAGAGCTGGGTCAGAAGTAAAACACTTGACCAAAGACTAGAGCGCACAGATATGAGAGTCCTGAGAAAGATTAGTGTCGTGAACAGATAGCATCAATGGCAGTATCATATTAAAAATGAGAATATTAGGAAAGATATTGACATTGTCAGCATCCACAAATGCATTAGCAGAGCTAATCTCAGGTGGTATAGTCACTTAAACAGAATGGGCGAGGAAAGATTAGCAAAACAAGTGTTCTCTGCCAAGTTGGCAGGAAAACGACCCAGAGGAAGACCAAGATATAGGTGGATTGATATGGTACAAAGTGCCTTAGACGATAGAAATATTAGATCTGGTAATGTTGGAGTCTTGACAAGTAACAGACTGATTTGGAAGAAAATTGTAGATAGGAAGTTAGTAATGATGTAAATTTTTCATGTAGTACTATCATATCCTGTACGCCCCTTGAGGGTACATGGCAGGAATTTGATGATGATATTGATGAATCTGATTTTTACAATGAATTAATTATTTTTAGAAATATTGTTCCAGAAGATGCACCCATTAATATTTTAAAATTCATAATTGCAAATAATTTGTCTGATATTTATTTAAATATTACTACGACATTTAAAATATTATTGACCAGTCCATTTATGGTCGCATCAGCAGAAAATTCATTTTCCAAATTAAAATTAATAAAAACCTATTTGTGATCTTTTATTTCTCAAGAACGTTTGTCCTCCTTGGTAATAATATCTATAGAGCATGAAATTGCAAAAAATGTGAATTTTGATAGCGTTATAAATGATTTTATTGATAAGCTCATTAGGTTAAGTAAAATTTAATATATTAAGATTTATTTTAAATCTTATACATTGTTATGCATATATTTCATTCTTTATAGTAAAAATGGATAATGGATATTTTTTTTAATATTTGATATATTATTATGTATATTATTAAATAAATCATTGTTCTTCCGTATTTATAAGATAATGTGTACTTACATAATGAAATAATATATCATGTACATACAAACACATTTATTTTTTAACTAATTTTTCCCTTTACTTAGATTGATGCTAAAGAGCATACTTGTTTGTTTATGTGTATAAATATTTTTCATATTTGATTTAATTAATTAATTAACAAGATATCCTTCCATTTAAAATTTCCATAAATGTTACTAACTTTCAGGGGCCCCGCTTTTCCATTTCACACAGGTCCGCCCAAAATGTAGAAGCGGGCCTGGCTATATCACCAATATATAGTTTAACTCCAAACTCATTGAGCCAATTTCTCATCATCCTCTTTCATTTCCCACACCTTTGAAGTTTTTCTCAATGATTTCAATTGTCATTTCCGAGAAACACATCAACGAATTCCTTTTTTCTTTCAACTATTTGCTCATGCCCACACATGGCAGTGTCATGTCACATATGACCCGTCATGTTTAGGGCTGATATTTAAAAAAAAAAAAAAAAAAAAAGTGACATATCAGTATCTCTAGAGTGATAGCAAAGAATTCAGAGAAGTTGGTAACAATGCATATACAGAAATGGGTTAACATATGAGTTATGCTTTGCAAGGAAAAGTATGGATTTAGTAATGGGGAGTCATTTTTTTTAGCAATTTGTGTATATTTTGTAATAATCTTATTAGATCATCACTTTTACTCTCTCAGTCCTATCTTCCAGTACATTGTTGCATGCATATTCCATGTTGTGTCTGCCACTTCAATCTTTGAACCTGATTCACATTTCTGACACTTGCCTTCATAAAATTTTGGTACACACACACACACACACACACACACTCTCTCTCTCTCTCTCTCACTTTTAAACTCAAGTCCATTCATCTTTGGTAATGAGCACATTTCACAGACACTGCATGAAGTCCCTCATGCAGTGTCTGTGAGGTTGAACCTTGAATTCCCTGAATAATTATGCTTTGATTGAATAATGATAATTGTTTTACTTCTCATTCATGCCATGTGCCATTCTATATGTCTTACTTTACAAAATAACTTATGTTTAAGGAAAAGATTAACTTAAGTCTAATTAACACCACAGTATAATGTACAGGTAACCCTCGTACAACGCGGTACTTATACTCCGCAGTTTCGATATAACGCGGTCTACAAATTGAAGTAACCCTTGTTCAATGCGGTACTTATACAACACGGTTTCGATAAAAACACAGTCTAAAATTGTAGTAACCCTTTATCTTTTCATATTTTTTCTCCCTGTGAATTAAAAATCAAATTTTATCTTTGTTAAATGCATCTGCCTGTATCGCACATTTAGTAATAAGCAGCAAATGTATATTAGGAGAAATACCCTTTAGCATGCATGTACATCAATTGTTTACTGTATAAAGTATTTATTGTTTAATGCACTTTCTGCCAGGAAAGCGCATTAAAAATCATGAGTGTGTTAATCTCAAGCTGAGCATTTTATTTTCTGGTGAGTTACATACAATATATAATGCTTTTTATGTAAAAATTTTATTTTTATAGTAATGGCCACTTAGAGGACTTTTGTGATATGGTTGAAAACGAAATTAGTGAATTAATTGATGAGAAAATAGATTTAAATGAGGAGGAACTGGTACTATTAATAGATGACATCGAACCAAATGGCAGGGAAAGTTCTTCTGAAGATTCTGATTGTGATGAATCTGTTAAAGAATTCATTTTAAAGAAATTAGCAGAAGGATTGGACTTGGCAAGAAAGTTAGGAAGTTATTTTACGGATAATGATCCCTCAATATGGTCCTTCTGATGCTCGGTAATGTGCCACACCAGGCCTCGTCATTTAGTCCTGTTGTATGGTTTTCTGGAAGCTTCAACTCTCTGAAGATCAGTCAGTCAGCACACACCCACACCATCCATCCATCTCATTGATGGTCTATCCCTTCCTCATTTTTCAGGAACTTTACTTTCTGTTACTGTTCTGAAAAGTCCTCCTTCCATGCTTTCAATGTGTCCAAAATATTTTAACTTTCTTCTGTCGTTATCCTTAAGGAGCCTTAAAGTTCTACTGATCTTTTCTAATTCATTCATTTGTATGCCTTTCGGTATATGATATCCTCAACAGCCTTCTGTAACACCACATCTCAAAAGCAGCTATCCTTTTCTTATCTGACTTCTTTAATTTTCAAGTCTCACATCCATAACTCAATGTTGAAAAAAGAACCACATCCAAAATCCTCAACTTTGTTCCAGTGGAGATAGATCCATCCTTCCAGATTTTAGACAATTCTCTGACTGTTGTTTTAGCCATTCCTAATCTTCTGATGTCTTCTGAACAGCAATTCTTCACATTAATAATGGATCCAAGTAAGACAGTATTGATGTAGGTATTGACAGACATATTATTCATCTTATAAACAGATGATGTAAACTTACGGTATCGATAAATACAGTACTGTAAATGTATTTTCTCTTACTTAGGATATTCTTAATAACATTTTCTTTCTCTAGCTTACCGTATTGTAAGAATATAGTATATAATACATACCATACAAAATATGTATTAATTGACTATTTATGTTATTGGTAACGCTTCTGGTCAATATTAGGCTATCAGTAGTTAAGTTTTTTGGGAGTCAAAAGTTATACGTGGATTTTCGAACAACACGAGGAGTCAGCACCCATACCCCCCCCCCCCCCATGTTGCTCAAGGGTCAACTGTACTTTGCTTTTGGGAGCACTCTAAGCATAAGGGCTGTTTCTAGATGCTGCCTACTTGGGGGTTCATTATTGCTTGAGCATAATATGTTTGTGTTATTTAGAAGAATCTTACCTGTTTTTTGTCTTCTTTGTTTTGGCAGCACTTATATTATTGATCTGATATCGAAAAACATTGATTAATTAAAAAAATACTATGATGATACAGTACAGATGTGATAATCGAGGATACGTTGTGGTTGGTCGATGAATTTAGCGTTCATGTAACATTAGTGATTTTTGTCTGTTTTTTTTTTTCCTTAGAAAATTACTGTTTTATAGTCTATTAGTGTAAATTTTAGTGTATTTAGTGACATATTTTTATTAAGATATTTCAACACTAAGTATAAGTTTAAACTGGTGCCAAAAATACATAAAAAAAAAGTGATGCTAAAAAGAGCACCACAAGCGAGAAGAAGGAGGCTAGCCTCGCTAACAGAGTTCTGGAGGAGGTTAATGAAATTGAATTAACTTCCAAAATAGCAAAATTAAAGCAGATCATCAGAGAAATGACTCGGGAATTACAAAAAGTCGAGAGGCATTTAAATGAGCATAGAGAGAAAATGAAAATTAAGCAGCAAAATAAGAAACAACAAAGCATGTAAACAGGTAAGTCAGGAAGTAACGGAAATCAGGAAAGTGACATTGTTAATAAAAAAAAAAAAAAGCAATTTGGTATGGTAACTATAATAAAGCATGCTATTGATGAGCGAGTTATTACTTCGAGTTTTGCTGGAGTGGAAATTAAGAATATAAAGGAAGCAATTCAAAAACTGAAAAGAAAAGTAAATGAAATTGTAATTGTAGTAGGTACTAACGACTTAACCAGCAATAAGTTCAGTGTGAGAAAGAGAACACGAAAGGGTTGTTGGAAGAGGTAAGAGTGGGAAAGTGAAAATCGTCAGTATTTACTTCGATATGATAAAAATGAATTAAGAAGAAGGGCAATGATAGCAAACGATTTGATGCATAGGCTGTAGAAGGAATAGATGCGAGTTTTTGAATGTGTGGATTTGTATAAGTTTGAAGGAAAATTGGATTTGTATAAGATGGATGGCCTACACCTAAATGTGTTTGGTATCAGGAATCTAGGAAAACTAATAACTGGTATAAGACCTAACAAAGAGAGTCAGGGAAACTAAATTATAGAGGGAGGAATGGTGAGAATGTGAGTGCAAGAGCTACAATGTTATATAACTGTGGTAATGATGGGAATGGGCTTTGTCATGGAAATATTGACGAGGAGAGAACGATTTCAACTTTATGTTTGTCCAGTTCAGACCCATCAAATATGCGCAAAGATGTCTACATGTATAAGGCACTAGAGAAGAATATAAATCTGCAAGATTTATATTCTTCTGCACATATCAGATCAGACCCATCAAACATGTGCAAAGATGTCTACATGTATAAGGTACTAGAGAAGAATAGAGATCTTCAAGTTGTCCAAACTGTGTCATGCAGACTGCAGACAAGAGTATACAAAAGAACATGAAAGTAGATTATTATATCTGTACACAAATGCTAGGAGTATCAGAAACAAATGGATAGAGTTTGCTGCCTTAGTCAATATGTTCTGACCTGAGATTGATAGCCAGGTCTTACAATCAGACATACTAACTGGTATCGAGTGTAAAGGGTACACTATTTTTAGGAAGGATAGAGAGGAGGGGAAGGGGTGCTGTTAATGATATCGGATGACTTGAATCCAGTTAGAGTTGAGACCTATGATTGTAGTACTCTTACTAATAGTATTTCATGTGGCAGTGAGTTTGAAGCCATCTGGTGTGAGGTGGAATCTAACAAGATCAATTACATAGTGGGGTATTGTTACAGACCTGGTGAATCGGTTGCTAGTGATAAAGAAATGCATCACTAAATAAACAAGATGAGTGTGAAAAGAGTAATCATAATGGGAGAATCTCATGAGAAGAATCAAAATGCATTTATTGAGATGTTGCGGGACAACTTCCTTAAGCAGCATGTGACAGAAGGAACTCGAGGTCAAAGAGTGTTAGATTCGATTATAGTGTCAGAGGACATTTCAGTTAAAGATGTAACTATTCTGCCTCTGGTTGGTGACAGTGATCATGTAGTACTTACTTGGGAAGTGACCAAATTTATGAATGTTGCATTCAGAAAAGGAATTATGACCAACTGAGAAGTATAAAACCCTAATAAGACCTCACTTGGACTATTGTGCGCAAGTCTGGTGTCCGTTGTGATTCTGATATATTGGAGAGAGTGCAAAGGAGAGTGTTAAAAATGATATCAGGATTATGGAATAGTATTATGAAGACAGATTGAGAAATTATGGACTGCAGATACTAGCAAACAGGAGAAAGAGGGATGATATGATTGAGGCTTACAAACTTCTGAAAGAGTCTTACAGGATTTCAATTGATGGAGGGTGCGGAAAGGACAAGAGGGCATCCTTGGAAGCTAAGAAGACCTTGAGGGATAGATTTTTCTCTCATAGGGTGGTGCGTGATTGAAAAGGATTGCCATTGGATGTTATGAGTGCAAGCAGTCTGAATGAATTCAAGAAAATAAGTATTATTATTATTATTATTATTACGGGCAACTCCAGGGAGTCATTAGACTCATCGAGGGAGGCCCCAAATCATTTTCATCACAACTATTCGACATTCATACAGTATCTATCATACCTCGCCTTAAACTCATTCACTGTCACAGCATCCACCACAGACTCAGGGAGCGCATTCCACTCATTCACTACTCTAAAAGTAAAGAACCCAGCTCTAACACCTTTACTAACCACACTTTTGCCCAGTTTCCATGGATGTCCCCTAGTCCTCCCACAACCAGCCCTGTTCTCAAAAATATCTTCTGAATTAATTTTATAGAAACCCTTCAGTAATTTGAATGTCTCAATCATATCTCCCCTCCTCCGCCTATCAACCAATTTTTGCAACCCACAAATCCTCAACCTGTTCTCATACGGTTCATTCCACAGACCTGCTATCATCTTGGTCACTCGCCTCTGGATCCTCTCCACCTCCTCCCCATCAAGAAGAAACCTAGGTGACCAAATCTGAGCACAGTAGTCGAGATGAGGTCTTATCAAGGCTCGATACAGAGGAACAATAACCTGCTTGTCTCTGCTTGTCAACGTATTCTTCAGCAACCAAGTGATTTGATGAGCTGATTTGGCCACTTTTGCAATGTGTCCCCTAAATTTCAATTCCTTATCCACCAACACTCCTAAATCTCGTGCCTCATCAATTTCCTGGAGCACGGTTCCACCAATGCAGTAAACTGCCTCCCATCTTTTCACCCCAAAATGCATAACCTTACATTTTGCCACATTAAATTGACATCCATTCTCCCTAGCCCAGACCTCCAATCTATCCAAATCATCCTGCAAAATTTTGACGTCATCTGCATTCACTATTGCCCTACCCAACTTCGCATCATCCGCAAACAAATGAACTGTTCCTCTCAGATCCTTTCCTATATCATTTATGAACAAATTAAACAGCAGTGGTCCAAGAACAGATCCTTGTGGTACACCACTAGTCACAGGCCGTCTTGTGGACTCTACTCCTGAGTAAACCACTCTCTGATATCTCTCCGTCAACCACCCTCCTATCCATCTCACCAACCCTATGTCCATTCCCATATGCTGCAATTTACTGATTAGAATTCCATGTGGTATCCTGTCAAAGGCCTTAGCAAGGTCCAGCAGAATCACTGTAAACCCATTACCCTTATCCAGTTCAGCCGTCACTGTGTTATAATACGTGAGCAAGTTACTGAGGCATGACCTACCCTTCACAAAACCATGCTGTCCCCGATACAGTATCCCATTTTCTTCTATCCAATCTTGTATTTTCCTCTTGACTATTTTCTCTAAGACCTTGATAATGATTCCTGTTATGCTGATTGGCCGGTAATTTTCAACAGCAGCCTTGGAACCACCTTTGTGCAGTGGAACTATTTTCCCCTCTTTCCACCCCCTTGGGACTGACCCAGTCCTGAGGCTCAAATTAAACATAATGGTCAAGGGCACTGACAATTCTTTGGCCGCTTCACGTACGACACGAGCTGGTATACCATCCAATCCCACAGATGTATTGACATTGAGGTTCTGTAATAGACTAGTTACCTCTACCTCATTCATCACAATTCCAGTATAAGCTGTTGGTTCCTCCATTTCCGCAAAGCCACCACCTGGATGATATACTCTTGCAAAGTGCTCGCTCAGTAATTCCACAACATCGACTGATTCAGTTACCTCCCTACCCTCAGCATTTTTTAAGATCATTCTACCATGAGCATTTTTCCTTTTACTTGCAACATATTGAAAAAACTGTTTGGGATTCTCTTTAGCCTGCATGGTCAATTTCCTTTCGTAATCTGCTTTTGCTTTTCTTACCACCCTTGTTACCATCCTGGCCTGAGCTTTATACTGTTCATGCACCTGATGGTCACCCTTCTCCTTAAATTCCCTCCACAATTGTTTCTTTTTTTGCAGCTCAAGCTTAATAGTGTTATTCATCCATTTAATCCCTACCTGATTTATTATTCGGACTCTTGGTATACAGTCAACCATTGCCTCCTGCAAACAGTTCTTAACCACCTCCCATGCACCATCAACATCCAGCCCTTGCAGTTTTACATGCCATGGCATTGAGCCAAGCACACACCTAAGCTTGTCATACTTACCAGCCCGGTAATTCCACATATACCCTGTCTTAATTGTAAATTCGACTCCTTTAGCCACCTCCCAAGTCATGACCTTATGGTCACTCTCACCAATTGGTGGCAACATGGTCATGTTCGTTACAGCTACATTCTCAGTTGCAATTACTAGGTCCAGCACTCTCTGCCCCCTGGTATTTTCCAATACATGTTGCCGTAGATAGTTGTCCCTTAATAACTGCATAAAATCCAATTCCTTCCTCCCATGTGCCCTCTCCTCTTTCCAGTCAATGTTACCATAATTGAAATCACCCATAATAATTACCCTCCTTCCATTCATTTCTTCTATTTGCTTATGCATACTATTCCCACCATCCACTCCATCACCCGGTCTATAGCAGCACCCAATTGTATATTTTGTTCTGCTAGATTGTATCTCACACCAAACAGCCTCAAATGTGCTTTTTTCCCCATCCTGCAGTTCAACTTCTATACTCCTTGGCTGAAGCTCATCAGCTATCATCAATAACACTCCTCCCCCCTTTTTATTCACCCTGTCACTCCTGAACACGCTATACCCATCGCATTCAATCCCACTAGCTTTATCATCTTCTGTCAGCCATGTTTCACTAATACCGACAACCTGTGGCCTGGAAGTGCCAACCATGGCCAAAAACTCTTCCTTCTTGTTCCTAATACTCCTGGCATTAGTGTACATGAATCGCAGAAGCCCATTTGTCCCATCCCTACTTTGATTCCTTATACTAATTATCCCATTCTGATTTGTTGTCCGTCGTACTCGCCCGGGCATGATATACTCATTCATACACTTAACTGCCCCCCCTAAAGTCTGCATATCTACTCCCCCCCCCCCTCTTAATAAATCTAGTTTCCCTGAGTCTGTACATCCACTTCCACATCATTCATCAACACACTTTCAAGTCTCCGTACACCAACTCCATTCAAATGTAACCCATCCATCTTATATAAGTCCTTTCGCCCATCGAACTCATTCCACACATCCACAAATTCCACACCACTCTCCATGCATAACCCACGCATAAAGTCATTGGCAATTATGGCCCTCCTTCTAAACACTTCGCTGTCATACCGCGGTAAGATACTCACCATCCTAACTCTCTCACTCTTCTCTTTTGCTACCTCAAACAACTCCCTCACATCCTCTATCATTTCCATTTTGTCCTCTTTCAAATCATTCGTTCCTGCCACTATTATCATCTCTTTCACCCTCTGTTTTTGCAGTCGAATAGATTCGCTGACGTCCTTTATGTTCGCACCCGGCTGGTACGACTTCGTTAAACTCTCAATTATTACGCCTCTTAATAGCGAATCCCCATACAGCACTCGCTCCTTCATTTTATTGACGTTTACGTACATTCTATTATTTGCCGTCACAGACTTCCGCCGGTTATTTGTCGGTACGTTCAACACACATTTTTGCATACGCTCCAGTTGTCGTTTGGCTCTGTGTATCGCGCCATTTAAACGGGCAATTTCGCTACTCGCATTTATCTCACCATTTTCATTATCGATCAAATCATCCATTCCTTCGGTGTTTCTACCTTCATTTACACTTTCAGCGACGCTCTCACACATATCTGACACTACCACGCAATTCTCTAGTACACCGCCATTTTCTACATTCTGACTACCGTTAACGATATCAGTCTCGATACACGAAACACGCTTGAAGTCCTCATTCTCTTTACACTTTCTACACATATTAACTCCACTATCACTTTCTAACCAAACTCCTACCGCTCTTCGCAAGGCATACATCTCACAGACAGCACATTGCATAAATTCTTTTACATCAAAACTCTTAAGCAAGCATGGCGACCTGGCCGCCATTTTTTTCTTTATCGGTGCCATGTGTACGCTATCTTTTCTTAAAAATAATAATTAAAATAACAGAAAACACGCAAAAATTGCACAGACACACCAAGAAACAAAAAGCAAACAATACTACTTAAAATTCTGGTAAAATATCTAATGTTAACACAAAATAATACTGATCTTTTCAGGAGCTCTCGACAAGCCGACGATCTAATCCGTGCGACACCAAGCGACCTGATTATAGCTGGTGTGTGTAGTATGTGACCTCCCTTGATGAGTACCTGACTCCCTGGAGGTCTCTCTTAATAATAATAATAATAATAACTATTCTCATTTTGGCAGATTTCAGACTTATCCAAATTTTTTGCACTGAATTACTTTTAAGCTTTTTGCCAATGAATCTGTTAGACTTACTCAAATGCTTTTCCTGAATTATTTTGCATAAAGAAGCAGCCTCAAGGGAAGGAGAGAAGTAAATCAGTATTGAATAAGTAATTTATAGAAATATGTTTTTCTGACTAGTTTAAGGAAATTGCAATGTAAACTAATATTAACTGCAATAAATTTAATTAATATTTCCAATATTTTAACAAAGTCAAGTTGCCATCATCAAATATACTACAACATGCCATGGTAACTAAAATTAAGCCTGAAATCCTAAATTGTGCTCTCTAGGTTAATGTGGATATTCTTGGCTGTAGGGCTGAAGTATAGAGGATGAACAGAAGCAAATTTAAGGAATAGTCTCTCTTTAGGACTTTGCTATTCTTCAGCCTCATTACTCAGTGTAGCACCAGTTTGCATGTCATATTGTATTATGTTTCCTGATTATGGCGATTTGATTTTGTCAAAATATTGGAAATATTAATTGATATTATAATTTCCTTAAAAACTACATTTTAACTACAATATAAATTTGGGAGAGGAAGATACATGTAGTAATAAGGGAATAGAATTTTTAGAATTCTTGAGGGACAAATGTCTTAGGCAACATGTAATAGAGGGAACAAAAGGTTCAAGAGTTTTGGATTTGGTCATAGCATCAGAAGAGTTGATAATAACTGAGATGACATCTCTCCCACCAGTTGGAGAGAGTGACCATGTGGTTTTGACTTGGAAGATGAATAGACATGCAGGAGTATCAAAGAGATGAGGAACGTATGTGGAATTATAAGGCAGGTGATTATAATAGTCTTAGACATCAACTTGGGGAAGTTTCATGGAGGGAAGAATTGGAAGGCTGGGATATCATTAGTGCTTAGGAAATTGTGAAGGAATATTTGTTAGCAGCAATAGTAAACTGTATTGTACAAGTGAAGAATAGGACACAATTTGGTGTAAAATGGATGACAAACAATATAAAACAGGAGCTGCATGTGAAAAAGAGGCTATGGAAGATATATAAGGAGACAGGTGAAGAGCAGATGCATGAAGAATATAAGACACAGGCCAGGAGAGTGACTAATATGGTAAGGAAGGCGAAACTGGAATATGAGAAAAGATTGGCCCTTACACCCAAGGAAAATCCTAGGGAATTTTTTAGCTATGTGGCAAGTAGGAGGAGAAATGACTGTGGAAAAATGACATTGTGGGATAAAAATGGGAATAGGGTGACTGATGCAGAGGACATAGTGGAATTGTTCAATGAACACTTTATTGGAGTATTTCATCCTGGAGGAGTCAATTTGAATACTAGAGGGATAGAGCAGGTTCGAGGTTTAGAGGTGCAGGAGGAGAGTATGTTCCACATACTGAGTACTCTGGATGTTAGTAAAGCTGTGGGACTGGATGGTATTTCATCACGAGTTTTGAGAGAATGTGCTAAGGAACTGACAATGCCCTTGACTTTGCTTTTCAATGAAAGTCTGGCTGCAGGAAAGGTCCTCATGGAATGGAATGGAAGGAAGGTAAGATAGTGCCATTGCATAAGGGTGGTAACAGACTGGAAGTGTCTAATTATAGGCTAGTTTGTGTGTCATTAGTAGTTAGTAAGATCTTGGAGAAAGTAGTGAGGGACCATATACAGCATTGGGCAAATGAGGGTAATGTTATCAGCCACAGTCAACGTGGATTTGTGAAGGGGCACTCTTGTTTTAGCAATATGCTAGCCTTTTATGATAAAGTTACAAAAGCATTAGATGAAAGAAAGGCATATACTGCCATTTTCCTAGACTTAGCAAAGGCATTTGACAGGGTGCCACATGATAAGCTGATATTCAAGTTGCAGCACATGGGTCTGAATGTCAGATTGGTCAACTGGATTCAGGATTGGCTGTCCGATAGGTATCAGAGAGTTGTGTATTGTGGGGCAGTTTCAAGGAGGCAGAGGATTACAAGTGGGGTCCCACAGGACTCAGTACTGGGACCTATATTGTTTAATCTTTATATCAATGACACTGTCGGTGGATTGTGGGATATTAAGTTGTTTGCAGATGATGTGAAGCTGGAAAGGGTTATTAGTTATAGTGCAGATGTGGTAGTCCTGCAAGAGGATTTGAATAAGCTAGACAGATGGGCAAATGAATGGGGGTGTTGGTTTAATGCAGCAAAATGTAAGGTCTTGAGGTTTGGGAAACATCAATGAGACACTGCATACTCTATGGGAGAAGTTATACTGTAGGAAGTAGGAGAGACAAGAGATCTGGGGTTGATGATCGATAGAAACATGAAATTCAGAGGACATATTGCAAAGGTGGTGAAGGTAACACGGAGGATTGGTGCAATAATGAGAAGGACACTGCCCTGCAGAGATATGAGTTATCATTCCGTTGTATGAGACCCTGATCAGATCACGCCTAGACTATTGTTCTCAGATTTTGTACCCAGGATTTGAAGGGGATAAATTAACTGGAAAGTGTACAAGGGCTGATAACAAAGATGGTTTCAGGACTGCACAATGTTAGTTATGAGGATCGGCTGAGGGAATGTGGACTGCAGAGTTTGGTGGATAGAAGAAGGAGAGGTGATATGATTGAGACTTTTCAACTGTTGACAGGTGGTTACAGGGTTGATACTGGGCAGTGCTTTTGCTTGGTTGAACAGTGGGAAGGAGTGATGACAACGGGCCGTCCCTGGAAGTTACAAAAGTAAACTGGGAGCAAGAGGGTGAGGAGTGGTTTCTTTGCATGGAGGGTGGTTGAACCGTGGAATGCATTGCCTGATAGTGAGAACAAGAATGGTCAACGAGTTTAAGGAATGGTATGATAGACTGTGTTTACTAGCAGGGATCTCCCAGGATGAGTCTTGATAGACTTTGTGATTCCTAGATAGGACCTACTGCGATGAGTCTTTTGACTCCATGGAGACCTGAATAATAATAATACATTTATTGAATATCCAACATATAATCCTTACCACCAAACCATCTTTCTAATTTTTTATTGTTATAATTAGCTTTAGTTCTTCAGTGAAGACTTCCATAGAGCAGCAAAAAAATAATATCCTTTGGTTTTGTAAGGAACTGGTTTTTGAATATCTTGTAACCCTAGAAGAACATTTATGAGCTTTCACAGAAGGTAAATAATTAGTCTCATGTGGATGTGACAGGATTCCCAACCTGGAAAGTTGAGATATTACTCATTGAAGTCAGGCAGAAAGATTAGAGAACACATGTAGTTATCAAACAGGATATACTTTTTTTTTTTTTGTTTTCTTTAAGCATAATCCCAAACAGCACCTTCTCATGAGACTGCTTTTTCATGGAAGCTAATTTGCAACAATTCTCAGTGGTATAACTACAAATAATTTTTGAGTTCATCCACCTGCAACAAGAACTAAAAATTTATAGTTTTTTTTGTCCTCTGTTTTTAGCTACCTTTGTCTCACCCATGTTATCATTGTGCCTGCTTGTGTTTCCCTACTCTGCAGGACTTTGCAATATGGTAGTTATGCCACTGGTTCATTATATCTAAAAAAACGTATATGATACTTTATTCAGAATGGGTTTTCTTCACAATTATGATTTCAGTAATTCATTTTCTTTTATCTTGTTTCATAATAATAGAACAATCTGAACACAGTGCTACTGATGTGCTAATGGCTGTTGCTTCATCACCAGTTCGTACATCAAAGGATAGGTAAGATAAATTCTGTTCATATATAAAGCTGAAATGAAATGATTCAACTTCAAAAAATTACTTTAAAAAATAATAAATTGGCTACTGATATTCAGGGCTTGACAAATTATGCAAAACCCTACTCACCAAGAAAAAAATGTACTCTCACTTTTTATAAATTTAATTAAAAATGCCAAGTTTGTGCATTAAGTTTTTTAATGACTAGGCTCCTTATATATAGAAGGTAGTGACTTGACACTTAATTGCCTTAGAATTCCATAATGCAAAGCACACATCCTTTTGGGCGTGTGTAACATTATGCATTATGGGAAAGGCCACTACCCAGACCTTTACTGAGGTACTGTTAAGGTGAGGGGAGAATCTTTCTCTCTCTCTCTCTCCAAAAATTCCGAGTAATCTACAAGATCACTCTAAATCTTGCTGTGACCCAAAAGCATCAGGTTTTGACCTTTGTGTAAGTAAAGGATCTTCGCTTAAAACTAGGCAATCCTTCAGATTACTCTAACCTCAATGAATAACCTGAAGGATCTTATAACTCATTATACTCCATTAATCTCATAAGTAGTTAAAGTGCTGGGATACCTCTCCAAAAATTCAAAGTGATCTACAGGATTACTACTAAACTCATTACTCCAGGACAAAAAAACTTAGTGGTGGCTCCACTCAGTGATTGGCAAAAAGCTGCTGCTGAAGGAAAATCTCTACTCCCCAGGAATGCAGAACATTGTGCATTAGTAAAAGTGACATGCCAGATATCCATCAAAGAAATTATCATGGCAATATAGTTTGTCATTCTTCCTAAAAAAAAACAAAAAAATAAAATGTTTTATTAAGTTAAAGATTTTTTTAGAAAGTATTTTTATGTAAAATTTTGATCAAAGAATAAAATATTCTGTTTGTTTACACTACAACTATTCACCATGGGTGAGCATATTTATCGAACCCTGCTGATATGAATCTTACAATATTGAGGATAGAATTTCAAAAAGGTTTTCATAGCATGTAAGAAAAGGTGATGTAGTACATTGAATTGCATTAAGAGCAGACCCGACATGATAGTAAAATAATAATCCATCAAAGGAAGCTTTATATATATGCTCACATTACATTTCACAAAATCTTTGACAATTGTTTTAACAGGAATTTTGGAGAAAATTCCCTAAAACTCTTCCATATGCTAATTCAATTCAAGAGCAGTGTGGACAATTTCAAAACCTGCATCATCTGCAAATAAGAAAAGTTCTGACTCCTGGATAGCATTGTAAAAACAGTGGACAGTGTCCACTGGTTCTGTAGTTTCTTTGGACAAAAATGGTAGAATGAACATAATAAAATAAATAAAATACTTATAGAAAAGGCTCATTGCAGAAACAATATGTCTATAGAAAGTCATTGGTATCCATCTACTGCAATTAATACTAATTGAGATTCTGAAAAAATATCTTGCCCTCCATTTTTATAAACTTCCAATATTAAAGCCTGTTACCTCAGAATCACTCCAATTGCTTTCATGATATAATGCAGAAAGAATATGTATGAATATGAGGGACGTCCAGAAAGTAAGTTCCGATGTCAGAGAAACAAAAATATACTTACAAAAAAAACTTTATTAGAAATTAAAGTAGACATCTTTCACTACTTTTCTAGATAATTTCCACCATTGTTCAGGTACTTATCATAATGGGGCACCAAGAGTTGTATACCTTCATTGTAGAAGGTTGCCGCCTGTGACGCAAGCCAAGTATTGACTGCTTCTTTGACCTCATCAACTTGAAACCACTGACCACCAAGGAAAGAACAGATGTTTGAACAGGTGATCATCACTTGGTGTGAGGTCAGGACTATATGGGGGATGATGGAATTGTTCCCAGCCAGCCGAAGGTGGTGAGAAGTTGTTGTATTATGCTAGCCATGTGTGGGTGGGTGGGTGTTATCATAAATCAAAACAACGCCCCTGGTAAGCATGCTACGTCGTTTATTCTGGATTACACAATGCTGTTTCTTAAGGGTTTGACAGTACATACTCACATTTATTGTGGAGCCTTGACCCAAAAAGTCTACCAGCAAAATTCCTTGTCTCTCCCAAAACACAGTGCACATGATTTTCTGAGTGGAAACCGTTGTCTTCAATTTCGTCTTGACTGGTGATGAGGTGTGCCTCCACTCTGAACGTTCCGTTTATCATTGTGCACACCTGTCCTTCCTTCATTAAAAAGTCTTACCCATCTTCGTACCACTGAATCACTCATTGTGTGTTCTCCATAAATCTCAATAATTTGCTGATGAATTTCATCTGCTTTAACATTCCTTACATTCAAGAAATGGATAACTGACTTAATTTCACATGCAGCGGGCGATGCGATTTTCTTAGACATTATAAACACACACCAAGAAGCGTACACACTTCAAGAATGTCTGAAAATGGCACCAACACCTTGCTAACAAATCAACAGAGCACGCACGTGCACCATTGCTATCGCAGCACTGCAGTGAAAATATTTAAAAACAGAACTTACTTTCTGGACGTCCCTCATACTACTGGTTCTGCCTTTTCTGTAGGTATTTTCAGAGTACTGCTTTCCAAACTGGCCACTGTTTTCTCCACTTTTCAGTATACAAAAACATGCATAACTACTGGTCAACATCCTTACCAAACTAGCTTCTCACCTTCCTCTTTTGATCCATCTGCATTTGCTCTTTGGAACTGCCTTCATCACTCCATTTTTGCCAAGCTGAATGTCACTTTCAGCTGTTCAAGAAACACATAAATATGTTCTTTTTGTTATAGAGTTTGTCATCAAAAAGCAATGAAACGATATGTTACGAATATTGCTTTCACATAATGGAACTGTTGTGAGAGTATTTCAACTCACACAGCCATTTTATTATTATTTTTTAAATTTTAATTAAAAAAATGGTTTTTTTGCTACAAAATCACTGGAATTATTTACGTCACAAATTTGATTAATGTAGAAACTGGATGTTGTTTATCAAAAGAATTGTACACAGCTACTTATCCAGAATGATGTCAGCCATTGTTAAGTACAGTGCATGATCATTGGATTGTTGAAGGAAGATAGGAATCCTATTTACTGGCATTATTTTTTGAATCTAAGCTCTCCCTGCCTCCCAGTTTCTTCTTTTTGGAACTATATCAAGGTTAAAATTTATGGTCTACTGCTGCAGTTCTCAGTGGTATAACTACAAATAGTTTTTAAATTCATCCACTTGCAACAAGCAGTACTGTAAAATGTATGTGATGGGAGCATCCATCACATACATTTTACAGTACTGCTTGTTGTGAGAAATTGTGTTATAAGAAACAGCCTATTAATGTGCCAGAACTTCAATTTCTTCTTACACTACTGCTGTATGGTGGTGTGTATGTGTATTTATTTTTACTTTTTCCCACACACACACACACACACACACACACACAAATAAGAGTTTTGAATGACTTGGATTCAAAATGAAAAGAATATGACAAATGATAACCGACACTCAGTTTAATAGGTCATGATAATATAGACAGCTAAGCCGACTAGTTTCACCACATACACTATTTGTTTCTTCTGGCTGGAAGAACAAAAAAAAAATACATTAAGCAGTAAACACAGACCATTACATAACTAAAATTAAACATTTAGGAACTGGTACACAAAAGTAAAAGAAAAAAATGTGGAGCTTGGAAAATAACATCGTTCAGTAGGTATGTACGACAATTGGCAGAAAAGTTTGACATGTGGAAAGATCTAATAAGTGACTTCCAAATATCATATAAAATCATTCCCTGGTTTTTGTTGGGTGGTTATTTGCGTTTTGAGCAGATAACCATCGAAGAATCTAATAGTATATGTGGCGAAACTAGTCAGTTTAACTGTCTATATTATCACTACCTATTAAACCTAGTGCCAGTTATCATTTCTCACATTTGTTTTTTGGTCAAAAAATCTACATATTCATTGCCAAAAGAATACAATGAAACTAAACTCTTAGTAAACCTTGCACACAAGTTCTTATCCCAGGATATCTCATATGGAACCTAACCTCTTAAATTACTCTTTTTAAACTTTGTTTAACCCATTAAAAGATGGAGTCTTTAAACTAAAATAAAAATCTTTAATTTACGAAAAGCATACATATGTATATCATCATCATCAGCTTCCTGATATCTCTATTACTTCCGAGCATTCCAGTATTGTCATATCTAACATTTCATTCTTCTAAGACACTTCTGACTGACCTAGATTGATTCTTCTTTTGGGTCTCTTTCCTGCCATCTTAACATCAAATATCTGTTTTGCTAACCTTTCCTCACCCATTCTATTTAAGTGGTCATGCCACATTAAATTAGCCCTGCTTAAATATTCTTGAATGCTAATAGTGCCAAGTTCCTTTCTAATATCTACATTTTTAATGTGATTCTGCCACTGATGCCATCGGTTCATTTTCTCAGACCCCTCACATCTTTAGTCGTGCTATTCTAACCTAATTTTTAGATCCATAACTTAAAACTGGTGTGAACACTATTTTGTATACTGTTAGTTTGATGTTTTGGCTAATTTCTCTTTTATTCCATATAAATTTATTCAGTGAAATAAATAAAAGCTGAGTCCTGAATTCTGTCTTTCACCAATTTCTCCAATACTTTAACTGCCACTCCTGAGATGCTCTTTGGCCTATAATTTTTTGCTACTTCTGTCTTGAAATATCCTGTATGTAGTGGAATTATTTTGCCCTCTTTTCACTCCACTGGCACCTTCCTACTACTGAGGCTTAAATTAAACATCTTTGTTTAATTTAAGCTGATAATTTCCTTGCACATTCTCATAATACATGGGCCATTAGGCCATCTAATCCCATGGCTGTGTTCATATTGAGGTTCTGCAATATTTTAACTACCTCCATTTTTTTCAACCTCAGTCTAATGATCACTCAGTATCACATCTGGCATTGCAATGTCATTTCCCTGCAAGATGCTCACTCGGTAATTCAACTATTTGGTTTTACTGTGCTACCTTCCCACACCATCAGCACTTTTTAAAGTCATCTTTCAGTAGTCATTCATCCATTTCTTTGCCAGATGGCAAAAGAACTCTTTAGGGTTTCTTTTGGTCTCACAGCTAGCATTCTGTCATAATTAGACTTGGCATTCCTTACCATACTGGACACATATTACTGCTCATGGGCATGCTGATCATCTTTTTCTTTATAATCTCTCCACAACCTTTTCTTTCTGTGCAATTCCTGCTTAATGAAGCTCTTCACCCATCTAACTCTTACCTGATTTATCCTTCTTACTCTGGGTCTACACATATATGCTGCTTTTTCAAAATACCCCTTGAAACATGAAGTTCAAGAGTTCTGGATTTGATCATTGCATCAGAGAACTTAGCAATAACCAATCTAGCTATTCTGCCTCTGCTTCCAGAAAGCGATCATGTAGACTTCATGCACCACCTTACTCTGAAAACATCCTTACTCTGAAAATTCTTATGTCATGGCTCTGCTGAAAACTGACTCTTCAGCATGTTATAATCACCTACTTTGTAATTCCACATATATCCCTTGTTGTGTCAGAAAAAGTGATGCGTCATCCCTTTTTCCCACCCAACGTTACGTTGCCTCAGAAGGAAGGGATAAGGACATGCTTATGCCTCCTGATGGGAAATGTACCATATAATGTCCTAAGAAAATGTAAATAACCAGATCTGTAAATTCTAAACACTGTTAAGATAGCCCATAAGTTTATTAAAATAGTAATTGTGAATGAATTAAAGTAGAAAGTCATGTAGTATTATCAAATAGATATGTATAAACTAAGTACGAGTATTAAGGTATGTAAAGACAGTTCGTAGCCACGGCGTCCAATCGGCTGCCGCCGTATGCGTGACGACACTGCCGAGTGAGGGAGCTCTTCCGGAGTATAAAAGTTTCGGCGGGAGTTCGAATCGCTCTCTTATCTCTGGTCTCTTACCTCGGATCACTTGTGTCTCGTCTCTGAGTTTCGTCGGCACCAAGTTTCCCATAGGAGAGCTATGTAGAGCTTGCCGCCACGTGTAGCAAGGATCTCCCCTTGCTGTGCATGTCACATCGGTCAAAGCTGCAACTACAATGTGTTCTAACACATAAGGAGATAGAGCCGCTGATGAAATCCACGTCAGCGTACAGATCTGTGTATGAGTGCTTTTGGTTCGTGTAGAACAAAGGAACAAAGCCTGCCATCAGAGGAGGTACAGTGAACAGATCAGAATACCTAATCAAAGCAAGAATGGTAAGCGAAGATTTTCATATATTAATGTAGGATTAAAGTATCCGTGGAGTAAAGAGACAGAAATTAAGAACACACGCTATTTACATGTTGTACCATAGGAACAGTCTGCAATTTGGACACTTTTGTCTACTGCTAAGAGGAAAACATATTAGGCTCCAGCTGAACAGGAGGCCGAGCTCCGAACTGTTTAAGTGATTTAAGAAAAGTAATGTCATATGATCAGGAGGTGATTAAGTGTTAACAGATATTTTGGGGGAGAGAATTAAGTAGAAATAAGTACCATTGTCCTAGAGGATTACATGTCAGATTTATTGAATTGTCTAATGTTTATATGTAATGTTTCATGTGTGATATTGTCAGGTAACTTAATTGTGAGAGTCTGAAGATAGATATATGTATAGAAGTGAGGAATTTATGCCCAGTAAGAGAATATAGTACAGAAGTTTTGAATTGTGATTTATTAAGAAAAAGGAACCCAGACTCTTTTAAGGTTAAGAATTTAAATAACATGTATACTTGTCTTTGTGAAATAATAAATGTGTTTCTTTTTACATAATCAATTGAGTTTGTCATATCTTCTTCGGATTTGAATTACCGTTTAGAAAATTTCGTACCATTGCATTTAAAGGGGAAACCAATAGTGATATGTGAATAGGGACCACGACAGCATATATCTTGATCCCTACAATTTTCCTTAAGTATTTTAGATAGTGTATCAGAATTTAGTTGCCGCCTGCCGCAGTCTTAAATCTATACAAATTTGTCGGCAACAGAAGTCTGAGAGAAAAAGAGATACGAAAATTTAATGTAAAAGTTAAAGTAAAGCCAAATTAAAGATTAAAGATAAAAACAAGAGAAAAACGGGGACATAACACCCTTCTTAATAGAAAATTCTTCATGTCAGGCATCTCCTAGATGAAGACTACATGATCGCTTTCTGCAAGCGGTGGCAGCATAGCTAGATTGGTTACTGTTAAGTTCTCTGATGCAATGATCAAATCCAGAACTCTTGAACTTTGTATCTTCCCCCCATTACATGTTGCCTCAGGGAATTCTCTCTCAGTAGCTATATGAATTCCATTTCCTTCCCTTCCTGTGGCCATTCCCAATCTATGTATCCATAGTTGAAATCCTCCCATAATAATTATTCAACCTGTACTCATCATGCTAATTTGTGAGTACATGTCATCTATATTCTCCCTTATATCCCCTGGATTATAGCAGTAGCCAATTACATATTTAGTCCTGTTAGCCTCTATCTCCCATCAAATAGCTTCAAATCAACAGCCTTCTGAATCCCTGTCCTTGTGATGTACTTCTACTCTTTTTGACTTTAATTTCTCTCTTAACATTAGCAAAACTTCTCTCTGAAGTCACTATATTCTCTTGTATTCTATTCCTTTGACCATATCTTCCTCAGCCAACCATGTCTTACTGATGCATATAACATTTGGCAAAGTTGTGTCAACCAATGCCAAAAACTCATCAACCTTTTTCTTATTTTGAAATATGTACAACTTTCTTTCAATCACATAAACCAACATTTATTTCCTATATAGGTATTTTCCTGGAATCTTACTCTCTTTTCTTCTACAAAACTTATTCTTTCTTGAGCTCACATAGAATTAAGATTAATTCCAAACAAAAAATGCTCTCTATGTGACATCAACACAAGAGTCAATGAAATTCTTGCATCTTAAATTACAGAATACTAAAGAAAATATATCTTGTCTTCATCCAAGGCATTTCTGTATCTTTACTTTCTGTATGAAAGTAGCTGTAAGCTCCATTGAATAAAATATTAAAAACCATATAATCACTTTAGAATTAATTAACTTTACATGTGAAAGTCAGAACATTCTTCTTAAAACCTTATCTTTAAACACTTCAGAACAACTCTGCCTTCTATATGAAAGCATCTAAAGAAATAACTAAAACATGCCAACAGTTAGAAATCACTAATCAGACTGAGAATCCTCAAGACAATTTCTATATGAACTGGAGAGCAATAAAGTTCCTTTTCAATCTTAACTGAAAAAACCCTGAATTAATGACTACTAAAAACTTCATACACCACACTTCTCTTATGCAAGGATCCCCCCCCCCCTCTCTCTCTGTTTTCTGTTTTTGACTTTTCTTCTGTGCAGTCTACTGAAACACAGAAACTCTACAGCTTCCACATGCTGTGTTCCTTTTCTATACTCTGAATAGCTGAAAGCTATTCAACATTTGATAATGTTCTTTTTTTATTCTGCTCATGCTTGGAAATGCAACTGAGAAGCTTCTGCTCATGTTCACCATTGTGTGCCACCATTACTGCTTCTGTCGTTGAGCTTGAAATGAAGTTCTTTCTTCACAGTTCAGAAAAGTTTATTTAATCATAATTCCATTTTGAAACAGCCAGCATTTATAACTGTTCATCATTCCCCAATTTTTTATGCACTGAGGTAAGTTAATTTAGTTATTCACACAATATGAATTAGAGCATTTTGCTTCCCTCATAATTTCACATTTTGCAAACAATGCTTGTTTACATGCAAATGGCACCATCACCGCAAAATGTTGACAGCTACAAAACTATAATTATGCTGTAATATCTAACTAAATCTTCTTCTCTTCTATCTAAGATGGGTTGAGTCTTTTCTTGAGCAGGATCTTCCAGTCTTCTCTATTCCTTGCTGTTCGAAAAAGTTCCTTATATGTTCTGCATCCTGAGATGTTCTTTATTAATTTCAGTTGGGTAATTCTTGGTCTTCTTTTTTCAGTTGGAAAAGTATTGATTAGGACGTTAGGAAGTCTGTCTGCATCCATGCATACAGTGTGGCCAAACCATCTCAGGTGTTGTTTTCTAAATTTTTCTATTATTGTCTTTTTATACAATAATTCTTGTCTGACTGTGAATGTTTGTTTTCTTTTCTATCCAACTTGTTCTATTTATTTTTCTTAAGCATTTCATTTCAAACGGCAACAGTTTTTTCTCCTCTCTTTTCTTAACTGTCCATGCTTCTGCTCCATAGATGACTGTTGGTATAATTATTGCTTCATATAATTTGATTTTGGCTTGTAGATATCTTGTTTGTTTTCCGGATTTTCTGTAATTTTCCCATGGTGGTCCATCCTATCGCTATTCTGTGTTTGATTGTTTTGAGTTCATCTATTGTTTCTGTTATTTTTGATCCAAGATATATGAATAAAAAATTTAGTTTAATCCTTTATCCAAGTGTGTGCAAACAAAGTTTGCGCCTGAGAGTATCTTCAGGACTGGGGTAAAGTGGTACAACACCGGGCGACTCCTTGCAAAGATGGAGCAAGCTACCAACACTCCTATCTCAGTATCTCCCATAATGCAGAGCACATCTCCTTGTGATATTGCAAAGGTGGAGTAAGTTCCAACACTCCTATCTCAATATCTCCCATAATGCAAAACACATCTCCTTGCGGATATGGAGAGAGATGGAAGCAGAGATGAGCTGAAGTTGTGTCGGACTATTTAATTTCACATGTCCATTCCTGAAAATACAGTACTAATCACCTTTTTGCTATATCAGAAACAATAGTATGCTCTTCAGGTAAAATCCAAAAGTATTGCTTCTGATAGGAAGCAATATTTTGTTTGCCACCAAGTTATTGGAAATTTTCAATTTTCAAGAGGTACTTGAAACTAACCTCTCTCTGCATGAGGAGGGGGGGGGTTAGTTCATAATGGTTATGGTTAACAAGTTTTGTTCAAATATAAATGTGAATTTATAATGGTTCCCCCCCCCCCCCCAATCAAAGAATATAATAATCATACTTATGTGAAAGGTAAAAAAAAAAAATCTAAATAGGATAAAATTTAAAAAAGCAATGTACGTGCAACCATTGTATAGTTGGTTATTTTAAAGCTAAACTGCTAACTTTTTTTTTAATATATATTTCTCCCACCCACAAAAAGTTGATTGCAAACCTATAGAACATTTTGTGCCTGGGTGGACTAAGGATATTTTTTAAAATTTCTCTTTTACATCTCCAGAAACTCTGCTCTAGAGACCAAACATGGAACTTTTTCAAGTCACTTCAGGCCTCTAGTAAGTAGGGTGATGGTCTCACAGCAGGCTATGAAATCCACCTCCCACCTAAAGACAATTACAAACACTCCTGTCCATGGTGGGATTCCAACTTGCAGCCTGTTGGTTGGATAGTTAGAATACTGCTCTCCTTATGTGTCATGGGGCAAGAAGAGGATAAGTAAGTAGTAATAGTATTGCAATTTATAACAAGGCACTCTTGCAAATATGTATGATAAAGAACATTATTTACAATTGGGTGCTTACAGCACTTACTGTCAGAATTTTCCATCTTCAGGCTAGAGAACAATGGGAAATTCAAAACAACACGTTGCAACTATGTGATGTAAGCATCCAATTGTAAATAATGTTCTTTATCTTACATATTTGCAAGAGTGCTTTGTTATAAATCGCAATACTATTACTACTCACTTATCTTCTTCCTGCCCCATGACACATAAGGCTGAGATCCATTTTTTCCAGATATCTCTGTTCCTAAGCCACCAGTTCACCTTATCTCCAGCTCTGCAAGCCACTTACTCTTATTTCTTTTTCTGTCTTCTGGAAATTTAATTTATTATTATTATTACGGGCAACTCCAAGGAGTCCTTAGACTCATCAAGGGAGGCCCTAAACATCATGTCAATAACAACTATTCAACATCTACACAGTGTTTATCATACTTTGTCTTGAACTCATTCACAGTCATGGCACCCACAACACTGGCAGCTTATTCCACTCATTCTCCACTCTCCAAGTAAAAAACTTGGTTCTAACACCCTTGCTAACCACACTCTTGCCCAGTTTCCATGGATGGCCCCCTAGTCCTCCCACCACCAGTCCTGTTCTGGAAAATATCCTCTGAATTAATCTTATAGAAACCCTTCAGTAATTTGAATGTCTCAATCATATCACCCCTTTTCTGCCTATCAACCAATTTCTGCAGCCCACAAATCTTCAACCTGTTCTCATACGGTTCATTCCATAGACCTGCTATCATCTTGGTCACTCACCTCTGGATCCTCCCCACCTACTCCCTCAAGATGGGGGTCTTATCAAGGCTCGATACAGAGGAACAATAACTTGCTTGTCTCTGCTCGTGAAAATGTTCTTCAGTAACGAAGTGATTTGATGAGCTGATTTAGCCACTTTTGCCATGTGCCCCTGTTATATCTTCCTTTTTTATCGTGTTCCTTGTTTGTTATTATTTTTTAACTTTATCTCATCTTTGCGTTAATCAATTTACTTTAATTCTGACTTAGACTGACTACCTTCAAAATCCTATCTTAACACAAGCTATAGTGCTAAACTCAGAAGGCTATCTAACAACTTAGCCGAATACTTAGAGTAACCACGTGTATTGAACTCTCAGACAAAGGGCCTATCTCTTTGTTGGAGACATATCCTTTGTATTAACTGTCTGGAGTTTTTTCCCCATCAGATACTGGCAAATTTATTTGTTCCGCTGCGCCAGCCAATATCCTTAGGTTAGGAGGAATCCTTAACCAGTGAACTTCTCTCAGAAATTATACAGAGGTGATTATCCTAATGCTTATCCTTCAGCACCTAATTATCTAAACTAATTACGCTGAATGATTCTTGCAATCGTGGCCTATATATTCAATTATACCCCGCATTAGGTTCTGAATTTTATGAGTGATGAGTTGAATTCAGGCACAGGCTATTTTTAGGTTAATACATAAAGCACACTTTATTAAGATCACTAACTTGTACATAGTTACATTCATTCTCACTATTAGATTAAAGGCAGACTAAGGTGAGGAGCTATTATTGATATTTAGAACTTAATTGAAAATCTAACATAAGCTCCTTCACAATTTCACTCAATTGACTGTACACAATACATATTATCAAATTCTAATCTTCACAATTTATCCTATCAAGCTATGTCACAAGTTACAAATCATGATTATCACACTCTACCTAATTCAGAATCTGAGACAAAGTTTCCGATAGAGCTAAACCTTTGCAATTAACGCTAATCACTTAAAGTTCCTTACTAGAATGTCCGTTCACAATTAATACTTAACTGCGATTCACACTTATTTCGCAGCATGCTTCTCTATTAACATAAAGGAGAATAAAATAGTACTTTACTGAGATAGTCCACATTCTACATACAGTGCTAGGTTCTCCTTCCTTGAAAACTGGGTCAGGAACATCGTAGAATTACCTTTACACATGTGGTCATACACGCTGTTCGTCACGTCTTCCCCTTCAGTACGGCTGGTGATCTGTTCACGCTGGTCTGGTTCCATTGCCAGTTGTTCTATTTCACATCACTCTCTCAGTGGTCACGTACACAGGAACTTCGGCTGCCGATATTGAACATCTATGGGCTATCCTGTATCCATCACAAGGCGACATAGAACTGCTCGTCCGTGAAGAGCAGGTCAAATGCCAAACGGTCAAGACAAGAGCAAGGGCGAAAAGTGACGATCAAAAAAGCCAAAAAAAAAAACCTCTTCTGCAACGGGAGCAAACCCTTTTTATTTCGCACCCTTAGTGCCCTCTTTTCTTTTACAAATCTTCGCCTGACACTCATCTTCCTTTCCCGCTAGTCCATCCGGGTCACCTCGTCTCCTTAGGTTTGACTCTTCTACAAATTCAAGCATGAGCTGCTTTCCGATAATTTACACTGCCACAAGCGTAACACTCGCCCAAGCACCTTGAATTTTAGATTACATTCGTTTCACATAGAACATAATATGGTCGTTACAACTTACTGAAACATAATTCTTTACACAGAAAAACTTGACATAATGGATTTACGCCTTGTATCTTTACATAAAATATTCGTTCTATATACTCTTTTGACAATCAGTATCTATACTAAAGCTCAAATATCTCTTAATTTTCTAATTCTTGTTGAATCCTGAATAAAAATCAAAAATTTATAGAATTTCCCATTCATTCACGATTCAATATCCCTAAACTTCAACTCCCTATCCACCAACATTCCTAAATCTCTGGCCTTGTCAATCTCCTGGAGTACAGTTCCACCAATCTGGTATACTGCTGCTAATCTTTTCATCACTTTAAAAATTAAACTAAAAAACATTTCTAAAAACAATCATACTGAAAGAATTGCTTCACAGCTCTGAATATACCTAACAACATAATGGTGTTTAACTCAGAAATTAGGAAGCAATTAGATCATGTAGGATATAAAACAGAAGACAATATACTTTGTAACACAGAGGAAATTGAAAACAGGTGGTCAAATTTTAGAAGTGCAATATATAAGACAGCTAACGAGGTTATCCCAAAAAATAAATACAATAAGAAAGAACCCTGGATGACTGAATCAATACTAGAACTTATGAATGAAAGATGAAAAAAAGAAAAGTACACAACAGTATAGAATACTCAGTAAAATTATAAAAAGGGAATGCAGGAAGGCTAAAGACAAGTGGCTAAATGAAAAATGTTAAGAAATAGAGGAACCGGACAAAAAACACAATAGTAAAAGAAATGCATAAATCAAATCCAAGCCCTGGCAAATAAAAAGAGAAATTTCAACCATAATTCTTGTATAAAAGATCAAAATGGAAAAATGCTACTTAGAGATACAAGATATCATAAAAAGATGGAAAGAATATGGAAAAGAACTGTTTGACTCTGATCACACAGATGCACCAGATATACAAAATATGGATGGTGAACCAATTACATATGAAGAAACAGAATATGCTCTATGTTGTTTATTATTTTAACGGTATAATAGAACGCAGAAACTAAGTAAATAATTGATTTATTAACTTGATGCTGATATTTCGCTGGTATTATAACCAGCATCTTCAGAGCACAAAAACACTGTTTGTCACAATACGCGAGACTAAAACAACATGGTGTACATTAACAAAATTGTAGCAGCAACACAAAGACTAGAGTCCTGATTTTGGCGCCCTCTATCTGAAAAAAAAAAAAAAAAAAAAAAAAAAAAAAAAAAAAAAAAAACGCTATCATATATTGCTAGAGTCCTAGAAAAGTGCTAGTTTTTCCTTAATATGACTGTCTCCCAGATCTTCGGCAAGTTAATACAGCCATATTTGTTGAGATTTGGAGTGTGTTTTAGGGCTTCTGTCGCCTCTAAGAACAATCTCTCTGATTTATATGTGTTTCTGTGTAGTACTTTTGTGTTTTTTCCAGTTGATCCTGTGTGCAGGGGTATCCAGAGCATGGTCTGCTAGGCCCGACTTCCCATAATGATATTTCCGGACGTATCGTTTATGTTCGCTGATGCGGATATTCACAGTTCTTCCTGTTTGACCGTAGTAGGCTTGATTGCATGAGCAGGATACTTGGTAGACTCCTGGATGTGATAAAGGAGGAATGCTGTCCTTGGGGTGAGCGGATGAGGGTGGCTAATTTGCTACATGGTCTGAATGTAGTGCGTAGTTTATGTTTAATGAGAATTCTTAAGATCTTTTCGGATGTGCCTTTAATGTAAGGGATGGTGACTGTTTTGTTGTAGTTCTCTGTGGTGGAAGGTGGGAGGGGGTTTTCTTAGGAGTGTTTAGTATTTTGTTTATTTTTTGTGGATTGTAGCCGTTGGCCAAGAAGGTGTGGCGTAAGTGAGTCAGTTCAGCAGTAAGAGCCTTGTCATTTGAACAGATTGCTCTCGCTCTATGGGTTAGCGTTTTTAATATGCCATATTGTTGAGAAGGATGATGGTGTGATTGTTTGTGTAAGTATCTGCCTGTATGTGTGGGTTTTCTGAAAACTGAAAATGATAAGGAACCATCTGGGAGACGTGTGATGAGTGTATCCAGGAAGGGCAGACAGTTGTTGGCTTCTGGTTCCATAGTAAAGTGGATTTTTGGGTGTTGGCTATTTAAATGTGCTAAGAATGTTTTCAATGTCTCAGGGCCATGTGGCCAAATGGCAAGCACATCATCAACATAGCGTAGCCAAAGTGTTGGTTTGAGAGTGGCTGTATTGATTGCTTGTTTTTTCCAGGTGTTCTATGTAAAAGTTGGCTAGGGGGGGAGAAAGGGGGGAGCCCATCCCATCAATTTGTTTGTATATTTTCCCTTTCCATGTGAAATATCCTGCATGTATTGTGAATTTGAATAGTTCAAATATATCAGGGGGGAAGTGTGACTTCAGTAGATTGAGGGTTTCTATTAGTGGTACATTTGTGAATAGTGAAGTGATGTCAGAGCTTACTATTAAGTCTGAGCTTTTTAGGGTGAGGTGTTGTAAGATGTTTTTTAGGTGTGCTGAATTTTTGATAAAAGAGGGAGAATTGTTAGTAAAAACATTCTTAGCACATTTAAATAGCCAACACCCAAAAATCCACTTTACTATGGAACCGGAAGCCAACAACTGTCTGCCCTTCCTGGATACACTCATCACACGTCTCCCAGATGGTTCCTTATCATTTTCAGTTTTCAGAAAACCCACACATACAGGCAGATACTTACACAAACAATCACACCATCATCCTTCTCAACAATATGGCATATTAAAAACGCTAACCCATAGAGCGAGAGCAATCTGTTCAAATGACAAGGCAATTACTGCTGAACTGACTCACTTACGCCACACCTTCTTGGCCAACGGCTACAATCCACAAAAAATAAACAAAATACTAAACACTCCTAAGAAACCCCTCCCACCTTCCACCACAGAGAACTACAACAAAACAGTCACCATCCCTTACATTAAAGGCACATCCGAAAAGATCTCAAGAATTCTCATTAAACATAAACTACGCACTACATTCAGACCATGTAGCAAATTAGCCACCCTCATCCGCTCACCCAAGGACAGCATTCCTCCTTTATCACATCCAGGAGTCTACCAAGTATCCTGCTCATGCAATCAAGCCTACTACGGTCAAACAGGAAGAACTGTGAATATCCACATCAGCGAACATAAACGATACGTCCGGAAATATCATTATGGGAAGTCGGGCCTAGCAGACCATGCTCTGGATACCCCTGCACACAGGATCAACTGGAAAAACACAAAAGTACTACACAGAAACACATATAAATCAGAGAGATTGTTCTTAGAGGCGACAGAAGCCCTAAAACACACTCCAAATCTCAACAAATATGGCTGTATTAACTTGCCGAAGATCTGGGAGACAGTCATATTAAGGAAAAACTAGCACTTTTCTAGGACTCTAGCAATATATGATAGCGTTTTTTTTTTTTTTTTTTTTTTTTTTTTTTTTTTTTTTTTTTTTTTTTCAGATAGAGGGCGCCAAAATCAGGACTCTAGTCTTTGTGTTGCTGCTACAATTTTGTTAATGTACACCATGTTGTTTTAGTCTTGCGTATTGTGACAAACAGTGTTTTTGTGCTCTGAAGATGCTGGTTATAATACCAGCGAAATATCAGCATCAAGTTAATAAATCAATTATTTACTTAGTTTCTGTGTTCTATTATACCGTTAAAATAATAAACAACATGTTCGACGAACACATAAGTCTGTCCACACGTTTAAGAATATGCTCTAAGTCAAATGAAAACAGGTAAAACACCGGCCCTGATCAGATCCCTATTGAATTGTTAAAGAAAGTAAATGAAAACACACTTAACGACCTAAAGGTTATTTTTAATAACATCTATGATTCAGGATACATCCCTGATGATCTAAGGAAATCCATCTTTGTCACTATTCCCAAAATCCCAAGAACTTTTGAATGTACAGAATATAGACTAATAAGTTTAACAAGCCATGTTACAAAATTACTATTGAGAATAATCCTAGAAAGAATAAAAGGCACTTGTCAGTAGAAATAGAAGATACTCAATCAGGTTTTCAAAAAGACAAAGGTACAAGAGAAGGATCTTCAATTTGAAAACATTATGTGAAAGAAGCCTTGACAACCAGAAAAGCATATATCTTTGTTTTATTGATTACACCAAAGCATTTGATTCAATAGATCACAAGAAATTAATACATATCCTACAGAATAATAGGTTAAAAGGAAAAGATTTACTTATAATTACAAATATATACTGGTATTATTACAAATATATAAGATATAAAAATACATATTCTGGCAACTTTGAAATCAAAAAAGGAGTAAGGCAAGGATGTGTCTTATCACCCTTACTGTACAATATATATAGTGAGCAAGTTTTTAAAAATATTTCAGAACTGAAGGGTGTAAAAGTCGGAGGTAGGAACTTCAACAACTTCAGATATGCAGATGACACAGTTCTTATAGCTGAATCTGAAGATGATCTTCAAAACTTAATCACAGAAATTTACAACAGAAGCTTAGACATGGGACTAATTATTAACCTAAAGAAAACAAAGTGCATGATTATATCAAAAGAACCAATAAATAAGAAACTGAACATAATTGTTAACAAAAAGAAAATTGAACAGATTCAGTCTTTTATATATTTGGGACAAATGTTTACAGACAGAGGAAATTCCCTTAAAGAAATAAAAAGAAGAATAGAGATAGCAAGAAAAGCCTTTACTGATATGAAAACTGTTCTAACATCCAGAGACATTAATACAGACATAAGAAAAAGATTAATAAAATGCTATATCTGGTCAAGCCTTCTCTACAACAGTGAAACTTGGACTCTAAATAAAGAAGCAGAGACAAAATTAGAAGCTTTTGAAATGTGGACCATCAGAAGAATGTTGAAAATACCATGGACAGAGAAAATGAAAAATGAAGATGTTTTAAAGAAAGCAAAAATGAAAATAATTAAACAGCGAAAACTTAAATATTTTGGACATCTAACTAGACAAGAAGGCATTCAGAAATTAATATTAGAAGGGAAATTGGATGGAAAAAGAGGGAGAGGTAGACCCAGAAGAATGTGGTTTGAAGACATTAAGGACTGGACTGGCTTGAATTACCATAAATGTTCCAGAGCAGCAAAAGAAAGAAAAAGGTACCGTGACATGGTTGCCAACCTCCTTCTAGGGGATGACACTTGAAGAAGGTCCAAGAACAGAACACTGGCACAGCACTAGTCACAGGTCGTCTTTTGAACTCTACCCCTGAATAAACTACTCTCTGATATCTCTCCATCAACCACCCTCCTATCCATCTCACCAACCCTATATCCATCCCCATATGCTGCAGTTTACTGATTAGAATTCCATGTGGTATCCTGTCAAAGGCCTTAGCAAGGTCCAGCAGGATCACTGTATACCCATTACCCAGTTCAGCTGCCACTGTGTTATAAAATGTGAGAAAGTTACTGAGGCATGATCTTCCCTTCACAAAACCATGCTGTTTCTGATACAGTATTCCATTTTCATCTATCCATTCCTGTATTTTTCTCTTGACTACTTTCTCCAAGACCTTGACAATGACTCCTGATATGCTGATCGGTCGATAATTTGCAACGGTAGTTTTGGAACCTCCTTTATGCAGTGGAACTGTTTTCCCCTCTTTCCACCCCCTCGGGACTAACCCAGACCCGAGACTCAAATTAAACAAAATGGTCAAGGGCACTGACAATTCTTTAGCCGTTTCACATAAGCCCGGAGCTGGTATACCATCCAGTCCCACAAATGTATTCACATTAAGGTTTTGTAATATACTATTCACCTCAATTCTCGTATAAGCTATTCTATCCCAATGGTTTTAACAGGCCTTTAAGGCCCACAATCCTCCAAGCATGCTTGGATTTCATAACCGAAATACGAGGATAGAATGGTCACCCTGTATTCCTGGAAATATTCCTGGCTGTATCCCTGTGTGTGTTCACACAGGGATACAGCCAGGTTTGCCTGCTTGCAGGATGAAAAAACGCCAGATAAACTGGCGGAAAAACCCTGCTGTCCATGCCCAAGACCCGGCTAACTTGGCTATGGCTGAGAAAGATCCTTCAGCTCCTCACATCGTCAACTGGAATCGAACCTAGGACACTCCTTCCCAAGTCAAATGGTTGCGAAGCGCAAAGCCACTAGGCTAACTGCACAGACCTGTATAAGCTATTGGTTCAATCATTCCTGCACCTGGGTGATATACACTTGCAAAGTGCTCGCTCAGTAATTCCACTATATCAACTGATTCAGTTACCTCCCTACCATCGGCATTCCTTAAAATCATTCTGCTGTATACATTTTTTCTTTTACTTGCAGCATATCGAAAAAACTGTTTTGGATTCTCTTTAGCTTGCATGCCTAATTTCCTTTCATAATCCACTTTTGCTTTTCTTATTACACTCGTTACCTTTCTGGCCTGTGCTTTATACTGTTCATGGGCCTGCAGGTCACCTTTTTCCTTAAATTCCTTCCACAGTTTTTTTTTTAGCAGCTCAAGCTTAATGATGTTATTCATCCATTTAACTCCTACTTGATTTACTATCTGGACTCTAGGTATACAGTCAGCCATTACCTCCTTCAAATGCTCCTTTACCGTTTCCCATGGACTTGCATGGGAAGCAGTAAAGCGTTCCCAGCCCTTGCAGTTTTACATGCCATGGCACTGAACCAAGCAATCTCTAAGTTTGTCATACTTACCAGCCTGGTAATTCCACATGTATCCTTTCTTAATTGAAAATTCCACACATTTAGCTACTTCCCAAGACTTTATGATCCCTGTCACCAATTGGTGGCAACGTAGTCATATTCATTAGTCAAATTCTCAGATGCAATTACTAGGTCAAGCACTCTCGAACCCCTAGTATATTCCATTACATGCTGTCTCAGGTAGTTATCCATTAGTAACTGCAGAAAATCCAATTCCTTCCTCCCATGTGTCCTCTCCTCCCTCCAATCAATGTTACCATAGTCGAAATCCCCCATAATAATTACCCTCCTTCCACTCATTTCTTCTATTTGCTTATGCATACTATCTCCACCATCTTTTCCATCACCTGGTCTATAGCAACACCCAACTGTATATTTTGTTCTACTAGTCTCAATCTTACATTACCAAATAGCCTCAAATGTGCTCTCTTCACTATCCTGCAGTTCAACTTCAATTCTCTAATAAATTTAGTTTAATCCTTTATCCAAGTGTGAGCAAACAAAGTTTGTGCCTGAATGTATCTTCAGGACTGGGGTAAGGTGGTACAACACCAGGGAAACTCGTTGCAAAGGTGGAGCAAGCTGCCAACACTCCTAACTCAGTATATCCCATCATGCAAAACGCATCTCCTTGCGGATATGTCTAATGTTATGCATTAAGGGAAGGGCCACTACCCTTAATGCATAACATTAGACATATCCGCAAGGAGATGTGTTTTGCATCATGGGAGATACTGAGTTAGGAGTGTTGGCAGCTTGCTCCACCTTTGCAACGAGTTGCCGTGGTGTTGTACCACCTTACCCCAGTCCTGAAGATACATTCAGGCGCAAACTTTGTTTGCTCACACTTGGATAAAGGATTAAACTAAATTCATTATACTCTAACCAAGTGAAAAATAAACTTTCAACTTCAATTCTCCTTGGCTGCAGTTCATCAGCTATCATCAATAACACTCCTCCCACTATTCTTTTCTCTCTATCCCTCCTAAACTCACTATACCCTTCACATTCTATCCCACTAGCTATATCATCTTCTGTCAGCCATGTCTCTCTCACTAATGCCAATAACCTGTTGCCAGGAAGAGCCAACCAAGGCCAAAACTCTTCCTTCTTGTTCGTAATTCTCCTGGCATTAGTATACATGAAGTGCAGAAGCTTGTTAGTCTCACCCCTATCTTGATGCCTTATACTAGCTATCCCATTCTGATTTGTTGTCCTTCGGACTAGCTCAAGCATATTATACACATTCTTACACTCAACTGCCTCACTGATGATGTCTGCATATCCACTCCCCCCCCCCTTCCCAATAGCTCTAGTTTCCCTGATTCTGCACATCCACTTTCTCTTCATTCAGCAACACTTTTTCCAGTCTCCGCACACCAAATCCATTCAGATGCAAACCATCCATCTTGTATAAGTCTTTTCACCCATCAAACTCACTCCACACATCCACAAACTCCACACCACTCTTCCTGCATAACTTGTGCATAAAGTCATTTGCAATTATGGTCCTCCTTCTCAACTCTTCTCTGTCATATCGCAGCAACAGACTCACTATCTTAACTCTCTCACTCTTTTCTTTTGCTACCTCTAGTAATTCCTTCAGGTCCTCTCTCATAGCAAATTTATCACCTTTTAAATCATTCGTTCCTGCTACTACTATCATTTCTTTCACCCTCTGCTTTTGTGCTCTAATAGCCTCATTTACATCTTTGATTTTCGCACCCGGTAAGTACGATTTTTATTGAACTCTCATCTATTACACCTCTTACTAGTGAATCACCATACAACACTTGCTCCTTCATTTTCCTTTCACTCCTGATCATGCTCGCATTTTTCTTATCACACATTCGCTTCTTTCCGTTAGCTGATGCACTCGGGAAACAATTTTGTAATTGTTCCAGCTGCTGCTTCGCCCTATGTATCACTCCATGCAATTAACTTTTCTTTTTTTTTTAATCACTTAAACCATTCTCATGCTCTGTACTTTTACTTTCACTCTCACCATCAACACTGCTCTCAATGCTATCTGGCACTACATCGCAAATTTCTATCATATCACTATTTTCTATCACATTATTGCTTTCATCCATTATATCAATCTCACAACCTGAGACACACTTCAAATCCTCACATTCCAGACATTTTCAGCACACTTTTCCACCACTATCATTATCGAACCAAACTCTAGCCACTTTCGGAAAAGCATACATCCTGCAGACGTTACACTGAATGAACTCCCTTGAGTTAAATTTATTCAACAAAGATGGCGATGATTTGGACGGCATTGCCTTTCTTCTCATTGGTTCCATGTGCTACACTACGTATGTATCTTATCAAAATACTAATTTAACACCAATTAAAAACACTTTTTATATTAAACAGATTAACTCCGTAATAAACTATAATTCTAGCAAAATTATTAACTAATTACGCTATTTTTTTTTTTTTTAAAAAAACTAAATCACTTATCTTTCTCAGCTCTTCTAATGTAGTCCAATTTACACATCCTTTCCATTTTCCTTCTGACATTCGTGCCAAAGGCACTCTAAGAATCTCTGCTGTCTATTCTCAGTATGTGTCTAAACCATTTCCTTGTCTTTTTTAAATTTCATTAGTGGTGGTTTTTGCTCAGTCAGCATATATATATATATATATATGCTGATTATATACATTGTATATAAGTCGTTTTTTTATATGTTGAGGCCAAAATATCTTTAATATTTTGTGCAGACATTTTGTTGAAAACTATGTATTAGCTTGCTTGCTTTTTTTTTTTTTTTTTTTTTGTCAACTTCAATGTTTCTGATCTATATAATTATACATCCCTAACATTGTTATTGAAGATCTTTATTTTGATTTTATTATGATATTTTGATGATTTCCATCTATTATTTAACATTCTGAAAGCAGTATTAGCAGCTGGCCTGGTTGGCTGAGTGGGTAGCGTATCTACTCTCCAGCCAAAAGGCTGCGGATTCAAATCCAAACGTGTGCATGGATGTTTGTGATTGTCTGTGGAAATACTAGTGGTGGTCAGCGGCAGATGGCGTTGGTGGTTGCGGTCAGTTGGTGATTGAATGGTGGAGATGGAGTTGTAGAGTGGGTGCCCTCCCTCGATGAGTTCTTGGACTCCCTACAGGTGTCAAATAATAATAATAATACTTTTGTCGATTTCTGCATTATATCCCTGTCAGTTTCACCTTCAGTATCTACATTTGCTCCATACTGTGTAAAATTCTTAACTTCTTCTACAGCATGTTGATTAATTTTAACTTCAGTATAATTTAAAAACTTTTATCATCATCAAATTCCTGACATATATCCTCAGGGTGTGGGAGGTGTTTTGATGTCAAAACACCTCCCCCGCTCCGAGGGTATATGTCTTGTTTTAGTCATATTTATTTTAAGACTGACCATTTCAAATGTTTTGTACAAGTCTTCTGATTTTGCTTGTATATCATTATATTTTGATGATATTGAACTCATCTGCTAGCAAAGGTTGGTGGATTGGTAGAGTCTGCTACTAATGGCTCACACAAAAAGTTAAGCAAGTCTGATCTTGGTTAGTAGTTGGAAGGAGATCAATCGTTCAATGCTGCTGGCACTCTTCTGAGGACTGGCCATTCTCACAGGGTAAACTTCGGCCTGTAAACTGACATATGTCAGATCTCTGTGTCCTGGGGGCATGTGGGGATATTACATGACATCAGACTCATCTGCATAATTTAGATCTTCTAACACAGAATTCCATGTAATTCCTGTTCTTACACCTATCAATAAACCAGACATTACACAGCCCTGCCTTACACCAAATCTTAAGTCAACCATTCAGATGGTTGAGATAAGATATTAAAATTCATGACACATATGTAAGAATAATCAATAACACAACTTTCCTTATACATTTCTTCTTATTATTCTTACATATTTGTCAGGAATTCTATAATTTATCGACCATAATGTTTTTCTATCAGTGCTGTCAAATGCTTTAGCAAAACCTATAAAATTTAGGTATTATGGGTTTCGAAGTTCTATACTTTGTTCAGTGATGTTTCTTAAGGTAAAAATGTGATGCATAGTACTCTCACCTGTTTGAAAACCATTCTTTCTTTTAAAGTTACACAGTGGTCAGCATTTGTAGCGAAGAATTTATGGAGGCAACACACTCGTCAGAATAATTACTTATCATTAAGAAACATTTAATGTTTCAACCTCTGTATTGAGGTCATCTTCATCAGGAAAACATACATATGTATATGATACAAGCTAGATGACACCACACTATACAAAAGTAAGGTGAATTTAAATGTTTGTTAATCATTTAACCTAGCCTGACCTTTGGTGCAAAAAAAAAAAAAAAAAAAAACATAATTACATTAAACAATTTCTAAAGTCCTCTCGTATTAAGATTTTCTTCTGTTTAGGGTCATTCTGGATGCTATACGGGTTGAAGACGGGTCATCCAAACTCTTGAAATAATCCATCATTCTTGTTCAGATTTGGATGGTGTTTCAACATTTCATAGGCTTCTTTGAATTTTCTTCTTTTAAACCAGGTTTTGGTGCAGTGTAGGGACTTGGTGCCTTTCCAGTGAATTCTGTGACATGTCTGGAGTGTGTGGTCTGACAAGCCTGTTTTACCATAGTGGAGGTATTTAGTGTGGAGTTTGTGTTCATATTTTCTAATTGGGATGGTGTGTCCTGTTTCCATTATGCAAGGTAAGTTACAGGTACATTGAATTTTGTAGACCCCTGGGTGGACAGGGTATGAAAGAGGATCTCTGGAAGAGCTAAGTAAATTTTTTAATTTTGCTGGGGGTTTGAAAGTTGTCTCAATATTGTATTTAAGTAGTGTTCTATTTTCCCAATTCCCTAATGTATGGTTTTTTTGGTTTTAATGGCATTTTTATGGGGGATCTTGTGAACTGTTTTAGTATTGTTTGTAGCCATTTTTTACAAATGTTTGGTTAATAATTTTAAATTCTTGGTTCAGAGCCTGTTCATTGGAACAAATTGTTAGGACTCTCTATTTGAGGGTGCTGATGCCTCCTACTTTTTGTGTTGGAGATGGTATGAATTTTTATGTATGTATTGGCCTTTGTGTGCAGGCTTGCGATAGATGGTGAAAGAGAGGCAGCCTGAGGGAAGATGTGTGACAAGTGTGCCTAGAAAAGGAAAAGAGTTGTTGTTTTCAATCTCGATGGTGAATTGAATACATTTTGTGTTGTTTGTTCAGGTAGCTTAGGAATGTGTTTAATGTTTTATTTTGCGGCCAAATGGTGAAAATATCATCAACAATCTGAGCCAGACTTTGGACTTTAGGCTGGCTGAATCTAGAGCTTATTGCTCTAAGTCTTCTATGTAAAAGTTAGCTATTGGGGGGGAAGTGGTGAGCCCATGGCCATTGTCTTTGTAGCCTGCTGTGAGACCACCACGCTTACTAGAGGCATGAAGTGACTTGAAAATGTTCCATGTTTGGTCTCTAGAGCAAGGTTTCTGGAGATCCTTCGACATTGTAGCACTTCTCAACCACAACTATGACAAGAGTGTATAGTGGTGAATATGAAGTGGCTTGAAAATGTTCCATTTTTGGTCTCTAGAGCAGAGTTTCTTGAGATCCTTAGACATTGTAACACTTCTCAACCACAACTATGACAAGAGTGTATAGTGGTGAATATGATGTAGTGCCCTGAAGTGGCTTGAAATTTTCAGGCCTGAAGTGGCTTGAAAATGTTCCATGTTTGGTCTCTAGAGCAGGGTTTCTGGAGATCCTTCAACATTGTAGCACTTCTCAACCGCAACTATGACAAGAGTGTATAGTGGTGAATATGATGTAGTTTGGTATTGTCATCCATTAAAATGAATTCTTCGCATACAGCAGCAAAGAACAATCAAACATGATGTTGAAGAACTTTGTTGCAATATCATTATCTTTGTAGATAATGGCCATTATCTTTGTAGCCTGTTGTGAGACCACCATGCTTACTAGAGGCCTGAAGTGGCTTGAAAATGTTCCATATTTGGTCTCTAGAGCAGGGTTTCTGGAGATCCTTCGACATTGTAGCACTTCTCAACCACAACTATGACAAGAGTGTATAGTGGCGACTCTGTTGTAGTGTGGTATTGTCATCCATTAAAATGAAGAACTTTGTTGCAATATCATGCATCAGTCATAGTCCCCTTTTTCTAGCATTTTTAGCTTAGTGCATCCATCAAGTACAATGCCTCCCCACACCATGACCCCAGCACTACCATATCTATCCCTTTCAGGAATGTTCTCATTGAAAGCTTCTTGGAAGAAGCTTTCAGTGTACTCAGACGAGAGTATAATTTTGGAATTGTTCCCAGGAAAGTACCAATTTTGAAAATAAAAACTAGCTTAAAATGAAGTACCTATGATCTCTCCTCCACAGAAGCTAATAATATTCATCTAGATCTGGCAAGTATTCTGATAAAATCCGAACCTCCCAAGAGTTAACATTCCTCCTAAAGAAATAGCACTTAAAAAACATATTATACATATTCTCAAAAAAAAGGTGGTTTCTATCACAAGAGATGAAGAAAAACTTGAGGAAGAATTACAAACTCTACAATCCAACTTTTGCAACAGATATTTAAAGAAACTCATACAAAAATTGTTATTCTCTACTCCTCTTCCATGGCTGTCTCCTGACATTCATTACAGGACTTCAGTTTTCATCTCTTACATTGGTAAATTCTCTCAAGATTGCTAGTCTCTCCCCTCAAATCTCATGACTTTTAATGCCCATTTTGACTGTATGAAGTGTACTTTGGTCACCTAAAGACCATAGCCCTTTCCACAAACATCCGGGAGTCTATAATATTCTCTGTTCTTGTGACCTTTCTTGCATAGAATGGATATTAGTTTGGAAATAAGACAGAAAGAACATTGGATACAACAACAACAGAGAAGACAACTCTAGCTTGGCTTTTCATTTTTCCTACAGATACCACAACATTGAATGAAATAAGAGCTCATTGCTCTTATTCCAATAAGACTTCACTGCTTGCAACATAAAAGAATCTTCTCTGGTCATCTATTCATAAGGCACACTCAATAGGAATCAAGGATTGATTCTGTGTGATATTTGGAAATTGCCTATCAGATCTTTCCACATGTCAGACTTCAACTTTTCAGCCAACTATTTGCACAAAATGCTGAACCGTAGCTAACTCCCACATTCCATGTGATTTTGTTTTTAACTTATATTGTAATGTTCCTACATGTTTCATATATTTTAGTAATGTAATTCACTGGTGTCCATAACCTAAGGACAAACATTATTTCTGAAGATTACAACTGCAAATTCAGATGAATCAGCTTGTGGCAATTTGTATAACTGCTGATTTCGAGAAGAAAGCTAGTACACATTCAAATTTTCGAATCATGCTCAGAGGGATCATGTGGTAACACTCAACAGGATAAAAAGCAAAAGGCTACACTAAGCAAGTTGTGTTTGAAGGAAGCTCTTTTTGTGAAGGAATAAAATTGCAAACTTGGTTGTCTAGTAATGTCTCAAAGATATCACTTAGATGATATCATGTGGGGAAGAATTATTGGAAAGCTTGAGGAAGGCTGCAGAATTACTGATATTGCCAGGGTTTGGAATCTCATATAGCATTGTATCCTGGCTCTGGGCAGTGTTTCAAATCAATGGAATGTGTTCCAGATGTTTGCAAAGAGGTTACTCTTGCTCTACCACAAAGCATAAAGACATAGTTTTGGCTATAACAGCAAAACTTAATCAACACACCACAGCAGGTCAACTTGCAAGTCAGCTCCATTCAAGAATTGGTATGTGAATATCTCACCAAACTGTAGCCAGATGTTTGTGACAAGTAGGACTACATGCCCAAAGGCCTGCAGTCTACATCCCTTTATCCACAGCTCATTGTAGAGCATGTTTTCATTGGTGGTGTTGTATCCATAAAAATTGAACAAGACACCAGTGGACTAATATACTTTTTACAGATGAGTTGTTTTAACCTTTACCTCTAATTCTAGATGACTATTGATCTGCCATGAAAGTAGTACTGCTTACCATCATGAGAATGTTCTTGAAAGGGATGGATATGGCGGTGCTGGGGTCATGGTGTGGGGAGGCATTATACTTGATGGATGCACCAAGCTAAAAATGCTAGAAAAAGGGGACTATGACTGATGCATTATATTGCAACAAAGTTCTTCAACATCATGTTTGATTGTTCTTTGATGCTGTATGCGAAGAATTCATTTTAATGGATGACAATACCACACTACATCATACATGACCAGTGTAAATACTTCTGGAGACCGAGAATATTAATGAAATCAAGTGGCCAACATGCTCCCCACATCTTAACCCCATAGAACACATTTTGGACACACTAGGGAGATGCATTGCTGAAGGAGGAGTGGGTCAGTTTGCCTCAAGAACTCCCAAATCACTTGGAGCTATGTATAGTATGATGTTCAGAGCTGCATCGCAGTTTGGGGTGGACAAGTTCCATACTGAAATGTCTCTCTGCATAGTTTCTGTAAGAACTATACATTAATTTCTTAACTTCCTTAGGAAATGTGTAACTTTTCCCCAAAACATATTGCAATTTAATTTGTATACAAAATTTATAACACATTTTTTGTGTGATATAATTTATTATTATGCTGGCAGTAAATTTATGTCCATATTTCGCTGTAGTCAGGAACATTTTTTATATACAGGTAAAAATGCATTCATGTTAGCCTTTTCTTGTATTTTATATGTTATTCTAATTAAGAAGAAGCCATAAGTATTAGTAGTAAATAGTAGCCCTAGCTCAGAGAATGTTTTGAGGATTGCATACTTTTGGAATGAGTGATGGTGTTATTCTTTATGTAAATATCTGCAAGCATGGTTTTTCTGTAAATGGAAAAGGATAATTATCCATTTGGTCATTATATATTGTTTATGACCAAATAAATCCAGTGCATTTTTTTTTTATAACTGTCATCCCTTTCTAGATACACTAGTGGCATGACTTCCAAATGGATAATTATCCTTTTCCATTTACAGAAAAACCATGCTTGCAGATATTTACATAAAGAATAACACCATCACTCATTCCAAAAGTATGCAATCCTCAAAACATTCTCTGAGCTAGGGCTATAGTGACATAGCCCTTCTCAGGGACCTTTGTAACACCTTTAAAGCCAATGGCTACAGCCCATATAAAATTCTGCATGTGCCCTCTGTTCCTCCTGCATCCAACACACAGAATTGCAGTAAAACTATTCCCATCCCATATACTAATGACACATCAGAAAGAGATAGGAAAAGTTCTCTGCAAATATGATTCATAGTATGGTCAAGTCATTCTTTCAACTTGACACTTTCATCCATTCTTCCAAAAGATCAGCTTCATCCTCTTGCATCCTGGAGTATACAAAGTTCCTTGTGCAGCTTTAGCTTACTTTGGACAGACTGGTAGATCAGTTAACATCTGCCTTGAAGGATACAAAAATTACATCCGTGATCATCTGTATGGCAAGTCAGAACTGACTGGAAAACTGAGGTGTGGATAGGTTTAACTTAAGTTTAAATGGAAAAAAAAATCGTTATTATATTGAAGCTGCTATAAATCTGAGACTATTTTTAGATTTAGCATCAGTTATGAAACTCTGATGCTAAACCTCAACAAGTATGGTTGCATTAATTTGCCACAGATCTGGGAGACAGTCATTCTGAGACTAGGTTGTCAGACTTCTAAAAATTAACTTTATATGGTCTATGGTCTTCCAGTTCATAGAAGGTACAATGGTAACTTGGTTTCAGTCACATCTGAATTGTTTCAAATTATTTAGTTGAATGTTTTGTGCTTGCCACATTATGCTTTGTGCTTGCCACATTATGCTTTGTGCTCTGAAGATACTGGATAGAAAAACCAGTAAAATATTGGTCAGTTTCAATAAATTTATTTAATATTTATTCTGTTGGTGTGGTTAATACCATGAAGTGCTAGTATGAATATATAGCATCATTAAAACTAATCAGTAGAGCCTACATTCTTTGTTCCGGTGAATCCTCTCTTTCAACAGAACTCAACCATATATACCACACCTTCCTATCTAATGGTTACAGTTCTTACAAAATTAATAAAATAAAATAAAATTTCCCTAATCCATCACTATGTCTTCAGAAGAGTTTTAAGAATACCATCACCATCCTCAAGTTCAGGGTACATCCAAAAAAAATGGCCAGGTATTTAAAGTAATGCAACCTCTGCACTGCTCTTAAGCTGCACCAGAGACTAGCTATCATTATCCATTCCACTAAGGACCACCTTCCTCCCTCTGTTTCTCTCTCTCAATTCCTGATGTTTATAAAGTTCTCTGTTCCTGCAAGCTGGTTAATGATCTACTACTATCAGAGTGGTAGATCATTAATCATCCACATAGAAGAACACAAATTATAAACCTGTAGTCATGGCTATGGTCAGACTGGTCTTGCAAAACTTGCAATTGGATATAGATCATAGGGGAAAAAAAAATATTTACTCCATCACAACAAATTTAGAAAAGAAAGCCTGGTTTTAGTAAATCTGCAGCAGCCTTTATAAATCAGCCTAATTTAAATAAGTATGGATGCAAGAAACTTCCCAAAATTTGGAGAATCTTTTTCCCCCGAGATCTCAATTTACAACCCATGTCTATTAGAAACATCCACAGAGGACATCCCCCTTTACCTAATTAGGACTTTAGTCTTATGTCCATTTGTTTCATTACTATTGTATATGTGTGTGTTACATTATGTTGTTCTCCCCGAAGATGTATCTGTGGCTAAGACGAAACGTGGGAAGAATAAAAATAGTTTTTAATCCTTTCCCAATACTATACTTCATTGAACCTCCACCATGATGCCCTCCCGGCACTTAAGCCTCAACACACAGTACTATATGGCAAACTTTGTGTTGTCTTGCATCGACCACCTGCGATGAGTCTTGTGAACTGTATTGATATCAGGAAAATAATGATAATTTCAATAAAACTGTAGCAATTCTATACATTAAAGGAATATTAGAAAAAATACTGAATACTCCACAAATAGAACCGTAACACTTTGAGTGCTAGACCTACTGAGACTTAAAGAACCCTGTGTCCTGACCATTTTTAGCTCTATTTAAAAAAAATTGCGTGCAGTATTTCTATGGAATATCCAAATAATTATTTTTGTCTTTTAGTTAGCATCTTTGACAATTAATTGGAACAAAAATTTTAGTTATACATGTGGTATGGGCTCCAGAAACAGGTTGCAAGAAATCAGTGTTTTTTAAAAAAAATAAAAAGTTAATTTTATATTTACTTCTTTAGTGTTCAAAATTCAACAAATTCAGTCAAAATATTGCTTAGATGTTACATAAATAATGAAAATTATAAATAACGTGTGTTATTATGATGATGAAAATATCATTTTACATAGGGGTGTACATCACAATAATTATCCACTATTGGCCACACAAGTGACTTAGGCTATTCCTTTTTTGAAATGCAAGGCATATTATATAACATTATACATACATTTTGGGTAATATTCAACTACCTTTTAGTATCTGCAAATAGGGTTTTTCCGATATATAAGTACAATACTGTTATAGCAAATAAAAATTGCAATATGAATGTTGAGAATGCAGATGATTAGAACACAAAAATTACTAGAAATATATAGTGAAATAATGAAATATGGACTGTTTTATACATCATTGCATGTGCCAGCATCTTTCCTTAGTGTGGAAATCTTCAAAACACATTCCTAGACAAAGTGGGACGTCACACTGCTTGCAGTATACAGTTGTGTACTTTCTTTCCTGTCCTCCAGGTGTTTGTTTTACTTTTTTCTGCCCACATATTGCATTTCCTCTGTCCTCTTTTTCCTTTACTTCCTGGAGTGATGGGAATCACACATGGAAAATGATTTCATCCAATAAGGCGTCCACTCTCCTGAGGAGCTGCAGGTTGGTCAGCATCAGTGCCTATCCAGCTGATATCACAAGACCTTCAACTACCGCTACAACATATTGTTGCAATCAGATATTCCTGTAGGTTTTGTTATATAATATATATGATTTCACTATTGTGAGATCCAGGGTATGGATGAACTGTTTCTTCCATCATTTCAATTGACGGCAATGGAAGGAGTAATATGATAACAACTGATCACTACGATCCACTCCAACTTTGAATTTATTATAGTCTGCAAAGCAGCTGGTTTTGTCTTCTGGTGTTGACCTCTCACATCAGTCTCCACCATCTCATCAGTATGTTTGGTGGACAGAATACTAATATAAATTCCTTTTTTTTATTGATAAAAGTCAACTATCCTCATGGATAATGAAGCTGAAGGTTCAAATTTCACTACAGTACAGTCTGATAATGAATTTCAAGCATATATTATTATTTTCAGAATTTTTAATTTAGCAATGTAAATATACATCAATGGGATTCTGGTTCATGCACGATCAATGTATATTTACATCGATAAGACTCAAAGTGTTAATGCCACGTTTAAACCTCCTGAAAATTAAAGAACTCATTCGACTTCTTCAAGATCCTGTTCCTTACCTGGCTTACCCTGAAGTGTACTGTATTTGATACACTTGTAACTTACCTTAGGCAAAACTGGATGCATGATTCCTAGCCAGAAAAAGAAAACACAAATGACACTTTAACTTTAATAACTGTAGTAAATCTGGCCTTTTTGATCATTCATTGGATACTCTACATGAAATTGACCTGTTCCTTACCAAAATGTGGTATGAGCCAAAATTTAAAGAATGTGTGTGCGTATAGTGATGACATTCTAATCATCCCCTAATCTCTCATAATAATGACATAAAAATCAAGAATATGAATGACACATATTCCATTCACATAATATTTTTGTTCTAACAGGTTATAATAATTAAGACTGTAGTACCAGATCTTAGTCATAATTTGTTAATAATAAACATCGGTTCTTATAGGTATTATTTCTGGGAAATTCCCATGTTACCCTCTTAAAAACTATTATTTTTATGACTATTTTTGCCTGTTTTCGTTTAGGAGTGTCCCTTATTTTAAAAACATTGGCTTTTTACTCAAGAATTCTTAGAGCATTATAGGTGTATTTTAAAGATAAATATATGCAGACTAGTAGAGGAAGAAATTTTGCACATACCTTGTTTGGATGTTAGGTTGTCTTCGTTCTACATACATACTTCTGCTGTTAGGCTGTTAAAAGGGGAGCGGGAAGTTGAGGCAAGGTGAGAAATTAATTAGAAAACCCGATTTTTTTAAAAATAATATATATACATGTATATATATATATTATTATTATATTTAAGGGCGCTTCTTTGGGGAAGGGTTTTATGGGAAACTGGCAGGGAGAGCATTAACGGGGTGTGAGCCGTTTCAATTGTGCTATCGTCATCGGAACATTCACAAGCTCCTCAAAGGCAGAAACACCAAGCCGACATGACATAGCCCTACACTTATCCCAAAATGTTCTGATGACAATAGCACGATCGAAACGGTTTGCACTCCCGTTAACGCTTTCCCTGCCCTGTTTCCCATAAAACCCTTCCCCAAAGAAGCATCCTTAAATATAATAATATATATATTATTTAAAAAAAAACCCTGGTTTTTTAATTAATTTCCCACCTTGCCTCAACCCCCCCCCCCTTTTAACAGCCTAACATCCAAACAAGGTATGTGCAAAATTTCTTCCTCTACTAGTCTGCATATATTTATCTTTAAAATACACCTATAATGCCCTAAGAATTCTTGAGTAAAAAGCCAATGTTTTTAAAATAATGGACCAATTTCTGTAACCTATACACCTCTGTCTTTATAGGAATCATTCCACAGACCACTTATCTTGATCGCTTTTCTCTGGATCCACTTCACCATTTCCTCATCCCCAAGAAACTCAAATATCAGACTTGTACACACTAATCTATGTTTAACCACGTGAATGCATTATAATAAAAGGAATGATAACTTCCTTATTCTGTTCGTTAGTAAGTTCTTCAGTAACCAAGTAATCCTATGAGCTACCTTGGCCACTTCTGCAGTCTGCTCTGAACTTCAATTTCCTTATCCACCAATAGCTGGCCTGGTTGGTCGAATGGATAGAGTATCCGCTCTCCAGCCAAAAGCTGTGTGGTTTGAATCCTGGTGTGGAAGTGGATGTTTGTAATTGTCTGTGGGAATACCAGTGGTGATCGGTAGTAGATGGCATTGGTGTAGTTGTGGTCAGTTGGTGATTGAATGGTGGAGACGGAGTTGTAGAGCAGGTGTCCTCCCTTTATGAGTCCCTGGACTCCCTGGAGATGTCAAATAATAATACCTACAAATCTCTGGCTTTATCAGTTTCCTGATGAAATACAGTTTGAACAATAGTGTATTGATGGAGTATAGTTTAATCAATGTTATATTAACAACTGTACTGTATGGTACACTGCTTGTAATCTTTTCATCCCAAATGTATAAATTTGCACTTTTCCACTTTAAACTGGTACCCATTATAGTTTGTCTTTACTCTCAGCATAGTTGATTCATTTCAAGCTCTCTATATTGATTATTACATACCAAATTTTGAATCATCATTAAACAACTGAATATTTCCATTTAAATTATTTCACGTATCATTAATATACAAATTAAATAGCAGTAGTACAAGTACAGAGTCCTGTTTCATCACAATGCTAGTTAGTTACTTTCTCCTGAATTCTGCTCTTGCATATACTATTCAATCTGTCCATTGGCTGCTGTCACATGCTTCATATCCATCACTTTGCTCCAATTTGTATAACATAGCTCCATGTGGTATGTTATCAAATGCCTTTGCACAATCATTCCAGCAGTGTCATGATGTAATAACTAAGTGATCTATCATTCTAATATGAAAGGAGTAAATTTACATCATGACTGATTCTTCACAAAGCCATGCTTTCCCACAGAGAATCATATTTTTATCCACCCAGTGCTGAATTTTTTTTTTACCAACTTCTCCAATACGTTTACCTCATTCCTTGGATACTAGTCTGTAATTTTCTACAACTATCTTGTAGGCCTTTTTACAATGAAACTGTTTTGCTTTCCTTCCACTCCCTTGCGATTTTACCAGAGTTGAGACTTAAATTAATCAGTCTAGTCACAGACATTAGCAATTTCTGTGCACATTCTCATAATACACAGACTAATTTCACTTCTAATTTCATGGCTGTATTTTCATCAATTGTGTGCTATATCTTGAGTTCAACAATTTTTGTTCCCACACATCAGTTCCTCTCATGAAGATGAAATATTGTCTTCATCTGGATGATAGAACTCGAAAAGTGGCTGCTTCTATGACCACCCTACCATCTGTAGTTAGTCTTCCTTCTCAACATACTGGAAAAGAACTCTTTGGGATTTCCATTCATTCTTGGTTAATTCCTTTGCATAATCTGATTTTGCCTTTCTTACCTGGTCAACCTGTATCTTGTACCTACTAGTGAGCTTGCTGATAATTTTTTCTCCTCATATATGTTCTTCATAATATTTTTTGCAACTCTTGCTTAACAATACTCCTCATCCATCTAACTCCTACCTAATTTATCCTTCTGATGTTGCTTTCTTCAAACACACCTTAACCATCACCATGCATTGCTTACATATTTCCCTTGCACATTCTCATGCCACAGCACTGCTTCAACTGGCTCTTAAGCTCGTCAAAGTAGCTACATTGCCCAGTTGGAGGCAATGTAACTACTTTGGTTATGGACCATATCTTCTGATTCTATGATGAGATCCAGCACTCTCACCACATAACATTACAAGTAATTATTTCATAGTTAGTGAATAAATTTCATCTCCTTGCCACATACTCCAGTCCCTGTTTCCTTGATAATTATTCAGTCTGTTCTCATCACACTAATTTGCCAATGGATGTCATGGGTAGATTAACATAACTTTTGTCCTCTTTGTATCATTCTAACTTATTGCCTCTTATGCATTGACTTTCACATCTTTGTCCACCTGGTGACTTTATCCACTATCATAAGTAGTACCCCCTTATCATTCTGTTCTTTCTGTCCTGAAAACACTACTTCTCACATTCTTATATCCAACTACATTGTCTCCTATTATTATTTCACTAATGCCTATAATTTTTGTGACTGTTGCACCAACCATCGTGAAAAATTCCTCTCTCTTATTCCTGATATAAACTGCAGTATCCTTTGGGCCCACAGCTACACTTTATTTTGCAGACTTGCTTGTGACTATTGTTACACTTTTACACTTTATTGTTTTGTAGTTAATCTCTTCATTTAATATAAGACTCATTGTTAATTACTGGTTTTATAGAGTAATAAAATGTATCATAATTGGATACAGTAATATTAATAAACACTAAATTGGACTAACTGTTAATTGTTATATTTTTGAAGAACTGTACCCATAGAGAAAGAGAGATCAGTGTCATCCAGTGCTCTTGAAAAAGGAGATGTACATAAGGAGATTGCTATTAGGTAAGATTCATATTTTATGTTTTCTGAACGTAAACATTGCTGCATAATACATTGATGCCCAACAACTTGCAGAGATTTCAAGTGTTTGAGATTTAGGTGTTAGGAGAAATGAATTTTAATATGTAGGACAAATATGATATTTCAAAACAGATCTTTTCAATGTTCTCACTCCTCTCATACTCTTATGAAAAATTGTGATGTATATAGCATTATGATGAATATTTATATTTGAAGATTTGGATGGAGATATTCAGTTGTTTGCAGATGATGCAAAGTTGGGACGAACCATAAAGAGTAGTGAAGATGTTGTGGCCTTGCAAGAAGACTTGAATAAATTGAGTGATTGGGCAAGCAAATGGGGATGTGAGTTCAATGTTGCAAAATGTAAGGTTTTAAAATTTGGAAAACAAAGATGGGATGCAGAATTTATGCTTGGTGAAAATATATTGTTGGAAGTAGAGGAAATAAGAGATCTGGGAGTGATAGTGGATAAGGATCTAAAATTTAGGGGTCACATCGCCAAAATTGTGAAGACAACACAAAGACTTCTGGGAATGATGAGGAGGACACTGACGTGTAGAAGTAGGGAGATTCTTGTTCCATTGTATAAGGCTTTGATTAGGCCACACATGGACTATTGTGCCCAGATTTGGTCACCTGGTTTTCAGAAGGATGAAGAGATGTTGGAAAGGGTGCAAAGGCGACTGACTAAGGTAGTTTCTGACCTCTGGAATGTCGAGTATGAGGAAAGATTGAAAAGATGTAATTTGCAGAGACTAGTGGAGAGAAGGAAGAGGGGAGATATGATAGAGACCTACAAGTTGGTAAGGGGTTGCTATAGGATCAATGGTGGAGAAGTTCTACAGCGAATAGTGGGAGATCAGGGGAGAACCAGAGGTCATCCCTGGAAACTGTATAAAGAGGGTGTGAGTAGGGGAGTGAGAGGCAGGTTTTTTTCGTGCAGAGTTGTGAATGATTGGAATGCCTTGCCTGAGAGTGTGGTGTCTGCAGGGAGTTTGAATGTGTTTAAGACCCGGTATGATGAGATGTGTGTGAGATAAAAGGACCTCCTAGATGAGTCTTTGACTCCATGAGGTCTTGTTTAATAATAATAATAATAATAATAATAATAATAATTTATTTATTATTATATACTGCTGAAGAAGTACTGCAAAATTGACTGTTTCCTCTTGTCCACACTCATACTCACATAATTGGCAGCTACAAATCAGCATGGAACACATCTGACAGAACAATCTTAATAATGTTTAGTATGCTTTCTCAATTTTGATAGGAATTGTGTGTGTGGAGAGGGGTGAACAGATGCCATTGAAAAGAAAACGTGGCAAAAAGATTGCTTATATTCATGAACAAAAATTAGTCTTTATTTTGTCTATTAAGCAATTCTTTTTTTCTTGTAAACTATCAGTTTTCAGGTGTAAGTATTTTACACAATAAAAAGTTAATTCGTTTTTCCTGTATATTTCATCAACTCAATTTTATCAAGCATTGCCAACAATACATTCACATACTTCTAATGTGATTCACAAGCAAGCTCCCTCTGGAGAACAGATATGAGATCATACAAGGCCTATAACAAAGCAGAAGAGAAGAAAATAGCGAAAAACTTGGCAAATGACTGCAGTTGGAAAACAGATAATAAAGATATAATGAATAATATGGTATTCTGTTTATATTTAAATATTTAAGAAAGATATACTTACAACTACCTACTTGAAACTTAATTACTAGATGATGCAGTTAACTTAGTTAAGATTGGCATTCATCACTGCTATTCTGACAGCAGAGAATAATGAACAGTGCAGCTTGAACAAACAAAGCAGCTGTGGTGAGAGGAGGAAACTAGTCTAAGTTCACTACACACCAGGGAGTTTATGGAGTAACTTAACAAATAGGAATATAAAATATGATAATTCATTAACATAAGATAGATTTAACTTAAAGTATTTAACTTAAATATTTTATTGATATAAAATTTTGGTCCTAGTATCAAGGCCATCTTCAGTATGACATTCAGATTAAATAAGAACAGAAACTAGTGCATTCAACAATGAAATGTGCAAACTGCACTTGCATGATGTAGCGTGTCATGATCTAATTATATTGGTTCTAGTAAAAAGAACTTTTAGAAGAGATTAAAAACAAAAATAATTAATTAAAATAAATAAAAATTAAATTATTTCTGGAATTTGCGAAGAAGAACTTTTTCTCATAAAAGGGATAATTTAAGTTCCTAGTTTCTATTTATATTCAGATGATGTAGCAAGGGCTCACAACTTTCTTTGTATAGACATTCTAAGAGATTATTATTTTGATGGAGAACCTTAATTTTTTTCAAAAGAATTTGATTTCTAGGTGATTCTACATGTCCCAGCTGATGTTCATCATGGTGCAGCTGCAGATCTACCTATTTGGTCAAAATATGATAATCCACACTGGCAAGGAATTTGATATACTCCATGGTGGACTAAAGGTGGAAGTTTATCTTTAGCTGAGCCTAGTAAAGTAGATATCTTGTTGATAGAGCAGGACTCTTGTAGGCCAACATCTAAGTAGTTTGGCTATACCTTCTGAAATACCTTTAACATAGGGAATGGTGACATGACAGACCTCCTCTGTATCACTGTAATGAAGATGGGGAACCCTATAATCATTACTTATCTTGTTGATATATGATTTGGTAAATCCATTAGTAAGAAAGGTGGATTTGATGCAATTCATTACTTGCATCATTACATGTACAGCAACATTTCAGTGGACCAGAGAGAGTGTGCTCAATGTACCAGAGTCTTAATGGTGCCAGATTTTGGACAATTATAATAATATGCAAGAGGATGAATGTAAAGTCCAGTATGTGTTTTCTTTCTAAAAACTGAGAAATGAAGGCTACCATCTGGTTGGTGAAGTAATAAGAAATCTAAAAAGACAATCTGATTGTTCTCTTCTAACTCAGGTGAACTGGATACAATGGTGGAAAATGTTTATCTTATTGACAAACTATTATAAATCTGTACAGGACCCATGCCATACCACAAAAAAAAATCAATATATCTGTACAGTAAGGACAGTTTAGGAATAATGCTATTCAGGATCCATTGTTCAAATCTTTCCATGAAGTAGTTAGCTAGTGTGAGAGAAAGAGAGTTGCCCATTGATGTACTCAATTTGTTGGTAAAGTTTGTGTTGGCATGATATGCCAAAATGTGAAGTAGCCAGAATGAATGACAAAGTCAAATAAGTTCACAATATCTGCCTGAAATTCTTGCTTGAGGAAGTTAAGTGTTTCATTTAAAGCAGTGTTTCCCAACCTTTTTGATGTCACGGACCCCCTGTAGTGAATGTTAATTCACTGTGGCCCCCATAAAAACCAAAACGGAAATTTTTTTTTATATTTTACATATCATAAAGATGAAGTAATAAATTACAACTTTACCCTTTGAATTATTCGCGGACCCATGGGGGTCTGCAGACCATAGGTTGGGAAACACTGATCTAAAGGAACATTTGTGAATAAGGACACAATATCTTGGCTAAAAAGGAGATCACCTAGGCAAAGTTGTGATATCTTTTCTTTGAAATGAGAACTATTTTTGATAAAGGAAGAGGACTTCTTTGTGAATGCCAAAGTCATTTTAGAAAGGTGCTTAGCAACTTTCTATCATGGATAGCAAGTGCAGGCCACCACAGGACATAGTGGAATATTCACTTTTTGGACTTTTGGAAGTCCATATAAATGAGGAGAATGCCCGTGGCATTTGAGTTTCTTCTTGCTTTCCTGATCCCCCATTAGAAACATGATATATATATATATATATATATATATATATATAGTTGTGTTCCAACATAAAAATGTGCACAAATTCACATGGAGAGAAGAGGCTAGGAATAAGAAAAGTCTCATTGACTATGTTATTGTTGATAGTGATGTTTTCTCCCTGGTGCAGGACACCAGAGTGTACAGAGGATTTGAAATTGGAAGTGATCACTATTTAGTCTTGAGCAGGATAAAATTGAATTTCATATTGAAAAGAATAACATGTAAGAAAGTTTTAAAGCGAATAAAAGTTGAGCAGCTCTCAGATGTGAACTGTAGACTAAAATACAGAAATATTATTGAAAAGAAAATGAAAGAGTTTGAGAACAGGAATCAAACCTTGGAGATTCAGTGGCAAACTCTGAAGGAAACATTGATTGATTCTGCCAGAGAGGCATGTGGTGAGGTTGTGTGCAAAGATAAAAAAATCAGAACTCCCTGGTGGACACAGGAAGTTAAAGAGGCAGTGAAGGAAAAGAAGAAAGCATATCAAAAGTTCCTGGCAAATAAGTCAGCTTTTACTCTTACAGAATACAGAGACAAATGTAAGAAAGCTAAACAGTGTGTAAAACTAGCTAAACAAAAGTCATGGGAGGACTTTGGCAAGAATATAGAAAATAAATATCAAGAAGGTGGCAAAATATTCTGGAGGTTGTTGAAGAAGCTTAGGAATGGAGGAAAGAGTGCTGTAAAAGGAATTAGAGATGATAAAGGTGAAATGAAAACAGGAGAAAAAGATATCCTTGAAGTATGGAGTAATTACTTTGAAAAACTGCTAAATGAAACAAGCAGTGATGACAGCACAGTGATAAAAAACACTGACCAGGCATGCAGTCAGGAATACATATCTATACTTGAAGTAGAAAAAGCCATCAAAGGCTTGAAATGTGGAAAGGCAGCAGGAGTAGATGATATTCGACCAGAAATGCTGAAGTATGGTGGTATAAGAGGTCTTACAGTGGCTGCACTGCATAGTTCAGAAAGCCTGGACAGAGGGACGAATTCCCGATGATTGGTGTAGAGCTCTCATGGTACCCATATATAAAAAGGGAAATAAAACTGAATGTGAGAATTACAGAGGTATTTCCCTACTGAGTGTTCCTGGCAAGATCTATGCAAGTATACTTGAGAAACGGTTGAGAAGAATTGTGGAAGAAAAGCTTGGTGAAGAACAAGCTGGATTCAGGCCAAATAGAGGCTGTCAGGATCAGATCTTCACTTTACGACAAATAGTCGAGAAAGCATGGGAATATAACAAAGATCTGTATTTAAGTTTTGTCAATTTGGAAAAGGCATATGACAAGGTGCCAAGAGAGAAGCTATTCAATACGCTGCAGTTATATGGTGTCAATGGGGCATTATATCAAGCAATACTTAGTCTTTATTTGAGTTCTGAGTCAGCAGTTAGAATTGAAGGAAGTACAGGAAGATGGTTTAATGTTAAAACTGGTGTGAGACAAGGATGTACATTATCCCCTCTGTTATTCATTATCTATATGGATCACATTATGAAGGAATGTGGTATTAAACCTGATATCAAAATTGGAGATGTTAATGTCAGCTCTTTGCTT